>NC_086319.1:239429260-240781037 GCF_036172605.1 Pelobates fuscus | reverse complement strand
CGTACCCCCGCCTCGCCCTATTTTGCTTTCTACAACTGACCGCGCCTTGATAGACGCAGAACTAACAGCCCTCCACGCAAAAGGGGCGATAGAGCTGGCCCTGGTGTCCTCCACAGGGGTGGTCAGCAATATAATCCTAGTGGATAAGAAAGGCGGACAAATGCGCCCTGTTATCCCTGTTAAATGTGCCCTAAACACCCTGGTGCGCTATCGTCACTTCAAAATGGAGGGCATCCACCTCCTGCGAGACTTACTCCTTCAGGGAGACTGGATGGCAAAATTGGACTTGAAGGATGCCTACCTGACGGTCCCAGTGGCCGAGTCTTCCAGGGACCTGTTACGTTTCCTCTGGAAGGGAGACACCTGGCGCTTCACGTGCCTCCACTTCGGACTGTCATCAACCCCTTGGTGCTTCAAGAAACTGATGCGCCCGGCCGTGGCTTGGCTGCGCAGTCGGGGAGTCCGGCTAACCGTCTATTTGGATGACATCCTCATCATGGCACAGGATCGTTCAGTCCTTCGGAAGCATCTGCAATGGACAATGGACCTCCTCTCCCACCTGGGTTTTCTCCTCAACTGGGAAAAATCCTGCCTGTCTCCTTCACATCGCATGGAGTTCCTAGGCTTCACGGTGGATTCCGAAGCGGAGTCACTGAGCCTCCCTACCTCCAAGATACGGACAATCCGCAAGGAGCTGCGTCGCGCTTTAACACGCATCCAGCTATCTCTACGCCACCTGGCACGAATCATTGGCCTTCTGGCAGCATCAATGCAAGCAGTGTTTTCAGCCCCGCTCCATTACCGTGCCCTCCAGCACCTGAAGATCGCGCACCTTCGTGGGGTGGCGTCCTACGCGGACATGATCTCCCTGGACTTGGAGACTCAAGACGAGTTGACCTGGTGGATCCACAACCTCTCGGCTTGGAATGGCAAGGCCATCTTCGGCTCCCAACCAGAGTTCACGGTGAACTCAGACGCCAGTCTCCACGGCTGGGGTGCCCATTGCAACGGGGTGACTACTGGGGGTCGCTGGTCGGCAGACGAATCCCACCTCCACATCAATGCTCTGGAACTCCTAGTGGGTTCATTCGCGATCCGGAGTCTTGCGAACCGGACCGCCAGCTCTTGCATCCGCCTGCGCATGGACAACATCTCAGCGGTCCGCTATGTCAACCACATGGGTGGCACTCAGTCTGCAATCCTGGCCCGCTTGGCGAAGGACTTCGGGGCCTATTGCTTGGACAGGAACCTAGTGGTCCAGGCAGAATGCCTCCCTGGGCTCCACAACACTCACGCAGACTGGAGTTCACGCTATCTGTCAGACAACAGCGATTGGAGATTTGATGTGGGAGTATTCTCCGCTATATCGTCCATATGGGGTCCTTTTGCCGTCGACCTCTTCGCGTCTAGGCTCAATACCCAACTACCCCGGTTCTACAGCTGGCGCCCGGAACCAACTGCGGAGGCAGTGGACGCCTTCCTACAAGACTGGACTGGCTCTCTCCTCTACGCCTTTCCCCATTTGCCATGATACCTCGGGTCCTGCTCCAAGTTCGCCACCAAATGGCCGACCTGATCCTACTAACCCCATCCTGGGGGACCCAATCCTGGTTCCCACAACTCCTGGAACTGGCGGTAGATGTGCCCAGACTGCTGCCGTCTCCTGGATCCATCGGGCCTCCAGCATCCCCTCCTGGCAGACGGGTCGTTAATACTGCTAGCGTGGAGGATTTCGGGAGTCCCTGGGAAATTTAAGGGGTTTCGGACGCAACTCAACGCCTCCTGGCTGACGCATGGGCTACCGGGACTAGACAAGCATATGGGACTGCTTGGAGAGCTTGGACTGGCTGGTGCCTGGCTCGGAACTTGGATCCCATTTCTGCACCTGTGACTGCGATCCTCCTATTCCTGACTTCACTGTTCGAAGCTGGTCAGGCATATCGCACGATTAATTCATACAGATCGGCCATATCCTCGGCTCACCAAGGATTTGACGGCTGCCCAGCAGGCCAACAGCCATTAGTGTGCCGATTACTTAGGGGCTCACGCCTGTCGCGCCCCCCTAGACATCGTTACTCATCTACATGGGACGTCTCCTGAGTTTTGTCGCTGTTCTCCTCCTGGCCCCCTAATGCAGAGCTCACCTTGTGACAGCTGTCGGCCAAATTGGTCTCCCAGTTCTGTCTCATTTCATGCAAACGGGTATCGGATGTTCGTGCCCTGGACTATGATGCTAGATCTTTCACTCCGGACGGGGTGACGTTTAACATCTCCAGACGCACCAAGACCGCTATTCGATCGGTTTCTTATCCAAGCTTCCCTAGTACTCCAGCCCTATGTCTGGTGGCCTGCCTACGGGAATATGAACTTGGAACGAGCGCACATCGAGATACGTCGTCTCCCCAGCTGTTTCTCTCATTTCGTCACCCCTTCTCCCCTGTGTCCAGTGCTACATTGGCTCGCTGGGGGAAATGGGTGATGTCTCTGGCCGGTGTGGATACGTCCATCTTTGGTGCCCACTCAACCCTAGGGGCATCGCCCACGTCCATGGTAAAATCAGGTGCACGTCTGGAAGACCTGATGAGAATGGCCGACTGGTCCCGCGAATGCACTTTCGCGAGTTTTACTTTCTACCTTTTCCGCACGTTTTTTCTCCAGTTATTGATCAGCTTTAAACTTGCAATATGAGCCTCCGTGTCTTGACATAAAATTACATGATTTTGCTATTTCATGACGAAAAGTCATGATTTTATGAAAGACACGGAGGCGAGTATTGTCCCACCCTTCATTGTTATACCCAAATACCCCGGTTCTACAGCTGGCGCCCGGAACCAACTGCGGAGGCAGTGGATGCCTTCCTACAAGACTGGACTGGCTCTCTCCTCTACGCCTTTCCCCCGTTTGCCATGATACCTCGGGTCCTGCTCCAAGTTCGCCACCCGGTTGTTTCTTCTCTCCTGCAGATTTCCAGGGTTGGTAGGTATTCATTATGCGCTCTGGGTTTTGTATAGTTTCAACCGTTTATAAACCTGTTCATGTTACGTGATTATTTGAAATGCCTATGATGAATTATGCACACTATGTTGCTTCTGTCTAGTTATAAAATTATGTCCTGGCATACGCACTCTGGTTCAAGTACCGATTTAACCGTTCGGCTCCTGTCTTTTGTGTTTTCACAGGTTGATACCTTGTTGATCAAGGGTCTCCAGCACTTCTATCTCGGCTTTACCAAGTGGCCAGGAAGTTCGTGGACAATGCTGTGATGGGTCCCTCACTGTTGGAATCTTGTTTACTGATGAATCGGTCCCAGTTTTGTTATGGTTCCTGATCGGAGTCTGGCTGGATTTCGGATCGCCTGTTCAATTTGGTTTGGACTGTTTCATCGTTCTTGTTTGATTATTATTGTCTCGCATCTCCAAAAGAAAGAGGAAATGTGTGGGGATGTGCTGACTATTATACTGGGACTTGGTATGGGTGTGGCCTATCACTATGGTTACCATTTTTTTCTTACTGTTGTATTCTTTGCTGCTATTGGTGGACAGTAAAGAAAGGGTTAAGCAATACTCGCCTCCGTGTCTTTCATAAAATCATGACTTTTCATCATGAAATAGCAAAATCATGTAATTATTTTGTTTAGTTAGTGCTCAGAAGAGCAAGGATTGTGTTTTATATATTTTGTTACAACCATTTATACCTTACTGTGCAATTATTTTGGGACCACAATAAAAGAGCAAGTCCTTTTACCTCATCCAGCGTGTGAAGTGTCTCTAAAGCCTGAAAAGACTGTGTGTAGCACCACAATCCCAGGACAAGGTACCAAGGGAAAAGAGTACTTTTGTCACAGTATATACAGCACATGTGCTCGCTCTGACAGCCTGTCAGAGCGAGCACCGGTGCTGAGGCAGCGTGATCCGGTGCTCCCGGTCTGCCTCTAATACAGAGGCAGACCGGAGCACCGTTAACCCCGCGATCGCCGCGATTGCGTCGATCTGGGGTTAACTTTAGTAAATGACGGAAATTTTCCATCAATGGTCCTTAACTGAAGGACAAGGTTGATGGAAAAGTTCCGTCTGCGGTCGGGAAGGGGTTAATCAGTCTATTGTAATGACCTAGACATCTTATCCATGTTTAGAACTTAAGGGTACACATGTCATGGGAAATTCCCTGACAGGGGAAATTCCACTAACCTAGGACAAAATGGCATCCTAAAGTCGGAACACTATATTCATTGAATATGGGTAAAAGGTCCTTTATTAAAGAAACATTGTATTAAAAACAATATGTTTTATTTCTATCAACTTGACAGTTTGCAAAATCTCTTAAAGACAATGTGCCCAGCTTAAGAAATACAACATTTAATTAAAAAAAGTGTAATATTTGCATATGTCCATAACAATACCATTGTTTTCCAATATAAAAAATAGAGCTCAAAGTATGTTTTTTTTAAATTGCTAATCATAAAATGTACCAAAAATACACAAAACCTTTATGTATCAAACTATTAAGGATTTTTGATTTTTTGTGTCAGATTTGTCATTCAATACTGCAAATCATGGTGTAAAAGGGGAAACAACATAATACTCTTAGTCCATTTAATATATGAATTTCTAATAAAGGGCACTATATTCAATATTATGTGTTTTTTAACCCCTTAAGGACACATGACATGTGTGACCTGTCATGATTCCCTTTTATTCCAGAAGTTTGGTCCTTAAGGGGTTAAGCTGTATCATAAACTCTTCACGTTTCTGTATTTAGTATTAGCGTACCTTCAAAAACATATATATATATTTTACATTCTTTATTTTTGATAGTGCACAGAAAAACAAACCAGTGTGTAGAGACATTTTCAGAGAATGAACAACAGGACATCAGCATTTAGATAACAGAAAATGTTAGAATACAGAACTATTTTATATGTAAAACATGCTATGCAAGTCGCCAGTAGGTAGGAGAAGAGAGAAAGATTAACACTGCCAAGTATACTGACAGACTCTGAGTGTAGATAGAAAGCCACTGGGTTCATGATTAAATCATGAAATAAACATTAGGAAAAAACATGAAACAGAGGTTATGAGAAACGAAGAACACAGGGTGCTATCACATTTTGCTGTGGGAATAGCAGGTGGGTAGTATCCTGTGTAGTAGGAGACCTCCAATTGAATTCATCCGAGGCCACATGTAGGCCATAGGGGTTAAGTCACTTCCTCACAAGCATTTTTCCACTCCAGCCGAGGGTTGGGCAGATTCTGCAGAGTGTGTGGTTGCTTAGAGGGGAGTAGGTCGCAAAGTATAGTGTCTCTCCTACCGCAGCTCTATGTCTGAAAGAGGGCTAGTGCCTCATGTCCATCGGTCCCCCATCCCCTGGTGGCATGATCTTGTGCCCACAGGATCCCCAATACTCAGGCACCCCATGGGTCAATGGACGGCTGCCCAGACTTCGCTCCACCCCTTGCCCAGCAGAGGAACAGGTGTTGCATTCAACTGCAGGTGGTGTCGGAGTGGCAGAAGGGGTGAGTACTGCCAGTCGTTAGGTGGGTGCCAGAACTCCTGGCATATTGTGTCAAAGCGGGCTTGAAAAGACTCCCTCCACTCCTGTCTTCTGAGGTCTGATAGGCTGGGCTGCAGCACCAACACGGCAGCCATCTTGGGTGCATGTCGTGGGTCTCAAAGCAGTCGTCGAGGAGATTTCCACCTCTAATTCTGTAAGCCTCAGTGGGCACCGGGAAACCCCCTCCGGACCACAGGATAATTTATTTGTATTTTCCTTAAATCAAAGTTCTTTAAAGGAAATCTATAGTGTAAGGAATTCAAAGTTGTATTCCCTCTAGCCACCCTACCCTCGCGGCCCCCACACTGCTCAGAAAGTCTAGATAAACCCTTTCTGTACTCACCTGATTCCAGTGCTGATGTCCCTTGGCGCTGTGTTGGCTGTCTGCCTCCTCCAACATCATTTGACTGGGGTGGGGCTAATGCGCATCCTGAAATGCTTTCCTTTGGGGATTTAACACATGATGGATGTCCTGAAGCAGAGCATAAGGATGTCCAGCGTCACTTAGGTGATGCCTAGTCAGCTAGCAAGCAGAAAGAGCCTCAAGTGGCTGTGTAACTAAGGCAGTCTTAGTCCTGCAAAGTAATCATTGCAGTTTCTCTAGAGCTGCAATGATTTACATTACAGGACTAAGGGGGGCTGGGATATTTCACCCAGACCACTTTAATGAGATGAAGTGGTCTGGTTGCCTTTAGTGTTCCTTTAGTTACACCTATTATTATTTATTCTGAAAGTTTTTAATTTATCAGACATGGATTTTATAATAACGCTTTTAAAATCTCAGAATTTTGTAAACATTTTTTTTTAATATCAATTAGCACATTTTCATAATACTTTTATGAACATTGTCTGTCTTTTTAACACCCAGCAAGACTTGTTTTCACTTCCATCCTGTCCTCATCTATCCACCCCTGTGCTTGCAGGCACTGATGTGTGTTGCATGATCACTTGGCAAACTCTCCTTCCTTCTTGTTACATTTCTCTTCCCTCCATTGCCACCTATTTCATTTCCCACTTCCTGTATATTGTAAGCCTACTGTTACATGCATAATCTTTGAGTTCTGCTACATGCTCTAATTTTTCTAAATTGGGCTGCAAATTATGAGACGGATGAGTCAAGAAGGATCCTGATGATTCAATAGACAGAGTAGCTTCCTTCAGTGCTACTATATTGCTATACGTGACAAACTCTAATGCCCTATTTACAACCAGCAATTTCAAATTTAATGTCCATAAGAATGCTTGGACTGCCAACTCCTACTTTTTATTGTTGAAGCTCTTGGGTCTTGTCAAGGGTTTTTTAGTCTGTTGCTGTTATTCCTTCAATCCTCCACTAGTCCTAATTCCAGATGTGCTGAATATAGTGAAATATTCCCTTTGTGTAGCGTTTCCCCAATATAATGGACACAAGTCGTATTGGGTAAAAGCAGCAATCTCAAATTTATTAGGCCACACTCGGCTTCTTATGCAGTGCCCCTAGCATGGGGTTTCTAATACAAAATCACAGGGGTTTCCTTCCCACAAGCCATTGTGTTTGAGAGATAATTGAGCTCTAATTAAGCTAATCCAATTATCTCTCAAATAGGAAAACTTACATACAATTTTTACATATTTTTACATTTTTACATATCACAAAAATACATGACAACAGCATCCGTACCCCACAAAAATTATATTCCCGAATAGCCCCAATCTGAGCGCACAACATATCCAAATGCGTTCAGATCGGTTTGGTAAAATGAAAGTTATGTTTGTGCATATATGAACTGGCTGCCTGGTAGAGGTGGTATTGTCAATTTCAAAAGCGGTTAATTTGATTGTATGGAAGGTCAGAACTTACAACCTAAATTCCTCTTTGAAGCTGGGAACCAACAGAGCTACGGTGTGAGAAGTCACACATAGGTGGCCTGGAAGTCTGGGACATAATTGGGTCAAGACATGATAACTTAATTTCCTGCTGGACACCAAGACACCTGGGCAGGAGGCGAGCCGTTATGCCTCTATAGCAGGCTGTGGCACGGGAGCTTCCATGACAGGTCTAATTTATAATCTCACAAGCCCCATCGTTAATGATATCTGGCTTTTTGAGTCCTTGATGCCTACTTTCCCCAATTTAAATTCAACCAAATGTTCAGTCAGCATTTCTAGGTATAGGTTATTTGAGTTATTTGCGGTATTTACAGTTTTCATGTCCTAATGATCCAAATATGCTACACTTGCACAAGCTGCAACATTACAATACATGTTTGTGAATGTGTGGATGCAATTGGAAAATTTCATGAATAAATCTGAGAATATCGTAGTGCAAGTGTCTATACAATATGAGAAATCTAGCCAACATTTATTTTTAGGGGACTGGGAGCATCATTGGGTCCTGGGGATTGGTGCTGGGGTGATCCACATTTTTTCAAATAATTATGTATACTATGATTCAGTCCCCTACAAACCATGCATTTGGTGGCAAACATACATATATTATTAAGAAATTATTATTAATGTATGTTATTAGTCTTGGAGATTTGCTTTGTTTGAATTTACAATTTCCGAACCCCCATATACACTATACATATTCCGAATAAATGGAACCAGAGATCGTTGGATAACCCTTTTATTAAAATAGAGCATATAACAATAATAAAGTGAAAAAGTGAAAATCCTAATGTGACAACTTAAGGCAATCTTAATAAACTAAAATAGTAAATATTAGTAAGAGACAATACCCTCCCAAAATCTATGCCAGTATTAGGGAAAATACTTTATTAGATGCTAGGGTAGATAGTTAGGGACTGCTTGTGCCCCATCGTATTCCAACCTGCAGCTGGGACGGTGGGAGGAGACAGTTGTCTTTACTCAGGAGCTCGCCCATCTCACAAAATACATACATACGTGGAAACACTATATCGATGATGTGTTGGTGATATGGATGGGCTCTTCGGAAACTTCCCACAAGTTTGTTGACATTCTCAACTGTAACGAGATGAACCTAAGGCTTACCAAAGAAGTGGGCGAGTCAAAGTCTAAATTTCCTAGTTTTCATGATTACAGTAAATTCATACAACCACCTCCAAACTACACTTTTTAGAAAACCGACATCTACGAATAGTATATTAGAATGGGAAAGCCACCATCCTATAACTCTCAAGAAGGGAATTCCAACAGGACAGTGTCTAAGAGTGAGATGAAACAGCTCAACTCTAGAGGACTTTAAGCTGAAAGCTAAGGAACTACATATACATTTTAAAAAAGTGGATATCCTAATCGTTGCCTGAAAACAGCCTTCAAGAGGGCCCCAGATATGGACAGGGAGTAGATGCTACAGAATGTCCAACAACAACATACTTGAAAAACCCAGGACATACTTGAAAACGAGAGAATGTATCTTTCCTGGTAAAATATTTTATAAATAAATAAACAACAGAAAACAGAGGATCAGCAGATAAGGTGCATTGTTGACTTTGATTGTTAATCTTTGATCAATTTTGGCCTATACTTACACAAGACCAACATCTCAAAAGTGTATTAACCCCCTAATGTCTCCCTGACTGCTAGAAGGGGGAAGAACCTCAAGACCCTTTGGTACCTAGTCACTTCCTAGTCACTTGCCACCAATTAAACCGACTCAGACCAATGCGGTAAGTGTACCGCGTGTAAGTTCATTTTACGGAATTCTAAAGTCATTGAAGATACCACTGGGCTTAATAAGATCCAAGTCAAGGATTTCTTTAACTGTAATACCCCAGGGGTTGTCTACCTTTTGAGTTGCTCCTGTGGGAAAAAATATATTGGGAAAACCTTTAGACATTTCAAACTGCGCATCATGGAACACGTCCGCTGAGGTACAAAAACAGTACACCGATCGCGAGACACCTTTTGGAACAACATTCTGGCTGATCAGACGAATTATATTTACTGGAATAGAACATGTGAAACTTGACCAAGGGGGTGGTGACTTGGATTGACTCCTAAGACAAAGGGAGTGCTATTGGATTTACAGACTAAAGACCCTAGCACCCCTAGACCTTAAGGAAGGTTTCACATATACTCCCTTCATGAATCGTTTTTAGCCTGTACTTCAGGCAATTAAGTCTGCCTTTATTAAAGGGACACTATAGTCACCAGAACAACTACAGCTTATTGAATTTGTTCTGGTGTGTAGAATCATTACCTTCAGGCTTTTTGCTGTAAATACTGTCTTTGCAGTGTTTACATTACAGCCTAGTGATAACTTTACTAGCCACTCCTCAGATAGCTGTTAGAGATCCTTCCTGGGTCATGGCTGCCTAAAATGCATCCAAACATTCAGTATCTCCTCCCTCTGCATGCAGACACTGAACTTTACTCATAGAGATTAATTGATTCAATGTATTTATATGAGGAGATGCTGATTAGCCAGGGCTGTGTTTGAATCATGCTGGCTCTGCCCCTGATCTGCCTCCTTGTCAGTCTCAGCCAATCCGATGGGGAAGCATTGTGATTGGATCAGGCTACCACTTCTGATGATGTCAGCAGACTGATTGTAGGGTTACAGCTTCAGGATTGAATACAGTAAAATTTTGCTATATTTATTATTATTATTATTATTATTTTATTTATATAGCACCAACAAATTAAGCAGCGCTTTACAATGGGTGGATGAACGGACATGTAGTTTTAACCAGACAAGTTGTAAACACAGGAACAGAGGGGTTGAAGGCCCTGCTCAATGAGCTTACATGCTAGAGGGAGTGGGGTAAAATGACACAAAAAGGTAAGGATAGTATTAGACTAGTGACAATTGCAGAAGAGAAATCAGTCAGGGGCCATTAACAGTTTAATTGATACGCTTTTATGAAGAAGTGGGTTTTTAACGATTTTTTGAAGGAGTGGAGACTGGGTGAGCATCTAACGGAGGAGGTTCCACAAAATCAAGGAGGTTCCACAGGAACGGTGCAGCCCTCGAGAAATCTTGAAGGCGAGCATCAGAGGTGGGAGTATGGACAGAAGATAGATGTAAGTCTTCAGCAGATCATAAGGACCTAGACGGGACATACTTGTGTATAAGGGAGGATAGATAGGTGGGAGCAGCATTATGTAGCGATTTGAAAGCAAAAAACAAGGATTTTAAATTGAGCTCTATATTTTACAGGAAGCCAATGCAGGGACTGACAGAAGGGTGAGGCATGGGAGGTGCGGGCGGACAGGAAGATGAGCCACGCTGCCCCATTCATTATGAACGGTAACGGCACAAGTTGGGTGCATGTAAGACCACTGAGAAGTGGATTACAGTAGTCAAGGCGAGAAAGGACAGTGGAATGGACCAATACCTTAGTCGCATAAGTAGGGGCAGATGCATGCAATGTTTTTGCGATGGTAATGACAGGATTTGGCAATAGATTGAACATGAGGCTTGAAGGATAGGTCGCAGTCATCGAGAACACCTAGGCAGGGAGCCTGCGTGGTGTAGCTGATAGTAGCACCGTTGACTTGGAGAGACAGACACAGGAGTAACAACACTTGAGAGAGGAAAGACCAGAATTTCAGTTTTGGTCAAGTTTAATTTAAGGAAGTGTGCAGCCCTCCAGTTAGAAACAGCAGAGAAGCAGTCAGAGACACTAGTCAAGAGGGACAGGGAGAGATCAGGAGAGGACAGGTAAATTTGTGTGTCATCTGCATAGAAATGATATTGGAAGCCAAAGGAGCTAATGAGTTTACCAAGGGAGGCAGTATAGATGGAGAACAGTAGGGGACCAAGGACTTAAGCAGTATAGATGAAAAACAGTAGAGGACCAAGGACTGAACCTTGGGGGACACCAACAGAGAGGAGTTGGGGATAAGAAGCAGAGCCAGTGAAAGAAACACTGAAAGAGCGCTGGGAGAGGTAGGAGGAGCACCAGGAGAGAGCAAAATTTTGTAGACTGATATTGCGAAGGATTAGAAGAAGCTGTTGATGATCAACAGTGTCAAAAGCTGCAGACAGGTCAAGGAGAATTAGGATAGAGTAGTGACCACGAGATTTTGCAGCGAGTAGATCATTGGATACTTTGGTCAGTGCCGTTTCCACAGAGTGCTTAGCGCGGGAAACCAGACTGAAGTGGGTCTAGCAAACAGTTGGACTTGAGGAAGTCTGTAAATCTCGCATACACAACTCTTTCAATGATCTTGGATGCAAAAGGCAGTAGCGAGATAGGACGATAGATGGATGGGGAGTTAGGGTCAAAATTGGGCTTCTTTAGAATTGGGGTTACAGTTGCATGTTTGAAGGGCGATGGAAATATACCAGAGGAGAGAGAGAGATTGAGAATTTTAGTGAGAGGTGGAGAGAAAGAAGAAGACAGATTACGGATGAGATGCGAGGGAATTGGATCTAGGGAGTAGGTGGTGGGGCGGGAGGACTGGAGCAGAGAAGAAACCTCTTCCAATGTAGCGGCTGCGAATGAACATAGAACAGCAGAGGGAGTGAAGTTAGGGGAAGTATTGTAAGGGGAAGACGAAAGATGAGAGATCTCTTCTCTGATTGTAGAGATCTTGTCATTGAAGTGAGTTGCAAAGTCTGAGGCGGTCAAGTTAGTAGGTGGAGGAGGAACAGCAGGGCGAAGAAGAGAGTTAAATGTGTGAAATAGTTGTTTGGGTTCGCGGGACAGTGTGGTTGAGGGTATTGAAGTAATTAACTTTTGCAGAGGAAAGAGCCAAGCTGTATGAGCTCATCATAAATTTATAGTGGAGAAAGTGAGATGCACAGTGAGACTTTCTCCAACAGTGTTCAGCAGTTCTGAAGCATTTTTGGAGGGTTGTTGTTGGGGGCGCCTGCGGCGTTTAAATATACAAGGTGCCATGATGTCTAGTTGAGAGGAGAGGGTGGAATTGTAGGAGGTTTCAGAACTAGGACAGGTGAGGTTTGAGATAGGTAAAAGGAGAGTTTGGAGATTAGTGGAGAAATGCTCTAGGTCAAGATATTGGAGGTTTCTGTGAGAGTGATGTTCAGACTGTGGTGTCAGTTGGGTCTTAGGTATGCCAATGTCAAAAGTCAGCAGCTGGTGGTCAGATAGAGGAAAAGGAATATTGGAGAGATTAGAGGCAGTACAGAGGTTGGACCATTGCGTAAGGCCAAAGGAGGAGGTTACAGAGAGCAGACAAGAGGCATCAGTGCAATTGGGGTTGTTGATTGGGATATTGAAATCCCCAAGTATAAGGGAAGGAGTGCTAGATGAGAGGAAGTGGGGAAGCCAGGAAGAAAAGTGCTCAATGAAGAGTCTAGGATAACCAGGGGGGGCGGTAGACGATAGCAATTCTTAAATGAGTGGGTTTAAATAGGCGGACAGTGTGAACTTCAAAAGAAGAAAAGGATAGGGCAGAAGGAGTTACGATTGGTTGAAAGGTACATTGAGGGGAGAGAAGGATGCCTACGCCGCCTCCTTTACAGTTGAGTCTGGGAGTGTGAGAGAATTGTAGCCCACCAAAACATAAAGAGACAGGAGTAGCGCTATCAGACAGTGACACCAAGGTCTTTGTAAGTGCAAGCAGTGTGAGTGAGTTTGAGATGAAAAAGTTGTGTATGGTTGTTGATTTTAAATTACTGCAGATGGAGCGGGCATTCCAGATTACATACAGGGATAGCAAAACTACACTTTAGCATAACAGACAAGATATAAATACAAGAAAATATACAATGTACACAGGATATATAAAATAAAAATAAATGTACAGGGTGGTTAAGTTAAAAATAAATGAAGGTGTGCAGGATAGAGTCTTTTATTTATGGAGGCATGAGGGGCCCATGGGGGCTAGGTGGTGGTTTTAACACTATATTTGTGTTCACATGTTTGTGTTCCTGACCCTATAGTGATCCTTTAATCAATATACTGTATATACTGTATATAGCTCTCTCTTGAACTGAATTACTCTACACAATGGGACAAATCCCCCTACTATTGTATTTGTTGCAGTATGGTTAAAATATACTCCTTTGATACATTCATGTTCTTTACACGCACAATTTATTCCAATAGTCTTTTATTACACTTTATTCATTGAGCTTGTGTATTTGTCATTTACTTTCGAATCCAAGGGCGTTTCTTAACGCTTTATTTTTTCACTTTTATTTGGTGTTATGATTAGGGCAGTTTAATCTACTTAGGCAACTTTAATTTGTTTACTCTATTTTGGGTCTACCTAGCCGAAAGCCTCCAGTGACTGCCATACTAAGATTACACCATGTTCCTGCTGTAGACACTTGGATTGCTTATATAGGGACTCTAGCAATACATGTTAACTCTTGATACTAGGCAGTATTCACCTTACCAGATCAGTATATATGTATTATCTATACCATAGCTACCAGCTACCATAGCTACCAGGCAGCAGTGTATTATATCTAGTAACCTAGTCACTCCGGTTGAATAATTTATTTAGAAATATATCTATCAGGACTCCTTGCTTTTTAGATATTAGGCAATATAGATTCATATCTTACAGCTAATCTTAGAGACTAGTTTATCCAGTTATATATTATGACCGGTCAAGAGAGAGGAATTATGAGTCTAAATTTTAGTCTCCTACAATCATGTATTATATCCTACACTAAGTGTTAATTATTTGCGGCATAATCCCTTTTTTTCAGTCCTCACCATGGAGAACTCTGAAGGCTCTATAACATACTTTCCTTCTCTGTCTCCAGCTCATTAGTACGGCATATTCTGTGTCTCTTAGCTGAAAGGGATAATCACCTTGATACAATTTTTGTAACATTGAAGTCAATCACACAATTAACAGAGTGTCACTTAGCTGACAGATGTAGCTTTTTGGCTACATCATTTAAAGGACCACTATAGGCACCCAGACCACTTCAGCTTAATGAAGTGGTCTGGGTGCCAGGTCCATCTAGGCTTAACCCTGCAGAGAAACTGCTATATTTACCTATGGGTTAATCCAGCCTCTAGTGGCTGTCTCATTGACAGCCGCTAGAGGTGCTTCCGCGCTTCTCACTGTGATTTCTCCAGTTCGGATTCCATATTAGTGGCTTTTGTTATATATTTAGTCCTGTTTACCTTATTCCTGGCGATATAGCTTTACCTTATATGAGCTACTTAGTAGACATACCCTAACTATCTACCCTAGCATCTAATAAAGGATTTTCCCTTATACTGGCATAGATTTGGGGAGTGTATTGTCTCTTACTAATATTTACTATTTTAGTTTATTAAGATTGCCTTAAGTTGTCACACTAGAATTTTCACTTTATTATTGTTATATGTTCTATTTTAATAAAAGGCTTATCCAAAGATCTCTGGTTCCATTGCTTCGGAATATGTCTTGCATTTAAACTAGGGTTAGGCCCTTATTAGTTGGGAATTCCCGGGAGACCTTTCTCTTTTTTATTTATTCTTCACCATATACACTAACCCCCGAAATAAACGACCTGAGCAATAGATAAGCATGTTCATCTGATTTGTGTTGCCTAAAAAAAAAAAATAGAAAAATTTGATGACTAGGGGACAGCCACTTAATGTTGATCTTATTCACAGATCAAGTGAGTAGTGACCAAGAGAAGAAAAAAAAGCAGCTATATTTATAAATTTTATATTTTCATAAATATTTTACCTCTTTTGGCTACTTTTTCTCACTTGATATATATACCAAATGGTGGGAAAATCAGTGTACTCCTATCAGTGTACTCAAATATATATATATATAATATTTATATTATGGATATATTTTGTGGTGGGTGGATTGTCCCAATTTTTGTGCCCTTTTGGTTTGTTTAATTATTTTTCTTGATCATTTTTCGACATTGAAATACTCACAAAATGTTGTGCTCGATTCTATATGTTATTACACAAAGTGCAAAATTATCAATGAAAATCAGGCACAAATTTAGAGCAAAGTGTTAAATAAGGAGCAATCACCATAGAAACCAACAGAAGTTTACTCAAAATTTGTAATTTGTTTCAGAGAACATCACCTATTTTGCCTTGACAAATATAATCTACAGCAAGGGTCAGAATTTTCTGTTGGCAAGTGGAAATATATCCCTGGTGAGTAGAAATTCACCCCTGTTGGCATACTATTGCTTGCAGTTATGAGTAACTTTAAGGCCTGGTAGAAGAAGACTTTAGATATTAAGCCCTGGTCCATAGCATTCTTTAAACTACATATCAGTGTTATAAAAGGTCATTGTCGCCATCTTCAATGTTTTATAATATGATATTCTCCATTACTTGTGTTTTAGGGGTTTAGTGCAGTGCTCCTCAACCCTCTCCTCAAGGCACGCCTAGCAGTCCAGGATTTAGCGATTACCAGGGTGTGTCTAAGGTGCTTTAAAAAAACAACTAAAAACACCTTACACTCCAAGTTTTTTTTTTTTTAATTGTCAGGGTATTTATATCGGCAGACATTTTGTGCTATGATAGAAATTAAAGTGTATATTGCCTAAATCATTCTGAACAGAGCAGACTCCATTTTGTTATTTTCAAGCTAACAAAAGACACAAGATTTTTTATCCTTTCTGTAAAACTAACCACTTTGCCAGAGCTAAAGGAATGCTTAGTATATACAAACCTGTTGATAAGAGATGAGAACGGGGGATGGACAGACTGTCTAAATGCTAATGGAATATAATCAATTCTAAACCCAGACATTTGTGACAGAGAAGATTAAATAATTTAATTTTACTTCCGATATTGTATAATGTCCCATTGTAAGTTTAGGGGTCATACTTAGTTATAACTGTCATATTAGAAATTATAGCAGAATTTGCCAGACACATAGTCTGGACAAAACTCAAAGAAACTCTTTGATCTGACAGTAAACTTAAATTATAGACAACTATAGACAACTAGGCCAGTAAGGTATTGTCATGCATGAAAAAGGGCATTCATTCTCGGGACGAGAATATCATTTTGCCTCTCTATAAATCACTGGTAAGACCACATATTGAATATGCTGTGCAATTTTGGGCACCTGTTCTAAAGAAGGATATCATGGCACTAGAAAAAGTGCAGAGGCGGGCTACAAAATTAATAAAAGGAATGGAACATATCAGCTATGAAGAAAGGTTAACAAATTTAAACCTATTTAGTTTAGAAAAACGTCGCCTGAGAGGGGATATGATAACATTATACAAATATATTCGGGGCCAATACAAACCATTGTGTGGAAATCTATTCACAAACCGGACTTTACATAGGACACGAGGCCATGCGTTTAGACTGGAAGAAAGAAGATTTCGTCTAAGGCAAAGGAAAGGTTTTTTTACTGTAAGAACAATCAGGATGTGGAATTCTCTGCCTGAAGAAGTGGTTTTATCAGAGTCCATACAGATGTTCAAACAGCTACTAGATGCATACTTGCAAAGACAGAATATTCAAGGATATAATCTTTCAATGTAGGGTAATAACTGCTTGATTCAAGGATAAATCTGACTGCCATTCTGGGGTCAATAAGGATTTTTTTGTCCTAGCTTGTTGCAAAATTGTGCTTCAAACTGGGGTTTTTTTTTTTTTTTTCTCTTTTGGATCAACAGCAAAAAACAGGTGTGAGGAAGGCTGAACTTGATGGACGCAAGTCTCTTTTCAGCTATCTAACTATGTAACTATGTAACTATGTAACTATAAAGATGAGGTAAATGACGTCAAAATAGCCACCAGGAAAAGATAACTCTTTCCTGGATAGGTATGTTTAGTGGGACGAGACTGCCCTCTATAGACCAAATACTTAAATTGTTATCTGGAAGGTAACCACACCTCCAGTGTCCCTATTGGTCTATCACCTAGTGAATGTTTCCTTTAAAAGTTAAGACAAAGGGAAGAGAGGTATGCAAAAGAAATGCAGAGGAAGCAGTTGGAAGCAGGCTAAGTCAGGAGACAGAGAAAGAGACCCATGACATTCAGTTCCTGAGACTACCTACTAATCTGATGAAAATATCTACTCAACTGGTAAATATACTGGCTTCATTTAATTAATCTAAATTAATTAAAATTTTCTAATAGCATGATATATGACTGGATAAATCACTAGATTTCGATATTTAGAAATCTTAGTTACTAAAGAAATATATTATTAAACTTTCTATTCTGCAGATAGAAATTAATAATTATGTATTTATGTGACATATCACATGTTAGCATATCGTGATATTTATCCAGGTGTATTGATTTGCTATAAAATAAGATAAAATATCTGTTTAGGCAAGTTAAAATACTGCTTATAGAACATGGTAGATTTCTCTTATTGGATGGTTCCAGGAAATGACTAATGAACTGGTTTAAATATTATTTTATTTAAAATCACATGAGAATACGTCTTAATTACTTAGGAGGTCTAGACAGCATTGAAAGGGTTATTTTAACTGTCAGCTAAAGTTTTATGGCCTTAAGCTGTAAGCTGTGTCTGTGTGTAAGTGTGTAAGGAGCTTTCAGACTCCGAAACGCGCGTCGGGTTAGACGGGGGGATTCCCAGCCACTGCACTTTGACACTTCACCGTGCACCACCTATTATGCACTAAGGGAATACCCCTCTCTGCACTATTCTCGTTATGTTTAATTTTTGTTAACAATTATCTCTCTGGTTATTAATGTTTTGGAGTCCGATATCATTTGATGGGAAACAGTATTTAGTTTAGCCATCCAGCTTAGAACACCCACGAAGCAGAAGCAAGGGAATTACAGTAGACCAGCGATAGATTTGTTTTATCAGTTACAACCTTTTTCATTATATATTATGATTTTCGCTGCTTTTGTATGTCATTAGACATTTCCCTTCTACTTTACAACCTTACATCAGTATTGGCTATACGTTCTCCCTTACTCTATACTGTGTTTTTCATGGTTATATTTATAGATTGCATAAGAGATACCCCAAGGGACCACACTGTTTAGGGGATTATCGTCTTATACTCCTCTGGGAACAGCATTTTGAACAAAGTGTTCACTTGCATACCAAGGATAGACATTATAACCATTTATAGTATACAGAATTATATTTGGATACATAGTTGCGATTGTATCTCTTTCTATAAGCAGTTTAATAAAGTTTCAGTGTATCACTGTTGATTTTGAGATACTCTTCTATGCACTGTATCAATAATATCTAGTACTATTTGGTATTTCCTAGTTTTTCTCCCCTATCTTTCTCCTATCTGCTGGACTCCAAATCTTAAGATTTATTAGGCTCAATATTAGTGTCTGTTTGTCATCTTACCAGCTTGCTGGGTAGTTTCTCTTTTAAAGGGGCACTACCTTAGCATCCAGTGTGTGTTTTTCATTATTTCTACAATAAAGGGTTCATGCCCATATTTGGTGGAGCTGGTACCACCTACTCTGACCCATTTCCCTAGCCACAGTTTCAACTCTTTGTTGATCCAGGGCTAAGGGGAATTTCTCTGTTTTTTATATTTAGTTAAACATTTATTCCTAGTGATAGACGAACCTCGCTATCAGGTTTACGTCGGCAATGATGTCATACATCGCTTTGCCATACACCTTGACCTGATTAATTCCAACTTGTGATCAAAGATCTACCTCACCAGCTCACAGCTGCAGGGAGGGAGGCAGGAGATGACCCGGGGAGCTAAAGCCAGCAGCTCCGCCGGGTTCCTCTCGCGAGATCTGAGCGTTGCCGCGAGAGTGAACTCTAGCCACGCAGGCTAGAGTTCACTCTCCACTGGACCACCAGGGATGGCAGCAGGAACAAGGATCCCCCCTCTCTATATAAGGTAAGAAGGGAGGGGGGATATTAAGTAATCTGCCCCCACCTCCACTGGACCACCAGGGAAGGCAGCAGCACGGTCCCTCCTCCCTACAAAAGGTAAGAAGGGAGGGGGGATATTTATTAACTAATCTGCCCCCACCTCCACCCCCACAAATCACCCAAACATACAGCACTCAAACACAGCATCCACACACATACAGCACACACACACACACCGCACCCACACACATACAGCACACACACACGCAGCATCCACACACATACAGCACACAAACAGCACACACACACAGCACCCTCACACACACAGCACCCTCACACACACAGTACACTAACAGCACCCTCACAAACACACTAACAGTACCCTCACAAACACACAATACCCACACACCGCACACAAACAGCACCCTCACACATCACCCTCACACAGCACACAACATCCACACACAGCACACACACATCACCTTCACACAGTACACTAACAGGACCCTAACAAACACACACACAGCACACTACCAGTACCCTCACACACAGCACACAAACATCACTCTCACACACAGTACACTAACAGCACCCTCACAAACACACACACACACACAAACACCCTCGCCCACAAAGCACACTACCAGCACCAGCACCCACATAGCACACTACCAGCACCCTCACCCACATAGCACACTACCAGCACCCTCACACACATCACACTAACAGCACCCTCACACCACCCTCACAGCAGTGTATGTGTGTGTGTGTGTGCGTGCGCGTGTGTGTATATATATATATATATATATATATATATATATATACATACACACGTGGCGTGTGCTTGTGCTTTAGGGTGCACTCCCTAATGCAATAGGCTGTGCACGCCTATGCCAGTGGAGCTATCACTAGGCTGTAATGTAAACACTGCATTCACAGTTCACAGTAAAAGTCTAAAGGTAATGATTCTACTCACCAGAACAAATGCAGTAAGCTATAGTTGTTCTGGTGACTATAGTGTCCATTTAAGTGAATTATAACTTAGTGCTTCTATCCTTTCAAACATTTTTACTACATGCTATTGGTATGTGAAAATATCTGCAAATTACATACATTGTGTCTTTTTTCACACCTTTATTCATTTTTACTTCCTTCCAATCAGTACTGTTCTCCCTTTCTTGAAAGAGAATAGCAGATCATCTTTCAAGGAAACTGTCAAAAGCTGCACAACCTTTAGCAAACATACTTATCCTCTTTGGTATGAGTTAGTTTAGTAATCCGTGGGCTCCTGCTCCCTATCGGTCTGCCAGTAACATAAAATATCACTGGGAATTTATGTCATCTTTTGCTTTACTTGTGTTCACTCACATTTATTGGTAATGATTAAATACATTGCAAATTGTATTTAACCCATCGGATACCTTTCATTGTGTCATCACTTAAAATGATGGCACAATCATTCCTATGCAGGGCTGGATTTAGATGAAAAGTAATATTGTAATATTGTTCCCCCTCCCTCCCTGTAAAATTTCCCCCACCCTCCCTGTAATATTCCCCCTCCCTCCCTGTAATATTCCCCCCTCCCTCCCTGTAATATTGTCCCCCCCCTCCCTCCCTGTAATCTTCTCCCCCCTCCCCTTCCCTGTAGCATGGCCGAGCTCCTCTCTGGTCCGCGACCCACCCGGACTGACAGGAAGTGCACACACTTCCTGTCAGTCCGGGCGGGTCGCGGACCGGAGAGGAGCTCGGCCACGCTACAGGGAAGGGGAGGTGAGGCAGTGCTGCAGCTGACTGAGCGCTCTCTATAGAGGCGGCTGTGGCATCTAAAGGGCCGGCGATGGGGGCGCAGGGCGCCCCCTCCTATATGGCGCCCTAGGCGGCTGCCTAGTTCACCTTATAGGAAGCGCCGGCCCTGTCTGCAGCTCTGCACATTGCGGAGCTGCAGACCGCCGGTCTCGGCGATCGCGGCAGGAGGGGCATTGCAGTCTGCCCCGGGCACCCCCCTAGTAAGTGGCACCCGGGGCGGATGCTCCCCCCCCCCTTAGTACGCCACTGGTCATATCATATGTGTAGAATTTCTCCTTATTTTCGGTTCAGTGTTTTAGTGTTCACTGTTTTTAGAATAGTGTAATTTTTATTTTGCTAGCAATTTGAATGTAGGCCCCTCTTGATCTTGAGGCCCTAGGCTGAAGCCTAGTTAGTCTATGGGAAAACCCGGCCCTGTTCCTATGTATAAAAAGCAATTCTGGAAATATACAAATGTAGAAATCAGGTTGAACTCTAATTGAATTCCACTGTCTTTATAAGTGATTATGTAATCCACCTGCCCAATATTATGTAGGTCCCCGTTTTGCTGCAAAACCATTTCTGATTCATTAAGGTATGGACTCCACAAGACCTCTGCACAGGGCTTGCGTGTCCATAAGGCGGCACAGGCGTCCGCCTTAGGGCGCACGGCCTCTGGGGGGCGCAAGTGTGAGTGTGTGAGTGAGTGTATGTGTGTGTATGTGTGTGAGTGTGTGTATGAGTGTGTGTGTCTGTGAGTGTATATGTGTGCATGTGAGTGTATGACTGTGTGTGTTTGTGAGTGTCTGTCAAATCAGTGAGAGTCTGTTTTTCTTTGAGTCTGTGTGTGACTACCAGTGGGTGTCTGTCAATGAGTCTGTCAGTGTTTGTGTGTCTGTCAGTGTGTATGTCTGTCAGTGTTTGTATGTCTGTCAGTCTGCGTGTGTGTGTGTATGTCAATGAATGAGTGTGTCAGATCAGTAAGTCTGTGTCTGTCAGTGACATCTGTGTGTTTGTCATTGAGTGTGTGTGACTGTCAGTGTGTAAACACCACTTAGTGTAGCGTAGCTGAGCGGAACGGACCGCGGTACATGAGCTTCTGTTTCCTGTACCCGGCAGGACTGACAGATGGTGCTCACTGAAAGAGCACTTCCGGCCAGTCCGGCCGTGTACAGGAAACTGAAGCTCCTGTACCGGGATCCGCTCCGCTCAGCCACGATACAAGAGAGGTAGGAGACATGCCAGAAAAGGGAGGGGACAACTAAGGGGGTGGGGGGGAGGGGTGCACCAAGGGACAGGTAGGGGAGGGGAGAGAAACCCTAAGGGACAGGTAAAGGAGGGGGGAGGGGAGAGGGGAGAGGAACACTAAGGGCCAGGGAGTAGAGAGGACCACTAAGGGACGGGAGGGGCTGGATGTGAACGAAACATACAGCGGGGCTTGAGAAGGGGAAAAAGAGATACACAGAGGGGCTGGGGGGGGAGACAGGTGGGCTGGGAAGAGTAAAAGACACAAAGGGTCTGGGAGAGATGGAGTCACACAAAGGGGCTTGGAGAAGTAAGACACACAAAATGTAGGAGGATGTAAGGGTCATACAAAGAGGGGATAAGAGACACACAAGGGAGGCTGTAAGAGACACACAAGGGAGGTGTAAGACACACAATGTGGAAAAAATGGGAGATAACATACACTAAAGGGAGTAAGACATTTAAAAGAGGGGATGAGAAACACAAAAGAGAGTTTAAGAGGCACACCGGTAAAGATGTTATGTTTGGTGGGGAGCGCAGAAAAACTCATCTTCGCCTATGTACCCAAAATTCTTTGCACCGGCCCTTCCTCTGCACTGCAGTGGAGTTAACGCAGCACGATGGCTCAGGTGCAAGAGTTTTGTTTGGCACCCTAACAATGCAAGGGTGGCCAAGAGGTAGATGGCCATATGTTCTACAACTGCCACAGTGCTGTGCCAGCTGGGTATCTACCATTTGTCCATCCTTGCAGGGTTGTATCTAGCACTGAGCAGTGTTTGTGTGTTTGAATGTGAGCATGTTTTTTTAATGTGTGCGTGAAGGTAGGGGCGTGTTTGTATGTAGTGTTGGCATTTGAATCCAGTTGTGTGTTTTACTCTTGCTATTTGAAAGCAGTGGTGTGCTGGTGTGTGGTGTTTGGTTTTGAATGTAGGCAGTGGCGTACACATGACCCATGGGGCCCCGGTGCGAAAATTGATCCGTAACCCTCACCCGCACGCTTACTCATGAGCGGGGGGGATGCAGCACATGGCGGCAGGCACCTGGTCACAGGGGTTGCAGGGCTGCGACCCCTGCGACCGCGGTATGTACGCCAGTGCATGCAGATGCACACACACTTAAAGGACCACTACAGACAGTGGCGTACACATGACCCATGGGGCCCCAGTGTGAAAATTGATCCGTGGGCCCCCCGCGCTTACTCTGCGCGGGGGGGCCGCAACACATGGCAGTGGGCACCTGTCCGCAGGGGTTGCAGGGCTGCGACCCCTGCGACCGCGGTATGTACGCCAGTGCATGCAGATGCACACGCACTTAAAGGACCACTACAAACACCCAGATCACATCAGCTCAATGAAGTGGTCTGGGTGTCAGGTCCCTCTAGTTTTAACCCTGCAGCTGAAAGCAAAGCAGTTTCAGAGAAACTGCTATGTTTCACTGAGGGTTAATCCAGCCTCTAATGACTGTCTCACTGACAGCCGCTAGAGGAGCTTCCGCGATTCTAAGACACTGAACGTCCATAGGAAAGCATTAAGTAATGCTTTCCTATGGGCGGTTTGAATGCGCGCACGGCTCTTGCCGTGCATGTGCATTCAGAGCTGAGAGGCGGAGGGATCCCCAGCGCCAAGAGAGTCCGGCGCTGGAGAAAGGTAAGTGCTGAAGACACACACACACACTCTCACCAACAGACGCATACACACTAGCTAACAGACACACACATTTACTGACACACTCAGTGACAGACATACATACACACTCACTTACAAAACATACACTCTCACTGACAAACACACACTCACTAACAGACATCAAACAGACTCACTAACACACACACACACAAACACACTCAGTAACAGACACACACAGTAACACACGCAATGTCACTCACTAGCAGACACATACTCAACAGACACACTCACTGACACTCACTAGCAGACAATCACACTAACACTCACACTCACACCGACACTCACACTAACACTCACACTCACAGTAACACTTACACTAACACACACACACACTCACACTAACACTCACACTAACACTCACACTAACACACTAACACTCACACTAACACACACACACTAACACACTAACACTCACACTAACACACACACTAACACTCACAGTAACACTAACACACACACTAACACATGTTTTTTTTTCAAATTTAATCCCCCCAGCCTCCTTACCTTTTGGAGTGCTGAGGGGATTCCCTGGGGTCCAGTGGTGCTGCTGGGCTCCTGGGCGGCCGGTTACTGGGCGGGCGGGCAGGCAGGCCGGCACGCGAGAGAGCACTCTCCCCGGAGTGCTTCCTCTTCAGCTCCCTCACTCGCCGCGTAGTGATGCAGGCGCCGGAAGATTACGTCATCTTCCGGCTCCGGTATCAGTGCGGTACGCGAGGGAGCTGAAGAGGAAGCACTCAGGGGAGAGTGCTCCTTTGCGCGCCCACAGGACCGACCGTGGGGTGACAGCAGGGCCAGCCTTGGGGGGCCCTGAGGCGGTCAACTCCTGGGCCCCCCAGGAGAAGAGGCTGGCCACAGTGCGTACATACCGGGTCGCAGGGGCGGCCGGGCCCCCTGGTGGTCCGGGCCCGGTCACAGCCACGACCCCTGCGACCATGGTATGTACGCCACTGAATGTAGGGGTGTGTTTGTATGTAGTGTTGGCATTTGAATATGTATAAGTTTCCTAGCATAACAATGCCCAGAGCATAGCATTGTCTCTGCCGGCCTGCCATCTCTTTCCCATGTTAACGTTGCACACGAACCTGGCCATCCATCTGATCTAAAAGAAAACGTAATTCTTCAGACCAGGCAACATTTTTCCATTGCTCCATGGTCCAGTTGTTATGTTAACGTCCCCACTGAAGGCACTTTCAGCGGTGGATATGGATCATCATGGGCATTCTGACCAGTCTGCGGCTACACAGCCCCATATGCAGCAAACTGCAATTTAAACTATAGTAGCTGTTCTGTGTGTTTGCACCAGATGGGCTGGCCTTCGCTTCCCAATGTGCAAAATTTAGCTTTGGGCACCCATGACCCTGACGCCAGTTTTACCAGTTGTCCTTCCTTGCACCACTTTTGATAGGTACTAACCACTGCATACTGGGGAAACCCTATAAGACTTGCCAGTTTGGAGATGTCCTGACCTAGTCATAAAGCCATCATTATTTGACCCTTGTCAAAGTCAATCAGATAATTTTACTTGCACATTTTGCTCCAAACACATCAAATTGAAGAACTAATTGTTCACTTGCTGCCTAATATATCCCACCCCTTGACCGGTGCCATTGTAACAATATGCTATTCACTTCACCTGTCAGTGGTTTTAAAATTGTGGCTGATTTTTGTATCTTTCTAGATGTGATAGAGCTATTATGTCTTTAACAGCAAGTAAAATATCCTGCTCCACAATATATTAATTTATTGAAATTAAAAAGCTCACAGCCATTTAAGCAATAATGCAAAGTATATATATATTTTTTAAATACACATGGCATTAGCAATTTGTAAAGTTCTAGATGCATATAACTTTTTGACAAACCAAAACAAAGAATACAGTAGGGTTTGAGAGACATGACCACAAGCTTACAATCTAAACTAAGAACAAATTTGCATTTTACAAGTACATTATAAAAGAGTAGTCATTGTGTTATGCTTTAATTTGGCACAGTCTTCTCTATGCTGAATGACAGATGGCTAATTGCAGGTATAGCAAGGATCTTGATGAGTAATCCTCCCAGCTAAGTGTTGCATGAATTTACAAGGCAGTAAAATATGTCAGGGTATTACGGTTCTATATTCTGGTGATCATTGCCCCATTTAAGCAGCGGAACAGACAGTGAAATGGCAGAGACAAAAAGGACATGCATGTTCTTGGTCTCAAAGAAGACTGATAGATTTGAAAGCTCATCAAATTACACAACTATTTCAAACAATGAAAAGCTTAAGAGGCCAAGATACAACAGAATTAATTTCAGCTTTTTAAACTTCTGCTTCCAAAAACAGCCATTGTGTATGTACCAGTCTTATTTCTGATTAGCATATGAGGGCTGTATGGGCCTTTGTCACGTTCCAGGTTTTTTTTTTTTCTCCTGTAGCAGTAAGAGTATCTATACAAATTAGCTCACAGCTGGGTATCTAGAAGTAATGCTGCAGAAACCTTGGCTTTAAAACTGTTTTTATCAATTTCCTTTAATTTAAACTTGCTAATATGATTTGTAACAACATTATTTTTTTATCCTGAAATATATGGCAGATGGCATGTTTCTTGTGTTTTGGCATTAAAGGAACACTATAGTGTCAGTGATACAAACATAAATTCCTGACACAATAATGTTAAACTAACCATTTAGGTCCGGGTCCTCCCTCCAATCGCATAGGAAAGGTGAGTTTACTTACCTTTTCACTCATGACCCTACCTGGCTCCGCCTCCAGAGGTACCACTAGAGGTACAAAGCACCTCCAGTGACTGTCTGAGTAACTCCCACTAGAGGTGTTCCTATTCAGCAATGTAACCACTGCCTTTTCTCTGAATATACATTTATTAAGATTTTCAGCTCCCATACAAGACTTGGCACAAAACGGGATGCTTCACGGTGATCACAATAAGGCCATTGGGACTAAAGGTGGTTTTATTCAGCTATTGGAAACATATATGTTTTTATTTAGTGGATGTAGGCTATTATTTTTTGAGTTTTGTAAATTAGTTCTTTATTTACTGCTCCTTTTAAGCTAATATTGCATTTACTCCACGTCTTCACTTTTCTACCTAGCAAAGCATTAATGTAACTTTTGCCACTGCTTTAGTGAGTTCGAAAGGCCTCTGAGAGAGTCTGCTATTCTGTAACACTTAACACCCTTACAGGGATATTCACTAATGTGAATGTAGCGGAGCTCTGCCCAGGATCACTTCATAGCTGGAACCTGGGGAAAACTGACGCTCTTCTGCCCTAGTTGCCGTGGCTTGACTAGGGTCCTTTTGGAGCTTTTCCATCTGACCAGGCTGTGGCTATCCTTCCAGGCAGGTATGGTCCCCTCTGCCTATTCCGCTGCACCCCTTTTCCAGGCAGGTGTAGTCCCCTCTGCCTATTCCGCTACAGCCCTTCTTGCAGGCAGGTATCATCCCCTCTGCCTATTCTGCTGCAGCCCTTCTTCAAGGCAGCTATAGTGTCCTCTGCCTAGTTCACTGCACCCCTTCTTCCAGGCAGGTATTGTCCCCTCTGCCTATTCCGCTGCAACCCTTCTTCCAGGCATGTATCCACCTCTGCCTGCAATGTGATTTCTATAGCCTTTACAAAGGCACTTGTGGCCAATTGTAGAGATCCAAGGCCAAAGAGACCCAAACCTTTAGCTTCAGCTGTGCTGTGAGTAGCCATATGCTCAAAGCACAACCTTGGTGAAAGTAGGACCTTACTTGCAAGTAAAACTCTCATAGCACACCTGATTAATGATGTGATAAGTCACAGGGTTGGAGTCATGGCTCTACACTTATGCAAATATCTAGAAAATGGCAAAGATTTAAAATGTGGGCATGCAGGGTCAGGATCCTTGTTCTCCAATCACCAGAGGCACAACCGTCCAGTGCTTGGAGCATCCCTTTATGCCCTGCCCTCCTAGCCCAGTGCATATATGGGTTTACATTTTGTTACATATTCAAAAAGAAACTCAGAATTTTACCTCACTCACCTTTCTCAGCTCCAGCGCTGGTCTTCACCTAGCTAATATACACATTTCTCAGTCTAGACCCCAATCATGCTTCCTGTATCTCATAAACACTCATACTTACTGTGCAAGAGCTGATATTGCGTAAAACACATTGCATTCTTGCAGCTAGAGAAGTGAAAGAGAAAGTTAAGGCAATGTAGAGATGATCTACATCTACATGGCATTGGGCTGTGTTCTCTAAGTAGAGTAAACATTTAGTCTACTTACTGAATAACAATTCCTCTATTGAAGTCTATTTAAATAGCTTTTCAGTATTCGGTGTATACCCTTACTAAGAGAATCCAGCCCATTAACATAAAATAGCACTAAATAGCACTTAACATTTTTGGAAGTTGCATACGAAAATTACCTTTTTTGTCACACCTACAGTATGAGATAAAAATAACATTTCTCCATCTACATTAACATTAATTAACTCTAAAACCTCGTATCTCTCCTTATATCTGTGAAGTATACATTTAAACTACTAATATATGCATATATTTCATTGTTTTAGAAACCCTTGAATAGCAGTCTATACAAAAAACTGTTGTCCCCCTCCCCGTCATTTTTTTTTTCATTTCAAAGTAAATGTTAAAAGATCTAATCTTAATATCTTGATAAATAAGGGGTTAAATGTGTGGCTATAAAAATACATCTATATAGGATTATGATACCTGGTTTAACCCAGGTAAGAAAAAAACATTTTTTCTCTAAAATATATATAATGCATGCATTCTAATTATTCATCAAAACATATTTTGTTATATTTTATTGCAATTTAAATTTTACAACATATACCCATATAACCAACAAAGAACTGGGCATTAACTGCCTTTATTTTATCAAAACATTGTAAATGAGGAATTACTGAAACCTATAAAACACCAAAGAAAGAGAAAAAAAGGCAGCACTTAGCCGCAAGTTGTTGAAACCATCATTCCAAAAACACCAGACATGAAAGTCAAAAGATCCATTTTGATACATAATGTAATTTCATTTAATGCAGTTTAATGTAAAATGAATTTGTTCCAATAGAGCAAAATGGATAACAAAATCAAAGTGTAGAGCAGATGATTAATAACAATTGCAGGAAAATGATACTTCCTATTAAGTTATACTGGTTACACTGTTCTACAGAGATCATGATCACATCCCATATGCTGCCTATAAGAAAAAAACTCCTTAAAGTTGATGGACCATATGTTGTGATCATATCAAATGATGTACAACACACATTATCACGAAGGATGTACAATAATGTCCAGATGGGTTAGCAGGGTGCTAAGTGGAGTTAGGTAACTTCTGACAAGAGGTTGAGAGACAAAGTCTATGGGACTATAAAATCAATTCCTCCATTGTGATATGAATTTGTCTATATATGAATAATATATTACATTTCAACATATTGTAACATTGCATGGGGTTATATGAGTTACTCAAATGTTTAGAAGTTATGTGAAAATAAATAACTAAATATGAATATAACAATATATATATGAATTTTGAGCCATGATATATATATATATATATATATATATATATTATCTGTATATATTATGGCTCAAAATGTCCTCCTGTCTGTCTGCGTTCTAGTAATTTTGGTTTTACATACAAATTATGTCTTAATAGCAGCTTCAGTAGTTCAGAATTCCAATTATTGGCAACTCCACGTTTACAGTAAAAATGCATATGCATGTATTAAATCAACATTTTCTGGGTTCTACAAGGCTCCATCGTAAGACATTTTATATCTTGTGATGTTAATTAGAAACTTGCATAATTTACAATCCATCTCCTTACAAGTCTCTTCAACAATGGGGTTAATTTATGAGCATACACTATTCTTTGATCTTTGTGAGTTACAATTCTGTGTCCATGCTGCTCTGGCCACAAGACTTTTTTCTGGAAGCTGTTTGCTTAGCAGGAGACTTAAATTGAAATGCGTTGACAGAAAGAATCTTCCTGCTTATTTATAACTTAAATATATTTCTGCTTACTTAACCCCTTCATTGACAGATTGAAGAGCAATCTATTGCACTAACACATTGCACAGTGTTTGTGGACCGTATATGTGTTAACCTGTTAGTTGCTTGCAAATCTTGAACAACAATATTCAAATCTAAAGCAGAACTTCGTTCCAAGAATTACATCTTAGGTTCATTCAGAAATAAATTGGTTAAACATCTGACTAACTCTACATTCCCATTCTAATTTCTGTCAAAACACGAACATCTAAGCTAAGTAGATGTTAAACTTGACTGTTTGAAATATAAAAAGTATGCTGTACATGTAATCACAATTGCATTGAGATTTATTGTTCAAATGCAAATAGTTTTATAGTTGCGTGCATGGTGAAAATGGTGACATTTTCAGTTTTATTCACTAAAGTGTGAATTTCAAATTTTAGATCAACGTAGTTGAACTTGTAGCATCACTGACTTAATTTTTCCAGTTTAGCTTTTTCTACCTTAAATTTGAAATTCATTTTGAATTCAGTGTGAATTCTCACTTTAGTAAATAACCCTATAATTGTTACATTGCTTCTTGTTAAGTAACATTAAATGGCCACTTTTATGTTATCCTATTTTCTTAATGCAGACTGTACCTTTATCATATGTATTGACTCACCTGTGCACAAGAACAGACACATTTGATGCATTTTTGTCTCTTAAAAAAAGAAAAGCAAAATAATACATAATAGCATAAAAAGTCTTACATTTAATTTAGGAGATTTTTTTTTACATTCTTTATTTTTACGATGCTGCTATAGTTTGACAACATAAAATAACATATTGACAGTTTTGTGCTGGACTGGTTACAGTAAATTGGTCAGGCATTGGTAAGGAAAGAGCACAATTTTTTTTAAAAATACAACATAACAGAATAAACACACAATAAGTCAACAGCCTCGTATATAAATATGCAGTACAGTAGGTGTGATTAGCTAACTTGGCAGGTTATGTTGGTCTCAGCTTATAGGTAATCAGCGGGTGAAACATTTGCCTAAGGGGGGGAGAGTATGCTGGGTGTACCAGGCTGAGCGTCAGCTTACGAAGCCAGTTAAGACACAGAAACTTATCAATGAAAACAATGTTAACTCAAACAGTAGTCGGTAAGACCATATATTCTGGTAAGAAAGTGCTATGTACAAGGACTGTTCATGGTGGAGGATCGATGGATGTTCGAGCCGGCACAAATGGTGTAATTCGGTCTACAGACCACTATATACGATGCACTGCCAGTAGCCCCAGCTCCCTGAGCAGCAATGGTACCTCTGAGAGGTGAGTAATAGGATACGTCCTGCCACCCTTCTCCGACAGAAGTTGTCTTATGTCCCACATGTAGGATACTTTATGCTCCCTGAGAAGCTGGATGACCTGACTAAATGACTGCCTCCAGAGGGTTGTATGGCGAGAAATGTCCCTGTAGAAGGTGAGTTGACAGCCTTTGAAGTCTGTGGAAGTGGTGCTCCTGGTTGCCCCCATAATATTGCCCCTGTCAGAGTCCCGCACAAACTTTAGGAGGACCTCTCTGGAAGTCGCTGGTGGCGCCCTAGGGAAATTGGGTAAGCGTAGGCAATAGTCCAAAATGACCAGTTTTGCTTGTTTCAGTGGCAGCAGGGTAGCTAGTAATCACCTGAGAAAGTGTGGCAGGTACTAAGTTGTAACAGTCTCAGGGACCCCCCGTAGCCTCACATTTTTAGCTTTAACCCTATCCTCCAGGGTGGCCATGCAATTTTGCATATCAGCATTACTTTTCGGTAAGGAGTTGAGGGCAGCATCTGTAACTGTGTGTGCTGCTTTTGTTGCACCCAAATCTGTTGCAGCTGCTACAATTTGGTCTGTAAGCGTGTCCATCTCCTTCTTAACCACAGCCATGTCTGCCTGGAACCTTGCCCTGGAACAAGGCTTTAATGTCTGCCTTCGTGAAGGTGGCAGTATTCCCAGCTGTAGAGGTACCTGGGGAGGGTGTCGGCATCCGTGGGAATACAGATAGGTTCTCAGGAAGGCTTTTCTCGTCCGAGGAAGCTGTAGTATAGGTTTCTTGAGATGCCATTTTGGTCTTCTCAGGCCTAGCATGCTGGCGGAGCAGTGCCCCGATGTCTTGAGATCCGGGGTCCAAATCAGCCCAGTGCTTCTTTGCCTTCTTATCCAATGATTTTAGGAAGGTAAGCCCACCAAAGTCGGGGTATTTGTGCGTGTTATACTCCAAAATATCTGTGTAATCAGCCTTTGGTATCAGAGCTTGTGCGGCTTGCGTCCTGCTCGATCGGGTGATGGCTCTGCCCCCTGGAGACATTTTTAACATCTATTTTAAATTTTTCCTATTTTTTTCAATTGACATTTGTGCTTCTAACATCTTTCCATAGTGTGATGCCTCTTTTATATTAAGTTAGATTTATATGCTTTTAAACTATGTCTAATGCAAAAAACAAAAGAGAATAAAAAAATAAACACAAACAATGCAACAAACAAACCAAATACAGTTACAATCTTATGCCGTGCTGCAAAATGTGGGATTTAAAACCGCAGGGTGGTATAGCACGCACCAGAGATGGACACCCCCCTGGCCTGGTACCATGGCGACCCTGATCAGGGGGACTGCCTGAAAACACAGCGAGTCTCCTTGCACCAATGAGATCGCAATTACATAATTATAACGACACATACTTAATTTAAAAAGTAATTATGTATACATTAATAATTTAAAATATTTAGATTTTATATATATATATATATATATATATATATACATATATAAATAAAATGAAGTTTGTTTCACTGTAAGTGTATTTTGAGATATATATATTATATATTATTATATTACATATTATAATATATTATATTACATAATTATTCTCATTAAAAAATATATATATATATATGTATATAATATACACTTAGAGTGAAAAAAACTACATTCTAGCTATCTATCTATCTATCTATCTATCTATCTATCTATCTATCTATCTATGTATCTATCTAGTGTGGATTGGATTAGCCGTATTAGTCCAGTAGACAAGATGCCAAAATACCAGAGTATTACAGTATGCAATGATACCTTTTTTATTGGACTAACATTATATTTCAAAGAGAAGCTTTTGTGAGTTTTCCTCTCTTCCTCAGGTCTGAAGCATTGATCAGTATTGGGTTATTAGGTCCCCCCGGCCCTCAGGGCCCCCCCTCCCGCTGGGCTAAAGGGATTAAAACCCCTTCAGCCACTTACCTTAATTTAAACTACCCATAGGAAATCATTACTCAATACTTTCCTATGGACGTCAGCATCATCTCAGTGTGATTTTCACACTGAGAATCATGGAAGCGGCCTCTAGTGGCTACTTAAAACTTAATATTTATTAAATATCAGAAGTGACATAAAATTAAATGAAAATATCACAAAATGTGTAGTGATAAAAAAAACAAACCAATACAATCATACAAAGAAAACAAAGGATCAAAATAAAATGTGACAAATCCACAAAAGCAGTGATCAGATTCTGCATGAGCAATAAAAAGCAATTTAAAAAAACAACAAAACATTAACATAACACTTGTTTAAATGTTTGGGTGCATTGTGTCAGGATTAGAGTTGATCCAGCATGCAGAATAGTATCACACCTAGGACTAAGGATAACGTCTAGTATGGCCGGACTTAACGTACCTGAGAGTAGTCAAAATACTAGCCGAGGTCAGGGACACAGAATGAGACACAACGATGAGGAAAGCCAGAAGTCAAGGATACCAGAAATCAGAGGAGTCAAAATGAAGTCAAAGTCAAATACCAGAAAAACACAATCAGGAACACACTCTAGGATAACCAGCTAGTGGAAACAATGACAGGGCACTGACAAAAAGGTAATTTGGGTTTAAATAACCCACCTAAGGCTGTAATTGGCTGTCTCTGACTTCTGACCCCAAAATGTGCGTGGCGCCATGTGGGCGAAGGTAAGTTTCCTATAAAAATTTCGAACCGCAGCGGCCGGTGTTCCTAAGAACGTCGCACCCGCTGGGGACCGGAATGGAGGGAGACCCGGCAGCTCCCCGCCAGGATCAAAGTAAGTCAGAAATACCTCGGTCGATCTGGCTGCTTAGTTTTTGTGCAGCCACGCCGGCGGAGGAGCCGGGAGCCGTGACACATTACTAACACAAAACATTATGACATGATTAAATTGATTACATACTTTATTTCATTATAACAGAACTGTCACAGTAGAATAAAAGCTGGCTGCAAGTTGTCCTACTTATTTTGTAAACATTTAAAAAAAATAATTTTTTAAATGACACATCCTGCCAGGCACAGAGAGTAAATTAAACAAATCCCGGCAGTGCTGCATGTGTGCCTATGACAATACTAAAATAATGCATTGATATGGTATTTCATTGATATGGTGTGTGTCAAGGTGCTGTGTGTGTTAGAGTGATGTGTGTGAGAGTGGGGGTGCTGTGTGTGTTAGGGTGCTGTGTGAGGGTGATGTGTGTGTATGTTAGGGTGCTGTGTGACGGTGATGTGTGTGGGTGTGTGAGGGTGCTGTGTGTGTTAGGGTGCTGTGTAAGGGTGACGCCTGTGTGTGTGTTAGGGTGCTGTGTGTGTTATGGTTCTGTGTGAGGGTACTGTGTGTGTTAGGGTGCTGTGTGAGGGTGATGTGTGCATATGTTAGGGTGCTGTGTGTGTGTGTGTTAGGGTACTGTGTGTTAGGGCGCTGTGTGTGTGAGTGAGAGTGCTGTGTGTGTTAGGGTGCTGTGTAAGGGTGATGTGTGTGTTAGGATGATGTGTGTGTGTGTGTTAGGGTGCTATGTGTGTTATGGTTCTGTGTAAGGGTGATGTGTGTGTTAGGGTGATGTGTATGTGTGTATTAGGGTGCTGTGTGAGGGTGATGTGTGTGTGTGTTTTAGGGTACTGTGTGTGTTAAGGTGCTGTGTGAGGGTGATGTGTGTGTTAGGAGTGATTGTGTGTTGGGGGAGGCAGGTTAATGCCAACATTTACATATTTATTTACTTTTTTTATAATAGAAAACAAACAAACAGGCATTATATCCCCCCTCCCTTCTTACCTGTAGCCTGGGAGGGGGGACCTTGCTGCCATCCATCCCTGGTGGTACTAGTGGTGAGTTTACTCTCGCGAGACCCGGAGCGTTGCCATGGCGAAAAAAACCTGGAAGAGCAGCACGATAGAGCTCCTCCGGGTTACTCTCCTGGCTGTACACTGCATGTGGGCCGGTGAGAGAGATCTTTGGCTTTGCATGGATCGGCCGGGGAGATCCTGTGATCTCCCTGACCGGCCTCGGCCTATGGCCATGGCGGCCCACCGGGCATTTGCCCAATGGCCAGTCCAGGCCTGCTTGTAACCCAAATCAATGTTAAAGCGGCGCTGTCACTGTCAGGCGAATTTTCTGAATTCGCAAAGACCCACAACAGTGAAAGTTCTCGGTGAGATTCTATCTTTATGGAATACAAATTTTTTGGGTGTCGGGGGTGACATAGCTACCTCCCTCCCCCCCCACGCGCACGCAAAGCCTACATGAACCACAGGATAGCCATACAGTTTAAGTTTTCCCACACTTTATATAAATAAAAAAGGTTTACAGTGCAAATACTGTTGTTGCATATACTGTGCATAAATAAAACATATTTACAGTGCAAATACTGCTGTTGCATATAATGTGCATAAAATTTTAAAATTTTCAACAGTTGAACATTTGCAAAAACCACTGTACCATAAAATCAAATATACATTAAAAAAGCGCACTATAACTAAATCCAACATACTTAAAAATACTTCTTAATACTCTCCCCTCCCCCTCCCTGTGTCCTTCTTACTCCCCTCCCCATGTTCTTTTTACTACCTCCTACCCATGTTTTTTTTACTCCCCCCTCCCTATGTTTTTTTACTCCCCCCTAGGTTCTTTTTACTCCCCCCTCCCTTCCTCCCTATGTTCTTTTTACTCCCCCCCCCCTATGTTCTTCTCGCCTCCCCTTCACTATAGCGTGGCCGAGCTCTTCTTCCTCCTGTCAGTCCAACTGGGTACCGTGCGGTAACAGGAGATTCAGTTTCCTGTTCCCGGCCGAACTAAAAGGAAGTGAGCACTCAGTGTGCACTTCCTGTCAGTCCGGCCGGGAACAGGAAACTGAATCTCCTGTATTGCGCGGTACCAGACTGACAGGAGGAATAGGAGCTCAGCCACGCTACAGGGAAGGGGAGGTGACTAGAGAGGCAGTGCTGCAGCCGCCTGAGGCTCTCTATGGAGCGCTCAGGCGGCTGCAGCCTTATAGAAAGCGCCGGCCCTGCTTGGGGCCCCAGGCCAGCTCGGGGGCCCCAAGCAATTGGTTGGTTTGCTTGCCTGGTAGCGACGGGCCTGAACACAGCTTCCAGGAGCCGTGCAGTGCAGAGTCAGCTCTGCCAGCCTGGTTCAGTAAAGTGAGCTTCTGACTCTCCCGGAGAAGGTAACTGGCACCTGGTGGGCCCCTGGTAAGTTTCTTTAACTTGATGATTATGATTTTTAATGAATATGATGTACATATGTTATAGACTTATAGAAAATTTAGTTCCATGAATTGATTTATCTAAAAATAAAAATTATGATGGTCAATTTGGGATTCGTCCATGTGGGGTTTCCCCACTTTTTCCCTCTATTGGTTATTTCATTGTGAATAAGATCAACATTTAGTGGCTGTACATCATTATTTTTCCAATCAATCATTTTTTTGTTGGGGCCGTTGACAGAACTCCGGATCATGACAAAAATATGGTTTGCCCATTGCCAGTGTTGTTTGCTTCGTGATTCATCCATATAGTGCTTTCCAAGTTACGGAGTGTGGAAGAACAGTCGATAGTTCAAAATTCGGGTGAATTGCAATTCTTTTCATACCGAATGCCCAAGTCTAACATGTAAAAAGTAACCTTGATAACACCTCTGCCGTGACAGAGATAGTTTTGTTTTATAGAGGGTTTTGAAACCAAAAATATTACATGATTTATACCTAACAACAGCTGTGTGTTACATAGTTACAACTAAATAAATAACCATTCCTTTTACTATTAAAGACATGTTTTCTCAAGCCAAAAATCATAAAACACATACACACAAGTATTTTATAGCTTACAATAATTACATTGGTGACAATATTGACAGAACTCCTTTTGCCTCATTATAAGGTCAGACATTTATATTGAGTTTCACAATAAAGGCGCCAGTTTGTCCCCCACCTTTGCAGCTGATAGTATGTGATCTAACCCACTGATTACAACTTTACACACACTCTCTTTGTAGCTTCTTAATATTAAAATAGTAAACATCAAAGAAATGCCTTTCTAATGGGCTTAAATTGGGTTCACGTTTTGTAGCTGAAAAATGAGTACAGTGTTTTATATTCACTTGCAATAGTTTGTAGGAATATCTACATGGTCTGCAAAATATCAATGCATGATAAACTAATAATTTCGTAGATAAAATAACTTAGATATTCATTAAGCATATCATTCACATGTCATTTAATATAACATGTACAGTTTGCATAGTTGTTCTCTTTTCATGGATAGCCACATAGTACAATTGCGTAACAGTTGATAAATAGTCATCACATGATAGAGTTGTAGAAAGAAAATACGGGCTGAAGGAGTGTATCAATAGAAAATATTTGATTGGTATAATATAAAAACATATACAAGGAAATTCCAAGGTGTTGCACTTTGTTGTCTTAGCTTACAAATAAACACTCCAATGTTAGAATACATTTATTTCTAACTTTGGAGTGACCATTCGTAAATTTAGATTTATACCCACCACTATTTCTCTAAACAAATAAATTACCTAGATCTAATTCAGTATGCCATGCTTCACCTCTGGGAGATGAGAAGCATTAGAAGAACATAGAAGCATTAGAAGTCAGGGACATAAGTGGCAATTGTTCAATCCAACACCAATTCTTCTTATAGGGAAGCATTGAAACCACTGTTTCTCTACAAGAAGACCTCACCACCACTTTAGCGAGTAAAGACGGCAACCCTCCAAGCTGCCTGCATTTTCAGCATTAACAAGGAGGATTCATAAAAACACAGATTTCATTTTAAATCAGCACTTTTGTAAAATAGGATAAAGGGGACATGCTCGTAACCCACTTTATCAAGCTATTATTACTCTATCAAATACGAATTGAAAAACAAAAATAAATTAATAATTATTTTTAGATTAAAACACTTGCAAAATAAACACAAACAAACATACACACAGAAAAACAACATAAAATGCACAAAATAAAACAAAACACTTTGAATGCTAATAGTTATACTTTCAAAATTGGCACTAAAGGCTACATATATCAAAAAGTGTTACTGTGGTCTAAATAAAAAAAGGATCTTGGTTATTTGTGCACGGCTTATGACTTAATATGCTCTTTTGTTTTGCATATATGCCTTATTACATGATTATCAGTGATCCTTTGTATTCCATTGTGGTACATGGAAGATTAACTTTGCACAAAGGGAGTGGTACTTAGGTAAATAATTGATCAGAAAGATTGGGTATAGACAGAGTGTATGCCCAGATGCTAAATAGTTAAATACGAAATAACTTTTTAATGTCAGAATATACCGAATCAATTGCAGTAAATAATTAAAATGCTTATAGGCTGTGAGAACTATTTATTATTTAATGTAAAAAATATTCCACAACGTAAATTATACAAGTAATTTTGGAAAAAAACTATTGTGCTGTAAACAAGAAGAACAGGGCCCTGCTCAAATGAGCTTACCTTGTGAAGGGATTGGGACATAATTACAAAAATGTAAATGTACAATTTATGCAGAGGTTCGTTAGGTGTGGTAACAATATAAACTATTAATTTAAAGGTGAAACATAAATTGTACAGTAACAAGGTGAACAAGGTTAGAGAAGGTAGTTGGCAAACACGTTGTATAAGGTAAGACATTAATAGGGAGAGGAATTAAACACTTAAATGCTGATAAGCATCCTCAAAGAAGTGCTTTTCTGAAGGATTGAATATTGCAGGTATGTCTGTTGGAACAAAGAAGGGAATTCCAGGAGGATGGGGCAACAGAAGTCATGTGAGCAAAATAAAGAGTTATAACTGGGATGCAGGCAAAGTTCAGATTAAGACTGGCTTGTATATGCTGATTAGTGAGAATATGTTGGAGTACAATTGCAAACGCAAGACTTAAATATAATACTGAATGATAGGGATAGGGATTGCAAATGAGAACAGGAGTAAGATAAGTGGCAAATAAAAAAAGCTAAATGCTAATCTAGGCATATGTAAAGTATATAGATATTGGGTTACAATAACCAAGTGGGAATATCATATGTGCATGAATAAAAACCTTCACTGCTTCATATGTAAAAAAGGGCAGATATAAACTTTGTTTTTCAAGGAACACTCCAGGCACAATACCTGCCATAACTTCCTAGAGAGGAATGCCCTGGCACTGTTCCAGAGTAGCTTGTCAAACTGTTTTAGAATGGTTTGACAACTTAGCTGGGTCCTGTTGGGATCAAGAATCTCCAACCCCTGCTTCTGGAATTTTACTGGACAATCGGGTTAGCGCTACTGAGCTAATAATAATTATATCCAAAGAGGTGAGAGCACACATCTTCTAAATGAAAAACAAACTAAAGTGCAACTACATGAGGGGTGGAGGGAGGGGGGTGTACCTCCAATGTTATACTTCAATAGAAAAAATGTACACTAAGCTGTTCCAAGTGAGCTGACTTTATTTGCAGTTAGAGCGACATTTTGGCATTTTTCAAAATTTGGCAAAATTGCTTTTTCAAACAAATTAGACTGTTACGTTGCTCAAACAGCAAATACAATTTGGCATTTTTTTCTATTGAAACTCTACTGAGTCAAGCAGTGCCATGCAGGGCAACACTGCATAGCGTTAGCTGAGCACTTTCAGCTGATGATTATGGTTCTTTATTGTGCTTAGTTGAATAGAGCCTACAGCAGAATACCTGATGTCTGAAGTACCCAGGAGACCCAGTCAAGTTCTCACTCCGTTCTGAAATATTGAAGTAGAAATTGGACTCTATGTAAGGAGTCAAAGAAAAAAAGAGAGTTCGTGGAGTAGCAGCACTGATCTGAAAGGATAGTGAAGTAAGTAACTAAGTTTCAAGCAACCAACCGTCATCTTATTAGAAATGAAAAAGCAGTTGGAGACACTATGCAATAATTGAAGGGAGAGATTGTGGAAAATGTTTTGTGTTGTCGGCATACAGATGACACTGGAATCCAGGAAAGTTATGCTGAGGAAAACAGTTTAAAATTTAAAACAGAAGGATTAGAAAGTCAGAAAAAATACGGTAGTCCATATAAAAGAGATAACTGCAGTTAAAATGTTAACATAGTTTCTTTGATTACAGCCATTTCAGCCAAGTACTGAAAATGGAAAGATGATTGCAGACGATCAAGTAGAGAGCTGGCAAAGACACTGAAAATTATTAGGTGAAAATGAGTCAGCCAGTTAAGAGCATGCTGTTCAGAACATTAGGGGTTAAAGGCAGTAAGCATATAGCAGTATTTGGAGACATCATGTTACAAAGTTATTATTTGCAAGGTTAATGGAGTAGATAATGTCAATAATAATAATAATAATAATAATAATAATAGGTAAACCAGGGTTTCTTAGCATGGAAAAAAAATATCTCGCAGGATGTCATGTATAGTATGACTATTCTTCCAAATTTGCTCAAACGCAAACAACTTTGGAGATCAAAAAGAAGTTGTGTACTAGGTTTGGAACTGAGATCTCCAGCATATAATGGGTTTTGATTATCTTTGCATTCTTAGCTGCATGGGTCGAATTGTAAAGCAATTGGATAAGGACATGGGGGAAGATTGGAGTTGAAGGTCAGATCAAATGAGCTTTGGGTTCTTCTAGGCCAGTGGTGGAACTAGAGAAGAGAGTGACCCGGTGCAAGAAATTTTTTGGGCCCTTGAAGACACATGCCCATCAAGTGACCCCATTAGCTGTGCCTTAGCAGTGCCTTTCTTATTACAAGCCAGATACCTTTTCATGGAAGCTGGAAAACCTTTTCAGGAGATGCAAGACAAGTTCTGTTGACAGAAATTCAGCTGCAGTATTAAAGGTATTTACCATCAGACATGGAAGATCTCTTTTCAGGGACAGACAAAACATCATCCTCATGTCACAGGAGAAAGACATCATGCCATGACAAAGATCCCATGTCAGCATACAGTCTATGCTAGTAGTGTAATTGCACAGGGCACCACCCAAAGAAGGGAACTGCCACATCATCCTCCCAAATTACCAACAATGCCATCACAGGTCAAGTCCTGGGGAAAAAGAAATGTGGGAACTCACCCACGATTGCCACCACCTCAAGATGGGTGAAATGCCCTGTGTTTATTTAGCACAGCACAAGCACATTTAATGACACTCTTGCACTGCATTTGCTGGTGTCCTATTTCTGGTGTCCTCATAAGTGGGATACCAAAGAACAAAATTGGACAAGGCCGGTATGTGTTTAGAAGGCACTGTGGTGAAGTGTGTGTGTAGAGGAGTCTGTTTATGGTGTACTATGTGTAGTTAGCGGCTGTAGTGCATGTGCACATGCTATTGTATAGGAGATTTTAAGATTGTGTGTGCTTTTAGGGCCTGTAAAGTGTGTGCGTATCTATGGGCTGCAGTGTGAGTGTATGTGTATTGGGGTTGCATTGTGTGTTTATCAAGGAGCTGTAGTGTGTACGTATGTAAGATGGTGATCAGTGAGCAGCAAGATGTTACAGATGTTAGAGACTGAGCACAGATTAAATCAGATGAGGCCACAAGGTTTATCAATATTGACATATATTGATATGGGAGTAGTGCTGCAAACCTTAGGAAGAAATGATAGAGAGTTATTAAATCCTTGAAAGGTTTTTTTTAAGAGGCATGTTTATAGCACCAATGATAAAAGTTCAGAAATTAATTAACCAATCTACATTTTCTGCAAGTAAAAGTCAAGGGCTTAAGGGCTCTGGAACATGTGAGTGTCCTTCGTATTTTCTGCATGGATACCACTTTATATACAGTCTACGCTATGTCGCTTTTATGTTTTTATTAACAGGTTGTACCTCATTTACTGCTGCTTTTGTAACTTACATTTGTTATGGGCAAATGCAAATATTGTATTCCTCAAACGGTGTACTTTGTCTTTAAGAGATATTTCAAACTGACAAGGTGTTAGAAATGGAGCATATTGTTTTTCATACATGTTTCTTTAAGCAATAACCTCTTACTTACCTACAGTGCATAACATGTTTGCGCCATTTTGTCCCAGACGAATTACAATAACAATAATGCATAAACAAGCTTCAAGGCAATGCAACGACTCTTTCAGTACATAATATACTGTGGTAACCCTAAGTAGATAAAGATGTTCCGACTTTAAGATGCCATCTTGACCTAAGTCAGGAAAATTTCCATGACGTGTACACCCTTTAGTTATGGCCTTGTATTTTTGCCAAGTTAAGGGAGGTCCTAAAATGAAAAAAAGTTAAAGAAGGTACTTTTTCATATATGAACTACGGTGACCCTAAAATGAAGACACCCAAGGTAGAAATAGGTGTACTTTTAAATGTTAAGACACAGAGAGAGGAGAGACTTGGAGACAGATGCTGCTCCATCTGAAAATGACAGAGAGGCTGACATGATGACATGTTCAGGAGGGTATGTTAATCTATTAATGATATTTGCAAGCATTTAGTTTAATCTTATAAACTCTGCTATAAAATATTGTAATGGATTTTATATGTCTATATTTATATTTTTATATAATAAATATCAAACAAGACAAAACCTTATTGCTTCCAAGACAATCCTTATTTTACATTGTATTCTCATTTATTTATATATGTTAAATAGAGGATCTCTTACTAACTATATAAAATTATGGCTAAGATATCTGTATGGTTAACCCTGCTAAGTTCTATGCTTCAAGACGTTATAATGGTAAATAAGGGAAGCAGCCGCGGTTAAACCTTTAATACCTTTTGCGTTATCACCTTATTTTCTCCAAGATTTTATGTATGTATAAGTATTTTTTTGGCATAAACACTTTGGTATTATTGTGGCACCATTTATCGTTAAACTATACTCCATAAAAGTCAAGGATGACAAGAGGTATGGCATCTGCAGTACACATAGAATTGTACAGGTAGATAGCATAGCTTCCAAATTAATTCAAAAATGAAAGGCAGGTAAGAAGAGTGATAGTATAATAGCTTGATAGTGACAGTATGAAGTATAGATTGTGTGGAAAGAAAATAGCTTATTGGTGTCACTATGTTTATGATCACTAGGAATTGTGCTAAATTGTACACTACGGTTTCAACCGAATTGGGATTCCTCTGAGTAGAGCCCAAACTCCAAAATGCAATATGGATGAATCACAAAACAAATTAAATGAAAAATGGGCGAACCATTTAGTTTGTTTTATGATTCAGACTTATGTCTGTGTTGGAAAAAAAAGATGATTGATGGAAAACATGATTGATGGTTAGTAGACTGCCGCTATGTTTTTATTTTAGTCAAAGAACAAGTGAGAAGCGACCAACTGAGAGAAGAAAATTTGGAGCAGTAAAAAAAAAAAAATCTATATTTATATATTATGTATTTAATAATTACATAATAATAAATATACTTTTTTAATTGTTCTTTTTTTTACTCCCTTTGTCAGCTATTCCTTCTCACTTGATCTGTACCAAATGGTGCGAGAATGCTGAAACTACTGCATATACAAAATTTGTATGAACTGAAACACCACATGCAGAATAAACCTGATTTAGGGTGTGTAGCAATATCCAAATTAGGTTAATCAGTGTGCCAAATACATTAACAGAACAATACATAAAATAATACATATAGCAGAATGTCTCTTTTGAAAGTCACCGATACTTTTTCAATGTGCAATATCCTCAAAGAATAGGGGCCTCTTCTTTGACAGCTATGGCAATCAACTGTCCCACCCTTTGGTTAAAAATCATCACACCACACAGAAGAGCCTCCAATAGTGAATTACCATGTATTACTAATTGTGCAGTAGAGAGCACGGATCTACTTGCCCTATTGAAGTGAAGCTTCTCTGCCACGAGGTGTATTCACTACACTACACCAATAAATATCCCTGGGTAACTCCTTCCAAGATCAGCTTTCAGCATGTGCTCCCACTGTGGTTAACAAGGTTTGTAAGATACCTTCTCACTTCCTTAGGGCAGGACGTGAGACGGTATCTGGACATTTGTTTGTGAGTTCATGTTGTGTTTTTAGATACTATTTGTGTAATAAAAGGTAATTCACTATTGCAGGCTCCTCTGTGTGCATTTACCTTGTAGTGTGAAGATTGGAAAACCCACATGGACAAAACCCAAATTACCTGAAACAAATATTTTTTTTTAGACAAATCAATTTAGACTAACTGATTTTGTACGCCATCTACAAGTCTAGTAAATTGTAGAATTTCAAGAGAAGCAGTGGTAATAGGCTCAAGGCACTAGAATAAATAAATAAATAAATCAAAGTTATTTTGTGTTACAGAGAACAGGCTTTCTAGTGTCTATGATGAAAGGTGGGGTGACAGAGTAAGGTATATATTAGAAGAAATTTGAAAGGTAGAGTGAAAAAAGAAGAGCTCTTGGTTTAGGAGATATGGCCAGATGCTGAAAATGAAAGTTGGCATGGAGGTGATAATGGGACTTCAAAAGGCATGATGGAGTTGGAGTTGGAGTTCCAGTAGGGTGGGAAGAGAGTGCAAATAAATTAAAATAGTGCTTAAAATCAAAAAGTTAAGGGAAAACAAATTGATGAGGGTGTTGTCTGTACTACAAACTTATTAAATAACTTGTATTTTTTTTTTATCACTTATCCAAAAGCATTAGCTACAATAAATTTGTTTATATGTTTACTAAATACAGTCATAGGAAACATTAAGACTGTAAGACTGGGTATGGGTAAGGTAGTATTTATTTATATTTTAAAGTTATGACATTTTTGTTAATAGGTGTTAGATATTAATATTTTAGTTATTTATTTGTTTGCAAATATATACTCAAGGATCACTCACTGCTTGTGAGCGGGCTGTACATGTAGACATTTATTACCTACTGATTATAGCCATGGGGAGCCAAGGTCCAATCATTTTATGGTTTGGTACATTTCAGTAAAATCAATTTTGATGTTTTTTTCTTTCAGCTTTAAAGCATGAAACACAAATATTAAAAAGGAATTTATGCAACAGGTAATAGGACTGCTCTTCTCTGTAACAATCACCTAATGGAAAAATGAAAAACATGCAACATTTAAAGCTTGTTTTTATAGCAGTACAAAAGAATTATGGTTTGTCACGTTTAACATTTAAAGAAAATTTGCTTCAGGAATAAGGAAGTAAAAAAAAGAAAAGAAAATATGAAGGAGTAAATCTGCGTTGGAAAAAAAAACATTTTTGAATGTCAATGAGAACATTCCAATTGTGATATTTATAATCTTCTGAGTTCCTGGACATATTGATATAGATAACTATATCTACATCGTCATCTATGGAAAATTCTTACATTTTAGCTATAAATGTTTTTGTATTAAGCATCATGCAAATATTAATATTTTATATAGTTTGTCATCAAATATAGTAATTAACAATCAAATTTAAAAATACTTATTAGCCCTTAGTGGCTACAGGAAGTGGGTGTAAAAAAAACTCCTAGGGAAGTGGTATGACATGTGAAACTTTGTTTTTACACCTTTTACACAGAGCCTTAATTTCTTCAGAAGATGAAAAACACGTCAGAGGATGCTGTTGGAGTTTATAAGAAACCTTTTCAATATGACTCAATGGGAAACAGTCATTCGTTATACATAGGCATATGTAATGCAAACACACATTAGAAAGAGCGTGAGTGTTAGAAAGTGAGAAAGACACAGAGACACAATATGTATTAAATGGTACTCCATAGCTACTAGAGCCCCTTGTAGTTGTGCCAGTAGTCCACTGCAGCTGTCCCACAGTTAAGGGTCAAGCAGTTTTGAATGGTTGGTCGTTGGTTATATCGAACCCTTGGGCACCCTAAGGTCAAACCCCTCTTCATAGATATCCCAGATGTTTCCCTCCTGCATTAGGTATAGCAATGTGTTTTTTTTTTTATATATATTTTGGACACAATTTATTGTATGAGAAGGAACTTCTTTTTTAGTAATATCAGTAAGAGGGGTCAGAAAGTGAATATCCAGAGGATCCAGGTAAGCGTTAAACTGTTAAAAACATGTTTTGACTCTTAAAGGAACACTCCAAGCACAATACGCATTACAGCTTGCAAACAATGGTGCCAGCAGTGCTCTAAAAACCTGTTTTAGAACTACTTACCTGCAGTTCTATGGGTGTTGCTCCCCACCTCCACTTCCTGAGACAGAAAGCCGGAAACCAGATAGTTGAGACTTCTTATTGGATGATGCCAAACTGATCTATTTCCAGGACCTGCCACACTTTATGGTACATGCAGACAATTTCTAATACAAGTGACAATATTGTTGAGAGTGAAGGACATTAAATACATTTTCTGCATGGCCAATCCCTCTTTGACTTTACAAGCACATTCATTGGAATCCACTTCATTTGCTCCCTTTCTGTTGGCTCAGTTGACCTCAGGAGCTTTTCCTTTTATATAGATACAGTTTCATGTGCCTTCATTTTTTATATATCATCTGGAGGGAAGGCTTGGTTTCAATTCACATACTTGAAAACTAGAGAAATCTCAATGTACCCATCCTGGTAAAATATTTTATAAATTAATAAATAAATTATGTGTGATTTCCAGTGCTTTTCAAAACGGTGTTTGCCATAGCAATACTGAAGAGAACTGTGAATACGGAACCCTCTGTGTGTGATTCATTATTTCTATATTTTAAGGAAAGATGAAATAGAAGGAGCTTTCTCCTTCTGCAAATCTCAAGGACCAAAGAAGACCACAAGCTTGCAGCAGTGGTTCCAGAGGTTTCACTCTACAAAGATATTTAATCATGATTTACATCCCTAGTGTTCATAGGGGGGGAGACTATGCAAGTTTTATTCATGTAATATTTTTAAATACTTATAGAAGAAGCTGTAAATCACTGACACTGAATTGCCTGATACTTATTCACCTTTGTCTTCTCTACTTCCATTTCATTATAATTAATAACCCATAAAAATGACATAAGGCATGAATAGAAAAAAAAATCCCTTAACAAAACATGGAGCCATAGATGACTAGTTACACATAAGCCTGAGGCTGATTTATGTTGGTTCTATGCACATAACACAGTATGTATTCCTAATTGGTATCTCCAGACAGACAAACGTACAACATGTCACCTGATAAGGTTTGATAATAATCAGTATTTCCTTTGATTGCATCTTATTGCTCTTTTGTAGCAATATTGTTTTCACATTTTAATAAACATTGCACAAACATTTGTTTGAAATCCACATACTCTGTAGAAGCATCAACACGAATCATCAGATATAATGAATGCTTGACAGCCTAGCCAGTAGGTGGAGCTGTTGGGAGTTATATAGTTGAATATAATATACAGTTTATACCATTTTTCCATGTCTTTGTGATAAACTGTCTCTCTCTGGTGGTATGAAGATTGCTGATCTCAGCCAAGAAGGTGTGACTAGCAGTGAGGTGAGCAGCATGATGAGGGTTGAAAAGCAAGTGAAATACCTTTGTCATTCACTGAGAGGGGGAGGGAGTCATCTGAACTGCTACAGGACATTATAGCGTTAGGAATACATGTTTATATCTAAGAGTGCGGTATGGTATTTTTTCAAGTAGTAATTTGGAGTTATTTGGCAATTGATTTTACAAATGTAAGCACATTTTTTTCAACTTGGTTATGCTATAGGTTAGTGGCACTGTCAGCTGCCTTGTTCCTTCTTGCCAGGAATAAAAATTTCCACTCATATTCTTGCAGTTCACGAGTGGAAATTAAGCCCTAGCAAGGGATCTCTATAATCGCTCTAATACCTGAAGTCCCAGCTAGCTGTTTAGTGCAGCCGCGGGTAGCAGGACTTCTGTAATTGCTCCTCTTCCCAGCACTGTGACTGCACTGCTTGAGGGATTTAAAGGTAAACTATAGTATTAGGAATACAAAGTTGTATTCACCCCTTCCCTTGCACCCCTCCTCACCATAGAAAGGGTTAAAAAAACCAAACTTAATTACTTAGCCTAAATGCTTTCCTATGGAGTATTCGCTGACACTGGATGTCCTCATGCAGAGCGTGAGGATGTCCAGTGTTGTTTCATGGATTGAAACTATAGGAATCACCTCTAGTGGCTGTCTAGTGGCTGGCCACTAGAGGCAGTCTTAGTACTGCAATGCAGTTTCTCAAAACTGTTTTACATGGCAAATGTAAGGGGGACCTGGACAGTGTAGCCAGGCCACTTTAATGAGATGATGTGGTCTGGGTGCCTATAGTGTTCTCTAAGTGCTGTGTCTGCAAGGGTTCGGAGTCAGATTACACTGACATCCCCTTCTAGACCAGCCCCTCACAGAGAGCAACCCTACACATGCACAGTTTAAGCCTAGTTTATGTGTTCTCACACTCATCATACATAATTAGAGTGCACAGTGCAGAGATTTTAATTTAAATACTTTCCACTGGGACCTGCCTTAATTTTAGTGTGTGTATGTGTATCTGTATGACTATCTGTATGACTGTGTCTCTATATACTGTATCTCTATGAGCAAGTGTGTGTCTATGACTGTGTCTGTGTGAGTATGTGTGTATATGTTTGAATGACTGTGTCTGCTTGAATGTATGCGCTCTGCATGACTATGTGTCAGTATAAGTGTGCATCTGGATGAATGTGTATATGCATATGTATGATTTTGCATCTGCATGTGTGTGTATGAGTGTGTCTTTATGTTTGTGTGTGCATGACTGTGTCTGTACGAGAATGTGTGTATGTGTGTTTTTATGACTATGCATCTGTATTACTGTGTATGTGGCTGTATGTCTGTGTACATGAGTTTGAATAAATATGTGTATGTGTGTTTGTATGACTGTGAGGAATATTTCATTGTTTTGAAAATTAAAATCTGTTTTGTCACTAAAAATGGAGTGTAAAAGAGTGGAAAAGAAGTACACACAATTAAACTCAGCCTTCACACACACAGCCACCATATACAATCACACTCATAGCACATTCAGCCAACAACACATACAGGGAGTGCAGAATTATTAGGCAAGTTGTATTTTTGAGGATTAATTTTATTATTGAACAACAACCATGTTCTCAATGAACCCAAAAAGCTGAATATTTTTGGAAGTAGTTTTTAGTTTGTTTTTAGTTATAGCTATTTTAGGGGGATATCTGTGTGTGCAGGTGACTATTACTGTGCATAATTATTAGGCAACTTAACAAAAACAAATATATACCCATTTCAATTATTTATTTTTACCAGTGAAACCAATATAACATCTCAACATTCACAAATATACATTTCTGACATTCAAAAACATAACAAAAACAAATCAGTGACCAATATAGCCACCTTTCTTTGCAAGGACACTCAAAAGCCTGCCATCCATGGATTCTGTCAGTGTTTTGATCTGTTCACCATCAACATTGCGTGCAGCAGCAACCACAGCCTCCCAGACACTGTTCAGAGAGGTGTACTGTTTTCCCTCCTTGTAAATCTCACATTTGATGATGGACCACAGGTTCTCAATGGGGTTCAGATCAGGTGAACAAGGAGGCCATGTCATTAGATTTTCTTCTTTTATACCCTTTCTTGCCAGCCACGCTGTGGAGTACTTGGACGCGTGTGATGGAGCATTGTCCTGCATGAAAATCATGTTTTTCTTGAAGGATGCAGACTTCTTCCTGTACCACTGCTTGAAGAAGGTGTCTTCCAGAAACTGGCAGTAGGACTGGGAGTTGAGCTTGACTCCATCCTCAACCCGAAAAAGCCCCACAAGCTCATCTTTGATGATACCAGCCCAAACCATTACTCCACCTCCACCTTGCTGGCGTCTGAGTCGGACTGGAGCTCTCTGCCCTTTACCAATCCAGCCACGGGCCCATCCATCTGGCCCATCAAGACTCACTCTCATTTCATCAGTCCATAAAACCTTAGAAAAATCAGTCTTGAGATATTTCTTGGCCCAGTCTTGACGTTTCAGCTTGTGTGTCTTGTTCAGTGGTGGTCGTCTTTCAGCCTTTCTTACCTTGGCCATGTCTCTGAGTATTGCACACCTTGTGCTTTTGGGCACTCCAGTGATGTTGCAGCTCTGAAATATGGCCAAACTGATGGCAAGTGGCACGCTTGACTTTTCTCAGTTCATGGGCAGTTATTTTGCGCCTTGGTTTCTCCACACGCTTCTTGCGACCCTGTTGACTATTTTGAATGAAACGCTTGATTGTTCGATGATCACGCTTCAGAAGCTTTGCAATTTTAAGAGTGCTGCATCCGTCTGCAAGATATCTCACTATTTTTGACTTTTCTGAGCCTGTCAAGTCCTTCTTTTGACCCATTTTGCCAAAGGAAAGGAAGTTGCCTAATAATTATGCACACCTGATATAGGGTGTTGATGTCATTAGACCACACCCCTTCTCATTACAGAGATGCACATCACCTAATATGCTTAATTGGTAGTAGGCTTTCGAGCCTATACAGCTTGGAGTAAGACAACATGCATAAAGAGGATGATGTGGTCAAAATACTCATTTGCCTAATAATTCTGCACTCCCTGTATATCCCATTCATCAACCCCCACATATTCAGCCACACACATCTCATAAATCTCACATTTAAAACACGTGGCAGAATTACCGACTGTGCAGCCTGGTGTGGATGCATTGGGTCCTGCACACTGAGGGGGCCCATGTGGAGGCCCATGCACCTAGGACCACCTGATGGGTATTGCTGAACACGGGCCTGGTTATAATAATAAAATAATAATAATTTTTCATGCTGTGAGGAAGTGAGAGACGGTCACTTCCTCCAAGCTATAGAGAGCGGCGCGCAGGAGGGAGGAGACATCGGCAGCACAGGCAGCACAGGCAGCACAGAGACTGCACTGAATATTAATAATCTATGCTGAATATACAGGATGAAAGATGATGGTAGGCCATGTCTTTTTTGAGTAGGGATTACAAATGACCGTTACCTATTTTTCCCACAAGAAATTCCACTGAATTGAATCTTTATCAATTATAAGGGAGTTGAGGTACTTAGAACCAGGTATTTTGCCCTTCACTTAAAAATGGCTTAGTAGTGGACATTGGGTTCAGAGGATGGTCTTGCACACCTTTGTGTTTTAGTATCCAGTTCCATTGCAGTACGCAAATTAATGTTTGTTGAGATGCTGCTTGTGGGGTTGTGTGTGTAGGGTGGTTTAATCAATTCATACAACCAGATAGAATGCATTATAACAAGGTATAAACACATGTTTAAGTCAGAAATGGAAAGGAGTGATTAGTACTTAAATCAATATTCACATTATTTTAAGTGCTTTTAAGACCAATATTATTGAACAAAAAAGAGGAAACAATCACTGAAATGTCTATGAAAACAATACACTTCTTGACAAACACAAGAGTAGCTCTCATTATTGAATGCCATAGCTCACACATTTAATAAGTGAAAATAAAATGTTAATACAGTCATTGAGTTGCAGATTACACCACATTATTGGACATAGAATGGCAGCAAGGTTACAAAGAACATTATAGAAATTATAGAGCAATAAAAGTTCACTGGGGTATGGTATATGTTTTTCCTCAGCAAAACTGTTTGAGTTAAGGCTAGGAGAGGTAAAGATCAGGATGAAAGATGCACAAGAGGGGTGTTTGGAAGTAGTTGGATCAAGTGAACTGAGGCAAGCCAAGGAGTGAGTTATTGCGTACCAGATAATGTTAAAGAGAATGGATAAAAAGGTTTGCCTTCAGAAGTTTGCGAAAGGATGACGATAGACTGAATGTGAGCTGGGAACTTGTTCCAGGGAAGATAGATAAGAGGGGGCAAGTTGGTGGAGGGATTTGTAAATAAGAGTGAAGCTTTTGAAAATATAGCACTGACAAATATCAAGCCAAATGATTTTCCGGGGAAGGTTTGTGGCCTCAGTAGGCCGGGGCATGTTGAGAAGTAAGCGGGCAGCTCTATTTTTGATTTGCTGCAGGGGGTTGACTGAGTGTTGAAGAAGGCCAACCAGGAGAGAGTTGCAGTAATCTAGCGTAGTGATCGAGAGAGAATGAATAAGGAGCTTAACAGCAGATTGTGATGAGAGAATGGATCTTCTGGATATTAAAAAAGTGACAGCAGGAAGTAACATTGGCTACACGTTTCTGGAAGCGGAGGGAAAAGTCAAAGATAATGCCTAGATTGCAGGCTGTTGGTGAGGGGTAATGGCCAGGGAATCATAGAGAGAGGTGGTGGAAAGGTGGGTGAGAGAGATGGGGGAAGAGAAAGAACAGTATTTCTGTTTTGCATGGATTCATTTGCAGACAGTGTGAGGACATCCACGAGGCAATGTCAGAAAAGCAGGAAGTAATGTGAGGAAAGGTCAGGTGTTAAGGAGGAAAACGATTCAAACATTCAACTCTGTTAGGTTGGCAATGCTTTCAAGGACACACAAACCTCAGTTGTACAATATATATATATATATATATATATATATATATATTTATATAAAAGTTTGTGAAAGATTATATAGGAAAAAAGCTTACTGCCAAACTTGTAGGAGAAAAGCCAGTTTTGGCAAGCTATTTAGCCACATTGGCCAATCAAACCATGTATATGGAAATATATGAACATATTTGATACCTAAAAAAGAAAACAGTTGGGGTTCAGGTGTAACAGGAGACATTGTGGGATATGCAGTCATATATAATCAACCCCAAAGTGCTGATATACCCCTGATACATCACGATTCACGTCTGGGCTAGCAAGGTTTTTATTTTTAGGGGAATAGTTAAAACATAAAAGTAAAATCCATTCTAACGGTCGTATTATTTCAATATTGCAAATTGTCATAATCATTTGAAAACGTCCACCATATTGTTCCAAACACAGGCATTTATCACACCCACCCAACATGCTCTTGATTAACCCATTCACTCCATCCGGAAACCTCAACTTTACAACTCTTCATGGATGCTGACCCTCCTTCCAGGCTCCACACATAACAACGCAACATCGGTTGACTTGATCCCCCCCCCTCACCGTAACAGTGTTCTACCTTTTTGTTCTTATATGCACAACGCTTTTATGTTTGATGTGCATTTCGATACAATGTTACTCCTTTTATTGAAAAAGAATGAAAAAAAAAGAACAGAGTGGTGAAACAATACATATTTTTATGCAGCCCAACATTCTCATGGATAATCAAAGGCTAATAATCAGGAATGCAAAATGGATTCAATCACGGGGTTATTCATTAAAGTGAGAATTTAAAGTGGAATTCAAATATGTCAAATTCCTGATAATTTACACTGTAATGAAAAAGGAAAATCTCCTTGTGGTTTAGTTGTAATGGGTGTGGCTTATAGAAGGTGTGTGTCACCAATCTCTGCATAATAAGCATGGCTGCTCTCTGAATGTTCTCCTGTGATGGCATGCATGGTACCAGTCACAGATCAGCCCACTGCCAGAATAATGTATCATTTTTCTTAAAGTAGCAATGACAAATCCACCAGCAGCTAGTCTACACTTGCCATGGATTTCTTTGAATTGAATTGAGCCTAATCGAATGGTGATCATCTTGTGCATGCTGTGTATTTCACACAATTATTGTCACCTTATATTCTTTAAATAAATTAAACTTGCACATGGGAAAAAAAAAACATAGAACTTCACTTATAATTTACTTTTACTTTGAATTAACACGTTTGCCATGAGAAGCTAGATTTTCCATTAATTTGTATTAAAGAGTCAGCAAATGATATCATAATTCGTCTCAGACAAGGCAAAGCCAGGGCAGACATAGCAAATGGAAGGAGAAATAGAAATCTGGTTTCATTTCTCATCTGCTCTGTATGCCAGGTGCAGGACAGAGTTTTTAATAATGACTGACTGGGACCCAAGATGGAGGCAGACAGCTTTAGGATGAAGACGTGTGGCTTTTCCATTTAATTTTATTTTTCTCACCACAAAAAAAACATATCTGTAAAATGTATGGATGAGTAAATTTAATACCAAAAAAATCCAGGAAAGTGAATATTTTCTCCACCAAGACACCTGACATAAAAAAGTCTGCTGTGGTAAAAAAGAAAACATTAACAACAATCACAACAGAAAGTAAAACAAAACAAGCCAGAAACCTAGAACTCAGACTAAACCACAGGCTTAATTCAATGTGCAGAGATTAGTTTATATCAGATAGGTGAATTGTAATTTTCCATTGAAGTCTATTGGGAACGTTGCTATGTATTATCATAGATTAGTTTATTTGCAAGTCATGGAGGGCAACTTTATGACAAATCCACTAGAAAAGTATCATCTTTGCCAAACCTGCATTATTTGTTCATGACTGATACAATACTACTTTATAACTCATCTGTGCAATACACATGGATCATTGTACTTGGTTGTTACAGACCTTTAGAGCTGATTTATATTTACTAACGGCTTAACACTATGGAATTATTATTAAAATAATCTTCTATACACTAGAGATGCAAATGACCACGATGCTAACTCACTTACATTATGCTCATCATCAGACGTAATTGCAAAGACAAACGCTTTATTCTTAAATTAGTCATTTCCACAATGTTTAACTGTAGGCAGAGTTTTATTTTAGTTCCAGTTCAGTTCAATCCCCAAACCTCTGTGGCCTATTTATGTGATTTTGAGCATATTGGAACCAACTTCTCTTGTGCTTTGGATCAGTAGTGGTGTATATCTTGAAACCTTCTGCATCTAGCACACGCCTTACTGTGCTCACTGAAACCTCAGTGCCTGTTGCCACCAAGTTTTGCTGCAGCTCTTTTGCAGTCACTAAAGGGTTTTTCACAACCTGCATTCTCAGAAATCTGGTTGCAGCCATGGATAGCTTCCTTTTCTGCCCCATACAGGTAGTGTAACCACTGTTCCTTCATTTTTGAACTTGTGAACTATGCTTCCAACGGTGTCTCTAAGAACATTCAGTGCCTTTGCTATCTTTTTCTATACTGTTCCTTGTTTGTGAAGGGTAATGAACTCTTCTCTTGACTTTGTGGTGCATTATTTTGACTTAGCCATATTTCTAACACGCAGTCAAACATGACACTCAACAAACCCCATAGCCAGTTCAGGTATTTCAAGTGTTCCGGCTGAAGCCCTTGATTAGTTGCATCAGGTGTGCTTGAGACAACACCTATTTGACATATTTGTGCTGTAGTGATGTCGCGAACATAAAATTTTCCGTTCCTGAATGGCGAACGTGAACTTCCGCAAATGTTCGTGAGCGGGCGAACCGGGCGAACCGCCATAGACTTCAATAGGCAGGCAAATTTTAAAACCCACAGGGACTTTTCCTGGCCACAATAGTGATGGAAAAGTTGTTTCAAGGGGACTAATACCTGGACTGTGGCATGCCGGAGGGGGATCCATGGCAAAACTCCCATGGAAATTTACATAGTTGATGCAGAGTCTGGTTTTAATCCATTAAGGGCATAAATCACCTAACATTCCTAAATTGTTTGGAATAACGTGCTTTAAAACATCAGGTATGATGTTGTATCGATCAGGTAGTGTGAGGGTTACGCCCCCTTCACAGTGACAGACCAAACTCCCCGTTTAACTCACCGCAAACAACCGCAAACAGTCCATTTGCACAACCGCAAATTCCCCATTTGCACAAGGTTGGATACCGAGCTAGCCATGTCCCGTTCCTTGTCCTCACTGATGTCATTGAAGGTCTCTTCCTCCACCCAGCCACGTACAACACCAAGGGTCCCCGAAAGGTGACAACAAGCCCTCTGTATTTTTTTTTAAATGTGCACTACTGTTACACCAGATATGAGTTGCACTGGTGTGACACTGTGCCCTGGCAGGCCCTGAAACGCACACGTGTGAAGGAAACTGACTGCTATTATATTACAGTCAAAAAAGTTTTTTTTTTTTTTATGCAAGCTATTGTGACACCAGATATGAGTGGTGGCACTGGGACCACCTTAAAAATATTGGATATCGCTAAAAATCATGATCACTATATACTTTCTCTACAAACCTCTGAAATGAACCAAACTACTCATCCATCCGCTATACCACTTTATCCCACCTAGAACTAGTGCCCAGTTAAAATACTTGACTCTTACTTACCCACACTCAGTCATGCCACACACATTTCACCACTACTCTCACTGAATCCCTCTGACTACGGCTAAATTCATCTTCTACATCAGAACACTACTCCTAAGATTGGGTTGTATCCATGTCTCGAGTCTTTCATTTAGAATAGGGGCAGCTTCGGTCTCCTTCAACACTGACACTCCAGTGCATATTATTAAAAGATTGGGCAGATGGAAATCCTCAGTCTGCAACCGATATATTCCTCATCCCGAGAAAGAAATGAGGAAAGCTTTTAAAAGTTTGGCTTTGTAAATTTGATGCAATAAGTGTGTTTTTCTTTAATACCTTTTCACCCTCTTTGCATGAACCCAGTTTACATATATTACTAATATGTTTCTGAACATATATATTATATTATTCACTCACTCACTCACTCTCTGGGCCGGCCTAAGACATCATGCTGCCTAGGTCCAACGATAAATGACTATGGGGGATAATGTACCGTATATACTCGAGTATAAGCCGACCCGAATATAAGCCGAGGCCCCTAATTTTACCCCCAAAAATTGGGAAAACGTATTGACTCGAGTATAAGACTAGGGTGGGAAATGAAGCAGCTACTGGTAAATTTCTAAATAAAATTAGATCCTAAAAAAATTATATTAACTGAATATTTATTTACAGCGTGTGTATATTATGAATGCAGTGTGTGTGTATGCAGTGTGTATGAGTGCAGTGTGTATATAATGAATGGAGTGCAGTGTGTGTATGAGTGCAGTGTGTGTATGAATGCAGTGTATGTATGAGTGCAGTGTGTATGTATGAGTGCAGTGTGTGTATATGAGTGCAGTGTGTGTATATGAGTGCAGTGTGTGTGTGTGTATGCATGCAGTGTGTGTATGAATGCAGTGTGTATATAATGAATGCAGTGCAGTGTGTGTATGAGTGCAGTGTGTATGCAGTGTGTGTATGAGTGTAGTGTGTGTATATGAGTGCAGTGTATATGAGTGTGTATAATGAATGCAGTGCAGTGTGTGTATATGAGTGCAGTGTGTGTATATGAGTGCAGTGTGTATATGAGTGCAGTGTGTATATGAGTGCAGTGTGTATATAATGAATGATGAATGCAGTGTGTATGTGTGAGTGCAGTGTGTGTGTATGAGCGCAGTGTGTATGCAGTGTGTGTATAATGAATGCAGTGCAGTGTGTGTGTATGAGTGCAGTGTGTATGAATGCAGTGTGTATATAATGAATGCAGTGCAGTGTGTGTATGAATGCAGTGTGTGTATGTGTGAGTGCAGTGTGTGTGTGTGTGTGCAGAGCATTGGTGGGGGTTGGGCATTTTATTAATTATTATTTAATTATTATCTTAATATTTTTTATTTTTTTATTTTTTTTAGGTAATTATTTTTTTATTTTATTATTAATTGTATTATTATTTTTGTTATTATAATTTTAATATTTTTTTTTCTTATTATTTGTTTTATTAATATTTTTATTTTTTCGTCCCCCCCTCCCTGCCTGTTAGCTGGCCAGGGAGGGGGGCTCTCACTCCCTGGTGGTCCAGTGGATGGGCTGTAGGAGGGGGGCTGGCAGGAAGCTGTAACTTACCTTCACAGCAGCTCCTGTCAGCTCCCTTCTCTCTCCTCCGTCCGTGCAGCTCCCAGGTCAGCTTCCTCTGCAACTCTCGCGGCCGCGCGGAGCGTTGCCACGGTAACCCGTGGCAACGCTCTGACCCCGCAGCTCTCGCGAGAGTTGCAGAGGAAGCCGACCTGGGAGCTGCACGGACGGAGGAGAGAGAAGGGAGCTGACAGGAGCTGCTGTGAAGGTAAGTTACAGCTCTGCCAGCCCCCCTCTCCCCCCAGTCTGTATTATGGCAATGAAAATTGCCATAATACAGACACTCACTCGAGTATAAGACGAGTGGGAGTTTTTCAGCACAAAAAATGTGCTGAAAAACTCGTCTTATACTCGAGTATATACGGTATACTAAACACAGGTTACTGGCTATGGGGGGATAATGTATAATAAACACAGGTTACTGGCTATGGGAGGAATAATGTATAATAAACACAGGTTACTGGCTATGGGAGGATCATGTATAACAAACACAGGTTACTGGCTATGGGGGGATAATGTATAATAAGCACAGGTTACTGGCTATGGGAGGATAATGTATAATAAACACAGGTTACTGACTATGGGATGGATAATGTATAATAAACACAGGTTACTGGCTATGGGGGATAATGTATAATAAACACAGGTTACTGGCTATGGGAGGATAATGTATAATAAACACAGGTTACTGGCTATGGGGTGATAATGTATAATAAACACAGGTTACTGGCTATGGGGAGGATAATGTATAATAAACACAGGTTACTGTCTATAGGGGATAATGTATAATAAACACAGGTTACTGGTTGTGGGGGGATAATGTATAATAAACACAGGTTAATGGCTATGGAGGATAATGTATAATAAACACAGGTTACTGGCTATGGGGGAGATAATGTACAATAAGCACAGGTTACTGGCTATGGGGGGATAATGTATAATAAACAGGTTACTGGCTATGGGAGGATAATGTATAATAAACACAGGTTTCTGGCTATGGGGGGGATAATGTATAATAAACACAGGTTACTGGCTATGGGGGATAATGTATAATAAACACAGGTTAATGGCTATGGAGGATAATGTATAATAAACACAAACACAAAAGAAAAAAATAATAATACAAAAAAAAATGAATGCAGCTTCAGAATTTATCTAAATTGTATGCTCTCTAGGAGGTGGGAGGGTCTGGGAGGGAGAGTTTGCTGCAGATTGGCTGGAAAGTGTCTGCTGACTGTGAGGTACAGGGTCAAAGTTTACTCAATGATGATGAATAGGGGGCGGACCGAACATCGCATATGTTCGCCGTCCGTGGTGAACGCGAACAAGCTACGTTCGCAAGGAACTATTCGCCAGCGAACCGTTCGGGACATCACTATTGTGCTGTTGTGAGGGATTTTATTCAGAGGGTTGATTCATTTTGAGACTGGAGAAATCATTATAAGTTGCATTTTATTTGAATTTGGGAAAACCACATAAAGCTTGATTTGTTGATTTCAAACAGCCGAAAGTCTGAAAATTTTGACAGTAAACCTGATTTTCAATGGGAGTTAAATATTTCTGATTACAACTGTAAACGTGGCCCTGCACAACTTTTCTTATGTGTATATAGAAATCTTGGAGAAGAATAACTAATTCCAAAGAAGCCCTACTAAAAGAGGAAAAATGGAAATTAACAAGTCCCTAAAAGAATTATAAGGAAAGTTTATTCAAAATTGGACAAACAATTTTAATTTTTTTTTATTGAAATCAGAAGTATTCAAAGACTCAAATAATCAGTAAAAAAACAATAACAAACCCATCACCTAACAGAAGAAAATATAAACATATGGAGTCTCCTAATTAGATATCAGTCTATGGAGTGAATATAAGGAGGACATATGTTTAAAATCCCACAAAGAAAATGGCATGGGCAATACCACAATTGATTCTTAGAAAAATAACAAAAAGGACAACTACAAAAAATACTACTAAATTAGTATAGATATTCACTGGGAGTAAAAATATTGGTTTGTCTTGAAAAAAATTATACTTGAGGTAAGTCTCTATCAATTGAGTCTCTGTAACACTAACAGTAGTATAGGTATAATACATTTGACTAAATAAAACCAGAAGATTTTGGGGAAAGGGTAACACAAACCAAAAAACCCCCACAACTAACTAATGAAAAAAGAGCATTTATTTGTAAAGGATAACTTGTGCCCAATGCTGAAAGGATATATTGCAAAGCATATAGCCTCCTAATACCAAGGGCTGGATCTCTGATATAAAGATGTATCTGAGAGTGCTACCATGACTTAACCACCTTTTTACCTTGCATTTCTTAAGGCTCTCCTATCGATTGTTAAAAAGAGTCAAAAGGTAGCTTTACAACTACACATCCCAAAAAGTCGGATTATAGCTTGAGACTTCTACAGACAGATCACCACTCAAATACCGTGAAGAATTTAAAAACAACTAAGTTACCCGACGCGCGTCTTGGCGCCTGTGCACCTTTGTCTGGGGTTTCATCTGGGGTTTTTGTCCAATTTTGAATAAACTTTCCTTATTTTTTTTTTAGGGGCTTGTTGATTTCCATTTTTCCTCTTTTAGTAGGGGTTCTTAGTAATTAGTTATCATACTCCAATGCTCTGTGGGTTATGCCCTTGCAAGCTCCTCAACACAACCTATTGGTTCTCTATAGGGATCAATTTATACATTATATTATTATAGAAATCTTACTTAATTATGGCAAAGTAATCTGTATTCTTATGGTATAAAAGATTAGTGATTTCTGGAGCGTTAAGATTGATTGATTTATAAAATATATACCAGGAAGGATACATTTAGATTTCTCTCATTTTCACGTATGTCTTGGACCCACAAACATTCCATTGCTACAATAGGGTGCAATACAATATAATATTAAAAATACAAAATTATATTAAAATACACAAATATACATTTAACATAGAGCAGGTAAGAAATATAATCAACCATGATTACAGGTGCCTTCTGTATTAAGATATGTTGCTATAGATGTCTTAAAGGATTTTACATTTGATTGTGTCTGTGAGGTTATTCTATAATTGTGATGCTCTGTAGAAAAATTAGGATTGAGCCACTTTTTTTGCATTGGGGTATACTAAGTCAAGTGCTGAATTGGAGGTTATAGGAGATGGGAACAGCTGGGTAGAGCATTCTACTTAGGTAGGGTGGGAGCTTCCCAGAAAAGCTCTTAAACACAAGGCTGATGAAGGGTGCATCTGGGTTCTAGAGGCAGCCAGTTTAGCTCTTTTATCATGTCACAATGGTGGGTAATGTAATACATTGTAGCACAAAGCAACAGAGTTATACAATGAAGCAAGTTTATGATGATGGGTTTGTGGCACAGGTGTATACACTACATCCCCATATTCAATGACCGGCATTAGCATTTGTTGTACAATCTGTTTCCTTACTGTGGGGCTTAGGCAGGATTTGTTTCTATACAGGGCATTTCATTTTTGATAAAGTTTAGATGTTTTTCAATGTGGAGGCCAAAGGATAAATTGAGATCTAGCAACGTACCTAGACATTTGATACATAATCTAACACCCTTGTATAAAAAGTGGAATAACACAATGTGAAGATAAACCCCTAAAAAAGGTTTACAAAATACAACAGGAAGTCAGCGCAAATTAACAGACAATATGTAAATGGAGAGCAACCCAAACAAAGGAGACTCCTAAAATCCTTCAACAGATAGATAAAGCAATACACAAAGATGGAGTAGGGCTGCGACAAAAGACAATTAAATAACGTTAAATAGTCCCAAAAAATCTCACTAAAGCAACAAAAGATCCTCAGGAGTACTTGATAAAATGTAGATAAATAGACTCTTCAGTGGGGATAGGTGCATCTGAATGTCTCAGGGTATTTGTTTATATGGAAGAAAAAAAGACAGAGGCAGCCAATAATGCAATAAGTTTAAAATCCAGAGTGCAAAATAGTAATAGGAGGTAGAAAACTCATATTTAAAAGAGCTATGGCCCAGCTCTGGTGTGAAGGGCGTACAGCGGTATAATCTCCGCTTATGGGATACGTGAAGAAAGTGCGTCTATCAGCTGGTCATCCAAGGCTCCAAGGGGAAATAAAAAGAGAGCACTATTGTTGTCTTTTTTTATTTCCCCTTGGAGCCTTGGACAATTGGTCAGACTGGTTAAATAAAATAGAATGACATAATGTCTATATTTTTCTAGTACAACAATAATTTGCTATCAGGTGCTAAATTACAAATTGAGGATTTGAAATGATTCAAAAATACACTTCTTGCAGTAAATTGACATTACTGGGAAATTATAAATAATTCCAAGGGAATTCCACATTTTAAACTAAAATACCAAAATTCAAAAAATATACAAATGTTTTCATATTGGCTAATTTTGACAATTCCCACTTTCGTAACTAAGAATTAGTTTTTTTTAACTGAAACTAAATTTAAAATAGCAGAAAAATCCAAACTTTGTTGAATTAGCAACTTTTTCCAGCCAAGCTGTGCTGGCCCATATTTCCAAAGTCCATTCTCATCACATTTAATTAATATACCCTTCAATTATTGCTTAATAGTATCTAAAATTCAGGAAGCCCCAAGTATGGTTTCTCATGTTAAATAACATTTTATTTTTTAGCTCTTGTACTTCTGCAAAAATGTTATGACTGTATGTATACATCATCATTGCGGCTAGCCCACTCTTAATCATTATTGGAACATCTTTATACGAGATAATGATCACCATGATGCCAATTGGTAGTAGTGCAAACCTAGTGATAGATTACTTTACAAAAAATAATAAACATGTTAGAAAACAGAAACAATGTTCCTATAATCTTTTTAGAGATGTATATTTCTTCCCTCAATTAAACATTATAAAAGTGGAAAAGTGTTGAATAAACAAATTTTAGATCAAGTGAACCTTTATAACTTACGGTTTATTCACTAAAGTGAGAATTGTCAGGAATTCAAAGCCATTTTCAAATTTAGTGGATCACTGTAGTCACACAGGCCACTTTGTAATAACACATCTTTGCTGTTCTAGTATTAGCAGTTGTTCTAACAACGCAAACTCCATTTTGCTAACAAGAATTTTAATTTAATATCATGTGGCATTATGTATGTTGAATCAAAAATGTGGCTTCATTAACCTGAGATGTAATAGACCCAGCGGCGCACAAGTGACGACCATTTTACTATATGGTTTAACTTTGCTTTTACCATATTATGTGTAGATAAACTTGTATTACTCCACTTAGCCCGACACCCATATTAAACTGCCTAGGATATGTACTGGTATAACCTAGTATCACTCACTAAGCATAACCCACACCCTAGTCTCTCCTGCCACTGCTCCGCGTGGTGGCATTAACATAACTTTGGCCAACTTAATAATACTAGTGGGCTAGACATCAAGGCAAAGTAACGCTGCCACGTCGTTATATGCCCCAATGTGGTTATTCTTTTTCATTAACAAATAACAAAAATTGGCATGTCTCATCTCAATGCACACCTTATTGCACCGTTGCCTCTTATACACTGGCATAAGCACTGTTATATAGCAAAATGTGAGGAAGAGGAAACCATTATAATGGGCACTATCATACTGAGCAATGACCCTACCTGCATTAAAATAAGTCTAAGCCTGCTTATATATAAACGTTAAATAACTGGATTGCCTAGCATGTATTCTAAAAGTTGAACTTTATCCTACATTATTATCACAGACAGTATCTTATGACTATGTTTTGTCTCTCCACTGTCTCTTCATCCTATCACTATGAAACCAAAAATTGTGCTGCATATTTTGTAAGCCATGTCATGACCATAATGCTTGTACTTACTCTGATTGCGACTGCTATTGTGGCTGAGCAAGTCTACTGTTATTCCATGCACAACAAAAAAATAAAGAATAAAAAAAAATGTGGCTTCAGTTAATTCACTCAGTGCTGTTGTGACTGAGACTGTGTGCATACCTTGGATAGAGAAGTCTTTGTGGAATGAACGTGAGCAGAGGCATAACTAGAAACCTCCGGGCCCCGGTGTACAAATTGCCCTGAGCCTCCACCCCTTCCCTTTCATTCCCTCACCCCCAGCCACTCCGCGTGTCTTATTTTCTTCTCCCCAGCCCCTCCATGTATCCCATTACCTCCAACCTCAGCCCCTCCAGGAGGTGTCCCATACCCTCCCCCCAGCCCTTCCATGTGTCCCATACCCTCCCCCAACCCCTCCATGTTTCCCATTACCTCTCCCCCTCAGACCCTTAATTTGTCCCATTCCTCCCTCTCCCCTAGCCCTTCCATTGGTCCCATTCCTCACTCTCTTTCCCCTCCTCTCCATGTGTCCCATTCCTTCCTCTATCCCCCTCCCTCCATTTGTTTCATTTCTGGCTCTCTCCCACTCCCCTCCATGTATCCCATTCCTCCCTATCTCCCACCATCCCCTCCATTTGTCCAATTCTTGCCTCTCTACTCCCTTCCCTCCATGTGTCCCATTCCTCCCTCTATCTCCCCGTCCCCTCTTGTACCTGGTCACTTCCACGTTTCCCGGTCTAACATGAAGTGCTCTCTCAGTGTAACTAGGTCATGCTACACACAGGCAAGAGGGGCGCAGCACAGCACAGCTCTCCCTTCCTGCCAGACTCCCGGGAAATACTGGCCTGGGCCAGTGAGGCTCTGCACCGACCCAGAAGGTATGTTGCGGCTCACGGCCACAGGGGTCACAGTTGTGGTCAGGCCAGGATGTAGTGGCGACCTCTGCGACAGTGGTAGGTGCACCACTGCTAAAGAGTCAGGCTTCTGGTGCAGCATTCTGCAATTTTTTTTTATTTTATGCAATAACTATAAAAACTTGAGCATGCAAAAAATACAGCATATTAATAAGTCCAAAATCTATCAAATGCATTAAAAAGTTGTATTGGTGAATGAGGTATCCCTTTGAAGAGAATGTTTTTTCAACAACTGACTTAAATATTTAAGCAAAATTTGTAAATTCTGATAAAAATATGCAATTCCGTTTTTTTTTTAAAGGAACACTATAGTCACTTAAATTACTTTAGCCAAATAAAGCAGTTTTAGTGTATAGATCATTCCCCTGCAAGTTCACTGCTCAATTCACTGTCATTTAGGAGTTAAATCACTTTGTTTCTGTTTATGCAGCCCTAGCCACACCTCCCCTGGCTATGATTGACAGAGCCTGCATGAAAAAAAAACTGGTTTCACTTTCAAACAGATGCAATTTACCTTAAATAATTGTATCTCAATCTCTAAATTGAACTTTAATCACTTACAGGAGGCTGTTGCAGGGTCTAGCAAGCTATTAACATAGCAGGGGATAAGAACATCTTAATTAAAACAGAACTTGCAATAAAGAAAGGCTAAATAGGGCTCTCTTTACAGGAAGTGTTTATGGAAGGCTGTGCAAGTCACATGCAGGGAGGTGTGACTAGGGCTCATAAACAAAGGGATTTAACTCCTAAATGGCAGAGGATTGAGCAGTGAGGCTGCAGGGGCATGTTCTATACACCAACACTGCTTCATTAAGCTAAAGTTGTTCAGGTGACTATAGCGTCCCTTTAAATCTAGTTTTTTATTCTTCTATTTTAGCTTTACTTATGCAAATTGGTTGTGAATTCACCAATTTAATTTTTACAAGCGTTTTTATCAAAGAAGAAATTGTAATTTCTCCCATTTTTTTTAACAACCGTGTCTGTATCTTATGTCTGTAATTCACTGATAACAGAATAGATCTGCAAATAGGAGAATATTATAATTTGTTTACGTTTAAGCATTGTTTTTCATTCATTTATTTAATTATAATGTATTTAGTTTATATGATACCTAGAGGTCAGTATCAAATCCTGTGGTTAGAATTGCTAGTGACCTTAATGTTTGTAGACTTTCTTGCTATACCAAATGGATATTGGTCTCATTCAAGGAGAACAAAATGTTTAGTAAACTATGTTTCTTCATACATTTGATAGGATTTTGGCTAGGGAACTTTATATATTTAATGTAGTTTTCTATAAAGTGATAACATGCTATGTTTGGCCTGACAAATGTGCACTAATTATTCTTATTGCCTCTAAAATGTTTTGTGTGACAGTATTAATGTATTAAAACTAAAACAGGGCACGAGAAAATACTGAGAATGGAAAATAAATTAAATAGCTTGCCCTTTGGTGTGTTCCCACTCATTTCCTAAGTTTGTTTTAGCTCTTCTTGTGCCATTACAGAGAGAATCTAAACCATTTAAATATCAGACTGATCTCATCAAAAATTGCAGTCTATATAACCAAGATAGATGTCCTCTGCAGGAGAGATACAGTTACCCCAGATGATTGTTTTATCCTTGTTAGGCATCGACAGTGAGGTGTATACCTAATACTACTCTAGGCACAGTGTACTATTACTTTAATATTAATATGGGATCTGCCTATTTTACAGGGCCAATCATGTTTTAGAATCCCTTGCTGTACAGAGTGTGAGATCATCCATGCAATTATTTCAATGGATCAATGGGTAATGAATGGTTAATGTACATATAGTTCAGGGGCTCATATCCTGGACAAAACTGTAATGTACATATCTAAGTCTGTCTGAGATTAGTGGGAGATCAACTGAATGTCAGCTACTACCATCTAAATTCAGCTGTATGTCGCCCTGCTGTACAACAGTAATCACCTCTCCTTAAAATGGCTCTGTCACAGATATATAAAAAACAAAAGGTAGAATAAGAAATGTACTTACCTTCTTTAGAGCAAGATTGGCTCTAGTTAAAACAGCATGGGTGGTATAATGCCCACCTATCAGGAATCAAGCCAAAAAATGAATAAATAAATAAATAGTACTATAAAAAAGTAACTATTTATTAGAAAGGGTATATTAACAATAAAGTAAATACAAGATAAAAATAAAATAAGTCCCACTTGACGCGTTTCGCCCGTCCAAAGGGCTTAAAAAAAAAAAAAAGCTGTTTTAACTAGAGCAAGTCTTGCTCTAAAGAATGTAAGTACATTTCTTCTTTTTATTTATTTTATATACCAGTACTTACTGCACCATTGGAGTTTTCTTTTGTTCTTCTACCTCCTATATATATCATTGACCTCTGGAGGACCATCAACACTTTAACCACCATACATCCTTAGATGGGGATTGTACCGTCCATGCGCTATACAACAGAGCTCTAATTAGTTCTAGCATATGTGAGTGGTTTTCTTATAGTGATTACTTATCTTGTTTTGATTGTACCATATTGTATTGCACTATTATTTGTCTTTCTTCTTTTTACTACATTTACTACATTTCCTCGAAGGTTTATGTATGTATAAATTTTAAGGCGCAGTATACGCTACACTCTATCTTTGTCTGTCACACTTATATCTGTTTCTTTTTGTCCCCCCTCGACTAATTTCTTAACTCACCAGTGTCTTCAATCAGTGTTTATTTACTCCAAATTTCCACTGTACCTTAAATTTTGCAATATTCATTGTGCCAGATCCTCATTCCCTTCTTCTAATTGCTGTCAGTGACGTAATGTTGATGCCTTCTCTTGCCTTCAGTGTGTGACGGGGGAACACTTTGAAGATGGCTACGGCCATGAATGCCCAATAATCAGCGAGTAATCAAAAATGAACTGTGCATGCTTGCAGAGGGGGTAAGGGAGGAAGGACGGGATAGAGGTGAGCATTGTTTAAAATTATCTTGATAAAAGTAGTGGAGCTTGCCCTACATTCCACCCTTTTGTCACAATTGTCAAGCGTAGGAAAAATACATAGGATAATGTAGTCCCTACTCTGTTTTATGTTTAAAAAGAAATAAATGAAGAAAAGAAGAAAAGATTGGGAACGTGAAAGAGACAAGGAAACAATAGGAGAAAGGTAAGTTTGAGATGACAAAACCACTATATCACTGACACCACCCTAATACATTATCACCAAACCTTTATCACTACAGTACCCTAACATTCTACCTCTATCCCTAAAATTAACCCTCATTGATTTTTTAAAACATTCCTAACGTACTACAACTCCAAAACATACACCTTAACCATAAAAAAAGTGTTATAAAAGACACATAATCAAATATTATTAAAATATTAAAATAAAATATATTGTCTCAAGACATTTTGCATACTTTTAATGTGTTATTTAGAATACATTTATTAAAGGTACAGTATGATTGTTTTATGTCTCTTTTTATATATAATTTGTGAGTGTGATTAAATTGAAGACAGGTATTATCAGCTATTGTTTGCAATGCCATCCAGTGGTAAAAAGAGACATGTAGAGTTTTATGTGACAACATCAAAAACATAATTTATAATGGAACTAACTTGGTAATATTTATAATTACTTTTAAAGTTATATTACATTACCACCGATAAATATAAACCCATAAAATAGCATAATGAGTTCACTTTTTTTTATAAAATGCAACATGTAAATGAGTTGCTGTTTGTCTATAACCACCATTACAGGTATAACCATAACATTCTGTTCTATGTGCTAAGCTCTGAAAGGAAGTTGATATGCACCATTTATCTAGAAAGTAATTAGAAAAGTCACCGCAAGTGCATTGGAAACCAGTTTGTCAACCTCATCCCATTGTAATTTTGTAGCTTACATACATATAACAAAAACGGCTATAGCTTGTATAGTGATTGACCTTCTGATAGCAAAAGACAAGGTGACCTTTGATCTTTTAGCAGGATTTGATGCCATAGGCTACATGATTGTAATTGCACGCCTGAATTCTTTTTATGAACTGGATGGCACCGATCTTATCTGGTTTAATTCCTTTCTAACTGGCAACTTTTTCAGAAATAAGCCTCAGTGAGCAAGTGGAGTTGCTATATGTAGTTTACTTTAAGTATTTATTGGTGGCAGGGCCAGGCTGGGAATGGAAAGTTTCGTAATTGGACTGAAATTGTGAATGTATGTTATTGCACAGCAGTAAAAAAAATGACGTTATCTTGCTCATTTTGAAGTAACAAGAGTGTGCTCTTCACTTTGGCTGACAACTGGATGATCTCAGTCAACGGCAATTTAATTCCCATAGGAAAGCATTGGGAGCCTATTGCGCATGTGTGGCAAAACGCTGTGCTTCACCGCACCAATCAGCATCTCCTCACAGAGATGCATTGCATCAATGCATCTCTATGGGGAGCGTTCATGCTCAATATTATATATACACTGTGCAGCACTGGACCAGGAAGCAGCCCTAATGGCCATCTGAGTGACTGTCACTAGAGATGTTCCTAGGCAGCAATATAAACACTGCCTTTTTTCTGAAAAGGTAGCATTTACAGTGCTCATCATACAGGGACAGGCTATAGACACCAGAACCACTACATTAAAATGTAGAAGTTTTGGTAAATATAGTGTCCCTTCAATACGAAGTCTTTCTCTCACCAGTCAACTCTAAATTACAGGGAGAGCAGGAGATGCAAGTGAAGATGCCTTTTGTTTGTGTCTTTCTCCCCCAAGCACCAGTCCAGCCCTGATTGGTGGGCAGATAAAAAAAAACAATTTCAACGGTATACTTGGAAAGTTTGGTTTCCTAAGAACATAATGTGTAACAGGTCATAAATCCAACCATATTTATATAGATCATTGGTATATTCCTTTCAGGGGCCTCTGGCGTGTAGTATAAGAGGGTAAGACCACTACAGGCCTGGAACATAAATAAAGCAAAACATTTAGTGAAGTTGTAGTTATGTCTCAGGAAGCTGTTGATTAAGTTCTGTAGTGATGATGAGTGAATACACATTTTTTGTATTACATGCAGCAACAATATTGTTAATGACTATGTGACCTGACTGACACACAGTGGTGTTAAAAGTCATATGAGCGCATTCAACACTCTGAACACATGATTAACGAGTATTACCACAAAAGGACAGCATGTTTCTCAATCCATGACTATTGTGGGACTATTCACTAAACTGGAAAATTACAAACTTAGGGCAAAAATATGAGTAATATAAGTTAGCTATTTTTCAAAAGCTGAGTATTACTACTAAAATGTACGATTCAGTGGGCAATCCCGAATAAGCTTTATTTTACTGCCTTCTAGTAGACCTAACAAAACTCAGTAACATTAATAATGAAACATGTACCTTCACCAGATATGTGTTTATTTCAACCAAAGAGCTAGGCCTGCACTGCAGAGACCATGCTATAGTGGTTATCATATTTTGAGTGTTCTTTTAAATGCCTTTGATCTCATTGAAATAAATAGTGCAAAATATTGAGAGGTAAGAAAATATTTTGACATGCATTCGAGAAACATACCTTTTTGCACACTTTAAAAAAAAACAATTATTGTCAGAGATTTTATTATTGTGACAATTTTATTATTGTGGCGTTTGCACTCACTTAATAAAGCAATGATCAGTTTCTAAACTGTAGATGTTTTTTTTTTTTTGTTGCCTTAGGTGCAGTAAAGTATATATTTACCCCATTCACATCTTTTCATGCTATTTCCAATGACAACTGTCATTTAACAAATGCATATGTGTAGTGCCTGTGAATGTTTGTATAAGTGTGTATATCTATCTATGGGTATGGCAATAGGTAGACAAACAACCATTACATACACTATTAACTAATGACAAATTGGTTGATTGTTTTCAGAAATTGAAAAGAAATATATTTAAAAAAAAAACATAAGTTTTATGACATGTGTCAGCTGTAGGGTAAGTTAATATATCCAAAAAATGGCCCCTTATATGTTCCGAAAATTCATCATATCATTTTGTACTATATGTGTATAATTGCCTGCAGTTCCTTTTTAAAAAAACGAAAAAGGAAACAATCATTGTTTCTTGGTTTGTATAATATGCATCCTGTTTAAACTTACAAAACAATATTTCCCCTGCCTTTATATAGCTAGTAATAATTAAATTAAAACAACAGTACTTAATACTCTCATGTTGTGTTTCAAAAATAATTAATTTTCACCATTATATAATACACACACACACACACTAAAAATTAAAACAAAATCTATATTATAATGTATAAAAACACTGTTCATAAAATCATTGATCTTATGTCTTTCTGCTTGATAGTATTACGGTAGAAAGATGTTAAAGTGATCCTTTCACATATGAACAAAAACACATGTAATTCCATCTGTTTAACCCCAAACTGTGAGTTTCTGGAAAACAAGTACAGAAAATGTTTCAAGAATGGTATCATAGAATTCTGGAATTTTAAATTGCTGTAAATAGGAGCACATTTGCAAACATTTTAAATACCTCATGTGACAAAATCTTTAAATCATGCAATTTATAGTTCAGAATAATGGTTTCTTGCAGATACAAATTTAACTTGATAGTGCACGTTATATACAATTTTTAAGTACGTACTGACAAAAGAAAATTCTGACTGTTATAAGGCAATGCCTCCATCAGATATGGCGAAAAATAGGCGAATAGACATATTTTGTGGATCCTTTTTATAACTAAATTGACACATTGGCAAAGACATATGTTAATAGCCAAAACACATAGAACCTTGATATAAGTGTGAATCCTATAAATCTTATTCAGAACTACAGTCAAGTCATTTTATTCCTCTGGAATTTAACCGCATATTCCCAGAACAAACAGTTTTACGAAATAGTGTTAAATGAAAGAACTTTTTTGCCCTTGTGACCCGGGGCAATATGTGTAATCTTATCAAACAACTACATTTCATGTAGGTCAACTGACCTTATCTGTTAATTGCTGTGGCATTTAAGTAGGAAGACATCTCCTTTTTGTGCTTTTTAGAAACCTGCTTCATTGTATGCAACATGCAGTAAATGAGTTATGTCTGCCATGACCAGGGTGGGATTCGCTGCTGCTGGCAAAACACAGAATTCCTCCTTACTTTATAGGCCACAATGTAAAACACACACCCTTGAAAAGCCATCAGGCTTGGTTAATTAGTTCCGAAAGCACGTGGACATTAAACTTTTTACCTGCAAAAACTAAAAGAACAAGAAAAACATAAACCAAAACAACAACTGAGATTTGAAATGACTTAATAAATGAATAAATAAATAAATTGTGATTGGTTTGTCGATTAAGCCCTTTTAATGCAAGTGAGATATTCACATAATATACAGATATTATCTTGCCGTGTGATCCACTCCGATTTGATATATAATAGTATGCATGCTAAACCTAACAGAAAGAAAATCTTAACTTTTTAATAGAACCATTTTTTTGGTTATTGAATATACTGCATATTAGAGTTTATTCACTATACAGTGAATACTAGTGAAATAACACGTGAGTTGCAAAATTACTAGGCAAAATAGCCAAGCTGGAAAAACATTTATTTTGTATATTGAATCACATTGTAGACTGCTTTGTGTACCTGCAGCACCACTTAAACAGAAACTCCCAATCCTTATGATCGTTGCATGCATTTTAATACAAGAGCACCTGGTGCTAGACTCTCTGTTTCCTATTAAATCTGGAATGGGAAGGTTTCATTCACAAAATATGTATTATACATCATTTTTGGTTTTGTACTTTTTTTTTGTACGTTCAGTCTTTCTTATATTCAAACAATAATCAGAAGTGCAGTATTTTCTAACATTTTGTAAATAAACACTCCTGCTGGTTTCTTTGAATGTTGGCTGGCCAACATGTGTATTTTTAAAAGTAGAGTGTGGTGCGGTTTTAGTTATCCCTCTAGCCAATGATTACACATCCAGCAGCAAAAATACACACCGCTTATTAAGGTAAATCCTCTTTTGTCCATAACCTCCATTTGTACATTAATCTGCAAGTACTCTTCAAATATATTAATCCTAAGAAAGCAACTGACTGGAACAAATAGCATTTTATAGGGCTATTTTAACAGATACTTTTTTAAAAAGATGTTACATTGTAAATAGAAGATGAATTTCAATTTAGAGAGGAACGCCCGACCAAGAGTTTACTAGGCCGAAATAGATTAGGTATCATGCCTTAGGGCACAAACAGTTTAGTAAAATAGTTTAGAAAGCATTATCTTAATACTCAAGAACAGACACTTACACATAATCTTATGTACTTCTCTAAGGCCAATTACATTTAGGTTCGCACTCTGGAGAGCAAAATATAATTATCTCATAATACTACTACTAATACTGACAATAATGATGAATTATATTTTTTAGAATATGTTTTTACTTTATGTTTTTATGCCCAAAGAAACAATATTTTGCTCTATTTGATTTATTTGTTTTTACAACATTTCTATAGTTTTTGTTTTGAAAATACTAATACTAAATAGGGAACTGACATTTTATAGGATTTCTTTTTATGTTGTGTTAACTTATCCCTGTATTTAAAGGACACTAAATGATGTGGTCTGGGTTCAGTGCCCCTGTAGTTTTAACCAGCAGTGGTGCAGACAAGAATATTCTTCCACCGAACCGCCAGGGATAAGGATTCCCCCTCACTGGTAAGGTAAGGCCTGGGGAGGGGAAATAAATGCTATTATAATGGTTTAAATAAAAAATGCTTAAATGTATTAATTTATCAATTATCCCGTCACTACTCACTACTGACCCTGTCCTCCAACACAGAACCTATTCCCTTTACCCCCCTTTACCCACTAAATCCACTATTACCCTTCCACCCACTACAGCCCATATTACCCACTGCACCCCTGCATCCACTACAGTCCCTATTACCCTAAGCACCCTATACAGTCCCTATTACCCCTTGCACCCACTACAGGCCATATTACCACCTACAATCCCTATCGCCCCTGCACCCACTACAGCCCCTACCCCCTAGTACCCACCACAGCCCCTACTACCCCCTGCACCCATTACAGCCTCTATACCCACTACAGCCTCTATGCCCCCTGCACCCATTACAGCCCATATTACCCCCTGCCCCCACTAGAGTGCATATTACGTCCTGCACCCATTACAACCCCTATTACTCCCTGCACCCACTACAGCCCCTATTATCCCCTGCACCCTCAACAGCCCCTATTATCCTATGCATCAACTACAGACCTTATTAGCACCTATAGTCCCTATTATCCTTTATCTACACCCACTACAGACCCGATCCCACGACACCCACTACATCCACTATCCCCCGGCACCCACTACACACCCTATTCCTTTCCTGCACCCACTACAGCCCATATTATCCCTTATCCGTTCTGCACAAACTACAATCCCTATTAGCCCCTATCCTCCCTGCGCCCACTAAGGTCCCTATTACCCCCTTTACCCACTCCGTTCCCTATTATTCCCAGCAGTCATTACAGACCCTATACCCTCTACAGCCTCTATGTCTCCTGCACCAACTACAGCCATTATCTTCCTACACCCACTAAAGCCCCTAAAACTCCCTGCACCCATTACAGCCTCTAATAATCCTCTGCACTTACTACAGCCACTATGGCCCCAATTCCCACTACAGCTCCAATGCTCCTTGCATCCACCAAAGCACCTAGCCGTCCCCTGCACCCACTACAGCCCTTATTAGTCCTTACACCCACTGCAGTCACTATCCCACCTCTACATCTAGTACAGCCGCTATCACCCCTGCGACCTCAACTGATATGTTTCAGTAGTGGAAACAATTAGCGTTCCCCAGTTTTTACTGTGGTATCTTATATGCCTCTCTGTGTATTGTACCTAGAGTCACCATTGGGAAGCACTGAAGCAACGGTATGAGACGCAATTTACTAAAGGAGTGCAACACTTTCCATATACGTGCTTCTTGTCCTTAATGCTTCTCTATAAGGAGCGCTGGGTTGGACAAAAAGGCAAAGAAGAGACAGCTCCAGGCTGCCATTGTGAGAGACAGATTGGTCAGCAGCACAGAGGGAGCCTCTGTGCTAGAAAAATGTGAGTGGGGGTGGGGGGCCCTTAATACAAGTAGGGACGTGGACATTATAGCATTAAGAATACATGTTTGTATTCCTTAATCTATAGTGTTTCTTTAATTCTACAAACCTGGCTAGAACACTGCTATGACCATTTGCTAGAATATATTAACTTAAAACAGATTTCATATATACAATTATATTAAAAAGCATTCATGTTATATTATAATAAAACAAAAAAATACAATGTATCCTACAATCATCTATCTAGTAATTGGGTCACTTCTGTGAAACCTGATATCAGTAACAAAAATGTGTCGCAACTTCATATATTTCTTTAAATAGAAAACGTCTTAGGACATATTATTAGGAAACCCCACGGAATTATCATGTCCAAACTAGAATTAGCGATTCAAAGTTCTAGTTTTATCTCCTGCTATAGCCCATCATAATTCACAAGAGGCTACAAAGTCTTCCTGTTCTCTCCAAATCTGTGACCATTACCTGCCTTTTCCTTTTTTATTGCATTTCTGGACTGAAACCTGGTAGTCTTACAGCAAAGCACAAGTTCCTAACCCATACGAAGTTGTGGAATGATATAAAAGAGTTCTGTAATTCGGCTATACATTATTAGAAATGACCAAGGCAGCTGTGTCCCTTTAACAGTCAGCAAGAGATCTAACCACCCCCCCGAAATCCTAATACCAAAACGAACATTTCTGAATTTCTTTCATGATTTCTGACAGCAACACCATTTCACAGATCTTAATACGTAGCTGCTTTGTGTTTTCAATTTGGTTTATTACAAGGTTTGTTTTGTTATTTATGGAGAGATATAAGAACGAACTTGAAAACTACAAATTCAGCAGATAAACGATACCATACTTCAATAGCACAAGTAAATTCTCATATCTTTTCTTGACTATCTTCAAATGGGTAGCACTTTAAAGCATGTGGTATTGCCTTGGGCATAAAATGTTAATCCAGCTTTTTAATAGCTCTGTGGTCACTTCTACCCTTATATGGAGCAAGGTTCTCTACTGGAAAGGGAGGAGACAGTGTCATTTTGTAAACGCAAGCATAGAATAAGTGAGGTTAATGGAAACATTGTGTTTTGATGGTATTTGAGTTGTACCAAGTGATTGTTTGAGTTTGACTTGAAAGCAGTGCATTCCTTTCTAAAGAAGTCGTCTCCTTGTAATGTTATTTTGGGAAAAAGTATTAAGAACCTCTGCTTTCTTTTTTTATTGACATATCTACAGTTACATTTCATTAGTAAATGGGAATGATTCACTTAAATACTAAGCATCTTTCTGGGAAAATAAATATATATATATATATTGGGGAGGGTAATCAGAAAACTAAATTCATTAAAGGTGTATTCACATCTATGTAGATTCAATTACATTCACTATACTGCTGTCTAAGAAGTAATAAACTATGAGTACTAGTGATAATATGCCTTAGGTGCACAGCATATTTTGATACAATTTTAGCTTTTACATACACAGAAAAGAATGCAGGCGAGTCAGAGGAAATAACCAGTGAGGTCTTAATTAGTTGAGAAATTTCCTTTTTTTGCAATGAGTAATGATCTTGCCCCTAGACAACTAATATTTATTTTCCCTTACTCACTAAAAATAAAAAAAAAACACAAAACATTAACAAAAGGATGTTGCAACGTGAATAGTTAAGAAAAAAACTCTAAGCAATTTATTTTCAAATAAGATTGAATAGTCTAAAATGGACATTGACACTTTTTTGCTCATATCTTATTGTAAAATAGACATAAACAAGAAGTTTAAATGAACACTCTTCATGCTATAAATAAATACTATGTACAATATGTGTTAATAATCTTAAAGAGTTCCTGCTTTTACAATTTAAAATAATACATTTAAACTCATCTCTCTGCAGCAATCCCTCTGCCTTTTTTCTGAGATCATCGGTAGCATGATATTGGGTACTATGGTCTCTACTTCACATATGTGACCATGCTAATGATCTTGTGCCAATCTAATGTTTCGCAATAGAGTCAATGTGGTGTGCCAGATTTAAATGTGTTTGGTATTGTCATGATGCCAAATATGAACTACTTCAATTAATGAAGAAGTGTCTGTAGAGGTTGTCTGATTGACATCCACTAGTAGAACACTGACTGACAAATGCAAACATTACAATTTCTCTGAGAAGATGATACTTACATTTGGCAGGCTGCAGACTGTTTTTGTGGATCACAGTGGAACACAGACAACTGGAATCATAGCTCCTAATAATATTATAATAATAATTCACTCTTAAATTCTCACTTTCGTGAATAACCATGTATATCTTAAATCCAGCTCTGGGGCAATAAATCTGAAAGGGACAAAAGGGGTAGATCTCCTATTGTCCCCATGCGCGACCACATAAAGACCAGATAAAAACATAACATAACCCAACATCCACTCTCTTTACCATTTTCCCAAACCTCCCCCAAAATAGCAATGAGACACAGATAACAGAATAAAAAACTATCACTGGTTGGTTTAATCAGTAGTAATTAAAAAGGCATCCAACATTTAACTGATAAAATAAATCACACGTACTAGTACAGAATAACTGTTGACTAGGGTGGCAGCACTGAGACCCTAACTATATGCCTCAGACCACAAGAGGATATGTCTCCCACCCAGTCCTGCAGCAGAGTTCTCTTTGCTTCCACCCAAGCAGAGGCATAATGGACCTGGGGGGAGTTCGTCAGCCTTAGCACCTCACCTTCAAAGAGGGAAACAGCCCAACTGAAATTTGCCGGCACTCCTGTCCTCCATGTCTGCTTTACCCTGGAGCCCATTATCCTGTCTGTCACCACAGTGAGTGACACTCTCCATCACTGCCACCAGAAAACTGGGGCTAGATTATATCTGGGATCACAAAGCAGCCAGAAGACCAGCCAAAAACTGTTCTAAACCCGCTGAACTGAGATGGACCCTATCAGGGCAAACAGGTCAGGCTGTAATAGCGTGATGCCAAACAACAAAGCCATGCACATCAGATACAGCCCTGCACACAATTAGTTTACCTATTTACAGGATCTTGAAGCAGCCCCCTTAAAGGAAATGTGTTACCAAAAAATGCTGGGGTATAGTGTTTAACTAGCTAATCCAAACACCATGCAGCCAGCCACCAGATATTGGGAACAATGATGTGAGCCAAGTTCAGAACCAGGTGACAACCCTGATCATCACTCCCCAAGATGAAGCACAACTACATGGGGTGCTACCACATGAGGTGCACATGAGGTGCCAGTTCTGCTAACAAGGATCCTGGCGACCAAGCCACCTCTGTTGTGAAGCCCAATTCCACCCAAGCAAAACAGAGTAAGCACAGAGCAATAGGCGATGGTCAATGCACTAAGGAATTGACCACAAACCATGCTTTGCAGGAGTGGGTTTCCCGACCTGAAACAAAGACAGGCAATTAGCCGAGAAGGACAAAATGTGCAAAATCAAACGCAAGTGCTTAGGAGCAATTGGTTTCCAATGACACTCTATCCAAACCCTTAAGAACCTGCCTGGCCAGCAAAACCCTAGTAAGGTCAGCCTAGCCTACGAGCCTCCAAAAACAAGCCAAATGACTGTGAACCAGTGCCCTGGAAAGACATCTGGATCACAAGAGGCCCAGCCAGTCAAACAAAATAACCCTGGGAGTTATTAATCTAGGAGTATCCTACCGCAAAAGGTGAATGGCATGGCAAAAAAATTACCTACTACCTCCAATGATCAAATTATGTTTTCCAGGCAAAGGAGGCACTCAGCAATTGGAGAAGGAGTTCCCATGTTCCAGGAGCTGACAGAAAAAGGGTCAAAAGGCAGCACCAGGCAAATGGAGCCAAAAAATGAAAGTGAAGCCAATCCAATCTGAGCAAAGCACCAGCCAGGACGTTACTCCCACCACCTGCCAGGCTGTAAATTCAATGTTGCCCTGCAGGCAGCGTAAAACTAGGACACACAGCAAGTGGATAACAAGTGCAGAAGAAGCAGAGAGGCCATTAATTGCATGCATATCTGACTGTCAGGTGATTGCACATCACCACAGCAACAGCAATAACTCAATAGATTGATATTTCTGGTGAGACCTCATGCACGCCATTGAAGTTTCCTAATCTCTGGAATAGGGCCATCACATTATCAAATGACTGTTAATGAACGGAACCAAGCTCAGACTCAATAACATCATTGACCAGCTCGCCTTGCGTGTAAGACAAGTGCCAAGGAAGATATGACTAGGCACTCAATAATCCTACCCAGGGAAATTTCCTTAACCAGATTCTTCCTTACCACCTCAGGAAACCTTCAATGGGGAAAATCTCTAACTGAAAAAGCAAAACCTACCCACAAAACTGACAGCAGTCAATACACCTTAGATCTGTCAGGATACCTATCAGGAAACACACAATTACGTAGAACCTCAGCGGAATATCTGCCATAGCAAGAGGATTTGTGCGACTAGTTGCATCCTGGTGCATTTCTATGGCAATCAATTCCTGCGTGGACTTTACGGCTGCACCTACAGAAGTGGTGAAAGGAGCACACAGCACCTTGTCTCACAACTTTTCCTGAAATTTCCAACATTCATATCTTCCTAAACTAACATGGCCATAGTGGTAAAAGTGGGGGGACATGAGTAGAAAACACAGCAGCCATCAAGTGCAGCAGGGAAGAGTGGAGGGGCAGAGGAGGGAAAAACGGGGACAAGAGAGGCATTAACAGGAGCAAGAGGGATATTAATAGAGGCAGGAGAGGTGAGCAGAGGGCCAGGGGGAACAGAAATAGGAGGAGGAATTACAAAAGCGGGAGAAGAAGAAAGAGAACATAAAGAAATAGGATTGGGTACAGATATGGAAGGAGTGATGGGGGGATGATAGGAGAAGGGCATGAAACTGAAAAGAAGTAGATGGGAGGGAGGTGACAGTCATGGCAGACACAAATGGAGCAAGAGTAGTAAAGATAGGGACAGCATGCAGGAAATGAGGGGGAAGGGTAGATGCATACTCACCTCTTTTTGAATATCAGGATCCTGGAACCTCTTGGGAGGAACAACAGCACACTGAGCACAATCCATGCTTGAAAAACTGCAGAGGATAAGGCAGAGAGAGACTGACAGGCTGGAAGGGCACCAAATAAGGTATGAAGAGGCCTTGCCCTCCTGCCAAACAAAGCATCCACTTAGTTGCACTGACCTCCAAGGAGATAACCCCTTGATTTGCTACCTGTCCATTATGATTTGTCTGTACCATTTGGAGCCCTTTAGGCAAATAGTACTATAATACATCTGTTGTAGGCATTTGCTGTACCACATGAATAAGCACAAATAATTCCTTGTAAGGAATAATGTAACTCGTGCTTAACTAACATATTCACGCTTTATGTAGTGTAATGATTGTTGCCTTATTATAGCCTATGCTTATTTCATATGATGGTATTTGTCTTCTAGTAAAAAATGCTTTTATATTTCAACATTACAGAAAACACTGAACAGCGAAAAAGGTCATGTTGAGAAGTGAAGTTTAAATAGGAAATATCTAAAAATCAAATTTGCTGTTCTCCCCAGAGGCAGTAAAATTGTTATTTTAGTGGAAGTTTAAGCAGATGAAAAGATTTGTATAATAGCTGAGTTTTATAGGTCACAAGGCTTTTCCAATAACTTCATTGGCAGTCCCATCTCAGATGGTGGACAGGCGATGTTGGTATGTATGATTGATGTATGGCTGCAGTGGTTACTTGATCAGATGACCACTAATTCAGTGCAAAGACCTTTAGATTAATTTGTGCACAGTGAATCCATCTCTATATTGAGTGACACCCACATGGCTCTGCACAGTGAATCCTGCTAAGAACCGTTGCCCATATTCAGTAATTAGAGACTATTTAGCATAGTAAATATTTTTAATTTTAAAAGTTAAATATGCTAATCTTTTAAATACCCTTTTCTTTTTGCGTGTTTTGCTCCACATTTATGATCCAATTTATTTATTTGTTTTCTTTGCAGTTTTTGCAAAACGTGTCAAAATAGTCATTTTGCAAAAAAAGAGTTAATTAAACCATGTCTCTCCAAATATATTAAAAATCTAATACAAATAACGAGGACAAAACAACACTGTAATGAAAATTTTCATAAAAATGAAAAATATCATTGGTGAATCACAGTTCATAATAATCACCACATTAACACAGCTGGCTTACAGGTATGTAAATAAGTAGTAAAATACATATAAGACTATAGGTTAGGTTCCAGATCACCGCTGTAAACCAAATATCACTTTAAAATATGTTGCAGACTTTTTTCATTTGCTAATGCACAAAAAAGCCATACAACATGTTTACACTATCAAACATTAAATGTATATAAACGGCTATTTACTAAAGTGAGAATTCAAAGTCATTTTAAAATTAAGTCAGAGTAGCCGAAATGAAAGCATAGCTGACTTAGATAATTTTAACAATTCGATTATTTTGACCTTAAATTTTTAATTTGAATTCCCTTTTGTCCCATGCATTGCATTTGTACGGCTCACTATAATGGAGTGTGACCAGAGAGCATTGAATAAACAGTCTTTGACCCAATGACTCATTAGCCTACAGGCACTGAACATCCCATACAACGCACTCACATTGTTTTCATAGTACAGTTGAGTGGCAGCTGAAAGGTTAAAGTAAGAGTATTCTCTCTATACTCACCTGAATCACTTGTTTTCTTTTTAGGCCCTAGTAGAGCTAGTTGTAATTGAAGTATTTTCCATTTCAGGTCTTCTAGGATTACCAATGGATGAGGTAGTGCATTGTTTCCTAATTGTAACACTGATCTCCAGCACAGAACAATCACTTGACAATTATACCTATAATTTGCATATAGGGGATCTCCTATTTTATCACTGTATTTGAAACAAGAGACACCAATGCCTGAAAATGTAGTCGTGAAAATGTTGTGTCTTTAGAAATAAATAGGCTGTTAATATGACAATGTGTATAAAATATGTCATATCCTTACATTCCTGGTGTACAATGAATGTTTCAGCTTTCCCCTCAAACTTTGTATTTTGATCTTATTATGAGTGTTTTAATAAATGATCCATGACAACTACAATTCAGGGTCATGGCCTTTTGCAGCATAGGGCAAGATTGAGCAAGTGCCCTCCCTCCAAATTTCCCTTTGGATGTCTCTGCTCAGATGGAATAATTTTTTTCTTAGTAATGAACCCTGAATAAGTGTCAGAATATCTGATTTATTATAGTGAGTGACTTAGCAAAAGATGCAGCTAAGTGATGAAGATTAGAGAGTGATGGTAAAAAAAGGGGTGGGACTTGTCTGTTTAGCAAATGCAAATGCCCAGTATTTTGTAAATACAACTATTTCTGCTGTCTCCAAATGCAGAGAAACACGTTTTGTTTTAGAATGGGTTCACAGGAAAGCATACATTGATTAGAGTCTTTGGAGCAGTGGGTATTCCAGTTGGCATGTTTACCTCCCATGTTAAACTTAGTGTAGGACCCAGCGATTTTGGGGTACTGTGACGTAATGGGCTTAACTTAATATGGCCATAGGGTGGAACTGAATCCCCATATTTGTTTGCTTAAATATGGAATTTTAAGTAGCCTTGTAAAATTTTAAACCGTATTTTGTGTGTGTGTATGCTGTTCCTTAATCTGTATTTTATTCTTGACCTTTATGACAGCACCACTACTGAGAAATGCATGTTCCATGTGTACCCCCAATTCCCGTTTTTGCTTCAGAAAATTACTCGTTCTGTGGCAAAAAAAGGACATTTGAAACATTTTGCAATCACCATCACCATACATATAAAGGCCATGTTATTATTTTTATTTTGGTTAAAGGTCTGCATTTTGTACTCTTACTAATTATTAATATAGCATGCAAATGCTTGGAACGCCTGCTAATGCTCAGAGATGATATGACGTGTTATTAACTAAAGTGGGGATTGTTAGGAATTTATCATGGGATATCTAGTTTTAGACAACAATAGATTCATTTAGTTAGAGAATTCACTCATTTTGGCTACTTTGGCCTAAAACTGTTTTTTGTCAGCATTTGACTATTAATAAAAATCATCTTGTGGAAAACAAATGAACTTGAACAGGAATAACAATATCAATGGGGGGTACAGGGAAGTCTCTGAGGGTGCAATTTTCCAGATACAAAGGTGAAGATTTAACACTAACAAATGAGCTGGAGCCAATGATTTTAGAAAGTCCTGCTGAACTTTCATAGAACATAATGGTGAGAACACAATAAATGCTTACATAAAGTAAGCTCATTTAATATATCAGAGAGACATACCTGTCATTTTATAATGAACTGGTCTTCTTTCTGAAACTTCCATTACAACTTAACATACCAAAAATGATTTATGGAAGCACATACATTTTTCCATAGAAGGGATTAAAGCAGTAATCATTGGATATACATATACTTTTAGAAGGCTTGGCACTCACCTCTTAAAAAAAATAATACATTTTTATATCTGCAGTACCCTGGTGCAAACCCGCATTATAAATACATTTCAAAAGATAGGGTGTACTCTACGTTTTTTTCTTTTGATATATATACATATACTTATACAAATGTGTGTAGAAATGGGCTGCACTCACGGTCTTTATAGCAAAGTTCCTCTATTGATACCATCTGATGATATATTTGTAGCAGAGCCCTAGTCCTAGCAGGGACTCTTCTCTGCTGGATCCACCAATATAAAGTCAGGAACAAGAAAAATGCCAAGGAAATATCCCACCTTCTCCCCAGCAACTGGACGACACACAGTTCTAGGAGTAAAACTGAACTTTATTGAGTCACACGCGGCTTTTATGCCCAGTCCCCTACAAGGGGTTTTAAACACAATAAAACAGGTGTTTCAATACTCTAATTTAATTATCTATCAGGTACAGAAAATCCAGCAAAATATACTGTAGCATAAAATTACCCCTACCATACTCGGGAACCCCACACAAAGTACATTCCTCGATAGCCCTGATGTATAACAAATCCAAGAATCACTCAGATCGGTTTGGTGAAACGGGAATGCCATTGAGGTAAAGTTTTGACTGGCCAGACACGAAGCGCTAGGCCAAAACAGTTCCAGGACAATAGGTGCTCTGGTCGGTCTCTGTTCGTGAGGTTCCTGTGCGAACACCCTGCAAATGAATCTCTTAATTTCAGGATACGAATGCTCCCTCTGTTCGGTAGTTTATATCTCCCAAACGTCGTTAATATAGGTGTTAGGGAAACAGAACAGGCAGCGGTCTAAGTTTTACTGGCGTTTGTGCAAGTGCCTAGCCGAAAAGAGTTCAAAACACTTGATGATCAAGTACCGCTGCCCACGTTCAGGAGACAAAATAGCCACCATTCTTTTGTCTGCCATGTGTTCGGTTATATGAAATGGCAGCCACACAGGGAAAGCATTCATTAGTTAGTTCCCTTGCGGTTTCGCACTTAAGTTACTGGTGTGAACGTTCTAATGGGGTACAGGGGTGGTCCCCGTTTAGGAGACGAATGGACTTTGTTCGTATGAAGTATTCCCGAACGGGCAAAAGGGTCAGAAACAAGAAATAAAGGAAAACATACGAATAGGTGGTAAGTTCTACCACAAAAGTATATACCAAGTGTCCATTCCGCTACAATATCCCACTATATTTAGTGGCAATACATATAAGCAAGATCGGTCAAGGGTTTCAGTTCCTGTTGGAGACGTTCCTCATGACCATCGGTGTAAGTGTAGTGGGATGTATTCACAGATGGACATCAATAAATAAACTTTAATTTTTTCCTATAAAGACCGTGAGTGTAGCCTATTAGATAGATCGATGGATAGATAGATAGAGTTGTGCATGAGATGGCTGAGGCTTAAAGGGACACTGTAGGCACTATAAAAATGTAATCTCATTGAACTGATCATACTAGCTGGAGATCCCTAGAACTATCTGTACATTCAGTATTAAACAATTTTAGAGCAGTTTAACACTAAATCAGGATCGCTGGTCACCACAGCCTGGCCTGGAGTTATAGCAGAGATTACATGCTTCCTTCTATATATATCAATCCATACCAGCAACAGTCTTTGTAATAGGCCGAAAGCAGGTGGGGTGGCTGCACTGAGACCATCTGGCAAGTAAAACTGCTTTTGTTTCTTATTTCCACATTTTGACAAGATGAAGAAAAGAAAGACTCTGTTAACTTGGAGACACATCCTACTGCTATTAAGGCCAATGTTTTGCAATTTTGTCAATTACTAGAAATCACTATTTAATAAATGGACTACTCTGTATCTGCAGTTCTGCGTTTACTTGAAGGATGCCGCATGCTATGCTTAATTACAAGACATCAGAGACGTCATTTATATAGCTATGCCAACTAGAATAATGTTATCTTTAAGGGGCAATTAATTATTTAGAATAACCATCTTAAACTCCCATCCATTTCAAGAATGTACACTTTAGACAGATATGCCAAACAATTCTCAGATGGACTATTTATACACCTAGTATAACAAAAGGCTAGTCAGAAATTCCAGTAATGTATCTTAAAGTTAGGTTTGAGCTAGACAGCTGAAAAAACATAATACCTCAGAAAGAATATTAAATTAATATTATAAACATTGTAGCCAAATAGGTTTAGCAGCGTGAACGGTATTATTGCTGCAGATGGTATTAAAAATGGAAGTCAAATAAAGAATTTGAAGAAAAGGTTTAATAGAGAGTTTTAATATGAAAACCTATATTTAAGGGACCAGTATATTTTGAAATAAAAAAATTAGTTTTAAATAGTCTTAGAAACATTTATTTCTAAATAACAGACCAAAGTGTCGTGCTGATCTATTAAGGATCCATTAAGACTTCTGTAAGATTTAGCTAACTTAGGTTCATTTTAAAGTGACACTGTTTTATTGTTCTTTTGGTTTTTGATACTTGTGTCTCTTTTATCTCCATTATATATTAATTATGCTTTGTTGTTAATATTGGGTTGCCGCCATTTTGTTCTGCTTTGTCCATAATGTCTGCAGTTTGCCCTTCTGTAGGATTCTATTTACTGATGAATTGTGTGTAAATCATATTAGCAATGGAAGAAGTGGAAAAAATGGAAGTTAGCTTTAGTTCCACCCATTATCAATGATCGCCAAAGATTATTTTACCCATAAATAAGAGTAGTCCTTACTTTTTCTTGTGTATAACATTAAAACTAATATAAATAAAAAAAACACACAAACAAAAAAATAGAAGGACAAAAATGATCACTTTTGAAACAAGCACACTATGTGTAAAAATTGTGGGGCTTCCATTTTATGTATTTTTTTCTTCTGTTAAGAAATGAACTTTACATTTGGTAAGAAAGATAGCCCTGCTTATAAAGCATTTAACTTGACAAATGATCTTTGAAGGTAAGTCAGCTGAAGTCAGGTAAGTCAGCTGAAAGAGGTAATTTCTAGTCATCTGAAAAAAAAAACAAATACCCGCTGACAATTAAAAGAGGTCTTCCATTCTGACTAGTCGTTTTGGCACGGTTTTGGCACCAGTAAAAGATGACCTGAAACCCCTGACTTGAACAACTAAGATGATTTTTTTTAGATAGGTTGACTACAAGGTAAAGCTAAAGGGATAGCTGATTTTCTAATTGGCAACAGAAACTGGCTCTAGTTCTAGCTACTCCCAACATCTGCCAAGTCAGGCAATCTGAATCAGTAACAATAGGTGGCTTTTAAAGTAACATAACAAAGAGTGATCACAAAGTTGAAATGTTGTCCAAATATATGGTTTCAATGAATTGATGCTGTCTAATGCAGAGGAGTGCATTTTCCCAATTTTTCTACTTTGACTTTCTCAACGGACAGAAACAATAAACTCCTTTGTGACATATGATATCCAATCCAACACTATAATTTTCATATATGAAGCTTTCAATAAGGAATTATAATATAGTTTGCAAATTCGTCTAGAATGTTTTGTTGCGTGACCTCTGTGTATGCAAAACTACATTGCACAGAATATGACCCAGGAGAGAATTCAGATCTTGTCATCTAGACATTGATGTTTCAAGCAGAACCTAACTTGTTCTTCTCACTTAATATTTCAACAGCTTATAAAACTCTTATCGTTGGATCTTTTTGATTCTGCAGTCTTTCACTGACAGGTCCAGTTCAGGAAACATTCTACGGCCTCAGAAAAATGTGAGCAGCTGGCATTTCACGTACATGGCGAAATCTTCACACCTGGTGCATATTTGCTAAGGATAACCTTTTAAAAAAAATACAATGCATTCTGCTTTGTCTTTTAAACAGATTTTGTATTATCTCCATTTTTATTTAAGAGGTTCATGTAAATAGCTTCTGATACTACATCTTAATGCTGTGATGCTAAAATTGGCATCCCCCTTGAAGGGTGCTCAATACATCTCATATTATTAATATTGAGATTACTGTTGCCCACTACAGTGGTAAGAAATACAACTACTCACATTCACACTGTCTTTGCTATGTGTGTAGAATAATTGACAGAACTAATGGGGGCATGGTTTGCCCATGTCATGGGGTCAATTTCTGCTTTAATGAGTGGTGGGAAAGAATGATGAAAAAGAAAGAGCAAGAAAGCGTCTCGATCCTACTTTTCCTACAGAGCACAGTAATTATGGAACAACCTCCCGCAAACTTTTAAACCTTCCCCAAGCCTAAAATCATTTAAGAGATCCATCTCTACATACCTCAAAACAGAATTCACCTGTCATGGTTGATTGTATGTTTCTTACCTGTTCTATGTTAAATGTTATATATACACCCTGTTCCAAATTATTATGCAAATGATATTTTTCTCATTTGCCTAAATAAATTGATGTAAATAACAGTCAGCATAATTCTCATGTTATCAAGTTTTTGGACAGTTTCTGATTGAATAAGTTTGCAAGATGTCAGAATAGCCTCCCAGAGCTTCTGTTTGGATGTAAACTGCCTCCCACCCTCATAGATCTTGCTTGAGGATGCTCCAAAGGTTCTCAATAGGATTTAGGTCAGGGGAGGATAGAGGCCACACCATGACTTTCTCTCCTTTTATCCCCATAGCAGCCATTGATGCAGAGGTATTCTTTGCAGCATGTGATGGTGCATTGTCATGCATGAAGATTATTTTATTATGGAAAGCATAGTTCTTCCTTCTGTACCAAGCATAGTTCTTCCTTCTGTAAGAAAGTGGTCAGTCAGAAACTCCACATACTTTGCAGAGGTCATCTTTACACCTTCGGGGACCCTAAAGGGGCCGATCAGCTCTCTTCCCATGATTCTGGCACAAAACATGACTCCACCACCGCCTTGCTGACGTTGCAGCCTTGTTGGAACAGGGTGGCTGTCCACCAACCGTCCACTACTCCATCCATTTGGACCATCCAGGGTTGCACGGCACTCATCAGGGAACTGAACTGTTTGAAAATTAGTCTTCATGTATTTTTCTGCCCAATGCAGCCATTTATGCTTGTGAGCATTGGTTAGTGGTGGCCGAATAGAAGGTTTATGCACAGTTGCAAGACTCTGGAGGACTCTACACCTTGATGTCAGTGGGACTCCAGAGAAACCAGCAGCTTCAAATATCTGTTTGCTGCTATGTAAGATGATTTTTTTTAGATAGGTTGACTACAAGGTAAAGCTAAAGCTGCTGCTCTCTTGATCATATGCATGGATCTGGAAGAGATCTTCCTCAATGTGCCTTTATCTGCACGAACCTGTCTGTGCTCTGAATCAGCCACAAATCTCTTAATAGTACGATGATCACGCTTAAGTTTTCGTGAAATATTGAATGTTTTCATACCCCATCCAAGTCATTGAACTATTTCCCTCTTTTCGGCAGCAGAGGGATCCTTTTTTCTTCCCCATATTGCATGAAACACCCTCCTTTAGTAGTTTTTCCTTAAATTGGGCTCACCTGATAATCTAATCATCACAGGTATACAAGATTGTTTTCAGTGATCAAAAGAGCCCTGAGACACAATGCCATCCATGAGTTAAACTGAAAAACAAAATATTTAATCTTTGTGACACTTAAGTAGAATTTGCATAATAATTTGGAACAGGGTGTATTGTGTATCTATATTGTTTTTGTTTTTTATTGTACCCTATTGTATTAAGACAAGAGAGGAAATCTTAGAAGTGGACAGAGCCCACATCAAAGTTCCTAAAGGGTTACAGAGATATCAGGGGGCATGGACCCCATACAGTGGTTAAAGTAAACAGAAAAGACTAGAGTGAAATGGTTGTTCCACTAGAGATGGAAAAATTGGACATCCATTCCACAAGTTGATATCTCTAAAAAGTAAAAATAATTATAGGGTATAACCTTTATTAAGCCGCTTATGGACAAAACAAAAATAAAGTGTAATAAAGGTGAAACACTCGTGGAAATATAGGTGAATTAAAAACTGGGTAGATGCAATATGGATATTCTACACGGGTAATGGGGGTGACAACTGTATCCGAGATAAAGTTTAAAGTAAAGAGTACATTGTATAGTATAGTCTATATTAAATCGGATATCGCACAACCCCTATTCCTTAAGAGGGGGGTTCCCACAATGTGCAGGACTTAGTAGATATCCCGGCTATAAACGTGAGTCCACAGCTCCAGTTTTTAATTCACCTATATTTCCACGAGTGTTTCACCTTTATTACACTTTATTTTTGTTTTGTCCGTAAGCGGCTTAATAAAGGTTATACCCTATAATTATTTTTACTTTTTAGAGATATCAACTTGTGGAATGGATGTCCAATTTTCCATCTCTAGTGGAACAACCATTTCACTCTAGTCTTTTCTGTTTACCCTATTGTATTAATGCACTGTTTTGTGAACCCAGGACATACTTGAAAACGAGAGAAATCTCAATGTATCCTTCCTGGTAAATTATTTTATAAATAAATATGACCCATTGAGAACTGAATAAAAAGCAAGTTTCTTAAGTTTCTTGGTGTAGCACCCTCCATCTGTCTATCAGCTGTGCTTGTAGAGGAGAGAACTTCCTTGTCTCCAAAGAGAGCAGACTTGTCCACATTGAGGGGCGGGAGTGTTAAATTAGTCTAGGTAGAAATTTCAATCACCTCCAAATTTCAATGCCACTTCAGCAAAACCATCACAAACAACTAAAGCTCTTTACAAAGCATTACATTGAGAAGAATTGGGTAAGTACATATTAGCAACTGTTAAAACAGTGTCTTCCACCCTCTCCTTCAAAAAATGGTAACAACTTCCCTCATCCTAGAAATGGTCAATATATATATATTACCAGATGGGTAATGATGAATCCTAATTTTACTGTCCTTAAAATTTGTCTCTTGGATAAATACTATATTGGCTCATTGATATTTAACCCCTTCACGCTAGGGGACCTAAATTTTGCAGCAGCCATGGCAGCATGTGGAAAGCTAGGTACATGGGTTTAATAGAAAGAGTAAAACATTTACTAAATAAAATATGAACAAATAGAGCTATGTACATAATGAGAATGACAGTGACAGTGCAGATTACTGAGTGATGTGACATCCACGGACCTTGCATAGTAGTGGAGGTGACAGATTGCGTTGTGTGGCAGTGATGGAGAAGGCCCCTTAGGCCGCAATGCTCGGTGTTCCCAATCAAAGCGAATTAAGTGTGCCAAGGAGTCTTTTCAGGATGGTGTTAAATTTTGGAGAAGAGTAGGTAAGTACTCTCGATCTGCCTCTAGGAAGCCCTGATCTCTAAATTGCTGCGCTTGCTGAATTTATCAATATCATCAACATCAAGTACTGATGCTATGCCTGTAACTGGAAGGTCAGTTTCATAACCTAGAGATGCAATATTGTGAGCTGAGTGTGAATGTGCTTCTTTTCCTCCTCTGAGTCCACAACCTACATATTGGAGGTCTGTGCCCAATTTGGTCTGAAATGACTTCTCTGACTTGACCAGTTTGATTGCCATGTAATCTTTTGACGGTAGATGCCTTAGAAGATTTTTAATACCCTCCTCACTTAGTGGTGGAATAGTCCAACATTGTGTGACTTTCTGGATGCACGACCTCAAGGTTGGCCATGGGCGCCAAACTATCACTGAGGCTGATAGCTGAATGGTCACAAAAATATTTAGTAAGAGCAGAAGACTTGTGCCACTGTGAAATCCTCTGGGTTCCACTCACTTCCTGCTCATGTTTTTTGTTGCCCATGTTAGGACAGAGAGGTTAGAAGCCAATAAATCAGCTTGCCTGTTGGTAGAGCAGCACTAGAGTGTGACCATTCACTCACGATGTGTGACCATGAGCCCTCTTATTGCACCTTAACAGTAACTTTAAATATACACAATTTGTGGGCAATGCAATGCATTTATTTTTCTGCTACATATTCCAATGGAAAAGTGGTCTCTTTCACTATTTATTTTTCCTCCCAATCTAAATAAAACTGTAAGAAATTTCTATCGAGAAAATTGTAATTTTAATAAATATGGTCAACATAACAGGATTTATATACAGACATACATACAAATATTGGATAAGACACACAGTCATACAAACACACATACAGGCATACATACAGACATACAAATAGCCACACACCTTCATACAAACACACATACACACATACAGCCACACAGTCAAACAAACACAAATACAGACACACTGTCTTACAGACACACATACACACAGGTATTTTGTACACACATACTTTATGTAGATAAATCCATAGTTCCCACCAAAGTGCAATGGATACAGAGAGTTGAAAAAATGAGGGAAATGGAAGAAATCCATTGGGAAGAGAGAATATTACTCTAAGGTTTGCCCTTACTCAGTGGATGGGCCTTGAATAGATAGATAATCATCTCATTGAGGTTAATGTACATTTGTTGAATAGGCAATAGGCAGATTCCCCTTCTTCCCCCCCCCCGCCCACATCTTTCCCCCCCTTTTGCTTTCTTTCTTTTTTATATCCCATTCTGTTTAATTTTTTCCATCTTAGTACTCATCTTGAGTTTCTTTTTTATAACTAATAATTTTGAGTGATGCAATGAAAAGAAAAAGAAAACAAATGATGATTTGGTACTTGATGAGGCTACTCGTGAGATAAAGAGGCATAAATTAAAGACCAATTTCTGATGTGGTACTAAAAAAAATAAAACATTTTGAAAAAACTAACTTCTGAAATAAATAATACAAATTAGCCCTAAAATAGGACCAAATAGTTTACGAATTCCATAACTGGTCAATTGCATTACATACATGTGAACAAAATAAATAAATTAAAAACAATAACAATTCAAACAAGTATGCAGGCTGTATTGGTAATTAGATGGCAAAGTCTAAAAAACTCAGTGTCCCAAGTATTCCATTTTTACCAGAAGGGAGGCAGGTCTGTTTCCCTTTTCTTTCCTGGTAAAAAAAGGTAAGTAAACCAGAACTCCAACCAATTTTATGACAATCTGCATATGTGTTCCTGCATGTACCTATCATTGCCTGTCTGTGTATGTGTGTGCTGGTGCCTGTTTGTACCTCTGTGGGCTTGTGCAGGTTTGTATGTGTCTGTGTCTACCCATCTGTGTCAATATGTGTATCTGTGTGTGTCTATCGGTAAATTTGAGTGTGCAAAGAGGCGTGTTAAGCAGTGAAATTGGAGAGGTGCCTGGCTAGGTATAGGGAAGGGCTTTAGTAACGAGTCTCCAAATTATATTTGGAATCTAGCCTTGTGTGTTATTTGACAACATCCCTGCAAATATGCTAAATAAAGCATATAAAATGTTAATAAAGAAGCACCATTTATGAGACTTAGCTTTGGGACTTCCAGAGAAATGTTGGGTGGCTTTTGCCATTACACAAACAGAACAAAAAAACTAATGGATCTCAAGATTCTGCTTGAACAGGATCAGGTCATTTAAACAATAATTTTTCATTTCATTAAAGTAATACTAGACAAAAAAAGTGGTTTGGGAAGGCAAAACCATGGACTCCAGCCCAATTATTGCGTTCTCATAACAGTTTTTAACCTCATTCTCAAGGAAAAAGTACATGTTGGCATTCAGATTATTTTTCTTAGAAATGAAAGGAATACAAATGGAAAACAACGAAACATTTTACATTATAGTACAGTTATTTTTGTTCAGTAATTTATCAGTATGCTCACTACTGACTGACCTATGGAAAACCTTTTAATAACCTATGACAAATCTGCTTTGCATACTCAATTCAATCTTGCATTATTGCATTCATTCCTAATCTCTAAATCAACTTCCTGGAAATTTCTCTTACAGTTGTTGCTTAGGTTTGCTTCAGATTCAGACACATTTGACTATTGCTGATCATTTCCTTTACTTGATAATTGCAGAATTTGGGCAAACATACCTGATTATTGATACTAACGTAGTTAAAGGGACATTATAGTCACCAGAACAACTACAGTTTAATGTCTTTTTCATAGAAAATGCAATGTTTACATTACAGCCTAGGGCATACCTCCACTGGCCACTCCTCAGATGGCTACTAGATGTGCTTCCTTGGGCAGCGCTGCACAGTGTGCAGCACTGACATTCAGCGTCTCCACCCTCTGCATGGAGAAATTGAACTTTTCTCATAGAGGTGGATTGATTTAATGCATCTCTATGAGAAGATGCTGATTGGCCAGGGCTGCATTTGACTTGTGCTAGCACTGCTCCGTATCTGCCTCTGTTACAGTCTCAGCCAATCCGATGCTTTACTATGGGAAAGCATTGTAATTGGCTGAGATCACCACTTCTGATGATGTCAGTCAAGGCGGCAGATCAGGTGCAGAGCCAGCTGCAGCAGACTGGAATAAAGGTAAATTATTATGTTTGGGTCAGAGCGGCTATGGAATGTTTTTAACAGTATAGGGTCAAGAATACATGTTTTGTGTTCCTGACTCTATAGTGTTCCTTTAAGAAACAGAACAGGGTTAAACTGTTTTCACAAGCAGATTTCTAACATCAAATCAGGATCCAGGAGAAATTGCCTCCCATCTCTCCATTTTAAATACATGTTCAGCCACATTTACTTATAGTAGGTCTGAGCTATTGGTGCAGTAGTAAATCTTACTGACCTGGAGATTAATTCACTTGTGCTAAAAAGTTGAAGATGGTACTTTGGGTAGTAATCGATGGATTCTCAGAAATGGTTTGATGGATACTGGCAAATAAGGCTATTTTCTAACTGGATTGGTATCATAAAATCCCTTATGAAAGCATCTCTGTCCCCCAGTACCTTTATCCAATCGTTCCCTCTTCTATTTCTCTTTCCTAATATGTTCTTCTTTAGTGACTTATTTCTCTATAAGACAAAATAGGGACAACTTTATCTTTTGTATTTTTTTAGAAGCTCCAGTTCATTTGTCAAGTATAATTTTCCCACAATAACCATCTATCCATTGAGTCTATCCTCCTTAGTCACATAAGCTTCCCTCTCTTTATTTGCAAGCATCGCACATGCTGGTTACCAGTGAGAACCTGTGGAAAGGGGAAGACAGAGACTAGGCCCACATTCATGTGGGATAAGTATACCCTGAGGACTGAAAATCATTAGGAAATCCATATGTAAACATAAGAACGTTTGTTGAAAGTCAGCTGTGAAAGCTGAAGCCAGACATTGTGTTCAAATTTCAGAGAACGTACCTACCTGTGAGGAGTACCATGATCACTCCAGCATTCTCAACTCCATCTTAGAAAACCACAGTGATAGTGATGGAGTACCTCCAAAAAATAGGTATTCATTTTTCTTTGGTAAAATAAAATACTAATTTTAAGAGCGAGTGTATACGGTTGCGCTTAATTGTAGAGATGGGGGGGAGGAGGGGAGGGGGAAGTAACCCTGGATTAAACAATTCAGACAATCAAGATAAAGTATAAACACAATATAGGAAGTTACCAAAATATAAGCTGTAGTAGTAATATATTCTTGGATACAATTCTATTAATTTATGCTAGTATGTAAGATAACAAAATCTTTAATGACAATGTATCCATATCCAAAATGCAATATGGATACATTGTGTGCACTAATCCTAAAGGCACAATCCTGAGAGTAATTACTGAAAAAGGTAAAACAAAGGAGGTATATAGAAAAAAGAAAAAAGAAGAAAAAATAACCTTAAGGGTAAATACCAATTTCACCATACAGGGTTTAATCTCTGGATGTACTACACTGTCGTGGCTTCGAGGGCTCCCTTTAAAAAAAATGTCTACCTCCCATCAGCTCTGTATACGTAAAGCTAAAAATATAGAGGAGGAAAATGGCAGAAAAAGAATCTACACCATACCCCATCCTTTGTCAAGGTTAAAACAAAAGACAAGATACCAACACAATCTCGATAGAAATTAAAATAAAAATGGATGGTGCGTGTCTCTGAAGTCAGTATATATAATACTATGATCTTCCCATATCTATAGTGCACCAACACAGAACCTTCCCGACGCATGTTTCTCCATTAGCTGGCTCTTCCAGGGGATCCTGGATTCTTTGGCAACATTGTGCAAAATGTATTTACGTCTCTATTAAATTTATTGGAGCAATCTTGAAATATCCTGTCAGCAGCTGGAGAACATGACGTGTTCTGTCCTCTGCTCCTTTTTTATTGCTAATCTAATTAATGTTAATGTTTTATTAATAAAGAGCTATTAGATGAACATAAAGCTTCACAGATCCTGCACAGACAAATTTACAGTCTACAAAGTGTAAAGACCTACATAATAATTAATGCAAATATTATACAATGCAAATATTATAACATTTTCTTCACTGTTGTAGTGATGAAAAAACAGCAAGAGAGCAGGGACTATGTATCGTTATTGCTATCAGGGGTAGCATAGGTTGCTGAGCCTTAATCTATCTTAAGAACTGTATGTATGCTTACTCATGCTGTGTAAATATATATATACATATATATAAACAAAACCCAATTGGACCTTGTACTCTAGCTCTATTGAAAATACATTGCCGGGTGCTACGTAAAGAGCCTTTATATATCCATATTATTATTATTATTATTATTATTATTATTATTATTGCCATTTATATAGCACTAACAGATTCCGTAGCACTTTACAATATTATGAGAGGGGGGATGTAACTATAAATAGGAGAATTACAAGAAAACTTACAGGAACAATAGGTTGAAGAGGACCCTGCTCAAATGAGCTTAAAGTCTATAGGAGGTGGGGTATAAAACAGGAAATATCAATCAAATAAGGTGGGAGTGAAGCAGAGCTGAAGGAGAGAGTAAAGCACTACCCTATAGGAGAGAGCAAGAGACAGGTATGTAAGGTAGAGGTTACTCTGGGAGGCCATACGCTTTCCTGAAGAGATAGGTTTTGAGGCCCTTCTTAAATGAAGACTAGGGGAGAGTCTGATGGCAGTAGGCAGGCTATGCCATAGGAAAGGAGCCACCTGCGAGAAGTCCTGCAAGCACATATGCAGAAAATATCAGCACTCATATACTCTTTAATATATATCTCACTTTATTCCATCATAATAAGGTTAAAACAGCAGTGTTAGTGTCGACATTTCAGTTCCCGATCTGAATTTTCCTCAGGACAAATAAAAAAACAAAACAAAACAAAAAAAACAACAGAGGAAAATTCCCAACTGAAACGTTGACATTGACACTGCTGTTTTACTTTTATTATGAAGGAACAAAGGGAAAAATCCATTGAAAAGTCAGTGAGTGCAGATATACTCTGGATATCTAAATACACTGTTCAGCCACAACCTAAAACCACCTGCCTAACATTGTGTAAGTCCCAAAACAGCTCTGATGCATCGAGGCATGGACTGGACAAAACCTCTGAAAGTGTCCTGTGGTATCTGGCACAAAGACATTAGCAGCAGAGAAAGTGTCCTGTGGTATCTGGCACAAAGACATTAGCAGCAGATCTTTTAAGCCCTGCAAGTTGCAAGGTGGGACCTGCATGGATTAGATTTGTTGTTCCCTCACATCCCACAGATGCTCAATTGAATTGAGATCTGGAGAATTTGGAGGCCAAGGCAACACCTTCAATTCTTTGTCATGTTCCTTAAACCATTCCTGAATAAATTTTGAAATGTGAAAGGTTACATTGCTATCAGGTGTACATAGTCTGCAACAATCTCTAGGTAGGTGATGCTTGTCAAAGTAAAATGCATATTAATGCCATGACCCAAGGTTACCTAGCAGAATATTGCCCGGAGCATAACACTGCTTCTGCCTGCCTGCCTTCTTCCCATAGTGTACCCTGCTGCCATCTTCCCAGGTAAACAACGCACACACACCTGGCCATCCACCTGACCTAAAAGAAAACATGATTCATCAGACAAGGCAACCTTCTTCCATTGTTCCAAGGTCCAGATCTGACAGTCACGTCCCCATTGAAGGTGCTTTCAGTGGTGGACAGGAGTCATCATGGGCACTTTGACTGGTTTGTGTCCACTCAGCCCCATACACAGCACTGTGATGTCCTGTGTAATCTGACACCTTTCTATTATGGTCAGCATTAGGTTTTTTCAGCAATTTGAGCTACAGTAGCTTTTCTGTGTGATTGGACCAGACAGGCAAGCATTTGGTCACCACATGTATCAATGATCCATGGACACTGGTTTACTAGTTGTCCTTCCATGCACCACTACTTCATACCAGAAACACGCCACAAGACTTGCCATTTTGGAGATGCTCTAATCCAGTCGTCTAGCCATCACTATTTTGCTTGCCCATTTTTCCTGCTTCTGTCACATGGAATTGAAGAACTAACTGCTCACTTGCTGCCTATGTCCCAGCCCTTGACAGGTGTCATTGTAACTATATAATTCATTTTATTAAATTCTCCTGGTTTTATATATATATATATATATATATATATATATATATATATATACATATATATATATATATATATATATATATATACATATATATATATACACTGTTTATCTATGATATAGCTCACCTCTTTACTAACACATGGGCAAAGTTCTGTTCAGTGTGAATCTTTGGTGGTTAGAAAATAATTCAAAGTGAATTTTAAAGTTTGGGCAGCTATAGATAAATAGGAAAAATATCTCTATTCTCAGCTAGGCTATTTTGACCTGGAAGTTAGGCATGTGCATGGGGAAAATTTTTGGTTCGGTTCGGCATTCCAAAATTCGGGATTTTCACAATTCGGGACTTCGGCAATTCGGCACTTCAAGACTTCGGAACTTTGGCAACTTCGGAACTTCGGCACTTCAGCACTTCGGAACTTCGGCACTTCGACACTTCGGAAATTCGGCAACTTCGGAACTTCGGCACTTCAGCACTTTGGAACTTCGGCACTTCGACACTTCAACACTTCGGAAATTTGGCAACTTCGGCACTTCGGCACTTCGGCACATCGACACTTCGGAATTTCGGCACATCGACACTTTGGAATTTCGGAAATTCGGCATTTCAGGACTTCGGCACCTCGGGACTTCTCTTGCAGCCACTTGGTAGACAACTCCCTAATTCCCACGGTATTAGGGAGTTATCTACCAAAAGGCTGAAAGACCTAAATTGGTCTTTCAGCCAAATTTACTAATACTAAGTAAAAATTACGTAGTATTAGTAAATTATGCCCCTACTCGCTATACCACGAGTAGGGGCATGTCTAGTAAACAGTGAGCAGCCTATGACTGCTCACTGTTTTAAAAAAAAACAGTGCCCCCCGGCCCCCACCCCTGAGCAGCGGGTGGGGGCCCTAAAGTAAAATGATGGGGGGACCTATTGTCCTCTCCCTGACCCCCACCCCTGAGCAGTGGCTGGGGGCCCTAAATACTATTAAGGGTGGGGACCTAATGTCCTCCCCCCTGGCCCCCACCCCTGAGCGGCGGGTGGGGGCCTTAAATACTAATAAGGGGGGGCCTAATGTCCTCCCCCCTGGCCCCCACCCCTGAGTGGTGGGTGGGGGCCCTAAACTAGAATAAGGGGGACACACCTTATGTCCTCCCCCTGGCCCCCACCCCTGAGTGGTGGGTGGGGGCCCTAAACAAGAATAAGGGGGGACCTAGTGTCCTCCCCCCTGGCCCCCACCCCTCAGCAGCAGGTGGGGGCCCTAAATACTAATAAGGGGGGACGACCTAAGGTCCTCCCCCCTGGCCCCCTCCCCTGAGAGGCGGATGGGGGCCCAAAATTGGAATAAGGGGGGACCTAGTGTCCTCTCCCCTGGCCCCCACCCCTCAGCGGCGGGTGGGGGACCTAAATACTAATAAGGGGGGACCTAAGGTCCCCTCAATAAAAATTATCCCCCTACCTACCTCCCTCACCCTAAAAACTAATGAGGAGGGGACCTTTAACTAAGTATCTGTAAAAAAATAAATAAAACTTACCATTCAATGTTTTCTTTCTTCTAAAATCTTCTTTTTTCAGCCCCCAAAAAGGCCAAATTAAAAGCCATAATAACCGACAAAATTATATATAAAAAAAACAAAAACGAGCGCAAATAAAATAATCCATCTTCACCCATGCAGGGCTCCGCGCAGACTGAGCTCTGTAGGGCGGGGGAAGGCTTATAAAGCCTTGCCCTGCCCTGCAATTAGGCTCAGAGCACTCTGATTGGTGGGTTTAAGCCATACAATCAGAGTGCTCTGACAGGTAAATGAAGAGACTGACAGATAAGTCTCTACATTTACCTGTCACAGCACTCTGATTGGTTGGTTTGAAATCCACCAATCAGAGTGCTCTGTGTCATTTTACACAGCGTGGGAAAGTTGTTTGGAATTTTCCCACGCTGTGTAATTTGACTCATAACTCTCTGATTGGTGGATTAAGTAACCAATCCCAGGGGGGAGGAAAATAGGTCCCCCCCACTATTTTACATTAGGGCCCCCACCCAGCGCTCAGGGGTGGGGGCCAGGGGGGACAACATTAGGTCCCCCCCTTATTCTGATTTAGGGCCCCTACCTGCCGCTCAGGGGTGGGGGCCCGGGGGGAGGACAATAGGTCCCCCCCATTATTTTACATTAGGGGTGGGGGGGGAATATTTTTTTAATAGACATGCCGTTACTCGCGGTATAGCGAGTAGGGGCATAATTTACTAATACTAAGTAATATTTACTTAGTATTAGTAAATTTGGCCTTTTAGTAGATAGCTCCCTAATACCGTGGGAATTAGGGAGTTATCTACTTATTCATTCCTGTCATTACATTGACAGGCTAAGTAACTTACATTTTATATGAGTGTATGTTACTTGATTGTTGTAAGTGTTGCAAATGCTTACAGCTGAATCCTGGCTATGTTTGTATAGTTTTTATTTAAAATTGTTTACAATGTAACATTCTTCACTGGGTAAGTATATTACTAGTACTTAGGCAATACTATGCTTCGGAACTTCGGCGCTTTGACACTTCGGAACTTCGGCAACTTCGGAACTTTGGCACTTCAGCACTTCGGAACTTCGGCACCTCGACACTTCGGAAATTCGGTAATTTCAGAACTTCGGGACCTCGGCAATTCGGAAATTCGGCAATTCGGACATCCGGAAGTACCCGAATGTCCGAATTGTCCGAAATTCGCCTGAATTCATATTCGGACCGAAACGAATTGCACATGTCTACTGGAAGTCACACTTTAGTAAATAATCCTAGTTGCCTGTCTGTCTTAGTTGCAAATAATCATAGGGCCTGTCTGCCTGTTTGGATCACAAATTTTTTGACCATAGGAAAGCTGAGATATTTACTGATGGTTTTCTGGAGGTAAATGCATGCTTTTCTTTATTCATTTAGGTAGGCTATTTGCATTTAGAACACATAGTTTTCAGAAATATATACAGATATACAGAAAATAATTGCAAGAGACATGTAAAGCTATATTTACATGAATGTTATTTTTCTCTGTTGCATCTGTTGTATAAATTATTCATGGAAATTAATATTTTGCCTGGCTTTTGATATTGTGTAATGCACTATATAGATTTTGTTTCTTAAACTAGTGTGTAATTAGGATATTATTCAGTATGTGTAGAGACATATAAGGGTATCACGTTTCTAGTAGTTAGTCTAGACAAATAATGAAAAATGTTTTACTTGTTTTTACATAAAACTTAAACATGTTCATCAAGTGTCTTATATTTCACATAGATCGACAGAATTTACTTCAGGTTAAACTTGTTGTATAAGACTGAAGCAATGTAATGTTTAATAGTTTGACCTTTTTTTCACTTATCTGTCATGGAGGGTTTATTCACAAAGCACTAAACAGTAGAGAGTTGAAAACCAAGTAGAAAAATGTAGACAAATTGTGCTAACAGGGCAAGAGTTACATCACAAACAACCGTAGACACAGAATTTTCAAACTCCCCAACCCAATCCCCAAGTGCAAAATTAAAATAAATTTAACAAAAAAGCGTGTTTACGTGAAATGTATAGACACAAACATATAGAATGAGAGTGTTTGTGTGAGTGGTTATATACAACTGTGTGTGTCAGTGTGTGTATATGTCTGTGTGAGTGCCTATGTCTGTGTGTATGTATATGTATGCATGTCTGTTTATGTGTTTAGCAGCATATGTGTAGCTGCTTGTGTCAGTGTGGGTAGCAGTGTGTATGTGTGTACGGTGTAGGTATGGGTATCAGTACAACTGCATTTGTGTGTACCTGCCATCCTTTATACATGAGTTATTCTGGCCCGAGTCCAGAGGGCTCACTCTGGTCTTTGCTGTCTAGGAAGACAGAAAGCACCATGAGCCACCGGGGGCGGTTTTTAACAGTCATAGTTGGCACCTGTGGCACTCCAAAAGCATACACCAGTAGACAGCTGCCTAATGGGAAAAGTAGCATTTTGTGCTGTTTAGTTTAGAATTGATGTCTCAAACTCTGCAGCAGTTACAGCTTGGTTATTTTATATTTCATATACAACAATTTGATGTGTAGTTAATCTATCCCAGAGTGTCAGTGCTATGTCTTAAAAGAAGCGCTCATAGACCTCATCGCCAATGCCCTTCCATTCAATATGGACACAGCAATATTGAGAAATAAATACATTTAAAAGAGAATGGAGCTTCTCGTAAAGAAAGGTTATATGTGATTTTCAATGTTTTGTTTAGTGATGTAAATTCCATGTCAGTTCCCCTTTTAGACAAATAACTTGCTGGGCCATACAGAAATGCATTACAAGTATACAGTTTAGTCAATCAATATGTGTTAGAGGTATATCATCATTTTGGGTCATGACTGTATGTCCCACAATGTATCCTGTTACACTTACTACCTGACTGTTCTATTTGATGTTTCAACTTTTTGGATATAAAAGTATATAAACAGCAATATATTTCTAAATACATCTTTTGATTGATTGATTGATACGATTATACAGCTTGTTGTATCCTCTCCTACCTCCTATCAGGACTTTTAATATCATATTTTCTTGCACAGTCATTGACAAATGTTTAATTTAACAAAAGGTACAGGTGCTTTCCAATGCTTTAGTCAATGGTACTAATTCAAGAGGAGTATTAGTTTCACCTTAAACAGTCAATCCTTGGTGACCACAATCAGTCTGGATAAGAATTATCAACACATTAACAAAGTCATTTTTTTTTCCTTATTGAATTCAATGGATAAAAGTACTTGATAATCCAATAACAATCGTCAACAAATTAAAAACTGTAATTAACCCTGCAGGATCTCAGCACATCAATCTTGCTGACAAAAGGTAGACCTGGTTTTAAGTAAAACATTGTTTCAAAGACATATTTTTAGTGGTGGGTTGTGGTAATACATTTTGGATTGGATCACGTTGAAAACAAACATGCAAAAGCAGCCAGGTTCAGAAACAAAAACTAAAACGCGATTGTAATTTAACATTTTGTCTGTTATGCATGAATAACAAGCTATATCATTTCTCATTTTAATTTTACATATGAAGTCTAATTCACTTTTATGTGCACAAAGAAAAGCTTCTCACATTGGGTGCAGGAATGTGTACTGAATACTTCTCACTCAGATGGTGAGATGACCTATGGACCTATTTTCAATTTGTGTAAAATAAATACTTTATATAATCCCTTTTATCCTGTGCTCACAATATATCCAACTGGAGAATATGAAAATGTTGAAACGGCTTAAGGAACAAGAAAGATTTGGTGATTCGCCCCGTTTACGTCTAACAGTGATGAATGCATTATGTGCTATTAGTCTCTAACTAACTTTAATATGCTACACTGTGATCATGTACTGAGTTTTTTTTTCAGTTCCTTTTTTATATAAGATACATGCCACTTAAACAAATTATGCTGTAATTACACTGTTGTTCTTAGATAAAAGCTGTTACATGTGACCACTGTATGGACGTTGAAATGATTTCTTTGTAGAACAGTTTTCTGTGTAGTTGTATAATCAATAATCGGTAGACCCACACCTCTGCAAGATCTGCTGGCATGCTACTTGGCTCATGATGTTTGCCTCGGGTTCTTTCATGTTCCACATTCACAGCTGTGTGCTACATGCACGGACATGCACACCTGCCTCTATGTTACTGCCTCTGCTTTCAATCAATTTTCTTTTGTAAACACAGATAGTTGCTGGAAAGCACTCTACACGTGGTGGTCATCAGCCTGCAAACTAAATGATGGGCCAGAAAACAACTCATTGACAATCCTTCATGACAAAAAATAATGTCGGGTGTTCTTTCTCATCACGGCAATCTTTCACATCTGGGTCCATCAATAAAGTACTTTTTTAAACCTGGACATTCCTGTGCTGCTGCTTACCTCATGAACTTAATATCCGTGGTGGAGATAGACACCACTTAAGCACCTTGAATTGAGCAAACCATGTAAGTTGTCATCTTTTTTTTATTCGTTGGAGCTGTCTTTTAGCTCCAGGAAAGCGCATGTGTACCTTTTTTTATTTTTATTTTCCAACACCAAAGACTTACTACCCTATCAGTCCCTGTATTCTCTGCTGGTTTTATCATTTCATAAACCTCAAGGCGCTACACCTACCCCCTGCTCTACCTCATAAAGACAGAAGTTAAATGTTGGTCATATCATTGGCCCATAAAGTAGATAGGCTTAATGCTTAGATAGAACAAGGAAAATATGAACTAAAAGTTAGAACAAACTCAGATCCAGTAAAACTAGCTGTTTCAGGATACCGGAAAACATAGTACTTAGATTTCAGAAAGCATAGTAGCAAAAACTAGCTAGCCAGGTCAGATATACTGGAATGCAGAATAATCAAAACATGCTGGGGTCAAAAAATACTAGAAAAAAAAACAATAAAATGTGTTAAAGGGCTTAGAATGCTCATAATCCTAAGCAAGCTGGGGATTTAAATAGGATCACGGCCCTGCGTCATTAATTCACTTAAATCCAGCTTCAAGTGCATGTGCGCATGCAACAAGTGCAATATAAAAAAGAGCAAAGATTGGAGTAAAAAAAACAACAACGTATAAAACGACACAGTTAGTAGTGTCTGGCGTCATTATGACTGTGAAGGCAGGGTCCTGGGAACACTTGTCATGGATCAATGCTGGTCACTATTAGGTAACCTTACACTTGGGAAGTGTGGCCTCTAAATGTTTATTTCTGATGCATTTTATCCACCATTAACCCAAAAATATGACCACTAGACATATAGGCACCAGTCCTGATGCTTTTTTTTGTTTTTAACCTTAACTCTTTAAGTATTTCTTACTAGACACCAGACAAAATCCACACTGTCTTACAGACTCCAATGTAGGGTCCAGACCGTCACCTAGAAACAAAATCATACAACTGCTATCCAAATTGATTAGTAAACTTACAACAAAAAAAAAAAAACTAAACTCAGTAAATGACTGGTTTCAACATTCATATCTTGCAAGAGTGTACAGTGAGGGATTAATATGTTGCAAAAACATAAATAGCAAACATGAATGTTTAAATTCCTCCTACTTCAAAGTACATAATATAACTCTATCCATCAATGTTATATGTACTGAAAGTCAGAAAGAACAACTGGGGTGTCCGCCGTGTTCTAAACATGCATGGCCTACATACAAAACACAAATTACTACTCAAAATGTGAAGTTTTTATTTTGTCTATGTCACAAAGATTTTAAAGATTTTATTTTGAAAATATGTTGAGCACTCTACTTAGCACAGTCATACCAATGTATTTAAATAAAATACACTACCTCTCCCCAATTAACTATCACAAGGGCTGGCTCCTGGATGGAATTACCACCGGAGAAGCCATAGAAAGGGTTTTTCATGGTTTCACGGAGGAGGACAGAAATGGCTTTCTTTGTCACACCAATATATCCTTAGAATATACTTAAGTGGTTAAACTTATATTATTAATAAAATAGTTAGAGGTATTATTATTTAATAAGATACAACAAGATTTTTAAAAGTCATTATTTGAGTTAAACAAGAGTAATATATAATTTCATGATAGAGAGAGAGATATTTAAGGAATGGGTTGTGCATGCATGGGACAAAATAGATTTGATTTCATATTGCTTTTGTGAAATATCAGGCTTCCTATGGAACAATTACAAAATAGTCATATTTCCAGTAACATTGACGCAACAGTTAAATAAATATATTTAAAAACAGTTGTCCTGGGCTTCAGCTGTGGATTGTTTGCTAGCAAATGGTTAAAGGACCACTCTAGGCACCCAGACCACTTCAGCTTAATGAAGTGGTCTGGGTGCCAGGTCCTTCTAGGATTAACCCATTTTTTCATAAACATAGCAGTTTCAGAGAAACTGCTATGTTTGTGAATGAGTTAAGCCTTCCCCTATTTCCTCTAGTGGCTGTCTCATCGACAGCCGCTAGAGGCGCTTGTGTGATTCTCACTGTGATTTTCACAGTGAGAGCACGCAAGCGTCCATAGGAAAGCATTATGAATGCTTTCCTATGTGACCGGCTGAATGCGCGCGCAGCTCGTGCCGCGCGTGCGCATTCAGTCGACGGGGAGGACAAGAGGAGGATCGGAGGAGGAGAGCTCTCCGCCCACCGCTGGAAAAAGGTAAGTTTTAAACACTTTCCCCTTTCCAGAGCCCGGCGGGAGTGGGTCCCTGAGGGTGGGGGCACCCTCAGGGCACTCTAGTGCCAGGAAAACAAGTATGTTTTCCTGGCACTAGAGTGGTCCTTTAAGAATAGAACTGACTACAAATTCCCTGACCTCAGTTTTCCCTTTCAAGATATAATGGCATCATTGTGAGTGACATTTTATTATATTAATCCCACACCTTGGATAGAGTCCAGATCAGGTTGTACATACTGAACTTCAAAAAATATTTTTCACATACTTTCAGAAACATACACTTCCCCATTCTAATGTGGTGTGTTAAACCTGGCTGTAAAACTGCGTGTTCTAACTGAATAGCTGACGGTTTTATTCCCATCTTTCATGAAAGGCGTTGCTGTGTATAAACAGAAAGGTGTAGCTGTCAGCAAAGCTTTTTTACCTGAGAAATCAAATATTAGTAATAGCTTGAAGTAAACAATACATAGGGAAATAGTCCGTCATCTAGACAGATACATCTTTGAAAACAAAAACTAGACGGGAAGAAAGCAGAGTCATTGATTCTCTGTGAATTTATTTCCTCTTCATCAGTGTTGCTAGACGTAACAATAAATATACACTCTCTCATAGATGAATAGTTTTGATTCACACCACTAGTGTTTTATAAAGATGTTGAATACAAGCTAAAGACATAGGGATTTATATACTAAATTGGGAATTGTGGAGAACTGACAAGGAAATTGAATAGCTAAATTAAAAAAAGGAGAAAGGTAATTTTTCAAGTTCGGCTTTGTTGACCTTTAATTTGTAATGCAATGTTAGTACTTCACAATTATTTGTTAGGCAAAACATCTTCAGACACTTCTGAATGGTGTGTTTCCTTGTAATATTTTATGCACAAATTGTAATAAAATGGTAAAAGTCTAACAAAAATGAATAAAAACAAATCAGATTTATAATATAACACAAAAAATATATACTTTTCTATGCCATTGTTAAACACGTTGACCCAGCATGAACTATATATATTTGTTGGAAAAGACACGTGTACTCTTAAAGCATAAATCACTTCAACCTAACATTTAATGGTACCTGCTCACTCTGGGTTTGGAGGAATTTGGACCACTCCTCTGCACAAAACTGCTTCGTCTTTGATATTCCTAGACTATCTCATATGACTTGTTTGGTTTAGGTCATGCTACAATTCTTCTATTGGACTTAGGGCAGGATTTTGATTTGTTAGATTTTTTTTCCAGTTTTATTTATTTGGTTTAAAGTGTTAGTCTAAATACCATAAAGACTTAGCATCATTGCAAAGTGCAAAATGCTTAGAGCACCCTGAGCCCACTCTCATTTATGAGGCTTCAGTGTCAGCGATTTGCTGTGTATGTCAATTGACTCTGACATGCTTGAACTAGGGCTATCATGTTTGTAAGTCTAACATGGTTCCTGGTTTAAATTTTGTCTTTTAATTTTTCATGCTGGCATCATGCACACACTGCATGCACAATAGGGAAGGTGCTTTTTCTTTTCCCCATGTTTGCAATCCAAGGTTCGCCTGTTAATCGTTTTATTGAGTAGCCCCAATTACCCTATTTGATGACTAGAACCATTCTTTGGAGATAAATTCTTTTTTTCCATAATTCCCACATGGAAATGGAATTTTTGGAAAAATATCAGTGACTGTAGATCAGAATAAGATGCTCTTGATTGGAATATCTTATCCTAGTGTTGAAGGGGTATTTCTGTAGCTGCAGGCATACCCACTCAACAACGACAATCACACTCTAGAGACATCTTAAAAAATGAGCAACTTTTTAAAATTTTTGTATTTCATTTTTGCCAATATTTTTTAATGCAATGTCTATGCAATGTATTAGAGTATAGGGTCACCGTTTTACTAGACAATTCTTTAATATTTGTGTATTTAGATCATCGTTGTGTTTCATGACTCATGTTTTTCAAATTTCTGCTCACAGATGGTCACATTGCCAACCTTATTGAATTTGTTGGCACAATCCAGGATGCATTGTTCCCTTGATGACTACAAGATGCCACAGACCATGACACATTTATCATAATGTTTCCCGTTTTGGGATAATATTCTTTTGTGGAATGTAATGGTTAGATTTCATTATTCATAACTTACTTTATTTACAAAGAAATGAACAAAATTCATACAAAATACTTTCAAATAGCCATTTGAACAATCTTGATACTGTTGTGAACAGTGTTGAACACCTACCATTTGTATACTGCCTAACTGGATTGCTGCAACATCTTTATCTCAGTTCTGTATCATGTTACAGCCACATGAACACTGACAACTCCTTTTTTAAGCAGTCAGCAATTTGGGGCCAAGTTGGGGCCATGGATTGCTTAACAAACCTGCGTTGGGAAACGCTACCTTCAATGGTTGTAACCAAACTTTGTATTTGTTTTATAGCAGAGGGCCCCTCAAATTCACACCTGATTACTATCTCACTGAAGGAACATCTGACTCATATTATCCCTATAAAATGCTGATTATTCTAGAAGGTCATAAATCTTTTACATTAAAGATAGCAAACACTGCAACTTTGTGTTCAATAAAACATGAAAAAGTTGAAAAATATAAAAAATTTAAAAAAATCTGTTATTTATTTAAAGAAGATTGTTTTTGTCATTAGGACTTATATATAGATAACATTTTAGGTCAAAGTAATGCAGGGAGCTTTCTGTGTGCTCTGAAGTTTTGCAGTGCTATTGGAAAGGCTTCATAGACGTTTAGTCTCTAAATTGCAAATACATATTGTATGACGCTATGAAACCAAAACACACACAAGTTGATGCTGAGAAATTCAGCCAAATTAAATATGTATCATGTAAAAGATTGCTGTATATTGTGTCTAATTTATCATATGTATGACCTATTATAATACATTATATCTACTAAACTCATGTAATGTCAACTGTAGAGGAAAATAAAACATAATATATCTGGGAATTAGACTGTGTTGTGCCGTTGGGCAGAAAGGTTTTTTTTTTTTAAGCTTAGTTTTCTTTAATACAAAATTGCTAAATCTTAAATATCTGGCAAATTTCCAATTAGGGATGTTCTTTAACCCCTGAAGGACCAAACTTCTGGAATAAAAGGGAATCATGACATGTCACACATTTCATGTGTCCTTAAGGGGTTAAAATTCATTTAAAATATCACATTAATATATCCATGATTAACTATTTGCTTTCTAAATTTGTAGTTATGTAATTTCCTCATTGAAGGATATGATTATTTCAAATCTGGTTCTTTATTATGCGTCATAATGACATACAGTGCCTTGTACAAGTATTCACTTGTCATGTTTTTCATATTTTAGTATTACAAATTGGAATAAAATAAATAATATTTTTTACCGTTTGATTTTCACAATATGCCTAACACTTTGAAGGTGCAAAATACATTAAGAAATGAATAAGACAAATAAAAAAAAGCAACAGACGTGTGTTTCACCCCTGCTGCTATAAAATAATTATATAAGTTCTGTTGCAACCAACTGCACATGGTGTATGTATGCACTTAACCTATTTGCAATTACAGTGTCATATCATCGCAAAATACATACACCTGCTTGTAGAAGGCCCTAGAGGACATATCCAAACAAGCAGCATCATGAAGACCAATGAGCTACCAAAACAAGTCCTGGATAACATTCTAGCGAAGCCATAAACTCTGTTGGGTTATAAAAGATATCAGTATTGTAAACCTCTCTTCAAGTACCACTGAATCCGTTATTAGACATTATAAAGCTTGGTTACAGATGGAAGTTAATCAAAACTTACTGAGGACTGTACATCCCTTAGAAAGGTTGCATAACCGAATGAGGGGTGTATGACTTGATTATGACTTAACTTCATCACTGCTGTATCATTATACTTGTGGTTTTGTGTTTGTAACGTTGGGAAGCCAAGTCATATCTCATGGACTGAATGTTAAATACTGGGAGAGGGATCCCTCTATTTTTGTTGCTTTGCAAAAAAAAACAGTTGGTGTTCATTCAATTTACTACTGGAAATGATGTTTTATATAAATGAAAGAAAAGTACACTGTATTGATTTAAAACCAAGATTAAAATGAACAGTCAAAGTCCAGATTTATGTCTGATTAAGAATGTATGTAAAGTCACCCCACAAATTATACAATTTTATAGCATGAAAGGAGGCTTCATATATGCTTAATTCTCTCTTTACTAGAACTCTACAGCAGCACATTAACATAGAGATAAAAACACCAGAGACAAAAAAAAAAATCAGGAATCTATAAAAGGCTTCTCCCAACTATCTATTTCCTCTTTCTTTGCTGCTCCGCAGACAGTACAGGTCAGAGTACCACTGCCTCCTGTTATATATGGGTGGTTGTGGATATTTTACTGTATTTATATGTTTATTACTGTATTGATTTATTTGTTTAGAGGTTATTTTTGGATCTACCTTCTTAGGAATTGATTTATTTTGCTATACTGTATTTTTCTGCATCTACTTTCTTAGTAGTCTAGTGTTGTGGATCAGAATGTTGATCTTTGTTATATTCAGAGGAAACCCAAATTGTTGTTACAAGTGCACTCGGAGAAGCAAGAATTAGACACCAGACACCTGTTGGTATTCAAAATAAGCCTCTGACGTTTTTTTATTCATCAGCTGGGTTTTATACATTTAAAAAGTAAGTGCTTACGTGCAAATACTCTTAGAACAAAAATAGCAAGGGAATACAGATAAGACATAGGAATAGGACATAGGATAAGACATAGGAATGAGCGCCATGTATACATAACAAATAAGTTTCTGGGTAAGAGAGAACAACAAGATTAGAGTAGAGACATCTTGGGTGGGGGCTCTCTGCTCCCGGGACTTAGACATATATGGTCTTAAGTGTTGTTCAAGCATCAAGCAATCAATCCTGATTCCAAGTTAGCCAATTTTAATATAGGATATCATTATATGACACCTATAAGCTTGAGCCTTGGAATCAAGATAAATTCTATCACAATCCCCTCTTTTGATCCAAGGGTCACCCAAATGTCCAAGGTATATCCAGGCCTGCTAGCCAAAGCCTGTGGGACTTTCATTTATTGCTTCACCACGGTTCCCTTGGACTGAGCGACCACCAGAATCAGCGGAGGAGAATTCCTTCATTTGTTAGGCGAGGTAACATCATAAAACCTTTTCAAAGTCGGAGCTGGAATGTAAGTTAAGGTACGACCAACAGTAGGTTTGCTTTTACATAGAGAGGTTAGTAGACATGAAAAAAATCTAAAGGTTAGAAAAATAGCCATAATGACAAATATAGCTAATAGCAAAAAGTACAAAATTTTCTTAATTAGTAAAGTCAACCATGTTCCTAGCCCAAATGTCCAATCCCAATCCTCAAAGAAGCCGTTATCTTGTTTGATATCCTGTACTAAGTCATGTAAATCTTTTATATGTTTATGGATCATAGTGCCATGGTCAGATAGGTTAAAACAGCACATACCTTCAATAGCTTCACATCCTAAGTCATGTTTTATTAGTAAGTAGTCAATGGCTGCTCTATTCTCAAGGATTGCCTTCTTATTTGCCTGGTTGTCCATAAGTAGCTCTTCTAGGGCCTGTGAAGTGGCATTTAAACCTTTTGCAAGGGAACAGGCTACAGCATTAACTACTCGGGTATTATACAGTGCTAAGCCTGGGACTCCTACCAAGGTGTACGCTAGGGCAGAGTATTCGGCTTTGGATAAGAGAGTGATTTCAGAGTTACAATCAGAAGTAAGGGTGTTTTTAACATCTCTCCTGTCTCTCAGCAGTTTGTGTAGCTGGGTGGTTTTAGTGATCAGGTCAGATTTGGAAAACATGGTCATGGTTAGTCGAGAAATTGCACAGGGACCTCCTGTAATGTTACCTGGGACATAAGCATAAGTAATATTTCCACAGGAGAAAGTCCATCCTTTAGGAAGATAGACATTGTAGTGGTAACTCATAACTTGGTGAGTTTTGGTACAATTCATAGTGGTGCTCAGGGCTCTACAATTCGTGGTATGTAGGTACTTCCTCAACAGTGAGATTGGTGTGGGGACAGCTATAAGACAAGATTCTATGGCGTTTTCAGTACTAAGGAGAGGTTTGAGGCAAAAGGAGGTTAAATTGAAAGCCTTTGCTATCTGCAACCATATATTTTCCTGCCATGCATTATTATTTTCTGGTCTCAAGTCAGAGTAGCATATCTGAACAGAGCATAATATGGTAAAGGATATGAACAGCTTCATGTTGGTGGATCAGTCGGAGTGACTTGTTTACAGTGACTGGCGTGTATCCACGTGGCTTTTCCTTCTAGTTTTACCGAGGTAGCTGTAGTCAAGAGCACTTGGAATGGACCGTCAAAGCGTGGTTCAAGTCCTTTCCTCACATGCCTCTTTATCACCACCCAATCACCAGGCTGCAGTTTGTGAGTTGCAGAGTCAGAGTCTGGATCTGGAATAGAATCAAAGACTTGTTTATGCACCTTGTCTAATCTTTGGTGTAGGGCCTGAACATAGGCAGTCATACTACCATGCTGCATCTGGAGGGTTTGGGGAAAATAGAGGCCTGTCTTTGGGGCACATCCAAACAGGATCTCAAAAGGGGATAGGCCATGTCTGGAATTGGGGGTGAATCTCATAGAAAAGAGTGCTAGGGGAAGGCATTCAGTCCAGGGCTTCCCTGTGTCTTGCATGGCTTTTGCAATCTTGTTCTTTAAGGTGCCATTTGCCCTTTCTACTTTCCCACTACTCTGGGGGTGATAAGGGGTGTGGAAGGCCTGACTGATCCCTAAGGCTTTCATAATTTCTTGCATTATTTCCCCAGTGAAATGGCTACCTCTGTCACTTTCAATCACTTCAGGTACTCCATATCTACATACCAGTTCCTTCAGAAGCTTACTCGCTGTTATCTTTGTTGTGGCTTTCGACACTGGGTAGGCCTCTGGCCAACCTGAAAAGAGATCAATGCACACCAACACATATTCATACACTCCTACCTTAGGTAGTTGAATATAGTCTATCTGCAGTCTTTGAAACGGGTAAAGTGGCCTTGGTGTGTGCTTACTCGGTGTTTTGACAGCCTGTCCTGGATTGTTTCTAGCACAAATCATGCAAGCTTGGGTGTGTTTAGCTGCTACAACAGTAAATCCGGGTGCTACCCAATGGGTGTTTACTAAGCTGTTCATGTGCATCTTGGATAGATGTGTAGGTCCATGGGCAATCTGGGCCATCATGGGGTACAATACTCGTGGCAAACACAGTCTTTTACCTTTTCTCCACATTTTGTCATCATCAGGTTCTGCATCTTGTTTCCTCCAGAGGTCATGTTCTTCCTTGCTTGCCTGTCTTTGTAAGCTCAACAGTATATTGTAGTCAACGGCGTCATCTGTAAGAACAACTTGTAGGAAGGTTTTACCTTTAGAGGGATGAACTTGAATTGCTGCTTGCTTGGCAGCTTCGTCTGCTCTGTGGTTTCCTCTTGAAATTTCATCTGTGATCTTCACGTGAGCTGCCACCTTGATGATGCCTACTTGAGTGGGTAACAGGATAGCGTCCATAAGTGCACTCACGGCTTCAGAATTCTTGATTGGAGTTCCTGCTGAGGTGAGAAAATCACGAGCCCGCCAAATAGGGCCAAAATCATGGGCTATACCAAAAGCATAGCGAGAGTCTGTAAAAATATTAGCAGTCTTACCAGAAGCCATTTTACACGCTTCAGTGAGTGCCTTCAGCTCTGCCTCCTGTGCAGAGCAGTGAGGAGCGAGTGGTTCAGCTTTTATTATCTCATGTGCAGAGACTACAGCATATCCAGTGTGGAAATTACCCTTCTCATCAGCATATCTGGAACCATCTACAAAAAACTCAAAATCTGCATTAGATAATGGAGAATCAGTTACATGCAAAAAACCTGCTGTTTCTTGTGCCATTAGTGCTGCACAATCATGGGGTACCTGGGCATCAGCTAACTCATCTGGTGAAAGTGAATTTACAAAAAGATCAGAAGTACAAGTACCATTTCCACTCCCCTCTTTTAAATCCAGGGGAAGTAATGTAGATGGATTTATTACCATACACCTTTTAAGAGTAACATTAGGTGGCATAAGCAAGGCACATTGCATTCTGAGATGCCTTGCAGTATGTATGTGTTTTGGTTGAACTTGTGACAGTATGCTGTTGATATCATGTGGTGTGTATATGGTCACCGGATTATCTAAAACAATATCAGTGGCTTTGTCCAGGAGGGCAGTAACAGCCGCCACTGCCCTAACACATGAGGGGGCACCCCTGGCAACAGGGTCCAATCTGGTGGAGTAGTAAGCTATTGGTCTTTGTTTACCACCATGGTCCTGTGTAAGGACAGATGTAGCATAACCTGATTGCTCAGTACAGAACAGGTTAAAATTCTTTCTGTAATCTGGGAGACCCAGTGCTGGAGCTGACGTTACCAGTATCTTAAGTGTATAGAAGGCATTTTCTGCCGCATGGTTTAATTTAAATGGTTTGTTTTCGTTGGCAAGACAATCATACAGTGGTTGCATGTAGATAGCTACTGAACGCAGCCAAGGACGACAGTAAGATATCAAACCGAGATACGTGCGAAGCTGGGCTAAGCTGCGGGGGGGTTTAATATTTTGAACTGCAGTCTTTCTACTCTCTGTGAGATGTTTTATGCCCTGGGAAATGCAATGTCCTAGGAAAATAACTTTCTCTACACAAGCTTGCAGTTTCGTTTTTGACGCTTTACAGCCTGCTTTTGCCAGGAATTTCAGCAAGGAGAGGGTGTTTACAATACAAGATTCCATATTATCGCAACACAGGAGTAGGTCATCGATATACTGCAATAAAATTACATTATTTGGCCTCTCCCATTCTTCAAGAATCTGGGCCATTGCCATGCTGTACATAGTGGGTGAGTTTTGTGCGCCCTGTGGCAATACTGTCCAAGTGTACTGTTTGTGTTTATGTGTAAATGCAAATAAAAACTGACTGTCGGGATCCAGGGGGACACTGAAAAATGCATTTGCCAAGTCAATAACAGTAAATACCTTAGAGGAAGGTGGTATTTGTGCCAACAAGGAGTGTGGGTTGGGAACATTAGGGGCAATCAGTTCAGTTACAGCATTAATTGCCCTCAAATCATGTACCATACGGTAAACCACAGGTTTACCTTTCTCTTGCTTTTTCTTAATTGGGTACAATGGTGTATTACAAGGGGAGGTGGTCTGGACAACTACCCCTGCCTGCAGAAACTCTTGCACAGATTGCGAAATAGCATCTTCCTGTGCTGGGCTTAGGGGGTATTGTTTTTGGTATGGAGGTTTGGCTCCGGGCAGGAGATTCACCTTGACTGGGGGCACAGAGAGTCTGCCTGTATCTGTCTTCCCTGTAGCCCATAAGGAATCAGGGACTGAGGACAAGTCAATGGTAGGTTCTGGCACATGGCTGGGCATAGTGAGAGTTGCCAGAACATTTGAAAGAGATATCATTTGTTTGTCCTCTAAAGGCACAGACAATGTTACTTTTCCAGTGGGGCTATACTGGATATTTGCACTAAGAGCAGACAGTATATCACTGCCTAGTAGATTAACAGGGGCATTAGGGCTGACAAGTAGCCTTGTCACAAGGGCAGTAGAGTCGTGTAGCTTCAATTTCAGCTTGTGGGTAAGGGGAATGTCATTTTCGATACCATCCACCCCTACACATGATAATACATCATTAGATTTCTCATACGGGAACACATATTTTTCCTGTAACATCGATTTAGCAGCGCCAGTGTCCAACAGGAAAGGGACTATTCGGCCCCCAGGTAGTGTAACATCGAAAATGGGTGAGGGTCCTGCAGAGTCAGGGATATTTATAATATGTAGGGACACTGGTTTGCCAATTTCCTATTGGGGAGGGGAGGTGGTGGAGGTGGTTGGCTGTCTTGGGAGTTATCATTAGAATCCTGGGGTTTTCTATTTTTAGGAGGACACTTGCAGTTACGTTTAATGTGTCCTTTCCTGCCACAATTCCAGCATTCTACCTGCCTTCTGTCTCCGTCAGCTCTAGGGACAGTTACAGCCATTAGAGGTGTGCTCCTCTTTCTAGTATTTAGATTAGCTTCCACTCCCCTAGCCACCTTCACCAGATCACCATAGGTTAAACTTCTCCACTCAGGTCTAGCATTTTGGAGACCAGTCCTTATGGGTATGTGGATACCATCCATGAAGCAGTTAATAAGCAGTCTGGTCGAAGTGGTTTCAATATCTGTGTAACCCAATGCCTCCCAAGCCATCTGTAGTCTGGTGAAAAATGTTTCTACAGGTTCATCTTTCCCTTGTAATATATCTCCTAATTTATGGGCTAGTTCCTCTGTCTTTACCTTAGCCCATTCTCTTATTGCAGTGACATAGCATGCTCCAGATGCAGACTTGGTTCTAAACCATTCATCTGTTTGCATGTTGCTTTTTCTGAGGTTATCTTCATGGGCATCAGTATATTTAGCAATTATTCTAGCCAAAATGGGGCCAGCTTTTAGTGCCACAATCTGTTTTAAATCCATCCAAGTACACTGGTAAGTAGCTTGAATTGTGGATAGAGACTGAACTAGAGCTAAGGGGGCCTTTTCAACATCTGCCAGCTGCTGTATTATTGCCAGTTGTTCACTGGGTGTCCAGGGCTTATATTCTTCCCAGTATTTGATACTTGAGCTCGGCTGTCTGTTCTCATGGTACATGCTCTCAACTTTGGGTATCATTGGAGTAGAAAATTGTGGAGCTAATGGCCCCACTGGGGTATCTATGGGGGCAACTAGGGGTTCCTTTAAGTCTGGGCTATCTGCCTGCTCTAATGAACCCATAGGTCTTACAGGGGCTGCTAGGGGAACATATGAAGTCCCACTGCGTAATATTACTGGAAAGAGAGGTTTTGATCTCTGTAAAAGGGAAAGCGCCTGTCCTTTAGGGACCAAAGGAGTCCCTGCATTATCCTGGTAAAGGGGTGGGTTTACAAGATTTTTCCCAGGATCTTGCCTACTCTGGGACCCTAGAGGTCCAAAACATTGTACACCTTTCCTGGTGGTTTCTCTACAACCACATTTAGTTAATTCAACTGCAGTATCATGCCATTTTTGTGCAACTTCTACTAAGTTATTATCTTCTAACCAACCTCTGTAATTTGCCATAAATTCACTCCATATATGTGGGTCTAGAGTGCCCTCTGAGGGCATGCCAGCTTTCTTAAGTAACCTCTTAACATTCTTAATTGCTCCTTGTCCTTTGTGATGCTTGACAATAGTCAAAGCCGTAAATCCCCCTTGGGTACTTTCAGAGCTACCCATCTTAAAACTTGTAAGGGTTAATTACTTCCTTACACAAGACAAACTGTACAAAAACAGTGTATTTAAACACTTATGACCAATGCAGTGGAATTTTCACAGTTCTGTCTTCTAAACACAGATCAGGAGATCTGCCCTTGGAGGATTCTAACTCAAATTATAAAACAAATGACAAGGCAAACAATAAAAATAACTTACAACCCACAGTTCTATTCCACTATCTCAAGATTCCTTTCACAAGACATAACACAACCTCCACCTGAATATAACCATAATACCACAGAAAACAAGTTCTTTAGATCAGACGTTTTTAAAATCCTTACCCACCCGGACCGGGGTCTCAAAGAGCACCAGAGAGTCTAAATCATTTATAGGTAGAAAAATAAAAGCTTTTTCTTACCCGCTGCAGCTGATTAACCGTCTGGGCTCCGAGCCAACCCTTCTGGGTCCGGATGAACTGGATTCGTCTGATCCCGGGTTTCGGCACCAAATTGTTGTGGATCAGAATGTTGATCTTTGTTATATTCAGAGGAAACCCAAATTGTTGTTACAAGTGCACTCGGAGAAGCAAGAATTAGACACCAGACACCTGTTGGTATTCAAAATAAGCCTCTGACGTTTTTTTATTCATCAGCTGGGTTTTATACATTTAAAAAGTAAGTGCTTACGTGCAAATACTCTTAGAACAAAAATAGCAAGGGAATACAGATAAGACATAGGAATAGGACATAGGATAAGACATAGGAATGAGCGCCATGTATACATAACAAATAAGTTTCTGGGTAAGAGAGAACAACAAGATTAGAGTAGAGACATCTTGGGTGGGGGCTCTCTGCTCCCGGGACTTAGACATATATGGTCTTAAGTGTTGTTCAAGCATCAAGCAATCAATCCTGATTCCAAGTTAGCCAATTTTAATATAGGATATCATTATATGACACCTATAAGCTTGAGCCTTGGAATCAAGATAAATTCTATCACACTAGTGATTGATTTATTTAGCTATCTGTATTTTCTTCACCTACCTGCTTAGTGCTGTAGTGATTGCTTGATTGATTGATTTATTTACTCTGTTTTTCTGCATCTACCTACTCATGGCTGCAGGGATTTATTTGTTTAGAATGTGTTTACCTCCCTACTGCCATTATGATTTATTTATTTAGATTGTATTTTTCTGTCCCTACTTTTTGCTGTAGGGATGTATTTTCTCTTATGGTTTTTCTGCATTTTCCTGTTTTGGGGCCCTGAGCATCCACTTCCCCGTGACGCGTGGTCGGGTGGGGGTGGGGCCGGCCAGTTACCAGACTTTCCGCATTAGTTCCGTCGATGGCAGGCACATGTGCTGTAGCTTTGACTGGGACTCAGCTATGACTTGGGTGCATTGCACCCTCAGGCTTTCCTGGCTTTGTGCCCCATGTGGCTGGCAGGTTAGGCTACTGGGGACCATAGTGGATGATATAGATCACAGGCATGCTATATAGAGCTGTGCACAACCCCTCAAGGGTTACAGGCACAACTGGCAGTGTTACCACTTATACTCATCCCCCCTCACCCCTTTTGTTTGTTCAGATGATTGCTTGCAGCACTCTGTTATATCATATTGACCAATGGATCACCTCTTGTGAGGTAACTCAGTTGGTGAGTTCCCTGACTACAGGTGTACTCATTATGCAAGTTCACTATTTACGGAGTGTCAGGCACTATTTAACTGAAGTGCGTTATCTACAGTTACACAATGGAATGCTTGGTACAGTCACACAGAAGAATGCTATCTACAGTTACACAGTAGAAGGCTATGTACAGTTACACAGAAGAATGCTATGTACAATTACACCGAAGAATGCTATGTACAGTTACACAGAAGAAGGCTATGTACAGTTACACAGTAGAAGGCTATGTACAGTTACACAGAAGAATGCTATGTACAATTACACAGAAGAATGCTATGTACAGTTAGACAGAAGAAGGCTATGTACAGTTACATAGAAGAAGGCTATGTACAGTTACATAGAAGAAGACTATGTACAGTTACATAGAAGAAGGCTATGTACAGTTACATAGAAGAATGCTATGTACAGTTACATAGAAGTATGCTATGTACAGTTACACAGAAGAAGGCTATGTACAGTTACACAGTAATATACTATGTACAGTTACATAGAAGAATGTTATGTACAGTTACACAGAAGAATGTTATGTACTGTTACACAGAAGAGTGTTATGTACAAATACACAGAAGAATGTACGTACAGTTACACGGAAGAGTTGTACGTACGGGTACACGGAAGAGTGTTATGTACAGTTACACAGAAGAGTGTTATGTACATTTACACAGAAGAATGTTATGTACAGTTACACAGAAGAATGTTAGGTACGGTTACACAGAAGAACGTATTGTATGTTTACACAGAAGGATGTTATGTATGGATGCACAGAAGAGTGTTATATACAGTTACACAGAAGAAGGTTATGTATATTCAATAAAAAATATTTGAAAAGAAGGTTACGTACAGTTACACATAAGTGTGTTAATTACAGTTACACAGAAGTGTGTTATGTGCTATTAATCTAAAGAAGTGTTATGTACATCTTATCTGAAGAGTGAAAGGTACATTTTATCGGAGAATGGAATGCGCAGTTCCTCACCTGTACATCTCTGAAGGTCCTGACTTGTCTGTGCCCCAGGACTTGGCCGGCTTTGTCCGTGCCTTACTGATTGGCTTGCTCTGCCTGTGCCCCATTGATTGGCCTGCTTTGTCTGTGCCCCATTGATTGGCCTGCTTTGTGTGTGCCCCATTGATCTGGCCTGTGCTGTCTGTGCCAGAAAGTCTGCATGCCAAGCCTACTGCCACATACTCACGCTTGTGCATTGCATGCGCTGCCCAACTTGCCTCGGTCACTATATGGGGTGCTGCCCCTATCTCCCTGCCAGTGACTCTTGTCCTCTATACTCCTTGAAGTCGCTTTGCCTGGGACCGCTGCACAGGAGAACCCTTATCCGGGTTAACAGCGCAGACAATGACTACTATGGCAGTGACCGCCTCTGTGGAATTAGGCTTCAGCCAGGGTCCTCCCTTAAGCTTATCAGGAGCGTAACGCTAGAGGGCCCACCTTTAAAACGACAGACGTCTGGAACGAGTCAGGCTCTCCTGGAGGAGAGCAGGCAAGGGCACATAAGTGCTACTGGAAGGGCGAAGTCCCTGAACCATTGACTTGAATGAGTCAGACTCTCCTTGAGGAGAGCAGGCATGTGCGCATGAGCGCTACTGGAAGGGTGAATGCCCTGAACCAGGCTCCCGGAAAGATAAGACTCCGAGGAGTGGCTAACTCCTCTGCAGTCGGCCAGACGGCCCTGCCTATATGGCGCTGGGGAGGCGATGACCACCGGATGCGGCAGTGACCACCTTCTTAAAAAGGCAGCCGACTTGGAGGAGTCAGACTCTCTGAGTGGAGAGCAGTCAAGGGCGCATAAGCACTATGGGTAGGATGAAGACCCGGAACCAGACACCCGGAAAGATTAGACTCCGGAGAAGTGTCTAGCCCTGGTATGATCGACCTTGATGGCCAGACGACACTGCCTATGTGGCGCAGGGGTGAAGGTCCCCGTAAACCCCCACCATGGCCGCCCTAGCTGAATGGCGGGCGGACCGGTTCCCCCTCGGAGGGAGAGGACGATGGGCGTGTGGATTATGATGACGGCCCCTAGTGGCACCATGAGATGTAGAACAAAGTCCACTACAGGGGCCCTCGACGACCTTGGAAGAAGAGGTTGTCTAGTGGATCGCCCCTGTTCGACCCTCGATTCATTGCTCACCTGGTTTCTTTGGAATGATCTCTGCCCGATCACCTAGCACCATCGGTGCGTTTCTGGGCCCGTAGACCGCTGGCTTGAGAAGCCCACAGGATAATTCAAGCGGTATTCCCAGCCGGGCTCCCGAACATAGTAGCCGCAAACCCAGACTTAGACCCCGATGGGGCACTGCGATTTTGCTGGTTAAGCACCTGTCTAGTATTCAGGAGATCCTGAGTGCGGCCCACTGCAGTGCCTATACTATTAAGTCCACACTGGAAAGCCGATTGTTCTCTGCTACACGAGTGAGTTGTGCTAGCGAATATACGAGGAAGTATAAGAGCTGTCCTTTTTTACATGGAAGTACTTCACTGGAGCTTATCCCAGCTCCAACCCGTACCTTTTATAGGGGATTGGACCCTTGACCCGGAATTTCACACTTGCCTCCACTTTCAGATGCCATCCCAGACGGGGCCCCGAGTCTGTGGTGGCAGACGACCCTATCCTAAACGCAGTTTGGACCGCTGAAGGTGCTTGGGATAAAGAGATCTGAGCCCCTCGGAGTCCCGGCACGAGGCTAAGATTGAACGTATATTCATTAGTTATTGTGAATTAGATGCGGCCCTCAAAAAACTTCTAGGGACCGCAGGGCCCAGTTCTGGTAAGGTGGCCTCTATTTTCTCCCTGGTGAGATAGGTATCTTGTGCATCAGTCATTTGGGCGACAATACAACCTGGTTGGGAGGAATTGAGGACATTCAGGAATACCAGAACTATCTGAAGAGATCTTTCTCGTTTTCCACGCGTTGGGACCCAGATGCGACTCTTCATCAATATAGGACATCTTGCTGTACAGTCTACCTGGACGGGCTTGCCGGACCACCTGCGAGGTACCTCCCAGACTGAAAGGTCAGACGCTCCCTGCGTTTTCCCTTGTTAGAGTCCCTGGATTTTATTTTTCAACCAGGGAAATATTGACCTCCTCTACATCTCAAGGAGTGGAGTCCTAGAGGGTGGATTGGACGCAAGGGGGTGACCCCTACGCTCTCCTCTGCCTGAGTTCTCGTACATATGGAATAGTTTTCTCTGGGAGGACCCGGCATCAAGACTTTAGTCCACGGAGAAGGACCCATCAGGCCCCAACCAGTTCGGCTGGATGACGGACCCATTTGCTCAGCGATGGACGCTTCCCTGCAGGAGTGTTTGACATGGAGATGCGGACGAGTCTCCTCCGTTTGTTTGGTCTCAGGACCTTTCTACAGGTGCCTCGGTCTGCTGGTACTTTGGAATTATGATCTCCGTTTCGGCAGAGTCGAACCTAGTTCCTAGATTCCCTGGACCCTTGCTCATTTGATCTCGGGGATTGTGAGACTTTGGTCTGCATGGCGACCCTGACGTAGTTGGATCTCCTAATTTTGCTACCGCTTTTACAGGGTTCAGGTATTGTTCGGTCACTTTATTACCGGGGACTGCCATATTAATTAGATTAGGTAGCGGGTACGACTGTTGTCGGCGGGCCTCGCTCTGCTTAGAATTCCCTTTATGATTCCTGAGGACGGGTATTCATCTCCCCAGGGGGTACAAGCATTTTTGTTATGCTCCTATGGTGGGTTCTGTCAGGTTTTGCCCATTCACTGATTCTGGATTTATTTCAGTTATTACACCTTGTTTTTCTTTCAGATGGGTTCGGCGGTTCGGACCTTAGTTGTCTATCAGCCTTAGTCGGACCCGAGGGTCATATTCTTACTTTGGTAGCGCTCCCACCTTTAGGCGGTGTTCGACATCACCGTTTGTTTAAATGGTTCTTCCCTTTTTCTCGCCCTTCATGTACCGCTTTGTTGTGGTTGGCATTGGCCGGGCGTATAGGATTTTTCAGTTCACTTCAGTCCATAACACGGCGACTTCAGGTACCGACATGGTTGGCGTTTTTCTCCAAGACATTGTACGCTTTCCTGAGCTATCTTCATAGAGTTTAGATTGGTACGGCGGATCGTGTTTCTTTGGTCTTTGCTGTCCGAGCGTTAAAACAGCAAATATGAAGCCTCCTGTCATGCTATAAAATTGTAGATTATACTAGTTTTAGTGTAACTATAATCTTAATTTTATTAATGACAGGAGGCGAATATTTCCCTTGCAGTTTCTCCCTCCCATTGTTTTTTGTTGGTTTGATTGACTTGTTGTTTATTAACCTGGTCTCCTGGGCTAGGTTGGTTATCTGGGGGAGTTGGGGTTTATCTGGGATACGGTACCGTCAGTATTTTATGATGGGGATTCAGGTTTTTTCACTATCTGGGATATTATACTGTCAGTATTTACGATGGGGATTCATGTTTTCTCAGTACATTTCATTCGCTAATCAGTGTTTTCGACTCTGTTTATCTCATTTCAGTTTAATGGTTTGGCTACAGTTCTTAGATCCGACTACTCTACAGGATAAAGGTCAAGGCTTCACCCACTGATTCCACGGTTTCAAGTTCGCATGGCATTCATCGTTATGTTATGTTTGTTTCTTCTGTTATTGTATTTGTGGTGTATTGTTCATGTACTTTATTTGTCGCAGCGTGAAAGAGGAAATAGATAGTTGGGAGAAGCCTTTTATAGATTCCTGATGTTTTTTGTCTCTGGTGTTTTTATCTCTATGTTAATGTGCTGCTGTGGAGTTCTAGTAAAGAGAGTCTTAAGCAAATATTCGCCTCCTGTCATTAATAAAATTAAGATTATAGTTACACTAAAGCTAGTATAATCTACAATTTGCAACCATAGATTCCCTCAAGGAAAATACTTATGGAAAAACAACTGTCTATTTTGTTAGTCATGAGTTTTGTTGATTTTCATTTTTATGATATTGCACACTGACTCTTTTTAGACTGTATTAGTTTTGACTAGTTTCTTACTGAGAGTGGCAGGGTGGTGCACATTTTATTTCATGAGGATATGTGAAAATCCAAATGAACTATGAATTGATCTGCACAATGGCACCCCATAACCCATACCCTATGTGAAGAGGGAAAGGGATTAACCTCACCAGGATAAGTGGCTATGACAGAGAACTGAGCAGTGAGAATACATCTATAGTATATCTATACACCATAACTGATTCATTAAGCTAAAGCTGGTTTGGTGCTTATATTACCACTTGAACTTTTGACAAAAGTGTTTTAAAACTGACAGTTAGCCTCTATGCTCTTTTTCTGTTTCTGTGCAGAGAGTGAAGCAGGGAAGGGTACAGATGCAATAGTTTTGAGGTGACAGTTGTCCTTTAACTAAAGAGTATTATTATTATTAGCATTTATATAGTGTCAACATATTTAGTAGCGCCTTAGAGAGCTTGACATACAAAGCAGTGTTTATAGAAACAAGAGATGAATATGGCCAGCCACAGTCCAGCTCCAACTGGATGTATGGCTAAGGCAGAGATTACACACTTCCTTCTAGCCATACCAATTCATACCAGCAATTGGTACTGTGATTAACTGAAAGCAGACAGCTGACACTCACAGCCAATCACCACCACTTATGCTGCTCAAGCTAATGCTTCCTCGTTATCGCAAGCAACAAAGAAGGGGTGGGCTACTGGGGATCCTTGTTTGGCATCAACGCATTAAAAGCTGTTTCAACACTGAAATGTAAATACAACACCAGGGGTCTCTTCGAAATGAGATAAAACAGTTACAGTGCCTACAATGCCTCAAAACCTAGATTTACTATATTATAAAATGTAGTATTTTCTTGTAGCATTGTATTAAATAAATCTTCTATAGAGATCTCGACTTAAGTATGAAAATAGTTTGAAATAGTTTAAAAAGTGTAAACCAGGTTGTAAATTAGAGCAGAGAAGCAAGTAATTTTTTGAGTTCCTATATTAAAAAAAAAAAAAACTGCTCTTCCACATATCTGATATGTTTGGCATTTTAAAATAGCTGAGATTTCAAGGATTTGTTTTTAAGTCTTGAAGAGGGATATTTATATAAGAGAGAACAGAATTTGAAAGACCTGAGGCAGCAATGGACCAGTCTTGATAAGAGAGGAAAAATAACACAGGATAAACTGGGTATGTATTAGGAGATAAAGTAAAAGAAGCATGGATGAATTATACTGTGAGTGGGCCAAAAGCCCATTAGGCAAAATCTAGGAATAATGAAAATTAGAAAAATAGAACTTTAGTTTTATTACTCATGTCAATAATAAATCTATTCATCTATATGACCGAGAGTATACATAATAATTGTGCACATCATGTGTCTGCTAATTATACTCCTTTGTGCTGTTTCTTTAATTTATGAGAAAATCATTGGTTCATGGGATGGAGTTAATATTCGCATCATTTAATTTTTTTTTCCTAAAATGGAAATGACAGATTAACACATTGTCATACCTGTACTCTTTTCAGCCACAATCATACAAACAAGATTTCATCTCACTAAAACGTATTGGGATACTATAAGCACTAATTTAGATAACAAAACTGATCTATAGAAAAAGATTTAAACTCTACAGAATTCTAGAAGCAACAGCATATCCAACATAACACTGTTCATTGTGCATGCAGGGAAACATTACAATTTATATAACATTTGTAATATGATTGAAATATTCCCTATGGCATTTCTGCCAGATTTCTTATTCACACCATACAATACAATTTAAGGTCTTAATACATTATTCTTAATTTCAAGTATGTGCCTATGTCACTCCTATTCGACAGGTTTTAATGTTATTATAACACTGCACAAGTTACCTCTGGCAACTGTAATTAACCTGGATTATGTTTCCGTTTTAGCAAACATCAGACGGGAACATAAATGCTGATTTATTTAGTCACAAAGTCAAATACTCCTCTAGTCATAATGAGTAGGAGAGCATGCTCCACTTATTAGAAATAATATCCCTTTGTTTTAATCTTTTAATATGTTATCGTTAGCAGCAGTATACACAGTTTAATGCAGAGACAGTCTTTTAGCTTTTAAGCGTGACTAGAGTATTATAGTGCATGTTATGCTTATTAACAGAGTTTATAACCAGGTCGATATCTTATTAGTTCCATTTCTGGTCTGTAGCTCAAAAAATTGGACTGGTCATCGGTAAGAGGTCCGAGGCAGATATTTGTTCATAGGATACAGCAATGTTTTGGCTCAGAAAAAGCCTTTATTAGGACATATGGCTGAATTCCTTTTTTACATGTACTTACCCATAACTCTTTCTCACTTCTGGTCTGTGGCCTCTAGTGAAATGGGCATGAATCCACATGGATTTTTAATTTACAAATATGATTCCTAATCCACAATCATAAATCCATATAACAGAATATGTAGGCAGGGTTATTCACTAAAGTGAGAATTACTGTGAATTCCAAGTGGATGTCAAAATGTAGGCCAATGAACAAATCAAGCAAAAGCAATTAAAAATAGCACAACACAATGAATGCTTCAAGCGGCTCCGCCAAATTAAACTGAAAATGCAACTTATAATGACTGCTTCAGTTTGAAAGGGTGCAAAATATAGGTGTATACCAATACAAAAAAATATATACATAACATTTATATGTAAATATATATTTTGCAGTACAGGAATAAGCTAATTTTTGCATCCTTTTCATTAAGCTACTTATGGTCAAAATATGATTGACGGAATCGTTTGACCTGGCTGATCCTGGTTTATTTCTTTATATATTTTCTTTCTTTCTTTCTTTCTTCCTATCTTTCTTTCTTTCTTTCTTTTTTAGTTTTAGTCGTATTTTAGTCATCTGAATTGTTTTAGTTTTAGTCGTGTTTTAGTCAACTAAATCTCCAGTACATTTTAGTTGACACAACAAAAATCTAATGGGTTTAGTTAAAGCCTCTATCTGTCTCTTTTGCCCCTTCCCCAGTCCTCCATTTCTCTTTGTGTCCTCCCAGATACTCTAGGTGTATCTCTCCCAAGCCCTGGTCTGTCTCTTTTGCCCCTCCACAGCCCCTCTGTGCAGTGGTAACTTTGTCGGCCAATTTCAATTTAGTTTTAGTCATAGTCTTTTGACTAAAAAGCCATTTTAGTTTTAGTCGTATTTTAGTCCTCTGAATTGTTTTAGTTTTAGTCCAATTTTAGTCAACTAAATTTAAAACATTTTAGTCTACTAAAATTTGACTAAAATTGTAAGTCGACAAAATTAACACTGTTTCTTACTTTCTTTCTCTCTTCCTGTCTTTCTTTCTTTCTTTCTTTCTTTTCGTGTTGGTTCTCTAACCATCAATCATTTTTTGGGGGATGGCACCAAAGAGCAGAACACCGAGTCACAAACAACTTAATTGTTCATTTCGGTTATTTCATGATTTGGTCATACAGCAATTCACAGTTACAAAATTCAAACTACCTGCCGATCACCCATAATTCAAACAAAATTTCAGCTTGTTTTAAACCAAATGCAGTCTAAATGAATGTGTTTATGCTGCACAGTAGGTGGAAATATATCAGATGTATAGTGGTTAACTGACTAACTCTACCTGACAGTTTTGTTGTTCTGCTCTGTATACAAAGCAAGTATTGCTGCTTCGATTTAAATAGCACATAGTAAGACAGCAGGAATTACATAGAATCTAAATGGAGAGATATGAAATTTGCAGTGGCAAAGTTGAATAATGGAAAATAACAGATGTGGAAGTTTAAGTTAGAAATGCTGCTTTTCTAAAACATCTTGTGCTACGGAAAAAAACCTTGTGATAAACCAACATAGTGTGAGGGAATGAACAGACTAGTAAGAATTATTTGTTACCTAAATGAAAATGAACAACTAATTACAATCAGAAACATATTAATATATTAAGATATGTTGCAGGAACTGGAGTAATGCTCTGCTTTAAACAGTAAACTCTATTTGCAATTGTGACATATGTGAGCAGGCAGGATAATATCCAGGAAATACCTGAATGTGTGAAATCTGTGCTACAAATAGCTGTGTGCTGTTGTGCCGGAAACTGTATGAAGTATAACATAGATACATTGTTGATTTGCACACTTCCCAAGTTTTTTACTGCCCTCCATAAATTTTTTAGATGGTAGCCCGAGTCATAGCTGACACTAGATTATACTAAATGAAAATAAATTGATAACTAGGGTATAAGATAGGAAAATATATGTGTTGAAGGGAATCCAAAACCAGATGCAGCTCTCAAAATGCATGAATGGGTTAATTTCTGTAAAGATGAATCACTAGACTAACAACCTTGTAGATTGCAAGTACATCATGTAGTCTCTTTGCACATAACCATCTTTGTCTCCCCCTCCCCTTCCCTTCTTGGAAGACTCCACCTACCACATGCCCCCTAGATAAGTTTTAGATCAATGAATGGTTATATGTTCAATTCATGCTGTTGGCACGAGCATCTTAATGCTCTTAGTCAATATTTGATTGGTAATGAATGACACTCTCCCTAGACCTCCCCTTATTGCACTTTGTTTTAAAAACTTTGTTCTGTTCAATAAATATCGGACATTTTCTGAATAAGACTAATTTGGGTGTTGTGTTTTTTGTTACATACATTCTCTAGAGAATACTTCAGGTGCTGCACTTTCTTTTCCTGTTTTATCTTACCCCCTATTGGACAAGAGAGACTCCGTTTTTGGTGATTGACAGGGGTCAAGTCCTGGGGAAAAAAGTGTGGGAACTCACCCAAGATTCCGCCTCCCCCCCCCCCTTAAAAAAAAATTACACTCCTATGCATATAGTGCAGTGCAGGGTGTGTATAATGAATGCAGTGTGTTTGTAGTGAATGCAGAGTATGGATAATGAATGTAGTGTGTTTGTAGTGAGTGCAGTGTGTATAATGAATGTAGTGTGTTTGTAGTGAGTGCAGTGTGTATAATAAATTTAGTGTGTTTGTAGTGAGTGCAGAGTGTGTATAATGAGTGTAGTGTGTTTGTTGTGAGTGCAGTGTGTGTATAATGAATGTAGTGTGTTTGTAGTAAGTGTAGAGTGTGTATAATGAATGTAGTGTGTTTGTAGTAAGTGTAGAGTGTGTATAATGAATGCAGTGTCTTTGTAGTGAGTGCGGATTGTGTATAATAAATGTAGTGTGTTTGTGGTGAGAGCAGAGTGTGTATAATGAAGTGTTTGTAGTGAGTGCAGTGTGTATAATAAATGTAGTGTGTTTGTAGTGAGTGCAGAATGTGTATAATGAATGTAGTGTGTTTGTAGTGAGTGCAGAGTGTGTATAGTGAATGTAGTGTGTTTGTAGTGAGTGCAGAGTGTGTATAATGAATGTAGTGTGTTTGTAGTGAGTGCAGAGTGTGTATAATGAATGTAGTGTGTTTGTAGTGAGTGCAGAGTGTGTATAATGAATGTAGTGTGTTTGTAGTGAGTGCAGAGTGTGTATAATGAATGCAGTGTGTTTGTAGTGAGTGCAGAGTGTGTATAATGAATGTAATGTGTGTGTAGTGAGTGCAAAGTGTGTATAGTGAATGTAGTGTGTTTGTAGTGAGTGCAAAGTGTGTATAGTGAATGTAGTGTGTTTGTAGTGAGTGCAGAGTGTGTATAATGAATGTAGTGTGTGTAGTGAATGCAGTGTGTATAATTAATGTAGTGTGTAGTGAGTGCAAAGTGTGTATAGTGAATGTAGTGTGTTTGTAGTGAGTGCATAGTGTGTTTAATGAATGCAGTGTGTTTCTAGTGAGTACAGAGTGTGTATAATGAATGCAGTGTGTTTGTAGTGAGTGTAGAGTGTTTTTTTAGTGAGTGCAGTGTGAATAATAAATGTAGTGTGTTTGTAGTGAGTGCAGAGTGTGTATTATGAATGCAGTGTATTTGTAGTGAGTGCAAAGTGTGTATAATGAATGCAGTGTGTTTGTAGTGAGTGCAGAGTGTGTATAATGAATGCAGTGTATGTAGTGTGTTTGTAGTGAATGCAGAGTGTGTATAGTGAATGTAGTGTGTAGTGAATGCAGAGTGTGTATAATGAATGCAGTGTATGTAGTGTGTTTGTAGTGAATGCAGAGTGTGTATAGTGAATGTAGTGTGTAGTGAGTGCAGAGTGTGTATAATGAATGCAGAGTGTGTATGTAGTGTGTTTGTAGTGAGTGCAGAGTGTGTATAATGAATGCAGTGTGTATAATGAATGCAGTGTATGTAGTGTGTGTGTAGTGAATGCAGAGTGTGTATAATGAATGCAGAGTGTGTATAGTGAATGTAGTGTGTGTAGTGAGTGCAGTGTGTACAGTGAATTTAGTGTGTTTGTAGTGAGTGCAGAGTGTGTATAATGAATGCAGTGTGTGTAGTGAATGTAGTATGTTTGTAGTGAGTGCAGAGTGTGTATAATGAATGCAGAGTGTGTGTAGTGAATGTAGTGTGTTTGTAATGAGTGCAGAATGTGTATAATGAATGTAGTGTGTTTGTAGTAAGTGCAGATTGTGTATAATGAATGCAGTGTGTGTGTGTGCTGGATTGTGTGTGTGTTTGTGTGTGTGCTGGATGATTGTGTGTGTGTGTGTGTGTGTGCTGGATGAAGTGTGTGTGTGTGTGCTTAATGAATTGTGTGTGTGTGTGCTGGATGATGTGTGTGTGTGTGTGAGCTGGATGAAGTGTGTGTGTGTGTGCACTGGATGATGTGTGTGTGTGTGCGCTGGATGATGTGTGTGTGTGCTGGATGAAGTGTGTGTGTGTGCTGGATGAAGTGTGTGTGTTTGTTTGCTGGATGATGTGTCTGTGTGCTGGATGGTGTGTGTGTGTGCTGGATGATGTGTGTGTGTGTGCTGGATGATGTGTGTGTGCTGATTGATGTGTGTGTGTGTGCTGGATGATGTGTGTGTGTGCTGGATGATGTGTGTGTGTGTGCTGGATTATGTGTGTGTGTGCTGGATGATGTGTGTGTGTGTGCTGGATGATGTGTGTGTGTGTGCTGGATTATGTGTGTGTGTGTGTGTGTGCTGGATTATGTGTGTGTGTGTGCTGGATGATGTGTGTGTGCTGGATTATGTGTGTGTGCTGGATTATGTGTGTGTGCTGGATTATGTGTGTGTGTGCTGGATGATGTGTGTTTGTGTGTGTGCTGGATGATGTGTGTGTGTGTGTGTGCTGGATGATGTGTGTGTGCTGGATTATGTGTGTGTGTGTGCTGGATGATGTGTGTGTGCTGGATTATGTGTGTGTGTGCGCTGGATTGTGTGTGTGTGTGTGTGTGTGCTGGATTATGTGTGTGTGTGTGCTGGATGATGTGTGTGTGCTGGATGATGTGTGTGTGTGTGCTGGATGATGTGTGTGTGTGTGCTGGATTATGTGTGTGTGTGTGTGTGTGCTGGATTATGTGTGTGTGTGTGCTGGATGATGTGTGTGTGCTGGATGATGTGTGTGTGCTGGATTATGTGTGTGTGTGTGCTGGATTATGTGTGTGTGCTGGATTATGTGTGTGTGCTGGATTATGTGTGTGTGTGCTGGATTATGTGTGTGTGTGTGCTGGATGATGTGTGTGTGTGTGTGTGCTGGATGATGTGTGTGTGTGTGCTGGATTATGTGTGTGTGTGTGTGTGTGTGTGCTGGATTATGTGTGTGTGTGTGTGTGTGCTGGATGATGTGTGTGTGTGCTGGATTATGTGTGTGTGCTGGATTATGTGTGTGTGTGTGTGTGTGCTGGATTATGTGTGTGCTGGATGATGTGTGTGTGTGTGGTGGATGATGTGTGTGTGTGTGCTGGATTATGTGTGTGTGCTGGATTATGTGTGTGTGTGTGTGTGCTGGATTATGTGTGTGTGTGTGCTGGATTATGTGTGTGTGTGTGTGTGCTGGATTATGTGTGTGTGTGTGTGCTGGATTATGTGTGTGTGTGTGTGTGTGCTGGATTATGTGTGTGTGTGTGCTGGATTATGTGTGTGTGCGTGTGTGCTGGATGATGGGGGGGAGGGTGCATTTGCTTTTTAACCTTTATGTGTTTATGTTTTTTTTACTTTATTCCCCCCTCCCTGCTTCTTACCTTGTCAGGGAGGGAGGAGATCGCCTGGTGGTCCGGTGGAGGGAGGCAGCCGCTGCACACAGGTACCCATCACACGCGGTGTTCTTCTCCAGCTCTAACTCTCGCGAGACTTGCCTGTGCGGAGCGTTGCCATGGTAACCCGTGGCAACGCTCTTACAGCTGCGGGTCTCGCGAGTGTTAGAGCTGGAGAAGAACACCGCGTGTGATGGGTCCCTGTGTGCAGTTAGCAGGGCAGGTCCTGCAGGACTGGGAACGGGAACGGCGTTCCTGCTTTGGAAAAAGTGCAGGAACGCCGTTCCCATGCGTTCCTGCAGGACTCGAGCCCTGGTGATTGAGCTGCCTTTGGACTAAATCAGTATTGTACAATTGCTGAATTTTTTCTGTTTTTATCTATTAGTACATTCATTGTGTCTGAAAGATGTGATGTCTCTCTCTACATTTATTTCTCAGGTAAAGCATGAGACACTTACGGTCTTGCTGTAGTCGGGGAATAATCATAGCAACTAGAGTGCATCATATTGTACCCTCCAAGTAGTTTTTAAAAAAATAGTAGCAATATCAGGCTACATATCTTTTTTGTCAAGTAAATGAGTAATCATGACTTAATCCTAGATATGAAAATAATTATAGTTTATAATAAAGCTGTTAATAATTTCTATTGTACAAACAGCTGACAAAATTTTGTCGGAGGCCTTTAAGTTAACTCACTTAATTAGTAAGTGTTGACAGTATAGGCATTTAGTTTTTGGCAGCAGTGAGACATCATTTGAATAAAAATATTATTGCACTGTTTTACCATTACCATTTAAGACATCACATTTCAATGGCATCTTAAATAAATATTATAAAACCTTTAGAAGGTCCCCAGAAACCATAAAACCTGGACCTTTTAGGAAAAATATAATAGCCAAAACTGTTGTCACTTCTATACAGTCTGAAAGAAAAATACCTTGGCTTTTGCTTGCAGTGAGGACAATTTCTCCACAAATGCCATTTTTAAAAAAAAATTCTTTACTTATTTAAAGGAACACTCCAAGAACCATAGCCACTACAGCATGCTGGGGCCACCATTCTAAGTAGTCAAACTTCTGTAAGCTCCGCTGAGTTATGCCCTTCAGTGCAGCTCACCTCTCTCAGCCAATAAGGTAAGTCCTGCACCACTGTTCTAGAATGGTCTGACAGCTACAATAAGGGTGACACAGAGCACTATTGGCATTAGGACAGAGCTCTGTGGATCTGAGGGCTGTGGATCTGAGGGCTACTTCCTCTTTTTTGCTGTAATAAAAAAATATCAACATTACTGAATACGCTAGAGGACTAGCAAGCTATATCGATGTAAATTTTATTGTCGTTAGAAAATCATTCAATCACTCTTCATCCCCCCTCAAACCTAACCAAACTGCTTAGATTTTCTGTTCTCTTACAGGGACCTCAGGGAACCATGATTTTTTTCAGCCATCCCTTTTTCAAAAGGATGGTGGCCTGGTTCCTTCACAACTAAGCTCTATTTTGCTTTTTTCCACCTTTGAATTATTTAACCCCCTAGCGGTGGATGACTTGGAAGCTTGCCGATAAAAGGCCAAGAGTCAAATATGCCATCTCCAACATAAGACTACTTGAAGAGTAATAATTTACGGAGGGTGAGAGAGACTGAAACTAATAAAGAGGACTATGTGTGGTGTATATACCCATGCAGTGATATTATGGTTGTAGTGTAAAAAGTATACACAGATTCAATGAGAATCAATGTACTCATATCAAACTATCTGTTGTGTGCTAAGAAACCCCAACCCACATTTAGTCCATTATTGTTAATGTTGAAGAAAATTGTAATTCTGCTTTCCTTTCCTTTGTATTTTTAAAGGTCTCTGTGAGTATTTTGATTTTAAGTTCCTGAACTTTCTTTCTGTGAAGTGGTGTCCAGTGGACATACAGTAATGGTCTTCTGCATGGTGTTCTAGTGTGTCTTCATTCATTCATTAATTCTTTCATTTAATTGTTAAATGGTTTCACCAATGTAACATCACTGTTCACATTTCTCCATTCAATCATGTGTATAGCAGTATATAGTATGATCCTTTGACGTTATATGTTTTACTGTTGTGAATGGCTAGTATGTTATTTATGCAGATATGCTGACACCATATGACAACATGGATAACACTGTGTTCTTTGTGTACTTTCTTGTGTGGACATATTCCTGACCATTCTCACTTAAGCAAATTACTTTGGCCCATGTTCATTTACTGTAGGTTATGCATTTGTGCTTTTGTGTGAGTATGTAAATTTCACGTTTTTTTTTTTTTTGGTAATGAGTATTACGTTTTTTTTTTTTTTTTAAAGGGACACTATAGTCACCAGAACAACTATAGCTTATTGCATTTGTTCCAATGAGTAGAATCATTCCCTTCAAGCTCTTTGCTGTGAACACTGTCTTTTCAGAGAAAATGCAGTATTTACATTAAATAGAAAAAATTATATAGAAAAACAATTTACCATCACAGTGTCAATGTGTATAGTGAATACTAAGTATAAAATATATTTTAAATCAAATTGAACAGCCTCCCAAGATCATTACCCAGAGAATGACATTAAATTGCAGAATATATGGAAAAAATGAAAAACTTGGGATACGGTTGTATACATATATAAACAGATATGCGCTTTAAATGAATATACTCACAAGACGAAGGCGTTTACTGCACTCAAGGGTGCATCCCCCGATGTTATTGGGGGGCAATTGATCCCTGTTGCTGCTCCAATAGGGTAGATATGAAACAGGACTCCAGAAGGTGAAGGTATAAAAAATCAGCAGCTTTATTATAAAAGGGTGAACAATCACCCACAAATAGTAAACTAAAGAAAAAAAGTTATATATTGTTTATGTTACTTATTTAGATTTATACAGCCGTATCGCAAACGCATCGGTTTTTCCAAGTATTTACATTACAGCCTAGTGATAACTCCACTGGCCACTCCTTAGATGGCTGCTAAAGCTGCTTCATTGGGCAGTGCTGCAGAGTAAGCAGCACTGCCATTCAATGTCTCCACCCTCTGCATGCAGACACTAAACTTTTCTCATAGAGATGCATTTATTCAATTAATCTCTATGAGGAGATGCTGATTGGCTAGGCTGGCTCTGCCCCTGATCTGCCTCCTTGAAAGTCTCAGCCAATCCTATGGGGAAGCATTGTGGTTGGCCCAGACCACTACTTCTGATGATGTCAGACAAGGGCAGTACCAGCAGCTACAGACCTGAATACAAGTAAGATTATACTATATTTAAGAAGGCAAGAGTGGGCCAGGGAGACTAGATGGTGGTTTAAACACTGTAGGGTCAAGAATACATGTTTGTGTTCCTGGCCCTATAGTGCTCCTTTAAATGGGAATATTTTTATTTGAGGAAGTTCTCTGTGACATACCGTATGCCGTACATGGTTCTATGGAGTTAGAACATTGTAAAGTTCCTATTCCTTTTTAGGAGATACATTTTTGTGTAGATATTACACAATTAGAATACCCTTTAATAGTCTTTTTCCAAGGTTATCAATTTTACTCATTTGTTGGGTACCTTTTTGTGCAAGGTGTTATTATTTATGAAAACTGTCATTGAATTCAGCGATCATACATAATTCTGGTGCAAATATATTGAGCAAGGAATAAATATACACAACTATGCAAACACAATATTTAATAGTTCAGTTTTTTTTTTTTTTTAAATCCTTCTCCTTTAAAATGCCAGCGGTGTACAGATTAAAAATGCCTAGTGTGACCTACTTGAGTGCTTGAAGGATAGAAATATGTCATATTTTCAGGATAAGCAAGATATATGCAAATTAGCTATATTCTTATTTAGATTAGAGAGATTGTAGGGAAATTTGATTCATGCATATGCAAGTGGAATCCGTAAATACATTTATGCTCGCTTTACGTAATTTGATAGAAAAGTCAAAACTTGCTGTATGAGCTGAAAATTGTAATTAATGTAAACAGATTAAAGGCTCTGCAACTAATACTGTAAATGTAAAGGTGGCCTAAAATGACGTAAAGAGAAATCACTATTTTCCAAGCTAAATTTTTGCATGCTCCAAGAATTGTCGTCAAGGTCTAGAACTCTCACTTATGAGAGCGATTTCTGAGTTCTGCACCAGGAATCCTTAATTGTGCCTTTTAATTGTGAATTTATTATTTGACAAAGACTATGTTAAAGCCTGTGGCCAGTTATGCTGTGAAGTATATATATATATATATATAGAAAGAGAGTTTACCAGGTAGAAAGAAAAGTGTTTTAACTAGTTTTCAAGGTATATGATGCACATATACTGTAGAACTGATTTCCACATGCTAGGCACAAATAATCTAACTTCTATCTGCCAAATAACTCCTAATTAAATATTATTATAAATATGGGGTTCCAATCAGACAACATAATGATCTTTGAGAAACAGTCTTCTACTTAACACTGAAACAAAGACATTATTTAATTCACACCTATTGAAAACAAAAATATATAACAGATTTATTTTTAACTTCTAATAACTTTGAATCAGGTTAACACTAACACAAGAGACTATTGCAATCATAATAACAAAGAGACCAATCTGTACAAGTGTACAAAGTTTATAAGAAATATATACTATGGCGCAAATATAACAAATGTTTCAAAGGCATAACCCCAGGTATTCCCGATTTCTATAACCATCACTTAGTCACCACCCTGTTGGTTCTTTCTTTAATATTGTCAAAAGAATGCGGAGAGAGATAAATATATTTATATTGATAATCCATGTAATGAAAATCTTTATTAAATTCTGGATTAACATGTGTCAGGTTTTATGCAATAATCAATTATTATATAACCTTGTTTTTGTTCCATAACATTAAATATGTTATTGTTCAATTTTTTTCTGATAGACGGATCATCTGAATTCCGTTTCTTTGAAGCATCATATAGGCGTATCATGAAACAAGACATGGGACAGTAACCGACTAGGTTAGTTTTCCTTGTCATTTGGTGTTCTGTCCATGGTACAAAAGAAAGATGATTGAAGGTTAGGAGACAGCCACAAAGTCAAATCAATCTATCAATTAAACAATCAAGCAAATAAATAATAAGAAATCAACCAGAGACCAGCTGAATCAAATGCTAAAAATGTGCAGATGAATGCTCAAAATCTCAAATATTGACCGAATGTAGACTAAGTTTGGATGGTAAAATGCAATTCCATTCAGTCGGAAATATGTCTGCTGAATTCCGATAAGAATTAGCCTAATTAAAAAGGAACCAAAATTAAGCCTATCACTGTACTGCAATATATATGTGCTGAATTGTCACGTTAATGGAATTCGGTTGACCAAATTAAAAGATTTTTTCGTCCGAATTGATTCAGTAACATTGAATATTTCTGCCATTCTCAGGCCTATTAGTTACTATATCATAAATGTTACAATACCATTTTCAGATCTTCCCAATTCACTGAACATGCGTGCAGTGTAAGTTCAGTTCCTTCAATTCTTACGTGAGAAATTGCATTTATATCTTAATTTATTATAAAATACCAATTAAGACAATTTAGCACCCATTCACGCTTTGTGATAATAAGTAACTCAATTTAATCTACACACAAATCTAATAAATGATAATAAAATATCAAAGTGAAATATATGTAAACATCTACAATTGTCCCATACAATTAAAACTTAAAACAAAAATAAAGTAAGACAAAATATATACATGATGAAAAATAGTGAGAAATTGTTGAAATGTTTAATATGGATCCAATGTACACTCATAAAAGAGGCTTCCGTAAAATTGAATTGCTAAAATCTAATTTAATACTGGCTCATAAAATCGTAGAAAAATTAAACTCTTCTCTATGTATACATGAATGGAATTATAAAAATATAAAAGCTGTAATGCCACAGCACTGTTTCTATAGATTAGGTGAAAAGAGGAGAACTATTCATTAGGTGGCCTTACATATTACATACAACTGAAACTAGTACACAGGCAACAAAAATAAAAAACAAATTAAATTTATTTTTATTTATGCGATTGAACAGAGGTAATCACTTGCAATGATAATGTATAGTCATTGTTAGGAATGGCTGGATTTAAACCGATCTATCAGGAAAACAATAGTTCAGACTCTGATGCCAAAGGCTAACCAACACATTGTCAAATATATTTTATTTCAGAAATATGTGTGATTGAATGTACCTATATATTGCTATTGTTTTCCTTGATTAGAATCAAGTATTGAACCTTGATATGTATAACTATTTACTTTTCTTGTCGCTTGATTAAATTATTTATTTATTTATAAAATATTTTACCAAGAAGGACACATTGAGATTTGTATGTTCTGGGTCCACAAAACATTGCATTGATTTACTAGGGTACAATAAAATACAAAAACAATATTAATACACAATATATACAAAATTTAACATGGAACAGGTACAAAATATATAATCAACCATGACAGGTGCATTCTGTTTTGAGATATGTAAAAAAGGATTTAAGGCCTGGGGAAGAAATCTATTTTGTTCATGTTTTGCAGAGTGCTTCCAATATTTTATACATGTATGATAATAGTCAATTATTTTGTTTGTTAGTGTTACACAATTCCTGGGTCTTCAGATCTCTGTGCGTTGTGACATAGTTTATAGACTCCTTTTTAAGTGAGAAATTCCAACAAACAGCCTCTTAGTGTGGCCATTCATTATAAGGGAAACAACTTTATCCCTAAGAGCTAAGCATCAATGGAAGGCTTTAAGAAATATAAAACTGGAATTTGTATTCACTATACTACTGGACAATATCAGTCTATCATTTGTTTAAATATATGGAGTAGAAAAAATGATTATGGTTTTCACTTAGCAGTCTCTTCAGTAACGAATAGAAAGATATCCAAGTATAAACACAGTAGCTAACTCACTATGGAACTATAGCAGAGTTTGACATTGTCAAGCAGAAATAATAATTACCGCAGACCCGAGAAGATGGACGAATTACACATGGCCTTTGTTTGGTTTTTAACCCCCAACTTAAAAAGATAATATTTTAAAATGAATAGAGAAACATAAGGTCACAATACCTATTTTAAACTTTCTAGTTCACGACCTTAAGAAAGTAAAGGGGCATTTTGAATTGAGGTGTCCTATTATACGTGTCCACTCATCAGGATCACAGTGACCAGGTGGCTGGGTACTTGATGACAATACACAATGACATCATTCATTGCTCCATGGCTTCTCACACCCATCGATTCCTAAAAACTGATGTAATTAAAATCCCTCCAGGCATTGGAGACTTTTTTTTTTTTTTTTAAATACACCCATATTCTGATCACATTGAATCCAGCAAACCATGACCATGCGGTGGAATGCAAGAAACATTTAAGTAAACTCAAAGTGTTTCTTATAACAGTGTCATCCTTAATCAGATTCCTTATACAATCTAAGATCTATTTTTATGTTTTCTGGAGACGCTACAGAAGATTAACAATGCATTTAGCAAATTAATGTGTATGAACAAAAATTGAATCCTGTAATTGTTTTTACTGATATTTATGATTATAATTATTATCTATAAATTGAAATATATATTATGGGGCTCAATATTGTTATCAATAAAAGTTCTGAACGTTATATATAAAAAGTAATACTAGGACAAAGTTACACTTTTTTTGTAATTTTATTTTATAAAATAGCATAATTCGTATTCTCTGCCATCAAATAAATACATTTTAAGGGTGCTCCTGGGGCCAATGAATACAACATAGAAGATCTAGAGCACTCACCAATCACCAACTTCAAAGCTCACAAAATGTAATCTTTTTTTTTTTTTTTTTTAAGAAACAGCTAAAGTCTAGGTAAAAATAATGGGGATTTAGTTACAGTATATGATTATACATTGCATGAGCCTACCACATTGCTAATGTACCCTATTTTTGTCAGGTCATATTCTAGCAACCTAATGCCTGATCTCATTAGATTAAATCAGTTGGGATATCCTTCCTTCTTGGGCTCTTTGCAGTGCAAGGATAAATAAGTCCCTGTAATGAGGCACCTGTGACAGGGAGAGGTAAAAAGCAATGAGCGCTGGTTTGGACTCGCAAATATATTTACACATGAAACCAAGAGGGCTGCACTCACCTACATTTTTATACATTATAAGAGCAGGCATTCAAATTTTGACAATAGGACTTGTCAGGTATGGGGTACATGGGTGTTGTGGCAGGCTTATGCAATGTATAAGCATATACTGTAACTGAACCTCCATTATTTTTTCTCAAGTCGTCTGTTTCTTTAAGTGTTTTTAGGTGTGCTGGATCTTGTATGTTGTATTATTTGCCCCAATAGCACCCTTATAGCATAATTTCCCTTATATATAAAACAATCTTCCTCCATCAGATATAATTCTTTGCCTGGTGCTTCTCCAGCAAAAATGCAGAAAGTAAAATAAGGATAGCTGTTTTTTTTATACAAGGTAATAAAAGCTAAGTTTTATTTTAAAGTCCTGAGAGTGCTATCCTTATATGACTTTATATATATATATATATATATATATATATATATATATATATATCTATATATCGACTGGATAGCACAGTGGTAATGTCACTGACTTTGAACTGGGAACCACACTGTACCAGTAACCTAACAATATATACCCTGCCCACCTCAATAATATGAGAGCAACACGAACCAAGAGAATCATGCCGGCTCAGACGCCGCCCGGATTAATAAGGGGAACCAGAGCAATCTGACGACAAGTGGGCTACTGGAACAAATCATTCCTGGACACGGAGCGAGAACCTAGACCTGCTTGAATGCTACTACAACAGCAGACCCAATGAGAGAGGCTACATGAAATGTATATGGGCGCTATGGATGAACAAGAGACTGGATAAAGAAGTTAACAATGCTGCATTAATGCCTAGCAGCACAAATGAACCAGCTACTAGCAACAGGCTCCCACCACGACTGGCTAACACAAGGCAGAACAATACTGATCATGAAGGACCCTCACAAGGGAACAACACCATCCAACTACCGACCAGTAATCTGCCTCTCCATAACATTCAAACTCCTGTCAGACATCGTATCCTCCTAGATCCAAGGGCATATGAGTCAATATATGACCAATACTCAGAAGGGGATTGGAAACAACACCAGAGGATCAAAACACCAACTACTGGTAGACCAAGCAGTCACAAGGGATTCTAAGACCAGACAGACCAATCTGTGCATGGCCTGGATTGACTACAAGAAAGCCTATGACACAATGCCACATACCTGGATACTGGAATGCTTGGCTCTCTACACGGTCAGCAAGACAATTAGAGCCTTCATCAAGAACTCGATGGGCAAGTAGAAAACAACTCTAGAAGCCAATTCCAGGACAATAACTCAAGTGAATATCAAATTTGGCATATACCAAGGTGATGCATTACCCCCAATGCTGTTTTGCATAGGCCTCAACCCCCCTAGCCAGATCATCAAGAAGAATGGATACGGATACAGGTTCAAGAGTGGAGCTACCATCAGCCACCTACTCTACATGGATGACATCAAGCTGTATGCCAAGAATGAGCGGGACATTGACTCACTGATCCACCTAACAAGGATATACATCAAGGACATCGGAATGTTGTCGGACAAGAAAAGGGCGGGCGGATGATAGCAAAAAGAGGGAAGATGATCAGGACAGAAGGAGTTAAAGTTCCAGAAGGCCAAATAGAAGATGTAGAGGACAGCTACAAGTACCTGTGGGTACCACAAACGCATGGCAACCATGAGGAAAGGAGGCAAGGAGGATAGCAACATCCAAGTACCTCCAAAGAGTCAGACAGGTCCTGAAGTCCCAGCTCAATGGCAAGAACAAGATCCAAGATCCAAGATCCAAAGAGGATGTTCCTTTGCACGACAGCACTGAGGCACTAATCCTAGCAGCACAGGAACAGGCATCAGCACCAGATCAATAGAAGCTGGAGTCTACCACACCAGGTAAGACTCAAGGTGCAGACTGTGCAAAGAGGCCTCTGAGACAGTTCAGCACCTAGTAGCCGGATGCAAGATGTTAGCTGGAACAGCATACACAGAGTGAAACAACCAAGTTGCTGGGATTGTGCACCAAAACATCTGCACAGAATATGGATTGGACCTGCCTAAGTCCAGATGGGAGATACCACAAAGAGTAATCGAGAATGACAGGGCTAAGATCCTGTGGGACTTTAAGATCCAGACAGACATGCAAGTGCTGGCCAACCAACCCGACAACGTGGTGGACGGAAGACTGCAGTTGTGGTGGATGTGGCAATACCCAATGACTATAACATCAGGAAGAAGGAACATGAGAAGGTGGAGAAATACCAAGGACTGAAAGAAAAACTAGAAAGTATGTGGAAAGTAAAGGCAGTAGTAGTCACAGTTGTGATAGGAGCACTCGGGGCTGTGACTTCCAAGTTGGGGGAGTGGCTTCAACAGATTCCAGGTGGAACATCTGAGATCACTGTCCAGAAGAGTGCAGTTCTAGGAACAGCTAAGATACTGCTCAGTACCCTCAAACTCCCAGGCCTCTGGTAGAGGACCCGAGAATGAGCAATAAACATACCACCCAGGAGGGTTGAGAAAATATATATATTTTTATTTTATCTGTATATAAATATATATATATATATGGAGAAAAGCATTGGGACACACCTCTTAATGAATTCAGGTGTTTCAATCAGACTCATTGCCACAGTTATAAAATATCAAGCACCTAGCCATGCAGTCTGCATTTACAAACATTTGTGAATAAAATGGGTTGTTCTGAAGACCTCAATTAATTTAAGCGTGGTACTGTGATAGGATGCAATATTTGCAATAAGTCACAGTCAACTGTAAGTGGTTTTGTTGGAAAGTGGAAGCTTTTAGGAACAGCATCAACTCAGCCACAAAGTGGAAGACCACGTAAAATCACAGAGCGGGGTCAACGAGTGTTGAAGTGCATGGTGCTTAAAAGTCGCCAATGCTCTGCTCATTCCATAGCTGAAGAGTTCCAAGCATCCACTGGAATTAATATCAGCAGAAAAACTGTGTGGCGGGAGCTTCATGGAATGTGTTTCCATGGTCGAGCAGTTGCACGCAATCGTCACATCACCAAGTACAATGCTAAGCGTCAGGTTGATTGGTGTAAAGCAACTGTAACTAGAACAGTGGAAATGTGGGCTGTGGATTGATGATTTACACTTCTCTGTTTGTCATTGTGGGTGAGTCTGGGTTTGGAGGATGCCAGAAAAATATTATTTGCCTGACTGCATTGTGCCAACTGTAAAGTTAGAGGAGGGATAATGGTATGGGGCTGCTTTTCAGGTTTTGGGATGGGCCCCTTACTTCCAGTAAAGGGAAATCTTAATGATTCAACATACAATGCTATGCTTCCAGATTTGAGGGAACAGTTTGGGGAAGGCCCTTTTCTACTACAGCATGACTATGCCCCAGTGCACAAAGCAAGGTCTATAAAGACATGGCTGTATGGATTTGGTATTGTAGTATTTGACTGGCCCACACAGAGCACTGACCTCAACCCCATCAAACACCATTTGGGTAAACTGGAATGGAGATTGGGAGCTAAGCCTTCTCATTGAACTTCAATGCCTGACCTCACATATGCTCTACTGGATGAATGGGCAAAAATGCCCACAGAAACACTTCAAAGTCTTGTGAAAAGCCTTCCCAGAAGAGTTGAAGTTGTTAGAGCTGCAAAGGGTAGACCAACTACATATTGATGTCTATGTATTTAGAATAAAATGTCATAAAAGTCTCTGTTGGTGTAATGGTCAGGTGTCCCAAACATTTGACCATATAGTGTATATACCAAGTTATCTTGATGTCTAAAACATTTTTTATTTAAGAGTTATTACTGGATATACTGGAAATTTCCCCCCAGCATTACACTTTTTAGCACAAGGTAAAAGTTATAACAAAATGGCATTAACTAGTGTCTGTATGTAACCAGTTACATAGGAATAGAAACACTGAGTGAGTTGAAACACTTCCATGGAGAGACATAGAAATAGCAAAGGGTGAATAGTATTTATTTCGCAGAATAAGTAATTTTATGTGTGGAATTTGGATACATTTACAGTATAAATCTGGCTCATATATCTCCATACCTATTGTTACTATTCGCAAGTAGTGACTGTTTAGCATCTGCCCATTTCACAATTAATGACAGGGAGTGACCAGCATGTGTTACTAAAAAGACAGTCACTAACAGTTCCAATTTCTTTATGAGAAAAGCTTAGTAACTAGTTCCAATCCTGTCATTACATTTACAGACTGCCACTAAGCCTCCAAAATTATTAATTGATGATATGTGAAAAATCTAGCTGTTTGATAATCCGCCCTCACACTTTATAGTTTCCCTTTAATAAATATATATGGCTGGACTGCATATCTTGCTTTTGCTGTTTTTTTAGGGGGGTGGGGGAGGAGCAGTGGAGGGGGTATACTAATATATTGAGTAATTAGTCTGTTGAAGCAAAAAATAGTAATTAGTAGGATTAGCTTCTTCAAAATGTATCACTTGCAATGCTTTAGACCAGTGGTTCCCAACCCAGTCCTCAAGTACCCCCTACCAGTCCAGGATTTAGGGATTACCCTGTTGTGTCTAAAGTGTTTTTTTTTTCTTCTCCTAAAAACACCTTAGTCACAACTTGGTAATCCCTAAATCCTGGACTGTTACGGGGTACTTGAGGACAGTGTTGGGAACCCCTGCTTTAGACAATAAAACTATTGAAATCAGCTGTTTGTATATTATCAAACGATGCAATCCTCTTCAACAAGCTATGATTTCAGGTTGAATACAGAACTCTAAATCAGGAGAATCACTGCTGGGAACAGAAAAAACATATGGTACAAAAACAGATCTTGCATGCACACTGCTAAGCTGTATGAAAATATAAAATAAAAGGTGTCCTTACCTGCACTTATTCAGTAAACAAGAACTTGTGAGTCAGGCCACAAAGGGAAAAGCACTTTGTTTAGCATATGAACCAGACAAAAGATTGCAGGCAGCCAAAAGAAAAATGCTTGATACATTTCCCATCATTAGGTTAAAATCACTGTGCCCGATCAGATCCAAAGGCAGAACCATTGAACCACACAAGCTAACATTTTGGCTCACATCAAAATCATTCTCACTGCTTGAGAAGGGCTCTGATTATAGCCGAAAAGTTGTGTTGTGTGGTTCAATAAATATACCTTTGCATAAAAGTAGTTTTTTGAATCTGGTGCTGTAATGGTACTTAGACGGTTCTTGCATTAGCTTTTGTCTTCTCATCTCTACATGTATTTCTAGTCAATGGTCCCCAGGTTGGGAATACATTAAAGAGAAATAATGCTGATAACAACATGAAATACAAAACAATCCAATGAAAATAATATGAACCAAACAGGTATAAACAATACTGATCCAATAGGCAATACTTCTATATACTAAACATTTTTATCTTCAACAATGTCACTAATATCAGGCCAAAGCCAAAAAGTACCTAATGTAGCAACAGAATGAAGACTCCGCTATTAATTAACAGAGTTACGTGTTTTAGTCATACTCACTTTTGACAGGAGTTTAAAAACAAGTTCACTGCCAAACATTGGTGGTAGAATAGACCAACACCACAGAGGAAAGGGACTTTTATTCAGGTACTGTCTGAGGATGTCATCTTTCCAACAAGTCAGTCTGTTCAATTTCTGCCATGCTAGCATTCTCATGGAAAACTGGAAATGTGACTATAGTGAAGTAGAAGGAAATGTCTAGCAGCAAAGATAACTCAATTTCATGTTGGTAGACCACACAGGTTTACAGAAAAGGGCCATATAATTCTGTCCATACTGCGGAGTCCATAAAAGCCTCAAACATGAGTAGCCGCACAAGATCCATTAGAATGATCTTTCCATGTCTTATGCATAACCATGTGTGTTATGAAGAATCAGTTCATTGGTATTGGACTGTGGAGAAGTAAAACACATTGTCTGGAGTGTTAGATGATGTGTTATTTATGTCTGTCTGTCAAATTACTCTGGGTATATTGAATGTTAGAAGACAGCTACTTGCCTTACCACATCATACCATCTGTAAATTTTACATGACAGGAGGCTTCATATTTTGAATTAAACTCACTTTACCAGCTCCACAGCAGTATAGAAAAACAAAATAAAGAACCAATCAAACTGTTGCAAGGTGTGAGGTATAGTGAACTAAGCACCTCTTCTTTCTTTGCTGGTCCACCAGCAAACAGGTCAGAGTTTTGGCTCTTCCCTATTGCTCTATTTTGTTTATGATTACCCAGCTATTATTGGTATTTTCTCTCTACACTTCCAGACTGCACCTGAAGATGACGCTCGGGGTTTTGAATATAAGTCTGGCTCCACTTTAATGCAGGAGTCTTTTCTGTGTGAGCCCCAGTTAGCGGAAGGCAATGACTGTCGCAGAGACAATTCTGGACCCTACCAGCAAGAAACGGTTTGATCTGCAGAATATCCAACACACACGGTCTGGGGATTGGAACCCCCTGAACACTTTTCCAAATGTATGCATTTATGACTCTGTAAACCAATTAAAGTCAGAATGCCCACGCCCTTCCCTACCGGATAAAGTGGCTCAAGTGCCTGAATTTGATCAATTGATGATTGAGATGGGCTTCCTCGGTGCCCAAGACAAATTGCTGGACTCCATTGGGCCCCTCTCAAGGATCATGTATCTTGTGGATGACGCCTTTATGAGAACTGACTCTTTCAATGTCAGCACTGTTCAGCAATGGGCCCACGCAAAGTGGTATTCCTCTGTATTGACAGAAAATCGTAAGACTTAGGTGCAAAGAAGCTCAGACCCCAGGCATAGGGCAAGCCATTCAGTGAAGCCTTCCTCAAGGAAATTGACAAGCATGTGAATGTGTTTACCTCTCTTACCAAAGCTCAAAGCTCAATGTAGAAGGTGTCAAGAGGCAACCCCACTAGAGGCTTTTTTTGGTGGGGCTGGTTGACAACAGCGTTATGGCACCAGTCGATTCTGGCCTTCAAGCTACCACACTGCTCAACCTCCACCATTCTACTGAGAAGTGAGCAACAGACAGCCTTTTTTGTGTTCCAGACAGAGGCTGCTTCTCCTCAGGTAAGCAACCCCTTTTGTTCATTCGGCTATGTGTCTCCATACTCAGACCGTATTTCCATTTTTTCCCACAATTGGGCCGACCTCTCTTTGGATACATGGCTGCGGCAAAATGGTTCTGGGTTGCAGGATAGACTTTGTCAGTACGTCTCTACAATCAGGCCCATCCAGGCCTATCAGTTCTCGACTTATGAACACGGAACTTCGAGAGCTTCTGCTCAAAGGTGCGATCCGGCTTAGTGTGCGGAACTGAACTTCGATCCGTTTACTGCACCTGTATCCTCGAGTCTGAGTTTTCTGTTCGGACCAGTTCTATCGGTCTATTAACATTGTTTGTTAAGCTATTTTGGCTGCTCACTTTCTGATTCTGGAAGCTACGGTTGGCAAGGACCCCCTAGTTGGGCATCTGCATAGGGTCCCATACTCTAATCTTTGGGACGTCTGCATTGTCCTCTGTTTTTTGCAGGAGGGGAAACCTAATGACAGTTTTGCTTTGCCAACTGTCGGCCAAGTTTACGTTTTTACTTTGCTTGGTCTCCGTCCTTTTGGACGTTTGGGAATTCTATTCTTTTGTGAGCCAAAATGTTAGCTTGTGTGGTTCCCCAACGTACCACACATTCCGAATTCCAAATTCTATTCTACGTTCTGGAACCACACTAGCTGCTTTCTCAGTTTCTCCTGATGGTGTGACCTTTCATTTTTCTCATTGGACTTAGTCAGATTCTTCATAATTTTTTTATACCTTTTTTGTGCATCGTATATGGCCTTGTGTTGGTACATCGAGGCTACCTCTTTGTTACGGACTTCCACTTTTGAACAATTGTTTGTGTCTTACATCAGGACACATAATCTTGTGTCGGCCACTAGTCAGTATGCTTGCTAGGGGGAGTCATTGGGTTTTGTCCCTTTTGGCTGTGGATTTCTCAATCAGTGCACATTTGGTTTGAAATGCGATGGCTTTGGCGGCTTTTTCGGCGGAAGCATCGCTTACAGATATTTTGCGTTCACCAAACTGGTTTCCATCCGGCATCTAATGCTTCTTTTTTTCTACTTCATCAGTGTTAAAAGTGCAAAATATGAAGCCTCCTGTCATGTTGTAAAATGTAAGTTTATGCTAGCTTTAGTGTACTAATAATCTTAATTTTAATAATGACAGCAGCCGAGTATTATCCCACCCAGTGTTCCCTTTCCCCTTGTTGACTATTTGGGGTCTTTAAATGTTCGTCTCGCTTATGTTGTATATCCATTTCTCCTATCCTCGCTCTAACTTTTTTTCTGTCTCGTTTGACTTGCCTGTCTCTCATTGTTGGCTTTCTTTTTAATTATTGCAGTGTTTTAATGAGTACTATTCATTATCTATGTTTCCTTTTATATTAGTATTGGTTGTTCTGTCGATCAGTTAATTAATTATATTACTTATTATATTAGTATATGTTTAAATTATTTACACGGTTTACGTGTTGCTTCTTTGTTTTGACTATCTTCGCACTAGTGTCTAACCTGTTCCACATTCTCTTTTCAGCTTGATCCAACCCAGGAGTTGATTTGGATACTTGATTTGGCTTCTATCGATCGTCGTGCTGCTGGACAGTGTTCCAGCCATTTGTTGCTTATTGTTTTTCTTGATAGCTAGTTAAACAAGTGAATTTATGGCATTTAAAAAAAAATAAAAATTTTAAAGCAAATACAAAAAGAAAATATTATTATATGTAATATTGTTTTTCTTGGTTTGTTGATGTCGCTTTAACCCCTTAACGCTGTTACTGTGTTCCATGCCGACCCGCTTTAAATGGGCTTTAAAACCATTGTGGCACCATGGAACGACTTTGAGTCCCCGCGACTCCCTTCTACTCACTTTCCCAGGCAGTCCCCTGCCCAGCAAATTAGGCCTCCACAGGCCATGTGATTGCTCTGAAAGAGCGATCACATGGCAGGCATAGCTGCCTATGCAGCTGCCTGCAGGGGGACTGCCTGTGCTGTCAGGCAGCCCCCCTACTTGTGCAAAATGAAAAATACAATGTTAGTAAAGCAAACAAATAAAATAAATATAAATAAATACAGTGATTTCATTAATTACAATTTGAGGGACCTGCCTAATGACCCAGGCATGAAGTCCACAGAATTTAATTAGCAAACTCTATATTTAACCCTGTAACTTTACAATACACCATAAAGCCTGGGGGGTACTGTTGTACTCAGAAGACTTCGCTGAACACACATATGAGTGTTTCAAATGAGTAAAATGTATCACGTTGATGATATCACCAGTAAAATACAGTTTTTGTGCAAAAAAATGCAAAAAAATATATTTTCTATTATATATATGTATAAATAATTCAATATATTAAAAAATATTAAAGTATTTTTCAAAATATTAAAATATTTGAAAAGTTTATCTGAAAATATTAGATTATTTGAAAAGCTTATCCAAAATTATTAATTAAAGCCCTAATCGGAAACCTCATTATTGCATCATTGATGCTGACCAATGAGATCAGGTACCATGTGAACACAGCTTTGTTTAATATGTAGGACCTCACCTTGGTTTCAACAACTTAGCCATTCTAGGAATATCTATTAAAAGTTTCATGGGCAACATCTTATGCTTGTGTTTTCTGTTGGTTGCAGTAAACATATTCAATATGTCTGTAAATTATCTATAACTGTATTATGATATAATTACATAAATTTTTAACTCAAGGTTGCACATATTTAATTTATATATTTCTGCTAAAAAGCTAATTTAAACATTACTGCAAATTCTATCACTGAAATCAGATAAAAGATATAAACCACAATCACATAAACTCTGTAATTTGTTTTCTAATTTTATTTAATGAGGGAATGTATCTTTAGCTTTAACACTGAAATGCATTAATGTCAATGTTAAAAGAACACTATAGCTTTTGGAATACAAAACTGAATTCCTAACATTATAGTGTGCCTCTGCCTCTGTGGTCACCACACCCAGTGATTAAAGGGTAAAAAACATTTTTTCATTTACCTTGATTCTAGCTCCGAGGTTCCTCAGCGCTGGCTCAATCCCCTCCTCACGCCGATGGGGAACCCGAAGAGCATGCGCAGGAGCACTGCATGCGCATTACAGGAAAGGAGTGAATCAATGCCTTCATATGGGAATTTAAAAGATCTTGGCCATCCTCATACAAAGTGTGAGGATGTCCAATCTTGTTTCATACAGTTAAACCCTGTCTGGAAGAGAGTCACTAGAGCAGTGGTTCCCAACCTAGTCTTCATGGAACCCCTACCAGTCCAGGATTCAGGGATTACCCAGTTGTATCTAAGGTGTTTTTAGAAAAAACGAAAAAAAAAAAAACCTTGGACACAACAGAGTGATCCCTAAATCCTGGACTGGTAGGGGTTCCATGAGGACTGGTTTGGGAACCACTGCACAAGAGGTTTTCTTGACCCTGCATCCTAAAAATTGCTGTTTCTCTGCAGTTTTACATTGCAGGTTTAAGGGGATAGAGGCAACTCACCCAGACCACTTTAATGATATAAAGTGGTCTGGGTGCCTACTGTGTCCCTTTAAAGTTTGCCTCTGCTTAATAGAAAATCACTTTCTAAAACCAGCATGTGGTTTTACACTGGTGTTTCCGATCATCAGTTAAAAGACTGGGGGCTTAGTTACGAAGTAGCTACATCCTATGAATTTGTTGTCTTTTCAAAAATAAGGAATACTTTTTTGTAAAATTCTGTTGAGAATATTATCTAAATTTAGCTGTCACTGATATCTGTCAGTATTTTTTTTCCAACTTTTTCTGCCCCATCAGTAAATGTTTTATTTTCAGTGGCTTCTAACTGTGATGTTTAAATTTCATAATTTTCCTTTATGTAAACCTAGATATGAAGTGACATAATCGGCCTTTTAAAATCTAAAATGGTTTAGGATAATGGCAGCATAATAAAGTGTATAGCACATATTTTACTAGTAAACACCAAGCCACTAGCACTAATCCTTTCTGTAGATAGGAAACTGAGCTATGTGAGCACAAAGTGTAGTTTTAATTGAGAATGGGTGATAATAATTATTTGTTACACTAACTACAGCTGAGGATATAGTACTTGTAAATGCATTAAAAATATCCTTCAGGGTCAACCATGCAATTCTTCATGATTTCAGACAGGAGCGTTGCTAATATAAAAAAATGTGCTTGAGCCAAAAAATAAATAGGTGACCTCCTTTATACGTCTTTACACCTGCCCTATTCACAAACTCCACCCCTTTACTCACCTCTTGACACACTCAAAGTAATTCACAGCAGACACACACAGACATATACACATAAACAGGCAAATGCAGACAAACACAGGTAGATACACTGGTGCAGATTGCAACACACAAGCACAGAGACAGACAGGTATACACTCAGGTGCAAGCAGTAGCAGACAAGTACACACAAGAATAGATGGACACAGATAGGCATAGGTGGACAATGACAGGTACACGCAGACACAGGCAGGCACAGATAGGTTCATACAGGCACACAAAGGTACAAACAGGCATAGACAGATAGGAACAGGCAGACACACACATACATCCAGACACAGACAGGCAGAGAACATTAAATGCAGATACAGACAGGCACACACACAGGCACAGACAGTTGCAAACAGTCCCAGACAGACACGGTCAGGCACAGAGAGATTTACACACAGACACAGAAAGACACAGGCAGACATAGACAGACACAGACATTTACACACAGGCACAAACATATATAGACAGACACATAGACACAGATAGAGGTACACACAGATACAAACAGACAGACACACACACATACACACACACACACACGCATGCACGCACACCAATACACTCATAGGCACACTATACATTCACAGGCAAACAAACTGCACACTAACATACCATGCAAATTATACTACCTCTATTTCCTGTTCCTTGGAGGCTGTCATCATGGGATGGGAAGAAGGCAGGTGGCAAATCTGTAACCACTTCAGAGTCTGTGATCACAAGACTTCTGTAGGGAGAGAAAACCGCAGTCCACCACCCCAAGCCTTCTTTGTCCAACTCCTCTTTCCCTTCTGCATGGCTGCTGTGCACATTCCCTTCCCGGGATTCATGACCAGACGTAACTTAAAAATAGAGATACACAATATCCATATTGTATCCATATTTCTGCACTGCTTCTGCTCATGGCTGATTAAGCAGAGTAGGCATGCAGACAATAATAGAAATAATGCAGAAAGGGAATTTTGCAAGGATGGCCCTATAGTGCAAGTCAACTATCATATAAGTCCCACAATGCTTTGCCAGTTGGGACTCTACCATTTGCAGGGTGTATTAGTGAGCATTGTATGTGTGTTTGAATGTAAGCATGTTTTTTTGTATGGAATATGCATGTGATTGTAGGTGTGTATTTGTGTGTAGGGTTGTCATGTGAATGCAGGGGCATGTTGGCATTTGAATCCAAAAGTGTGTTTGTATGTAGTTTTTGTGTTGAAATGCAATTATGTTTTTGTGTGTGGTTTTGCCATTTGATTGCAATTGTGTATTTGTATATTTAATGTTGGAATATGAATACATTGAATATGTGTGTTTATATTTGAATACAAGGGTGCATTTGTGTATAGTGTTTGCGTTTCAATGCAGTTGCATGTTTGTGTGCAGTTTTGGTGTTTGGATGCAAGGGTGTGTTTGTGTGTGGTATTGACATTTGATTGCAGGGGTGTGTTGGTGAAATACACATACACACACACACACACTGACAGATATACACGAACAGTGCCAGATAAACACAGATACATATATACTCACTGACACACAGGTATGCACAAGATGTTACATATGTTTTGGGTGCAGGAGGGTGGCTTACCTGGGGTTCACTGGCTGCAGCAGGTAATGGCTTAGGTTGATTATTATTATTATTTTATTATTTATATAGCGCCAGCAAACTCTATAGAGCTGTACAATTAGGTGGACTAACAGACTAGTAATTGTAACCAGACAAATGGATGCACAGGAACAGAGGGGTTGAGGACCCTGCTTAATGAGCTTACATGCTAGAGGGAGTGGGGTATAGTGACACAAAGGGTATAAGTAGGGTTAATTAAATAAGTTACTAGAAATGTATTCACTGAGAACTTAGTAGGTTATTTCTGACAGTTGCAGGAGAGGAGTAATGGGGGATGGGAGTGCAGCCCTGAGAAGTCTTGGAAGCGAGCATCAGATGTGGGAGTACGGACAGAGGATAGACGGAGGTCTTCGGCAGTGCGCCGGGCCCCTTGACGGGTCATACTTGTGTATTAGGGAAGATAGGTAGGTTGAAGCAACATTATGTAGGGACTTGTAAGCAAGCACCAGAATCTTAAATTGAGCCCTATATCTAACTGGAAGCCAATGAAGGGACTGACAGAGCGGGGAGACGTGGGAGGTGCAGGCAGACAGGATAATGAGCCTTGTAGCGGTGCAATCTGGGAACACGTTAGGCCACTGAGAAGGGGATTGCAGTATTCAAGGTGAGAAAGAACAACGGCATGGACCAGCACCTTAGCTGCGCCTGGTGTTAAATAGGGGCGGATGCGAGCTATTTTTTTGAGATGGAAGCAGCAGGATTTGGCGATCGACTTGACACGAGGTAGTGAAGGAGAGGTTGTTGATGGAAATCTGTGCCCTGCATCCTCTTCTCTCTGCCTCCCACATGGCTCTCTGTACATTACGAGGGCGTGACCTCACTTCCTCCCAGCATCGAATTGGCATTTGAAATGAGCCCAGTCTAGTGTGATATCAAAGGGCCATGGTTACTGATGGTGCCCCTGATCAGACAACCTCATTGGGTGGGCCCAAGTGTGAGAACCACCCGATGGGCCACCCACTGTTGGGGAGTATGTGATAAGCTACATTGCCTTTTATTTATATCAAAAAAGGGAAAGGACCAGATCATTATCATATAATGGCAACAAGAGCAAAAACACACACAGAGAATTTAAAGGAGTAAAATCAGCTACTAGATGCAGAACCTTTTTATTTTAGTGTTAGGGTTAAAAGCCATGTGTTTATGTATATGTGTATATGTGAACGTGCGTGATTGAGTATGTATGTGTCCATGTATGAATGCGCTTGTTGCTATATATATATATTATTTCAGGTTCAATATATGGGGGAAGGAGTACAGAGCATTAAATGGCCTATGGTATACAAAAACTGACTGCATTGCTGCTCACACACCAGGGAGAGACTATAGGGTCAGATCCATAAATATCTGATGACCAGGGGTTTCGGAATGAGTTGATTTCAGCAACGCTGTGGCTTGAACTCCACCTCCTTAACCCTATATTCTCTACCACCTCTAGTAAACAATCAATACAAAAATGCATAACTGCAGTTTGTTAATGCCTAGAGTTCTACATGTAAAGTTTCAATTATCCATTCAATTGTGTGAACAGATGTGTTAATTTGTGTTGTGTTTGAATGTATGTTTGCAGTGTATGTATGTATGTATGTCAACAGGGTGTATAAGTTTGCAGTGTATATATAAGATGTAAGTCCTCTTGGCAGAGTTTAAGTACTGCTTCTCTGAAGCTAAGCATCGATATTATTATCTTATTGTTTAATGTAAAGGTAAAATGTACAGCATTTCCCATTCACAGTATATATTATATATGGACTGTATATATATATATATATATATATATATATATATATATATACACAGGTTAGGGCCACGTTCACCGGCGAACGAGTAAGTCCCTGAGCTCCTTAGGCACAATGTCTGCTAATCACACCGCACCTTATGGGGAAAGGAGGTGAGCAGCTCGAGGGAGTCACACTAATGAAGGGAGAGGGGGTACCTCCCCCTGCCTTTGTATTGTTCATTGCAGCTCACCTCAGTGCTCAGTTGTGGTCTACAGTTCTACAGATCAGTTTTACCTATTGAACCATTGTCTTATTCTGACTCCCTGGTATTTGCCATTTGCCTGTTTAATTGCCTAAGAGCCTATGTTTTCTGGACTGACCTAACCTTCTGCCTGACTACGTCTTTGGATTCTCCCTTACTGTACCTCACAATTGGTGTATTTTTTGCATATTAGGTTCCACCTGCTGCAAAACCTCTGACCCACTGTATACATCTGTGCATATGTATCAGTGTTTTTATGTGTCAGAGTATGCATCTGTGCATGTGTGTCAGTGTTTGTATGTTTTAGTGTATGTATCTGTTCATGTGTGTCAGTGTATGTATCTGTGCATTTGTCAGTGTTTGCATCTGGGCATGTATATCAATGTTTGTGTGTCGGTGTATCTGTATATGTATCAGTGTTTGTATCTGTGAATGCTTGTCAGTGTGTATCTGTGCATGTGATCAGTGCATGTATATCCGTAGGTGTCAATGTAACTTTGTATGTGTGTCAATCAGTGTGTGTATCTCTCAGAGTGTATCTGTGTGTATATGTGTCTGCGTGTATCAATGTGTAACAGTGTATGCGTGTTTCTGTTTAAGGCAATGTACCCTGTATGTGTGTCTGGCAATGCATGTGTATATGTGAATACCTATTTGTATTCACTCACCAATATTACACCCTTGTATTCAAATGCCAACACTGTGGACAGAACAGTCTTGCATTCATACACCAATACTACACACAAACACATCCCTGCATTCACATGCCAACATTACAGGCAAACACACCCCTGCATAAAACACTAACACGGCATAAAAGAACCTTGCATTCAATCACCAACGCTACACACACAACACTGCATTTAAACGCCAACAGTATACACAAACAGACCCCCTTCATTCAAACATTCACAAGTAGAACCCTGCTAGGATGGATAAATAGTAGGCTAGAAAAGCATCAGAGCAGCTGAGAATCTACAACCTCTGCTCTATCGTGTGTAAACAGATTCTTGCACCGGGGACCTGAAGTTTCTCCCTGCATTTATGCAAGACCTATAATGATATATATAAAAAAAAAAATAATGTCTCATCTCTTTAAAAATGTAGGAACCCATACCTCTGTTAATAGATTTTGTTTTATTAATTTATTTGTCCCTATTAATGAGCCGACTTTGGTTGGAGGAATGGATTTTCAATTCTTAAAACATAATTTTTAATTGTAGCACACAGTTTTATGCTGAAATCATTATTTTGTAAGATGTATGAGACATAGATGACAACCCAATAAAACTACATCTATTTATCGCTCTGTTCACCTGTCTGTCTGTCCATGTGTCCATCCATCCATCTATCCATCCATCCATCCATTTCTTAGTATATATATTTAATGGTGTGTTTGTTTATACTTATGCTATATGGAATGGAAGGTTTAAAGGTGTGATCACTAGACTATCAAATACAGCCTAGCAGATGAAAGAATATTTTAACATTCAGCTCAGGATTTTCATTTGGAATGTGTTTTCTTCTTTAGCTTACCCTAGTGGCAATATTTTTCTATTTCTTCCTTTATTTCTAATTACAGAATGCTGACTTATCTTATAAAAGCAATGGTCCCTAGGTTATATTATGTCTCTGCATATTTCTTCATTAATCATCAAATATAATTAGTCTATCTTGCAATTAACTTTGAAAGAATAATTGTGCCAGGTAATGACTCTGTGAGCACGAAGTAACAAAAAAAAAATAGAGCATTGACTAGCTGAAGAACATGCATTTATTCTTTGTAAACATAATCCTGTATTTGTTCTAATTTACAAACGGCTAAAAAGCATCTCTTGCATGTCACTCGTCATTAATCTTATGCGTCTGCACAAAATCTACAACCATACATTTTAAAGAGATGTTGTCCTGCATTGATGAAAAGGTTTCTACTGTCATTTAATTGTAGATAAAGTTGCAAAAAATGCCATTACACTAGAGTACAAAGAAAATGTATTTTATTATTAAAACCATTAACGTTCTTTTGCGATAACACCCAGGACACTAACATATTGCTCACTCTGATTGCTGTTGGTGTTTTCCTGTTGTATCATTAAGGCAATAGAGTTTCCAAAAGTGGAGATAATGTGTATGCACCTTATTCTTAATTATATTTCTGTTCTATAAAACAAGTGGAAGCCTATCAAGGCTGAATTTAGAATTGCCATTTGGAACTAGCAGCATTTGACTATCTACATAATAAGATAGCTGACTTTTTTATGCGGGTAACAGTGCCTCCACCCCTGAATAAGGATATTTATTAGACTTGTGTATTCGTTTTCATAAAAAAATGAAATTTGCCAGAATTTATGGAATATTGTTCACTTGTCAGAATCATCAAATGAAGGAATTAAATGATAAACAAAATATACAAAAGCAAATTGTTTATTGGACAAAATAAGTCCATGCAGTTCATTCTCTTGTTTTTTTTTTTTTGCTTATCTAATTACAAGGAAGGAGCTATCAGGTCCTCCCTTGTAATTAGTGTCCTAAATAATAATAATGAAGCAGCGTAGCTCCAAGATGCTTCTGCCCCTCAATACTGCCCCTCAGTCTGTGGGATTGAGGGTACTTAGTTTAATGCCCCTCACACATTGCTGGTGGGTGAGGGGTTAATTTTGACAATTAGCACAGAAGTAATGTAAATATATGGAAAAGTGTAGTATTTGCTGTACCTGCTCTCTTTCCTGTTAAGTGTTTACTTGCTACATGTGATAAAATATACTTATTGTGTTTAGAAAACAAGTCCTATTTAATTTAAATTCCCCAACTAATTCTATTACAAAAAAACTAATGTTAAACTAATAAAAAGTATATCAATTGACTTTTTGAATTTGTATACTATATAGTATATTTTGTGTACCATGGACAATGCACAATGTCATATACCTGATAGTGACCAAGGATTTCAGAGCCAACTTCTAAACGAAATTTAGAAATTATACAGCCTTGGGAAACCTTTCGATAATCATGCATTCCTCCTACACATGCAGTTACTATGTCACCCATGATATTTTCTGCTGTTATTTTAATGTTATAAAAAGATAAACACATATTACTGTATTTGCCTTTTTTTATTTGTATATTCCTTATTCACCCACAAAGCAAAATGTGTTTGAGTCACCAAATCATTTTTTTAAATAATCGCATATCCCTCACTCCTGATCTGCTTTTGCCATATGTTTTGTTTTGCTATTTTATTACCGATTTCACTGGGAATCTCTTCCCAGCACCTACTGCTATTGCCTTTTTCACCCTCCAGCTTCTAAACACATGTTCTAAGCGGTTTTCTTTATCTAATGCTTACATTCTTGCCTCTATAAAATTAGATAATGATAGTTGCCCTTAAATATAAGCTTCGAGTTTTTATTTAATATCTGGCATTATATGGTTAATTAAACATGTTGCCCAAACTATGACTTATGAAATTATACTGATATTTTTTTGGTAATAGTCAATAAAATGTATATGCTTTGCTGACAAACCATCTGGTGTAGATGCAAAATGCGTTTAGTTTCAGGCGTGTGGTATGTCTTTCTCATTCCCCCCTTCTTTGTGTGCAGTTTTCTCATTTTCATATTCCAATTTGTTATATGCTTTTTTTTTACTGATATAACATGGAATAAAGAGAAGATTGTTTTAATGTCACTCTTGCTTCCACAATTCTTTCTTGTGGTTGAGTGCAACATTTGATTATATTGTTATATTTTGCATTTATTGGGGTTTCCCTTCAGTGCACCCTCATGAGACTTATTTGTATGTCCCCTATGGAAAATATTTTCTATTTTTCATCCAAATGTGAGAAAGCAGTGGATTAGAATTTTTATTTATTTGCTCTGCAGTTTGCATAAGTAATAATTAAGTAATAATTATTAGGCTAAGTAATTAAGTAATAATAATTAGGCTAAGTAATAATTACAACAAACTAAAAAGAACACATACAAAATAAATGCCTGCTGTTAACAGAGGGGAAAAAAAGCATATACATATGTAACAGCTATGGCGCATCCTTGTTTTAGCTTTTACAGCTCCAAGAAGACCACTAGACCACTTCATCTCAATTAAAATGTCTGGGTGCCATGCTTCCCTTTGCCCTTGTAGACTGCAGAACATCAATGTTTTCATTGCAGGTTTTAAAAACCTTTAGCTGCTATCATTCAGACAGACACTAGAGGTGCTCCCAAAATATAGCAGAATAATACTATTTCATTAAGGCAGCATGTCGTTGTTCAGCATATACACACTATTCTCCCAATGCTTGGCGATAATCTCAGCCAAGGTGGTGTGCTAGAAGTACTGAGACCATCACTGTGGGGGAATATGAGGTATATAATTTAATGTTTAAATGTATTATTTCTTTCATAGCTTGCATATTATTTAATGGAAATATATATCACAATTTTGGTTGGACCGTAAAAAACTTTAAAAATAATAATTTTCCAAATAATGCAGTGTTACCCATATAGTCTATAATGCTCTCTTATATACATTGTCCCATATGCACTTAGTTCTGTTAAATAAAAAAAAAAACTTTTAGTGACCTTCCCCTAGCCATCAATTATCCTTTTTTCTCATCAGTCATCTCTTTCTTTAGCTAAATGAGTGGAATTTAGTTTAGAATCTTGACCACTGTGCATTTCTGTTGGTATGTGATTTGGGTACATTTTGGCTTGGAGTTTGGGTTCTCGACAGGGTATAACTTGTATACCTATGATAAAACTCTCATATAGTGCAGAGCATCTGAACAACATATACTATATGTGCCCCTTAGAGAATAAACCCCTAGTGATATATTGGCACAATAGAGAGGGAAAATCCCACGCTAGATAGATATCTTCAATCACGATGTTCCACGATATGTAGGAGAAAGGCAGGAAGAAACCACAGATATTTAGTTTGTAAAGTGCAGCACATTTTTGGAGGTTTTCTGCACGTGTGTTACGTTTGTGCATGCAGCTGTAAATTATGAAATTTATTATTTTATAATAATATGTTATATGTTATATGTATTTTTATACAAATTACATTTTGGACCAAAACGAATCTCCAAGTCTACTTGCACTGTAATATTCTAGTGCAGCATAAATATGGCTGTGTGTGGAAAAATGCCCTATTTGTGCACCCCTCCTGTCTGCATCCCCCATTTGTACACCTCTGGTGATTCTAAAAACCTTTTGTAGTTTCATTGTGTACAGTACATCTGATATGGGTTGTGAATATAATAAAATAATATATTAGAAAAAAAATGTAATCTTCCTCACCATTTTGCCTAGTCTGGCTAGTACATTATTTATTAATCAATTGCTATTAGTTAGCATTCGGTTGCATTCATTTAATTGATCTATCCATACTTTAACCTAAGATAAAAGTGTTGGAATAGAGTTTGTCACTTCTCAGCCATATTGATCCTCTATGCATTGACGTAAGCTGTCCTATTTTAATTTTTGAGTTATTCATTCCCTTTAGAACCCTCTCAGAATGTGTTTATTTAGAAACTTGGGGTTGTTTTAAAGGCTGATCATGTTGATCAGATAGAATTGGAGTTTATCAGATAAATTCTTGTTAACCAGGCAACGAAGGTGAAGGGTATGTCTTGGTTTAGGTGTTAGTCATATTAGCTCCTTTAAAAATATTCCACTGGTGTGTAGTGTAATCACATTGCGGGACAAGTCAGCTGTAAGTTTTATTATTAACTCTTATCATTTTATTTTATTTGTTTTAGAGTTTGTTTTTAACATATTTCAGTTAATTATGAAATGGCCAGGGATAATGTCCTTACTGAAAACTCTCTATCATCTTTCTAACAGTCATCTTTTTATGCATTACACTGTCTTCTTGAAAGGGACCCAAGGGTGTTGTATGAGTGTGCACTTTGATTGAACAAAGTTATTTTCTTTAGAAAATAAATTTGTAACAAATCCATTAACGCTTTTACTGATTGTCAGGCCAAGGATAATCAAACTCAACAGTACTATATTTAAGTGGTTGGTGGACATGTAGAAATTGCTCTACATATTTAAAGGAGCTCACACAAGCCACATAAGAATATATGACAAGCAAAGGCAAATACTAAAATTATTCAATCATTATTTGTGCGTGTATGTGTGTTTATATAACAGAAACTTATTTCAATAGTTCTTGAATTTCCTTACTGCTGTAAGAGGCAAAAGCAAATCTTTCTGATAGAGGGCAATCAATATACATGGTATACATTGTTATTCACTAAAGTGAGAATTCAAAGTGAATTTAAATTAAATTTATCATCTAAGGCCGAAATAGCTGAACTGGAAAAAGTCTCTAAGTCAGCTATGCTTTCAGTTTGGCTACTCTGGCCTTAAAGGCACACTATAGTCACCAGAACAACTACAACTTATTGTATTCGTTCTGGTGAGTATAATCATTTTATTCAGGCTTTTTGCAGTAAACACCGTCTTTTCAGAGAAAATGCAATGTTTACATTACAGCCTAGAGACACCCCCACTGGCTACTGCTCAGATGTCGACTAGAGGTGCTTCCTGGGGCAGTGCTGCACAGTGTGCAGCACTGACATTTAGTGTATCCATTCTCTGCATGGAGACACTGAACTTTCCTCATATGAGGAGATGCTGATTGGCCAGGGCTGTGTTTGGCTTGTGCTGGCTCTGCCCCTGATCTGCCTCCTTGACAAGCTCAGCCAATCCAACGGTTTCCTATAGACTTTGAATAATACTTGGCTTTGAATAATACTTCTGACAATGTCACCTAAGCAGGCAGATGAGGGGCAGAGCCAGCAGCAGATTGGAATAAAAGTAAGATTGTACTATATTTAAGGGGGTGGGGAGGGGGAGAGGGGAGGATCAGAGGGGCTAGAAGCTGTTTTTAACACTATGATGGCAGGAATACACATGACCCTATAGTGTTCCTTTAAATTGGGAATGTAAACATGCATGCATTATACGGAGGGGCACAAGAACGAATGATAAAATGGTACAATGATATGACATACAACATGTAACCTTGCAAGTGTTTATTTAATGTATGAAACCTAATGAGGAAAAAACTATTCTTAAATTGTAGTATAATGGTAACAAATAGAGGTCATGTTGTGTTTCCAAAAGTATAGTGTACTTTGAAACACAGTTCAGCTATTTATTTATTTTTTTTGAATTTTTTAATTTTTGTTGTGCATAAGAATTACAACAGTGCTTGCACAGCCACAATAGCTTTCACAAGCTCTATTTTCATTTGATGTAACAGAAACATGGCTCGGAGATATCTTGCACAATTTTTGTATTTAGACTACTTTGACATGCTAGATTAGGCATGTATTTAACTTCTTGTAACATGAATAAGGATACTTATGCTTATAATGTGATTTGAGCATTTTTGAAAATAATGTAAGTAGCTTAATTACATTATCTCTTACAATGTTAATTTAAGGGACACTATAAGCATTATACCCAAGACATCTTGTGCCATGAGTCTTTGGGTGCTGTCCTTCCATTTTTTTTGACAAACAGTTTTAGAGTGGCTTGGGACAAATTGGGGATCTCCCCAGCATTTAGCTAATATACCTTCTGCTGAAGGTCGGGTGATTCAGAAATATAAAATCCACATTATCAATACAAAATCACTTATAATTGCGAGGCAATGATACGCTGTGAGGAATGATTTTTGTTTGCTTTATTAACTTATTTTTTTTTAATAATCTGATTATATGGTACAGAGTTGTACATTTGCTACTTAACTTTATTTTATTTAACATATTTTGCTATAATTTCAAATTATGGCCTGGATTTAATATTTTGGATATGCTTTTTTTAACTGTTTTTATATTTTTGGATATTTTTAAAATGACTTAATATTTTGAAAACTATTTTAATATTTTGAGTTTATATATATGTATGTAGTTCTGCTTTTTTTATTTGCAGTTTGTCAAGTACACATTTCAAGGAGGAAATAACATAGCAATCATGATATACAATTACATGGAGTAACAATTTTCAGGTACCGTATTTATCGGCGTATAACACGCACAGGCGTATAACACGCACCTCATTTTTAGAAAGAAATTCCAGGAAATTTCCCCCCTCATCCCATAGTATTCCCCCCTCATCCCATAGTGTCCCCCCTTTCCATAGTATTCTCCCCCCTTTCCATAGTATTCTCCCCCCTTTCCATAGTATTCTCCCCCCTCCCATAGTATTCCCCCCCTCCTCCCATAGTATTCTCCCCCCTCCCCTCCCATAGTATATAGTATTCTCCCCCCTCCCCTCCCATAGTATATAGTATTCTCCCCCCTCCCCTCCCATAGTATTCTCCCCCCCCTCCCCTCGTATTCTCCCCCCCCTCCCCTCCCATAGTATTCTCCCCCCCTCCCCTCCCATAGTATTCTCCCCTCTCCCCTCCCATAGTATTCTCCCCCCTCCCCTCCCATAGTATTCTCCCCCCTCCCCTCCCATAGTGTACTTTCCTCCCCCTCCCCTCCCATAGTGTACTTTCCTCCTCCTCCCCTCCCATAGTGTACTTTCCTCCCCCTCCCCTCCCATAGTGTACTTTCCTCCCCCTCCCCTCCCATAGTGTACTTTCCTCCCCCTCCCCTCCCCTCCCATAGTGTACTTTCCTCCCCCTCCCCTCCCCTCCCATAGTGTACTTTCCTCCCCTCCCATAATTACTTACCTGTCCTGAAGCGTGGGCCGGCTTCACACCGTGCACCGCGGAACAGGAACTTTAATTTAAGGTTCCGGTTTCCGGCGGGACTGAAAGGAAGTGTGCACACTATTGTGCACACTTCCTTTCAGTCCCGCCGGAAACCGGAACCTTAAATTAAAGTTCCTGTACCGCGGTGCGCGCTGTGAAGCCGGCCCACGCTTCAGGACAGGTAAGTAATTATGGGATATCGGCGTATAACACGCACCCACGATTTTTCCCCTATTTTCAGGGGAAAAAAGTGCGTGTTATACGCCGATAAATACGGTATATAAAAAACTTGTCACATTGATTTGTTGTCACATTTGTTGTAATTACCCCAATTCGCAGCCTCCAGTTTATTTCTTTACTGTGTGTAGATGATAGATGAACATATATTGTTTCAATTAAAGAACATCCAAAGCTATGTAAAACGGTAATGGTGAACTGGGATAGGGAGGGAAGATGGCGGAGGAGGGGAGGGATGGGGGTGAGGAGTTCGGAGTCCTGATTTTCCCTTCAGTCACGTTTTATTGGGCCTGAGTCTACCTAATGTTCTCTTTATTGTTGACACACGTCTCAGTCCCCTAACTATTCTCATCTGTTGAGTCTTGGAGCTCTGTTTGGGCAAGTTGAGCTCTTTTAAATCTATCCCACATTTCCCATGCTTCCCTCCAAAACCCTAACGGGGGTCTAATTGATCTGGCCATGGTTTCATAAAGTTTTATATTGTCAATCATTGGGATACAGGAACTTATGTGCGGTGGATTCGGTTGTAACCAATTCCTGCTGATGGCCATAAGCACTTATGTTCTGCTTTTTTAATATTTGTATTAAATCATTTGAAAAGTGAATCCAAAAATATTATATTATTTGAAAAGCTTATCCGAAAATATTACATCGAGGTCCATGTAGGTAATAGTAACCAATCAAGCACATGCCTTTTTGCAAATCCCACCAGAATCTGTAAAAAAAAAACTTAATAAATTACATTCATAATGATTTAAGAATATTAGAGGCATGTGGGACTTACAGTTTAATGCTGCAAAGTGCATTGATATGAACTAAGTAAAGATATATTGGTACTTTGCTGACAATAACTGTAGAGATAAGGAATGTAGGAGATGATGTTCTAGATAATTAATAATAATTAATAATAGGCTAACCACGCAGAATATTTGGTTTCTCATGAAGAAGTATCCATAAATAAATACAACTATTCTAGCACTTTACAGATCAACGAGTTTTGCTGAAGAGAATTTGTTTAATTCTGGATTAATTATATACATTATGAGCGTTATTTACTAAAATGAGTATTGTCAAGAATTCAAAGTGAACTCAAAGTAAATTTTAAGTTTAAAAAAATAGTCAAAATGAATTCATATCTGTCTAGAAGATTATTTTTTTTAGCTTAGGAACTTTGGCCTTAAACTTGAAATTCCCTTCACATTCCCAAGAATTATTAATTCTGTAAATAACCCTGCTTATGTAGGTATATTTTAATCCGAAATCACACTTTTTACCGATGTTATGACATTGTAAAACATGATTTTCATCTTCAGGCTCATTACATCAATATACGGTATTATACTAAACAGGTATTGCCTAACAGGTATTATACTAAACAGGTATTGACAATGCCTTTGGTCTATGTTGTATTTAGCATAAATTATGGAATATTATTCTCATGAAAAGAAGAGACCAGAGAAAATGTATTCACGTTTACCATAAATTTATCTTGCTGGACATGGCTACACAGTGATGTAAAGCTTTGTTCCTGTCTAATTGCCGAAAGGGGGGAGCTACCAATCAAAGTTCTTAAGCATTGTTGTAAACATTGATTAATGTATTGGTGCAAAGATTATTTGATGTTGAAAGAGTTAATATATTTTGAAATGGCCAACGGGTGAAACATTGACTTCCTGTCACATTAAATTTGTTAAACAATACTTCTCCAATGGTTACACCTGGCAACTCATATTTCTATGTTTTCTATAAGGAAATCTCTAGAACTCTATCCATTTATATACCATATCATGGTATGTTTTCATACAAACACATCATGTTCTCTAATTCCATAAATGGACATGCTTATTTTGTAATCATGATTCATTAGCTGAAACTAATAAGAAAAGTATTTTAAATTGATTGTACTAAAGTGTAAAACTAAATATTATGCCTGAACAAAATGCTTTTTTTTTTTTTGTTAATATCATTGAACAACATGTCATGAAGCTTTATATTCAAGCACCATAAACACTGCAATATGTTGTGGTGCTTATGATGCCATTTGTGCTCTGACATCACAATAATGTAAGTAGTCAAACAATGTTAGTATTGTTTGATTTTTTCCCAATGTCTGCCAGTCTCTGACTGAGTTGCATAGTGTGAGCTGAACTCCCACGGGGGAAAGATGGAATATTTTTATTGTGCTGTGGTTTTTATTTTTATGCCTTTGTTTTGATCTAGTTTTTATATTTTATTTCCATAGTTGCCACAAGACAATGTGATTTTATTATTTGACCTTTTTTGGGGCTGAAGAAAAGAGGATGATTTTTTTAACCCCTAAGTGGCCAGACCGTTATTCAATTTTCTTACCATTAAGGACCAGGACTGTTTTTACATTTCTGCGGTGTTGTGTTTAGCTGTAATGTTCCTCTTACTCATTTACTGTACCCACACATATTATATATTGTTTTTCTTGCCATTAAATGGTCTTTCTAAAGATACCATTATTTTTCTAACTTGGACCCCCAAAATCTGATACGCATCTACAACCGCCAAAAAACACCTGTGCTAAATAGTTTCTAAATTTTGTCCTGAGTTTAAAAATGTTAACATGTTCTTAATAAGTACAATAAGTACTTTGCTATTTTCAACCCTTTTTTTTCTTTTTTTTTTTCAGAATTAACGAAAGTTACATTGTAACACTGATATCTGTCAGGAATCCCTGAATAACCCTTCACATGTTTATAGTTTTTTTTTTTTAAAGAAGACAACCTAAGGTATTAAACCTGGGGTATTTTGACTCTTTTCATGCAACCACTTTGCCACCAATCTATGCCAAATTAAAAAAAATAATAATAATTGGTGATTTCATTGACACACATGGCAATTTAAGAATACATGCACTGAGAACTTTAAGGGTTGCTGCTAAAGAAGACCCCAATATGTGTTCAGCAACATCTCCCAAGTACAGTGATACCATCCATGTATAGGTGTGTTGGGTTCTCTGGGGGCTAAAATACCTTATTTGGAGGGTGCGCATTCTAGTTTTTAAACTTGGAATTTTCACAGCTGGTCATCATGCACCCATGTCCTATTTGCAACATTTTTCTGGCCAAAGTAATTTACCCCCATCAAACCATATATTTTTGAAAGGTTGTCACACTAGGGTATTTCCGATGGTGATAATTTAACACTTTCCATGCACTAATTCTACCACCAGTCTTTGTCAAACTTTTAGGTAGTAATTTTTTTAGGCATGGATTCTCAGTTCCTGTTATGTGTTAACGACAAAGAACACTCCAATACATTTGTTCAGCAATATCTCCCGAGTACAAAAGTACCCCCAAAGTACAGGTTTTATGGGTTTTTGCAAACTTACAGGGGTCAAATGTAGGGCTTTACCCTTTTCCATGTTTACATATTGAAATTTTCCAGATTGGTTTGCTAGGCCTGTGTTGCCTTTAGAGACCATATGGTAGCCTAGGAATGTGAATTAACACCATCATGGCATACCATTTTCAAATGTAGACAACCCAGGGTATTCAAAATGAGGTATTTCCAGTCTTTTGTAGTAGCTACTTAGTCACAAACACTGACCAAAGTTAGAATTTTTATTTGTTTTTTTGCATTTTTTTAAAACAAAAATGGCACTTTTACTGGTGATATCATCGTCGTGATAAGTGTTACTTTTTAAAACACTCACATTTGTGTTCAGTGAAGTCTGTCGAGTATAACAACACACCCCATGTAAGGTTTTATGGTGGTTTGGAAAGTTATGGGGTTAAAAATAGGGCTTGCCAATTAAATTATCTGGTCTGTCTGCCTGGGTCAAGCAAGTAAAATTATAATTAATCAAATAAAAAAAATATGTAGTTAATAGTTAAATATATATGTAGAATGTGTGTGTGTATGTATATATATATGTTTAAAGGCCAAAGGTCTGAATTTGTGGGATGGCTTAGTGTTCCTATAAAAACCCAGTTCCCCTGCTTACCTTTGCCGTGCCGTTCAGTTCATTCTGTCTCCTTGGCTACCTGCACTTCCGGTTCTGAACTTTTTTTGAATCTCCCGCCAATTCAGCTCTCCTTCAGGTCTCCTTGCTTTTCCCGTTTTCCCACGAATTACGGTGAACTAACGATGGCTACCCAACTAATCTCACGAACACATTCAGGTAACAGGTGGGAATAGTAGTGTTTGTGTCATTTCCACCATTCATGCATTTTCGCTGGGTTAGGCTCCCTCTATTCATACGTACGACTGATACTCATTTGTTTCAATTCGTTCAAACAATAATCTTTTGTGTATTAATGCCAGTCATTTCAATTTGTTCAAACAGTCTTTCAGGTATGATGCCTTTTGTTTTCAATTTGGTCAAACAATGATCTTTCATGTATAAATGCCTTATACATTTGTTCCAATTCGTTTAACCCCTTAAGGACCAAACTTCTGGAATAAAAGGGAATCATGACATGTCACACATGTCATGTGTCCTTAAGGGGTTAAACAATGAGGAACTTTCATGCAGATTAAGTTACGCACTATTCGGCAGGTTTGTGTTCTATAAAGCATTCCCCAATTTAACTTGCACTTTGTATCATTTGTGAGTTTGTTCCTTCTTAATACTCTATGCCCATTTGGCTGTTTTATTTCACAAAGGAGTGGTAAATATACAAAGGGACTTGTTTACTAAACTGTGTTTTTCAATTGATCACTGCAAGTGGGCATTTTTCTTTCTCTCTCTCTCTCTCTTTTTATATACTCTTCTGTGTTTAGTACATTGGTTCCACAACATAAATGGTTATGTCGTTATATGCTATAAGGCTGCATGTCATTTGCTATAGCAGTTAGTACAATGCATAGGTATATAGTGTTATGTCTTAATGGTTATATACAAAGAATTGCATTAGGTCAATTCTTGTAAGTCTGCTGACCTATGTTAGGCCATTACAAGAACACTTTCAAGGGTTAAGATATCATAACAACATTTGCTGCGTCTCATTCATAAATTTCAGGTATTGCAAGAATCGACTATCCTCTCTAGTCCTTTTATTACCTGTCTCTCGGTTACCTCAAGGATTCCTTCAAGGCAGGTAAGTTTTTATTTCTATGTATACATGATTCGTTCATCTCAAATACTACGCTCAGCCTCACTACAGCCCACATTATGTCTCAGAAAAGGGGTCCTAGGGAATGGGGGCTTGATTTATTGCCTTGCCTCGTTAGGCCACGGCACTACACGATCAATCCATAATACTTACATGTCTCAATTATTCACAAATCTTGCATCATATGAATCTATATTGTGTCCACCTTCTCTTGCTCTGGGATAATCACATTATATTCATCCTGTCTAGGTCTTTCCTTTGTGCCTTCTGATATTAGTGATACTATTCACCTGGGATTATGATAGGTATCTATCCATTATTACAATTATAACTTTTGGTGGGTTCTCTATATATATATATATATATATATATATATATATATATATATATATATAGTTTATATCCTAACCTTGGGCTCCGACATCTGTCACACTATAGGTTAATTATTTGTACTATTTAATTATACTCTATAGCAGTTAGATGGTGCTTATTTTACTTTGCTAGGTCTCATCTAAAAACTTCTTGTTTTCAAGAATTCACAATCTATGGTTTGCTAGTTACGCTACCCTTCTACGTCCATATTTTCTGTTTTATCAAGCCCTTGTTTAGGGTTAGAGAACTGGCTGCTCAGGGTCAGGTGCTTGCCTTAGTCAACTCAATAGCTGGTCATGCGAGGCCTACTCCCCACCTCAACACGGAGGTTTCGCCCAATCAGCCTGCATCATAGGTATAGCCTCGCATCACCCACCTTTTAAGTTTACAGTTAGGGTCTCACCTGTCATGGCCACACATTTTTGAATCTTTTACTGTCACAGAGAGGCCAACACCCCGCCACAACGTTCAGTGGCTCGAGCCCCACAGCCCAAATCATAGATAGAGCCTCTCATCTGCCGCTTGTCAACTAGCAGGGCCTCACCTGTCACAGGGTAGTTAGTTTTTCGCTTCGGCACTAGTTAGAAAGCCAGTTCTACAATATGCTGGGGATATGTTAATCAATTCATTTTAGTTGTACCTTCCTTTCAGTATGTCACAGGAAGACAATCTAGGTGAAGTGTCATCCCCTCCTAGCACTCATGCTAGGCCTAGCACCCTTGTCAGGTATGGTAGCCCCCTGAGTTCTAGGAACCTCCCACAGCTTGGGTCACTGAGTTGCAATTGGTTTTAAGTACTAATAAACTTACGATTTTCTGCTCTAACCATGGTAGCTTTTGCAATTTTTTTTTTTGCCTCCTTCACCTCAAACTATCGTATATTTTAGGTATATTCCGCAACCAGAGAAATATTAAGGAAAGATTTTAAGTATCTTGCATTTGTAAACAAGCAATAAGTTTGGCTTTCTGCATTACTTTTTGCCCTCTTTTATTACAAGCCTACCCTTACGTCGGTATCGGCCAGGGCCGGTGCAAGGATTTTTTTTACTGTGGCTGGCACTGGCCACTTGCCAATTACAATTAATATATGGTTTCATTTGAAAACAAATGGATCCTGTTAGTAAAATAGGAGCAATACTATTAATGCTGTTTTTCAAAAAGGATTCATTAGATTTTACTGAATTTGAGAAAGACCGAATAGACATATGGATGAATTTCTGACAAAATGAATAGGAAAAAATTTCTGTAAGAAATGATCAAATCAAAATGAAAATTCTTTCTGTGTACATGTCTATTTAAAAGTCCATTGACAGCTTTATTGACAATCTACATTACAACTTTAATTCACAAAAACCTAATGCAATCTAAGAATAGGCAACTTGCCTGTAGATATAACATTCCTCAACAGTATTATCTCGGAAGAGATTAAAACTGATTATAAAGTCCCTCAGAGCATTTAGTTGAAAAAATAACTGTTTAAATTATGTGAAGAATTCATACACCTGCTTGTCATCTTTAAATGGTGTAAATCGTTTACATTTAACACTTTAAATGCCAGAGGGCAAGCAATTCATTTTGTTGGTCATCGCTCTAGAACACAAAATGATTAGCTATTTTATTTCATTCCAATTATGGCTCTCATTTTATGGCGCAATATCCACAGATGTCAAACATAAGGAAAATATTGTAACCCTGTTGCAGGAAACCGAATGTTATTAGGACCTAGAGTTTGCTGAGAACTGTGAATGTCCTTTGTTTGCATCACATCAAATTATCCTGGGAAGCAAACTAAGCCTTCCTTAATTTTACAACTTTATTCACTGATGGACAGACAGTCTAAACCAGTCACTGAATGGCGTTACCTTATTTGAAAGGACTTCATATTGAAAAATCTTTCCCTTGGGGACTTTATATTGAAAAATCGATCCCTTGGGGATGCCGAACAAAAATGATGTCTCGGAGGGCGGAGCTTGACCGCAGAGCCGAGTGGCTGACAACCTTGGGAGCTCCTGCACTAAACTGTAAAGAAAGCCACCTTTCACGACCTAAACGGCAACCAATCGTGCCACAAAGGCCAGCAATCGAAAAGGAATCGAAAAGGCCAGCAATCGAAATCAAACAGAGCAAAATGAGACCCCTCAAGGTACTAAATGAGCAGTTTTCATCGGACAAGCACCTGAGGTCTACTCAAAAGGCGGATGCGGGAGAGACAGCCGCTCTCCCTCTGCCAACACCGGACGGCCTTGTAATGAAAGGCCACTGTCTCCCCCCCCCCATGGACTGGCCCAATGAGAACTCTCACCTCTGGGACACCATTCATCACAACTCCGCCCAGCCGACCCCACGAGGCCAAGCCAAGCTAGCCGACGGGAAGGCTGACAATGCAAAGCAACAGACCACTGATGAGTGGGCAGCAGCATTCCATGCTAAATTCGATGCGGTATGCCAGAAATTTTGGGAACAACTAGAGGATAAAAACTCACCTCTGGCCCTCGCGGGCAGCCTGTGCATCCGATCAAGGCAACAAAGCTACAGAAGTGGGGAAACAGCACTGCAGCCAGATGGAAAAAATGACAAAGGGTCACTGCATTACTTGCACGCTACACCACCAGTCCCGCCACGACAGGCCGGATGGGCAGCGGTTCCCAGCCAAACACAGTACAGCCAGCAAACAACGGCTCCTCACTGCAGCCCAGACCAGAGACAATGCGGATGAATGACACCCACATACACAAGACCCAGCACCAGCCGCAGGCCAACAAGAAGGCGCAGGGGACACTGCTGCACCTCCCAAACACAAGAGATACACACTGAAAGTCGGAGTCGGATAAACCACCACAACCCTGAGGTCCCAGATACTGAAACTCCCAACTATGGAGGACACGGTTATGATTTAAGATTTATGTTTTGCTTTCATTGTACCACTATTCTCCTTGCAGCCTACTCTTACAATACAACACATAAATAAGCTTGTTTATATAATCTATAAAAAATTGCTGTCATTTTCATGCCATACATGTACAAAATCGATGTTTACTTCTTGTTAGACCAAGCTGTGAAATTTTCAAACATTTGTTTATCCCTGCATAACGAAAAATAAAGAATAAAATAAATAAATAAAAAAATGATGTCTCTGTAATGCTCATCTGGAACCGGTAGGCCCAAGCAGGGCTTGTTGCCTCTTGCCCTATCAACCACACCTGAGCTCATAAACTGAAGGTAGAAGAAGCACATTCTCATGACATTATTGTAGTTGAACCAAATGGAATAGACTGGAACTAGTATACAGCCTTTTGGTTCATTGTGAGACCACTGATGATGCCATCCAGTTACATTAGCCTTTGGGGACTGTCAAATGATGTATGGCAATTACTGGTGTTTTCAGCTTACTATAGGAAGTCTCCAACATTCTAGTTGCTGTGGGCTCATAGTATTCTTATTTCAGAATTGCATACAGCTGCAAACAAGACCAAAATTCTACATTTTGCACCTCTGTCTACATTCAATGTATGTTTTCGTGTTGGAAAATATCCTAGTTTTGCAGACACTAAGGAGGGCAATGTCATATATCTTGTTATATTTTACTCTGTATTTCTACTAGAGATTAAAGTTTGTCAGAGTATATTGCACTATTATAGATATTTTTATATAACATTTCTTTTGAAGCTTTTAGAGTTTGTCCTATGCTATATGAGTATTCACTTTTTTAACACCTATTTTGTTAGTGGTTTTATTGTCATTGTGGGTTTGTTTTTTGAGTGTGATGTGGTTCCTTACTGCTCTTCTATATCTAAAATAAATCAGCTTGAAAATCACAGGAGTAATGATACTATATCTGAAGAGAGAAGGCTCAAGGCTCAATCTGAGCTTAAATGGACAAAATTATACACACAAACAAAAATACATATTAGAATTCCTGTATCTTTTGCATTCCCTAAAAAACAGGCTATGCAGAATATGAAAAAAACTCTCACCAAACTAGGCTGTTTTTGATGACTTTTGCACTTTGTACAGCACCATTGAGCATTGATATGAACTAAAACAAAGCATAAAAATAAACAAACCAAAAAATAAATAAAATATATGAACTATGCCAAATGGTCTTTTTTTTTGTCATTTTTGTTGTTGCTGTTTTTGCTATAGAAAGTTAAAAGACTTACTATAACTCCTAGAAATATATTTCAAAAAATATTCAGTAGACCACTTGGAGAAAAAAAGGACATTACTGGATAAAGATGTACAGTCAGGGTAGGTGTACAATTATTATGAATCTAAAGAAGATTAATACAAAGAGCACACCAGGGGAGGCGAGTTTCGGGATAGGCTTAGGAGACCGTGATTCTTTTATCTTGCCTACCAACTCAACTAGCATGACAAGATTTACACTTACAACCAACTCTTAATGCCTGAGCTGGACTTTGAGTACACTTGCGTTGATGATACGTGCAAACACTTACTACGTCTATATACTATCAATTAAGATATTGTCTACTATACCCTAATTGAAATAATACTGGATTTTCACCCTGTTAAGTGTACACTACTGAGGCCATGTAATTGACTATTTGATGTGCTGTCTATTTTTTTACAATGTTGGACATACTTCTGTTAACATGGGAAAAAAATGGAAGGGTAGAAAGAGAGAGGAGAGGGAAGGAAAGAGGGGAAAGAAAAAAAGGAAGGGAAAAGAAAAGTAAATGAAGATTGTCTAAAAAATAATAATAATAATAATAAATAAATAAATAGCTAAATAAATAAAATAAAGCAGATATTTAGAATTTGTCTATGGCGGAAACTTGATCCGCAGTTCATTTTGGTTACATTACCCTTGTTTTGCATGTCAATGAAAGAAATCTGTATTCTACTGCTACCTGAACTATACTTCATTATGCTTTCATACAGCTTGTTCGTATATCATCTGTAGATACTTATGAAACTAAATGAATATTGTCAAAAAAATAATAATACAAAAAGCACCCAGAGAACACTAACTAAAATGTAGCCTACATATTTCACAGCAAGCAAGTGCTCTTTTTCAAAACAAGGAAGTACATGTTAACCAGCCCTTTCAAATTTTACTTATCAAATAGCACACACAAAAAATTATAGGGATAGAGCAGACCTATAAAGGAATACAACTGCAAAGGTGTAAGACATTGGGGTGTTTCACATTGGTGCTTTGTAAATATTGAATTCACAAACATATTGAATAGAATGGTCATTAATATATCAAGCAGTGATTTATGGGATTTGGTGTGGAGTCACATTCATCTCCTTGTCACAGTGGAATCCCAGATTAATCTTTTTAGCATAAGACTTAGAATGCAACATAAGTAAAAAAATTAAAATAAAAAAAAGACTAATCAGAGATTAATCTAGTCTTGTTGAACAAACAGTAAACATTTTATTAAACACAGGAGGCTTTAATCTTCCTTACTGAAACCTCCCAGGAGCATAGTAAAAGATAACAGTACTATCAAACGAACCAATCCAAAAAGTCAAGACATCCACAACTACACAGTAGGCCCTCTCACGTCCTCTTTCTTTTGTTGTTACCGAAGAGGTGAATGTAGAACTCTGGAGAAAAAAAACAGGTGGGCAAGAAGGTAGACAACAACAATGAAAAAGAATTAAAAGAAATTAAAAGAAATGTGAGAGTAATTGCACCAGAAAAAAAAAATATTTCAAACATAACAACAACCATGATAATAATGATATAAAGCACATGCAGCATAAAATAACAGCTATATCACAAAATAAATGCATATTATTGTCACAGATCTAGAAGAAACTGAAAGATAAAAGAAAAAACAAGGAGATACATTGAACAGGGAAAGAGAGAGAATCTATTTCCCTACAGTCTTTAATAAAATGTAGTTTATTTGGTTACCTATTCTAGAATAATCCCCAGCTTTATAGCAAAACATAAGGATTCATAACTGTTGTTTCAATACTCGGACAACAAGGAGAACAATGCATAAGACCGGGGATGAAAATAGAAAGCTGGAAAGGTAGTCTCTTGAGACCAATTTGCTGAAATAAGGATGTCTGCCAAAGATCCACCAGCTCTAAAAGCAGAAGCACCCACACCCATGCTGTTGTCGACTCTCAGAAAACAGAGACAGCACCAGTTTAAAATAACAGGAGTAGGAAATAAGGAGTTGCCTGGACAAGGTAGAATGAAGAGAAGCTGTACCTGAAATATAGCAACGAACACAATGAGCTACACAAAGATGAGACAAAAAGAAGAAGAAAGCATGGACATTAAAAGCACATGTCTGAGACATGTGTAAAGGAGACCAAACAAAGCAGGAGTGCTAGCTAATTGGCATAAAGAGAGGTCTACTATATTCAGCCATTTTTTTTAAAGAAAGAAAAAAATGACAGAGAAAACATCCAAGAAATGGGATTAGCGAGAAGAAGATAGTCTTGCCAGGTGAATACCATGAAGGAGATTAAAATATGAAGAATTCCACCCAACACAGGAGTCCTGACATGAACAAACACAATTGCAAACACAGATGTTGATCATATGGTACTACTTAACCTGAGAAAAAAAGTTAAGACAGAAAATTTGAGACACCCACCACAGGGAAAGTGAAAGAATCTATCTTTCTATTACAAACACCGCTGATGCCTGGAATGGAGGTAATATTTATTGGTACCTGGAGGTTAGGTCTCAAACTACAGGTGTTAAGCTAGACATATTGCATGATCCTCTGATATGGTCCAGACCACTGGTGTGCATCAATACTGAAGTACATGTCAGGAAGATGCCAGTCTGGACCTCAAAGGAGAAAAGTTATATGGTAAAGGAGCAACCAATCCCCAGTGGACATCTCCAGAAAAATAGGAGGCCAGGGTAGAGCTCTCAACAAGGGTGTGAACTGTAGTAACAAGGTTTGATTGTGGTCATTGCTAGAGAAAAGAATCCACTGCCAGGCTAAGAGGTCCAAGGGTTGCCAGTGGAAACACAGGATAACTTCACACCTTATACCATGATGCTGGCATCCAGTTCCAATACGCAGGACTGCCTTAGGAGTGTACAAACTTTGTGGCCGGACAGGGTGTGGTTGCTAGGGCTGGCCACAGAGAGTTTCATTGGTGATGCATTTTAACATCTGCAGAGAAGGAGAATACTCACTGTCTGTTCTCCTTCTCATGCAGGCCGGAAATGCAGTGGCAGACTTCAAATTAGTAATGTGGGGGCAGACCAAAATGGGATGTAGGAGAGAGCTAAATGCTCCCTCAATCTGCTGCCTCATTACTGCTGCACACTGAGGGAGAAGACTAAGTTTGCCTGTACCTGTGTGTAACTGTATGCCTGTAAGAGTGTCTGTGACTGTCTGGCCATGACTGTATATGACTGACTGCAGCTGTGTGTGTGATTGCCTGACTTTAACTGAGTGTGGCCATCTACCTGTGCCTGTGTGTGCAACTCACTGCCTGTGATTGTGTGTTTTTACTATCTTCATGTAACTGTATGTGTGGGACTTTCTGCCTCTAACTATGTTCCTGGGACAGTGCATGTGGCTTTATTTGACAGAGTATGTGTACAACTGTGTGCCTGACTATGGGACAGTTTGCATGGGACACTGCAAAAGTACACACCTGCATTTACACATGAGCCTACATGCGTTTTTTAAAATCTGAATTAAATACCCATCACAGAAAATAGACTCAGTGCAAGTTTGAGAGCAGGACTTATTTTTATGCATTTGTATTTGCTTTTGTATCACACCGCCATGCTACAGTGCAGCCGCACACCCTATGTGTTCCCTATTAAGGGTTAATAAGTATGTAGAGGTTTAAAAAAATATCCCTCTCTGTCTCATTAGAGATTTTTTACCTGAAGCTGAAAGCAGCAAGGTGAATTGTTAGTGTAGGACCCACCTAAGAGGTTTGCCTTGGCATGGCAGGTGAGCTTACACCTAATGGCCATTGGAGTGGAACTAAAAACCTCAATTTATCTAAATATGCACAGGGATTTTAAATAGTTTGCAAGTTACTTTTTTCTTAGTGACAATATACAGTCTGCAAAGTAGATAATGCTTTGCAGTAAAAGGCAGAGAAGTGGGTCACCTAGTGTAGCAGATGTGCCAGTGTCTGATGGGAGGCAAGGAGAGAACAAAGGAAAACGTAGGGAAAGATCATGGAAACTGGAAACGAGAAAACTAGTCAGACCAACCTTGGACATAACATGCAGCCGAAGGAGCCACATTAGACAGGGGAAAGAGCAGGTTAAACCAGGTTAAACCATTAACTCCTTAAGGACCGGCCTGTTTTTGCGATGTTTGTACGTTAAGGACCAGAGCAGTTTTAACACTTTTGTGGTGTTTGTGTTTAGCTGTAATTTTCCGCTCTCTCATTTACGGTTCCCATACAAGTTATATATTGTTTTTTTCACGACAAGAAGGGCTTTCTTTACATACCATTATTTGTATTATGTCATATATTGTATTTAAAAAAAAATAATAAAATATGGTGAAAAATTAAAAAAAACATGTTGTCCCGAGTTTAAAAACACCCAGTGTTTACATGCTTTATTGCTTTTTTTGCAAGTTATAGGCCTATAAATACAAGTAGGAAATTGCTGTTTCAATATATATAATTTAAATGTATCAATAGTGACATTGTAACACCGTTATCTGTCATAAATCCCCGAAACACACCTAACATGTACATATTTTTTTAAAGTAGACAACCCTGGGTATTCAAAATGGGGTATGTCCAGTCTATTTTAGTAGCCACCTAGTCACAAACACTGGCCAAAGTTAGCATTTATATTTGTTTGTGTGTTAAAAATGCAAAAAACGCAAACTTTGGCCGGTGTTTGTGACTAAGTGGCTACTAAAAAAGGCTGAACATACCCCATTTGCAATACCTTGGGTTGTCTTCTTTTGCAAATGGTATGCCATCATGGGGCTAATTCTCATTCCTTGGCTACCATACGCTCTCAAAGGCAACCTAACCAATCTGACAAATTTCTATATAAAAAAAAAAGTAAAATCAAGCCTTATATTTGACCCTGTAACTTTCACAAACACTATAAAACCTCTACATGTGGGGTACTGTTATACTCAGGAGACTTCGCTGAACACAAATATTAGTGTATCAGAACAGTAAAATATATCACAGCAATAATATCCTCAGTGAAAGAGCTGTTTGTGTGTGAAAAAATGCAAAAAACTTCACTTTCACTGACAATATCATCGCTGTGATATGTTTTACTGTTTTGAAACACTAATATTTGTGTTCAGCGAAGTCTCCCAAGTAAAACAGTAACCCCATGTACAGGATTTAGGGTGTCATAGAAAGTTACAGGGTTAAACACAGTGCTAGCAAATTAAATTATCTGGACTTTCGGCCTGGGTTGGCATGCAGGTCCCTCAAATTGCAATCATTAAAATTACTTAATTAGGTAAAAATATTACACGTATAATTTTAATATATATACATATTTAGATATTTGACGTCTACGTGTATATTTATGAAATTATTTATGTAATTATGTATGTGGACATATGTATATTTCGTATTATTTTTATTTATTTATTTATACATAGATATATATATCATTACATTCTAAGTGTATTTTGATATAAATATATATATATCAATATCAAAATACTGTTAGAATAAAATTGCATATATATATGTATAATTTTTTTTAATTATTAAAAATTATTTTTATTTTTTGTTATTTATTTTTATTAACATATTATTTGTATTTTATAATAATATATATATACCATATATATAGTTATTATATATATTGTAGATATTTGTGTGTAATTTAAATATAAGTGTATTTTTATATTAATATAATATATTTATAGCCTTTGTCTTGCTATAAAATATGCTGCACTTAAGCTAAAAACTATTGTTGCATAACTTATTTTAAATTTCACCAGCCAGGGGATTCCAGCTGCAGATACCTTCATCCTACACATTCTGTTACATCAAATCACCTTCCTAGGGATCCAAGTGATAGATATTGAATATGAAAGAAACACTAAAACTATGAACAATAAAAATAGGTAAATTTAAAGTATAGTATTGCATTCTCTGCACCAAATAATGTTTACATTCCCTCCCCACTACACAATCGATAGCTTCCCTGGTCCAGCAATTAATCATATATTTTCTCTTTGCTTGCACTGCTGTTGTTGAACAGGAATAAGAGAAAGTCCTTGGAGAAAAATTCCCTATGACTTTGTTTAGCACAAAAAAAAACTAAAGAAAATGCATTTTGTAACAATGTCTTTATTTGAGATTATTTTCAGGCATAGATGGCGTTTTGCTTTAGGTAATAAAGTATTGCAATATAAAAAAAAAAAGTATTTACAAAATTATTGTAAACCCACAACATAAAAGGAGATTTAATTCTCCTTTTTCATTCTACATATATTTGTAATATATGTATTTTAACAACTTAACTGCAAATTGATGTCACAACATTTGAGCAGTGGAACAGTAGTATCTGTATAGCAGCTATACACTCTCTCATTAGTTCATGTTCCCGCGACACCAGGCGTCTCTTTGACACCTTCAATTCTCTTCTTCGCCCTGCTGTGGCCACCCCCAAAACTAACCTTACTGCTGATAACTTTGCATGTTACTTCACTGACAAGATTGAACAGCTAAGGAAAGAATTCTCCCCTCCTTGCCTTTCTGTTTCTCAATCACACATTGATCATGCCTTTCCTACCCTTCAGACATTCTCCCCAGCTACTGACCAAGAGGTGGCTGCTCTTCTTTGCTCCTCTCGCCCCACCACTTGCCCGCTCGATCCTGTCCCATCTCACCTTATCAGATCTCTCTCCACTTGTCTCATGCCTTCTCTAACACACATCTTCAACTGCTCGCTCTCTTCTGGCATCGTCCCTGCTGACCTTAAACATGCCACTGTAGTACCTATACTAAAAAAACCATCCCTCGACCCATCCACCCTCTCTAACTACCGTCCCATATCCCTGCTCCCTTTTTCCTCAAAGCTTCTGGAAAGACTTGTCTTTACCCGTGTGTCTTATTTCCTCAATTCCAACTCTCTCCTTGATCCCCTTCAATCTGGTTTCCGCCCTGTCCACTCTACAGAGACTGCCCTTATCAAAGTTACTAACGACCTAATCGCAGCTAAATCCAAAGGCCACTACTCCATACTAATTCTTCTTGACCTCTCAGAGGCCTTTGACACCGTTGATCATGCTCTCCTTTTTCAAACTCTTCAATCGCTTGGTCTCTGTGACTCTGTCCTCTTGTGGTTTTCCTCTTATCTCTCCCAACGCTCATTCAGTGTCTCCTTTTCTAATGATACCTCCTCCCCTCGCCCTGTCTCGGTTGGAGTCCCCCAAGGCTCCGTCCTTGGTCCCCTTCTATTTTCTCTTTATACTGCCTCTCTCAGCAAACTTATTACCTCTTTTGGATTCCACTACCACCTGTACGCTGATAACACCCAGCTATATCTCTCCTCCCCGGACCTCTCCCCTGCCGTCCTGCAACGTGTCACTGCTTGCCTTTCTTCCATCTTTGACTGGATGTCCTCCCGCTTTCTGAAACTCAATCTCTCAAAAACTGAGCTCCTTGTCTTTCCTCCTCCTAATACTGATCCTCCTCTTTCGCTCTCCCTTCAAGTTTGTGGTACCAACATCAGTCCATCCTTGCAAGCACGCTGTCTTGGCGTCATACTTGACTTTGGTCTCACCTTTGAGCCTCACATCCAGCATGTTGCCAAATCCTGTAGATTCCATCTTAAAAACATAGCCCGCATCCGCCCCTTTCTTGCACCAGATACTACCAAGGAGCTTGTCCATGCTCTAGTAATTTCCCGCATGGATTATTGTAACCCTCTCCTGATTGGTCTTCCCAATAGCCGTACTGCACCTCTACAGTCCGTAATGAACGCTGCTGCTAGATTGATTTTCCTCTCTAGTCGTTTCTCTCACACCTCACCCCTCTGTCAGTCCTTACATTGGCTTCCTGTATGCTATAGGAGTCAATTCAAGGTACTAACTCACACCTATAAAGCACTGGACAACTCTAGCCCCTCTTATATCTCCTCACAGATCCATAGGTATGTCCCTTCTCGGTCTCTCCGCTCTGCCCGTGACCACCTCCTGTCCGTTGTCCGCACTTGTACGGCCAACTCGCGCTTGCAGGACTTCTCGGGGGCGGCTACCTTCCTATGGCATAGCCTGCCTACCGCCATCAGACTCTCCCCTAGTCTTGCATCTTTTAAGAAGTGCCTTAAAACCCATCTCTTTAGGAAAGCTTATGGCCTCCAAGACTAACCCCTACCTCACATACCTGTCTCTTGCCCTCTCCTAAAGGGCAGCCCACCTTATTTGATTGCAAATTCCTGTCCTAATGTGTTTTACACCTCACCTCCTATAGAATGTAAGCTCGATTGAGCAGGGTCCTCTTCAACCTATTGTTCCTGTAAGTTTATTTGTAATTGTCCTATTTATAGTTAAATCCCCTCTCATAATATTGTAAAGCGCTACGGAATCTGTTGGTGCTATATAAATGCCAATAATAATAATAATAATAATACATTAGATGCTATGTGTGGGCAATATTTTAAAAGAAGCCTGCTGAGTAGACTTGATGATTTGTTTTAGACTAAACTCCAACTTGGCTGAATTTGGGCTGATTGGATTATCAACTGAAATTCTGATCTCTGAGCCGTTATGTACCAGAATCTTGGGGAACTGACTGAAAATTATATTTTTGTTTTGTTCTTGATTCAGAGTGCTGTTCCTTGCAACAAAAAAAGGTTAAATGGATTAACTTAATCACTGATTTATGTAGTGCTACTAGTGGCCAGCATGTCTTCCTTTCATTTATGGCACATTGGTGGCAGCCCCAAGTGCCTGGGCTTGGTTATTGGCACTGGAAGAGGTCCAAACGTAGCAGACAGAGTGGCTAACACGTTCAAATATCTTTATGATTGCTTCCTTGTAGTGGCATGTTCTGCACACATCCTACATCTCGAAGTGAAGAGTACATTTTAGGAAGCCAACAAAGTGCTCTTCATGAATGTCTTCCTAATACACTATTTTGTTGGAGGGACATTGCTTAGGCAACTCTCCGTATTAAACCTAAAAGATGTTTACCGAGTGCTATGTATGCCTATCCATTGGTAGAGCATAGATCATAGATCATTTCACCATTCTTTGCAACTCTTTTCAGAGTATGTGGTGCACTGAATGGACCAGCTGACTAGTGTGTTATGGTGGTATTTTTGTCCCTAATAAAGGATTCTGGTTAGTGTATCAACTCTTGAGTTACCATAGCAACCCATAAAGATATTATTTTGTTTGCTTGTACCTTGAAGTGTTAAGAAATCACCTTAACTAGTACCCTTTTAGATATCTACTGTGCAGCAGTTCTGTATTTTGCACTCAGCCAAAAAAAGAGCTTCGTTATTTTTTTTTATTTTTTTTGTTGAATATTAATTTGTAGATATTATTTGCTCTTTATTTATATATTGTAGAACAATTTGAGGAAGCTTACTAGCATGGTCCTGCTATACCACTGGTAAAGCCTTGCTGGAGAATCGAAACACGTTTGGTGATATTGTCCTTTACAGCTCTCAGAAAAGCCCTTGCTACCTGATCACTTTTGCTGACCTGACTTTTTTTGTTTTTCTGTTGAAGTGCTTCTGAAGAATCAAATCTTGCACGAGTCTTTTGCTGATGCAATTCAATTTAAATAAAATTAAAAGATAATATAGATTTTTTATATAGATTAAGGCATTTGAAATAGTAATATATAAATACCTATTATGACTATAGCCCCCTCATTTATTGAATTTGATATAAAAATTACTGGAATGACTGGAAAAATAAGATCAAACGTTTAATGCATAATTCCAAAAAAATAAAAAATGCTTTTAGTAACTGTATTGCCAACTTTCATAAATTTGATGTACAAAATGCAGATTTTAAAGATCATTTCCTTAGCAATAAATAATTTTGTCTTCAATAACTACATGTATCATTTCCTGTGTTTCTTTTTTACTGAGAAATGTCATCACACATAAGTAAAGGGATTAGAAGACTGTGCTTCACAGCAAGTGTTTGAATAAAATGCATTCTTTAAGAACTATTTACCATATCATCTAGAAAACAGTTGCAACTGACTGTTAAATGTTTGCTTAATTCGAGACTATAGTTTCTGCTTTGTTGGCTTTAGTTAATTCTTCAAGAAAGATGAAAAGAGAAAAACCCAAACCCACTTTTTTAAACATTGTTATCACTTCTTCTTTCTTCTTTGATGTGTTCTTCTATTATTATTGCTGAGAAATTACATTTGTTTAATATATTTATGTGGCACTTTCCAATAAATCTCCATAAATAAAACATATTTAAAAAAATATGAAAAACAAGGTTTTGGGTACAAGTAAACAATATGTTTACAAACAAAAAAGTAGGATTAAGTCCTTGTAAATGTCATTCTTGCAGAACATACCTCCAATTGAGTTAGTGTTTTATTTATTCCTCTAAAAGATTCAGTTACATAAAAATATTTAAGAAATAAATCTCCATCCCTAACCTGATTGAGTTTTGTTTTAATTTCCTCGCCCATTCTCTCCAATCCTTTCAATTAATTTTTTTTATCTCCAATACACCATATATTTGTGTGTTATCTGTAGGTGCTTATGCTGCTTTATCAGTTATCAAAAACCCTTCTGCCTGTTCTTCAGGCTGTTTATCATCTATTAATTTATTTAATTCACCGTGTTATTTATTAGCAGTTGGAATTATAACTGAAAAATAGCTTATTTGTAATTTACTGGGAATATAACTTACTTAGATGTATTCAAAAGTACAGAAAATAAAAAAAACTCCAATTCATTGTATTGATATAAATAGAAAACCATGTTTTATTTATGTGTTCTGGATGTCTAGAAACCCATCACTGAAGACATCTGTCTTTAGATTGACTGCACGAATATACTATCGGGGTTATTTACTAAAACGAGAATTATTGGAAATTCAAAGTACTACAATATTAAAGCAGCACTGTCATGGCCAAATCCAGTTTTTTTTAACCCCCCCTCCCGACTCCACTACATTTAAATGAGCGACGGGTGGGGGCCCTAAAAGACAATGAGGGGAACCTTTTGTTCCCCCTCCCGGCCCCCATCCATGAGCAGCGGGTGGGGGCCCTAAAAGACAATGGTGAGAACGGACCTATTGTTGTACCCACCCATGAGCGGCGGGTGGGGACTCTAAATGAAAAAGGGGGAGACGGACCTCTTGTCCTACAGCCCGGCCCCCACCTATGAGCGGCGTGTGGGGGACCTAAATAAAAATGTGGGGGGGGGGATCTATTGCATCTATAGTGCAAGTAAATAGACTATGAAAAATGATCTGCTCAGATACAGGACCATTGCCTACTCACTTTTCAAACTGACAAGTGAGTCTGTGCTTCTTCTTGCATAGTGAAACACTCAGGTCAGTGTTTCAGATTAATATAATAAATACTTTAATTGTTTTTTATGTAAAACTTAAACTTTTATCTGAATAACAATTAAGTTATTTATACAAGAAGACCAAAGAGTGCCATCCTTCTGCTTAAATGCATATATTTGCCATATTGAGCACCAGACACCAGACACCATGCATATATTAATTATATATGAATTTATATTATATTACATTATATTAATTCAGAATATTTCATTATAAAGGTGTTAGTGAATTTTGACTTGCATCTCGTATGTTAGACGGAGAATCCACCACTTAAAGGGAACTTATTATGCTTCATTAACCTCATATTTAACAGGTGAGGTGTGAAAAATACAAATACACAAAAATAAGTCTTGAGCTCAAACTCCTACTACTCCTGGGGGCCAGTAACAACCATATCACACATCAGCCCCAACATATACAGTAAAAAACTAAGAGAAAAGAGTTACCGGCGCATTAGCCCAAATCCCTATGCATTAGATGTAAACCCACCTACCATGTCAAGGCAAACCTCTAGTCCTGCACTGACTATTCACCTTGCTTACTTCAGCTTCAGGTAAAAATTTCTAATGAGACAGAGAGGGGTATTTTTCTAACCCCCTACATACTTATTAACCCTTAATAGGGAAAACATGGGGTGTGTGCCAGCATTGTAACATGACTGTGTGATACAAATGTAAAAACAAATACACAAAAACAAGTCCTGCGCACAAGCGCCCACTACTCCTGGGCAGCAGCAATACTCTGTGCACTACTCCAAATCCCTATGCATATTTAAATAAATGGCCATTAGATGTAAGCCACATCAAGGTGTGAAAAATTAAATAAATAATATTAAATGTTAAAATCTACCCTTCTTTATCCTGCAACTGGGAGCCTCCATCTTAAGTTTCTGGCAATCATTGTTACAATCTCTGTCTTTTGCACCAATCAGACAGAAAGCACACCGAGAAGAGAAATTAATAAATGTTTCTATTTCTCCTTTGTCATTTGCAATGTTTGCCCTGGTTTTGCCTTATTTGAACTGGATCAAGGTGTAATTTGCTAAATCTTTTAAAGTATCTCATAAAAAAAAAGGTTAACATTAATTTTAAGTGTTTTTCATTGTTTTGTTCAATGGTTCCAGAGTAGTGTTAGATCTTAAATTAGTGTTAAATCTTAAATTAGAGATAATGCTACATTCTAACTTTGTTTAAATCAATTATGAGGCATTTGTAGCAATACATAAACACTTGTGGGATCAATATGAAATAAACACAGCATGCAGCTGTTGACGTCAGAAGAGGGAGGAGAGTCCCAGTGCCGAGTGAGCCCGGCGCTGGAAAAAAGGTAAGGGATTAACCCCTTCCTCCCCCTTCAGCGCCACGGGAGTGGGACCCTAAGGGTGGGGGCACCCTCAGGGCACTATAGTGCCAGGAAAACGAGTTTGTTTTCCTGGCACTATAGTGGTCCTTTAATGGATTTTAGTGGATATTTTACAAAACAGTAAGAAACTGTGATATCATATGTATATTGCTACTTGCCTTTCTGTTCTTTCAAGAAAGGAAATTTGTAATCTGACAAGGCAAAAAATAGCATTTTTCTTGGTAAATTCAACTGTAAATATCTACTATTCACAGAATAAAATGGAAATATTATTCTGAGGAAATTCCACAGCCTTTTATGTGGCAAACGGTATTAGTTTCTTCACAAAGAAACTCACAAGGTTACAGCAAGGTGCAAACATTTAAATGAATACGATTTCATAGAGGTATGTTCTAAATATAGTATGGAATATTTAATGAAGTATTCACTATTGTGAAAATAGTTTGCACAAGTGTAAATAAATGTAGCAATGACACATGGAGTTTACATATAGCTCACTATTACATTAATCACTTACACTCACATAATTGACATATTTGCAATTAAATTAATAATTTAAAAAATAAAATGTGTCTCTGTAACAGAGTTTATATCTTTGACAGCAAAAGCTTGTTTCTATCCCACTGTAACAACAAGCTAACCTTAATAGATTAGGGCAGTATTGTGTCTGAAATATTGACTTGTCCTTTTTAAAGATCAGATGGAATCTGCGAAGAGATAACCCTTTTATGTGATCATTTTCTTTTCTTCTGCTTGATAAAAAATATTGACCTGGCTACACTTAGCTTAGACAAAGTGAACAAAATGGAAATGGAAGTAGAAGACAGCTAAAAAACAAACAAACAAAAAAAAAGACTTTTTTTTGTTTAACCCCTTAAGGACACATGACATGTGTGACATGTCATGATTCCTTTTTATTCCAGAAGTTTGGTCCTTAAGGGGTTAAACCTGATTTTTTTTTAATTGTTCTTCTTTTCAAAATTGATATTGTAATTATACTCCTGTTTATATACAGCTAAAGTAACTGCACACTATTTTATTATTATTTGAAGATACTGTATTCAATGGCCAAAGTCTAGGGCGCAATCAATATATTTAGCTAGTTTATAAAAGGTATGAGAAGTAGATGCATTCAATGTGTAAGACAGAATGGAGATTCCATAAAGTGACACTGTATTTTAAAATGTGTTTAAACCTTCCCATGACTTCTTCATAAGGTATGAATTATTGCTACATGTTCAAGCCTGCTTACCTCTGTTTTACCTATTGCTGACCCATTGATTGATGCTTTCAGTATTATGCAATGATTGCTAGTGTAATGAGTCCTAATTTAATTGTGATGCATGGAATCCTTATTAAGGGCATCCTATAGTGCCAGGAAAAGAAAACATTTTCCTGGCACTATAGGCTCCTGTAGTGCAAGCCTCCGTCGGGGACCCCCCTACTGCAGGCTGAAGGGGTTTAAACCCCTTCAGCTACTTACCTGAATCCAGCACCGATGTCCCTCGGCGCTGGGTCAGGCTCCGCCCACGCTCCTCCCCATAGGACCTATAGGAAAGAATTATTATCCATGAGGACATCCAGCTTCAGAAAATGGTTCAAAAGATTAGATTTCGGCAGCCCTCTACTGGCTGTCTGTTGCCGCAAAGGGCAGACGTAGAGCTGCAATGTAATGTTTTTACATTGCAGCACTAGGTGCAAAAGGGTCACAGCCCCCAGACCACTTCAATGAGCTGAAGTGGTCTGATGCCTACAGTGTCCCTTTAAATAGATCGGGTGGAGATGTTTTGATAAGCTATTGGGTTTTTATGAAGACCTAGGATTGATAACCAGATGCCAACTCCAAACTTTTCTAACTATGTAAGTGCACTCATTAGTTTTACTATATTACTATCTCACTGTCCATCTAAAAGTATTTCTATGCTAGCATATAATGTTGCAAAAACATTGTTTTTCACCCAGAGCTTATGGCATCCACATCATCAGTTTAATCAGCATTACAACACACCAAATGCAAAACTGTGCAGAGTACTCAATTAAAAAAACTGTGTACAAGCATTAAAATGGTGGTAAACCTTCCCAAGATTAAATGCTCATGCACACTAAGCGACTGGCAGTGCCTAGGCCCTACATTTACATTTCAGATTGGATGACAAAATAGCTTTGCTTTTCAGTAAAAATCTAAATATAATAAAAGAGGGGTGTCCAAAAGATACATCCCCAGATATTGTAGAATTACAACTCCCATGCAGGGGCGGATCCAGAGCCTGATCTCGGGAGGGGCACTTGAAGATTATTTAAATAAATAATCCAGACACAATAACCACTACAGCTCAGTGTAGTGGTTATGGTGCCAATTGTGCCTGGTCCCCTCCCAGAGTGAGTAGTCAAGCCGTTTAAGAACAGTTTGACAACTTACCTGAGGTCTTCTGGGAAATGGGGCTGTAGTAGGGCACAGGAGCAGTGTGTGTGTGTGTGTGTATATGTGTGTGAGGGGGACAGTGTGTGAGCAGTGTGTGTGTGTGTGTGTGTGTGAAGGTTTCAGTGTGTGAGTGAGGGTTGCAGTGTAGGTCAGGGGAGCAGTGTGTGTGTTAGGGGGCAGTGTATGTGTGGGTCTGTATGTGTGTGTGACAGTTGCAGTGTGTGTGTGTGTGAGGATTGCAGTGTATGTGTGAGTGTGGGGCAATGTATGTATTGGGGGCAGTGTGTGCATATGGGGCAGTGTATGTGTGTATGGGGGGGACAGTGTGTGTCTGGCAATGTGTGTATGGGGGAAGTGTATGTGTGTGAGTAGCAATGTGTATGTGTGTGAGTAGCAATGTGTATATGGGTGGTAGTGTATGTGTGTGTGTGGGGCCATGTGTGTGTATGGGGCAGTGTATGTGTAGGGCAATGTGTGTATGGGGGCAGTGTATGTATTTCGGGGGCAGTGTGTGTATGGGGGCAGTGTGTGTTTGGGCCAGTGTATGTGTATGGGGGCCAGTGTGTATACGGGGGCAGTGTGTGTATGGGGGCAGTGTGTGTATGGGGGCAGTGTATGTGTGTAGGGTGTGTGTGTGTAATGAAGAAGAGTAGAAGGGGATTTTTATAATAGGTGTTTTTTTTTTACTTAATTAACATGTGCTGGCAAGGGAGAGGGAGACCCTCGGTCTGCTCGGATTTCTTGGGGGGGGGGGAATTACCCCATTTCCCCCCCCCCTGGATCTGCCACTGCTCCCATGATGCTTTTCATGCCTTAAGAATGCATTTAGTATGACAGAGCTTCATGGAAACTGTAGTTTTAAAACATCTGGGGATCTACCTTGTGGGCACCACTGTAATAAAAACTTTGGCATACTTAAGAATCTAACAGCAAAACCAATGACACACTTTTAGTTAGATATTAGAATATAACATTTCCTTTTAGTTGATTGTTCCTAAATTATTGTTGCCATGTGAAAAAGCTCATCTTCATATTCTAGTTCCTTTTTTTTGTCTATTATTGTCACATCTAACACAATCTAGTATGAAACGTCAACTGCATGGTGATGAAAGATTGAGAGCCAGTGGTCAAAATGATAAAATATATCACTACAATCTCAAAAGTCACACCAAGCTAAGGTTGACAACTATATTTTTAATGCATTCAGTAGAAAAAAACCCCCACAAAATCTCCTTTGCAGGTTTTTCCCAGGAATTTGTTTACAGAGTCAATCTCAAGTCTTTAAAACATATAAGCTAAGCTGTAAATGTCATGAGGACTAACTAAAACCTCTAATTTTAGCACCCTTTTGGCAAATTCATATATAATAATGTAAGTATTTTTTATGCAACCATTATATTAACATACCTTAAAGTCTGCAAATTGATTTTAACTGCTGAGTTATGCAGTGTTAATCAAAAATTCCATAACCTACAGGTGTAAGTTAAATTTGACTCAATTTCAAGTACACACAGCCACTGTATACACACTGTGACTCAGACACAGGCATTGCAGCATAGCTTTGGAGCCTGCATCCCAAGTGTTGGACTCTTTAGCGTCTGGTCCTTATAGGTTGTAGAGAGCAGAAACATATTTTATATTTTTTCTTTGTTTTATATCAGGCAGGTGCTTACACATGGATTGGGTGAATTGTGAAATTATGCGGATAGGGGGATTGAGAAAATTAACTGGGTGGAAGATACTGAGGACAATAAATGGCTTCATGGAGATGAGAGGAAATTCACTAGAAGGGATGATTAAGGAACCTCTAGGAGGAAATTAAACTGCCGGCTGTTGGACTTGAATTGTGCAAGTAAAGAGACTTAGAACAAGGGTCTTCAAAATTTTGCTTTAAAATCAAGCCCAAGGTGTTCACAAAATGTATGTATGTCCTGATTTAAGAAAGTGAACATTACATTTAACTCTTGATTTTCTTTTCCTTATCGAATGTAAATAATTTCCATTGTGTATTTGTTTTTTGGTCATTTTGTTTAAACAGGCTCACATGTATGTTAATATATGTGTATTATTTTAATATGGGGACATGTTATAGGCAGAATTGTATATATATAGCATGGTTAACATTTATACAACCCTAGTTCTTTTGGTGCTGCTTGTAGTATCCCTTTAACATCAGCAGTTGGTAAATTTTGAAGGGGTTATCAAGTTATAATTTATACCATCTGCAGAGGTATATAGATAAATTTGGGGAACAGACAGGCTGATGACACATAAGATTTGTTGCAGATAAATGCACAGTTATGTATTTCGAATCAGGAGTAGTGATGTACCGACGGTTCCTTGCGAACATAGCGTGTTCGCGTTCGCCAAGGTGGGCGAACATATGCGCGGTTCGATCTGCCCCCTATTCGTCATCATTGAGTAAACTTTGACCCTGTGCCTCACAGTCAGCAGACACATTCCAGCCAATCAGCAGCAGACCCTCCCTTCCAGACCCTCCCACCTCCTGTACAGCATCCATTTTACATTCATTGTGAAGCTGCATTCTTAGAGAGAGGAGGGACAGTGTAGCTGCTGCTGATTTGATAGGGACATTAATAGCTAGGCTAGTGTATTCAGTGTCCACTACAGTCCTGAAGGACTCATCTGATCTCTGCTGTAAGGACAGCACCCCAAAAAGCCCTTTTTAGGGCTAGAACATCAGTCTGCTTTTTTTTTCCTGTTTTGCAGTTGCCTGCCTTCCAATTTTTTCTAATTGCAGTTGCCTGCCTGCCAGCTTCTGTGTCAGGCTCACATTGGATACTGTGCCCACTTGCCCAGTGCCACCACTCATATCTGCTGTCACAATAGCTTGCATTTAAAAACACATTTTTTTTTCACTGTAATAGATTGAATAGCAGTTAGTTGTCTGCAAGCGTCTGTGTATCAGGCCTACAGCGTGTACTCTGCCAACCTCTGCCAGTGCACAGTGCCACTCATATCTGGTGTCACAATAGCTTGCATTTAAAAACAAGAAAAGTTTTTTCACTGTTATAGATTGAATAGCAGTTAGTTGTCTTCAAGCGTGTGTGTCAGGCCTACAGCGTGTACTCTGCCAACCTCTGCCACTGCACAGTGCCACTCATATCTGGTGTCACAATAGCGTGCATTTAAAAACAATTTTTTTTTCACTGTAATAGATTAAATAGCAGTTAGTTGTCTGCAAACGTCTGTGTGTCAGGCCAACAGCGTGTACTCTGTCAACCTCTGCCAGTCCACAGTGCCACTTATATCTGGTGTCACAATAGCGTGCATTTAAAAACAAAAACATTTTTTTCACTGTTATAGATTGAATAGCAGTTAGTTGTCTTCAAGCTGGTGTGTCAGGCCTACAGCGTCTACTCTGCCAACCTCTGCCAGTGCACAGTGCCACTCATATCTGGTGTCACAATAGCGTGCATTTAAAAACCCAAAAACTTTTTTCACTGTTATAGATTGAATAGCAGTTAGTTGTCTTCAAGCGGGTGTGTCAGGCCCAAAGCGTGTACTCTGCCAACCTCTGCCAGTGCACATTGCCACTCATATCTGGTGTCACAATAGCGTGCATTTAAAAATATTTTTTTTTTCACTGTTATAGATTAAATAGCAGTTAGTTGTCTTCAAGCGGGTGTGTCAGGCCTACAGCGTCTACTCTGCCAACCTCTGCCAGTGCACAGTGCCACTCATATCTGGTGTCACAATTTAAAAACCCAAAAACTTTTTTCACTGTTATAGATTGAATAGCAGTTAGTTGTCTTCAAGCGGGTGTGTCAGGCCTACAGCGTGTACTCTGCCAACCTCTGCCACTGCACAGTGCCACTCATATCTGGTCTCACAGTAGCTTGCACGCATAGTACCACTAATCCAAAAAAAAATGACAGGCAGAGGCAGGCCACCCCACAGGGGCCATCGTGGTCGTGGTGCTGTGATCCCCCTTTGTCCTAGAATAATGCCCAGTTTTCAGAGGCCAAGTACCCTAAACTTGAAAAGTTCTGAGGACATAGTTGACTGGCTAACATAGGACACCCAATCTTCTACAGCTTCCGCTCGGAACCTTGACGCACCATCCTCCTCCAGCTTAGCTTCGGGCACCTCTCAAGATACCACTCACCCACCTGCCGCCACCACCAACACTAGCACCACAGCCGCTTCACTTTATCTGTCAGAGGAGTTATTTACACATCCGTTTGAAGAAATGAGTGATGCACAACCATTATTGCCAGAGGATGTAGATAACAGGGATATGTCTCAGTCAGGCAGCATTACACACATGGACGTACGGTGTGATGATGATGATGTTGTACCCGCTGCTGCTTCCTTTGCTGAGTTGTCAGATACAAGTTGATGATGACGATGCGTCCATGGATGTCACGTGGGTGCCCGCTCGGCAAGAAGAAGAACAGGGTGAAAGTTCAGATGGGGAGACAGAGAGGAGGAGGAGACGAGTTGGAAGCAGGGGGAGGTTGTCGCAATGAGCTAGTGGCACAGTCAGACAGCATGCATCGGCACCCGGGGTCAGCCCGACAGCACGCCAATCAACGCATGCTGTGTCCACCACCAGAATGCCATCATTGCAGAGCTCAGCAGTGTGAAATTTGTTTTGTGTGTCTGCCTCTGACAACAGCGACGCCATTTGCAACCTGTGCCAAAAGAAACTGAGTCGTGGGAAGTCCAACACCCACCTAGGTACAACTGCTTTGCGTAGGCACATGATCACACATCACAAACGCCTATGGGATCAACACATGAATACAAGCAGCACACAAACTCAAAGCCGCCATCCTCCTCCTGGTCCAGCATCTTCAGCCACATCAACCACTGCTGTCCTCCTTGCCCCCTCTCAACCATCCGCCACTCCGTCTCTCGCCTTGAGTTCCCGCTCATCTGCCCACAGTCAGGTGTCTGTCAAGGACATGTTTGAGCGTAAGAAGCCAATGTCAGAAAGTCACCCCCTTGCCCAGCATCTAACAGCTGGCTTGTCTGAACTATTAGCCCGCCAGCTTTTACCATACAAGCTGGTGGAGTCTGAGGCGTTCAAACAATTTGTAGCTATTGGGACACTGCAGTGGAAGGTACCCGGACGAAATTTCTTTTCACAAAAGGCAATCCCCAACCTGTACTCGATTATGCCAAAGGAAGTAATGGCATGTCTGGCACACAGTGTTGGGGCAAGGGTCCATCTGACCACTGATACCTGGTCTGCAAAGCATGGTCAGGGCAGGTATATCACCTACACTGCGCATTGGGTAAAACTGCTAACGGCTGACAAGCATGGAATGCGTGGGTCTGCAGAGGAGTTGATGACACCGCCACGACTTGCAGGCAGTCCTGCTGCCACCTCCTCTACTCCTCCTACTCCATCCTCTTCCATAACCTTCTCGGCTGAGTCCTCTTCTGCTGCTGCGTCTTGCTCCACAAACGGCACCCCCCTAGCTCCCCAGGTACTATTCCCGGATACGGCAGTGTCACGCCGTCTTGGGTTTGACTTGCTTGAAAGCAGAGAGTCACACCGGACAAGCACTCCTGTCCGCCCTGAACGCACAGGTGGAAAAGTGGCTGACTCTGCAGCAACTGGAGATCGGCAAAGTGGTTTGTGACAACAGAACAAATTTGTTAGCGGCATTGAAGTTGGGCAAGTTGACACATGTGCCGTGCATGGCACATGTGTGTAATCTGATCGTACAACGCTTTGTGCATGAGTACACAGGCTTACAGGACATCCTGAAGCAGGCCAGGAAGGTGTGTGGCCATTTCAGGCGTTCCTACATGGCCATGGCGCACTTTGCAGATATCCAGCGGTGAAACAACATGCCAGTGAGGCGCTTGATTTGCGACAGCCTGACACATCGGAATTCAACACTCCTAATGTTCGACTGCCTGCTCCAACAAGAAAAAGCCGTTAATGAATATTTGTATGAACGGGGTGCTAGGACAGCCTCTGGGGAGCTTTGCCACGTTACTGGACGCTCAGGCGCAATGCCTGTAGGCTCATGCGTCCTTTTGAGGAGGTGACAAACCTAGTCAGTCGCACCGAATGCACCATCAGCAACATCATACCATTTGTTTTCTTCCTGGAGCGTGCCCTGCGAAGAGTGCTGGATCAGGCTGTAGATGAGCGTGAAGAGGAAGAGTTGTGGTCACCATCACCACCAGAAACAGCCTTATCAGCATCGCTTGCTGGACCTGCGGCAACGCTGGAAGAGGATTGTGAGGAAGAGGAGTCAGAGGAGGAATGTGGCTTTGAGGAGGAGGAGGAAGACCAACCACAAGAGGCATCCCAGGGTGCTTGTTGTCACCTATCTGGTACCCGTGGTGTTGTACGTGGCTGGGGGGAAGAACATACCTTCATTGAGATCACTGAGGAGGAGGAACGGGAAATGAGTAGCTCGGCATCCAACCTTGTGCAAATGGGGTCTTTCATGCTGTCGTGCCTGTTGAGGGACCCTCGTATAAAAAGGCTGAAGGAGAACGACCTGTACTGGGTGTCTACGCTACTAGACCCCCGGTATAAGCAGAAAGTGGTTGAAATGTTACCAAATTACAACAAGTCGGAAAGGATGCAGCATTTGCAAAATAAATTAAAAAGTATGCTTTACACAGCGTATAAGGGTGATGTCACAGCACAACGGGAATCTAACAGGGGAAGAGGTGAAAGTAATCCTCCTCCTCCCACGACCACGACGGCAAGGACAGGACGCTTTACAGACGTGTTGTTGATGGAGGACATGCAGAGCTTTTTAAGTCCTATGCATCGCCACAGCCCTTCGGGATCCACCCTCAGAGAACGACACGACCGACAGGTAGCAGACTACCTCGCCTTAACTGCAGATATCGACACTCTGAGGAGCGATGAACCCCTTGACTACTGGGTGTGCAGGCTTGACCTGTGGCCTAAGCTATCCCAATTTGCGATAGAACTTCTGGCCTGCCCCGCTTCAAGTGTCCTGTCAGAAAGCACCTTCAGTGCAGCAGGAGGTATTGTCACTGAGAAGAGAAGTCGCCTAGGTCAAAAAAGTCTAGATTACCTCACCTTTATTAAGATGCATGAGGGATGGATCCCGAAGGGACTGACAGTGGGCGATACATTTTAAGATGCATGAGGGATGGATCAGGAAGGGACTGACAGTGGACGATACATTTGACTAAAAAAGGCCTGATGAGATGAGCTGCCTTGGGCTAAAAATGGTCCACACGCTGCTGTATTTTACCTCTGAATGCCGGTTGACTTGCGTGACTTATCCGCCACCAACTTGGGTTCAAGACGCAATGTTTTAGGGCACTTTCTGCCTGGGAAACAAACATCAATTTTTCTGGCCGCTGCTACAGCAGCGGCGGCAACAATACTTAATTTTTCAGGCATGTGAACATGCCTAATTTTTCGGCCCTCTGGTGCTGCACTGTGGCTTCAAAAACCAAACCAAAAAAAAGGCACATAACAGGGATTAAACTAATAGGAATAGTACTACTTAACACACCACTCCTATCTGGTGGCACATTAGATTGCACGCGCAGTGCCCCAAATTTGAAGTAGGGGGACCGACCAAGCATCTTTTTCCATCTCCCGGTTCCTAAAATCGATGCCATATACACGTCCCCTGATAGGGCGCCAGCTCGTTATTCTCTTGGGCGCCAGCTCGTTATTCTCTTTTTCACTTCACTAGGGACACTTTACTGCACTATGGGCACTTAGACCCACTCTTTGTCTTGCACAGTGTTATTCCTCTCCAGCATCTGTGATGGAAAATCAGGCAGTCATCTAAACGTTTAGATTGAGCTTTAGCTTAGAACACCCTTGAAGGTGTTTAAGGAGATTAGGGCTGGTTTAGAGGATTCTTCTTAGACCTCTCTGAGTCTTTATAGCCCTTCAACCTATCCAGCATTTCTGGAAACTAGCTAAGAGAAAGGGTGGCTGTGTGTCTGTACATTTAACTTTATATCACCTTATTGACACTTTTTATGACAGCATCACTCCGGTCTCCATACTCTCTGCCTATACTCATCTATTTAGAGGGAATTTCCTTGCCCCTGGCAATATTATATAATAGGTAATAGTATTACCATTATTAACCAATTAGCCACTATAGGGGAATGAGTATAGTATCCCTTTGTTATTTATAAATGATACAATAAAGACTTTTGTCCATTACTCAATTTACTTTAACAAAGGGTACTAACCACGGTATTAGGAAGCATTACTTTGCTTTCCCTTTCTCCCTCTAGTATAAACCTATGCTCACTAGGATTTGTAGGTATCACTTTATTATAGTTGTCTAACCTTTTCGGATGCCAGTTTTAGATCTCCTTCTTGGGAGATTTTTTCTTTTTTCAGTTTATTAGCATACCTGGGTACAAGCCCTTGGTGGGGCTGGCACCACCACCTGACCACATTTCCTCGTTTCTTCCACTCATACCGCTTTTTCCATCTTTGAAGGGGTTTGGCGAAACAAGGAAATAGTCCTCTACTCGTAACAGGGATTAAACTGATAAGAATAGTACTACTTAACACACCTTATAATAATGCAGAGAGAGGCAACGCAGAGAGAGGAGTCTGAAGAAGAGGAGTCAGAGGAGGAAGGTGGCTTTGAGGAGGTGGAAGACCAAACACAGCAGGCGTCCCAGGGGGCTTGTTTTCACCTTTCGGGGACCCTTGGTGTTGTACATGGCTGGGTGGAGGAAGAGACCTTCAATGACATCAGTGAGGACAAGGAACGGGACATGGCTAGCTTGGTATCTAACCTTGTGCAAATGGGGAGTTTGTGGTTGTGCAAATGGACTGTTTGCGGTTGTTTGCGGTGCGTTAAACAGGGAGTTTGGTCTGTCACTGTGAAGTGGGCGTAACCCTTACCTGATCGATACATCATACAGTAGGTCACCCCCTTATTATTTTTATGGCCCCCACCCACCGCTCACGGGTGGGGGCAGGCGGGAGGACAGTAGGTCCCCCCATTGTGATTTATGGCCCCCACCCACTGCACAGGGGTGGGGGCCGGGGGGAGGACAGTAGGTCCCCCCCTTATCCTTATTTACTGAATATTCCCCTGTATATCAATGTTTGGCATTTAGTGAATATTCCCTATTCTGCTCTGTGTCAGTGTGTATCAGGGTCTCTGAGGACAGGTTTCAATCCATATCTGCCAAGTAACCCTATGTAGGAGGAACAGTCCCTATTCTGCTCTGTGTCAGTGTGTATCAGGGTCCCTGAGGACAGGTGTCAATCCATATCTGCCAAGTGACCCTATGTAGGGGGAACAGTCCCTATTATGCTCTGTGTCAGTGTGTTTCAGGGTCTCTGAGGACAGGTGTCAATACATATCTGCCAAGTGACCCTATGTAGGGGGTACAGTCCCTATACTGCTCTGTGTCAGTGTGTATCAGGGTCCCTGAGGACAGGTGTCAATCCATATCTGCCAAGTGACCCTATGTAGGGGGACCAGTCCCTATTCTGCTCTGTGTCAGTGTGTATCAGGGTCTCTGAGGACAGGTGTCAATACATATCTGCCAAGTGACCCTATGTAGGGGGAACAGTCCCTATTCTGCTCTGTGTCGGTGTGTATCAGGGTCCCTGAGGACAGGTGTCAATCCATATCTGCCAAGTGACCCTATGTAGGGGGAACAGTCCCTATTCTGCTCTGTGTCAGTGTGTATCAGGGTCTCTGAGGACAGGTGTCAATCCATATGCCAAGGTGTCAATATGTCATATGCCAGGTGTCAATCCATATCCATTGTGATTTAGGAATGTTAGGTGATTTATGCCCTTTATGGATTAAAACCAGACTCAACTGTGTAATTTTCCATGGGAGTTTTGCCATGGATCCCCCTCCGTCATGCCACAGTCCAGGTGTTAGTCCCCTTGAAACAACTTTTCCATCACTATTGTGGCCAGAAAGCGTCCCTGTGGGTTTTAAAATTCGCCTGCCCATTGAAGTCTATGGCGGTTCGCCCGGTTATGCACATTTATCAGTTCTATAATAAAGTTATATAAAACCAGTGTCCAAAATTGCAACAAAGCATGTTTACTCCTGATTAGTGATGTCGCGAACATAACATTTTCGGTTCGCGAACGGTGAACGCGAACTTCCGCAAATGTTCACGAACCGAAAATGTTATGTTCGCGACATCACTAATCAGGAGTAAACATGCTTTGTTGCAATTTTGGACACTGGTTTTATATAACTTTATTATAGAACTGATAAATGTGCATAAGATGGATAATAATTGAATGAAGCTCTTAGTTATGAAAAAGGGTTACACACATTGTCTTTGTTTTCTTTAGATAAGAGGTGTTATGTTTGATACATAGATAACACAACCAGCTCTCTGGGCATCTATAAAAGTGACATTTGACAGTGACACTTACAGAATGTAGACTTTACCTGCAGTATAGGGTATAGTCCTTTTCATTAGAAGAACATTGTCAGCATAGAGAGATTGTTTTAATATCAAAAGGTATATTTTGTTTTGCCCACCCAAGATATCAGAGATATTATTGTTAAAAAGCATGGTAATAGCAGTTTGTTAATCAAAAAAGAGATTGGATTGTCACTTGAATTTTTGCAACAAAGGAAACTACTCATATTGAGTGTTTTTCAACCTATATTACTATGCAACTAAATATAATTTAATATAATTATGGGAGGGGGGGGGGGGTTGAAGTAAAATACTTTAAAATCAAAATTGAAAATAATGCAGCCTTCTTAAGCATATTTGCCAAACTGAACTTCACATGCAACTTATTCAGTGGATACATCAACTGGCTTTGAGAACATCATGGACTGGTAAAGTACTTACTAAGACCCATCAATCAAAGAACATGCCACTGCAGTGCAAAGAGCTGGAGGCCATGTGCATCCTTCACATTAACACAGGTAAAGATAACCACTCAGATTATGTTGGGTCACTACTAACAGGGAATGCTGACATTTTGTTTAACTGATTTATGCACCATATCAGTCACTTGTTTTTATGGAAAACTATGCAGACACCGGGAAATAAAAATAAAGGGTTTTATTTTGTTTATGAAATGCTCTGCCAAATGTACCATTTCCCCCCCCCCTTATGTCGCTTAGAATCTATATGCAAAGTATACATACTTTCCTTTTATATGTTTCCAGGAGGATTAAGATTGAATGCTTTAACCTTTGGCTAGTTTACAATAATATATAACACAAACAAATGCTGTAATGACATCTGTAAAGTAGAGTAAATCATTGATCAAAACTTTTGACATTTAGGTGGTATTTTGGGGAGAATTGCTAAATGCTGAGAGACTTTTTATTGGTTTCCATTGTGATTGATACCTATTTAGCACTTTGCCTCAGAATAGCACTTGTTTTGCCTTGATAAGTATCCTCCACAGATATATTTTACTTAATGAACAGAATTATTAAATTCTGGTCACAGGTTTTACTCTCAGACATATCGCAAATGTGCACAAATTGCACTTTTTTTTGTTTTTATTTTTTTTATTTTAACACACTCAAAATCAAGAATTGCATTATGACTGACGAAGGGAAATGCAGATGGCAGAAGTGGGTTTCGTATAGCCAGAAAGCATGGAATTTACAGGAGGAGAATAAGAGATAACAACTGGAGATGTGATGTAAACAGCACAATGCCAACAAAACTCAACAATTACATGTTCCAAAATTATGGGTTACATGAAACAATTGTAATGTATGGAAACACAGGTATGCAAAGGTTCGGAGAGAAAGGTGGATTGATGTGATGCTTTATCAGGGCTAGAAGAAATATCTCTGGATGATAACTATTGTAGGATTTTGATGAGAGTAGAAAAGAAAGACACTTATATTACGGGATGTTTGAGATGAAAGAGAAAGCAATAAAAACACGAGGGAACTTTAAAAGGTAACACTGAAAATTAAAGGAACACTCTGGGTACCCTAACTATTTCATCTCAATACAATCATCTGTTGGTCTCTGACAAACACTGGTCTACTATCACAAGTAAATGTATTTACATGTTCTATACTGTACTCACAATAGGTGGCCAGTGATAGGCTGAGTGTGTAACCTGATACTCTCAGCCTATTACTGCTTCCCATCTGTGCTTGAGTGAATGCTTTCACATTAGCCCAAGCATCAGAGGAAAGGCATCTAAAAGATTACTGGGGATCACTACTTTTGTGCTAGATCATTCACAAACAGTTTGGTTCTGGAGAGCACCAGACTCCCGACACCATATTTACTTCATAGAAATGAAGTGGTTATGGTGCCCAGAGTTTAACTTTAATAAGGGGGTCTATCTAAAATGACATATAAGTAAAAAAAAAAGGAGCAATATGACAACATAGATACATTATTGTAGTTTATTATTTTGAATATAGCCATATATTTTGGAAGTTAACAAATTAAGCTGCAAAGTCTTTTATTTTAGCTTTGCCTAAAAGAGGCTAAACATGTTATATATTACCTATATGCCATGCATATATTTCATAAATTATGACATTTTGACAAGTTCTAGCAAAAAAAAAAAAAATAAAAAAAAAAAATATATATATATATATATATATATAGGCATATACATACAGTTCTATATCGCTAATTGTTGATAAATGCATTAATTTGATTTCCTATAGGAAGAGTATTCTCTTAATACATTTGTATATGAATATTGCAATTTATAAATCCATATTTATATGGATAGTAAAATAATATCATATATATTTTTGCACATCCTGTTCAAAATAAATATTGAAGTCCTGTTATTCTGGATAAAAAACTATTTGTAAAATTATACATATAAACAACATATACCAGAGACGCTGGCTATAGGATTTCCCATCTACTATAAAGATAATTGCTTTTAATTTTTATTTCTCAGTTTCTTGACTTCAATTAGAAGTGTAAATATAAAGTTTTCCAAAACCTGCCAAATTTTGAATCAACGTTTTGTGGTGTTGAAGGTAAGTTGAATGAAAATGCCTTGCAAATGTTCAAAGCCTGAGATGTTTGAAATTTCTACAATACAATTAAAATGTGTATTTCAGTGATAACTGAAATGGAGATAAACAAAAAGAAAATGAATGAGTAAAGGAAAATGAAATTACTCTTGAAAAGCTTTAAATTACTTTTTGCAGGTAACGGTATATCCGTAGCGGTTTATTGTTGATCCATTTTAGTTGAGACTTGCTGTATTTAGAAACTTGCAGTGAATACAATCCAATCATATAGGCCACAAGCACCAAGTCACACAGAATGCCTTTAGGTAATTTTACTGTTTAAAAACTGGGTTTTGCAAGGGGAGATAATGATCGCACCCTTTCCTGTTTTATTCCCCATTTTTTGTTAATGTATCAACAGAAAAGTGTTGGCTAATGCGTAATAGCAACGACTTGGTAAAATGTATTAATTTATTTTGTAGTATTTAAAATGATATAACAGTAACAATCATTTTTATGGATATTAAATAGTGAATACAAAATTAATAGTTTAACCCTTTACCAAACGTGCCAAAGACTGAGCGACATATGATTGCCTTAAAAAGTCATTCAAAATCTAAAAGTTAATATGCCATTGTGTGTTAAAATTACCTATAGACTTTAATCTACCATGAATATCTGATGAAGGCTCAGAAAAGTACTACAGCCAAGATCTCATAACTGTGTTGGCATAAAATGGTAGGCGCAATGTAAATTAGCAGGATTCTTATAGCAAAACAAAAACTGTGTCTCTATTGCCACAATGTCTTATATCTGCCCTAAGGACATTTGCAATTATTTAACTAAAAGTGCTCCATGTTATCGGCTGTGATGGTTCCCAATTTATCACTTGTACAATCTTACCTTAATACAAGAGCAAAATTTACCTTTTGAAAAAAACATCCATAGCAATGCACGCCTTCACGATAAAACTGTGTGATCTTATTGCTTATTGCAGTGCACTGAGTTGAGAAAGAGGACCTTTTGGTATGCTTTTTCCCCTTTTTCCCCCTTCCTAATGTGCTAATCTCACTGTCTCAGGGAATCTGACTTTACTCATTAACCATATAAGTGCTGCGAATTAGAGCGATGGTGGCAGCAATTAGCAAACCGTGTAGAAATTCCCTGAATTTCCCCAGTTCTGCGATATGATTTCTTCATGTGCATCCAGTCAACCGCAATGTTAGGCAGGTAAGGGATGTTAGATAATAAAGTTAACTTGCTCATATTTGTAGAACATTATGTGGCTTTTAATAGGGTTAAAACAGATAATATTTCACATTAGGCAATGGTTTTCCCTTGGAAAGCTCTCCATCAAAGGAGCAAAAAGAAAGAAACTTATGAACTATATCTAATGGATGGACCTGTACAAACTATGTTTGGCCTCTGCATTAGGATGGTTATATATAATAGCAGTTAGGGATCTTGCCATAGGCCAACAAATTCAAATATTACTAATATTAGTAAGGCATTTTAATACAAATGGTTTGTCCCACAAAACAAGCTGTAACATGTCACCAATAAGACTTGTATTCTGTTTTGCACAAATGGCACTTTGTTATCTGTAAAAAAAAGGAAGTGTCATTGTATTTTGTTACCCATAGAAATAACCTTTAATCTCTTAAGGACCAGAGGTTATGTAAATCCTTTCATATAATCACATACCTGACGTGTCATTGGTACTTATGTGTTCACAACAGGGTTTACAAATGTAGTTTTTCAGAAATAGTGTTTTTGTCTTCTTTAAACTTTCTTTGTGCATTTTACGTAGTAGTGTCATTATCCCTTCCTCTCACAAAATTGTGTCCACTTGACTCGAAAAATACATGGACAGGACTAAACCAACTCTAAGTTAAAATACACCAGCCTCAAGTGTTTTGTGAAAGAAGGGTCCACTTTGAAGACGTCTCCTTTTAAAATCTCAACATTATTTCAGGCTGTGTCATAGTGACACTAGAGTTAATAGACTTATGCAACTGCTTTTTTGGAAAAAGAATATTTTTGGGATGTCCAAATTTTGGCTGTATGTTGGTTGGGCTCAGATAAATATCAGTACTGAGAACCCGATTTGGGAACTGAATGAGACGAACCAAAAAGGAGCGGAAATAGATTAATCAGCGTAGTACAAAATATATACATAAAATAAAATTATGTATATATTTTAAAGTACACTGATATAAGCATTTTCGTTTGGTTCACAGATAAAAAAAAAAATGTATGTAGTATATATTTATTGAAACTATAATATAAAAATATAGATTTTTTTTCCGCTCCTCCTGTTCCTGTTTCCCGATATTTTTCCTTTTCACTTGATCTGTGAATAAAATCAACTTCTCAAGACTGTACCCTAACCATGTTGATCATCTCTTTTTAATGCAAATCACAAAACAAACATGCTAGACCGTTGTGCATTTTGGTTGGGTTGTAATTCAGATATATTTGAGCTTAGAGCTTGTGAATTTGACTGATCATCTGATCGTCTGAAATTCGGATGAGTTGCAGTTCAGTCTGAAATAGATCTCTAAGTCTGGCTTTTCTTAAGTTTTGCTTTTCAACTGTTTAGTAGTTAACTCTCTAATTTGGCACGAAAAGTCCAAATGCAGAGGGATGATAGGTGCCCAGTAGGTCTCAGAAAAGTTGTCAAACTAACACGGTTTGACATTTGACATTTAATATTTGGATGAGGAAGGGTTTACTGGCATCATAACCACAAAGAGAGGTTATGCTGCTTGGACTGAGCCTTTAAAAAAACAGATCAGAATATGCTTTTTATTCAGCTTTTTTACAAAATCTTCCCCTTTATGCTTTCCACCACTTAATCAAAGGTTGGAGACTAAAAATATCTACACTAGAACTTCAGAAGAAGGAAAGCTATAGCTTATTACGGTTCACTGCTATTCTCACGAATGTCACTCATTTTGCTGTATTCTTTGTCATGTCAGTACTGGTTCTTTGTATTTTGAAGATGGTTCTGGTGTGAACAAGAAATGATGGCACTAATTCACATTTACAACTTTGTAGCTTAAAATATGTGCAAATGTTCCAGGTAAGAAATGTGTGGAATGAAGCTGGTTTAAAAAGCAAGTATTTTTTATGACTCTACAACAAAACGTGTGTTACATTATTATTTCCATATTCATATTCATCATCTTTCTGAAACAGGTTTAACCAGACATTTAAACACCTTAACTCTAGAGTAACAACATGCAAAATCTGGATATACATTAGCCTTTTTATTATTAACAATTTACAAAACTCTGTCAATAAAATCAACTTCAAATTTTCACTTGCTGGACTTCTATAACTATATGAATCTATTTGATATAAGGAAAGTAATATTAATTTCCAGATGAAGATACATTTTGAAGCAAAACATTTTGGAAATATACTTTTCCACCAGCATATGCATTATTGGAGAGCATGATAGAGTAAGAATGTGGGGAGTTGTTAAACTCAGAACGCTCATTCTATCACTGCCTTTCAAAGTTGGTTGTGCTAATGCAGAAGTCGATGTCAGCATTAAAATGACTCTCCAGTGCCTGGAAAACAAACCGTTTTCCTGCCACTGCAGGTCCCCTCTCCCTCCCACCCCCCATCCCATGTTGCTGAAGATTTTTAACCCCCTTCAATGACTTACCTGTATCCAGGGCCTATGCACCTCGGCACTAGTTCAGGGTCTGCCCACGCTCCTCCCCCGCCGGATAACATAATTCGGCGGGGTAGACCTATTGAGCATGCCCGGCCGCTGGCGCATTAGACCTCCCCATAGGAAAGCATTGAAAAATGCTTTCAATGCTTTCCTAAGGGAATTTCAGCGACGTTTGAGGTCCTCACATAGCGTGAGGACGTCCAGCGACGCTATAGCACACTTTTCATGTGCTATAAACACGGAAGTGCCCTCTAGTGTCTGTCTAGTAGACAGCCACTAGAGGAGGAGTTAACCCTTCAAGGTAAATATTGCAGTTTATGAAAACTGCAATAATTACACTTGCAGAGTTAAGGGCAGTGGGAGTTGGCACCCAGACCACTCCAATGGGCAGAAGTGATCTGGGTGCATGGAGTGTCCCTTTTAGTTAACAGTGAAAAAGTATTGATGTAGGAGCAAAAAGAGTTCTATATTTTGTCAAATCACTTGAAAACAGTTAACGTAAACAAGGTAGATCAGATATTGACCACAGACTATACCATAACCACTACAATGAGCAGTAGTGGTCACATTGCTCTTACGATAATCATTATTGATGAGTCTAATTGGAAATACAGGTCTGTTCAAACATTGCCCCTGGAAGACACCATTAAAATATATGTAAATTCATAAAATGATATATAGAAAAGGAAGTGCAGAAAGAACAAACTAACTACTTAATCTCATGATACTCCTGCCAAAGCTGTGAAGTAGCAAGCCAGTTGAATTGAAAATCATGAATGAATTGGGTCTTAAGCAACAAAACAAAAATGCACTATTATAAAAAAAATAACTGTTATACCACATAGAAATTTCAAAACCAAGCCTTAGTTTGAACCATTTACGTAAACTTAAAGGAACAGTCTAAGCAACATAACCACTACAGCCCGCTGAAGTAATTATGGTGCCAGAAATACCCTGGTGCCCACTCCATTGTTAATAGTCAAAACATTTTAGGGCCATCAAGCGCTGCTCCCCAACTATACTACTCAACTTAGCTAATTGGTTGAGAGTAATCAGCTTATGCTCTTACCCAATGAACTAGCCATACACTACAGGGCTTAGCTCACAAAACCAAACAAAAGCTTCTGCTCGGTTGTTAGTTGTTGAGGTGAGAAGTGGCACCAGGAGGACCCCAGGTAAATCGTGCCATTCCAAAGAGGTTTGACGACTACAAAGGGAGTGATTAGAGATATACATTGGAATGGTGATTACAGATGTACAGTCTGCGGGCTGTCTACATGGACAGATGATTCTTGGGGGAATTCATTTGTTTTTCAACAGGTTTATTGATGCTGTTAAATGGGTAATAAAACTGTTTTTCTGTTCATTTGTTTTAGGGAGCTATAATGCAGGCATGCATTTGTATCTTTTGAAATCACAAAGCAGTATTTTATAGGGTACCAATTAAATGTTTAACACACCAAGTTGTGAAAACAGGATGACAATGGTGACATTTGCATCAATATGGTTATTGACCTCTTGATTGCCAGGGGAACATGCAATACATGGCAAAACACACAGTGATGCTTTAATTATTTCTCTGGCACTCAGACTGCTAAAAATAAAGAGCCGTGCAGATGCTAGTTTTGACATAAAAGCCTTCTGCTAATCTTTTCCAGCTATGAATAATACTAGCTACCACCTTTAATCGTAAAACGGCACAAGATCCATGCTCTTTACAAAAGACTTGTTTACAAGTGCAATGCCTGAATTGAAAATGGTTGACAAGTTGTAGCAGTCACAGCTAGGTTTACAGTTTTTCCACTATGAGAAGGGAAAAACTTATGAGATGATTTTTCTGTCTAATTTATGAATTTACACTCAGTAGATATATTGCTACTAATTAATCGTTCTGATATAGGTGTCAACCTATATCCTCTTGGGTTTGTTTACAGATGGCCACACACACACTGGGTGATCATGATTGGATCATTATCAGAGAGTACACTACTCATGAGCTTTTAGCATGATTCTGGTTCTCAGACCCCTCTGCTGAGGTGACACTAAGGTCAGTATCTGGTAATGTAGATGGGGGACTAAGAAAACAATTAACTGTAATTATATCTATTCTTATGCATATAGATAGGTGCAGGGCTGCAAGAAATCCTATCTATCTATCTATCTATCTATCTATCTATCTATCTGTCTTTCTGTCTGTCTGTCTGTCTGTCTGTTATGACATTCTCTCATATACAAATCTTGCAAATATGTTGTTGGTGTTAACAGAATGGTAGCAAATGTTTTATTTTAAAACGAAATGCTCCAGAAATACTTACTAGGATTAAGATAACTTCTGCCCCTAGAATCTTGTTATAGTAACGAAAACCATGTAGACAAGGACATTGATTTTGTGTGAGCATAATGCTTCTTTGAAAAGAAATGAAGCATCACATTTTGGAGATTATTGCTTTACAATTTCACATCAAAAACAGAAAATGAATTAAAAAACAAACAAAAAATAAACATTGGTTACGTTTTTTTTTTCTAGAGGCAAGTAGACTTTTTCTCTGCTGAGAATAAACACCATGTTGGTTCCAGATAAACTTTCTCCTATCACACACTCAAACTATTTTTTTTTTACTGATTCTTTCCTCCCCCCCTGCCTCCCCTCCCCCCCCCCCCCCTCTGTTGGTCACTTCTCACTTGATCACTTGATCTGGAATAAAACAAACATTTAGAGTCTGTCCCTGTCATCTTTTTTTCCAAATTATCATACTTTTTTTGGACACCACAATTCAGAATCAAAAAACAAGAAAAACTGTCTGTTTGTTTCATTATTCGTCCAGTTTTAGCATTTCAGAGTGATGGAACACAGAAGAACCACCGATTGTCCATAATTTGATGAATCACAATTAATTTGTAACAAGGCTAACGTTTAACCAAACCTCTGAAAGCAGAGGAACACAGTACATCAAGTAATTCTTTTCCAGAATTTGGTGCATGTGGTGTCCTGTTCTAAAACAGGAACTCCCTTCCAGGCTCACTATTAACGCTCTGGTCAAAATAACAAATCTGTAAGGCCAGGCTGTTCAAAACCTTTTCTATACCATCTTGAATTATAAAATTGGACATTTTGAGGCCAATAACATTCACCTGTCACTCCACATAAGATCCACCATAATATTTCTATCAAAGTCAAGATGCCTCATTAGCAACCCTCAAGACCTATAAATAAACAGAATAACCAAACAATTAAGCATTCACAAAGCACACTTTGGCCCAGGGATTTCTAAAAGAAAATCAGGCTGGTGAAGGGACATTTTGTGATATATTGAAGACCACAATGAAAGTTGTAGGTGGCCATTTACCAGAGCATGTGTGTTCAACAATATATTCTTGAAAGCCAGATTTGGCACACACTTTGGGTGGAATCCCTTGAAAATATATATCCAGTACAGTGTTTCCCAGCTTTTATGAAAGCAAAAAAGAGCCATCTCAACTTATGAGACAACACCTTTTTGAACCCTGAGAAAAAAACCAAAACGTTCTAAGTAATTGTGGATGCCATTGACAGCTCCGTGTGATCTTAGGAAGTCAGTAAACCTCTCCTAAATATTACAAGAATTAGTAATCTTCCTATTGAATTGAAACAGTCCCTGAGATACAAACCTTTCACTTTCAGATCATTCTTAGATCCCATTAATCTCCTTAAGAACAACAACACACCTTGCAGGGCTCTACGTACTTTTCTTGTACAATTATACTTAAAAGATCTGTCGTGTATTAATTCTTTAAACACAAAAGACACATTACAAAGCTATCACAGTCTGTGAGTGAAAGCCATGGCTTTATATTTATTTAGCTAAAACTCTGTATGATTCAGGTATAACTGATCTCAAAAATCAAACATGATACGAATAGACATATAAATCTCCTTATATATACTGATTGGGATCACTCACAGGTTTTAATGAAAAACATTTTATAAAATATCTGTTGGTTTTGATGGAAAGCTCTTTTCTATTAAATATAGCATCTAGTAATTCTAATGAAGAATGGCAAATGGATTAATCTGATTATTACTTATATGCATTTTGCTGGAAAGTTCTGTTTCTTGTTTCTTTGTACTATATACACTCATACATATATGCATGTACATTACATCCATGTATTTATTAATTCAACTGTAGTATATTTTTATTATAGGGCAACAGGCCAGATAATAATTATTGAGGCATTACTGGAATTTCATTCACAAGATAATCTAGACATATTCTATATAGTAATATAGAATATAATGTTCTATATGGCAATGAGTTAGAATACAGAAACAACAGATAGCATCACACCCCCACATCATCACCATACAGCTAAAATGTTACTACATTGCAAGAAGGAAAGCTGATGAAAATAAGCTTATATAAAATAAAAAAATAAAAAATAGCCTATTCAATGCATTTTATTTAAGTCTTTTTCCAGAAATGCAATTCTAGCTTTGGATCTATGGAGCTTATGGTCTCACAAAGAAGTAAGACTGATTTGATTATTAACTAAAGTCCGAATGGCTCTGTACTGAATAGAGCAAAGCCATCCAGCTGCCTACAGGACCATTTGGACTGCAAAATTTGGACACTATTTAACTGTGAAAACAATTTGACAGCCAAGTTTCGAGAGCAGTCCTTTGAATTCTTTCAGGACTACACAATTTGGATGACAGTAGTTTGAAGTTAAAACTTCTCCCAAATTTTATGGTATGTTCGATAATCTGTAGGATTATGCATAAATATATGTTTAGTTTAAAATAAAGCCACAAATTATATTCTTCACAATTGGTGCAATTCCACAAAATGGCACTACATGTCCTGTACGATGCATGTGGATGTTGTTAATCAGTGGATATAATAAACTCTGAAGAAGTTTCTCCTGCTCCCACTTCCAACGTCTGCATGATGATACTTAGTTTAAGTTTTGGTTTTAAAAATGAAGCATACATTTCATGGCAATCCAAAATGATTTAAAATACTGAATTATGCAAAATTCTACCTCTTTATTCTCTGATATGATCAACGCCATCATGTATGCAGATAAGGCTGTTCTTCCAGTTGTTTAAAATAATATTATTTTTGTTGCAAGGAATACACCTACTAAGTTTGAAAGTAAATAGGAGAAAAATAGGTATAACCGAAGTTATTGGCTTAGATAAAAAGCTAGTTTTATTCGTGGAACACAACCATGCAAGTTTTGTGACTCTGTGTTGATGTGTAAGACTTTTGATTCTACAGTCATTGAAATTAGTTTTTCAGTACAATCTTGCATTACTATAACACAACGTATTAAATATGTAATGTATATTAGTGTACAAAACACCTAGATTTACATGTTTCCTGTCACTTTGTAAGTTCGTGCGATGACACTCATTCTTTGACTTATTTGAATACAAGTATTTTTATAGTCATGTTCAGGAGAATGGAAATTTACAACATTCAATAAAGTGAATATGAATTGCTGTGCATTGTTTGTTTATATACAGAATGTGGGACAGACCATCCTGATACAACATCTAGATAATGAGTACACATTTTAATGGACTTTTGTATTATTTATGGTAAATACGTTTAAACATTATAGTGACCTTTTGGAGTATGTAGATTATTATTTAGAAATAAAGTGTTAATTCAAGAAACAAGGTTCATTAAACAGCTCCCCTTTTCAGTTTTGCACCAAGTATGTTATATAGAATATCATATTTTGCAAATGACTCAGGATGTGGTAATAATAGTTTTGATTTTTCTTGAAGCAGTTGGCTCACCTCAATGCTGGACTTAAAATATGAAGAGACCGATAGGCACCACTAGAACTGTAGATATAGATGTTTACGTGTTGCTGCTGGTAGTGGCTCTCATTAGATGGGAGATGTGTTTATTTAATATTTTACTAACAACTAATCAGCTTAATAAAGTTATTATGGTGGCAGGAGTGTCTAGGTAACAACTTACCTTCAGGGGCTAAAGGAACACTATAGTGTTAGCATTGCAAACATGTATGTGTCCTAGTGCATATTTAGATTCAGCCCCCCCCCCCCCCCCAACCCTTTCACATGTTAAAAAAAAGAGAGAAAAAAGGTTTTACTTACATTGTTTCAGGACCTAGATTTACTAGTTGCTTCTCTTTGCTCATATCCCCGCAACTTCATCATGGAGGCGTCTCTTCCTCAAAGATGATCCACTCCAGTACTCTGCATAAAGAAGCATTGGGAATGAGATGCACATATGTGGTGAGTGTGTCCAATCAAATGCTTCCTATAGTAAAGCATTGAATCCAGTGATTACCAATGAGTTGTATCTGATGATATTTGACGCCCTTGTAGATGTCAAACATCACATGACTGAGTAAAGCTTTAGATGAAGTGCCTCTAGTGGCTATAATGAATGAGAGCCAATAGAAGTGTGTTTAACTAGCAATGTTTTCCAGTGGTTCCCTGACAGTATGACATCACCAGAGGCTTCTAATGAGATGAAGTGGTCTTGGTGTCTATAGTGTTCCTTTAATTAATGAGTAAAACAGAGTGTTTGGAAGAAAGTGGTACAATGTGGAGTTTTATTATTAAACTCTAGATTGAGCAAGCATTCCTTATTAGTATTGTTTTACATAGTTACATAGTTACATAGCTGAAAAGAGACTTGCATCTATCAAGTTCAGCCTTCCTCACATATGTTTTTGCTGTTGATCCAAAAGAAGGCAAAAAACCCAGTCTGAAGCACTTCCAATTTTGCAATAAACTAGGAAAAAATGTGTGACCTTGTGTCCTATGTATAGCCCTGTTTATGAATAGATTTCCAGATAATGGTTTGTACTTGCCACGAATATATTTGTATAATGTTATCATATCCCCTCTCACGCGCGTTTTTTCCAAACTAAAGAGATTTAACATTTGAAACCTTTCTTTGTAATTAAATGCTCCATTCCTTTTATCAATTTTGCAGCTCGTCTCTGCACTTTTTCTAGTTCCCTTATACCCCTCTTTAGAACAGGTGCCCAAAATTGCACAGCATATTAAAGGTGTGGTCTTACCAGCGATTTATAGAGAGGCAAAATTATCTTTTCATCCTGAGAATTTATGCCCCTATTTATACATGACAAAACCTTACTGGCCTCAGCAACTGCAGATTGACATTGCATATTGCTGCCTAATTTGTTGTCTATAACAATTCCCAAATCCTTCTCGTGTGTGGTTATCCCTAATTCACTACCATTTAGGGTGTAAGTTGCTTGTGCATTCTTGACCCCGAAGAGCATAGCTTTGCATTTCTCTATGTTAAATTTCATCTGCCATTTTAGCACCCAGTCCCCCAATCTATCCAAATCCCTCTGCAGCAAAGCAATATCCTGCTCACATTTTATTACTTTACAAAGTTTTGTGTCATCTACAAACACTGATACATGGCTTTTAATGCCTATTTCAAGAGCAATTATAAATATGTTAAATAGAAGCGGTCCCAAAACAGAACCCTGAGGGACACCACTAACCATTTTTGTCCAGCCTGAAAATTTACCATTAATGACAACTCATTGTACTCTATCCTTAGGCCAATGTTCTACCCAAGAACAAGAATATTCATCTAGACCAATTTCTTTTAGTTTGTAGACTAACCTATTGTGAGGAACCGTATCAAATGTGCTTTTGTACATCAGATAGCGAGACCGCCTGTTAGCCCTGATTCCCTGGAACTGTTTTGGTTATAGGACCATGCGCACGATCGGTCAAAAAATAAGATTTTCAGGAAATTTCTAAACCGCTGAACTGATCTGGGTGATTGTTGGATATGTTTGTCACCCAGATCAGGGCTATCAGGGGATGTAAAATTTGTGGGTTTTTATTTTTTTATTTTTAGGGTACTTTTGGGGTGTTTTAAAAAAGTATGTTTTTTCTGTACTTGGAGATAATTGGATTAGAATTAGTACAGTTACTGATCCAATTATCTCCCAGGCAGAGGGGAGGGATTGTGTGCTGTGTGTGGGAGTATCGTGCCTTGTAACCTTATTGTTATTGGTCTGTGAAGTCTACCATCAGGTCCATGTGGGCATACCCCTTGCATGGGGATTGTCATATAAGGCCAAGTGTGACTCCCATTAAACTGAGATTTGTTTACCCCTTCATGAAGTCTTGACTCATGTTTGGGTGATGGGAAAACTACAGTCATTTTGGGGGTTGCTACATCACAATACTCTCCTGAGTATAATCACTAGCTCTTATAAGAGCTGTTCCTGCTACGCTCTCTGGACTAGGAAAGGTCTCCCCACTGGAAGCTGGATGCTGGTCTTGGGTCCTAGGGTGGGTGGAGGATGGCGAGACCCCAACCAAGCTGCGGCAGTTTGTATGGTCTACAGTGGTTATGGTGTTCCAGTGCAGTACTTATGGTGCTCGCAAGTACTAGGAAGCAGCGACTGATGGAGGTACCTGGTCAGGGTGCCAGGCGGTCCGTCACAAGTAACAACCCCTGGATGTTGGGCTAAGGTAACATCCCCAGAATGTACCTTACTTGGTTAAATACTTTGTTATTATTATTATTACTTAGATCAAATATAACCAATTTATATTTGAAAAAATGTCAATCAAGGGTTTGTTGGAGCTGAAATTGCAGATACAGGGGATTTTGTTCTAGTTGTGCAAAGATACATACACTAAGTTCAACTTCCTACTCAATTTTCCTTACCCACTTTATTCTGGTATTATATTTGTATGCAAAATACTTTTTTTCTGGGGAAACATAAATGGTATGATGACTATCTTTGGGCTTATTGCATACATTTTTAGAAATTCACATCAATATAGATCATGACATTCTATTTAGCATAATTCCTTAGAAGCCAGTACAGAGGAAAATCTGCTGAAGGAGAGACAGTAAATCAATCATCATTTACACAGTAGAGGAATAAAGGAATCATGCAGGTGCAAAAAAAAAAAACTAGTAATAATAAAAAAAAAAATAAAGTTTAGAAATAGTCCATCTGTGTCAAACATTAATTTGTTTTCCCATGTACAGTATTGCAGTTTCTGTCACACACAAGGAGTAACTGAAACCTCATATAAATTGTGTTCACTTGAAGAGAAAATGTTTTTGAAGGTTTAAAAACAAAACATCACAAAAATCTTTCAATGAACAAAGTCTATATATTAGCAAAACACCACAGAGAAACACAAAAAACAAACAAAAAAAACCCTATGATGTAGCTATATCTTGGGTGCTGGACTTGAACTTCTCTATCTCATTTTGCACCTTATCTCATATGAGTGTGTGGGTCACAACAATAAATAACTAAATAAAATAATAAACAGAAAATTCTAGAGCTCTTTGGGTCTCCCTGAATAATTCTAGTTACCTGTGATTGTTAAGATTTTGTCAAACCAAATATAGACTTATAGAAAAAGAATAATTTCTGTCTTTAAATGTCTCCATTTTTGACAACATGGTTCTGGGACCTCAGAGCATAGAAAAAGATTATGTAACCTTTGTATCTGTATTTTAGTCATTTCAGTCTGGAACAACGGTCTGATGGTCCCTTGCTCAGTATATTAAAGCACATGACCATAGCAATCGCTTTTATAGAGAAGATTTAGGAGAGGGAGGCAATATTCATGTACTATCTTAATCTTGTATATTTACTATCGTTAGAATATCAAATAAAACAAAGTTCCACTTGTCAATAAAAAAAAAAAAAAAAAAAAAAATGAAACCTAACCCTGTATTATTTTCTTTTGGTGAGATCAAGTATTATACTTGCAAACAACCCTAAGATAAAAATGAAAGCAACCCACAAAAACATTTATTTAATGCTAAAGTTTAATGGTATATATATATAATCATGGTAATACCCAGAAGTAGGTGATGTATAATACGGCTCCTTCAGATTACCTTATGACATTTTAAAAGTAATGGGAGTCTCCAGGACATTTATGCCAGCATATTAACTGGGCAGTACGTTTGCATACTTATATTATTCAACATGGCTATAGATAATGTGATGTGATAGAATGAGGTTTAGGCACTTTGACATAGAACTTGGTACATCTTGACCCAGTTAATAATAGGTAACAGCATTATAGTGAGAGATGGCCCTATATTAAGGCAAGATTTGACATTCTCAATAAAGAATAAAGTAATACTTTAGAAAAGGGAACACAAGAAGAAAGGAAAAGGTATAAATTGAGGCAAAATAAACCAAAGAACAAAGTCGAAGTCGAAGAAATCAAGGGTCAAAAGTGAAGGAATAGGATCAACGTGGTTCAGCTAGCTGGATTCACCCCTTTCACTCAGGATAACTGTGACCCAATGGTTTTATTTCAAGGAAGGGTCAATCTTTAGTCCCTCTGGGACTGTATGTAAATGTAAACTGCTTTAAGAATTTAAAAGGTAAGTGTTAATTCCAAAAATGGGATCATTTCTACAACTCATTCATCTTCTGGCATTCCCCAGCACAATGCAATATTTATTCGTATGTATAGATTTCTATGGATGAGAATTGTAACGATTAACTTATTTATAGCTGGTGACATAATGTATTTGTAGGTAATACTGATTGCAAACACCTGGTAAAAAATCTTCCTAAATATTTTCTGTTGACAATACACCTTAATAGGCACAATAGGTACTGCACAACCAATCAAGATTGAAAGATATGTTCTATACTGTTTTCTTGACACTCTTAACTTCACGTCAGGCTGGTGGCAGTTGATGTAAAGTGCTGCAATTTTTATACTTATAAGCTTGTTAAGGCATCCACTGTGGGATCTTTCCTTAATTAAACCCTTGTTATCCTGCATTATATGAATATAACATATGCTGCCCTTTTGCAGGAAGAAGAAAAAATAGAGGGTATTGCAACCCTAAATTTAATAAACCACACATTTAGTTAAAAAACAAATAAACAACAAAACACTTGATGTTTGAAAACTGTAGTGCAGTGGTAGAACTAATAACACACTGAGGATGCCCATCTGGTGGCCCATTCACTTAGAGCCAACCGAAGGCAATGTGTCTTCAGGGGCTCTGTCATGCACTTTGGCCCTTTAACTGCACAACCAGCCCTTGAATCCGCAGCCCTTGAAGGAAGTGACTGCCGGTCACTTCCTCCCAGCTAAAAGAGACTTAGCTGCATAGGTGGGAGATAAGAAGAGGGGACTGCAGAGTGGGAGAGCCTCTGACAGCTCCCAACAGCCTGAGGCCACAGACTGGACCCCAAGGAAGTCACCCTCCTGCAACCAACAGTAAAGTTACAGGAGGGTGCTTAAAAAATGTGTACATTTTGCATGTGTGTGTATCTGCATTAGTATCAGTGTTTGCCTCTTTGCATATTTGAGTGCCCCTGTGTATTTGCATGTGTATCAGTGTGTGCATCTGTATGTATGTCAGTGTGTATTTGCATGTGTGTCATTGTGTGGACTTTTGTGGTCTCTTTGTGTTACTGTATATCTGTATGTGTCTGTCTGTGTATATGTGTTTATGTGTATCTGAATATGTGTCAGTGTGTCTGTATCTGCATAGTGTCTGTGTGTTGTTTGTGTGTGGCTGTGTTTATGTATAAGTACACACATCTCGGCATTTAAACACCAACACTAAATACAAGTACACTCCTGCATGCAAACATCAACACTACATACAGACTCACCCCTACACTGTTTCAAATGGCAACAGAACAAAAAAATACACAACACTAACACACAAATACACACTTACATTCATACACACAGAATCCATAGAAAAGCATGCTTGCTTACATTCAAACACAAACACTACTCAGCGCTTAACACAATCCTTCAGGAATGGGCAAGTGGTAGAACCCCAGCTGGCAAAGCATTGTGGGAGTTGTATAACAGATGGGGTTCTACCTTTTGGCCAACCTTGCGATGGAGGGGCTGGGAAGGGGCAAAACAATTCTTGCTCCAGGGCTCTCTCTACTTCTGTTCCACCACTACTGTAGTGGGACTAAATAACCATCAATTCTGGAAATTGCACCATTGCATAAAAGACTGAAAATCACTATGGAATTGTGTAATTCGTTTATATGTGATCCTCCATTTTCTTTAGCAATTGACATCACAATCCAGTTCAGTCTAGGAATATCCAGGGCACACACTGCAGAGTAGGAGTAGTATAATCATTGGGGTAGATTAATCAAAGAGTTCTGTAAATTATGATGTAAAGTGCTAAAAGTGTGTTCTATTTTTCCTCCTACTTTGATCCTGAAAGCAGAATAACTAATACCAGTTCAACCAGGGCAGACGCACTGGGGCCTGCATACTGGGGGGCCCATCAGTTGGTCCATGCATTTAGGGGCACCAGATTGGTATTGCTGATGCTAAACAGCGCAACCAGGGCCCTATAATATCGGTAGCGCTGGGAGGAAGTGAGAGCCTGTATCTTCCACCCAGCTACAAGATGAACTGTGTGGAATAGAGGAGGAGGAGCCAGAGAGAGCATGGAGGGAGAGAAGGAGGGAGCCTGCTCCTGCCCTACACTCCCATCAGCCTCAGCCAACAGCGTATGAACATTTAACACTTTAACAATGGCAGATGGTACAGTGCAACACATTTTACCCTTTGTCTCGTTCCCACAGAGCACAGGTGTAACAGCGAGGGGATCTTTATTACCTCATTCAATCCATTCTTCAGAAACGAGTGCTACGTCTTTTCATGCTGTGTCCTGCCCTCCGCATCATTTCACATTCTGCTGAGTAAGGTCATTGTGTACTTTATGTATGTGTGTGACATGAATCATTTAAAGAACATTGCAACATAAACTGTGATACTTCATGTAACTACAAGCTTTAAACCGAGTTCAAGGAATTGCACTTAATTTATTTTACATACATTTCATGCTAACTTCACTGGCTTCAATGATACTCCTAAACATTTACAGACAGTAATGATTCTTAACAGTATGCTATAGAACCAAAAACAGTCTTCAAATTCTGAATAAAGCACCAGGACCAGAGGCTTTTACTTTGAACTGTGTATTTACACAATAAGATTGGGAAATAATCCTTTAGTTGCTTGTTGATATCAAACATCAGTATGTAAATCATGCTTCCATTTAATTAGTGCATTTAACATATTTCTGCTGTACAAAACACAAAGCCAAAAATCACAATAGAACCACTTTTTTAAGATCATGATGGTTTTACTAGGGACAAATGTTAGCCATAAAGGGTTTAAATTTCTTATGTAAACACCATTATCATTTGAAAATCAATTAGCTGCTAACTCTAGGAGTCACTGTTTTGTAGCTATTGTGATCACGGGCAATTTGCTTTAATTAAGAGGAGACATGGTGGATTTGGTCTAGGAGAAAGAGACTTGAAAAGTGAGTAAATTATACTTTATTCTTGCATATAACAAAACAAGAGCCAGTTCCAGGCCTAGGCAAGGCCTGCATTAAATTACCTTTTAAGCTCAAAATGGACATTTATACACTTAAGGAATTAGCTCTCGGCTATCTATGTAAAATAAATAGTATACAAGCAGACGTTTTACTGTAGTCTCGGTTATTGCCGTTTATTTACACTGCAAAGAAAACTAGATAATCCTTGCACATTCATTAAGTATTAAAAGGTTACAAGCTCAAGGAAAAGTGTTTTACCTGGATTATTAATAAAACAAATAATGTGCATTGTGCATTAGCATTGTGTAGGGTTGTAGAGTTGTTTTTTCTGCTGACCTGAAAGTACAAACTGTAGGCTATGCTGATTTATGCAATTGTCATGATGTACAATTGCCTTTTTCCTATTGACCTTTATTTTAAAAATGTTCCAGGCTAAATGTACACTCATTATGCTGTTTACAACATTGCAGTAAAACTATAAATACATATAAAAGAGTAACTTGACACTGCAGTGTAGCTTTACCATATTTTGTTTTTTTTTATAATCTTTATTTAACAGCATTAAAGGAAAGTGTGAGTTTTGGACTAGTTGTATTAAGGCAAAATGCAATGCTGTAAATTTAACTGAAGCTTGGGATATCAATGTGCAGACACCCACTGTCATGCCCTCCTTCATAATATAAACATCCACTTGAAAAGTTAAATGTAGGTGAAAAAAATAGAGAACAAAAAAGAAAGAGGAGGGAGAAGGAAAGGAGAGAAAGAGGGAGGCAAGAGGTGTGGGTAATATGGGATCTAAAACACATGCCTACTTGTGCAATGACTACATGGTCAGCACATTGTATAGGGGGTGGGTGTATAGAGGTAAATGTTTTTATTACTTTAATGTGTTTAGTGTTTTAATTACTGGAAGATAATCGAATGTCCAATAACAGCTGGGTATATAATTTACCATTCTGTGGTAACGGGAAGCTGCAAGCTCTTCCATAAATTATGTTTCTTCCATTATTTTTAAATATATATGCAAGTTCATATTTGATATTTTTGGCTCTTCTATAGATTTCTGTGTGAGGAATCCCAAACACGTGCATGTATGTACAAATCATTGTTTAACGTGAACCTGTAGTGAAGATATTCACTTACCTGAAATTGCTCCCATATACGTATATCACAAAGATACATGTGGTCTGTCCTCTGTTCTGTCTCCTGTCTTCTTTGATTCGCCCTTCTCAGGGACACATCCCCAAGCAGGAGAAACAATCTCATTGATGCCATGACCCCATTCCTATACTCCCTAGTGGGTGGTAGAAGCACCAACTATGGAGTTACTACAGCAAGTGCAGCACATTCGCTGTGATTGTTATGCTTAAGGGAGGTGTTTTATGCTATCCCTTGTCAGTCAATGCCTCTTTCAAAAGAGCATAAGTTAAATTATAACTATATGCATCCTTTAAAACAAATGAGAATAAATTGCCCATGTACAATATACCCAACAAATATAACATCAAGTGTCAACCAAAATGTTTGCAATATTGTTTGAGGTTTATATTTTCAAATTCTAGAAAGGTCCAGATATCTAAAGAAATGGTTACATGGCATGGATAATAATATTCCTCCACCATTTCATTTCAGGAAAGGCTTGCAGGGAGGTGAAGAACATTCATACTTTTTTTTCTGTCTTTCTGTTATTTTGTGTGAATCTTGGTTTTCTTATATCCTGTATCTTGGGTACAAAACCATTTACTCTGGATATCCAGCATCTGTGATCATTCATCTAGACTCTAGAGCTATACCAAAGAAGAAAACCACTTTAAAGGACAAATAACTTAACAGTATGGCTGTTTGGAAGCAAGGACTCACCTATTTGTAATATTAGGCTGTTTGGACGCAAGGACTCACCTATATGTAATATCAGGCTGTTTGGAAGCAATGACTCACCTATATGTAATGTTACCATAACTCAGAGGAAACTCCAACTCCATATATCAGATAGTACTTCCTATGGCAATGGACACAGGCACATTTTCTGGAATGGATCTGGACTCTCATTGTGAGAAGTATCCTGTTGAAAGAGTTTATTATGAACTGACATTCTAAGTTGCATTTACTACTGTCACTAATTTATGAAATATTTAAATATTCAAATAAAATAAACACCTGGAATTAAATTTGTACTAAATAACCCCCTGGCCTTATGACTAGTACCCCATGTGGTGCAAATATCATCAGTTTTAGAAACTGTACTGTATTAAGTCAGTGGGGTTGCTCTCACATGCTATTGTAATGATCTGTCAGACAGATAGAGCCTTCTAATACCCTCTACTTTATTCAGGACTATGGGATTTGTCAGTGCTATTTAAAAAAATAAAAATATTTGCAGATAAGTAAAACAATTAATTACTAGAACTGTTTATGATTTTCCAGATCTACCACCCATTGGGTATTGTTCCAGATACATATTTGGAAAGCTGTCAAGACTGACAAATGGTTATTTATTTAATATTTATTTAAATTATTTGTTATTATTATTTAAAGGAATACAAAACTGTATTTCTAACATTATAGTGCCCATTTGCATATTTCTTTAGGTCCTCCCCATGTTTGCAGTGTAAATGGTTAAAATCCTTTATTTTACTTTCCCCTTTCCAGTGCCGAGGTCCCTTGTTGCTGAATTAGTCTCCTCCTGCAGCAATGATGAATAACCCAAATGCTCATGTAAGAGCTTCCTCATAGTAAAGCACTGAACCAATGCTTTCCTAAGGGGATTTGGAAGATGCTGGAAGTCTTAATGCAAAGCTTGAAAAGTAACAGATCAAAGAACACGGTGTAGTTAATATCAAAAAATAAATAAAATGGGCAGCAACATACATATACAAGCGACTAAATTTGAGTGTAAGCTCACGATATAGAATGCATGTGCGCTCCTAAATAAACTGTAAAGATAACCAAAATTTATACAAATATAAATGTAGTTATTATTAAATGATAAATAAAAAGATAGCTAGATAGATCTATAATTGATAAGATTAATATAATATATGATGTATGATATAATATAGCTATCTAGATATATAAAAAACACACAATGATATAAAAATGAAACAAAATATAAATGAGAAAACTCAATAAAAGTACCTTACCTCGGTGGGGGCCCCCACCGAGGTATAAACCAGAGGAATACTCGGGAGCAGGACGAAGTCCGACGTGTGAGGTGTGTAGTGCTGGACCGCGGTCGGTATCTTCTAAAAAGACCGCGGTGAGTAGAGAAGGCACTCCAACAGGGAACACGTTGCACCACGGTCGGTGCCTTCAAAAAAGACCGCGGTGTACGAAGACCGGCCGGCAGCAGAACACGCTTCAAGTAGATACTCACGGGGATTCCTGCACCCGACCTCTTCCTGCAACAGCTGATCAGGGTGTCGAGCTAACAGCTGTGGCTTATCGACGCGTTTCGTCCCGCCCACGGGACTTTCTCAAGATGCAGAAACAGCCACAGTTCGAACTTTAAATACACCCATCAATTAGCCATTAAGTACAGAATAAGTGAACAAATAAAATTGAATAAGGATGAATGAAGATAACAACGAAAATAATAAGTAAAGCTACCCATAGAGCACACAGAGGAAAAGGGTAAACCCCTGAAACATCCATATACATACATAAATTTTTAAAACATAAAAGGCAAAAATGTACAAATAAACACCTATAGTACAGAACCCATGTAACTTAAAGGGACAGGTACTGATCGTGTATATAAATGACAATAAGCTTCAAGAGCGATCTAGAATCACCAGTACTTATAATATGTAATATATCCCATGATATTTACACAAAAATATCTGTACCAAACCAAAGAACCGACATAGAAATATGCAAATATAAATAAACAAACGAACCGGATGGTAGAGACCTTAAAATAAATCTGACTCTTCATAGAAGACACAGAAGAAAGGTATAAGCCCCTAAAAGTTATTTCTACCTTTTCAAAAAGGGGCCAAAAATTACAGCAATAAATGACTATAATACAGAACCCATATTAATTATACATAGGGGCAAACATTCGTTATGTATAGGGGTTTAGAGCGCGATCTATAATCGCAAGTGCTTATGGTATATACCCCATAATAATTGCACAAAAACATCTGATCAGGACCCAAAACCACAGAACCAGCATAAGGGTATATAAATGTGAATGAACAGAGAAAAACTAATAATAAAGCCCTTAGAACAAATCTAACTCCTCATTCAGGCCGTTGGGTGTCATGGTATTCAACCTAAAAATCCACATGGATTCGCATTTGATAAGTTCCCTCTTCCTTTTAGCCATATCTTGGAATGGGGGAATATGCGTTAGGCCCAATAACCTAATGCCAGAAGGATTATTATCGTGAAAGGTAGAAAAGTGTCGAGCTACTGAAGATTTGCAGTTGTTACGGATTATAGCTGTTCTGTGTTCACGGAACCTGCATTTCAAGGGTCTTATTGTTTGGCCCACATACTGCCGATCACAGGGACAAATTAACAAGTATACCACAAAGGAGGTGTTACAGCTGATATCCGATTGAACAAAAAAGTATTCAGAGCTGTTAAAGGGGCTAAAACTCGAGGTAGAATGCCAAATATAGCCACATGTCAGGCATTTAGTGTGACCACAACGTTTACTTGTGAAGCCCTTTTTTGTCAGTGTCGTTTTCCTCTCTTTGTGGCATGGCAATTTGGAGGGTGCTAGAATGTTCTTCAAGCTAGGTGCCTTCCTGAATGTGACTCTTGGTGAATCCGAAATGCAAAAAGATAGCCAAGGATCTTTCCTCAAAATGGGCCAATACTTATGAAAGATCTCGATGATGTCATCATATGCTTTACTAAAAGAAGTTGTAAAGATAGGTGTAGTACCCTTACCCACTTCCTTGGTGCTGATGTTAAACTTAGCTGCCTTACATTTCGGGACTTGAACATTGTCCAAAAGTTGGAGAATCATATAGTGCTCATCTGTGTGTGATTTCTGCTCGTGATATGTACTTACGAGGGATTGCCTAGAGCTGGGAAGATCCATAACATGATTCCCAAGGGTGGAAGTATCACCATAATTAAGCCCTTTTAGATAAGCGTTCAGTATCTTGTGCGATGGGTAGGACTTTTCAACGAAACGTTGACATAGAACAAAGGATTCTCTTTCATAATCAGACAGAAACGAACAGTTCCGTTTGATTCTGATGAATTGTCCCAGAGGGATGTTATGTATCCATGTGGGATGATGACAGCTATTGGCGTGTAAATAACCGTTTACATCCACACTCTTTTGGAAAGTTTTGGTGATGATTCTGTTCCCAAGACCTGTAAGAGTTAGGTCTAGAAAATCAATTGTGGACCTGTGTTTCTTATGCGTGAAAGAAAGACCCCATCTGTTGTTGTTAATGTAGGTCATAAAGTTGTCTATATCTTTCCAATCACCCCTCCAGACAATTAGAATGTCATCGATAAATCTTCGATACAGGGCGAGCCGCTCCATCCAGTGTGGTTCCGCAAAGATCATTTCTTGTTCCCAATGGCCCATAAACAAATTTGCGTAGGAAGGAGCGAAACTCGCCCCCATCGCAGTTCCCTTCTTCTGTATAAAGAACTTTCCATTAAATTCAAAATAATTGTGTTTCAACATAAATTCAGTGAAACTAATAATGAATTGTGATTGTTTCTCTGGAAGGAGTGGATCTGCTCCTAGGTAAAGGGAAAGGGCTTTTAGGCCCAAAGTGTGGTCAATGTTTGAATAGAGGGCTGCTACGTCTATCGTTAGCCAACAATATTGTTCAGACCATTCAATCTCCTTAACTAGGGACAACACATGTCCTGTGTCTTTCACAAAGGATGGCAAATGGGGAACATATCTTTGCAGATGGAAATCAACCCACTTGGAGATAGGTGAAATCAATGAATTTATACCCGATATTATAGGGCGGCCAGGGGGTTGGTAAGGGACTTATGCACCTTAGGCAGGTAATAAAAAATGGGAATCTCTCCTTGTGCTGAAAGAAAAAAGCTCCTTTCTTTTTTGTCAATAGCACCACACAGTGAGGCTGCTTCTATGCAAAGCTTGAAGACGTCCAATGTCGTTTCATGGAGTTAAACTCCGTGGGGCACCAGGAAGCGCCTCTTGTGGCTGTCTGCCTAGGCAATGTTTTACATGGACACTGCACCCAGATCACTTCAATGAGAAGACCTTTAACACATGAGCCATTTCAGAAAAATGTTTCAGTGAAGTTCAAGAAATGTATATATATATATTAAATGGTTTGTTACACTTAACTAGTATTTTAAAATATACATTGTACTTTGTTAAAAATTTTTGAAGATAAGATTGTGGACAAACTATAGAGCAGGAGTGCCGAAAAAGTAGGTCCCCAGATGTTGTAGAACTACAACTCCCATGATGTTTTGCATGCTTTAAGATTGACAAAGCATCATGAAAGTTGTAGTTTTAAAACATTTGGGTATCTAATTTTTGGGCACCCCTGCTATAGAGAATGTACTCATTTCTTATGCATCTGTTCTCAGGAAGAGTACCATGGCTTACAAATTACAGCCACATGGCTTCATACTCACTGCTCCCTAAATTATACAGATTTGCTACTAACTGTTCATTCTCTAGATAACCCACTGTGCCAAGGGTGCCATTTCCCACAGAGCGACCAACAAAAGTGCCCTAGCAACCGACTCGCAAAATGAAGTTGCAGATTTTACTCGAATTTGAAGTATGAGAACTTTGCTACCAACTCTCAGTTACTTGTAAAGTTTTCTCCACATCTGCTCAGACTTAAATAGGTATGGAACAATTGACGGATTTGATTCGTTTTTTTTTTTTTTTTTTTTAAGTTAGCTTTTTTTTTTAAAGTTAGGAATAATCTTATTATACGAACTCTAGATTTTAGTTATGTTATAGAATTTAATTGCTGAGCTAAACTTGGGCTTATTCTCGATTCAGAATTGAGTTTCTAAATGTATTGCCTCTCAAAAGTAACAAAATGGCTTACTAGATATTAACTTAAAATTATATATATGCTATAATTCTGTGTACTTTAGCTTTGGGTTAATATCTTTTACAAAATCAACAATACAAGGGTCAATGAATGTAACAGTTGTCTAGCAGTCACTACTAGCCAGCTGCAACAAAGAAAAGAACCACACACGAAAAACAAATAAACGGAAAAACAAAACAAAACAAACGATATGGGGTTATATGATCACCACATAACTATTAGGAAATAAAAGCCCTCTCTATCGCTAACTGATGTAACTAACGTTTCTAACATGCAGACTCAATGTTTGACTCTCCTCAAGCAGTAGTATTAATAAAATTAGAATAAAGGGGAACTTGTCTCTGGTCCCACTTGATTCCCCTTGCCACTGCCCAGCAATTTTGGGGTTAAATAGACTTTTGATAGACCCCCCATCCAATTTGCAGTGGGATGGTGCCTCTAATAGGACACCCATCAGCAATGGGTGGGTGCACAATAATAACAATGAAAGAGAGACATTCTCTCATTAATTCTGAGTAACCCCTCCACTAAAAAAATAAATAAATACATATCCTGCCCTTCTCCTATGTCCCTCTACCTATGTGGGCATATACAGGTGTTGTTCATACACTTTCATGGAGTAACAAAATGGTTAATATACTCTAGCTTTAGTAGAACTGCATCTCCGGTGCTCGACCAACCTTCAAAAAGAAAAAACAACAATAAAGCAGTAACAAACATTGATCGCTAGAACAATGCATAGAATAAAATTCTAGCATGCCCGTTTTAGGGCTTACTAGCAGTAACATTTTTTATTCTGATCTAGCCAATCAAATGACAGAAAGCCTGACTGGTTGGTCTGAACATTCAAAAAGAAAATGTTCGTTTTATATATATATATATATATTTCGTTTATAAGTTTGCAACTTACATTGTAGAAAATATTTTTATTGTCACTTGGCATTTTGACCAGGTGTTAAAGTTGCCTACCCCACAGCAGCTATTTGGATCCTTACGTTCATACAAGGCAATACATGATCTACTTCTGTAAATCCTGAGAACACAGAGACCACAAACCATTAAAAGAAACACAAAATACTGATACAGCACCATAGCTGCCTCCAGTGGACTATTTTATTCAATTTAGTAAATTGTCTCTGAGATAATCAATGCAGCACTAGGTTTTAAACAAAGGATAAAGAACAACAGATAGGAATTTTTATCGCAAGTCGGCACCCAAACAAAAAGTTTCTTTTGCACTTAAACGCTGATTATTCTCCATTATTAAATGCTAGTTCATTTCCTTGTTTTCTAGAGGGAAACATTAACATCCTAAATTTCCCAGACTTTAATATGCCTCTAGAGACTCCCAGACAGCCATCAGTAGCATTGTCAAAATGCACAGCAGCTTGGTGGGTGTGGGCTAATTTGGGTTAAGCAGTGAAAGAAAATGCACTGTTATTGTATCGCATGCCAAAGGTTATAATATTCCCCCCATAGAAATTGCTTGATAGCAGCCTGCCCTGAGATTAATACTGTTTGCACTTTTATATGTAACCCTGACATGCAATCAGCACGGTGAAATATTCATTATTGCCTGGCTGTCTGCTGTAGACAATTTCAATTATACTGGCATTTGAATGGCTGTAGAAACCCTTTAGGCTGGCTCACAAGATTAGATTTAAAGGCTGTGTAAATTAACAAAGTTGCAAACACTATATTATCTTCCAGGCAAAGGAGGACACATGATAGTATAACAATACAGCTGACAAAATTGTTAAAATCAGTTGCAAGCCTTGATATTTTAATTTGCTGCGTAAACTTGCTAAAAAAGTGTTTGGTATGCTGCTTGCCTATACTTGGTGCCTTTATATGTCTGTCCCCTCGGCTTAATCTGTAATGAAATCTCCTACTCTGCAAGTTTATTAGATTATGTGCATTGTATACAAACACAGTTCCACCAGTCGTCCATTTCTCGCAATGCACTATACAATTTACCTTTAAATCTGACACTGTTCTAATCGTTTACTCAAGATTCACTTAGATCTGATTTTCTTTGGTATTTACAAATTTAAAAGGCCAACCATTAAAAGTAATGCATATACACCTTACCTTTAAAAGAAAAATGTACTGTGAGTTTTACAATTTAAATTATTTAGAAGAGCTAAACCGATTGGGATATTTTAAATTCTTATATATATTACATGGATTCGAGGTCGCCAAATTTACTGTATTGCTATATTTTCTTTATATAATAATGATGTGCAACACATGAAATATGGTGTCTTGTGCTGTGTAACATACGCTACAGGCAGAAAGTCAGATAGGCAACAGTAGCTATTCCGTAGCTATGCCCAAAAAGTACTTCTGATATGTAATATATTTCTTGTGTGTCTCCAGTAAAGCTGGTAATACAAGGGGACACTTTTGTTGTGCTGCCCATCAATGTGTATAGTGATATGAAAGGGTAAAGTAATGGCTTAATCGCAATAGTGCAATATTTAAACAGCTGTAATATCAGTGATGCACTCCACTCAAAAGAAGTGCCATGTTGCGGGACAAATCAGTAAAACAAATTGGTCTTCTAGAACAATTCATAATCAGCTGAATTTAAACAGAAGTTTTTAAACTTGTTTTTGTCAGGGATCCAAATTATTTACATGGCATTAGCTCTAAGACATCCTTAGTTTAAAAATGGACACAGTGATCCATCCTTAAAGGGACACTATAGGCACCCATCTCATTCAAGTGGTCTGGGTGCAGTGTCCCTGTCAGTTTAACCCTACAATTGATAAACTGCAAAAACTAAATTGAAGATTTAACTCCACATCTAGTGGCTGCCTACTAGACAGCCACCAGAGGCACTTCTGAGTCCTTAGGTGACTTTTGGTAGCCTAATTGGAGCTGGACGTCCTCAGACTCTGAATGAGGACATCCAGCGTCAGCTAAAACCCCATGTAGTAGTCCTAACGCTAGTGTGGCCCTTGCATTTCATAGGCATTAGGTCCCCAACGTCTGATGTTGGGAAAGGAGGAACAGAGGCGGAGTGACAGAAGGGTTTTTAACCCCTTCTGCAGAGCGGGAGGAGGGGGTGTGCAGGCAAGGGGGGCACTATAGTGTACTATAGTGCTAGGAACACAACTTTGTATTCCTAGCACTATTGTTTCTCTTTAAACTGTAATATAACATACAATAAAATTAATTTAACTCAACACCTCCAGAGTCAGAGGGAGTCTCCTTTGCACTGAGCATGTTATGCTGCTACAGTAAATACATTTTGTGAATAATTACCTAATCAATATGATATATTTTTTAAAACAATCTAATGAAACAGTGAAACAGAATGGGCATAAAATTTTAGGTGTAAATATTTATCTGCAAACATTTTTTGTAGAAGACACTTCCGTGCATATATTTATGGCATAGAGGGGGCAGGAGTTTATTGTTTTTTTAGTGTTCTTGAGTTTCAAGAATACTTTGCACTCCCTTCGAAAAAGAATTGACGTTGTGGCGCACTAATACTGTCATGGACAATAGGCAATGCTTTGTCAATGTCACTGCTCTTTGGGTGAGAGGTATATGAGGAACTTAATGGATCCATTCTGGTTATTAAAGGAGCACTCTAATGTAAGTGCTTCACCCTCGGCTAAGATCAGTGGTGATGATCTCAGCCAAATTAGTGCTTCGCCATAGGAGGGCCACTGCACATTTTAGCTCAGTGCATCTCTATGGGGAGCATTCAGAACTACTCCTGCAAGTGCCTCTAGTGGCTAACTGAGCTACAGACACTTGAGATGGCCTTAGACAACATTGTAAATACTGCCTCTTTTCAGAATTGGGCTGTGTTTGTATTGCTGAGATTGTAAGGACACCCTCTGTGCTCCAGAACCACTAGATTAAGCTGTTATTGTAGACACAAAAACTTTGGTGACATGCTGAACCCTTCACCTACTAGTCATTGATTGTCATATCAGGAGTTAATCAAAGGAGGACATGAGCAAATATTTAATCATATTAAGATGTTTTGTTCATTTATTTTATTTAGTAATTTAATAATTCTTGTTTTAATTATTTGGATTTGAAAGAATGCAATGACATAAACAAATATCCATTTTTAATTTAATCCAGAAATGAAAACACAAGTCCAATGCCTTAATAATTTTGTCATAATTTCTTGTGTCTTTGATGTGTACAGTGTACAGTGCAGAATAAAATGCTGGCATTCAAATAATAAAATTCATAATTTTACTTCAATCAAAATCTTTTTGCTGTTTTATTGTATATGTATTAGACTTGGACATTCGGTCCAAACTGCAATTTGTCAGAAATGAGCCAAAATGTACCCGAATCACAAACCAATGGAAACGTGTAAAGACATAGCATGTTTGTTTCCATTGTGATTCTGAATTTCACTTGTGGCTCCAAAAAAAGAGATGATTGATGGCAAAAAACATGATGGCTAGGGACAGCCACTACATTTTAATTTTATTCACATGTCAAGTGAGAAGTGACCAACAAAAGTAAAAAAAAGGGGAAAAAGTAAAAATAAAAAAGAGTAAGACATTTTTTTTCCCCTGAAGATTTGACTTTGGAAACTGTCCTGAGTTCACCTCTCACCTTTTTATCTCTTCCTTAGTCTGCCAGGACAGCAAAGCTTTCATAAAAGAGATTGAGTAAGTAAAATGGTATGAATGTCATTGAAAATTAGGTCAATGCCAATGTTTCAGATCCATTGTGATTTAGTCTGTAATAAACAATTTAGAATTTAACCAGATAAGTCTGTAAAAAAAGACATGGGGGAGGAGGGAGTGAGGGGTGTGGGTATTCTCTAAACATTGTAGTGGAACGAAAAGTTTAAGCAAAAAATCTTCAACAAGGCTATATCCACAACTTACTTGCTTTTTTGACTTTCAGTGCCTTGCTATTCAGTAGTAGGAAATAAACCCAAATATTCTCTTTAATAGTATGTGCTGAAATGGTATGACCTATTTGGAAAGAACGTCACTTTTAGCAAAGGAAAATCATGTTGCTTTAAAACATGTATAAATAAATATGCTCAAATGCACTTTATAGGCTTCACCTAGAGTTCCCAGACATTCCTTATCAATTGGATAACAACTTTATTACCCTCCTATTGGCTTAGATTCAGAAATGCAACTTAATTAATATAGCCAGCACATTGATTAGTTAAAATATTAACTTTGATGACATGCTTATTACACCTTTAAATCATACTAATTAATGTAGTATATGCGCAATGTGTTGACAGAAGGACTTTATATAATCTCTCTATACAATGTATCTTTAACTATTTTAAAGGAGTTACGGGATATTGCATCAATGTAACTGTCTTTTAACATGAATATACAGTATTTGTATTCAATTCCTGCATCATACAGCAGTAGAATGACAGATCCCCATTTTTGACTGTAAATATTGAGATACTTGACCCAGGAATTGTACCTCTTATGCTGTTTGACCATGGTAAATAAGGGTATTTTTAGCATTGATAATATCTATAATAAACATTAAAACAGACACAAGTAGTGATGTCACGAACATGAAATTTTCCGTTCGCGAACGGCGAACGTGAACTTCCGCAAATGTTCGCGAACGGGCGAACCTGGCGAACCGCCATAGACTTCAATAGGCAGGCGAATTTTAAAACCCACAGGGACTCTTTCTGGCCACAATAGTGATGGAAAAGTTGTTTCAAGGGGACTAACACCTGGACTGTGGCATGCTGGAGGGGGATCCATGGCAAAACTCCCATGGAAAATTACATAGTTGATGCAGAGTCTGGTTTTAATCCATAAAGGGCATAAATCACCTAACATTCCTAAATTGTTTGGAATAATGTGCTTTAAAACATCAGGTATGATGTTGTATCGATAAGGTAGTGTAAGGGTTACGCCCGCTTCACAGTGACAGACTAAACTCCCCGTTTAACGCACCGCAAACAACCGCAAACAGTCCATTTACACAACCGCAAACTCCCCATTTGCACAAGGTTGGATACCAAGCTAGCCATGTCCCGTTCCTTGTCCTCACTGATGTCATTGAAGGTCTCTTCCTCCACCCAGCCACGTTCAACACCAAGGGTCCCCGAAAGGTGACAACAAGCCCCTGTATTTTTTTTTTTAAATGTACACTACTGTTACACCAGATATGAGTTGCACTGGTCTGACACTGTGCCCTGGCAGGCCCTGAAACGCACATGTGTGAAGGAAACTGACTGCTATTATATTACAGTCAAAAAAGTGTTTTTTTTTTTAAATGCAAGCTATTGTGACACCAGTGGTGGCACTGGGACCACCTTAAAAATATTGGATATCGCTAAAAATCATGATCACTATATACTTTCTCTACAAACCTCTAAAACTAACCAAACTACTCATCCATCCGCTATACCACTTTATCTCACCTAGAACTAGTGCCCAGTTAAAATACTTGACTCTTACTTACCCACACTCAGTCATGCCACACACATTTCACCACTACTCTCACTGAATCCCTCTGACTACGGCTAAATTCATCTTCTACATCAGAACACTACTCCTAAGATTGAGTTGTATCCATGTCTCGGGTCTTTTATTTAGAATAGGGGCAGCTTAGGTCTCCTTCAACACTGACACTCCAGTGCATATTATCAAAAGATTGGGCAGATGGAAATCCTCAGTCTACAACCGATATATTCCTCATCCCAAGAAAGAAATGAGGAAAGCTTTTAAAAGTTTGGCTTTGTAAATTTGATGCAATAAGTGTGTTTTTCTTTAATACCTTTTCACCCTCTTTGCATGAACCCGATTTACATATATTACTAATATGTTTCTGAACATATATATTATATTATTCACTCACTCACTCACTTTCTGGGCCGGCCTAAGACATCATGCTGCCTAGGTCCAACGATAAATGACTATGGGGGATAATGTATAATAAACACAGGTTACTGGCTATGGGGGATAATGTATAATAAACACAGGTTACTGGCTATGGGAGGATAATGTATAATAAACACAGGTTACTGGCTATGGGAGGATAATGTTTAATAAACACAGGTTACTGGCTATGGGGAGGATAATGTATAATAAACACAGGTTACTGGCTATGGGGGATAATGTATAATAAACACAGGTTACTGGTTGTGGGGGTATAATGTATAATAAACACAGGTTACTGGTTGTGGGGTGATAATGTATAATAAACACAGGTTACTGGCTATGGGGGAGATAATGTATAATAAGCACAGGTTACTGGCTATGGGGGATAATGTATAATAAACACAGGTTACTGGCTATGGGTGGATAATGTATAATACACACAGGTTACTGGCTATGGAGGGATAATGTATAATAAACACAGGTTACTGGCTATGGGAGTATAATGTATAATAAACACAGGTTACTGGCTATGGGGGAATAATGTATAATAAGCACAGGTTACTGGCTATGGGGGGATAATGTATGATAAACACAGGTTACTGGCTATGGGTGGATAATGTATAATACACACAGGTTACTGGCTATGGAGGGATAATGTATAATAAACACAGGTTACTGGCTATGGGAGTATAATGTATAATAAACACAGGTTACTGGCTATGGGGGAATAATGTATAATAAGCACAGGTTACTGGCTATGGGGGGATAATGTATGATAAACACAGGTTACTGGCTATGGGGGGATAATGTATAAAAACACAGGTTACTGGCTATGGGGGATAATGTATAATAAACACAGGTTACTGGCTATGGGAGGATAATGTATAATAAACACAGGTTACTGGCTATGGAGGGATAATGTATAATAAACACAGGTTACTGGCTATGGAGGGATTATGTATAATAAACACAGGTTACTGGCTATGGGAGTATAATGTATAATAAACACAGGTTACTGACTATGGGGGAATAATGTATAATAAGCACAGGTTACTGGCTATGGGGGGATAATGTATAATAAACACAGGTTACTGGCTATGGGGGGGATAATGTATAATAAACACAGGTTACTGGCTATGGTAGGATAATGTATAATAAACACAGGTTACTGGCTATGGAGGGATAATGTATAATAAACACAGGTTACTGGCTATGGGAGGATAATGTATAATAAGCACAGGTTACTGGCTATGGGGGGATAATGTATAATAAACACAGGTTACTGGCTATGGGGAGGATAATGTATAATAAATACAGGTTACTGGCTATGGGGGATAATGTATAATAAACACAGGTTACTGGCTATGGGGGGATAATGTATAATAAACACAGGTTACTGGCTATGGGAGGATAATGTATAATGAACACAGGTTACTGGCTATGGGGGGATAATGTATAATAAACACAGGTTACTGGCTATGGGGAGGATAATGTATAATAAATACAGGTTACTGGCTATGGGGGATAATGTATAATAAACACAGGTTACTGGCTATGGGGGATAATATATAATAAACACAGGCTACTGGCTATGGAGGATAATGTATAATAAACACACAAAAAAAGAATGCAAAAAAAAAAGAATGCAGCTTCAGAATTAATCTAAATGGTATGCTGTATGGAGGTGGGAGGGTCTGGGAGGGAGGGTCTGCTGCTGATTGGCTAGAATGTGCCTGCTGACTGTGAGGTACAGGGTAAATGTTTACTCAATGATGACGAATAGTGGGCGGACCGAACATCGCATATGTTCAACGCCAGCGAACCGTTCGGGACATCACTAGACTCAAGTATTTTGTCTACAATAACATTCTTTATTAATCTCCCGTATTGTAAAAAAATTGTTCATACAATGCTAAAAAATAAATAAATAAAAATATATTATTATCTAATATACCACTGAAGTAGTAACACCCGGATGTTGGCTATCCATCAATGAGACTTTTTTTGCAAATCACATTAGAGATTATTCACAATTTGTTATCTGTAAGGTTAAAAAAAATAGAAACTCTTAATGTTATTTAAATTTTAAACTAACAGGTTAATTCTAAAAATTCAACTGTGAAGTAGAACTACAAACAAGTTTTTCCTATCTCCACTTTTTATGTTGTTCTAGTGTTTCATCATACGTTTTTTAATCATAAGCTGCATATAAGTTTTTTTTTCAAATCTTCCCCTCTTGTGTTATTTTAACCTGTTGAGAACAGCTTTGAAAGGAATGTTCCTGGTATTTAACCACTGGGGGTAGGGCATGCCAAAGTAGTGGTTTCCCATACAGGCATGGTCTAAAACCACAGGTTTAGACAACTGTTTTCTCATACTGGCATGATCTAAACCCGTGGGTTTACAGAAGAAATGGTCTCCCACGCTCAACTTTAGTAAAAATACTATTAAAAAATATTCTAATTGCCTGATACCTTCTGTAGGAACATAAATACATCTAAATTTGGAACAAAAAGCTACACTCAGGGGAGGGCTGGCAGCCTTTGGCCTGAGGGGCAAATCCAGTCAAGTGGCCCATTGCACCAAGAGGAGAGTAAAAACACCTTTCCCATGTGATTGAAAGGGGGGGTGGGGGGAGCAGTCACCTAAACAGACACTCAATGACAAGCACACACACACTTGCTGATTTGGCGCACACTAAAACACACAAACTCACTGACAGGCACCCGCACACACTCACTGACAGGCACACAGACACACACAGAAAGACACACTGTTACAGGCATACTGACTCAGACAGACAAACATACTGACACACACACACACACAGGCATACTGGCTGACATACACACACACAAATTGGCACATACCCAGATATACTGACACACACATACACCCAAACTTTACACTTTTAAAACCAGTAGACCGTGACTGAGTAAAGGGACAGGGCTGTAGTGGGGGGACAGGGGCTGTGGTGGAGGGTATAAACTGTAATTGGGGGGTTTAGGAAATGTAGGGGGGGGGGGGGGGATAGGGGCTTAAGTAGGTTGATGGCTACAATTTGGGAAAGGGGTTGTGGTGTGGGTGATATGGGTTGCAATTGGGGGAGGAGGAGCTGAAGTGGGGCTGTTATGGGGCTGTAGTGGGAGGCATGGGGCTGAGAAAGGAGGCAGGAGCTGAGAGGGGGGGAAAAAGGAGCAGGGAAAGGGTGGGACAAAGCCTTACTAAGGGACAGGGGATGGCTGAGGAGGGGGACAGGGATTGAGGAGGGGGACAGGGATTGAGGAGGGGGACAGGGATTGAGGAGGGGGGGACAGGGATTGAGGAGGAGGGGACAGGGGCTGAGGAGGGGACAGGGGCTGAGGAGGGGACAGGGGCTGAGGAGGGGACAGGGGCTGAGGAGGGGGGAAGAGAGGGGGCAGGGGCTGAGGAGGGGGCAGGGGCTGAGGAGGGGGAGGTAGGGCTGAGGAGGGGGCAGGGCTGAGGAGGGGATTAAAAAAAAGCTAAAGTGTATTTCCCCCTCCCTGAGTCTTACCTTAAGCCAGGGAGGGGTGGGCAGCAGCCAGCATACAGCAGCAGTCAGTGAAGTCTGGAGCCTGCAGTCAGTGGAGTCGGCCGGCCTCTCCTGCTGATGTCAGGAGGAGGGGGCGTGGCTTCCTCTGCTCTTCTCCCAGACTCCCCAGCGGTCCTGGGAGAAGAGCAGTGAAAGTCAAGCCCCCTCCTCCTGACATCATCAGGAGAGGCCGGCCGACTCCACTGACTGCAGGCTACAGGAAGAGTGAGGTAAATTGAAAAATCTGAGTCCTCAGCCAGAGGCAGGGGATTCAGATTTTCCTTTTTTTGCTGGATGTGGGCAGCCCTGGCCCCTGGGTTTATGGTGGCCTGGGGGGCAATTGCCTCCCTGCCCCCCTTCCCAGCCCGCCCCTGGCTACACTATAAAGTAAACCAAAAACAATAAAAACATACAATAAAAAAACACGAGGCTTACAATTTTTATCTATAAAAATGGTAGTAAAAATTGGAGATGGGGAAAGTTAAAAGAAAGTTTGGTCAAGGTCGCTGTCAAGATGAGTTGGATAATTAAGTCGAACACTTTGTTACTCAGGGATTTTATTAATGATTTTGAATTGTGCCAATATATTAATTTATTTGTTACCGTAATTTATTATTGAAATAGAAGATTTTATTCCATTAATTTATGAGTATTAACTTAGTGAACATTCATTTTTTGAACTGAGGAAAAATCTCACGATAGGATAAAGAAATTGGGTCATTTTGTCATTTCTTTACTACAGAAAACATGGAAAAATATTACTATTAATTTATTATTAAAGAACATGATATATGTTAACTTGTACATATTATGGAATAGTTAAAAAAAAAACTTTGCATACCTTGAATACTTAGTAGTATTGGTGGAAAGTTAGAATATAGTATTACATGTGGGGAATTGGAACTTATTTATAGCAACGAGTCATGAAAATAATGCTTCCAAAAGGACTTATTATCAGAGGCTACTGTATAGATAATAAGGTGGTAAAACATTAAATCATGATTGATGGGGTGATATGATAGTGAGGCTTGGCTCCTGTACTCACATGAATGCAGACACAGATACAGAACTGAGGCTTGGAACGCAGAGAGAAAATTAAGAATATTCCAAATTGAGGCATAGAACACATGAACTAGATGGATGGTGCAATCTATTTTAAAACAGCACAACAGGTACATAGTTACTGACTGTGGAAGCCTTAACTGGTGAAATGTATTTTTAGAGTATGAGACTGGACCCTTATTCTTTTACTATTTTGTGGATGCTATTGTTGTTTTTCGAATATATTTTAATGTCATAAAATAAAGCTGTTTGCACTGAAGCAAATTGTTGAATATTCTGGCTTAAGAAGTTGATGTACCAGATATTCCGGTATAGACAATAGAGACGTTTATGTAGGCTCTGAAAAATGTGAGCTTGCACCCCAGTAATTTACAGAATGTTTCTTATTTATTTTTATTTATTTATTATTGCCATTTATATAGCGCCAACAGATTCCGTAGCGCTTTACAATATTATGAGAGGGGGATTTAACTATAAATAGGACAATTACAAATAAACTTACAGGAACAATAGGTTGAAGAGGACCCTGCTCAAACGAGCTTACATTCTATAGGAGGTGGGGTGTAAAACACATTAGGACAGGAATTTACAATCAAATAAGGTGGACTGCCCTTTAGGAGAGGGCAAGAGACAGGTATGTGAGGTAAGGGTTAGTCTTGGAGGCCATATGCTTTCCTAAAGAGATGAGTTTTAAGGCACTTCTTAAAAGATGCAAGACTAGGGGAGAGTCTGATGGCGGTAGGCAGGCTATTCCATAGGAAGGGAGCCGCCCGCGAGAAGTCCTGCAAGCGCGAGTTGGCCGTACGAGTGCGGACAACGGACAGGAGGTGGTCACGGGCAGAACGGAGAGACCGAGAAGGGACATACCTATGGATCTGTGAGGAGATATAAGAGGGGCTAGAGTTGTTCAGTGCTTTATAGGTGTGAGTTAGTACCTTGAATTGACTCCTATAGCATACAGGAAGCCAATGTAAGGACTGGCAGAGGGGTGAGGTGTGAGAGAAACGACTAGAGAGGAAAATCAATCTAGCAGCAGCATTCATTACGGACTGTAAGGGTGCAGTACGGCTATTGGGGAGACCAATCAGGAGAGGGTTACAATAATCCATGCGGGAAATTACTAGAGCATGGACAAGCTCCTTGGTAGTATCTGGTGCAAGAAAGGGGCGGATGCGGGCTATGTTTTTAAGATGGAATCTACAGGATTTGGCAACATGCTGGATGTGAGGCTCAAAGGTGAGACCAGAGTCAAGTATGACGCCAAGACAGCACGCTTGCAAGGATGGACTGATGTTGGTACCACAAACTTGGAGGGAGAGCGAAAGAGGAGGATCAGTATTAGGAGGAGGAAAGACAAGGAGCTCAGTTTTTGAGAGATTGAGTTTCAGAAAGCGGGAGGACATCCAGTCAGAGATGGAAGAAAGGCAAGCAGTGACACGTTGCAGGACGGCCGGGGAGAGGTCCGGGGAGGAGAGATATAGCTGGGTGTCATCAGCGTACAGGTGGTAGTGAAATCCAAAAGAGGTAATAAGTTTGCCAAGAGAGGCAGTATAAAGAGAAAATAGAAGGGGACCAAGGACGGAGCCTTGGGGAACTCCAACTGAGACAGGGCAAGGGGAGGAGGTATCATTAGAAAAGGAGACACTGAATGAGCGTTGGGAGAGATAAGAGGAAAACCATGAGAGGACAGAGTCACAGAGACCAAGCGATTGAAGAGTTTGAAGAAGGAGAGCATGATCAACGGTGTCAAAGGCCGCTGAGAGGTCAAGAAGAATTAGTATGGAGTAGTGGCCTTTGGATTTAGCTGCGATTAGGTCGTTAGTAACTTTGATAAGGGCAGTCTCTGTAGAGTGGAGAGGGCGGAAGCCAGATTGAAGAGGGTCAAGGAGAGAGTTGGAATTGAGGAAATGAGACACACGGGTAAAGACAAGTCTTTCCAGAAGCTTTGAGGAAAAAGGGAGCAGGGATATGGGACGGTAGTTAGAGGGGGTGGATGGGTCGAGGGATGTTTTTTTTAGTATAGGTACTACAGTGGCATGTTTAAGGTCAGCAGGGACGATGCCAGAGGAGAGCGAGCAGTTGAAGATGTGTGTTAGAGAAGGCACGAGACAAGTGGAGAGAGATCTAATAAGGTGAGATGGGACAGGATCGAGCGGGCAAGTGGTGGGGCGAGAGGAGCAAAGAAGAGCAGCCACCTCTTGGTCAGTAGCTGGGGAGAATGTCTGAAGGGTAGGAAAGGCATGATCTATGTGTGATTGAGAAACAGAAAGGCAAGGAGGGGAGAATTCTTTCCTTAGCTGTTCAATCTTGTCAGTGAAGTAACATGCGAAGTTATCAGCAGTAAGGTTAGTTTTGGGGGTGGCCACAGCAGGGCGAAGAAGAGAATTAAAGGTGTGAAAGAGACGCCTGGGGTTGCGGGAACATGAATTAATGAGAGTGGAAAAATAGGACTGTTTGGCAAGGGCAAGGGCTGCACTGTATGAACACAATATGAATCTATAATGGAGAAAGTCTGATTGTGTACGAGACTTCCTCCAGGAGCGTTCAGCACAACGGGAGCATCTTTGCAGGTAGCGCGTTGATTTAGTATGCCATGGTTGGGGGCGGGTCCTCCTCGAGGTGCTTGTTTGGAGTGGCGCTGCAGTGTTCAAGGCAGATGTAAGAGTAGAGTTATATATGGAGATGGCCTGTGAAGGACAGGAGAGGGAAGGGATGGACAGCAGTTGTGAATCAATGTCAGCTGACAACTGTTGGAGATCAAGAGAATTAAGGTCCCTCCTGAGTTGAGGGGGGTTAGGCTGAGGTTTTTGGGTGAGGGGGTATGTGAGAGCAAATGATAAGAGGTGGTGATCAGAGAGTGGATATGGAGTGTTGCAGATATTAGATACTGTACATGCATAAGTGAAGATTAGGTCAAGGGTATTGCCAGCTACATGGGTGGGAGAATCTGCCCACTGCGATAGCCCGAGGGAGGAAGTCATGGAAAGTAGTTTGGTGGCTGCAGAGGTCAAAGGTGGGTTTATAGGAATATTGAAGTCCCCGAGAATTAGGGATGGAATGTTAGAAGAGAGGAAATAGGGTAGCCAGGCAGCAAAGTGGTCAAGGAAGAGAAGAGGGGAACCAGGGGGGCGGTAAATAACAGCAATGTTAGCAGAGAAGGGTTTGAAAAGGCGAATTGAGTGTATTTCAAATGATGGGAAAGAGAGAGAAGGGGGGGTGGGAAGAGGTTTAAAAGAGCAGTGAGGGGAGAGGAGAAACCCAACACCACCACCTTTACATTCAGAGTTTCTTGGGTTGTGGGTAAGTTGGAGACCACCGAAGGACAAAGATGCAGGGGTGGCAGTGTCAGAGGGGGAGAGCCAGGTTTCTGTTATGGCTAGTAAATCTATAGAACGAGAGATGAAGAAGTCATGGACAGCAGTGGATTTAGTTATATTGCAAACAGAGCGTGCGTTCCAGAGGGCAGTATTGAAGGAGGATTTAGAGGAACATGAGATGGGTATGAGATTAGTGTGGATCCTTGGGTTAGTATGTGCTGAGTTTGTTGCGAGGGGGCCGGGGTTAGGAGAGACATCACCAGCAGCTAGGAGCAGAAGGATAGAAAGGAAGTGAAGGTGTGAGTAGGATTTGAAAGTTTTGTAGGAGGGTATGTATGTAGAGGATTTGGGAGGAGTTGGTGGAGATAGGCTGGAAAGGTATGTGTAGAGTGCATGGGATGAATAGAGAGGGGAGGGGAGTAAGGTGGAAGTAATAATTATGGTGTTGCTAGGGACAGGTGAGTGAAAGGATAGGGATATTTTAGTGATGAGAGAAGTTAGTGTTAAAGTGAAAAATAGAAGGGAGAACATTAGAAAAAGTGTATTATATAGATATGTAGATCATATATACAAACACACAAATATCAATGAGTGATTAAACCAATGTAAGGATGCAGTGTGTTAAATAAGTTCAGGTGAGGAGAGGTTTAGTGATTTGATTGGTGTGTTAAGGAAACCAGCTGATGTGCACTATCTATAAGTAAGTTGTCGACCATGGGGTGGGATGGTGTGGGGAGGGGTGGGTGGGCAATCTTCCAGAGATGATACCTCTGCTCTGAAGATTCAGCAGGACTTGGTTGCTTGGGAGTGCTGGGTGTTAATGCTGTTTTAAGGGGCCCAGTCTGAAATATAAGGTCTGAGGTTAGAAAAAAAAAAGAAATAAAACACACTATTATGGGTGGGGAGACATGGGGCTATTGAGGTAATTAATTAGAGATGAAAAACTAAAAGGAGATAACATTTGGGATAAAAAGATAGGAAGGATCAGATAGGTGAAAGTCATAAACCATGAACATAAATTTACAAGATTATCAGTGAGTAGTAACACTAGCTAAACAAACAATTAACAAAAAGTCTTAAAGAATGAACATAAAATGACATGATCACAGCAGCTTTAAGCAAAACAAGAACAGAAGATCAGGATGGGAGATATAGTTATCAATTAAGTAGTGATAGTATAGGGAGGGAGATGGAATAGAACACAATTTTAAAATAAGAGTTTAAAGGAAACAGGAATACAGGTATTCTTGAGTAGATCTTCCAGAGATGATACCTCTGCTCTGAAGATTCAGAAGGACTTGGTTGCTTGGGAGTGCTGGGTGTTAATGCTGTTTTAAGGGGCCCAGTCTCTGCTCTGAAGATTCAGCAGGACTTGGTTGCTTGGGAGTGCTGGGTGTTAATGCTGTTTTAAGGGGCCCAGTCTTCTTACACTCCTTTTATGTTAGTTGTCTGCACTATTATGTCATCACATTATATTTTTTTCTTTTCGAGGTATCAGTAAAGTCAACTGTGACAAACTCCCCTTTTTAAGGGAGTTTGCCATGAGTTTTTGGCAGGGCCTGCTTGCCCGCCCCCTGCCCTCAGACTATGGCCCATGGATGTATTGCCCTTTAAAAGCGTTATTTGGGCATATTGGATTTTGTTACACTGCTTCTGCCCCTTTAACTACTATGAGAAAGGATTTGTACATTTGAAATGGCACTTCGGATGCAGCTGAAGTGCCAAAATAGTGTAAGTGGCCGCCATTCGACATTCGAACACGTGGCGGCCATTTTGTTTAGTCGAACGCAGTTCAGCAGTGTTTGGCCGTCGAGTTCATGGAACTCAAATCGGACATTCGCCGGCATAAACACCGCTGAACTTTACCTTCTATGTGACTTTGACGCTTCGAAAGTAGTCGAATGGTGTTCGACTTTACGAACGCCACATTGACATTTGCATGAACGGTTGCCGTTCATCTGTTAGAACTGCATTTGATATGAGAAATCGACCAGCCGCACAGCCCAATTCTCTGGAACTGTTTTGGGCATGAAAATGTGCGTGCGGTTGGTCAAATGTGACTTCCAGCTAACTCCCGAACGGCTGAACGGATTCACATGATTTTTGATTCTCTAATTATGCTGGATCAGAATATGCACGAATGTGATGTGTAATTTTGGAGTTATAGAAATTGTGTTAAAAGTGTATTTTTCGCTTGCAGATAATGAGCGGATACAGTAATTGTCACGATTCGGGAACCTAACACGCTAACATGACACAGATAGTAAAGGGTGCAATACCGGTCCTTAGAATGGCCGGGTTAAGCACACTAAGAATAGTCAGGAGACAAGCCAAGTAAAGAGAGACAGACAACAGGAGAACGAGAAACAAGCTGAGGTCAAAGGAATGGAGAAAACAGGAGAATCAGAATAACAAGCCAAATATTCGGTAACCAGAGAGACACGGTAACACGAGCAAATTGCAATACAGGTATCATAAGACCACAACAGGGCACTGAGAGACAGGAAAGGTAAGTATTTAAATCCTGTGCTTAATTCTGATTGGATAACTTCCAATCAGTATTAACAATCACACGTGGGGGATATCTATACCTCCCACTGTGATTATTGTGCTGTTGCCTTAACGCCGGGTCACATGAGTGACCCCGGCGTTTGGATAAATGTGCCGGCTCCCAGCGTGCAGCGTTATACATGCTGCCGCTGGGAGGAGAGGAGGAGGACGCAAGCGGCGCGTCAAGCAGAGATGACGCCACTCGTCGACAGGTAAGGGAAGAGGAGCCCTGACAGTAATTAGCCCAATTATCTCCCAAGCAAAGGGGAGGATTTTACTGGAATGAATGGGAGTGTTTAACTGTACTGTAGTGTGTTGATTGGCTGTTGTAACTTGGTGTCCTGTGTACCACAAGGTCCACGTGGGTGGTAACCTTGTGTGAAAATGTGTATATAAGAATCAATAAAGCCTCATTTCATTCTGTTCCTGCTTACACTCCAAAACTGTGTGTCATCCTGTTATTGGAGTGAAGAAGATTTGCTCCTGTGTCTGCTGTTCCAGCTTGCAGGAGATTCAACTGGGAAAGTCCTTGTAAGGACTAGAGCTAATTCCCCATTCAGTTCCAGAGTTCCCAGGACTGGGTGTCGTCCAGTGCCTGGAAGTGTCTGGTAGAGTGCTTTGGAGCCCTCAGGAAGCACTAGGATCATCCTTCAAGGGAGGTACCCAGTTGGGGTGCCAGGTGATCCGTTACATCAACCATTTAAAGAAGTATCAATAGTGTATTGAATTGTATGTCATTTTGAGACAGTAGCACTTTAAATTGAAAATGGAAAGCAATGTAGTTTTGTGCGCTTTATGTAAATTTCACAAATGTATTCCATGGGTTGAGAGGATCTCTGGAAATTAATGCGCATGCTCACATATATGTAAGTGTGTTTTGGATTTGCAGTATATTATAAACACACTGTTAAGCATTGCGTTGAAAAAGAAAATGGTGACATAGCTCCAGGAAAATGTGAATACAGAAGCTATAATATTGCCACTACTCCATACTAATTCTTTTTGACGTCTCTGCTGCCTTTGACACTGTTAATCATGGCCTCCTTCTCCAAACTCTTCAGTCTCTTGGTCTCTGTGACACAGCCCTCTCATGGTTCTCATCCTATCTCTCACAATACTCCTTCACTGTCTCTGTTAATGACAACACATCCTCTCCTTGTCCTGTCTCAGTTGGAGTCCCTCAAAACACAAGATGCTGCCAAGGAGCTTGTTCATGCTCTAGTAATCTCTTGCATTGATTACTGTAACTCTCTCCTAATTGGTCTCCTCAGAAGCCGTACTGCCACCCTACAATCTGTGATGAATGCTGCTGCCAGGCTGATCTTTCTCTTCTGTCACTCCTCTCACACCTCACCCCTCTGTCGATCCTTAAACTGGCTTCCTGTACCCTACAGGTCTCAATTTAAAAAAAAAAAAAACTAAACCTTACCTATAAAGCTCTAACCAACTCTAGCCCCTCTTACATTTCTTCACTGATTCATACGTATACCCCTCTCGGAATCTCCCCTATACTGGTGACCTTCTCCTGTCTGCTGCTTGCACTCTTACTGCAAATTCACGCCTGCAAGTCTTCTCATGGGCGGCTCCCTTCCTTCGGAACAGCCTGCCTACCCATGTCAGACTCTCCCCTAGTTTTCAATCCTTTAAGAAATCCCTCAAAACCCAAAATTTTTCAGGAATGCTTATGGCCTCCAGGAGTAACTTCTATCTCTCAAACCTTCCTCTTTCTCTCTCCTAAAGGGTCACACTCTACTCTCACCGCTAGTTCTGCTACTTTCCCACCATGTCTTTTTGCTATCTTACTCAATACCATTCCTATTGTGTTTTTTCCCCACCTCCTCTAGACTGTAAGCTCGTTTGAGCAGGGTCCTCGACTACCTATTGTTCCTGTTACATTTTGTTATTGTCTCATTTGGTAAGTCCCCCTCTTATTGTAAAGCCTTGCATTAATAGCAATAATAATAATAATAATAATAGCAACTTTATGCTTATACTGAAGAGGTCTTAATAAAATAAACAGGTGTACCTGGCTAAAGTTGATTAATAAAGATCGAGATTTTATCACTAAATAGTTACTTTGGCGACACAAGCTAACACAATGTTGACTAAAATAATCAAGTTGAAGAACATTTTTAAGTTAACCCCTTAATGCCAGCTGCCTACTCTAATGCCCTGCTAAATGTGGTCTTTCATGCCAAATATAACAGCCCTATTATACTTACCCTTCACAGCCATTTGGATCATGGGAAAAAAAACACAAAGAAGGCTGCGCCAATAAATTAGAAGAAATAGTTCAGAATAAAGTCTCACTAGAGCAGCAGCGTAGGATTGCAGCGCTTATGGATAATTTTCTCAGAGGTAGGTTCATCCAAGTGGCTAGAAGTATTAGCTTATGTAGGGAGACAAAAGGGAGATACCGAACAGCCAATAATGCAGAGATAAAACGTTTATAAAAAGTAGGAGGCACACTCATATTTGCAAGCGCTATAACAGCTCTGGAGTAGAAGGCGTGCGGCGGTATGATCCCCGCTTATGGGATTTGCAGGAAAGATACATCCGTCAGTGCAGTCTGGATATTCAGGGCTCCAAAATAGGGTAAGAGGACAACGATGGTGCTCTCAATATGATAAAATATGGTATAAAATAAATAAAATTATACTCACACGTCTAGAGCAGGAAACACTGTTCTATTTGAAAGCGTTGGTGGAATGATCCCCACCTTGGATTACTTGGAGTACAGGAATGGATAAAAAATGCAAGTGAAGGGTTTGGAGGGATTCCCTCATTAAAGGTTGCAGCCTACCTATATATTGTTTGTAAATTAGCACCTACCTATTGTTGTATTTTGTGGATCAAGAGAAATAAACAAATAACAATCTTAAAACTAAAAATTACATATTTATATGTGTAATTTCATTGTAACTGTATTTTGATATTAATATATCAGTAGCTTGCCCTTTGGTAAATACCTGCTCAGGTCTCAAAATTGTTTTTTTTATCACTTGTGCCATTATGGAGAGAAACAGCTCCTATCCATATCAGACTAAGCCCACCCATACGAGCAGTCTAGAACTGAAATGCTGGCAAGTTCTCTTTGCACAAAAGATACAGCAACCCCGGACAATCGTCTTTCCTTGGGCTCAAAAGGGTAATTAGTCTGATATGTAGAGATGTCCCGAATAGTTCGCTGGCGAATAGTTCCTGGTAAACATAGCTTGTTCGTGCTCGCCACGGCAGGCGGACATATGAGATGTTCGGTAAGCCCCCTATTTGTCATCAATGAGTAAACTTTGACCCTGTACCTCACAGTCAGCAGACACATTCCAGCCAATCAGCAGCAGACCCTCCCTCCCAGACCCTCCCACCTCCTGGACAGCATCCATTTTAGATTCATTCGGAAGTTGCATTCTTAGTGAGAGGAGGGACAGTGTAGCTACTGCTGATTTAATAGGGAAATCGATAGCTAGGCTAGTGTATTCAGTGTCCACTACAGTCCTGAAGGACTCATCTGATCTCTGTTGTAAGGACAGCACCCCAAAAAGCCCCTGCTTTTTTTTTCCCTGTGTAATTTAATTGCAGTTGCCTGCCTGCCAGCGTGTGTGTCAGGCTCACAGCGTATACTGTGCCCACTTGCCCAGTGCCACCACTCATATCTGGTGTCACAATAGCTTGCATTTTAAAAAACAAAAACTTTTTTGACTGTAATATAATAGCAGTCAGTTTCCTTCACACGTGTGTGTTTCAGGGCCTGACAGGGCACAGTGTCACACCAGTGCAACTCATATCTGGTGTAACAGTAGTGTACATTTAAAAAAAAAAAACAACACTTTAAAAAAAAAAAAAATAGAAATTTGACTGAAATAATATCAGTCAGTTTCCTTCACATGTGTGCGTTTCAGGGCCTGCCAGGGCACAGTGTCACACCAGTGCAACTCATATCTGGTGTAACAGTAGTGTACATTTTAAAAAATTTGACTGTAATAGATTGAATAGCAGTTAGTTGTCTGCAAGCGTGTGTGTCTGGCCTACAGCGTCTACTCTGCCAACTTCTGCCAGTGCACAGTGCCACTCATATCTGTTGTCACAGTAGCTTGCACGCATAGTACCACTAATCGAAAAAAAAATTACAGGCAGAGGCAGGCCACCCTGCTGGGGCCGTCGTGGTCGTGGTGCTGTAATTCCCTTTGGCCCCAGAATAATGCCCAGTGTTCAGAGGCCACGTACCCTGAACTCGAAAAGTTCTGAGGACATAGTTGACTGGCTAACACAGGACACCCAATTTTCTACAGCTTCCGCTCGGAACCTTGATGCACCATCCTCCTCCAGCTTAGCTTTGGGCACCTCTCAAGTTACCACTCACCCGCCTACCGCCACCACCAACACTAGCACCACAGCCGCTTCACTTGATCTGTCAGAGGAGTTATTTACACATCAGTTGGAAGAAATGAGTGATGCGCAACCATTATTGACAGAGGATGTAGATAACAGGGATATGTCTCAGTCAGGCAGCATTACACACATGGACGTACGGTGTGATGATGATGATGTTGTACCCGCTGCTGCTTCCTTTGCTGAGTTGTCAGATACAAGTGAAGCGGTTGATGATGACGATGCATACGTGGATGTCACGTGCGTGCCCGCTAGAAGAGAAGAAGAACAGGGGGAAAGTTCAGATGGGGAGACAGAGAGGAGGAGACGAGTTGGAAGCAGGGGGAGGTCGTCGCAAGAAGCTAGTGGCACAGTCATACAGCATGCATCGGCACCCAGGGTCAGCCAGACAGCACGCCAATCAACGCATGCTGTTGCCACCACCAGAATGCCGTCATCGCAGAGCTCAGCAGTGTGGCATTTTTTGTGTGTGTCTGCCTCTGACAACAATGATGCCATTTGCAACCTGTGCCAAAAGAAACTGAGTTGTGGGAAGTCCAACACCCACCTAGGTACAACTGCTCTGCAAAGGCACATGATCGCACATCACAAACGCCTGTGGGATCAACACATGAGTACAAGCAGCACACAAACTCAAAGCCGCCATCCTCCTCATGGTCCAGCATCTTCAGCCACGTCAACCACTGCTGTCCTCCTTGCCCCCTCTCAACCATCCGCCACTCCGTCTCTCGCCTTGAGCAGTTCCCGCTCATCTTCCCACAGTCAGGTGTCTGTCAAGGACATGTTTGAGCGTAAGAAGCCAATGTCAGAGAGTCACCCCCTTGCCCGGCATCTGACAGCTGGCTTGTTTGAACTCTTAGCCCGCCAGCTTTTACCATACAAGCTGGTGGAGTCTGAGGCGTTCCAAAAATTTGTAGCTATTGGGACACCGCAGTGGAAAGTACCCGGACGAAATTTATTTGCACAAAAGGCAATCCCCAACCTGTACTCGATTATGCAAAAGGAAGTAATGGCATGTCTGGCACACAGTGATGGGGCAAGGGTCCAACTGACCACTGATACCTGGTCTGCAAAGCATGGTCAGGGCAGGTATATCACCCACACTGCACATTGGGAAACCTGCTGACGGCTGCCAAGCATGGAATGCGTGGCTCTGCAGAGGAGTTGGTGACACCGCCACGACTTGCAGGCAGGCCTGCTGCCACCTCCTCTACTCCTCCTACTCCATCCTCTTCCATTACCTCCTCGGCTGAGTCCTCTTCTGCTGCTGCGTCTTGCTCCACATCAACGGCATCCCCCCAGCTCCCCAGGTACTATTCCACATCCCGGATACGGCAGTGTCACGTCGTCTTGGGGTTGACTTGCCTGAAAGCAGAGAGTCACACCGGACCAGCACTCCTGTCCGCCCTGAACGCACAGGTGGATCAGTGGCTGACTCCGCACCAACTGGAGATCGGCAAAGTGGTTTGTGACAATGGAAGAAATTTGTTGGCGGCATTTAATTTTTGCAAGTTGACACATGTGCCGTGCATGGCACATGTGTGTAATCTGATCGTACACCGCTTTGGGCTTAAGTACCCAGGCTTACAGGATGTGCTGAAGCAGGCCAGGAAGGTGTGTGGCCATTTCAGGCGTTCCTACACGGCTATGGCGCACTTTTCCGATATTCAGCGGCGAAAAAACATGCTAGCGAGGCGCTTGATTTGCGACAGCCCGACATGTTGGAATTCAACACTCCTAATGTTCGACCGCCTGCTCCAACAAGAAAAAGCCGTTAACAAATATTTGTATGACCGGGGTGCTAGGACAGCCTCTGCGGAGCTGGGATTTTTTTTGCCACGTTACTGGACGCTCATGCGCAATGCTTGTAGGCACATGCGTCCTTTTGAGGAGGTGACAAACCTAGTCAGTTGCACCAAAGGCACCATCAGCGACATCATACCATTTGTTTTCTTCCTGGAGCGTGCCCTGCAAAGAGTGTTGGATCAGGCCGTAGATGAGCGTGAAGAGGAAGAGGAAAAGTTGTGGTCACCATCACCACCAGAAACAGCCTTATCAGCATCGCTTGCTGGACCTGCGGCAACGCTGGAAGAGGATTGTGAGGAAGAGGAGTCAGAGGAGGAATGTGGCTTTGAGGAGGAGGAGGAAGACCAACCACAACAGGCATCCCAGGGTGCTCGTTGTCACCTATCTGGTACCAATGGTGTTGTACGTGACTGGGGGGAAGAACATACCTTCAGTGAGATCACTGAGGAGGAGGAACGGGAAATGAGTAGCTCGGCATCCAACCTTGTGCAAATGGGGTCTTTCATGCTGTCGTGCCTGTTGAGGGACCCTCGTATAAAAAGGCTGAAGGAGAACGACCTGTACTGGGTGTCCACGGTACTAGACCCCCGGTATAAGCAGAAAGTTCCTGAAATGTTACTGAATTACCGCAAGTCGGAAAGGATGCAGCAGTTTCAAAAGAAATTAAAAAGTATGCTTATCACAGCGTATAAGGGTGATGTCACAGCACAACGGGAATCTAACAGGGGAAGAGGTGAAAGTAATCCTCCTCCTCCCACGACCACGCCGGCAAGGACAGGACGCTTTACAGACGTGTAGCTTTTTAAGTCCTACACATTGCCACAGCCCTTCGGGGTCCACCCTCAGAGAACGACTCGACCGACAGGTAGCAGACTACCTCGCCTTAACTGCAGATATCGACACTCTGAGGAGCGATGAACCCTTTGACTACTGGGTGTGCAGGCTTGACCTGTGGCCTGAGCTATCCCAATTTGCGATAGAACTTCTGGCCTGCCTCACTTCAAGTGTCCTGTCAGAAAGGACCTTCAGTGCAGCAGGAGGTATTGTCACTGAGAAGAGAAGTCGCCTAGGTCAAAAAAGTCTAGATTACCTCACCTTTATTAAGATGAATGAGGGATGGATCCCGAAGGGACTGGCAGTGGGCGATACATTCGACTAAAAAAGGCCTGATGAGGGGGACGTAACAGGGATTAAACTGATAAGAATAGTACTACTTAACACACCACTCCTATCTGGTGGTACATTAGATTGCACGCGCAGTGCCCCAAATTGGAAGTAGGAGGACCAACCAAGCATCTTTTTCCTTCTCCCAGTTCCTAAAATCGATGGCATATACACGTCCCCTTATAGGGGACGTAACAGGGATTAAACTGATAAGAATAGTACTACTTAACACACCACTCCTATCTGGTGGCACATTAGATTACATGCGCAGTGCCCCAAATTTGAAGTAGGAGGACCAACCAAGCATCTTTTTCCATCTCCCGGTTCCTAAAATCGATGCCATATACACGTCCCCTGATAGGGGACGTAACAGGAATTAAACTGATAGGAATAGTACTACTTAACACACCTTATAATAACGCAGAGAGAGGCAACACAGAGAGAGGAGTCTAAAGAAGAGGAGTCAGAGGGGGAAGGTGGCTTTGAGGAGGTGGAAGACCAAACACAGCAGGCGTCCCAGAAGGCTTGTTGTCACCTTTCGGGGACCCTTGGTGTTGTACGTGGCTGGGTGGAGGAAGAGACCTTCAATGACATCAGTGAGGACAAGGAACGGGACATGGCTAGCTTGGTATCCAACCTTGTGCAAATGGGGAGTTTGCGGTTGTGCAAATGGACTGTTTGCGGTTGTTTGCGGTGCGTTAAACGGGGAGTTTGGTCTGTCACTGTGAAGCGGGCGTAACCCTTACACTACCTGATCGATACAACATCATACCTGATGTTTTAAAGCACGTTATTCCAAACAATTTAGGAATGTTAGGTGATTTATGCCCTTTATGGAATAAAACCAGACTCTGCATCAACTATGTAATTTTCCATGGGAGTTTTGCCATGGATCCCCCTCCGGCATGCCACAGTCCAGGTGTTAGTCCCCTTGAAACAACTTTTTCATCACTATTGTGGCCAGAAAGAGTCCCTGTGGGTTTTAAAATTCGCCTGCCTATTGAAGTTTATGGCGGTTCGCCCGGTTCGCCCGTTCGCGAACATTTGCGGAAATTCGCATTCGACATTCGCGAACGAAAATTTTTATGTTCGCGACATCTCTACTGATATGCTTTGGAACTGGTTCATGCCGGCATTTTGGTTCTGCACTGCCCTTATGTATGGGATCAGTCTGATATGGATGGAAGCTGGCTTTCTCTGTAAAAGCACAATTGAGCAAAAATGATTTTGAGACCTGAGCGGGGATTTACCAAAGGGCAAGCTACTGAGTTCCTCTAAGCTTTTGTCCATTCTCAGAGTTCTCATATTCTCTGTTTTTTTTGCTATATATATGTATATATACAGTATCTCACAAATGTGAGTACAACCTTCACATTTTTTGACAACACTGACAAAATGACACTCTACTACAATGTAAAGTAGTAAGTACAGTCTGTACACTCACACCACCATACTTGACTGTGGGCAAGACACACTTGTCTTTGTACTCCTCACATGGTTGCCACCACACCTGCTTGACACCATCTGAACCAAATAAGTTTATCTTGGTCTCATTGGACCACAAGACATGGTTCCAGTAATCCATGTCCTTAGTCTAATTGTCTTCAGCAAACTGTTTGCAGGCTTTCTTGTGCATCGTCTTTAGAAGATACTTCCTTCTGGGACGACAGCCATGCAGACCAATTTTATGCAGTGTGCGGCATGTGGTCTGAGCACTGACAGGCTGAACTTCCACCTCTTCAACCTCTGCAGCAATGCTGGCACTACTCATATGACTGTTTCCCAAAGACAACCTCTGGATATGACGCTGTGCACGTGCACTCAATTTCTTGGCGAGGCCTGTTCCGAGTTGAACCTGTCCTGTGAAACTGCTGTATGGTCTTGCCCACCGTGCTGCAGCTCAGTTTCAGGGTCTTGGAAACCTTCTTATAGACTAGCCCATCTTTATGTAGAGCAACAATTCTTTTTTTCAGATTCTCAGAGAGTTCTTTGCCATGAGGTGCCATGTTGAACTTCCAGTGACCAGTATGAGAGAGTGTGAGAGTGATAACACCAAATTTAACACATCTGCTTTCTATTCACACCTGAGACCTTGTAACACTAATGAGTCACATCACACTGGAGAGGGGAAATGGCTAATTGGACATTTCCACTTAGGGGTGTACTCACTTTTGTTGCCAACGGTTTAGACATTAATGGCTGTGTGTTGAGTTATTTTGAGGGGACAGGCAATTTACACTGTTATACAGGCTGTACAGTTACTACTTTACACAGAAGAGTGTCATTTCTTCAGTGTTGTCACATGAAAAGATATAATAAAATATTTACAAAAATGTGAGGGGTGCACTCACTTTTGTGAGATACTGTATATATATATAATATATAGAAATAAATATATGCTTATATAAATGTATTTAAATACTATGTGTATAAATTTAAATACTACGGCCTCAAAGGCAACATAGGACCAGCAATTCAATCTGAAAAACGTCAATGTGTATAAACTGATAAGGGGAAAGCCCTATATTTGACCCTGTAAGTTTCCCAAACCCCACACAACTTGTACATGAAGGGTACTATTTTAGTCATGAGACATCTCTGAACACAAATGTGTGCATTTTGCAGTAAAAGCTAACAGTATCATGCTATTCACAGTTAAATTGCCACACAGAAAAAAAAATAACAAAAACTTAATTTGATGTTTTAGATTTTATTGCTATTACATTATATTTCATATATAAATATTTGATGTGAAAGGGAAGCTCTGTTTTTCCTTGACAAGTCGATATATACAGGGCCGGTGCTTGGATTTTTAGGTACATAGGCGAAGATGCATTTTTCCGCCCCCCCCTCCCCCCCAAAAAAAACATCTTCACCTATGTGCCTCTTAACCAGCCCCTCTCCCCTCCCTGACCATTAATGGTCCCTTCCCTGTCCCTTAGTGTTCTTCTCCCCTACCCCCTCTTTTCCCTGTCTCTTGGTGTTTCTCTCCCATTCCCTCCCTGTCCCTTGGTGCACCCCACACCCCTTTAGTGGTCACACTCCCCTTCCTGGTGTGTCAGTGTGTACAGAGTGTAGCGGAGCGGAGCGTGGTACAGGAGCTTCAGTTTTCTGTACCCGGCCGAACTGACAGGGAGTGCTCTCTCTGTGAGCACCTCCTGTCAGTCTGGCCAGGTACAGGAAACAGAAGCTCCTGTACCGCGCTCCGCTACACTCTGTACACACTGACAGTCACACACTCAATGACAAACACACAGACGTCACTGACAGACACAGACTCATTGATCTGACACACACTCATTCATTGACACTGACAGACCCACACTGATTGACACTCATTGACAGACACACTAATAGTCACACACAGACTCAATGACAAACATACTCTCACTGATTTGACAGACACACACTCATACACTGACAAACACACTCATCATACACTGACAGACACACTCATACACTCACATGCACACACACAGACGCACTCACACACACACGCTGTCACTCACAGAAGCACACACTCTGTCACTCACAGACACATACTGTCACTCACAGACACACACTCTGTCACTCACAGACACACACTGTCACTCACAGACACACACTGTCACTCAGACACACACTGTCACTCACAGACACACACTGTCACTCACAGACACACACTCTGTCACTCACAGACACATACACTCACACACAGACACATACACTCACACACACACATACACTCACACACACACACACACACACACAGACACACACACAGACACATACACTCACACACATACACTCACACACACACAGACACATACACTCACACACATACACACACTCACACACACACAGACACATACACTAACACACATACACTCACACACACACTCACACACATACACTCACTAATTATTTTATAAATAAATATTTTCCACCCAGCCTCCCTACCTGGAGAGCTGGTGTGGATGATGAATCCTTCCCTGGGGTCCAGTGGGGCTGCTGGGCGGCGTGCGGCTGTGCTGAGATCAGACGCGGCGAGGGAGCTCTAACCTCTCTGCTCTGCTCCCTCGCGCACTGCCTGTCTGCTGATACCGCGGGAGCCGGAATATGACGTCATATTCCAGCTCCCGCAGTATCAGCAGACAGGCAGCGCGCGAGGGAGCAGAGCAGAGAGGTTAGAGCTCCCTCGCCGCGTCTGATTACAGCACAGCTGCACGCAGCACCGGGGGCCGAGATGGTGGCCCGGCAGGAGGGAGAGCTTCCCTCCTGCCGGTCACTGAAATCTTGCGCCCCCAGAGCCCGTGCGCCCTAAGGCGGCCGCCTGTGCCGCCTTATGGACGCGCCGGCCCTGGATATATATTAAGTGTGGATGCACTTAATATAAAATATAGTTGAACAGACATATACCTCAAATTCCAGGTTTTCTTTTGATCAGAACTTTTGCTTCCATCCTTAATGGGTTAAATGAGCATTCTAATGTTAGAAATATGTAAACATGTATTTATAACATTAAAGGTCATTTTTAACTATTTCTATGTAGGTCACACAATAAACATAAAATAAAGCATAGGTACTTTTTTCCCATGCTGTGCATGTGTTCCTCCCATCCTCACTGATAACCTCAGCCAATCCAATGCCTCGGGGGACATACTGATCACGCATGGCACCAAATATTGGTCTTGCAAAGATTGCGGTACTGTCATATGAAGCACTTCTAGTAGTTGTCTGAGTGACAGCCTCTAGAAGGCTACATATGGAAAAATTCACATTTGTCAGAATGCAGGGACAGACTCTTTACACCAGAACCATGACATTAAACTGTAGTGGTTCTGGTGCGTAGAATGTCCCATTAAATAAATGTATGAAGAACGGTTTGGATGCAAGTGGGTAACCCAGACCAGTCAGGATAGGGTGTCATAAATGGATCTGCTATTTGACAAACATTTGTACAAAACTGTTACACATAAAAACAAATGAAAGGGAAAAAAAATCTGACTCTAGTTGTACTCAAAACCACAAGAACAGTACAAAGATATTTTGATCTCAATTACATTATTGCAAATGTTTTCATGTCAAGGAGTATCATTTTACACAGTGAATTGACTGTGCAATGTGTAATTAATGCCAGCTTATTACTGTCCCCTCTGGCATTTTAAAAAAGGTGTTAATCAATAATAAAGAATGTTATTAAGTCCAAGCTAAATTAGCCATCAGGGACAGATCCCTGTCTTTCCTAATGCAAGGGTATTCAATTCACTGAGCTCATGAAGTATGACTGCCGGCTTTATAACATGCTCCGCTCACATATTTTCTCATGGGTCCCATTGGACTAGTTCAGACAAGTATGCGTTACTTTGTATTGGACAGCTACTGGCATGAAGTTACGAACATATAACTTCTTGTGTAATTGATGCCTGAGGCATAGATCTATGTGGTCTGAAAAGTAAGCACATGACAGCGCCTGCCAATAAAACTCTCATATATCTGTAATGGGTGTCTATGATCTTATAACCTTATTACAGTCCATGGTATACCACATGGACCACAAGCAAATAGTTTGCAAATGTTTACACTAAGGAAACTTTGATGAAATGCAGTTACTGAAAGCTTGTCAAATGTGACCATTCTTGATTTAATGTGTATTTAAAATATGTTCGCGGAAAGCAGAAAAATGACAAGTAACATGAGTTAAATAAATACTGACTTCCCTGCTTTGCCCTCACGCTTTAGTTACTGCCTTACCACAGGTGTATCAGTCAATGCTATAATTGTGTCCTGGTCACAGAATATAATGGGAAAAAAAATTGTAAGTCTATCTGTTATCGACAAAATGTGTATTTGACAAATTCCCTTGTGGTAAGTAACAAAATACCATCTATACACTGTGCTACAACAATCGTGACATTTTTAGCTTTAAGTACACTCACCATACACAAATTATATTTAGGTGTTGGGCAAGGCAACTTGCTAAGAAAAACATAGATGTAATTTTACTGATTATTTAGTGTGCACTGTGCATTCAGTCATCCTATCCACTGTGGCAGCCATTTTGGAGGAAGAGGGAATGATTTTCATTTAAGTTTAACTTTTAACCCCTTAAGGACACATGACATGTGTGACATGTCATGATTCCCTTTTATTCCAGAAGTTTGGTCCTTAAGGGGTTAAACTACACATCTACTTGGGACTGCATAAGTAAATATCAGTGAAGATGACCTTCAGTCACACAATAATAATTTGAAATTTGGTTGCCATTCACTTACAATGGATTGCACATATCTGTTTACCATAATGTATAGAACAGCAACATAAAATGGCTAGCAGCTACCATGTGCTTTCAGAGATGCTATGATAAGCATTAGATTGGACCAGAGATCATCATACTTGATAATCTCACAGTTGGAGGAGTGGCAGAGGAGTGGAATGTGCTTGCACCATGAACACTACAACATGCTTTAATGGTTATGGTGCCAGGAATTGCACGGCATCCTGACATTGTAAGTAGTCAAACCATTTTAGAACAGTTTGACTTCTTACCTGGATTCCTTCCATAGCTGTCCCGCACCTACACTTAACCACTCTGAGAGCCAGAAGCTTCCATTAACTCTCCTGAATCTCAGCTGATCTCTCTCTGCCAATAAGCTACGCCATGCTCTTGGTTTTAGGCTCTCTGAAGACTGTAGTGGAGATGAGGAGTGGTGCCCCACAGTCCTCTAAAATGGTTTGACTACTTACATTAGGGGACTACAGGGCACCATAACCACTATGAATGAACAAGTGTTCATTTAAGCTTTTTTTTTTTTTAAATAATATATAATATGTTTTTGTTTTGTTACAGTGTTAGAGTGTTTCATTGGTTGACATAACACACCAGAGTCCTGATTAAGATAAAATAAACAAAAACAAATGTGCTTAACAACCTGACTGGTACTCCCCCTCTCCACTGGAAGTAGAATTTACAGAATAAAAGGAGAAGTGGAGCACTTAATTGCTGTCATGTCAACCAAAGACTGTTCTTTCTGTGGAAATTTTGCTTACGTTATGAGAAAAACCACACCCACAATATTTTTAACTATGCTTTTACTTTTAATATGAGGGCCTTTTCTGTGTATGTGTGTATGTCATTGTCAGTGTGGATATGTGAGTACATCTGTGAGACATAACACAAATACAGACTCAAACTACCACACATATACACACATACAGAAACATACTAATACACTGACTCAAACTAACACACAGTGGTGTATCCTGGTTTTGAGCTGCCCTAGGCAGGACAAAACTCAGGCGCCCCCCTCACCTCTCCTCCCAACTGTAAATACCTTCATATAACTGTTCCATCTCTGTCCTTCCGGCCTCATCTCACACTCATACTCAGTGGAGCTCTGCATTTAACATCAGCAGCAAATCTAGTAACCCTCACCACTTCCCACCCTCCCCTCCTCCTGCCCACCCAGGTTCCCTCTAAATATATAGCATGCTCCTCCAGCTGTTTGAAATTCTACCTCAATTACCGCTCCATTCCCTTTCTATTTTACCAATAGCTGCTTCTCTCTGTTAGCTCTTCTAGCCATCACCTCTAAATTTCCCCTGCTACCTCTTGTCTCAAATCCCCATTGTATTCTTTAGATTGTAAGCTAATGGGCTAGCTAAGCACTCTGTATAAAAGAGCTCCAATGGCTGGTTATCAGCTTACGGGCAGTGCTCACTCAACCTCTTGTATTTGTCTGTGTATATTGTACGTTCTCCACTAATTGTACAGTGCTGCGGAATCTGTTGGTGCTTTATAAATACCAGTAATAAATAAATAAATACTAGCACACTTACGGTCACATATTAACAAACATATATCCATACTAGCACACTTATAGACAAATGCTAACACACATGCTAACACAGACACAATGCTCCTCAGTTGCCACTTCTGCTTACTTGTGACTCCATGTGCTCCCAATTATCATGTATGCCCCTATTGTAACTCAATTTTCCTATGTGTATCTTTTCATTTCAAATTTTTCTTCATTTTCTCTTCTCTGCCTTCTCGTTTCTACCGAAGGAAGCCTAATCCCTGCCAACAATTATATAAAAATAATGACAATGATGGTGTTAAAACACATTTGAATGGTTTCCAGGTAAGTGAGAACCACATTGGCAGCTACCCATAGAGACCTTCTAAAATGTTCTCCAGACAGAAATAATAAAAAACCCAATAGGAGATACAGCTAAAATTCTAAAAAAAATAAAAGATATAACATAGTGTGATACTATTATACTATATAACTTCTTAGCAAGCTTGAATGCAATATTTAGGGGATAAATCAGGTCTGGGGCACTTCCCTTAATATCCAAGAGGCTAAATTGTCCCAATACCATGTAGACTTCTAGAAATCACATCTTCAATCCCGCAAAGAAACTTTAGCAGTATTCTTCTTCTAAAAAAAACAGCAAAAAAGTAAATTTCTTTCATAGAGCCAGAGGTACAACATTTTTCCTATAGTAGAACTTCAGGGAAAGTGCATATAAAATGCACAGAATAAAAATCCATAAATCATGCCATTTACCCACCCTGCCAAGTTTCCAATTTAAATAGTTCCAACCCTTCCTTATTATTAGTGGTCCAGTGAATGTGTAGGTCTTTCCTCTATGCTCATTCCTCTATGCTCATTCTATGCTCATTGTATCATCACTCAGCAAACAGCACCTCTCTCAATGTTTCTTTCTCACCAGTGTATATGCGTTCCACCCTCCTGTTATGTATGCATTCTAACTGCCGGTCATGTGTGCATTCCACTCATTACCTTGGGTTTTACCAAGTTTTATGAGAAATGATCATTGAATGGTTTCCAGGTAAGTGAGAACCACATTGGCAGCTACCCATAGAGACCTTCTCAAATGTTCTCCAGACAGAAATAATAAAAAACCCAATAGGAGATACAGCTAAAATTCTAAAAAAAATAAAAGATATAACATAGTGTGATACTATTATACTATATAACTTCTTAGCAAGCTTGAATGCAATATTTAGGGGATAAATCAGGTCTGGGGCACCTCCCTTAATATTCAAGAGGCTAAATTGTCCCAATACCATGTAGACTTCTAGAAATCACATCTTCAATCACAACTTCAGGGAAAATCACAACTTCAGGGAAAGTGCATATAAAATGCACAGAATAAAAATCCATAAATCATGCCATTTACCCACCCTGCCAAGTTTCCAATTTAAATAGTTCCAACCCTTCCTTATTATTAGTGGTCCAGTGAATGTGTAGGTCTTTCCTCTATGCTCATTCCTCTATGCTCATTCTATGCTTATTGTATCATCACTCAGCAAACAGCACCTCTCTCAATGTTTCTTTCTCACCTGTGTATATGCGTTCCACCCTCCTGTTATGCATGCATTCTAACTGCCGGTCATGTGTGCATTCCACTCATTACCTTGGGTTTTACCAAGTTTTATGAGAAATGATCATTGCAACAATTGTCTACTTAATAAAAATTCAGTTATAAAACACAGTGTTGAAATAAATGAATACATAATTGAAGAACAACTCAAAAAGTGCACAAATTAGCAAAATCTAATACACCAAAACCTAATGCAATTTGTGCACTTAATACATATTGTGTATAAAAAAGTGTATGTAAAAAGTATCATATCTCCATAAATTAAAGTGCACAATCTTAAAGTGCAAAAAACATACAATTTTATATACTTTCTTTAAAGTGCACATTATTTTAAAGTCACCTAATTCGTATCCCATATTACATGCTTGTTTAAAGCGCTCTTTGTTCTAAAGTACATATTTCTATTAATACTGTATTGATTCTGAAACCCATATATTATAATAAGATATATGAGAAAAATTAGGGGTTTTATAATTTGTTGGAGATACTATTTTTATTAAAGAGACTATTGAATCAAAAAAATGGAATCAAAATGTTAATGATTTTGAACTATGTATAGGTTACAAAAAAATGATAATTAAAATACAGTTTTTAAAACAATCACAAGTATCTCAATCACAAATATCAGAAATCTAAGGAAATATAGTCAATAGTCATTTTAAATCATGGCCATTTTTATCCGATGCTAAGTAGAGGAGCTGACTTGGACATATGCAATGATGTGATTAGCCAAGAATTCAGACAGTAAAAAGAAAATTCAGACATTAAAAAGTAAAACTTCACAACTGAAGAAAAATTGTTGTTTTAAATCTTTAATGAAAGAGATGATATAGTCATCATGCAGCGGATAAGGGATGGGGAAGGGATGGGGACAAAGATTATTATTTTGACTAGGCATAACCTATCTTGGGGGTTACCAATACATATATCAAAATAGAAGGGAATCTCAATGAAAATTACAATAAAGTCCTTAAGAAAGGATTACAAAAAGCCTAGAAAAATAATTTTAGAGGACAATTTTACATTCTGTTTAGAGCTTTTCCTGTTATACCTATTTTTTTTTTTTTTTTTACTTTTTAACCGAAATACACAAAAACTTAACCCAGGTACCCCAATAATTAACAGCATTTTCCAATTGTATAACTTACTGAAGAGGTTTGCCTTGATGCTGTTTGATGACCTGATACACTAATGGCCATTGCAATGTTACTAAAAACCTCTTGGGCTGATGAATACTACAGCCAATGCTGCCACATGTGTAAAATATATGAAAAAGTGATAATAGTTCAGATGGCATGCAATGATAAGTAGAGGATAAAACATATAGATTACCCACTTATTTTTTAACAGCTTTACTCACTACCTCAGTTTAAATATATATAGTCAGTTTAAGGCAACACTCCATCAATTGGTTAATGTAGGTAGATGCTTACACATTAGATCAGAAACAAATGAAAAGGATTTACAGGAGAATATATTCTTTAAAAGTGCTCTGCATATGCTGTGGCATTGCTCTAATGATGTCAGCCGATAGACCTTTACCTTGTCCTATATGAACCCAGACCTGAAGCATACTATGCCCTGTCATGGTCTTCAGTTACCTGAGAGCATGTTCCCTATGTTTTTGGGTTAACTGGTTAATGACATTAGGCTTCTATTCTGACTCTATGGATTTCTGCATTCCCAACCTTCGTGTTTCATTCATATTGTAAATCCTCTTATTATCGCTTAACCTTGGCCTGTTCTCAAATTATTTTAATTCTGTAATTGTGTATTAAGCCTCGTCACTTCTAAGTAATATGCTACTTTCTTTATTTCTCTGGCTAACCAAATTTTGCATCTTGGGATCACTTACAATTCCTGAAGGGGAATTCCTATTTAAATATAACTGTGTTTTGACAAACAAGAAAATAATCACTTAGTTTTTTTAGAAATTCTTTTGATAACTCCATATTTTGTAGAATTATAGTATGCCTACAATTTCAATATTAGGGCTCTGAAATCTGGTGTGCAGTTTGTCACAATGGATATAGTTCTAAAATAAGTACATTTATTTTTTTAACTAAACAATGTATAGTTTTATATACTTGCTATATTTATTTGTATTTATTTATCAGGGTGATTATGGTCATTGTCGATTTAGTAGACTTTTAAGTCGTGTACATGAGTGTCTGTGACCATCCTCGAAACAATGCTACAAACAATCAAACAGAGATTTTAATCAAACACTTTGGCAGCAAAACCAACATTCCAGTGTTTCTTTCCCTGCCAAATATGATCACCATGGAGTTGAGACTCTAAACCATCTGTCCACTTTGTGACAGACCTGCTTTTTAATGGTGGGACTTTACAGTGCAGCATCTCTTCCCATAAGCACCTTCACTCTGGACATCTGTTTTAGGGCCAGTTGAACAAAAGCACAAAATTAAGAGAAGCAGGAAAAATAAAACTATCTGAACATGATCATTCTCTCGCAAGCTGGACTTCTTTACAACTCAGATAACATATAAACCAACATAAACGTGCAGAGAGCCATTTATGCTACAACTTTTAAAAGGTGTCCACTTATCTATATCTTGCACTTGGTTAAAGTGTGAAGAGAGCTTTTCTTTCTAGTAATTCTTTGCACTTGCTTGGTTAACCAAACTTTATAGTGTGCTAGGGTGGTTATTTAGCATATGTTTGGGTATTAACTCAATACTTTGCATTGCCTAAAACGGATGACTGTAAGGAAATAGAGTAACAAAAAATTATGTATATATTTAGAGACATCATTTATAAAATAAAATGACTGGAAAGTGAACTTTTAAAAATAACGCTAATTAGAACTTTGATGGAATAGTTAGTACCTTACATGTTATATAAATATATACAGTAGATGTAAATCCGTAGAGATGATTAATTTGTACATTGCTGTACACAATTTCCACTACAAAGTAAAACAATATGGCATCACCCAATTTTTTTGTTCTATAATAAATATTTACCATATTTAATCTACATGTTTTAGTATATAGTTTAATGCGTTTTTGCTAAAATCATTATTTATGATGATGATAACCATAATCATAAAGTTTATAAATGTTTAATAGGCTGTTGCATGTTTTTACATAGCAAATGGTTCTACGGATATATAAATACATATATGTACAGAATTATTGTATGTAGTGAAACTTTACTCAACATAAATGGAACATCATCTAATAGAAATGAATTACTTTATTATGCCTTTATACATTCTACAAGTTCCCAACATATAATAATAATAATTATATACTTTGTCTTTCTTTATACTCTCTGCCGATAATATTTAAGTTTATAGTTTTTATAGGAAACAATACTTTTCCATATGTGTGTTGATCCACTGAGCAGTACATTACAGATTTGTACTTTATTTCTCTTTTGAGTGATTCACAATTTTCACAGGGTAATTGTGGCAGTTGTGCTTAATTTCTGTCATTGTGATTGGTATAATTAGTTTGTCCCCTGAAGTATCACTGAGACAGGAGTTCTTGTATAACTGATAGCAATGGACGGGCCTTACATGCTACAGTTTTTCTTTGTAGATGATTTCTGCTTTGGTAGAAATACCACCAAGGACAGCGAGAAAGCAGTGCTTTCCTCCCTTTGAGACTTTGCACTAACTTGCCAATTAGTGTCAATTGTGAGTGTTCATTTTGTGACTTGAACACCTGCTTGCTTAATGTTGACATGGGAATACCAATTCACTTCAAGCAGATTGAGTAATGACTATCAATTAGTATTAAGGGAATCTGCATTCAGTTCATTGCAATCTGTTTCTACAGCAATTAACCCAGCGATCCTAAGCATTGCCTCAAAGGAGGACATGTGTGACCCAGGCTAAAAAACTCTTGCTGTAGTACAGTCATTTCAAAGAAACAGGTCCTTTAAACAGGCTTATGAGCCATCTCTCATAGGAAAACAATAAAGCAATAGCAGTAAGCCTTTCAAATTCTTCAATTGTGTTTTAATCACTTCTACACCTTTGAGTATTAGACATTTGAAATGCAGCAAAAAACACTACTTTGCTCATTCCTTCAGCACACAATGGGTTACCCTGGGTTATAGCTCATTTTAAATGAAAGGCTGAATCTTAACAAGACTGCATTTGCATTTTGTAATATAATGTCAGAGAGCAAAGCCTGAATTAAATTTTGAGCCAAAAGACAAATTTTATTGACAACAAAAAACAAAAAACAAATGTGAAAACAGTCCTCAATATTCAATTCATTAAGTATCTCTCCTGTTCTTATACTGTGGAAAAAAAACTGGAGTTTACTTGCAAAACATTCACCAGACGGAATCTGACCTCTTGTCTCACAGATAACCTACCTGTATTTTATTTATTTATTTATTTATTTTTATTTTATTTGAGGTTTGGTACTTTTTTTATTGCTTTTTATTTGCTGCCCTGTATTTGTTCCCAGTGTTTTTTAAATTTCTCATTGAGGTGACATCCTCTCATCCTTAGTTGGAAATAGAGTGAATGTGGTAGTGTTTTTGTATTAAGTCCATCTGGCAATAAACAGAACAGTAGACTGGGCATCCTCTGACTCAATGCTGACCTTGGGCTATTGGGGGCAACTAGCCCAGTATTATTACCTTTAATCCCACAAGCCCACAAAGTTGTGGAAGGAGTAGAAAGACATGGTTGCAATGAAATATTGGGATGCCTAAAACTCTTGACTTTGTTATAGTTGCATTGCATCTGACACTGGCAGTTATGGAACTGCTGACACAACTCTAGACATGTTTCTTATTCTATACCTGCAGGGTTTGGTTGGGAAAAAGATATTTAGGATGAATACCAGAAATGATTTAAATATACACTCTAACCACCATAACAACTTCAGGTCCCTGGCACTGGCTTTCTTTTAGGGGTTAAACTGTTAGTGAATGGTTTGACCCCAAAGTCCAGTATACAGTGTCAGATCAATCAGTTCACACTTACATCCCAAAATCCAGTATCCATTGCCCCATTGATCTGCCCCGTCCTTCTGCTGTTTAGAATCTTAAAGAAGTAAGCCATTGATTCACTGAGAGCGTCAGTTGATGCTCTAAGCCATTCACAAAACGAATTAAGAAAAATAAATACATTTCTCAAGCTGTTTTGTGAACGGGGAGATACTGATTGGCTTAGAGCAGGGGTGCTTAAAAGGTAGATACCCAGATGTTTCAAAACTCCAGCTTCCTTGATGCTTTGTCATTCTAAAGCATTAGAAAGGAATGCAAAGCATCATAGGAGTTGTTTTCTACAAAATCTAGGGATCTACCTTCTGGGCACCCCTGGCTTAGAGCATCAGGTGACACTTTCAGCCAACAGTGGTGCCCCTGGCCGACGAGTCCTCGTTCAAGATTTGGAGCTGCGGAAGGTCAGAAGACAGAGCTAACAGGCGCTGGACCTCCTGAAACCATAACAACTTAATTCTAATGAGGTGAATTAAGGTGAGCCTATTCTGCATGTTATTAAAGAAAGATATAAATGAGGAGGAACTGGAGAGAAATAGGGCACTCCTAATCTCTGTCCAGGTCGACCAGGACTGGACACCCCTACCTTGCTGCAATGCTAAAACTTAACCTTTAATGAAGTAAAATAAAACAATGCAAATACTAATAGAAAAAAATATATAAGTGTAAGTGATCACAGTGAAAACAAAAGAAAAATAAAAAGTAATAAATAAAAAAGATGATAAGGAGTGGTGTCTATATTACTGTGTTAATGGACAATAACACCAAATGGAAAAAATCTATTGTCCTTGATAACCACCTGAGATTCAAATCCAGAGTTAACCCTAGTCACTGATCGATCCTATAACATACAGGGAAGGGTTACTGAAGAGTGGCTCCTGTGTTGATACACCGGTAACCGGTAACACTATGTATCAGATAGGCAAAACATGCCGATACTTCCATATAACACAAGGAGCTGAAGTACCTCCCCCCCCCTTTTTATTAAATGTTATCAAGTAAAGGATACACACTTGAATCAAATTCGGATACAAACTTAGATATAAGTTCAGCCCAGGAAAGGAAATAAAATTCTAATTTCCTCCCAGAGACAACCTTCAGAATTATTAACTGATCGTTCCTATATCATGAGAGGAAGGAAAAATATATGTATAGGAGTACAGTGTTGCAAATGCAGTTGGTAACACTGAGTATCAATCAGGCAAAACATGCCCAGACTCCCATATAGCAAAAAAATGCCAGAGTTCCCACCACCCCCCTGAAGGCAGAACGTCAAATGAAGGATGAAAACTTAAATAAATAAATAAGGATGTAAATTTGTAGTAGAGCTCAGGATGAGGAATACTAAAAAATTCAAATACCCTCAAATTCCCTCCCAGCAACAACCTCCGAAGATTCAAATAAACCCAGGATCAGTAGAATAAACTAGGCTAACTAAAGATAACAGAATCTGGAACCACTCCTGACTACCTAACGTACGTTTCAGCGCTTTGAAGTGCCTTCGTCTTGTTCATAGAATCCGTATGCAATATGATACAAAAACTTAAAGTCGACTCCCTTGAACCCCGACCTAATAGCAACCTCTCAAAGGAGGAATGGCGAGCACTCCGTGACCTGCGCGACAACGAGGACATCATCATAAAACCGGCAGATAAGGGTGGAAATATTGTGGTCCTGAATAGAGCACATTACATCCAGTTAGCAACCAACATACTCAAGGATGAAACAACATACTGCACCCTCAAATCTGACCCTTCAACTAAATTTCTTTCTGATCTCAAGGGTATTCTGGACTCAGCATTTGACGAGTGTATCTTGGGTAGAGATGAACACGCCTATATCTACAATAAAAATCCAGTGGTCTCTACATTCTACTGTCTACCCAAGGTGCACAAAAAATCCATTCAATTAACAGCTAGACCTATCGTGTCAGGGGTTAATAATCTAACGAACAGAGCCAGTCTATATATAGATACAATACTTAGACCCTACGTCGAAAAACTACCTTCATATTTGAGAGATACAAAGGACACTTTAAAATGTCTAGCTTCTCTCAATTTACCAAGTAATGCACTTTTATGCAGTCTCGACGTAGAGGCTCTATATTCTTCAATCCCCCACACTAAAGGTTTAAAACATACCGAGAGCTTCCTTGCTACACGTGGCCCACAACACGAATGCCACACACGGTTCGTGATTAACCTTCTGAGATTTGTTTTGACCCACAATTTCTTTCTCTTCGATGGACAGTTCTACCACCAGGTGCAGGGCACTGCTATGGGTACGTCTTGTGCCCCATCGTATGCCAACCTGCACCTGGGGTGGTGGGAGAAAAATGTGGTGTTCTCAGATGTTAATGAGGAATTTACTAGGTTTATTTTCCTGTGGAAGAGATTTATCGATGATGTCCTCGTTGTATGGACAGGCACGGAGGACTCTTTCAGATCTTTTGTGGAAAAATTGAATACAAATGATCTGAACTTAAGATTTACGTTTGAGATCGGTGGTCTCACACTTAACTTTTTGGATTGTACCTTCAGCATCTCCAAAGACTTGGAGATTGTCACCACCCTGTATAGGAAGCCCACCTCAACAAATACGATGTTGAGGTGGGACAGCTACCATCCGACACCCCTCAAAAAAGGGATCCCGGTTGGACAATATCTCCGTCTAAGGAGAAATTGTTCAACAGAGGAAGAATTTATCAGCCAAGCAAAATTTCTCAGATCGAGATTCAAAGAGAGAGGGTACCCTAATCGTTGCCTCAAGAGGGCCTTCCAGAGGGCTTTATTGAGCAACAGAGAAGATCTCTTAAAAGATAAGGTAATATCCTCCAACCAGGAACCCATTCGTTGCATAGCAACGTTTGATTCCGGATGGGACCAATCCAAACGGATTTTGGGTAGATTCTGGCCATTGATTTCTCAGGATCCCCAATTGAAGGGAGCAGTGACACCATTTGTCTCTCTCACGGCACGACGAGGTAAAAATTTAAAAGATGTTTTGGTGTCTAGTTATTTTTCCTCTAGATGTGCCACGACCAACTGGCTGTCAGTGAAAGGCACCTATAAATGTGGCAAGTGCGTAGCTTGCCCATTTATGATGAAGGATTCAAAAACACTTCCAAACCTGATTGACAACTCAGTGTGTCAAGTAAAGCACTTTTTTAACTGTAATACGAAAGGCATCATATACCTACTGACCTGTATTTGTGGACTTAGGTATATTGGGAAAACCATACGCCCCTTTAAGAGGCGCGTTATGGAACATATACATTCAGTCAGAAACCTCAAAGACACCCCTGTTGCTAGACACATCAGAAATAATCATCAAGGTGATACAAAAGGGGTGAAATTTGCTGGGATTGAAAAAGTGATTTTGGGCAGGAGAGGTGGCGACTTAGATCGTACCCTCCTCAGAAGAGAATCCTTTTGGATCTATAGATTCAACACACTGGCCCCCAATGGTTTGAATGAGGGGTTTACATTTACTCCCTTCATCGAAAGATGAGTTACACTGAGAGCATTATTTTTCATCATCAGTAATGCATCTCGCCTTATTTTGTATATAGTTTAGTTATTAATTTTTGTAAACATCTTTGTAAATATTTTTGTTATAATTTGAATTACACTGATCACAAAAGCCTGTCCCTTTAAGAAGATAAATGGAAAAAACAAACAAACCATAAACTTCATTAAACTATTTCTGAGAAAAGTGAATTTATTATGGACAGTAATAAGTATTTATTTATTTTGTTCTGTACATATTTTTTGTTCATTTAATTTATATATATAAAAATATTCTTTTTATTCAGTCATATATGACCAGGCCCTTTTCTGTGTTAATACCATTACCCTTGAATGTCCATTTACACTATCATCATTATTTATTAGCCAATAAGTGTATTTCAGGGCTTTGACGGTTCTCTAACTCTGTTTAGGTGATGAGACACTTTAGAGTAATCTGCATGCCCTGTCAATCATGCTGTGACGTATCCTGAGGGGGCGGGACAGATTTGAACGCCGTTTTTCGGCGCGAACGAGTCCGCCGGTCTAACACACATAAAAGAGCCGCTAAGGGGGCAGTCAGATGCTTTACCTCTGACGAAGGCGCACTTCAAAGCGCTGAAACGTACGTTAGGTAGTCAGGAGTGGTTCCAGATTCTGTTATCTTTAGTTAGCCTAGTTTATTCTACTGATCCTGGGTTTATTTGAATCTTCGGAGGTTGTTGCTGGGAGGGAATTTGAGGGTATTTGAATTTTTTAGTATTCCTCATCCTGAGCTCTACTACAAATTTACATCCTTATTTATTTATTTAAGTTTTCATCCTTCATTTGACGTTCTGCCTTCAGGGGGGTGGTGGGAACTCTGGCATTTTTTTGCTATATGGGAGTCTGGGCATGTTTTGCCTGATTGATACTCAGTGTTACCAACTGCATTTGCAACACTGTACTCCTATACATATATTTTTCCTTCCTCTCATGATATAGGAACGATCAGTTAATAATTCTGAAGGTTGTCTCTGGGAGGAAATTAGAATTTTATTTCCTTTCCTGGGCTGAACTTATATCTAAGTTTGTATCCGAATTTGATTCAAGTGTGTATCCTTTACTTGATAACATTTAATAAAAAGGGGGGGGGAGGTACTTCAGCTCCTTGTGTTATATGGAAGTATCGGCATGTTTTGCCTATCTGATACATAGTGTTACCGGTTACCGGTGTATCAACACAGGAGCCACTCTTCAGTAACCCTTCCCTGTATGTTATAGGATCGATCAGTGACTAGGGTTAACTCTGGATTTGAATCTCAGGTGGTTATCAAGGACAATAGATTTTTTCCATTTGGTGTTATTGTCCATTAACACAGTAATATAGACACCACTCCTTATCATCTTTTTTATTTATTACTTTTTATTTTTCTTTTGTTTTCACTGTGATCACTTACACTTATATATTTTTTTCTATTAGTATTTGCATTGTTTTATTTTACTTCATTAAAGGTTAAGTTTTAGCATTGCAGCAAGGTAGGGGTGTCCAGTCCTGGTCGACCTGGACAGAGATTAGGAGTGCCCTATTTCTCTCCAGTTCCTCCTCATTTATATCTTTCTTTAATTACGTATGTAAGGGTTACCCCCTTGTTTTGGACTCCCCTGGACACACTTATAGTCTGGTTACCGTTTGGCAACTGACTTTCTGTTCTTTTTGTCTTTAAAGTTATTCTGCATGTTAGGTACAGAATTCTTAGTCACTCCTGCACCAGTGAAACTTCAGTTCTCTGTTAATTGCTCCATGATTTGTAGGATGCACAGGAAGCACATTGCTCCCTCCTTCCTTCCCTCTCCACAATTAAAACAATTGCAGTTACCATGTATCAGAATGAAAAACTAGAGCACATGATGGGTCTCTATTTGTTATTCCTTTAACTAGCTAATAGGTTTTTATGGGGAATATCAGGAAAGGCAACCTTACAAAATAGACACATTGATACAGTTTTCCCTTACAAAGTCAGTATCACATATTTACACATTCTGCAGTGACAGACATGCAATAACTGTACGGTGGAACTAATATCTTCAAACAAGGCAGTCATGGCAATACTTTGCATTGAGCATTTTATACCTTCACATACATTACTTCATGCTTTTGTAAGCTGATAATTAGACCACATTTGTTTAGAGCAAGCCTATTCCATGTTTACTTTAAACAATCGTACCCATTTCCTTGTATGGAAGCCGCAGAAAGTTTTAATAACCATAACTCACTAGTAATGTCTGAGTGCTGTGTGAAATGGAGCACAAATTTATAATTTAAAATGTTTGTTTTAATTCATCTTAGATCAATTCTAATGTGTATGTAACTCAGACTTGCATAGGAAGTTAGTCTAGACCACTAATGTATATTTCTCTCTCTATTTTTAGCTATCCCACTCATTATTGGTAGACTAAATCACTAAATATTAAAGATAATAGTCTTAATGTCAAGTAAGGTTATAGTGAAGCCTGTAGGAAAAATGGTAAAGGATTCATACTTAACAATGAATAAATAATAAAATAAATAAATAATAAATAAATAAACCAGGGATCAGCTGGACCAAATGCTTAAAATTCGCAACTGAATGTTTAAAAGTAAGAGATGCACTCAAGAAGCAAATGTTGACATTTTGTGAACTGTCTTTGAATGGAAAAATACCATTAGTACCTTCATTTCAACCTGAATTAGCTTCAGTAAATATAGAATTGACAAAATGTCAATACATGTAAATATTAGGTACATATTTGGCAAAAAACAAAGGAAAAAGGTTACCTGCACTCTCTCTTTAATCCCTTTGTATATTTAAACAAGTGGAGGTAATTTAGTTACTCCAATGGCCACTGGAAGGAATGCCCATCTTATATTTGGCAGGATACTGATAAGTGCATTTTCACAGTATTCTTTATATTCAGAATATATTTTCCGGAATCATTTACATGGGGTCTATTGGATCCGTACAAAAACTCCACATGGAAGAAATTTGGCTGGACTGAACAAACATTTTTGTATGGACAATGTGCACAAGTCTAGTACTATTTTTCTCAATCACCATGTTTCTAGATAAATCCTTAATTTTTTTTTTCTTAAATAGCTTTTCATAATCTTTTTGCAGTATCTACTGAACATAATTGATGTTCTTTAAAATATTTGGGTCTTGGCAAGTTTAATGACCCTTCTAGTTTAGTTGGATCAGTACCGCATACTTCACATTTAGGGTTTACAAATCACCTGCTTACACTTTGCGCAACATCTCCAACAGCCTTACATAATTTTCTACAGTAATACTGTTTTTCTGGAACACTATGACAGGGTAGTTTGGGCTACCTATCTTCAAAGAATACAGAGTACTTAACACAAACGGGTATTTCACTTACAGTTTTTAGTACTTGCTATTTTTTTCTGTCTTTTTCTCTTGCTGATGGATACAGTCATCACTGTAAGTCTATATCCCAATTCTGCCCAGTCAAACTGAAGTATGGTAAGGAAGAAGCGAGAGGGACTAGGGTGGAAGGGTACTGCTTAGGGGTTCCTAACACCATAACTCTAATTTTGCCAACATCCCAACACAATTTGTTTCTAAATCTAAACCCTAAAATCCTAATTCTCCTTCTCCTAATGTTTCACTCATGAAGCTTCAAAGGAGGGTTGTTTTCTTTGAAATTCATGGACCTATTTAGTATGCCAGTGTGGCAAAAGCGGCATTATATTTCTTTACACAAAAAAAGGCTAGTTTACTACACAAGGGTCAAAGTTGCATGTAACCTTACCAAGATAATCGTGTTTGTCTTTTGACAATTCTGAAAATATATGTTTGTTTGACATCTGAGATTACTTTGAGAATGACTCTAGAGCATAGATTTCAAGGTATATTTAAAATTGGAGTGCATAAACACTGCCTTTTAGTGAATTAAAAAACAAATTTTTAAATTTCTGAAATGGAAAAAAACATCTCCATTTCAGACATAACTACAACTTGGCTATTATAACCAATCTAAAATGTGGTCAGCTCAATGTAAAAATTAAAGTGCGTTCTATAAATTTTATGGGAATCATGCATTGTAATTCTGTTGCATACATATATATATATATATATATATATATATGGGACATTATAGATACCCAGACCGCTTCAGCTCATTGGAGTGATCTGGGTGCAGTGTCCTTGTCTCACTTAGTCCTGTCATGTAAATCATTGCAGTTTTAGAGAAACTAAGACTGCCTAAAGTGTCTGTCAGTCAGACATCCAGTAGAGGTATTTCATTCTTGCTAGGCGACTTTTCAAGGCACTGCATGAAAACCTCAAGTATCAGACAAAACCCAATAGGTAAGCATCGCAGCAGTGCTTTCCTATGGGGAGGGCCTAATGCGCTCGCAGCACATGCACGCATACAAATGAGTCCCCCAACCCCGTTGGGTGACATCGGAGAAGGCAGAGCGCCAACCCAGAATCAAGGAAGATCGGTGCTGGAATCAAGTGAGTACAGTAAGTGTTTTGTAACCCTTACAGTGCCTGGGGGTACAAGGAAATGGGGGCTAGAGGGATGTATAGTGTAAGGAATAAGCTTTGTATTCCTTACACTATAGGATCCCTTTATGTCAATGTAACTCACACTTCCAGTAGTATCAAAACTTGCATAGCCAATGTTCTTCAAGTTATAATAAAACAAAAAAACATATAATATGTCTTTTTGCAATAATGTCATTCCTTACCCTAACCAATACTGAAATAGTACATCCTGACCTGTGTGAGCTCATTATTTACATGCTCTTTCTACTTGCCAATGACTCTCAATGAGATGTTCCTTTTGGTCTGCCAGTTTACTCCAGACATCATTGTTAGCATTGTTTTCACATTTCTTGATCTGCAAACATTAATTCTTCTAAATAAGTCACTCGAGTCTGCACAATTAATATCTGTAATCTATCGACAAACATACACCATTCAGATACATATTTTAATTTAAATTTAAATTGAAGAAATTTTTCCTTTGAAGGTTTGCAAATATTTCCTAAATTAAGAAAAATATATATTTATATATTTAACCCCTTCAGGACACAACCATAAAAAAAGAATTTGCATAGTTCTGATCCCTCTTCTTGGAAATTCCAAAACAGTCCACATGAAAAAACATAACATGGCACAGTTACACATTTAAATGTCTGATCCTCTGTTTGGTTACTTTGGTTCTGCTTTTAAAATAACTATTTTTCATAAAGTGACTTTCAAATTTAACTTAAAACTAACTGAATTGAAAATTTCTCTAACTTCTATCTGCCACTATTTTGGCTATCTTGACCTTATTGACCTTTCCAATTGAAATTCACATTGAATTCTCACATTCTCAATGAGCTGTTATACATCAACCTCTAAAGTGAAACGTTACTTGCCCTGCAACTGTACATTTCCTACTGAAAAAGCAATCATTCAATGTAATGCTAAGCTGTCTCCAAATTAGTATCAAAGATGGAAGTGCTGTTCTTAACAATGTCTTACTGTCCCATGCTACAATGACTTACTGTTACCTGTTACCCTGTTTGTCAAGCATCTGCTCCACCACCGCAAAGTCCCTGATATATTCTGATAATCCCTAACCCCATGTACTCCATCCATTCTCTCACTTATGCCAATACATAGATATGTGCTATTACTTGCAGCTATCTTATTTCACCTCTGATAACCATCTGCTTCCCATTGTACATTGCAAGAGGTTCTCACATTATTTTAATGTGTTAGATGTGACCAAGTATCATCTTTGATTTGATATGGATTTTTTTACATTTCAATGTTTATTAATTGCACGTTGTAAGAAACAGACAACAGGAAAATAAGATCCATGAAATAAATTACAAGAGATAAACAAAGGTATGGAACAAAATATAACAATGTGAGCAAAAGAAAAAAAAAAGAGAGAAAATACACAGCTGAAAGAGGTTTCAATTGTGGCAGGGGGTCTGCCTATAGATTATATTCAACTTAACAGACGTAGTAAAATCAACCAAGGTCAAAATCTGAAGTGACACACCATATGTGAAATGGGTTTATTGTGCTGCATAACTTATTGTGCCTGAGATAGTGGATGTGTGAGGGCATGTGCTATTCTCTCTGCCTAGAAAGGGATCCATAGGGCCCATGTCTTAGAACATCTTAAGGAATTGGACAATAAACGTCCATATGTGATGAACGTAGCATAAGAGGGGACAGTTGTGGAGGACAAGTTTATCGGTAGAGTGGCAATGATTATAGGGAAAATCAGCCACTGTAAAGTCTTTGGGATACCCTTAGGGAGCATGAACAACAAATAACTTTCTGGAGTTTATGGTAAGGATAAGCCAGAAGCTCTGGAAATAATTTTCATCACTGTGGATAAATCCCAGGACAATAGTGGACAGCTCCACCAAATGTGTATCCTTTATGCTATAGGTATCCTATATGTTCCTATATGTTGTATATATCTCAAACATGTGTTAAAATAGGAATTGCTCATGCAAGACAGAATCTTGAGCACCAAATGCCATCTATGAATTATTTTCTTTTAAAGTTCAAGAAGTAAGGAACACAAAGTCAATTGAGGATGAACTTGGTCTATTCAGACTCCTCAACCACTCTGCCCAGTTTCCTTTCTGATGACAAAATATGTTTACGGGGGCAAGATACTTCTTTTATTAGTGCTACATAACAGATTGACAAAGATTTGTGATTAGGTAAAAGACCCATATATACCTTCTCATGCTGGGATGGGTGAGATCTGTGGAGACTTAATGGGCTAAAAGAGGTCAGATATGATCTAATTTAAAATTATGAAAATAATATGGTAGGAGGCTATGAATATTTATAAGTCAATTGCTACACAGAGAGAGTAATTTCCTATTCTCAAAAAGCTGGTATATTAGTGACTTGACCTTTCTCTCAGTGCAAACTAGTAAACGTGTAAATTACTATTGGAAGCATCTTATCTAGCAGATAAATAAGGGGTTGTGGAACACACCTGGTGGGGAAAAACATCCCACACGTTCAGGAATAATTGAATTATAGGTAACAGGTCATCTAATTTAGGCCTCAAAGATTTTGGGAACCATTGTATATATGACAGCCTGTTCTGGGGGATCTGCATGACTAAATATAGGCCCACTTAGAGGGGAGAGATGAGGGTTGGTGCCCAGCATAGAATGAACTACAGCTGCTTTATAATATAATTAGGATTGGGGATCCCCAATGCACCATCCAAGAACCGGATTTTGGAGAATTATTTAGGCCACCAAAGCTTTCCCCCTCCCCCTAAAAAATAAAAGTGGAAAGTAGTTTGTATATTCTGCGGAAAAGGAGTTAGTTTTAAGAGGGAACGTAAAGAATCTTTGGTAATGCAATGATTTTAGATGCCGCTATCTGGCCAAGCCAAAAAGGATTTTATACTTCTGTATGTGAAGAACTATTTGTATTTACTTGTATTTGTATTTGTATTTACAGGTGTTTTACAAAAATCTGGGAGTATAATTTTGATAACCCTATTGCCTTTGAATATCTAATAATCAGAGTGCCAATCAGTCTTAAAGAAATTCTGAAGGATTGATAAAGTAGCACTTCCCATACCCACACGAACAGGGCTTGGGTTTTAGATATATACTCCAAAATCACATTTTGTGGGAATAGTTGTAGTTGGTACAACATTAGTAAGATGTCAGCAGCAAATAGGTTCAATTTAAATTCCATATTTAACACTTGTATGCCATTAATGTTGGGAATATTTTGAATTTGAGTTGTGAACGGCTTTAACCCCTTCAGGACCAAACTTCTGTAATAAAAGGGAATCATGACATGTCACACATGTCATGTGTCCTTAACCCCTTAAGGACACATGACATGTGTGACATGTCATGATTCCCTTTTATTCCAGAGGTTTGGTCCTTAAGGGGTTAAGGGGTTAAAGCCAAGACATATAAGAGAGGGGGAAGGGGACACTCCTAACAAGAGCTGTTACTGATGGGAAAGGGTTTAGAAAGGATAGAAGGAGAGAATAATTTCGTGAACATTTGTGAAGATCTATATTCAATAATGAGTTAGGTTGGACATACTGACATCATGTTGGGGTTTTCCAAGCTTTGTCAAAGTCACCATGTTCGCCGACAACATCTCAGGAAGGAGGCCACCCTCTACTTGGGCCTCTTCAAAATGAGAAGGATATGTTGGAGCTTGGCCCTGATTTCATTCCTATTGATACATTATGTGGTCGGTTTTTAAATTATAGAGATTTGTGTTGTATTGAGTAAAAACATGTCCATTGGTTTGAATCTGGCCAATGTAAAATATAAGGAATCATGGATAGTACTTAAGTTCCTTTAGTTGATAAGCTAAAATCTTATCTGTCGTATTGCAGTGGGTATACCAGCAAGTGCGCACGCACTTCAAACTGTAATTAACTGGTTAAAAAAAGCTTCATTGATTTTATTCTGGATAGTTCCTGGAGACTGGACAGACTGTTGTCACATGAGGGTCTGCAGCTCCATGAATCAAAGGGACATTTGAGTTGGGAATAGATGTTTCAGCAAAGAGGTTCTCTGTATGAGTAAAACCTGAGCAACTGCCATATGGGCTTGCTTAGCATAGAGGGAGAGGTCTCAGCGGTAACATTCAGCTTCAAATAATGTTCAATTTCAGCACTTAATTTGTCAGAGAATTTAGGATTCTGTAAAAAGGATTTCTGTAATCTCCAAAGGCTTCTGCCCTTGTAGTTAAGTTGACCCTTTAAGGAGATAATTACTGGTGTGTAAAAGGACCAAATCTCCTATAGATCATATACTCCTATAGAGTATATGATCTCCTGTATATATATTAGTATATATATATATATATATATATATATATATATATATATATATATATATAAAGAGCAAAGGGGAAAACTGTGTACACCGCCTGTTGGCAGATAAATATCACATAGCCTGCTGGAGGAGCCAGGCCCCACAGCACAGCCTCCAAGATGAACTTAGGATGCTGAGGATGCTGAGTAAAATAAGTGGGCATAATTAGCAGAAAATACATACACCAACAAGATGCTCCATGAAGGTAAAGCCTTTCAAAGTTGTAACGGACCGTTTCGCTCACAAGGGGATAAAAAACGTTTAGGCGATAATCCCCTTTCCAGACAGACCAGCAGCTACTGCAATCACCAACCTCCCAAACTCCAAACTGCACATATTCACCAACTCTCAAACAAGAGACACACGAACCCTGGAAGCAGACGAACAGGAAAAGCAATACGAACAGCTTACACTCCTGGCAATCGGCATACAGTCAAATTCCCCCCAAGAATGAGACAACACTTCTCTTTGAGGGTCAAGCAGGAACTCTCTGATTTATTCACACAACTGTCTTATAAAGGATTCTCCCATGCAAGGGTGGGATTTACAACAATTACCCAATACACCAATCACACATGAGTTACCTCCCACAATGCCTCACAATCCCTCCTCTCTGGCCTGGAGACAATTGGGGAAGGAATCCAACTATCTCCAAGGACAGAGGCAAGACTCCACTACCCACATGGCAGACAAAAGACAGCAGAAGACATAAAATCACATACTGATGCATCCAGTACATAAAACATACACATTCTACACATCCCCAGATAGCCTAGATCTGAGCACTCATTACCACCGAATGGCGCCCAGATCACATACATACAGTTTAAATGCCATGGAGCCAAAGTCTTTCACATAGTCTTTCGTTACACGAATGGGCTCCATGGCTTAGCTATCTGGGTTAACATATCCACATATCCCAAAGTACCGACTGAACCGGTGTTCGACACCAAAGGCACGAATAGGAACCAGGGGGCGGACGGCTCAGCTGTGTTCGCGCAAGTAAGTGTCCTTTCTCAGTTCCACAGTGTTAGCGCTGAACACCGCTGGCCTTTCGGGACTTAAAATGGCCGCTGCCACGTGTTTGGCAAACGAACAAAGGCCACCCAGCGTTCATCAATTAAGCTGCGGTTAACCGCAGCTTCTGGGCGGTCAATTGGCGGCACACTCCAGCTCCCCGGTGGTCCCCCGTTCGGTAGTTGGAATCTACCGAACACCCCGGCAGAAAGGCACGAATAAGCCTTTCTGCAGGGAAAATAAATGGTTTAACCTGCAGGGCCATAGTCCAAAGGGAGCAGGCGAGCAACCAGGCTTCTCCAGTTCACAGTGGCAAGGTTGGTTTCGCCACAATAGTCACTAATCAGAAGTCATTGGAGGTTCACGGGACACGAAGAACAGGTAAAATGGAAAACCTATCATATAAATGTAATGCACAAATTGAGCATTCAGAGATACAAAACTTTTTAGTTCTTATTCACTCAGGTCACAGAACAGGGTCAACCGGCCAACCATTGCAAAGTAGTCATCCCTCTTCTGACAACTTGATTACCCTGACTGAGCCTTTCCTATGAACCAAGAGGCGTGTAACAAACACCCATCAGTAAGAAATGGAATGCTCCCACAATGAAATTACTTCTTCTTACAGAGGATAGCTGCTGATAAATTGGCCAATATCTTTATGACAATAGTTTTATATACATGCGGTTTATTTTGTACTTGGAGCTATTTGCTAGGATAAGCTGCTCCTTAATATGTGTCAGGACTACAAGTTGATCCAGCACGCAGTACTGTGTCACACCTAGGACTAAGAATAACGTATAACCGGACCTTAGAATGGCCGGACTTGATGTCTCCAAGAACAGTCAAAATACTAGTCGAGGTCAGGGACACAGAATCAGACACAAAGATGAGGGAAAGCCAAAAGTCAAGGATACCAGATATCAGGGAAGTCAAAACAAAGCCAACGTCAAATACCAGAAAATCAAGATCAGGAACGCACTCTCTGATAACCATATACATGAAACCACAAGAGGGCAATGAGCAAGAGAAGAATTCTGTTTAAGTACCCCTCCTCGGGATCCGATTGGTTATAATCAGCCTTTGACCCCAAAGGCAATTACTAGGTGAGCATGATTGCTACTCAGCACAAACCCACCTGTGGATTTGATTGGCCATGCACCTTTGACCGCAAAAGTAATTACTAGGTTTGCATGATTGCTGCTTGGCACAACTTTTCCTGTCAGGACAGTAAATGCCATTAACCACATTTTCATGTGCGGATGAATACATGACAATATGAAAGTAATGTACTCTCATGAGTACATCCCACTAGGCAGTGTTCAGCAGGTGTTTAGGATGGCCATTTGATAAATGCGATCCAGAAGGAATATATCAGAAGGGATATCAGGCACTAGAACGTTAAATAGGCTGGTGGCATAGTCGTGAAGAGATGTACTGGACACAGTCTATGGGGCCCCCTTTTTAATTTCCTACCCCCTTTTGTGTTTAATTTTTCCCTCTTTTAAATGTCTTACCCCCATTAAAGTATCATATCACCCTTTAATTTATCTTATTCCCCTTTTTCCTGTTTGTATCTTTTAGAACATCCCTTATGTGTCGCTTACTACCCCACCTTTTGGGGCTCTTATTTTTCCCCCAGTCTTTTGTGTGTCTCTTACTTGTCCCCAGCCCCTTTGTGTGTCACTTACTTCCCCTGCCTATTTGTGTGTCTCTTTCTCCATGTTGCCCCCTTGTGTGTCTCTCTCCCCAAGTCCCTCTTTGTCTCTCCCCTAGCTCTTTGTGTATCTCTTTCTCCCCCAACACTTTCATGTGTTTCTTTCTCCCCTTTCCCTGCCCCTCTGTATCTCTTTCTCCCCCAGCCCCGTTGTTGTGTCTCTTTCTCCCCTTCTCCTCTAGGTGTCTCTAACCACAGCCCCTTTGTTTCTCTCTTTCCCCTTTCCAGGCCCCTCAATTTCTCTTCCTGCAGACCCTTTGTGTGTCTATCTCCACCCCAAGCTCTTCTCTGTCTCCCCCAGCTCCTTTATGTGTCTCTTTCTAACCTTCCACAGCCACTCCGTTTCTCTTTTCCCCCCAAGCACCTTTGTCTGTCTCTTTATTTCCTTCCCCTCTATGTGTCTCTCACTGCAGCCTCTTTGTGTGTTTATTTTTCTCCTTCCCCAACCCCTTTGTGTGTCTCTTTTTTCCCTTGCCCAGCCACTCTGTGTCTCCTTTCCCCAGTTCCTTTGTGTCTTTTTCTCCCCCAGTCATTTTGTGTGCCTCTTTCTCCTCTTCCTCAGTCCCTCTGTGTCTCTTTCTTACCTCAGCCACTTTGTTTGTTTCTTTCTCCCCTTCTCCTCTATGTGTCTCTCCCCATCATCTGAGTATATGTCTTTCTCCCTTAAGCCTCTTTGTGTATATCTTTTTCCCCTTCACCTCTGTGTGTCCCCACCCATCCCCATGTGTGTCTCTTTCTCCTCTTTTCCAGCCCTGGTATGAGCCTTTTTCTCCCCCATACTCTCTGTGAGTCTCTTTCAACCCCCATCCTCTTTTGTGTGTCCCTTCCTACCTACCTGCGCTTTCTTCCTACCGGTCACCCGGATCCTGTGTTCCCTAGGCTTGGGCAGAACACATCACAGGAAAGTGCTTCAGTGTGTTCAAAGTGCCCAACTTGCTTTAGCTTGAACATTTTGTATTAGCTGAAGTTGCTTCGTGTGTGCAATAGGAAACTCTGCATGTGTTCAATTCACCAGAATTCATGCTGAGTAATAATAAAACAACTAAATGACTCAAAACAACCTTCCAGTTGATTTGTGACAGCATTTTCAAGAACCTTTCTTTAAAATTAGAGATTGTGTAGTATAATTATCATTATTAAAAGTTGAAGGATAATAATGTACTTTCATAACAAATCTGAACCATACACATTGGTATGTTAGTTACAGAGTTGTACATTGGTAATATGACACCCATGGTGGAATAATATTTTTTTTGTGGTGCTACATGCTACTTTATGCTTCTCTACTCCTTGCTCACCCTTTAGTTTACTCCTTCTGATTCTCCTGTGGCTATCCAACCCTCTCATAGCCCATTGTGTGCCTCTTAGCCCTCTCCATATCACGTGTCTCTTAACTTTTGCCCCTTGTGTGTCTATCCCTACAACCTACCAGTATTGTGTATAGACCTCGCTGGACCATCAAAGAGGATCTTCATGTTCCTCTGTCATATCAGACAAGGGACTGCTAGAAGCATGCAGAGAGTATCAAAGGTGGTGCCCTCTCCACTCACTGCATATTACTTAACCCAGACTGTCAGAGGAACATAAAGATCAACTACTATGGTAACACTCATTTTCATTGCTCTCATTTCACACCTGCTCCTTCCCTACTTTCTTGTCCTACAGGACTGAATATTATCTTGTTAGAAATATTTACATCAAACTCGGAAGTCTCACAAATTTGAACAACAGTCAGAACACTGTACCTAAATATAAGTGAAAATTGTGCATCATAAATATCTGCACAATATACAAATATTATTATTTATACTATTATATGCTTCCAAAAGGATATGCTTGCCCCGAATATACTAAAAATATGAATCAGTAATTCATAATACTAATTACAAATGTCCACATTAAATCCAAAATACAAATAAAACCTCATTTCAATCTTGTTCGTTAAGTGTTAGAAATAAGTATTTTCAAACACTAGGCAGATCCTCAATATTGCTACATCACAGTGCAATGTTTTACCAATTTCTCCCCTCCAAAAAAAAATGTGCCGTAGCATAAACCTTTTAATTATCAAAGTGTAATATTTTCTTGTTTGACAATTTTTTTTTTTTTTGCTATACATACACTAATTTCTACAGATGGTAAATTGTTTGTAGTATTTAGGAGCAGGTGTGCTTCTGTGTGTAGAGTTGGTGTTTGTATATAATTTAGCATTTTAATTCAGGGGTGTGTTTCTATGTAATGTGTGCATTTGCATGCAATGGTGTCTTTGGATGTAGTGTTGGATTTCAAATACATGTACATTTGTGTTTAGTATTGGTGTTTGAGTTAAAGGTGTGTTTGAGTGTTTGTATATAATTTTGAGTTGGAGTTCACGATTGTTTTTGTATGTCATGTTTGTGTTTGGAGAGGTGTGTTTGCATTTTGTTTTGGTGTTTGATTGCTGGCATGTCTGCACATACACTGCCACATACATACTTACACAGATATACATTAACAAACAGAAACACAGATACACACAGTGGAACACAGACACACACTTGCACATATAGACACTCAGATACACACACTGCCAGATACACACCTACTGGCACAAAGATGCACACATTGGCACATACACACACACACTCAGATACACACACTGACAGATATACTGACACACAGACACACACACTGGTACAAATGCACACACAGATACACAAACTGGCAGTTACACACAGATACACACACTGACATACACACACTGATACACACAAGGGCACATACATACAGATGCACAGATACTGGCACACAGATACACATACTGGCAAGTACACACAAACACAGCTACACACATTGACATACAGATACATACATCTTGACACAGAGACACACACACTGGCACATACATGCAGACACATACTGGCACAAAGATACACACACTCAAATACACACACACACAGATACACACTGACAGATACAATGACACAGATATACACACTAGAACATACACATAGACAGACGGATACACACAATGACAGACAGATACACACATACACACACTGACATACATATACACAACTTGACAGACATAAAATCACACTGGAACATATACACACAGATACACAAACTGGCACAAAGATATACACTGGCACATACACAAACACACAGATACACACATTCACATTAACACTGACGCGCAGATGCACGCTGGCACATACACATAAATGTACACAAAGACACACTGACATGAAGATACATACAGTGACATATATGCACATCTCTTCACACAGATACACACTCTCCCGCCCTTTTAAAGCGCCATGGTGCATGACTGGGCCCCTACTCAGCAATACTTATCAGTGGCCCTAAGTGCTTTCGCCACCCTGGGAAAATCACAGCAGAACCACAGTTTTGTTCTCGCAGAACCATATGGTTCCCAGGAACACCAATTGGGATAGGCTTTTCTAGAGTTAATCTGTACATACGAGTGCAAAGGAAGATCTTGATATTCCATTGAAAGGCATGTATTTATAAAACAAAAATACTCACAAATTAAGTTATCAAACACCTCATGCATTCATAAGGCATAGTTATGATATATTTAATGTTAAGTAAATAAAACAGAGGGAATGGGGAAAAACAAACTTATCAAAATAATAGGATCCTAAGTAAAAATTGAAGTCTTAAAGGAAAACTGTAGACATAACAAAAACGATCCTCCATGTTACCCCTCAAATCCCTTTATATTAATAATTGGAAGGCTTGGAAGCATAATATTTTTATTCAAAGATTCTGTATTACAGAACCCTAGACATATCGCTGCAAGCGCCGCACATATGCCTATGGTCTATTGGACTGACATACTTGAAGCATGTCTCGAGGGTGACATCAGCCAAGATGGAAGCTGCAACAGCACTGAAGGAGACTTGGCACTGGAGAGAAGATTTCACTTCCATTTAATACTTTTTCTTTGTTTTTATAGCAAACACTTCAAAACTGCAGTGTTAGGAATACAGATATATTGTTTAAATGCTACATTGCCCCTATAAGCTAGTTCCTGCATTTTGTCAGAAATAAATGCAATTTTGCTCTGTAGATAGCTTGCCATACCTTTCAAAGTAAAGAGAAATACCATAAATAAATTAATGAATCAACAGAAACTATTAAATATAATAAATGCATTTACTCTACATGCAAAATTAGTTATATAGCAAACATCTTGTGTCAATAAATGTTTCTTTGGTTTTCAAATCTTATTTGTTATATCGGTGACCCATTGTGTTACCTGTTTATTTATTTATTTTGTATCCAAGTAAAATAACATTTGTCAAACTCTGTGTACAATTAGAAAACCTTTGACTAAAAAAAATAATTAAAAAGTCTTTCCTTACAAAAAATTTTTAGTGCATGCTATTACAATTAATGTCCTTAGAGAACTAGTTCTAAGGAAAAGTATGAGAAAATGCAACAAAATTGCCATATTGCCTCAATTAAACTCTCTTATGTTACCCCCTTTGTAAAAATATTAAAAGTATCATAGCGTGTTACAGCTGTGCTGGGGACCAGAAAAGTTCCGTCTACTGTATCGTGAGTCTGCAGCATGATTATAGATATGTTGGCATTATTTACGAGTGCCTCTCAATTCTAACAACATTTTAGACGTATTTCCTACAGTTCAGGGAAATAATTTCTAGCTGCTTCTTTGAATGAATATGTTTATTTTTAGCGACACACACATGTGCACACACATGCACACACAAGCAAACACCAGTCAAGCCATAAGCGTTATTTTTCCCACAGAAATCACAATTTTGCAGTCATGTTACTACTGAAAGGAGGATTTGGGGTGGGCATATGCAAATTAGTTCATCAAATAATCACCTTTTTGCCAATTATTTCCATTTTAAACATGGATTTCTTGGAGTTTATGTTTGCTGTATACCACAGATTTGAAACACAACTCAGGGAGAGTTGCAAAGCCAGTGAACCACTCATGGACAGCTGTTTTCTCATAAATGCAACATCAGCATGAGGTTGGTTAGTTTCTTGCTATTGAGGCTTGACATTTCTTGCGTAGCACAAAACAACAAAGTTATGGTGGGGAAAAAGTGATTGTAAACCCATTTCACCTAAAGTCAGTGGATATCCAATACATACAGTGATGGAAAAAAGAAAGTAAACCCTCTTTGAATTATATTGTTTTGCATATCAGGACATAAAAACAATCATCTGTTACATAGCAGGTCTTAAAATTAGGTAAATACAACCTCTGGTGTACAACAACACACAACATATACCGTGTCATGATTTATTTAACAAAAAAAAAAGCCAAAATGGAGAAGTCATGTGTGAAAAACTAAGTACACCTTATGATTCAATAGCTTGTAGAACCACACTTAGCAGCAATAACTTTGTAATTGTTTTCTGTATGACTCTTACTTCATTGGGGAGGAATTTTGGCCCATGCGTCTTTACAAGATTTCTGCAGTTCATTGAGGTTTGCTGGTATTTGTTTATGCACAGCTCTCTTCAAGTCCTGCCTCAGCATTTCAATCAATTTGAAATCTGGACTTTGACTGAGCCATTGCAACACTTTGAATCTTTTCTTTTTCAGCCATTTTTCTGTAGTTTTGTTGGTGTGTTTGGGATCATTGTCCTTTTGTTTTACCCAATTCGATCAACAGCTTTTCACAACTATGGTGTCAGGAATAAACGTTTGCTGGATGTCCTTGTGGTTCCTTTCTGCTCCTTCTCCTACTTTACCTTTGTGCTCCTTCTGATTCTTTCTGCCCCTTTAGCTTTGTGCTCCTTCTGTACCTTGCTGCTCCTGCTGCCCCTTTCTGCTCCTTGCTGACCCTTCCTGCTAATTTCTATTACTTTGTGCTCCTTCTCCTACTTTACCTTTTTGCTCCTTCTGCCCCTTTCCAGCTCCTTGCTGGCCCTTTCTGCTCCTTCTCCTACTCTACCTTTGTGCTCCTTCTGATTCTATTTGCTCCTTTACTTTTGTGCTCCTTCTGTCCCTTCCTGCCCCTTTCTGCTCCTTGTTGACCCTTCCTGCTCCTTGCTGCCCCTTCCTGCTTCTCGTAGACCCTTCCATCTCCATGCTGACCCTTTCTGTTCCTTGCTGACCCTTTCTGCTCCTTGCTGCTACATGTATACCCTTTCTGCTCCTTCTCCTACTTTACCTTTGTGTAGATTTGTTGTTGTGTTTGGGATCATTGTCTTTTTGTTTTACCTAATTTCGATCAACAGCTTTTCACAAGTATGGTGTCAGGAATTCATGTTTGCTGGATGTCCCTACTCCTTGTGGTTCCTTTCTGCTCCTTCTCCTGTAGATTTGTTGGTGTGTTTGGGATCATTGTCTTTTTGTTTTACCCAATTTCGATCAACAGCTTTTCACAACTATGGTGTCAGGAATACATGTTTGCTGGATGTCCCTACTCCTTGTGGTTCTTTTCTGCTCCTTCTCCTACTTTACCTTTGTGCTCCTTCTGATTCTTTCTGCTCCTTAACCTTTGTGCTCCTTTTGTCCCTTGCTGCTCCTTCTCCTCCTTTACCTTTGTGCTGCTTCTGATTCTTTCTGCTTCTTTACCTTTGTACTCCTTCTGTCCATTCCTGATCCTTGCTGCCCCTTCCTGCTCCTTACAGAATATTTCTGCTCCTTCTGCCCCATTATTACCTGATCTTAGGATGCCACCTATTCCTCACTTACCTGATCTTATGCTGCACCCCCATCCTTCACTTACCTTATCTGTAGGCTGCCCCCCCCATGCCTCACTTACCTGATCGATAGGCTGCCTCCCCCCATGCCTCCCCGCATCCCTCACTTACCTGATCTGTAGGCTGTCCCACCATGCCTCACTTACCTAATCAATAGGCTGTCTCCCCATCACTCACTTACCTGATCTGAAGGCTGTTTCCCCCATGCCTCACTTACCTAATCTGTAGGCTGTCCCCCCATGCCTCACTTACCTGATCGATAAGCTGTCTCCCCCCATCTCTCACTTACCTGATCAATAGGCTTCATCCCTCATGCCTCACTAACCTGATCTGTAAGCTACCCCCCCATCCCTCACTTACCTTATCTGTAGGCTGCCCCCCGTCCTTCACTTACCTGATCTTAGGCTGCTCTCCCATTCCTCACTTACCTGATCTGTAGGCTGTCTCCCATCACTCACTTACCTGATCTGTAGGCTGCCCCCACATACCTGATCTTAGGCAGCCCCCCATGCCTCACTTACCTGATCTGTAGGCTGCCCCTCATCCCTCACTTACCTGGTCTGTAGGCTGCCCCCATCCCTCACTTACCTGATCCGTAGGCTGCCCCCCATCCCTCATTTACCTGATCTGTAGGCTGCCACCCATTCCTCACTTATCTGATCTGTAGGCTGCCACCCATTCCTCACTTATCTGATCTGTAGGCTGTCTCTGCAGTCTGGGAGTTGCTGGCTACATGTGCTGCTCCCCTGTGGATTCAGTCCGGAAAGAGAAGCAAGGATAAGATGTAGCTTCCTATCCCTGCCTCTCTCCACACACAGCACCACCTGGCTGGCGCCGGTATTGCAGTGTATTGTAAATCTGAAAAGAAAAATACCAGCATAAGCTGAAAAATCCAGGTGGGGGGGCAAGTGCCCCCCATTTCCCCCCCTCCCCTGCGGACGCCCATGCTCTTTGACATTGTGTTAACACACACTTGAATGCTCCTGACCAGCAAACTGTTAAAACTTCAGCTTTTGTAGAGGTGGTCACACTTGCTGATAATTAATTAAACAAGGGATTTAATTAGCAGTACCGGTCAGCTTCTTAGCCTTAATTCCTATGGAAGCAGTGAGATTGTACTTAATTTTTTCACACATAGCTTCTCCATTTTGGCTTTATTTTTGTTAAATAAATCATGACACTGTGTAATATATTATGTGTTGTTGTTCATCTGAGGTTGTATTTATCTAATGTTAAGACCTGCTAAGGAACAGATGATTGTTATTCTATCCTGATATGTAGAATTCAAAGAGGGTGTACTTTCTTTTTCTCATGACTCTCAAAGCCATAGGCCTGAATATGTGGGAGGAGTTTCCCTATATAAAATCAACCCCCCTACTTACCTATACCATTTCCTGTTCGAGTGACCAGGTTGCCACAACAACCAGCACTTCCGTTCCAGTCCTTCCCACCAATTTTCACTGCTCAGACCAGCAGCCCACGGACCCGGCCTTCAGCGTCTCCTGTATCGGAAGACACTGGCTTCTGGCTACGAGACCTAGCACGCTTACGTATGCTTTCGTTTAAACATTCCTGTGCTTAAAACTCACGTTCACGGGTTTTCGCTTGTTCACATACAGCCTGTTTGTGTACTTATCCTGTTCATTCATCTGGTTCAAGCCTACGTTCGTTTACTTTGTCCCATTCGTACGTTGTTTGAATCATGCGTTCATTCGTTTAAATCTCAACCTACCAGGCTGCTGACAAATGCTTCCTTACTGGGACTCTCTGCAAGTCAAGGCTAAATAGGGTTCTGGAATGAGACACCTGTGACAGGGAGGGGTGCAAAACCTCTCTTGCAGAGAGTCCCAGTAAGGAAGCATTTCCCAAGTAAGTGAATTAATCTCATAAGAGCAAGCATTAGGCTGCTAGAGTAGGACCTGCCAAGAATGGGGTACTTTGATGCAGTTGGCAGGCTTATGCAATGTATGATCATATAATGTAACCAAACCCCCATTATTTTCTACCTAGGTGAGGTGTTTTTAAATAGTACTATTTAGGATTTGAAATCTCTGTTTAGTTAATAAGCGAATGCACTGGTTTGTATATTTTTTGTATTTTGGTCCCAGTAGCACCCTGTAATATATGCATGTTTAGGCGCGTGCAGCCCTCCTGACTTTATATATATATATATACATATACAAAATGAGTACTGAGATGGCCATATATATATATATATATATATATATATATATATATATATATATATATATATATATATATATATATATATATATATATATATATATATATATATGGCCATCTCGGTACTCACTTTGTTCTCCTATTATACCAAGTACTGTAGGTGCCCATAAAAATTAGTAGCAAACTCTGTTAAGCTGCCCTTACCCTTTATGTATGACTTTTCTACATTTCTAGTAAGATAAGATGGTGTGAAATTAAATATTTCAACTACACTATGCTACTGACTCTGTTTTTTCTCACATTTCTCACAATGTAATAGTGAATACTCCCTGCATTTATATCAGGAATAGAGTTACTCTAACACACAAACCTAATAGAAACAGTAACGGTACACGTACCGGTCCTTAGAGTGGCCAGGTTAGTGCCTGAGAGAGATATATGAAATATCTGCAAGGAGACAGAGAATAAATTTAGAGTCAGGCTGAGGTCAGGATTACAGAAATACACAAAATCAATAGCCAGTCCATGATCAGGATAACAGAGAACAAGAATTGTCAAACAATCGAGGTCAGAAAACAGGAAATCCACTGTATAAACACACTCTCAGGTAGCAAGAACCACAACAGGGCAAAGAAACAAAGACAACCAGGAAGTATATATACCCTATACTGGGTTGTGATTGGTCACAGAGGACCATGATGTCACAAGTGTATATACATAATCAAAAAGCGACACATGGGCTAAAGGAGACTAATGGGAGGGGTCCAAGTCCTATATGATTTCACAATAAGGCACCAGGAAGCTAGGGATGAGAGTGTGTGTATCAGAACTCAGAAAATACATAATTCCTGTGATCGCATGGTGCCGCGAGGACAGATATCGTGACAATATATCACCAAAGATGACAGAGAGGGTAAATGTCTAAGGTCTCTCCTCAGGCTGATGACTGAACACCAATCTCCATTCCACCCAGGTGGCATCCAGCTGCTGATCAGCCAATCAGTAATTCCCAATTCACAAAACTAGTTTTGACCTCTCGTACCTTTTCCAAACCAGTTTTGAGAACGGTTTAACCTCTGAAGGTGAGAGGGTGGCCGGGGGCCTCCAGACACCATAGCAACTTAATTTAGAGGAAGTTGTTATGTTGCCTTAAGCAGTCTAAAATGTCCCTTTAAGTACCCTCATTGTAGACGTTCATTGGTTAGCTGATTCATATGATGGTCAAATTATTTTGATGAAAACAAATTGAAAATGTGACTATGTCTTTAATAAAGCAAAGTAACGTGTTGTTAAATTCATTCTGTCACATTGATTGTTTTAATCTGTTAAGTAATTTTTTTAATAGTTTTAATAATTAATTTTAATCTTCTCGGATTTGATGTGATTGTGCTTTCAGCATGGTTGTTACAAATGCAAATAAGTTCAATTCCTTTACATTACCGTGCCACATGATCACACAGGTAATCAAGCTGTTGACTTTTGAAATGATCTGTTCTTTATTCAAGTAGACCTGATTCACTGCAAATCATTATATTCAGTACTGTATGCTATAATTTAGTAATCACTGTACTAAAAGCTGAAACAAGTTTACACAAGGCATAGCAACTTTCCCTTCCTCTTTTTGTAGTACTTTGGTTTAGGTGTCAAGTTGAGTTGAAAGATTTGGTTTTTCCATTTCTTTTTAAAATGTATTCAGAGTCGTATTGAATTATGAGTTAAATCAGACAGCAAGAGGCTTTTGTAACGTTTAGCCCTGAAACAAACACTTTTTTAAAACTATAGGACTGGTTATAAACTTCTCTTTTTTATGGTCAGTTTCCCCATACTTCTGGAAAGGTTATTTGGTGTATGGAGCACAAACACACACTGTAATGTGTTTTTAATAGTGATGTCGCGAACATAAAATTTTCCGTTCGCGAACGGCGAACACGAACTTCCGCAAATGTTCGCGAACGGGCGAACCCGGTGAACCGCCATAGACTTTAATAGGCAGGTGAATTTTAAAACCCACAGGGACTCTTTCTGGCCACAATAGTGATGGAAAAGTTGTTTCAAGGGGATTAACACCTGGACTGTGGCATGCCAGAGGGGGATCCATGGCAAAACTCCCATGGAAAATTATATAGTTGATGCATTTCCATTAAATGTGATTTTTTTATCTAATTAAGATTTCACACTATGTCCAGTTTTCTTTTCTGCATGTACTCCTGAGGAATTATACTCCAGGATCTAAAGACATCAGATGGGCTTGAAATACTCCTTTATTTTGTGAGTGCATAATATTCATAGAAGGGACATATACACTAAACGGTGTTACCCTATGAGCGTTCTCTGCTTCCATTTTATCTAGGCGTATCTTGTTTTACATAGTTAATGCAGAGTCTGGTTTCAATCCATAAAGGGCATAAATCACCTAACATTCCTAAATTGTTTGGAATAACGTGCTTTAAAACATCAGGTATGATGTTGTATCGATCAGGTCGTGTAAGGGTTACGCCCACTTCACAGTGACTCCCCGTTTAACGCACCGCAAACAACCGCAAACAGTCCATTTGCACAACCGCAAACTCCCCATTTGCACAAGGTTGGATACCAAGCTAGCCATGTCCCGTTCCTTGTCTTCACTGATGTCATTGAAGGTCTCTTCCTCCACCCAGCCACTTACAACACCAAGGGTCCCCGAAAGGTGACAACAAGCCCCCTGTATTTTTTTTTAATGTACACTACTGTTACACCAGATATGAGTTGCACTGGTGTGACACTGTGCCCTGGCAGGCCCTGAAACGCACACGTGTGAAGGAAACTGACTGCTATTATATTACAGTCAAAAAAGTTTTTTTTTTTTTTTTAAATGCAAGCTATTGTGCCCCTAAAACGTTTGAGTGTGGGGGTGCTGGAATGACGTGGGCCAATGGGAGCCTGAATGAACTTTTGGCTCCCACTGCCCCTTTAAGAGCGAGCACGTGACTCAAGCCGTGCTCCTAGTGCCAGGCGGGCCACGTGACCGATCACTGCGGTCAGTGCACGCGGCTAAGTCAGAAGAGGAGATTAAGCCCGCATGTGGCTCGTGTGGAGGCAGGAGTGATCCAGCCACGCGCGGTTTAAGCTTAGGAGCCAGGTCGGTCCCAGGATAAGGTAAATACAGCCACAACCACTTATCCCAATCACACACCTTTCCTAACGTCCTATCCCATTAAAAGCATATTACCGCGTATTTAATAAAACAGATAGACCCCCTACTTCATCCAAGTTACCGATCGATGGTTCGATATTCTGAGCCCTCTCTGATTTACTGTACATGACTATTCGATATTCCCACAAATTTTCTATAGCATTTTATGTTTGTTTGAGACCACCATAAAAATATTGGATACCGCTAAAAATCATGATCACTATATACTTTCTCTACAAACCTCTTAAACGAACCAAACTACTCATCCATCCGCTATACCACTTTATCCCACCTAGAACTAGTGCCCAGTTAAAATACTTGACTCTTACTTACCCACACTCAATCATGCCACACACATTTCACAACTACTCTCACTGAATCCCTCTGACTACGACTAAATTCATCTTCTACATCAGAACACTACTCCTAAGATTGGGTTGTATCCATGTCTCGGGTCTTTCATTTAGAATAGGGGCAGCTTCGGTCTCCTTCAACACTGACACTCCAGTACATATTATTAAAAGATTGGGCAGATGGAAATCCTCAGTCTACAACCGAAATATTCCTCATCCCGAGAAAGAAATGAGGAAAGCTTTTAAAAGTTTGGCTTTGTAAATTTGATGCAATAAGTGTGTTTTTCTTTAATACCTTTTCACCCTCTTTACATGAACCCTATTTACATATATTACTAATATGTTTCTAAACATATATATTATATTATTCACTCACTCACTCTCTGGGCCGGCCTAAGACATCATGCTGCCTAGGTCCAACGATAAATGACTATGGGGGATAATGTATAATAAACACAGGTTACTGGTAGTGATGTTGCAAACATAAAATTTTCGGTCCGCGAACGGCAAACGCGAACTTCCGCAAATGTTCGCGATCGGACGAACCGGGCGAACCGCCATAGAGTTCAATGGGCACCAAGGGTCCCCGAAAGGTGACAACAAGCCCCCTGGAACACCTGCTGTGTTTGGTCATCTACCTCCTCAAAGCCACCTTCCTCCTCTGACTCCTCTTCTTCAGACTCCTCTCTCTGTGTTGCCTCTCTCTGCGTTATTATAAGGTTTGTTAAGTAGTGCTATTCCTATCAGTTTAATCCCTGTTAGGTCCCCTATCAGGGGACGTGTATATGCCATCGATTTTAGGAACTGGGAGAAGGAAAAAGATGCTTGGTTGGTCCTCCTACTTCAAATTTGGGGCACTGCGCGTGCAATCTAATGTGCCACCAGATAGGAGTGGTGTGTTAAGTAGTACTATTCTTATCAGTTTAATCCCTGTTACGTCCCCCTCATCAGGCCTTTTTTAGTCGAATGTATCGCCCACTGTCAACCCCTTCGGGATCCATCCCTTATTCATCTTAATAAAGGTGAGGTAATCTAGACTTTTTTGACCTAGGCGACTTCTCTTCTCAGTGACAATACCTCCTGCTGCACTGAAGGTCCTTTCTGACAGGACACTTGAAGCGGGGCAGGCCAGAAGTTCTATCGCAAATTGGGATAGCTCAGGCCACAGGTCAAACCTGCACACCCAGTAGTCAAGGGGTTCATCGCTCCTCAGAGTGTCGATATCTGCAGTTAAGGCGAGGTAGTCTGCTACCTGTCGGTCGAGTCGTTCTCTGAGGGTGGACCCTGAAGGGCTGTGGCGATGTCCTCCATCCGCATGTCCTCCATCAACAACACGTCTGTAAAGCGTCCTGTCCTTGCCGGCGTGGTTGTGGGAGGTGGAGGATTACTTTCACCTCTTCCCCTGTTAGACTCCCGTTGTGCTGTGACATCACCCTTATACGCTGTGTAAAGCATACTTTTTAATTAATTCGGTTACATTTCAGGCACTTTCTGCTTATACCGGGGGTCTAGTAGCGTTGACACCCAGTACAGGTCGTTCTCCTTCAGCCTTTTTATACGAGGGTCCCTCAACAGGCACGGCAGCATGAAAGACCCTATTTGCACAAGGTTGGATGCCGAGCTACTTATGTCCTGTTCCTCGTCCTCAATGATCTCTCTGAAGGTATGTTCTTCCCCCCAGCCACGTACAACACCACGGGTACCAGATAGGTGACAACGAGCACCCTGGGATGCCTGTTGTGGTTTGTCTTCCAACTCCTCCTCAAAGCCACATTCCTCCTCTGACTCCTCTTCATCACAATCCTCTTCCAGCGTTGCTGCAGGTCCAGCAAGCGATGCTGATAAGGCTGTTTCTGGTGGTGATGGTGACCACAACTCTTCCTCTTCACGCTCATCTACGGCCTGATCCAGCACTCTTCGCAGGGCACGTTCCAGGAAGAAAACAAATGGTATGATGTCGCTGATGGTGCCTTCGGTGCGACAGACTTGGTTTGTCACCTCCTCAAAAGGACACATGAGCCTACAGGCATTGCGCATGAGTGTCCAGTAACGTGGCAAAAAAATTCCCAGCTCCGCAGAAGCTGTCCTAGCACCCCGGTCATACAAATACTCTTTAACGGCTTTCTCTTGTTGGAGCAGGCGGTCGAACATTAGGAGTGTTGAATTCCAACGTGTCGGGCTGTCGCAAATCAAGCGCCTCACTGGCATGTTGTTTTGCCGCTGGATATCGGAAAAGTGCGCCATGGCCGTGTAGGAACGCCTGAAATGGCCACACACCTTCCTGGCCTGCTTAAGGACGTCCTGTAAGCCTGGGTACTTATGCACAAAGCGTTGTACGATCAGATTACACACATGTGCCATGCACGGCGCATGTGTCAACTTGCCCAAATGCAATGCCGCTAACAAATTTCTTCCGTTGTCACAAACCACTTTGCCGATCTCCAGTTGGTGCGGAGTCAGCCACTGATCCACCTGTGCGTTCAGGGCGGACAGGAGTGCTGGTCCGGTGTGACTCTCTGCTTTCAGGCAAGTCAACCCCAAGACGGCGTGACACTGCCGTATCCGGGATGTGGAACAGTACCTGGGGAGCTGGGGGGTGCCGTTGATGTGGAGCAAGACGCAGCAGCAGAAGAGGACTCAGCCGAGGAGGTTATGGAAGAGGATGGAGTAGGAGGAGTAGAGGAGGTGGCAGCAGGCCTGCCTGCAAGTCGTGGCGGTGTCACCAACTCCTCTGCAGACCCACGCATTCCATGCTTGTCAGCCGTTAGCAGTTTTACCCAATGCGCAGTGTAGGTGATATACCTGCCCTGACCATGCTTTGCAGACCAGGTATCAGTGGTCAGATGGACCCTTGCCCCAACACTGTGTGCCAGACATGCCATTACTTCCTATTGCACAATCGAGTACAGGTTGGGGATTGCCTTTTGTGCAAATAAATTTTGGCCGGGTACCTTCCACTGCGGTGTCCCAATAGCTACAAATTTTTTTAACGCCTCAGACTCCACCAGCTTGTATGGTAAAAGCTGGCGGGCTAAGAGTTCAGTCAAGCCAGCTGTCAGACGCCGGGCAAGGGGGTGACTTTGTGACACTCTTGCACTCAAACATGTCCTTGACAGACACCTGACTGTGGGCAGATGAGCAGGAACTGCTCAAGCCGAGAGACGGAGGGGCGGATGGTTGAGAGGGGGCAAGGAGGACAGCAGTGGTTAACGTGGCTGAAGATGCTGGACTAGGAGGAGGATGGCGGCTTTGAGTTTGTGTGCTGCTTGTACTCATGTGTTGATCCCATAGGCGTTTGTGATGTGCGATCATGTGCCTTTGCAAAGCAGTTGTAGCTAGGTGGGTGTTGGACTTCCCACAACTCAGTTTCTTTTGGCACAGGTTGCAAATGGCATCGCTGTTGTCAGAGGCAGACACACAAAAAAATGCCACACTGCTGAGCTCTGCAATGACGGCATTCTGGTGGTGGCAACAGCAGGGTCAAAGGTACAGGGTCACAGTTTACTCAATGATGACGAATAGCCATCCGTGGCGAACGTGAACAAGCGATGTTCGCCAGGAACTATTCGCCAGCGAACAGTTCGGGACATCACTAGTTACTGACTATGTATAATGTATAATAAACACAGGTTACTGGCTATGGGGGGATAATGTATAATAAACACAGGTTACTGGCTATGGAGGGATAATGTATAATAAACACAGGTTAATGGCTATGGGAGGATAATGTATAATAAACACAGGTTACTGGCTATGGGGGGATAAAGTATAATAAACACAGGTTACTGGTTGTGGGGGGATAATGTATAAGAAACACAGGTTACTGGCTATGGAGGGATAATGTATAATAAACACAGGTTAATGGCTATGGAGGGATAATGTATAATAAACACAGGTTAATGGCTATGGGAGGATAATGTATAATAAACACAGGTTACTGGCTATGGGGGGATAATGTATAATAAACACAGGTTACTGGCTATGGAGGGATAATGTATAATAAACACAGGTTACTGGCTATGGAGGGATAATGTATAATAAACACAGGTTACTGGCTATGGGAGGATAATGTATAATAAACACAGGTTACTGGCTATGGGGAGGATAATGTAGAATAAACACAGGTTACTGGCTATGGGAGGATAATGTGTAATAAACATGAAATTGTATGCTGTCTAGGAGGTGAGAGGGTCTGGGAGGGAGGGCCTGCTGCTGATTGGCTGGAATGTATCTGCTGACTGTGAGGTACAGGGTCAAAGTTTACTCAATGATGATGAATAGGGGGTAGACTGAACATCGCATATGTTCGCCATACGTGGCGAATGCGAACACACTATGTTCGCCAGGAACTATTCGCCAGCGAACCGTTCGGGACATCACTAGTTTTTAATCTTTATTTTTTAATATATTTTTTCACAATGAAGTCCCCGCCACATGAAATGGATTGTCCCGTACTATTTTAACAATTATGTTTTTACCATTTTTCATCATGCCCTCTAGGAAGACTCTGCATTTCCAATGTTTCCAGGTCTTCCCTATTCTTCAGAGGATCAGTGTGGATTGCCAATATTTTTCATCATTATTTATGGGTCATTTGCAGTTGTAACTACACAATCCTCAAAATGCTTGGTATCATTACCTGCACCCATGATTTAATGTAACAATTAAAAATGTTCAAGTTGGACAAGAGTGATTTTTCTAACATGGAATGGAAACATCTAAACACAAAAGGTTCAAAGGATTGTGGGTGCTAAGAGAACCCAGGTAAATGTCAAGTGATTGAAAAGAGTTTGGCTTCTTACCATGGGATGGAGTCAGGAAGCTTCTAAAAACATTTAAAGGGACATTATAGTCACCAGAACCTCTACAGCTTAAAGTAGTTGTTCTGGTGAGTATAGTCAGTCCCTGCAGGCTTTTTGCAGTAAACATTGTCTTTTCAGAAAAAGGCATTGTTAACATTACAGCCTAGGGACAACTCTGATGGCCACCTCTCAGATGACTACTACAGGTGTTTCCTGGGGCAGTGCTGCACACTGTGCATAATTGACATTCAGTATCTCCAACTCTGCATGAAGACACTGAACTTTCCTCATTGAGATGCATTGATTCAATGAGGAGCTGCTGATTGGCCAAGTCAGAGTTTGGCTCCACCCCAGTCCTCCTCCTTGGATGGGATAATCAGAATTGACAATTTCAGCAATTTAAAGCTTTCCTATAGGAAAGGATTGTATTTGGCTGAGATCATCACTTCTGATAATGTCAGCCAAGGAGGTAGATCAGGGGCAGAGCCAGCATTAGCAGACTGGAATAAGGTAAGATTTTACTAATATACATGGGGCCTAGATAGTGTTTTTAACACTATAGGGTTAGGAATACATGTTTGCACATACTCTAGAAGAAGGCATGATGTGGGCATCCGATATATAGCCTGGGATAGATAATGGAGAGTTCACATGTGGAGAGAAAAACTAAAATAACATAGACTAATTTGTATTTAGATTGTAGAAACGAATGTATCCAGGATCAAGCAAGATATTTAATTTTCGGAAAGACAAGTTAAGCTTACTATTTGCATTTTTTTTTAATCACACTGGTTAAAATATAAGCAGGCAAAATATACCCACAGAAAACCAGCAGATAGATGGAGTCTTGTAAATCATGATACTAAATAATACCATCATACAGATATACAGCATATTTTTCACTTCCTACAGTTGTGAGAAAGGCTGAACTTGATGGATCTTTTCAGCTATGTAACTATGAAACTATGAAGGAAGTTTTCAGTTATCTTATTTGCCTACTTTTCTTTACTGATTCTCCTTTAGGTTCTTTATATTTCTCTGTTTTTCGCTTATGTAAATTCCAAACCTGTCTCACTGTCTTGCTTTTTTTTTTTTTTACCAATTATTGTAATCTCTTCGTTGGTCCTACGATGACAGCAGCATCAGAAACTTAAAACTCCATATAATGTCTAAAGCTGTCCTGGGTAATCTTACGCACTTTCTATGGGCCAAGTATGCATACACCTAGAGAGAGCATTGTTGTAGGTGATGGCAGGAATTAAGGGTGGGTTTATATAAATTCTGATTTGTTTTTAAGCATTAGGAGGCACTTTTGTCAGACTGTGGTGAGCCACTCATATCCATGCTAGACACTGCTAGTATTTACAGCTCTTTACCCTCTCATCATCCTCAATTCAGCACTGACTCAGCTGAAGATCAGGAAAGAGTGGAAGTATATTCAATAACATTATGTGTATGAGGATGTAGATGAATGTATGGATGTGTGAGTAGCTAGTTGTGTTTGTGTATGTGTATGCCTAGTTTTGTCTACATGCCTAAGTGTTTTGCTATTTATTTGTGTATATGTTTGTGAGGGAGAAACAGATTGTATAGAGGATGGGGTTTAAGAGGATACATAAGTTATGATTGGCCTGGGGCACCACCCCAAAAAAATGACATAACCGAATATGCTATCTGCCTTTGTCTCAATACTAACTACTCAGTTTAATGGCAATGTGGACATTTACAGTAGAGGATGTTGTAGTTGGTTGGTTGATAAGAAAGTTTTTTGAAAATATATTTGGATCAAATATAAATATCCCATGATATATTATTCCATGATACCTTGTATGTCTTGATAACTATGCATTTCTAGTAAACTATATACTGACCTGTGGATAATGTCATCTGCGCATGGTTTGACAAACACTGTGCTCTATACAGGCTATATACTCAGGCTCCAAGATATACATGGTTCACAGTCACGGGTGTAACTTCATTAACAATATGTAAAGATGAATAAACAGAGATAGGGGGCGCACTATAAAAACATAAATATAATAAAAATGTATATAAAAGAGCTTGTACTTAGTCACTGGATCCACTGTAGATTACAGGTTTAAAAAACACAAGACACTTACATAGCATAATATCATATATGCCAGTATAAAGGTCATATGTGACAAGTTATAACTCACAAGTTCCAGAGCCAATTATAGTAGGCTCTGGCTATAACGGCATGTAGGTAGCAAGGATGCTTAGTAGTTGTTCCCACACTCCTGTTGTCCTCCTTGGATAGATCAGGACTCAGATTGAAGCTATGGTTAACAATAAATGTATTCCAGCAAAAAAAAAAAAAATATATAATAATAATAATAATAATAATTAATAATAATAATAATAATCAATGCAGAAATTGCAATAAATAAAAATTAGTTAGAAAGTAGTTCACACAACGCGTTTTGACCAGCGCTCTTCCTTATTAATTATGTTGAATGAGAGGCCAGGCCACAGGCGAATTGTAGAGCTGTGGTTTATCTCAAACTGCCTAGAAACAGTGTGAAATGAAACCAGGAGGCTCCACAAGTAACCTTGATTAGATTATCCTTTTAACTGAAAGCTTTTCTTTCATCTTATATAAAATCCAGAGTACTTTCATAATTACTAGACATAATTTTTTTATAGAGTGAAAGTCACTTAAATCTAGAAATTAAGCGAGCAATCAGAGGCCTTAAGTGATGTATGGCATGTAAGAAGTGCAGGGAATATTCTGTAATGTTACTGGGGTAATTTATTGTAACGCTTTGGTATTAGAATCTAAAGTGAATGCTGCTCAGATCATGATGTCCTTTGCTGGACACACAGAAATCAAATCACATTTAAAATGTGCTAAAGTTCACTTGGAGCAAGCATATTGCCCATTGTTTACTAAATACAATGTGTGTTTATAATTCATTTGAAGTATATAATAAACATTAACACACCATTGCCATCACATGAAAATTTGTATTACTAAAAAAATGTGTAAAAACAGCACTTATACTGTGTGTCACATAGGTATTAATACAGTATTTATAATCAAATATAATGACACCCTAAAGTGATTACAGTATATACAGGTGATACTCGAAAAATTAGAATATCGTGCAAAAGTTCATTTATTTCAGTAATGCAACGTAAAAGGGGAAACTAATATATGAGATAGACACATTACATGCAAAGCAAGATAGTTCAAGCCGTGATTTGCTATAAGTGCGATGATTATGGCTTACAGCTCATGAAATCCCCAAATCCCCAATCTCAGTAAATTAGAATATTACATGCAATCAATAAAACAAGGAGTGTACATAGAACAATATTGGACCTCTGAAAAGTATAAGCATACATATGGACTCAGCACTTGGTTTGGGCCCCTTTTGCAGCAATCACTGCCTCAATGCGGCGTGGCATGGAAGCTATCAGCCTCTGGCACTGCTGGTGTTATGGAAGACCTGGATGCTTCAATAGCAGCTTTCAGCTCTTCTGCATTATTCAGTCTCATGTCTCTCATCTTTCTCTTGGCAATGCCCCATAGATTCTCTATGGGGTTCATGTCAGGGAAGTTTGCTGGCCAATCAAGCACAGTAATCCCATGGTCATTGAACCAGCCTTTGGTGCTTTTGGCAGTGTGGGCAGGTGCCAAGTCCTGCTGGTAAATGAAGTCAGCATCCCCATAAAACTTGTCTGTGGAAGGAAGCATGAAGTGCTCCAAAATCTCCTGGTAGATGGCTGCGTTGACCCTGGACTTAATGAAGCACAGTTGACCAACACCAGCAGATTACATGGTTCCCAAAATCAACACAGACTGTGGAAACTTCACACAGGACTTCAAGCATCTTGCAGTGTGTGCCTCTCCATTCTTCCTCCAGACTCTGGGTCCTTGGTTTCCAAATGAGATGCAAAAGTTGCTCTCATCACAAAAGAGGTCTTTGGACCACTGAGCAACAGACCAGGTCTGTTTTTCTTTAGCCCAGGTAAGACGCTTCTGAAGTTGTTTGTTGTTCAGGAGCGGCTTGAAAAGGGGAATACGACATCTGAAGCCCATGTCAAGCATCCGTCTGTGTGTGGTGGCTCTTGATGCACTGACTCCAGCCTCAGTCCACTCCTTGTGAAAGTCCCCAACCCTTTTTTAATTACCTTTTCCTGACAATCCTCTCCAGGCTGCGGTCATCCCTGTTGCTTGTGCACCTTTTTCTTCCACACTTTTGCCTTCCACATAACTTTCTATTAATGTGCTTTGATACAGCACTTTGGGAACATCTAACTTCCTTCACCATTACCTTTTGAGGCTTTCCCTCCTTATGAAGAGTGTCAATGATGGTTTTCTGCACAACTGTCAGGTCAGCAGTCTTCCCCATAATTGTGATCCCTACTGAACCAGACTGAGAGACCATTTAAAGGCTCAGAAACCCTTTGCAGGTTTTATGGCTTACTTAGCTGATTAGAGTGGGACACTGTGAGTCTAGAATATTGCACCGTTTCACAATATTCTAATTTACTGAGATTATGGATTTGGGGTTTTCATGAGCTGTAAGCCATAATCATCGCGCTTTGCATATAATGCGTCTATCTCATATATTAGTTTCCCCTTTTACGTTGCATTACTGAAATAAACGAACTTTTTCACAAAATTCAAATTTTTCGAGTATCACCTGTATGTATATATATATATATATATATAAAAGCAAAACAAGTGTTACCTTGAATATAATGGCAGATAGAGGGGCTGTGGTCTCCACTTATCATTTAGGTGATTTACAATCTTGCTGTGGCTGATTTATGGTTTAGTTGGTAGTTGGTAGTAGCTATTCTATGTATTCAAAAATATGTCCAAAAAAGGGATATGGTTTATTCATTATAACCTACTATGGCTGGCCCATGTGGTCTGTGTTCCTGTTGAGCATTTGTAAGATGTTAGATATAGATCACTGCCTGTAATACATTATATTGGATATTTTGTTCAGCTATCCAGTGGTTATAGATAGCATTGTTTTCATAAAATAACCACATAACAACCAAAAACACTTTCTAGCACCTTGTTTTAAAATATAGACTATAGTCCATGCCATGTTTCTGTCTCTTAGTAGTTATCATTATTATATCTTAGACATGTTAACCATATATAACTTCAAAAGAAACATATATATTTCTATAAAATGAAGTTCAGCAATAAATAACTCAGTTTAAACAATGTGGCATATTTTCTCTTGTGGAAAATGTGTCGCTATTATGACATGTGACCGTTGATGTGGGTGGTAAGAGGAAAAGAATTGGAGTCTAAGGTGTGCTGTTTTTATATAAAAAGGCAGAAAGCCACAGCTATAGACTTCTATATATAGAAATGTGGTGAAGGAAACTGCCACACATCTAACTTCAGTTGGGAACAGGTATAGATATGAGACCTCCTTTTGGTGGGTTGACTTTGTAGTTACAACTGACAAAAGTGAAATGAAAAGATGAAAAAGAAAAAAAAATGATGAGTTAGCTTTAACCTCAGAGACCCTTATTGTCAGGTATAAGAAACAAAGACATAAAAAAGAAATGCAGTTGACACCTGTTCCATTTCTATTAATGTTTACATATTTATTAAGAGTATTTTTTCAACTATTACATTTGATTTTGGTGTCCATTTGACAGGGTACTTGCAACAAGTTTAAACTCACTGCTATTATTTTTTTATTGGAGACAATCAGGTCTTTTTGTATTTATTGATACAATTAGTGTGATGTTATTCTCATTATCTGTGCAGATAATGTAATAAGCAGAGGAAATTACATTACAGTTGCAATTAAGTTGATACTGCAGATTGTAAAGACGAAGATCACATGATTACAATCCAGACCCATATCTAGGCAGGAGGAAGGTTCACATTTGTGTGAAGGTATAATGTACTTAGCTCTACAATTGACCTAAATGCTGCAGAATTTAGTCTTGTTTACCTTTAATGGTTTAGGAAAACTAAAGGTTTTGAGCCTGCTCAGAATGTGAACGTGGGAGAAATTAATCAAAACAGGTTGTGGCAAGGTTTGTGGCTTGTGTTTATCTATGTGTTTATTTTATATTGCTAGGTGTTGTTTTAATTAGATTTTTATGTGCACCATATAATCCATGTTAAACAGGGCTATCAGTAGGTTCTCAACAACTACCTGGTGATGCAAGAATTCTGAATTCTAAAATTCTGTCTGGCCAGTAAGTTAGTGATGTGACAACCAACACAAGAGCATGGAGTGAAAACACAACAGGGGCATTGCCATCTACAGCTCCAAAGATAATTCCCATCCCTTTACTTTTTGCTGTGTGCAGTGCATATGCCGTGGTAGCTGTACATTTTAAAAATTATTTTAAATTTTAAATTAAATATTGAAATACATAAATACACACTGTGGGGGGTTTCCTTTAAACTGTAATTTTATCAGACCCTGATGTTGGTGGAAGGGTTCCTTTGACCTAAGGGGGCATTTTTGTTATATTTACTCTGACCTGGGTCTGTGGTATGTGGTTGGGTTAAATTGTATCTCAACATCTAGCACTTTAGACCCAAAATAACGTAACAGCAAAATAGCAGTTTTGCCTCAATACATTTCCCCACTTTGGTTCTCCTGTGCCAACAATTGGTTTGATGAACAGCACAAAACTACAGGAAAAAATGTAGTATAGTAGTTAAAACAAACGTTCTAGGTAATAAGAGGAAGGCTGTGGTATGAATGGAAGATACGTAAACAAGTCAGTTGATTATATCAAAAAACTCAAAGAAGACAAGATACTTTTATGTTGCAAGAAAATGAAATGTGATACACATCCTGCTTACAGACATGAAAGTTCACTGTTCACGCTTGCAAAGGGAAGAATCTGATTGCTAACTAAAGAAGAAAATACATATATTTGTATTAGAAATTGGGGAACTGATTTACTATTTGAGAATATTTCCACCAGATCAAAACTGTTGTAACCACTCCTCTTGAATATTTTTATTAGTGATATTGCAGAAGGTCTTGATGGTAAGGTATGTATTTTTGCTGATGATACTAAGATACGTAACAGGGTTGATGTTCCAGGAGGGATAAGCCAAATGGCAAATGATTTAGGTAAACTAGAAAAATGGTCAGAGCTGTGGCAACTGACATTTAACGTGGATAATTGCATGATAATGCACCTTGGATGTAAAAGCCATGGGGCAGCGTATAGGATATTTGATACCTTACTAACCTCAACATCTGAGGAAAGGGATTTAGGAGTAATTATTTCAGATGACTTAAAGGTAGGAAGACAATGTAATAGAGGAGCAGGAAATGCTAGCAGAATACCTACAAAAATGCTCCAGAACTGCTGAACGCTGTTGGAGAAAGTCTCACTGTGCGTCTGACTTTCTCCACTATAAATTTATGCTGAGCTCATACAGCTTGGCTCTTTCCTCTGCAAAAGTAAATTACTTCAATATCCTCATAACCACACTCTCCCACAAACCAAAACGACTATTTCACACATTTAACTCTCTTCTTTGCCCTATTGTTCCTCCTCCACCCACTAACTTGACCGCCTCAGACTTTGCAACTCACTTCACTGACAAGATCTCTACAATCAGGGAAGAGATCTCTCATCTTTCTTCCTCCCCTTACAATACTTCCCCTAACCTCACTCCCTCTGCTATTCTATGTTCATTTGCACCCGCTACATTAGAAAAGGGTTTCTGCTCTGCTCCAGTCCTCCCGCCCCACCACCTGCTATCTAGTTTCAATTCGCATCTCATACATACTCTGTCTTCTTTTCTTTCTCCACCTCTCACTAAAATTCTCAATCTCTGTCTCCGCTGGTATATTTCCATCACCCTTCAAACATGCAACTGTAACCACAATTCTAAAGAAGCACAACTATCCAACTACCGTAATATCTCGCTACTGCCTTTTGCATCCAAGATCCTTGAAAGAGTTGTGTATACGAGATTGAAAGACTTCCTTGAGTCCAACTCTCTGCTAGACCCGCTTCAGTCTGGTTTCCGCACTAAGCACTCTGTGGAAACAGCACTGACCAAAGTAACCAATGATCTACTCGCTGCAAAATCTCATTGTCACTACTCTGTCCTAATTCTCCTTGACCTGTCTGCGGATTTTGACACTGTTGATCATCAACAGCTTTTTCTCATTCTCCGCAATATCGGTCTACAAGATATTGCTCTCTCCTGGTGCTCCTCCTACCTCTCCCAGCGCTCTTTCAGTGTTTCTTTCTCTGGCTCTGCTTCTTCTCCCCAACTCCTCTTTGTAGGTGTCCCCCAAGGTTCAGTCCTTGGTCCCCTACGGTTCTCTATCTATACTGCCTCCCTTGGTAAACTCATTAGCTCCTTTGGCTTTCAATATTATTTCTATGCAGATGACATGCAAATATGTCCTTCCTCAAGTGTTGTTACTCCTGTGTCTGTCTCCCTCCAAGTCAACGGTGCTACCATCAGCTTCACCACGCAGGCTCGCTGCCTAGGTGTTCTCTTTGACTCCGACCTCTCCTTCAAGCCTCATGTTCAGTCTATCGCCAAATCCTGTCGTTTCCATCTCAAAAACATTGCGCGCATCCGACCCTACTTAACGCCAGATGCAACTAAGGTGCTGGTCCATTCCACTGTCCTTTCTCGCCTTGACTACTGTAATCCGCTTCTCGGTGGTGTAACGTGCTCCCAACTTGCGCCGTTACAGTCCATAATGAATGCGCGGTGAGGCTCATCTTCCTGTCCACACCTCCCACGCCTCACCCTTCTGTCAGTCCCTACATTGGCTTCCTGTAAGATATAGGGCTAAATTTCTGGTTCTTGCTTTCAAATCTCTACATAATGCTGCTCCCACCTATCTATCCTCCCTAATACACAAGTATGTCCTGTCTAGGCCCTTACGATCTGCTGAAGACTTACGTCTATCAGCTGTCCGTACTCCCACTTCTGATGCTCGCCTTCAATACTTCTCGAGGGCCAGGGGCGGGCTGGGCCGGGGGCAGGGAGGCAATTGCCCCCCAGGCCGCCCTAAATCCCATTAAGACCGGCCGCGGCGGGCCGGCCCTTTAAATGCTGCAGCCGCCTGAGCGCTCTGTAAAGAGCGCTCAGGCAGCTGCAGAACAGATTCTCCCCTCCCCAGTAGCGTGGCCGAGCTGCTCTCCGGTCCCGGCCGGAGTGATGGGAAAGTGCACGCTCAGTGTGCACCTTCCTTTCAGTCCGGCCGGTTACAGGAAACAGAAACTCCTGTTCCGCGCGGAGTTTCTGTTTCCTGTAACCGGCCGGACTGACAGGAAGTGCACACTGAGCGTGCACTTTCCCATCACTCCGGCCGGGACCGGAGAGCAGCTCGGCCACGCTACAGGGGAGGGGGTAAGAAGAAGAGGGGAGGGGGGAAGTAAGAAGAGGGGAGGGAGGGGGGGAAGTAAGAAGCGGGGTGGGAGGGGGGGAATTAAGAAGAGGGGAGGGGGGGGTGGAAGTAAGAAGAGGGGAGGGGGGGTGGAAGTAAGAAGAGGGGAGGGGGGGGGTGGAAGTAAGAAGAGGGGAGGGTGGGGGTGGAAGTAAGAAGAGGGGGGGGTGGAAGTAAGAAGAGGGGGGGTGGAAGTAAGAAGAGGGGAGGGGGGGTGGAAGTAAGAAGAGGGGGGGAGTAAGAAGAGGGGGGAGTAAGAAGAGGGGAGGGGGGAGTAAGAAGAGGGGAGGGGGAATAAGAAGAGGGGAGGGGGGGAGAGTAAGAAGAAGGGAGGGGGGGGAGAGTAAGAAGAAGGGAGGGGGGAGTAAGAGGAGGGGAGGGGGGAATAAGGGGAGGGGAGGGGGGAGTAAGGGGAGGGGGGAGAGTAAGAGGAGGGGAGGGAAGGGGGGAGTAAGAAGAGGGGAGGGGGGAGAGTAAGAAGAGGGGAGGGGGGGAGTAGGAAGAGGGGAGCGGGGAGTAAGAGGGGAGAGGGGAGTAAGAAGAGGGGGGAGTAAGAGGGGAGGGGGGAGTAAGAAGATGGGGGGAGTAAGAAGATGGGGGGAGTAAGAAGAGGCGAGGGGGGAGAGTAAGAAGAAGGGGGGAGTAAGAAAAGGGGAGGGGGGATAATAGGAGGGAGTAAGAGGGGAGGGGGTTAGTAAGGGGAGGGGCAGAGTAAGAGGAGGGGGGAGTAAAAAGAGGGGAGGGGGGAGTGTAAGAAGGAGGGGAGAAAAGAAAAAGAGGGGGGAAGAAGAGGGGAGGGGAGTAAGAAGAGGGGGAGGGGAGATAAGAAAAAGAGGGGGTAAGAAGACGAAGGGGGTAAGAAGAAGAAGGGGGTAAGAAGAAGAAGGGGTTAAGAAGAAGAAGGGATAAGAAGAAGAAGGGGGAGTAAGAAGAAGTAGGAGGGTTAAGAAGAAGAAGGGGGGAGTAAGAAGAAGAAGAAGAAGGGGGGAGTAAGAAGAAGGAGAAGGGGGGAGTAAGAAGAGGGGGGAGTAATAATAAGAAGGGGGTAAGAAGAACAAGGGGGGAGTAAGAAGAACAAGGGGGGAGTAAGAAGAACAAGGGGGGAGTAAGAAGAACAAGGGGGAAGTAAAAAGAACACAGGGGGGGTGAGGAGAACACACAGAGGGAGGAGTGAGAAGAACACAGGGAGGGTGGAGGGGGGATGAGAAGAGCACAGGGAGGGTGGGTGAGTGTGAGAAGAGACCGCTAGGGGAGGGTGGGGGAGAGGAGAGACCACTAAGGGGCAGGGGAGAGCTCTAAGGGACAGAAGGGACAGCTCTATAGGACAGGGGGCAAGACAGGGAGCTCTTTCACACTACGCACACACACACACAATGCATCCCTATACATACACAGAAACACACAATGCATCCCTATACATACACAGAAACACAACATGCTTCCCTTACACACAGAGAAACACACAATGCATCCATTACACACACACACACACACAATGCAACCCTTACACACAAAGACAATGCATCATTTGCACACATACACAGAAACATACAATGCAAACCCTTACACACACATGCAAACACACACACTGTTTTTCTTACATACACACAGAAACACAATGCATCTCTTACACTCAATGCACACACATACAAACACACACATTGCATCCCTTATGCATACAAACACAGATTCACACAATGCATCCCTTACACACAACCAGAAACACATAATACATCCCTTATACACAAATACACACTGCATCACCTGCACAAACTGGTATCCCTATACACTACATACCATAAGCACACATATTAGATCCTCTACAATAGCACATAACACATCCCCTACACACTCCACTCCCTGTGAGCGAACTCATGGGTGGGTGGAACATATAAGTGGACTTATGAGTGGGCCTTATGGGCATACTCACTGTCAGGCACTGGGGCCCAGACCTTGAGCTGTGTAAGAGGCCCCCAAAAATGGAGCTGCTTCCAATTCTCCCAGAACATTGAATTTTGTGACCACAGTTGCAAACAGCCTCCAGAGATCCTGTTCTACACCAGACCAGTGGAGCCAAACTGCAGGCCATCATCATCCTCATCTAATTGTAAGTAGGTGTGGCGAAACCGACCTCGCCACGTGTCCTTGGAGGGGGCTGATTGCCCGCGAAGTGTGGCGAAACCGACCTCGCCACGTGTCCTTGGAGGGGGCTGATTGCCCGCCTCTTGCCTTTGGACTATGGACCAGACTTTATGGGAATGTGATACCCCAGATAGCCATACCATGGAGCCTATTCATATAATGAAAGACTATGGGAAAGACTTTAGCTCCATGGCAATTGTACTGTGTGAGTAGGATCTGCGCGCTATTCGGTAGTTTTGTGCGTGCAGATCCCAGCTATCTGGGGATAGGTGAAATGTCTGTGTGTTATGTGTAAATGTGACTTTATGTATTTTAAAGTGTTTTATGTTGTTTTGCAACCATGTGGTTAATGGAGTCTGCCTTTAGTCCTGGGTAATTGGATTACTTCTCCAATTAACTCCAGGGCAGAAGGGAGAAAACCAGGGTGCATTGTGGGGATGTTTTTCTGCCAGCCAGAAAGGAACAAAAGATACTTTTAGTAACTTTTGAACCCCTGGTCGGATTCATGCCATTTTTTAATATGTTGTTCCCCTGAATGGATTGATTGTGGATATGTATTTTTATGTGAATGTGATGTATGGTTTTAAAGTTATGAAAGTTGTGTAAAAGTATATTTTACACTGTATGCATAATGGGATTATGTGTCACACTAAGGGGAGGGGATGTGTGGGAGGTAACATCTATGTCATTGGTTCTTTTATGCCTCCCCCTGGGTGTGGCCTGTATGTGTGAGTTGGAAATAAAAGCCAGGCTGGATGAGCCAGTCCAGAGTTCCTGTTTTACCCTCAAAGTGATGTGTCGTCTCATTATTGGGGGGAAGGATTTATTGCATGCTGTTCCAGTTGACTGCTAGGAGTACAAGCCTATTCGTATGGTTCCTATTCAATGGTCTACAGCATTCATATGCTTGGGAGAATTTAAAAGGTTTCTCGGATTCGGTGATTGTGGTGTCTGCCAGAGTGCTTGGAGTCCTCAGGAAGCACTAGGAGCATCCATTAACGGAGGTACCAAGTCGGGGTGCCAGGCGATCCGTTACAGTAGGCAATCTAGTATATTATTAGTGACACTAATCTATAATTTACCTCACATTAAAGGGACACTATAGCTTAATGAAGTGGTTCTGGTGTCTATAGCTGGTCCCTGCAGGCCTTTTAATGTAAACACACACTGTGTGCAGCACTGGCGTTAGTTCATATGGCAGATCATATGGGTGGGGCATTGTGATGTCACATGGGGGGGCGGCAAATTTATATTTTGTCTAGGGCGGCAAAAATCCTTGCACCGGCTCTGATCCTGGGCAGGTGCACCAGTGTACTGGTGACCCACAGGAGGGGAGTGCACTGATTGCACTGTACTCTCCTTCTGCCCAGACCCGACTTGACCGCAGTGCAAGTGCCCTCTGCCCCTAATTTACAGTGGCTCACACTCACAACAAGCAGTGCCTGGAGCCCTTTGCAGAGACGGAAACAAAGAGGTTCTGTGGCAGCTAGCCGTCCTGCAAACATTACATTAAACAGCTGTTCCCCATGCAGCCACAGGTGGCGTTGTGCTAGGAGACTGTGATTACTCTTCACTTCCTCCCAGCCTACAGAGCAGCGCATGGGGGAGAGAGAGGAGGAGGCATGATTTAATCTTGAATAAATCCTCTAAGCAAACCTTTATAAATTTGGGGGGATCAGCTCTGTTTCCACAGTTTATTGGTGTTTACTCTGATGTCTGTATTAATATTGAGGGATGTCTAAGTAGTAACATCAGTGTGTGTCAGCAGGGCCAGCCGTTAGGGTGGGCAAGCTGTGCAGTCACGCAGGGTGCCATGACAACAGAGGCACCCGGCGGCCAACACAGCTCACAAGTTGGGTACACCAGCATATTTAATTTAAACGATTCGCTGGTGGTCCACTGGTGCGCACCAGCAGTAGGTGCAGTCAGATCATATCCTCTCCCTCGTGGTTCCGGCGCTCAGTTAGTGAGTCAGAGCACAGGCTCAGAGATTCTCAGCCTGTGCTCTGACAACATTGAAAGTCAGAGCCATGAAGGAGCGGGTATGGCAAAGAGCTACGGATTAGCATAACATCAATATCCGTTATAAAATCAGGAAAAGGTGGGCATGGATGGTGAACTGATTTGGTGGCGCAATGGGCCACTTGACTGGTTTTGCCCCCCAGGCCTAAGGCTGCCAGCCCTCCCCTGTCGAGGGCTGCACCGTTCCTGTGGAACTCACTTCCCTCCTCTGTTAGATGCTCACCCAGTCTCCACTCCTTCAAAAAATCATTAAAAACCTACTTCTTCATAAAAGCGTATAAATTAAACTGTTAATAGCTCCCAACTGATTCCTTTCTTGCAACTGTCACTAGTCTAATACTATCCTTACCTTTTGTGTCACTTTACTCCACTCCCTCTAGCATGTAAACTCATTGAGCAGGGCCCTCAACCCCTCTGTTCCTGTGTGTCCAACTTGTCTGGTTACAACTACATGTCCGTTGTACCCATTGTAAAGCGCTGCAGAATTTGATGACGCTGTATAAATAATGACATAACAATAATAATAATAATAATAATAATAATAATAATTAGCATTAGAAAGAGAGAAGTGCTCTTGCCATTGTACAGAACACTGGTGAAACCTCACTTGGAGTATTGTACGCAGTACTGGAGACCGTATCTTCAGAAGGATATTGATACTCTAGAAATAGTTCAAAGAAGGGCTACTAAGCTGGTTCATGGATTGCAGGATAATAAACGGAAAGGTTAAAGGATCTTAACATGTATAGCTTGGAGGAAAGATGAGAAAGGCGGGATATAATAGAAACATATAAATACATCAAGGGAATCAACACAGTAAAGGAGGAGACTATATTTAAAGGGACACTCCAGGCAGCCCTTTTTACTCATCTGGTTCCAGCGCCGGGAGCCTCATGAAGCCGCGCCCCCTGTTTCGTAAAAATGAATAAATAGGCGGGAGCGAGCAGGGAGCAATCAGACGCTTCCATTCCCTTGTGCGCATGCGCGGCTTCGCCACACATGCGCACATACTTCATAGGGTGGCATTCATGGTCTTTGTCCGCCCCCTCTCCTCTGCTGACAGGCAGGAGAGAGAAGGCGCGCACACAGTGCCTTCTCTCTCCTGCACACGTCAGACGTATTTTAATACGTTTGACGTGTACATTGCCTTTTTAGGGCCATACATGATAGGAAGTTCCTCTGGTGGCCGTCTGAGTGACGGCCACTGGAGGTATTACGATCAATCAATGTAAACACTGCAGTGAGCTATAGATCTCACCTGAACAACTACATTAAGCTGTAGTTGTTCAGGTGACTATAGTGTCCCTTTAACCCCTTAAGACTGCAGCCAAATGTACAAGTTGTGAACGAAACAAAATGTAAACAAAACCTGGCATTTGCGCTATATGTCTGTCCAACCGTAATTCACCTCTTTCATATTAAATGCACCCCCCCCCCCCTTTTATATATCATTTTATTCAGGGGAAACAGGGCTTTCATTTAATATCAAATATTTAGCTATGAAACATAATTTAATATGAAAAAAATTGGAGAAAAGTCAGCAAAGTCTCACGTGTAAAACAGTACCCCCTATGTACAGGTTTTATGGTGTTTTGGGAAGTTACAGGGTCAAATATAGCATGTTACATTTGAAATTGAAATTCGCCACATTGGTTACGTTGCCTTTGAGACTGTATAGTAGCCCAGGAAATAAATTTACACCCATAATGGCATGCCATTTGCAATAGTAGACGACCCAAGGTATTGCAAATGGGGTATGTCCAGTCTTTTTTAGTAGCCATTTGGTCACAAACACTGGCCAAAGTTAGCGTTAGTATTTGTTTGTGTGTGAAAAATTCAAAAAACGCCAATTTTGGCCAGTGTTTGTGACTAAGTGGCTACTAAAAAATACTGGACATACCCCATTTGCAATACCTTGGGTTGTCTACTATTGCAAATAGTATGCCATCATAGGGGTAATTTTCATTCTTGGGCTACCATGGGGTCAAAAAGGCAACGTAAGCAATCTGGCGAATTTTAATGTGAAAAAAATGAAACACAAGCCTTATAGTCCCCCTGCTGGCATTGCTGCAGCCAGCTATCCCGGCCATGTGATTGTGAGGTCCTCGCAAGGACCTCACTCTCACATGACCGGGGGGGACCGGAGGAGGAAGATCTGCCGCGGGGGGGCTCCCTGGGAGTCCCCCCAACCGCGATCGCCGGCGTGGGATCGCCTGCGACCGGGTAAGTGAAAAAAAAACGGAGGGCGTACATTTACGTCCTGCGGCGTTTAGAGCCGCTTTAAAAAGGACGTAAATGTACGCCCTGCGGTCTTAAGGGGATAAAAGAAGAAAAACTACCACAACAAGAGGACATAAACAGAAGGGTAAAGGTTTAAAAATAATATCAGGAAGTATTACTTTACTGAGAGGGTAGTGGATGCTGAAGTGGTAGAGGTTAACACAGTGAGGGAGTTTAAGCATGCGTGGGTAAGTAAGCCTTTTTATCCTTCTAAAAACAATATAATGAGTACCATCAATGTGGGTAATAATACTATATGAATTACAGCATATACATGATCATTAACAGCTAAATGTACTCTCAATTCCAAAATTCTTTCATAATACTATTATTAATATTATAAAATATTTTAAAACTGGATGCCTGCTGGAAGATACCCTATTGCTCATGGTCTGTTCTATACATTCAATGGATCAATACAAGTGTTTATATATATTTTTATTCCAGCCTATGGGTGGAGGCATTTATTTTGTCTTCCCTCTTGTGAGCCTGACAGTCAATTCATATTATGCTACTGAATACTGAAGAATTCAGCTCTGGTATTTACTAAGAGTACTGGTATATGCTGTAATATCCTTTAGCTCACAATTGTTGCTGGACCACCACAGAGAGGAGTCAGAGAAGAAAGACCTACAGTATTGGATTTACCAATTTCCAGGCCCAAGAAAAATAGACAAAGTATTCATAATAAATGATAATGAGCTTTCAGGGATATATATCACAGATACAAATACATAAATCCTAATGCCAGCTTTATTCCTCTGCCAATATCTATAAAAGGCAAGCTAATGTATTTAACCAACTTGATTGGTGTGTTAAGAGCATGTTACATTTAATAAACTATTATATGTAAATATAGCTTAAAAAAAATCTTTGTATATCAATAATATGCTACAAGTGAAGAGTCTAAAAGTTTATTTTCTGCAACTCAAGTTTAATTTTTTACGGCAACATTCAGGGTATAATAATAATAATTATGATGGTTTACATAAAAAAAGAGATGTACCTTTAGTTTTCAAGTACATATGGGCACTTGATCATCATCATCAATTTATTTTTTATAACAGGCTAAATATGTTGGACTTGTATCTTGCTTTTTCTAAAATACTCTGTCTGAAATTAAAACGCAAGCCATTTAATTATCATAGTATCACGTTAATGAATCAGGAAAGTTACACATGACTTTTAATTATTTTTAAGATTGATTTGTCGTCATCATTAGCAACATTATGTGATAGAATTAATATGATGGACTTGCATCTTGTTTCATTTTGAATCAATGAGTTATATTTGTTTTAGATTAAAGCGAAAACACTAACAGCATATTTCTCAAGAGAGCCGTGATCTGTCATTTCTAAGTATAGGATTGTTTTTCAGTTTTTATTACACTCTTTTCTTCCTCTCTCTCTCTCTCTCTCTCTCTCTCTCTCTCTCTCTCACTTTCTTTACATTCGAACGGAAAACAAAAACAGTTTGAACATAGTAGGCTGATGTTGGTGTAGAGTAGAACATGTTTTTTTGCATGACTCCAGCTAATTGCAAGGCATAAGCTCAGCAGAGAAGCAGGAAGTTGTGGCAAGAATGAATCTAAAAAGCTACTGGAAGTGAATTTGTTGTGGTTAGAAGGATATATAGCATGTTGGTAATGATGTGAGCATTCAAAAGCATATTAAAAACATTCTCAAATACTGCTGATACCTGCACTTTGATAGACCTAAACTCTTTATACATATATGCGAATTTACCACAAATTCAGCTCACTAGCTGCATGTTCCATGCTTGATCAATTTTCTGAAGGATTGGTTATTTAAAACAGACATTCTGACTGCCAATGTTTTGCTAAGAGCATAAGTCACACAGGACTCGGAGAATTGATTGCTGTTGCTGAAATAACTTTGAATAGGTACAAAAGATAACACTTAGAAAAGCATAAACAAAAACGTAGAAATTAATGAAAGAACTATTTATTTATAATAAATAAATAAAGCAGATATTGCTGCTCTTCCTGAGGTTTCCTCGCTGCCGTCTAGGGAAGAGTGGAGTGGAAATAAGGGCATCATGTTAAGTAATGAGTCAAAGTCAATGTTACATGGTCCAAAAATGCCCAAATGCTAGGATTTGCTCACCCCCCTGGCTCCTACTTGATTGCCGCTCTCTTCACAAAATACAACATTTGGAGGGTGGCTAACATTCTAGAACTGATAGTGTTTTTAATACTGAAAATTTTTAATACTAAGTGCCTACTGCTCAATCCATTTGTTGTAATGGTTTCTGTATATTTCAGTGTTTGCTACAAATTTCCATGAATTGCAGCTTCTGATGTAAACTCCCACCAAACTCCCATATTATTTTCTTTAAAGGTACACTGTAGGTACCCAGACCACTTCAGCTCATTAAAGCGGTCTGGGTGCAAACTCCCATCACCCTTAACCCTGAGCATGTAATTATTGCAGTTGTTATAAACAGCAATATTACCTGCTAGGGTTAACTCCTCCTCTAGTGGCCGTCCTCACTCTATGCATAAGGACTTCCAGTGTCACCAGAATTCCCATAGGAAAGTATTGACTAATGCTTTCCTATTGGGAATCCTAACGCTAGCTCAGCCATTGTGCATTAGGTCTCCCCTGCCGGCTGACGTCAGCGGGGGAGGATTATGGGTGGGGGATGAGCGTGGGCAGAGCTGAGGGACATTGGCACTTGACCCAAGTAAGTAACAGAAGGGGTTATTAACCACCGGGAAGAGGGAGGAAGGGCTTGACAGAGGGTGAAGCTATAGTGCCTGAAAAACTAGTTTTTTTTCCTGGCACTATAGTTTCCCTTTAAGGGTATTGAGCATGCACAGTGAAGAAAGAGATGCTAAGATTTGTGGTTCAGCAGTCAGTTTCAGTCCTGTAACTTTGTTTTTATAAAAAAATAATTTTTGTAAGCTCATTATCATGACAAATAAGCAGGAATATAGCAAATGTAAAAGGAAACATTAAAACTGTCTGTCTGCCCATCTGTCTGTGTGTGTGTGTGTGTGTGTGTCTGTCTGTCTGTCTGTCTATCTATCTATTGTACATCACCACTTCATAATCACATCCTAGTTTCACTTTTTAATAGATGCAATATGAAGTAGGTAATATTTGCCTCCATAGTTATATACTGGTGTCTGAAAATAAAATTGCGGATGCTTTATTATTTCAAAATCACTATGCTCTTTGATCTTACAGAACTGTTGATATGTTTTGGAGTAAAAGCACGTAAAAACCCCAAGTACAACCAGAGCTTTTTAAACTCTAGAACTTATCTGCTACAGAAAGCCTTTGAGGTGTGTAACCAGTGTGACTTTTTTTTTTTTTTTTTTTTTATTCTTTATTTTTCATTGTGCAAGCAATAACAATGCATCTTAACCTGCCACGACAGCACATGCAAGTATATTTTGACACGGTTGTACAATTGTATGACAGTTTGGTCTTGGCACAATTTTTAATTTTTTTTAAAGATAGACAAGTTGTTCTACCACGTTTGCTGCAGGTCTCGTCAGTTTATAGCATTTAGCGTTTTACAAAGAAGAGAGGTAATAGATGTGACCTGCATAAAATAATGATTAGCACTCTATTTGACAGGGTGAAGTTACATGGGATTAAGTCCCAGGCCATAGGTTTCTATGCATTCCGCCAGTGTGTCAACATGTTAGCTAGAGCATAATAGGCACAAGTGGAGCATATATATGTTGGTAAGGCTGTAATTTTAAGCATGTTAAGCAGTATTAGTAGTTTCTAACTCAGGAAGAAAACAACAAGTATAACATTTGTTTTTATATGAGTGTATGCCATAGTCCGTAGTTATCGTGGGTGGCCATAGAGTTTGTACAGTTCAGACACTTTACCCGATGCCTGCCTGTGGGTGTACAGTGTCCTGCTGCCCTGTTGCTTGCCGCAGGCTTACCCGGCTCACAGTGGATCGGCAGGTGGGAGCTGTCGGTGGAGGGGTTCCACCTGATGCCTTCTTGATGATGTGCCTTCTGTTGTATCCCCACCGATGTCACGGCGGTCTCTCAGGAGGGTTCCCGCCTTTTGCTCTGTGAGTGCGAGCAGGGTTGCGAGCAGGCTGGGGGAGTCGTCGTCTCTGGCGCCATTTTCCAACACTTTTCCGCTTGGGGATAGTTTGTCGATGGCGGGAGCTGGGTGATGTTACGGCGGGTAAGGCGACTTTTGGCTTGCAGGGCTGTGCCTGTTCCAGTTTGTCAGCTAGTTTTTCCCAAAAGGCTGCAAAGGTGCGCTCTAGCCGCTTCAGGATATCAGGCTCCTCTGTGCCGTGGCTTGTTATCCACGTGGCATCTGCCATTGTAGTTTGCCCAGTTGTTGCGGGCTGACCGCGTGGTCCAGTCGGATGCCCGCAGTATGGCCGGGCTTTCTCCCATGGTTGGACTGGTGCGCGGGGGGGGGGAGTATCGTGTCTCCCGGGCCACCAGCGAGAGGATGGGGAAAGCGGCCGTCTCTCCCCAGATCCAGTGCCTGCAGGCCACGGTTAAACATCTCGGGTTCTCAATCGAGAGGTATCGAGAGGTTCAGTGAGGCTCACTGATCTCAGGTATGGCAAGCTCATGTAGATGCGAGCCTCCACCAGTGTGACTTTTAAAGGCATTTTGTTACCAAATAAGAAACATTAAAAACTGTTTTCTCTACTTGTAAATTCATACACCCAGGGGTTGGCAACCTTCAGCACTCCAGATGCTGTTGACCACATCTCCCACAATGCTCTTACAGCCATAATGCTGGCAAAGCATATGAACTAATTATTAATTATTTTGTGCAGAAAGTTAGGCACGTTTGATGATGAAACATTTGGTTAAAGTTAAACAAATTATTAATAAATAAATAGGTTAATACCTGAGAAAAATAGTATCCTCTATGAAGTACTTGTCAAAGAATATGATCAAGTTTGGGGTAAAACAGACATTATCTATCTATCTATCTAGATATTACAAATGTAACTTTTATGTAAATGTACCATACATAAAAATTATAACAAAGTAACAGAGATATAGAAACCCGCATATCATGTATAGGTTTATTTAAAAGGAAAAAGCATGTATTTTTAGGAATGCAGATTTCCTAGCTAACTACCAGCATAACTGGTAAACATACTTTTATGCAGCTCACTATTTACAGGTGCTTATGTCAAATGGGCCTTTCTAATCAATGTAAGAGGTGATATTTCAGTCTGCATGTAGACTGTTACCTATCAAACAACCTTTCCTCCACACCCTTTCAAATTGCCCTCCATTCAGTTGTTGTTGCAAGCTGACACTTCTATGACAGCTTGATTATGTAATAACACCCGCTACACCTAGTATATCCTTCTAAATATGCATAGTTGCCCGGATTATTTGATGAAGATGCAACTGACACATACATTACTATGGTCAACATATTGATGAAATAATACAGGTGTCACATGCCATCACTTTTATCAAAGCTTACTACTTGGTGATACAGAGGTTGTGTGAGTTTGATTGATGCATATCTTCTGCATGTGTCCTCATTCTGCACAGTGCTCGTGAATCCTGTTTCTCTGCAGTTGCAGCATTGGTGTTTTCTGTGATAATGTTGCCCTATGACAACTGTGTTCATGTGTCTGCATTGGTTACTTTGTTTTTGCTGTCCTCATGACGTCTAAGTGGCCACCATTATTCTATTGGCTCCACCTTACATGAACTGTACATGGTGACATGTACATAATTTACTGCATACAGGAGCCTGGGAACTGGGGTAGAAATTTGTTTGGGAACAGGTTGAGGAGCAATATAAAATCATTCCTATCCTATTTATCTACATTTCGGGTTGGGCAGGAGACATTTGGCTGTTCTACATTCAGCAGGTTGACATGAGATTTTTAAGATTATTTTTGCAATTTATAACATAAACTTTATAAAATCACAGTAATATTAAAATATTTTACTGTCAAGTAAGTATCCCTCAATAGTTAAGGAGTTAATTATTTTTAAATTCAATTATTATTAAGTCTTTCTCAGTCAAGTGCATGCACATTTGTTGAATTGTCTTCCGTTTTTGACTTAATCTTTATCTCTGTTGAAATCCAACTATAAAAAGTATCCTTTGTGTGTTTTCTGTTATTTGACACAATCTTTCTCACTTTCCATACTCAGGAGAATGTGAGGCTTAACAGGAAGGGAGAGAGATGTGGTTTGTACATGTGAATAATGTTTAATAAAACACTGGGCAAGTTAATAAACATTTTTGCACGTAAGCAACATTCTCGAAGATTTATAGCTTATGTTGCTAATAGAAAAAAGAAATTACAAACGACGATTCTTTTTATTTCCATAACCTTGCAAACTAAATTTATTTTTTTATCTGACCTTGCTAGACTAGCGCAGGATTTTACAATTAAAGTATTTAACGTACATTAGTGTGCATGGTTTTTTATAATGTTTAATTTTTTTCAATGTCATTGTTAATGGATGCAGACAAACTGAGCTACAATGTTAAAACATAATGGAGAGAGTTTTACTGTATTTTATTTATAGCATTTTCTCTTAGACTACACTGTCATCAATCTACATATAGCAATACGTCCCTTATTGACTGGATAATGTCATAACTGTCTGGTCTGCTTTAAAAGCCAATCTACTAAATATGTGTCCTTAGCGTGGATCTCATAAGTAATTCATTCTTTGCCAGACAGACCTTATGATACTGTATACATCCTAAAACAATGGATTGCATCTTAAATTGTTGTAGTACTCTTGGGAAACATCTTCATGAGATGCAAGAAATAAGCGTCACAATTGGGTAGGCAGTCTACAGACTGGATTCTTAGTGCAAATAAATGGAGACACACCAGTGATGCCAAGTCAAGAATTGAGCCATAAGGCTTGCAGAGTTCCTCTGAAAAAAAGCATCTCTGGTGTGCCAAGAGGGTAGACTAAAATGTATTTTGCATAAGCATTAGGTCTTGAAAATAATAACAAAAATTAATGAGATGTACCAAGGATTAGGTTAAGAAAAATAATACATATAAGTTGAAGTAATATGGGAAAATAAAACTTTTTCAGAAGTGAACAATTCAAAAGAATACATTGTAATGCACCCACATTCTCTAAGGAATTCTTGAATAAGTACCCACAAAATTAAATGTATGAACTTACATGACAACAATACACTCTGTTTTGCATGTGCCTGACAATTGCACAGTGATATCTACTGGATGGGTATATGAAATGGACTAGGGAATGGGGCTTCACATAACAGAAAGCCTTAACCAAATATTATTCTTATGGGAAACACCCCAATAGCGATAATTTATAATTAATATTATGCTGGGCATTGACTAATTTCAGTGCTAACCTGACTAAACTTTGAGACTAAACTCATTGTATTCACTTTGGTATAGTTCAAAAGTTCAAAAATTCACTGACAGTTTGTCCAGTTTGCTAAACGCAAGGGAAATACTTCATCAATGTGGTTTTGTTTAAATTTATCCTAGTTTAGCTTATCTACTGTACTCACAATCAAGTTAAAGCCAATGGGACACGATCCATGAGTTTTCAGGGGGTGTCAGAACTGTATTGTGCTTAGTGAAATCAATGGACTTTCTCATTCGTGGGGTGGGAGGAATGCAATATTATCTAAGTTGCAACATTTTATAAAAGGGAACTGTCACTTCTCTGGAATTTATACCACTGCATAAAACATTGCAAATCACCTATAATTTGTGTTAACCTTTTTCATGAGATGCTCTGTTTTTTATTACATTTTTATTAAAGACTTTGCAAATGAGATCATAATATAATTCAGACAAGGCAAAGCCAGGGCAATGATTAGCAATGAGGAAAATAAACATCTATATTCTTCTCTGTATGCATTATCTATGCTGACTGCCCGTGCACAGGACAGAATGCACACCAACGAAAACTATAATTGGAAAATGACCACCTATTTTATTGTATTATAAAGATAATGCATTTACAGCATAATGCAAAACAATGAAAACAAAGTGAGATATGTATCTTTAAAGTTCCCTGCAGATGCACTGTTTAGCATACCTATCTAGAGTTACAGGCAGACCACTGCCTCACCAAAAATAGATCCACCAATCAGGAATGTCTTCTACTGGTCTATGGGATCTCATCTTATTTCATATACCCTTGTTAAGCAGAGGTTTAAGGGATTAGTGATTTGTCACACAAGACCACCCCCATTCATCGCTTAGGATGAGTGGTACTACTCTATAAATTGATAGCTGTGATACAATGACTGCTATCCGTTAAAACATAGCTCATCTCAGGGTGGTGAACTGGGCTATGTGCACTGACCAGCTTCCCTACTGTGCATAAACACTCCATCTATCTCACTTATAGGAGTAGAGATCTCAGTATAAATGCTGCAGGCATACGTTGGACAAAACCTACATAAGGCAGCTGAAACTGGGCATTCTAGCTACCTTATTGACACCTCTGAGGGTTGTCTAAGACATCCCTTTTAGGACACAGCTTCAAAAGCTTGTCTTACCCTTAAGGACACAAGCCATTTTTGTACTTTTTGCTGTTTGTGTTCAAACACAATTTGCATCTCTGTCATTTATTGCACCAACACATATTATATACAGTTTTTTTAGAGGGCAAACAACGCTTCAATTTGGTGTCAGATATACATAGATAAATTCTCATTAATTATAAAAAACATTCCAAAAAATTGAAAAAACAAACAAACAAATGTTTTTTTGCCCACAGTTTTGGCAATAATAGCGTGTGCATAATACAGGGAGTGCAGAATTATTAGGCAAATGAGTATTTTGACCACATCATCCTCTTTATGCATGTTGTCTTACTCCAAGCTGTATAGGCTCGAAAGCCTACTACCAATTAAGCATATTAGGTGATGTGCATCTCTGTAATGAGAAGGGGTGTGGTCTAATGACATCAACACCCTATATCAGGTGCGCATAATTATTAGGCAACTTCCTTTCCTTTGGCAAAATGGGTCAAAAGAAGGACTTGACAGGCTCAGAAAAGTCAAAAATAGTGGGATATCTTGCAGAGGGATGCAGCACTCTTAAAATTGCAAAGCTTCTGAAGCGTGATCATCGAACAATCAAGCGTTTCATTCAAAATAGTCAACAGGGTCGCAAGAAGCGTGTGGAGAAACCAAGGCGCAAAATAACTGCCCATGAACTGAGAAAAGTCAAGCGTGCAGCTGCCAAGATGCCACTTGCCACCAGTTTGGCCATATTTCAGAGCTGCAACATCACTGGAGTGCCCAAAAGCACAAGGTGTGCAATACTCAGAGACATGGCCAAGGTAAGAAAGGCTGAAAGACGACCACCACTGAACAAGACACACAAGCTGAAACGTCAAGACTGGGCCAAGAAATATCTCAAGACTGATTTTTCTAAGGTTTTATGGACTGATGAAATGAGAGTGAGTCTTGATGGGCCAGATGGATGGGCCCGTGGCTGGATTGGTAAAGGGCAGAGAGCTCCAGTCCGACTCAGACGCCAGCAAGGTGGAGGTGGAGTACTGGTTTGGGCTGGTATCATCAAAGATGAGCTTGTGGGGCCTTTTCGGGTTGAGGATGGAGTCAAGCTCAACTCCCAGTTTCTGGAAGACACCTTCTCCAAGCAGTGGTACAGGAAGAAGTCTGCATCCTTCAAGAAAAACATGATTTTCATGCAGGACAATGCTCCATCACACGCGTCCAAGTACTCCACAGCGTGGCTGGCAAGAAAGGGTATAAAAGAAGAAAATCTAATGACATGGCCTCCTTGTTCACCTGATCTGAACCCCATTGAGAACCTGTGGTCCATCATCAAATGTGAGATTTACAAGGAGGGAAAACAGTACACCTCTCTGAACAGTGTCTGGGAGGCTGTGGTTGCTTCTGCACGCAATGTTGATGGTGAACAGATCAAAACACTGACAGAATCCATGGATGGCAGGCTTTTGAGTGTCCTTGCAAAGAAAGGTGGCTATATTGGTCACTGATTTGTTTTTGTTTTGTTTTTGAATGTCAGATATGTATATTTGTGAATGTTGAGATGTTATATTGGTTTCACTGGTAAAAATAAATAATTGAAATGGGTATATATTTGTTTTTTGTTAAGTTGCCCAATAATTATGCACAGTAATAGTCACCTGCGCACACACAGATATCCCCCTAAAATAGCTAAAACTAAAAACAAACTAAAAACTACTTCCAAAAATATTCAGCTTTGATATTGAGTTTTTTGGGTTCATTGAGAACATGGTTGTTGTTCAATAATAAAATTAATCCTCAAAAATACAACTTGCCTAATAATTCTGCACTCCCTGTATGTCCAGCTTAGAAAAAGTAATTCAAAATAAATTCATTTATGTGTCTTGATTTATACAGTACATTATATGTATAGGATTCCACCTTGTTTTGAAAGTTACAGGTCACAAAATACAAGGACTAAAATAAAATTTCAATGTCAAACTATTTTAGAAGTTGGTATGTTGGTCTTGTAGGTTTAGTAGCCATCACAGAAAACAACATTGCCACACAAAAGTATATATTTATATAAAGTAGAAATCACAGGCTATTTACCTAAGGTTAGTTTGAAATGTTTTACTTAGCCATTTCATCGCCAATCTCTGCTAAATATTGGAGTAAAATTGTGTTTTTTTTCTCTATTTTGGCATATACACTTATAACAAGGTTTTTGTAATGTGTATGCCGTAAAGCTAATGTGTGCTATTCCTGCACAGTTCAGTTACATCTGCTGAGTATAACGATACCCCCATTGTATCACCTTGACACTATTCTGTAAAGCTACAATGCGTTATAAGAGACAAGGCTATTTTAGTTTTGTAACGGAGCTCATGTACCCCGACTGGGTACCTCCGCCAAGGACCGCTTCCTAGCTGGAACAGGGGACAAACCGCAGCACTTCTGCCCACGGTCGCTGTGGCTTGACTGGGTCCTGTAACTGCTCCCTCCTGGAGCTGAATGGGGAATTAGCTCTATATACCCCGAGGCCCTGGATGACACTCAGTCCTGAGAGTTCTAGTCTTTACAAGGACTTTCCCCATTGAATCCTCCACACTTGAACAAGCTGGAACAGTGATTAGCCCTTTCCACTCCCAGTAACCATCTGACACATAGTTCTAGGAGTACAAGCTGGAATACCTTTAATGACAGCCACAACTTGCCTTATATGCATGTCCCCATGCAAGGGGCACTCTGCCCTGGACCTGAGAGTAGACCAGAGTAAAAACATACACACAATTACATTGGCTCTCAGGTCCAGGACACTCCCATACAAAACAAGACAATCCCTGTGCCTGTTAGGGGCTACAAGGGGTGATTTGGGTTGGAACTCAACTGCAGCTTGTAAACTCCCTAATTACAATAGTAAAGAAATGGAGAATCCTTAAGTATCAATACTGTAGCTTTAAGAAAAGAGAGAATCACTGGTAACGTGATTCAACCGAAGTTTTAATAAGAGTTAAACTTAAATGAATTGCATTTAGGCAATAATCCAATAATAAGAATTGCAAGTAATTCAACAACACAAAGTTCAGTATTCAGTATTTCTTCAGAGATGCATTAAATAACTTTAGTTCATAGAGATGCATTAAGTAACATTAGTTCATGAGAATAATCTTCAATAGGAACAATAATCAATTAGCTGAGAATAGTTGCAAAGCAAGAACAGTTCATAGGGAATAAGCATGATGGGAGTTGTCCTTCATGAGATTAGTAACTTGTAGCAATGAATATATTTGCAGAGCAAGAAACAGTTCATAGTGAATAAGCATGATGGGAGTTGTCCTTCATGAGATTAGTAACTTGTAGCAATGGAAGTATTTGCAATGCAAGAAACAGTTCATAGAATAAATGATTTTGTAATCAATTAGCTGAAATATATACTTAAGGTTTATATGGGTAGTCCTCCAATAGTCCAGACATATTGTCCACTTGTAAAGTAGCAAAGTTTCCTTTCTCTAGTAATCCTTTATGGCTTGCAGCAATCCTTGCATTTGCTCAAAGGCTGGAAGGGGTTGTCTGGTCCAAGTTTCCCAGTAGCTGAGCCTATGGAGCTTCCAGGAGGGAGCTCACACGTTAGCTCAAACAATCAATCACCAAGCACCCTCCCTCTGGCCCAGTCTCCCTAAATACTGTCAGAGCTGTGTCAGAGGGGGGTGGAGTCAGGCTCCTCACTGCTGAGAACTTAACCCTGAAGTGTTACTCCATGACAGTGCCTGGGAGATAATTGAGTCAAGCAGTGTACAAAACTCAATTATCTCCAGGCATAAAAAAACACACATTTCCCAAACACCCCAAAAGCACCTTAAAAATACATAAAATACCACAAAAGTTACACGATAGCCTTAACCTGTGTGACCAACATATCCCAAAATTACCCAGATCAGTTCAGGGGTTCAGGAATTTCCTGGAAGTCATAATTTGATCGCACGCATTGTCTCATGCTCAAAACAGTTCCAGAGAGTCAGGGTTTGCAGTCGGTCTAGTTCGGTAGTTTAAAAATGAACAAACTACCGAACATAGTCAATAGTCTTACCCTGGAGCTTGATCCCCTTGTTTGTGGGAACATTTGCACTGAACAGTGTATTCTAAGTGTTATTAAACTGAACACATGCGATCATGGAAGTCCAGCGGTGTTCGTGAGTTTCAGTGTCCAAAAATAGTTTCATGAACTCGACGACCAAACACCACTGCCTGTGTTCGTGCAAACAAGTTGGCCACCACCTCGCGGTCGTCCATAGGAATTGCGGCTACCCAGATGAACACTTAGAACACTGCTGTGGAAATTGCTACAAAGTATCAATTAGACTTAACAAGCTCCAGGGTGGTCGCCGGTTCGTGCGGCTGTTCAAATCCTGAATCATATAGTCCAAATAAACAAACGGAGACTTTTACATCACATTTTCCAAGGTCCATAGTCTGTTGGCAGGAGGCTTGCAAGCAGGCTCCTCCAGGAACTCATGGCAAACTCACTTGAAAAGGGGAGTTTGTCACTACTTTCTATGGTTAGAATGTTTGTAGATGGATTTGACAGGCCTATGTCTCATTTTAGGGTATATCTGTGTGACAGTTCAATTAACCCCACAAAGGGCTTTCATTTAATAAAGTAGACACCCCATGGTATTTTAAATGTCATTTATTGTGCCTTAACTTGTCACCATTTTTTCACCAATTTATGTAAATGTTAGTGGTTAGGGGGAAAAAAATGCATTTTTACATATATGTTGCATTTTTGCTGAGTATTTCTTACACTTGATATGTACCACTGTCATAAAAAAAACAAACAATTATGCTCAGTTACATTTTCTGAGTAAAACAATATGCCCAATGTATGACCTAGACACTATTTTGTGAAGTTACAGTACTGTAAAAGAGACGTGACAAGTTCAGGTTTTTAAGTGTGAATTTTCATGGAGGGTTTTGATGCATCCGTGTGCCACTTTGGAGCACTTGAGCAGGCTACATATTCCAACTACACCATAAAGGCATACCATTTCTTAATGAAGACATCCCAGGGTATTTCAAAAGGCATATTTTGAACCTTAGCGTGGGATCATTTTTCCTCTAGCTTGTACCAAGTGTAGTGGTAAAAAACTTTTTTTCTGCCTTTTTGACATACAAAGTGAGTTTACACAGTATATTTTGCAAACCTTATGTGTGCAAACCTTATGTGTGCTATGATATGTTGCTCAGCTATGTCATCTGAGTACAGCAATACCCCGTATGTACCTTTGCCAGGTATATGTGGATGTTAAAGTGGCACATTTGAGACGCAGCCATTCAGTTTGTTTCTAATGTTGAAGTTTTACGCTGTGTCCATGCTTCATTTCAGAGTAGTTTAGCTGGTTGGTTATTCAAACTTTCCCACAAACACATACTATTTATTAAAGAATACACCCGGGGTAATTCAAAGGGCATATTGTGAACCTTGGCATGGGATAATTTTTTCTCTAGTTTGTTCCAGGTGTAGTAGTAATGAGCATTTTTTTATGTATTTTTTTATTTTTTGAAACTTTTTTTACTTATTACATTTTTTAAACTTTCTTAAACTTCTTAAAACTTTTTTATACTTTTAACATTTGTATTAACTTTTTTTTTTACCGTTAACCCCTAACTAGCAGTATGCAGCACTAACAGTAGATTCCCCAATTTCTCATAACTCCCACCCACAGCAGCTATCAAAATATATAATTTTAAACTATTTAAATTAATTAACAAAAGAAATTGAACCCCTGAGGGTTAAAAAAAATAAAAGTTAACCCTCAGGGGTTAAAAAAAATCAGATCATTGTATAATACTGTGATCTGTTTTTTGATCACTGTAGGTAGAGATCAACTGGCAGGTAAGTGGTTAATTTTTATTAGGACTGGGTAAAGAGGAGTGGGATTTTACTTTTTAAAAACGTTATTAAAATATTTTTTTTTACTTTTTTAATCTTTTTTTTTACTTTTTAAAAAACTTTTTTTAACGTGTACCTTTGGCTAGCCTAACACCAAATTCCACACTAACTTCCACCCACCTCCGCTAGCAACATATATAAATTTAACATTTTTAAAAAATAAATAAAAGTTAACCCTCATGGGTTAAAAAAAAATCAGATCACAAAAAAATGTAGTCCCTGCCAATTGATCACTGTAGTCAGTGATCAATTGGCAGGGAAATGGTTAATTTTATTAAAGCAGGGGAAAGGGGGGGTTGGGATTTAACTTTTTATTTATTTATTTATTTTTAACAGGGAGAATATCAGCAGCACTGATCTGTCTCCCTGCACTTCACACAGAAGGCGGAAGCACAAGGAGGCGGATCAGGAGTCCCTGTAGCACATATACTAACTCTGACAGCCCTTCAGAACGATCACAGCTGCATGGACAGCGTGATTGGGTGCTCCTGGTCTGCTTTGAATACCGAGGCAGACCGGAGGAGCGTCAACCCCACAATCTGGAGTTAATTTTAGTGCATGACGGACCCGGTCCATCATCCGTCATTATGAGGTTAAGTAATACCATGTTGTAATGGTGCTTAGAGGGACCCGTAACTCATATATTCATATATATCAAAATGTATAAATTAAAGCATTTATAAACTAACAGTTTTCAGTAGCAGACCTTGAGAGGAACAAATAGATCATATATTTAGGATACCTTAAATTAGCTTGAAATTAGTTTAAATTAGCTCAGTAGGGAGGTTTCATGGTTTATTTACTTCTCATTTTCTGACCAGTTCTCTAGATGAGACTTCTCAATTTCAGGCCATATCAGAATTTCTCGACATGTGCATCTGAGAAACCCCAGAATATAGTAATCTTATAGTAAATCATTACTGCATTGTATGTGCAAATCTGAAATCGGTATGGTTTACCAGTTTGACATTCATTAAGTTAGGATATTTTTAAAATCAGACCTGCCAAAGGTATTTCACATCTTTACTTGAGGAATATATATGTAGTAAAAGAAAGTCTTAAATATGACAACACAATTTAAATAATAAAATAATTCATGAAAAGAAAAATGAAAGATATAACTTTGTAAACTGTTCTAAGAAAGGGAGTGCCTAGAATTGCCTATCGGCAGATCTTGAAGAATAAGATACCAAAAAATGCCTGGGCAGAGGCGATTATAGTGATTAAAAAGGTCAAAGATTTAAATCTGGATTTACAAGAGGTTAAACATGTTAACGTTAAATCTCCAATTTATTTTTTTTATATATAACCTACTTTTTCAGCTTATAAAATGAATTCTTGGTATAACATTTTTGTTTACGGTAATTAAAGTAGTAGGTATCTCTTTCTTTTTTGTGTTGCTAATAAAACGGCGTAAGACTTCTTTCCTTATATATAATACAGATTAAGGAACAGCACACATTACCCTTTTTGTCTTTACTTTCTTTACATGGCATATTAAAATAAAAACAAACTTTCTGACAGATGTATGATAAAGTATGTACATTTTGAACTACATAGTTTTGACATGGCTTGTTTTTTGTTTTGGTAATGCTTCAATAGAGGCTGTTTTTCCAGTTTTTGCATTCCTTCAAATGACCTTTTTCCCCTTCACTTATGCTTGTTTTACAGTCACATTTTGAAATGAGGAAATCATACATTCTGAGCAGGCATAAACTTGAAAGTTCAGCTTCAAACTTTAGATTTTCTTTGCTTCTAGTTCCTTAAACAAAAGTGTTATCCGTTCGAAGTGAAAAGCACCAGTTGACACATAATGCTTATGGCCCAGATGACCAGTTTCAACCTTCTAACTGCTGTTAGATTGAAACCCCCATATTTTTTAAATACTTTTTTTTTATTGCTTTACAACATTAATAAATAAATAAGTAAATAGGTTTACAATTGCACATGGATATTTGTCAGATTCACAAGTTATACACTACTACTAATAGTAGCGTTTACACAGCAATGTAATATACAGCAGAACAGTATCATACATATATTTCATATATATGTATATATATATATATATATATATACAATTATTTTCAGAAATCAAACCAGTATAAATGTACAAATAAACGTAGTGATGTATATAAACATGGCATATGTATGACATTTATATTCAAAACATTAATACTCAATCAGTCAAACTCCTGTATATTTATTTACTCGTTAGTGTATCCTAAACTCCCTAAGATAATTCCTGTTCTATTTCTTTGTTACTATGCCGGGCGTTATAATCCTCATATTTAAGATGCTTTTATCTATTTTCTTATTTTAAGAAAAATATATAAAGAAAACCAACAACAGTAACTAAAAACAAATTAGGGTAAAGAGGGGAGAGGAAGTTGGAAGGTTGTGTGAGAATTAACATTGAATCATGAGATTCTACAAGATGGGATGAGTTGGTATACTTATGGACTATTGTTAGTATTCATTGAGTCACATTTTGTGTTTTGATGTGAACCAATCACACCAATGTTTGGTATGGAGATCTATTGTACCCTGAATACATATGTGTAGAATCATACATACATATGTGTAGAATCCATTCTCTGAAATATTTTTACTACTGAAGGGGCGAATGCACTTTTCCAATGATGAGCTATGCTAATTTCTGCTGCTATCAGTATATTAATTATCAGCTTTCTATTAGGAAGAGATTGAAGCTTGGGAAGTATATGTAGTAAGTAATATTCTGGTAGCCTTGGAATTGTGATTGTGATACCACTAATTTTGTTTGCAATGTCAGTGATATCACTCCAAAATTGAGATAGTACTAAACATTCCCAGAAAACATGCACAATATTTCCTGAGTCCAATTGGCATCTCCAGCAAGTTAGATCAGCCTCTTTATACATTTGGGAGATCCTTTGGGGAACCATATAACAGCACATCAGCAATTTGGTATGTGCTTCCCAAAGTGATAAGCTGTGAGAGGAGGCTTTGGTATAGCGTATGGAAGATAACCAATGCTGTAAACGGAATACTTTGAGCATATATTTTGCAATGTTGCATGTAAGGGAGTTTAAACTCCTCTTGAGTGTTACATAAACTCTCAACTCTCTAATTGTGTGAATACCTTATGAGTCATAGATTCATAATTTTCTCGAATAAGATGTTGGGGGTGTTTAACAAGATTGATCCCCAAATATGTTGGTGATTTGTGACGCCAATCAAAATTATAGGTGGTTTCTAATATGCATACTGTCTGCTTAGGAAGATTAATTGTAAGGGCTTGCATTTTCAAAGTGTTGTTTTTGTAAAAATAAATATAACCATACTCATTCAAAATGCGTAATAAACATGGTATAGATTCTAATGGTTGTGTTAAAAAGAGTAGTATATAATCTGCAAAAAGTGCAACTTTCTTTTCTCCTATAGGGGTGATCAGCCCTCGAATAGAAGTGCTAGCTTTAAGTTGTCTGACTAAAGGTTCTAAACACAGTATAAAAATAAGGGATGATAAGGGTCAGCCTTGGCGTGTGCCATTAGATATCGGCAAGGCAGAGGACAAGAAGCCAGTATTAAACACTTTAGCGGTTGGATGGGAGTATAGCACCATTATGCTCTTGACAAACGCCCCTGAAAATCCCATTTTGGACAGGGTAGCCACCATATATAATCAGTTAAGCCGGTCAAAGACTTTCTCTGTGACCAACGCTAACAGAATACCTCTTTGAGAGTTGCCCTATCTAATAAGTCTTTAAAAAAATCGTGTGTTATCCCCCACTTGTTTTTTTTGGAACAAATCATGCTTGCTCATCTGAAATAAGAGAGGATAATAGGGGTTTAATGTGCGTAGCTAACAACTTTGCGTACAGTTTAAGGTCAGCGTTCAACAAGGATATGAGACATAAGTTTGCACATAAAAATTGAGTTTTATTAGGTTTTGGAAAGGTCACGATGTGAGCTTCCAACATTTCCTGAGGGATGTTACTAGGATACCGTATACACGGTGAACAAAATTATAAACGCAACACTTTTGTTTTTGCCCCCATTTTTCATGAGCTGAACTCAAAGATCTAAAACTTTTTCTATGTACACAAAAGGCCTATTTCTCTCAAACATTGTTCACAAATCGGTCTAAATCTGTGTTAGTGAGCACTTCTCCTTTGCTGAGATAATCCATCCACCTCACAGGTGTCTCATATCAAGATGCTGATTAGACAGCATAATTATTGCACAGCTGTGCCTTACACTGGCCACAAGTCAGTATCTGGTGTGACCACCAATTGCCTCACGCAGTGCAACACATCTCCTTTGAAAAGAGTTTATTAGGTTGTTGATTGTAACCTGTGGAATGTTGGTCCACTCCTCTTCAATGGCTGTGCGAAGTTGTTGGATATTGGCAGGACCTGGAAAACGCTGTTGTATACGCTGATCCAGAGCATCCCAAACATGCTCAATGGGTGACATGTCAGGTGAGTATGCTGGCCATGCAAGAACTGGGATGTTTTCATCTTCCAGGAATTGTGTACAGATCCTTGCAACAAGGGGCCATGCATCATCATGCTGCAACATGAGGTGATGGTCGTGGATGAATGGCACACCAATGGGCCTCAGGATCTCATCACGGTATCTCTGTGCATTCAAAATGCCATCAATAAAATGCACCTGTGTTTGTTGTCCATAACATATGCCTGCCCATACCATAACCCCACCGCCACCATGGGCCACTCGATCCAAAAAGTTGACATCAGCAAACAACGCCTGTCTGCCATCTGCCCTGTACAGTGAAAACCGGGATTCATCCTTGAAGAGAACACCTCTCCAAAGTGCCAGACGCCATCCAATATGAGCATTTGCCCACACAAGTCGGTTACGACGGCGAACTGCAGTCAGTTCAAGACCCTGATGAGGACGACATGCAGATGAACTTCCTGAGATGATTTCTGACAGTTTGTGCAGAAATTCTTTGGTTATGCAAACCGATTGTTGCAGTAGCTGTCCGGGTGGCTGGTCTCAGACGATCTTGGAGGTGAAGATACTGGATGTGGAGATCCTGTGCTGGTGTGGTTTCACGTGGTCGGCAGTTGTGAGGCCATTTGGATGTACTGCCAAATTATCTGAAACGCCTTTGGAGATGGCTTATGGTAGAGAAATGAACATTCAATTCACGGGCAAGAGCTCTGTTGGACATTCCTGCAGTCAGCATGCCAATTGCACGCTCCCTCAAAACTTGTGACATCTGTAGCATTGTGCTTTGTGATAAAACTGCACATTTTAGAGTCTTTCATTGTGGCCAGTCTAAGGCACACCTGTGCAATAATCATGCAATCCAATAAGCATCTGGATATGCCACACCTGTGAGGTGGATGGATTATCTTGGCAAAGGAGAAGTGCTCACTAAGCCAGATTTAGATGAACAATATTTGAGAGAAATAGGCCTTTTGTGTACATAGAAAAAGTCTTAGATCTTTGAGTTCAGCTCATGAAAAATGGGGGCAAAAACAAAAGTGTTGCACTTATAATTTTGTTCAGTGTAATTAAAGAGGTTGGTTGTGTGCGGGATGCTTTTTTTTTTCTTCAATTTTATGTAGTAATAGTTAGATAGGCCATCTAGACCGGGTGCTTTATGTTTGAGCATTATCTTAATTGTGGTTCGCACTTCGTCTTCAGTAAAAGGTGTGTCAAGTTCTAGAGCTGGTTGACTAGTAAGGGATGGAAGTTGCAAATTTCCTAAAAAATCCTCGCTATCCCCTCTAGTAGGAATATGAATTTATTTAAACATTTATAATAAAGTGACAGTTTTTCAACAATATGTTGGGGATTGAAAATTTTTGGCCTTAAATTAGAGACAATGTAGGGGATTTTCACTTGAAGATATTTGGATTTCCGTTTATTTAGCTAGCAATTTGCCTGCTCTATTACCAGATGTGTAATAAATTTGCTTTAAAGATCTCATTTGTTTCTCGGTAGTGAGTAAGGATGGTGAATGTAATTCATGAATAAAAGCATCTATTTTTTTTAACTAGAGATTTGTTTAGGGGCCCTTTTGTTTTGAGCCTCAATAGAGGCTAGATTCTGGAAGAGTCTTGACTGGGTTTCACCTACTTTCCTTTATGGTAAAGGAACCTAACTGTATAACACTGGACACAGTGTATAACAGCTTTATGAGTCAGCCACATGCCTTCAACTTGCCAAATAGAGGCTATATTTTCACGGAAATAGTTATTTAACTATGTACATGGGGAAAATAGGAGTAGTATCTATCAGAGGGGTATAGGTTATGCCATGTATCATACATGTCATTAGTATGAAGCAAATCTGCTAAGTAGCAACTAAGATGGAATGAAGCCGAAGTAGGTGGTTTATTGCAACTTCTCTGTATATCCAATAAGGGATCTAGTGTACTGTTAAAATCACCGCATATGATAAGATGTTACTTCGTCATCTGTGCGATCTTGCGTAACGCACCTTGAAAAAAGGATTGTTGTGATTCATTGGGTGCATATAGGCACATTATTGTTAGTTGTATGCCATTTAAACTGCCCACTAATATCAAAGTCCTGCCATTTTTATCTTGATATTGTTTTTCGAGGGTAAAGGCCCAATCTGCATGAAAATAAATAGCAGCACTTCTTGATTTATGAGGGGAGTAGGCGTGAAACGCCTTAGGATATTTCTGGGATTTTAACTGAGGAAGATTACGTTTACAGAAATGAGTTTCTTGAAAACATACAATTGCTGCTTCTGAGTTATACAAAACCCCCATATTAAGGAGGAATATGGCTTTTATAAAATAATTTTATTTGAAGAAATTGCAATCAATAAAAGCAAAATTGTTAAAGATTAATCTGTAACTTACATAAAACTTCATCTATATACCATTTCAGTTAAAAATACTTAAAATCTTGAGTTAGCTGGTAATGACCAGTACCATGGCTAGGCTAGTATATTTCTAGATTTATTCTTCCAATTACCAATATTTTAAAGATAGGCAGCAGGTCATCCATTACCGTATTATTATTTATCCTAGTCTTCTAATATTTGTAAATGTTAAATGTACTTTGTCCAAGTAAAAAATTACTCAACATCAGAAAATTCCAAAGAAAATTATTGAAAAGAGTTTTCAATAAACAAAACAATGGTATTAACCTGTCACAACAAGAAAAAATGTTTCATTTTGTGAACAAAAGGGACAACAATTGGTAACTTGAAAATGTATTTAATTCATATTTACAGCAAGTGTCCTATACAAACTCCACTCTAAAGCCCTTTGTCTTTTAGCAAGCTCTTTTGATATATACCCCCAATTCAGAAAACACATGCATGTAGTCATTGGGGGTATATCTAATAAACAGAGTGTGACGGACCGCCTGGCACCCAGACTGGGTACCTCTGTCAATCACTACTTCCTAGTACTAACGAGTACCATAAGCACTGCACTGGAACACTATAACTACTGCAAACCCCAAGAACCACAGCAGCTTGGTTGGGATCTTGCTGTGTCCTACCCACCCTGGACCTATGACCAGGATCCAGCTTCCAGTGGGTAGACCTCTCTTAGTCCAGAGAGCGTAGCAGGAACAAGCTCTTACAAGAGCTTAGTGATTATACTCAGGGAAATATAGTGATTATAGCAATCCCCCAGAGTGTATTTCTCCAATCCCCCAAACATGAGCCGAAATTTCATGAAGGTGCAAGATGATCTAAGCTTTAATGGTTCAGGTTGGCTTTTATACAATTCTCCAGGCCAGACGAACACCCCCTGGACCTGATGGGGCACAGGAACACAAAGGACATAAACCAATCAGAACAAACATACAGTCTGTGACATGCTCATGTACAACACACAATCCCTCCCCACTGCTTGGGAGATAATTGAGTAAAGTCCTGTAAGTAACTCAATTATCTCCAGGCAGAAAAATCAAATTTTCACAAAGTTCAGAAAGTACCCCAAAACATAGCATAGCCCTGATCTGGATGAACAACATATTCAAAAATCACCCAGATCAGAGCAGGGGTTCAAAAGTTTCATGGAAGTCTCTTTTGGACCGGCCGGCTTGCGGCCGGTCTAGTTCGGTAGTTTGCAAATGAACAAACTACCGAACACAGTCAATAGTCTTACCCTGGAGCTTGTTCCCTTCATCTAGACGAATGATCTCACCGAACAGTGCCCTTCTAAGCTGAATAGAAATGAACACAGGCGATGATGGAAGTTCAGCGGTGTTTAGGAGTTTCTGTATCCGATTTCAGTTCCATGAGATTCATGCCCAAACACCGCTGCCTGCGTTCATGCGAACAAGATGGCTGCCACCTCGTGGTTGTTCATAGGAATCGCGGCCACCCAGACGAACAATTAGAACACTGCGGTGAGAAACGTTCCAAGCTGTTAATAGGTGTTAACAAGCTGCAGGGTGGTCTCTGTTTGGAGTATATTAGCCAGTTCTATTGCAGGGGCCATAGTCACTGGGTAGGAGATTGGCAAACAGGCCCTCCAAAAACTTGTGGCAAACTCACAGAAAAAGGGAAGCTTGTCACACAGAGATTTCATTTTTTTTCTTTTTTATGTGGGCAGTAAAGTGCTCCTTTAAAAGAGCTTGCAAAAGCTGCAGATCTTGTGAACTGCAGCCTTAGTAAGCCCTCCCCTTTATTCTCAGAAGAAACTTTCTTCTTTCTCTGAATTGGTGCACACGTGCATGTGCTTGCACCGGCTCGTAAACACGCGCACACAGTTAAGTGTGTGTGCACCAGCTCATGCTCGAGCACGTCTGGTCTGAGTTCTGTGAGTGGGAGCAGGCACATTCAAATAGAGTGTGCCTGCCACTTCCATTAGCTCAAGGGAGCTAACGAAAGGAGGCTGGAAACCTCCCAAGCTGTTTGATTGACAGCCCGGGGGTGTTCCTTAGCAAATTTATAAAACACCCCTGTCAATCAATCATTGGTTAAAGAAATAAGTGGATCGTGATAAAACATAGAAGCCGCAATGTTGTTAATAATTAAAACTTTTCTTCTAAATGAGTGTTGTGGGAAGAGACATTGCCCATTTTCCAATCTAGATTTTGCTTTCTCCATAATTCCAGTCCAATGCTTCCAAACTTCCCTCTCATTACCCGAAAAAATAAATATATATATCTCCTAAAAAAGGTCTCCAATATTTTGCTTGCTTAGAATTAAAGGGAAACTCCAGTGCCAGGAAAACAATCAGTTTTCCTGGCACTGGAGGGTCCCTCTCCCTCCCACCCCCCAATCCCCAGTTGCTGAAGAGGTGAAAACCCCTTCAGTGACTTACCAGAGGCAGCGACAGGTCCCACGTCGCTGCTTCCTCCTCCCCCGCCGCTCCTCCTTCTGCTTACGTCGGCCGGTGGGCGAGACTGATCTCGCCCGCCTGCCGCGCATGCTCATTAGCGCACCCCATAGGAAAGCATTGAAAATGAATTCCAATCCTTCCCTATGGGGAATAGAGCGACGCTGGAGGTCCTCACACAGCGTGAGGACGTCCAGCGACGCTCTAGCACAGAAAACCTGTGCTATGAAGCAGGAAGTTCCCTCTAGTGGCTGTCTAATAGACAGCCACTAGGGGAGGACTTAACCCTGCAAGGCAATTATTGCAGTTTAAAAAAAACTGCAATAATTACACTTGCAGGGTTAAGGGTAGTGGGAGTTGGCACCCAGACCACTCCAATGAGCAGAAGTGGTCTGGGTGCCTGGAGTGTCCCTTTAAGTAGTCAGTAGCACTATAGAAGAATTACAGTACATGTTATGGTTACAAGGTTCCATGTTCCCCAACCCTGGGGAATTCTGCACTTTCTCGTAAGCTAAGGTGATTGACCAATGAAAGCCTTAATTTTATGTTTTTTGTAAACTGGGCTGTAGTTAATGTATGAAGGAATAAGATGTGAAATTATATTATTCGTTCATTACTCTTTGAAGAATATCCAGGAAATAAGATAAGAGTTATCATTGCTCTATTAAGCCAGATCACCTCCAGATATCACTGGCCTCCAGCAAAGCTAAAAAGTGTCAGAACACAGGCAAAATGACTGAGTACCCATCCTCCTTCCTTTAAGAACGGCATGATTCACAATAAACACAAAAATCAATTTCAATTCAACTCCTAGGCACGATAGTTTTCTTTAATTTCCTTACTTTAACCTTGTCAATCCTTAATTAATTCCTGCAAAGTTCAATACAACACAGTCATACATTACACCAAACATTATCTCAACTATAAACACTTACCGAGGCAACAGGCTCCCAGCATTCATTATTTCATAAGTCTAGTGATATTATGCTTGTCATTATTATTCATATTTTCTTAGCAGCACCATCAGTTGAAATTGCTGTCTTTTTAGGAATTAAAGTGTTATACGTGAATATGAATATCTTTTTAATGCAGCAGAAAAAAAGCTATATATTATTATTTGTTTATAGGAATGCTGTTTGAACTAAACGAAAAACATAACACCTCTAAAAACAAAAGTATTATATGTTTTATTTTACTTTTATTAGGTAGAATTGTACACCTGTTTGTTAAAGGGACACTATAGTCACCAGAACAACTACAGCTTAATGTAGTTGTTCTGGTGAGTATAATCATTGCCTTCAAGCATTTTCATGCAAACACTGCCTTTTCAGAGACACCTCTAAGTGGCCACTCCTTAGATGGCCACTGGAGATGCTTCCTAGGGCAGTGCTGCACAGTAGGCAGCACTGCCGTTCAGCTTCTCCATGCTATGCATGGGGACGCTAAATTTCCCTCATTCAATTGATTCAATGCATCTCTATGAAGAAGAGTTGATTGACCAAAACGCTAGGATCCTATAGGGATCCTAGCGTGTCTTTTAAACAAAGGCAGCACTTGTCGGAGACAGCATTCTGATACTTCTTCTGGGAGGCATTTCCAATCCAGTACTGCATGCCCCAAATGTCAGTTGCAATGGGTAGCTATTTGTTCTTGTCACATGACTGCTTATGATTTAAATTCCTATCTCATTGGTAGAAAAATGAGGTTGATCTTGGTACCTTTTCCAGATACACAGATCAGCTCCCAGAACTCAATGATGGGAGAGGCATGGTTATGATGCCACAAATCAGCTGTTGTGAATGTGTGTGTGCAAGAGGTGGTATGTGACTGTGAGTGTGTAAAGCTGTATGTAAATATGTGTATATGTATGGAGGACACAGGATGATACACTGGGAGATATGTCGAGGTAACACTGTGGGTTATGAGAAGATGTACTGTATCTGAGAACTTCATGAGGTAGGATTTTGCAGTGGGGGAAAGAATCACTATGTCTTTGGACCCAGGAAGCACAGTGTCTTAGGCCTTACGTATTTATCAAAAATAAATTAGGGTAAGGTTTTCCCACCCATACACTCACCATACTTATGTAGAATGAATCCTGCTATAGCCCATCCCCTAGTCATCACACATACTGTATATAAAAACATTTGCAAAAATACATTTCAAAAACAGTCTTGGCCTCATCCAATAGGTCATTAAGGAGTTCTTTATCAGAATCTTACAGATCCTTTCTTTAAACAATCACAAACAATCAATATATAAAATACGATGTCCATAAACACATTATGCAAAAGTACATTTAATAAAACAAATAGTAAAAAAACAAAACTAACAAAGCAATAGAACCTGTGAAAATAAGCTGATTGAGTTAACTGCAGACACACAAGGGCAGTGATGGGATGTTATGGAATATACATTTAGATGATTCTCTCCCACAGCCTGTTTTGATATTGCGGTTGCTCAGTATTAGCTGGTCTCACTTCTTCAGTGTTATTTGGGACTCTATGCGTGATGATGCTAAAATGCAAAACAGTTAATCAGCATGTTTTTAGGAAACTATTTCCTTAGGAATTTATTTCAAAAACCTGCACATTTATGCCACTGCCTTATCTTCCCTTTGTCTTCAATAATTCTATTTTCTTATTCACCTATACCCATAATACAACATTTTTTTTAAATAAATTCTTTATTTTATTGGTTTTTGGTTTTTGTATAATGTGGGGAAGGGATTACAGAAAGAAGAAGTTGGGATGAAGCATTTGTTTTACATATAACATTTTGTAACAGTTTTAACAATTCAGGTGTTGATATTTTCATTGAGCTGTCCTGCCTAGGTTACATCAGTTTTCTTTGGTGGTGTTTGACATGAGTTTGTAGTTCCCAATTCTTGGAAGGCTTGGGGGTCGGGAAAGGTTGGTTCAGGCAGCAGAGGAGGTGTAGGGGGGGGGGGGGTCTGATTAGGATAGAGGTTCATTTGTTTTGTGTGATGACCCTTCATCGTGTGGAATTGTATGCCGGGTCTTGAGCACACCATGTGTCTATTCCTTTGAGCTTTTGCTATTGTTTTTTGGGTAGTGTATGTTATCTCTCATAGGGTCTTCGAGTGGGTCCCTAGTTGGGTTGCTGTGCAAGTGAGTGTAATTCAATTAGGGCGTTGTTGGGTTGCTCATATTTATCATATTGTGGGTGTTGATCTGCCAGTGTTGTCTCTGTTTAGGGCGGGATGTAGTTCCCTCTTTCTAAAGTCACTGCAGTGTTTAAAGCGTTGTTGGTTTGGGTCTTGTTTGTTGCTCCGTTGTTTTGCAGATTCTGTGATAAGTGTGCCTGGATCCCTGTGCGGTGTAGTGGTCAGGATTATTTTGTCATCTGGTGTAAGCAGGGTGGTGGGAGGGGATCCAGCGAGGATCTTATCTGTGTGCATGGGCCATTGGAGGCATCAGTTTTTCCCTAGGGTCTCGTTGTCATAATACAACATTTTAAGAAATTTACATCATTGTTTGCTGCTATAACTCAATGAAAGCAATAATGATACCATGCTATGGAAAGAGTATTTATGTAATATAAGATGTAACGGATCACCTGGCACTCCGTTGAAGGATGCTCCTAGCGCTTCCTGAGGACTCTAAGCACTGCAGCAGACACCACAACCACCGAACCGGAGAAACATATAAATCCTCTCAAGCATATGAATGCTGTATACAGCCGAATAGGACAAACCATGCGAATAGGTTTCCACTACTAGCAGTCAAACTGGAACAGCATACAATAAATCCTCCCCCAATAATGAGACGACACTTCAATTTGAGGGTTAAGCAGGAACTCAGGTTTAATGACATACACTCTGCTTTTATGCAATTCTCCCCTGCAAGGGAGACACCCACATACAATTATGCATTACCCAATCACACAATGGTTACATCCTACAGATTCCCTCCCCTTAGCCTGAGAGGTAACCCAATTATACGTACAATTTAAACATACATTTTACCCAACTTCCATAACTCTAAAACCGTACATCCAATATTAATAACAGTCACATATTATTAATCAGCACATTCCAAATACAAACATACCCAAAAATTATTCGAATCCGTGCATCCATTCGGGAGATAGGTATAAGTCACTTTTGACCGACCGCAGGCACATTTTCATGCCCAAAACAGTTCCATGGATTTGGGCTGTGCTTTCGGTCTATTTTACACCGAGAAAACGACTAAGTCCCATTCGAACAGGCGTTCGAATCTTCGAACGGGACGTAGTCTCCAGCCGCGGTGTCGAGGAAGGTCTGGGTCAGCGGTGTTCGTGCAATTGGGTAGCCGAAAACAGTTCCATAGATTTGGCTGCACACACCGCTGACCGCGTTTAACTAAGTTAAAATGGACGCCGCCACGTGTTCGTTTGTCGAATGGCGGCCACTTCGACGACTTCGGCACTTCGATGACTTTGGCACTTCGACTGCATTCGAAGTGCCAGTTTAAAAGTTGTAATACTGCTCCCAAGTAGTTAAAGGGCCAGGAACAGCATACATAAATCCATTGTGCCCAAATATACTTCTTACAGGGTTAATACACCCCAGGGCCATAGTCGCAGGGCAGGAGGTTAGCAACCAGGCTTCTCCAGTTCACAGTGGCGAGGTTGGTTCCACCACATAAGACATTGCTATATTGTCATTATATGAAATGCTATCTAGACCATGCCTATTTCAGTCAACACATTTTTTTCTCAATACTTTTCACAGTCAAATATTTTTTGTTAAAATGATTGATTTTTTTTCTTTATTATTTTGGGGTGAATAGGTTATCGTTTCAATGCATATAGTTACATTTTATATTAAAGGGACACTATAGTCACCTGAACAACTTTAGCTTAATGAAGCAGTTTTGGTGTATAGAACATGCCCCTGCAGCCTCACTGCTCAATCCTCTGCCATTTAGGAGTTAAATCCCTTTGTTTATGAACCTTAGTCACACCTCCCTGCATGTGACTTGCACAGCCTTCCATAAACACTTCCTGTAAAGAGAGCCCTATTTAGGCTTTCTTTATTGCAAGTTCTGTTTAATGAAGATTTTCTTATGCCCTGCTATGTTAATAGCTCGCTAGACCCTGCAAGAGCCTCCTGTATGTGATTAAAGTTCAATTTAGAGATTGAGATACAATTATTTAAGGTAAATTACATGTTTGAAAGTGAAACCAGTTAGTTTTTTTTTTTATGCAGGCTCTGTCAATCATAGACAGGGGAGGTGTGGCTAGGGCTGCATAAACAGAAACAAAGTGATTTAACTCCTAAATGACAGTGAATTGAGCAGTGAAATTGCAGGGGAATGATCTATACACTAAAACTGCTTTATTTAGGTAAAGTAATTTACGTGACTATAGTGTTCCTTTAACAATACTATTGTAGTTTATAATTTTACAAATTTTATCTTACACTAACAAGCACAATCAAGGCTATTTTAGGAGTACACATTACTCTACAAATATAGAAAAATTTATTTCTAGGGTTACTTTGTTTCTCTTTATTAAAAATTATGAAATTGCACAGATGTTAAAGTGTCTGAACCATTATTTTCCCTGAAAATAGAAAATGACTCTGAAAGCTCGAATTTCATCCATCGTTTGGCTCAGCAGATTTTTGGTACCAAAACGTTGTGGATATGAGCCCTATATATGTCTATATTACGTATATATTTTGTAGTACACTAATAAAAGTATGTTACCAGCATTTGGGTCACAGATGAAAAAACACTAACAAATAAAGGAAAAAGAGGAGGTATACCATGAATCATCTCTTTTTTTTGGTACCATGGGTGGAATCCAGAATTACAAATCAAAACGACCATGCTCAGCCATTCTGTTTTTCGGTTGATTTTTTATTTAAGTACATTTCAGCTTTCCAAATTCAGAAGATACACAGTTTGGACTGAAATTAATCTGCATCTACTAAGCAATGGGATTTTAAGACAAAGGACCTGGTTGGGTCCAAACGTTGCTGTTTCTTGCACCAATAAAACTGCTACTTTGGCTTTTACCTTGAGTGCCTGGACCATAGAATTCCAAGAATGACAGGGCTGCTCCACATTGCATCTGGAAGCAAATGGGAAACAGAATGATCTCAAAGTGATCCTTGGCCTGGTATTCTTTCATTTTATGCCAGGGTTAGACTGAACTTGATCTTAACACAGCTTTGTAGATAGAGTTCCTCAATAGAATCACAGTTGGCCAGAGCTACGGTCATACTGACAAGACAAGAGAAGCCTGGACTGTGAATTTGATAGTTATTCAATGTCTCCCTTAATGAAATTGTGCAGTTGTTTATGTCTACATCTATTATTCATCACAATTTGTATCATGACATATATTTGTGATGTTTCTGGGTTTTTTTTGTATTCTTCTTATCTGCTTATGTGTTTACATGCCAAAAAAAAAAATAAAAAAAAAAAATGTCCTCAATAAATCAGATTATTCCTTTAAAACTGGTTTATGTGGCTGTGAGTGCTGGATTGTATCCCATATGCTTGATGTATCTGCTATCGTTGCTGCTTTAGTTACAGTGAGAATATAATAATGAAAAGCACATGTGTATCTTTCCAATTATCGCTCGGTAGTAAAGTAGTAAATATCCCTTCATGAACTAATTGGGTTAACGGGCTTAACCTTGGAATCTGTAAAGTATGAAAACAGTATGATATATTTGGCATCTATCCTATAAGTAAAAATATTTAAATTGTCTTCTAGCTTGTTTTTAATTTTTATATCTTACAATATGGGATTTTGATGGTGGCCAGCTAGTATCAACTAGCGTATAAAAATACAAGTTAAAGTACAGAGTATGAAGTCTATCAAATATTTTCTGCTGTGGAATTTATTCCATTCGAGGTTAGAAAGGTAATATGTCAAGGGCCGTGAAGAAAGCTTATTAGCAGTTCTACTGATATCCTCTGTAGGAGGCATTGGTGTGTTAGTCACACTTAACTATTTCCAATTCTAGAACATAATTAAATCATTAAACAAATAGGAGCTTGAGGCCAATGTCCAGGGCTAAACCTTTGATGACAAATGTCCTATGTCCTTACAATCCCTAAATCATACTAAGTAAAGCTGGACCTACAAAAAGCATTATATGGTCCAGTCAATGCAGATTTAAATGGAATTTTATGTTAAAGCCTTTAAAATTATTTGAACCTTACAGTAAAACTGGATATCAGCAACTGTGGTTAAATGTATTAGGTACTTAAGAATAGAGTCACTGGTATATTATGAGGAATTATTTTTTTTCTGGTAAGAAAATGTAAAAGCTATCCACATTATTCTATTTTTGCAATACATTTATTTTGATACATAGTGTGTTTTCTACCTCAGGGGGATTTCAAACAACTTAGAAGATATTGGGTTCAACTACAGTTTTGGTGACACATATTTTTCTGCTTTGGCTGGTTAATCTGAATGCATTAAATATTTGTGGTATTAAGCATCTGTTGAAAGGAAACATGCAAAGTTAGTTAGAAATGGATGATATCGAATTAATGAAACTAGACATTAAGTGAAACCAGGAAATATTTTACTTGGATACGTAAGCAGGTTTTTAAATAACCAGATAACACTTTAGAAATAACAGATACAAAATGGACTAGGTATGCAAGAGTCTAGAGCAGTGTTTCCCATTTGGTGTTCCGCAGAGACCAAAATTGGGATCCAAGATGGGCGCTGCTACCTGCTGTTCCCGGAAGGTCAGAAACAGCAGAGATAACGCAACCGCGATCTCATAAAAGATGGCAGGAGCGCGATCTTAAGCGCGCCCTGCCATCAGCCCACCTTGCCGTCAGCACGTCTTGCTGTCAGAGCCTGCCCTAGTGTCTGCCCTGCCTCCCACCCTGCCATCCGCCAGGGACACTATAGTTACCAGAACAACTACAGCTTATTGAATTTGTTCTGGTGAGTAAAATCATTACCTTCAGGCTTTTTGCTGTAAACACTGTCTTTTCAGAGAAAATGCAGTGTTTACATTACTGCCTAGTGATAACTTCATTGGCCACTCCTCAGATGGCTGTTAGAGATCCTTCCTGGGTCATGGCTGCCTTAAATGCATCCTGATATTTAGTATCTCCTTCCTCTCCAGGCAGACACTGAACTTTCCTCATAGAGATTCATTGATTCAATTAATCTCTATGTGGAGATGCTGATTGGCCAGGGCTGTGTTTGAATCATGCTGGCTCTTCCCCTGATCTGCCTCCTTGTCAGTCTCAGCCATTCCTAAGGGGAAGCATTGTGATTGGATCAGGCTACCACTTCTGCTGATGTAAGAAGGCAGTGGGAAGGTCTAAAGGAAGCAGTGACAAAGAAAGCAGCTGCAGATTTGAATACAGGTAAGATATTACTATATTTAGGGAGGCATGAGGGGGACAGGGGGGCTAGATGGTGGTTCTAACCCTATAGGGTCAGGAATACATGTTTGTGTTCTTGACCCTATAGTGCTCCTTTAGCTCGCCGTGAGAAAGCTTGCCCAGCCGTCAGCCAGCCTGACCAGCCATCAGCCAGCCAGCCGCCCAACAGTCAGCCAGCCAGCTCTGCCGTCAGCAATTTTCTATCACTCATGGTAGAGGAGTGATAGAGAGTGGAGCTGATAGTTAAAGCTCTGCTATTGTCATAGATAGAAAGCTCTGTTAGGTAGGGACATATAGATCTCTGTTAGGTAGGGACATAGAAAGCTCTGTTAGGTAGGGAAATAGAAAGCTCTGTTAGGTAGGGGCATTGAAATTATCTGTTACAGACATTGCAAGGCTCTGTTAGGGACATTGAAAGGCTCTGTCAGGGGCATTAAAAGACTCTTTGAGGGTAATTGAAAGATGTTCTGTCAGGGTCATTGAAAGACTCTGTTACGGGCATTGAAATACTCTGCTAGGGACATTAAAAGGCTCTGTAAGGGACATTAAAAGGCTCTGTCAGGGGCATTGAAATTCCCTGCTAGGGACATGAAAAGGCTTTGTAAGGGACATTAAAAGGCTCTAACAGGGGCATTGAAAGGCTTTGTCAGGGACATTGAAATTCTCAAACAAAATAAAGATAAAACCAGACACAAGGAACAACCTTAAACGAAAAGCTGCCTCCCTAAAGGCACACTCCAAAAGCCTATAAAGACAAAATATAAACACAAAAAGGTGGAATGAATCCCACCTAATGGGGGCGCTAGACGTAACGAATGAACAATGCCCTGTAAGGGATAGTAACGAAATAATGCTCTATATAAACTAGAGAAATCTTATAGAAAAGTGAAATTTATTCTGCATCACAGTGCAGTGAATCCATATAAAAAAATACCATAAAAACAAGATATAAAAATATCCAATATACAAGTAATAAACAGTAGACAGTCCTATTACGAGACCTGGGAACAATTGCCCTACATACACCACTAAATAGACCGAAGCTGTGTATGAGATAGACTAAACAGCTCCTGGTCGCGACCTCCAGGGCTGAAATATACTTGCAACTCGGTCAGTGGTAATGATGTTGTGGTCTCTGGACGTCGGCTGGATGATGAATGGGGCTCAACGCGTTTCGTCCCGCTGTATTCGGGACTTCCTCAGGAATTCTCTGCTAGGGACATTAAACGGCTTTTTGTAAGGGGCATTAAAAGGCTCTCTCAGGGGCATTGAAAGGCTTTGTCAGGGACATTGAAATTCTCTGCTAGGGACATTAAACGGCTCTGTAAGGGACATTAAAAGGCTCTGTCAGGGGCATTGAAATTCTCTGCTAGGTACATTAAATGGCTTTGTAAGGGACATTAAACGGCTCTGTACGGGACATTAAACGGCTCTGTCTTTGGCATTGAAATTCTCTGCTAGGGACATTAAAAGGCTCTGTAAGGGACATTAAAGGGCTCTGTCAGGGGCATTGAAAAACTCTGCCACGGGCATTGAAATACTCTGCTAGGGACATTAAAAGGCTCTGTAAGGGACATTAAAAGGCTCTGTCAGGGGCATTGAAATTCCCTGCTAGGGACATTAAAAGGCTTTGTAAGGGACATTAAAAGGCTCTAACAGGGCATTGAAAGGCTTTGTCAGGGACATTGAAATTCTCTGCTAGGGACATTAAACGGCTTTGTAAGGGGCATTAAAAGGCTCTCTCAGGGGCATTGAAAGGCTTTGTCAGGGACATTGAAATTCTCTGCTAGGGACATTAAACGGCTCTGTAAGGGACATTAAAAGGCTCTGTCAGGGACATTGAAATTCTCTGCTATGGACATTAAATGGCTCTGTAAGGGACATTAAACGGCTCTGTACGGGACATTAAAATGCTCTGTCTTTGGCATTGAAATTCTCTGCTAGGGACATTAAAAGGCTCTGTAAGGGACATTAAATGGCTCTGTCAGGGGCATTGAAAAACTCTGCCACGGGCATTGAAATTCTCTGTTAGGGACATGAAAAGGCTCTGTAAGGGACAATAAAAGGCTCTGTCAAGGGCATCGAAATACTCATTGAATGACTATGTGAGGGGCAAAAAACTGTTAACTGTATTTTTCAAAGTGTTCAAATCTTTTTGCTCCAAGTCTAACTCAAAAACCCTGCTTCAGTTCAGTTCTTTCTAAAAGCGTTATCAAAATCAGCATCCCTTTCAGTCAGGTTGTGAGATCTGTATTTTTCAAAGTGTTTCTTTTTTTTTTTTTTTACCAATAAACAACCATGAATTTGGAAAGTTGGTAAAAGCAGGTAACTCTTCAGAGAAAAAAATATTACTACTTCTGCCTGTTCGGCACTTATAGAAACTGAGAAAAAAGATACAACTAAAAATCTAGAAAAGAGGCCCGAAATAGTTGTATCTACTGTTCCTCAAATAGCAGTGATAAGTGACAAGTAAAAAAAAAAAAAAAAAGCAGAAAAAGAGCAAACAATGCTAGTCAATCTTCTTCTCAAACAAAGAAAAGATTATATGATGATAGCTACTTGTCATTTGGATTCACAAGTGCCAGAAATGAAGATTGTCCTGAAGCACAATGCGTACTTTGCAATAAAATATTGCAATACAGTTCATTACCACCTGATAAATTACGTCGTCATTTTGAGCAAAACCAAGCAGAGTACAAAGATAAAGACATTGACTTTTTTAAGCGAAAGCTAAAAGAGTATCAGAAGAGTAAACAATTTCTGAGCAAAAAATGTCAAAATGCTAATGAAAAAGCCACAGAGGCTTCTTACAGAGTGAGTTACCGCACACACAATCGGGGAATCACTAATAAAACCATGTGCAAAAGAAATAGTGTCATGTATTTTAGGTGAGACGTTGAGTAAAAAAATTTAAGCTTTGCCACTTTCCAACAATACAGTTTTGCGCCGTATTCATGATCTTGCTGATGACATCCATACTGAACTAATTTCTCGATTGCATCAATGTGATGGGTACTCACTGCAATTAGACGAGTCCACAGATATTGCAGGACTTTCAGTTTTGTTGTTTTTTGTTAGATATTATTTTGACAGATTGAAGAAGACTTGCTTCTGTGTGAAACTTTGAAAACTGATATCACTGGTGAGAACATCTTTAACTGTGTCCAGAAGTTCATGAACACACACTGTATAAATTGGGACAAATCTGTAGATGTGTGCAGTGATGGTGCCAAAGCAATGGTTGGGAAAGTGGTAGGCACTGTGACACGAATAAGAAACGTAGCAAAAAACAGCACCAGTTCTCACTGTGTTCTTCAAAGACATGCACTGTTAGCTAAAAATATTTCAATCCCACTTAAAACTGTGCTAGACGAATCGGTCAAGATTATTCATTTTATAAAAAGTAGACCATTACAATCACGACTATTTAAACTTATATGTGAAGATATGGGTAGTCACCATTCTGCTCTGCTTTTGCATTTAGAAGTCCATTGGCTATCACAAGGTAAAGTACTTGTTAGAATGTTTGAATGGCATCAAGAGTTGTTTGCATATTTCCAGGATCATAAATTTGGATTATCTGATCGATTAACAAGCACTCTGTGGTTATCCAAAGTAGAATATCTTGCAGGCATATTCATAAAATTAAATGACATATGTTTATCACTCCAAGGAAAAAACACCAATATTTTTAATGCAAAAGATAAAATATTTTCACTGTCTTGTAAGCTGCAGTTTTGGACCTCATCTGTTGAGCAAAATAATTTGAACTCTTTGCCAACACTTAAGGATTTTCTTGAAGAATCAGAAATTGAACTTGAAGATGAAATTCGCAATGAAATTGTAGATCATCTTCACCATTTAATCACATGTATTAATCAGTATTTTCCATTCTTGAATGAAAACAATAATGACTGGGTATGAAATCCATTCATAAAAGGCAAACCACCCAATTTTTCTGGTGTGGATTTTGAAAATCTGATCAATATAACTTCTGACAGTCAACTAAGTCAAAAATTTAAAGACATTTCTCTTTTTGCCTTTTGGGGTGATTTACGCGAAGAATACCTAGAATTGTCCAAGCGGGCAATCAAAGTTCTGTTGCCATTCACCAGCACATACTTATGGATTCTCGCTCTACTCTACAACAAAAACAAAGTATCGAAATCAACTTGATGCAACTGCAGACATGCAAATACAATTGTCAACAATTAAACCAGATATAAAAAGAATTTGCCAGCAAAAGAGAACATTACGCTCTGCTCATTGAAAGGTTTGAGCTGCACTGCGCTGCGCTACTCTACGGCACACATTTTTTTTGTTGGGGTTCCAAAGTTTTGCTATACTATGTCAAAGGTTTCCAAGGGAAAATTTAATTGGGAAACCCTGGTCTAGAGGTATCTCCGTTAGAGGTTCCTTCTTGCATCTGGTTGTGGATGGATCGTGAGACAAAGGCTTAGTCTATCAGAAAATGGCTGATAGAAAAAAGTAAAACATCAGCTTCTGGTTTGTCAGGGCAGACAGTTGTACCAACTGGAAAAATCTAGTCAAGGACCCCACAAATGGTTTTGATGGGCCAATAAAAGAAGCTTGAAAAGCTTGTATGGAAGAAAGTATCTACCTTAGCTGCAAAGAGCTCTGATTAAATCTTGGGATGGATTTATTAAATAGATGGCAGCAGTCAGAGAATTACAGTTATACAAATGTGTTATTATATGGAATAGTAACACAACTTAAAGAGATCCTACTGTCAATGTCAATACTCAAACCCTGTTATCAGCCTTTAATATATTTGTGGTGTGAAAGGAGCTCAATAAACGGAAATACAGAGTATTATAACCACTTTTTTCCCTCATATTTCACTCTGAAGGTTAGTAGAAAGTGAGGGAGATGTACTAAAGCTAGGTTCCTTCTTGCTTGAAGACAAGTTGAATATTGCACATTCTATCAACTCAATGTTAATACAACTGTAAGTAGGTTAACACATCAGGACACCTGTATTATTAATAATATTATAAAAAGTACAACATGAATTTGCTCTGTAGGAATTAGCATTGTATAAATGGAGATAAGCACATAATTACCTTCTATAATCTAAATAAATTCAATAGCTGTTTAGCAAATTAGTATATGTGTGTTTTACATAAGATAGGTAGCAATACAAATAGCTACTTCCTAAATGATACGAGCAGAAAAATCACATAGATACTAGACAGGAGGCATAGAGATTGTTAGTAGTTGACCCAGGGAGTATTCTCTTGAGATAATGGGATCAAAGGTGATTTATAACCAGATGGTTGGGACTCACACTTCTAAAGCCCCAGCGGTAATTGATACACTATGAGTATTTATAGGGATCCTGCTTATTCCACCATTTCTTTGGCCAATAACACATATGTCAATAGCCATTACATTGTAATGTATGTAATATTTTAATAACAGAACAGTAATTTCTATCATTGATAGTGTGTTAGTATCGAACACTTAAAAAAAAAAAAAAAATATTGCGTCTTATTGCTGTCTGGGTGATGTTTTCCCATTGATCAAATTTGATGTCACCACTTCTTAGGACTCAGGGCTCCGCGGGTGGCTGTGAGGGGAGGCTGCAATCCTCTCACAGCACTCACCCTCGGTCGGTCGCTGCCCGCGGTTCCCCCTCCCCTTACCGGTCAGCGAGCGGCGTCCTCTCCCCTTGACACGCCGCTCGTGTCCTCCTCTCCTCCTCCCAGCGGCAGCATGTCTAACGCTGCACGCTGGGAGCCGGCACTAATATCAGAACGCCGGGGTCACTCATGTGACCCGGCGTTAAAGCTACAGCGCAACAATCACAGTGGGGGGTATAGATATCCCCCATGTGTGTTTGTTAATACTGATTGGAAGTTATCCAATCAGGATTAAGGCAAGGATTTAAATACTTACCTTTCCTGTCTCTCAGTGCCCTGTTGTGGTCTTTGCTTTATAGTATTGATACTGAACTTGTGTTTCTGGTTACATACTCTCTGGCTTGTTAATCTGACTTTGTGACTTTCTCCTACCCTTTTGACCTTGGCTTGTTTCTCGTTATTCTGTCTTCTGGTTCCCCTTACTCGGCTTGTCTCCTGACTATTCTGTGTGTGCTTAGCCCGGCCACTCTAAGGTCCGGTACTGCACATTTTCTGTGTGTGTGTTAGCGTGTTGGGTTCCCTGAATCGTGACATTACAACAGGGCCATAATGGAACCTGCTGACATACCACAGCTCCTAGTTAATCAGGAGGCTAGAATGGATGGCTTGGACCACCGTATGGATCAGTTTGCTCAAGCTTTGCAAACCATACTGGCTCGTACTGCACACTTGCAGCCTGCCGTTCAGGAGGCTGCTGCTGCTGTGTCCAAACCCATTCCCACTCCAGTACCCGTTCCTGCTCATGTAGTTCATATGACGCCGCCACAGCACTATAGTGGTGACCCAGCATTGTGTCGTGGTTTCCTCAACCAAATCGACATCCATTTGGTGATGAATCCACGTTTCTATCCCACTGACAGATCCAAAATTGCCTTTTTGATAAACCACCTGTCCAGGAGAGCTTTAGCATGGGCAAACCCTATGTGGGAGAATATGTCTCCTATGTCCTTTGCAGATTTTTTGTCAGCATTCAAATGCACGTTTGATCAACCTGGTAGGGTTGCCTCTGCTGGCAAAGCTCTGTTTAGGGTTCGACAGGGTAACAGATCTGTAGCGGATTATACTATCGAAACCCGCACTCTAGCAGCTGAAGTGGTTTGGAATAATGACGCCCTCGTAACAGCCTTTCAGGAGGGTTTGGCCGCTTACATACTGGATGAATAGCATCCAGGGAACTGCCTGTTCCTCTGGATGATGTTATAGACTATGTAATCCTTATTGATAACCATATTAGAGAGAGGCGTAGTCAAAGCCAGCTGGATACACCGGTGTTACCTGCTCTACCCAGTACTGCATTACTAGCATTACCCGCTCCTAGGCAACCATCCCCCGAACCCATGCAATTGGGTGCTACGGGGTTAACTGAGGCTGAAAGAACGTATCGTAGAAGGGAGGGGTTATGTCTTTATTGTGGAAAGAGGGGGCACCACTGAAATACCTGCCCTAAATTACAGGGAAACTACAGCACCTAAGGCCTAGAGAGGGGTCGGCCTCGGGTGTTATGACTTTGTCCCCTCATGTGTCCATCACCAGACCGTTTATTACGGTTTCTCTTTTGGTCAATAAAACCACTATAACAACTAAAGCCTTGATCGATTCAGGTGCAGCAGACAACCTTATGGATGAGAACTTTGCCAAAACCGCAGCCCTGACTTTGATCCGAAAGGCCACACCCTTGGCCGTTGAGGCCATAGATGGTAGACCACTTGAGAACCCACTGGTGACCCATGAAACCCAAGATATAGTTATGTCTGTGGGTGCTTTACACAAAGAAAGGTTAACCTTCCAAATAATTGACTCCCCTACTGCTTCCATCGTTCTGGGTTTTCCCTGGTTAGTTAAACACAACCCAGTACTTGATTGGGGTTGTTTAGACATACTCTCCTGGGGGGAATCCTGTCAACGAGACTGTATGACTCATGTAAGTCCTGTTTGTTTACTCAACGTGCCCACGGCTAAACCACTTTCTGTTTCTGTCCCTTCTGTGTATGCAGACCTTGCATTGGTTTTTGAAAAAAGGGAGGCAGATAAGCTACCTCCACATCATGACTATGATTGTGCCATAAGCCTATTACCGGGTACTATGCCTCCTAGGGGTAAGGTCTACCCTCTTTCTGAGAAAGAAAACCAAGTCATGGAGGAGTACATACGGGAAGCCTTAAGTAAAGGTTTTATTAGAAGGTCCTCCTCTCCTGCTGGTGCTGGTTTCTTTTTTGTGGCAAAAAAGCAGGGCGATTTGAGACCGTGTATAGACTACAGGGCTCTAAACAATATAACGATCAAAAATGCCTATCCGATCCCTCTCATTACTGAGTTGTTTGATCGTGTCAAAGGTTCTTAATATTTTACAAAACTAGACCTCAGGGGGGCTTATAACCTTGTTCGTATAAAGGAGAACGATGAATGGAAAACGGCGTTCAATACACGCAGTGGGCATTACGAGTATCTAGAGATGAGTGAATATACCTGAATAAAACTCTTTTCTTGCAACCTTAACCTTGATATAAGATTTCTTAAAAGTATAAACACAGAAAATATATCATAGTATAAAACTGTAAAACACACTGTAAAATATATACATAAGATCTTTCCCACTCACACTCTCTAGAGCCAAAAGATTTTAGCTCAGTTCTTGCGCCTGTAGGGTCCGTAAAGGCGACCCTCTCCCTTCTTGGGAACCTTTATTCTTCCTTTTTTTCCCAATCTAAGATATAGAGCATATATGGTGTAGTACCTTTGGTAAAAATATCTTATAATGGATAAAATATAAGATGGGGTACTCACAAACCCAGAGCCTTCGGTATAGGCTCAATGGAACAGCAAATGTGGTTAAGGACCACAATCCTTCTTTCTTTCTTGTAGCAGGAAAAGATTTTGCCAAATAGTGTCTTAGTAAAAATATATTTATTAAACTTTCACTTTAAAAGTATATAAAAGTATAAAACAATATCTATACAAATATCCACTATATAGGCAAAATCAAAAGAGTCCAATATTTACAGTCTTTTCATATTCCAGGACGCGTTTCGCCAAATAGGCTTCCTCAGCTGGATCAAAAAAAGGCATTTTATTCAATATATAGCGCTTCACCATCACCCTACGTTTTCATCCCTTTGTTTTAAAGATAAGATTTTGGTGTTATAGCAGCTTAAAGTGTATTATATTATATCCAATTGGTATATATGAATTTTGGTTTTTCACATTAGCGCTGGTACATCCACCCTTTTCGATTACGAGTATCTAGTCATGCCTTTTGGATTGTGTAATGCTCCTGCTGTATTTCAGGATCTCATAAACAATGTCCTTAGAGATCTGCTGCATGTCTGTGCCGTAGTCTACCTTGATGACATACTTGTATATTCTCCGGATTGAAAGACACATCGTACTCATGTTAGGATGGTGCTTAAGAGGTTGTTGCAGAACGGTATTTAATGTAAATTAGAAAAAAGCTTATTCGACCAAACTTCTGTACAGTTCCTGGGGTATGTCATTTCTGAACAAGGATTCAGCATGGATCCTTCTAAACTGGAAGCTATACTGTCCTGGCCTCTTCCCCAAGGACTTAAGGCAATACAGCGATTTATAGGGTTTGCCAATTATTATAGGAAATTTGTTAAAAACTTCTCATCCATCATTTCCCCTATCACTAAACTGACTAAAAAAGGTTTACACCCCAGGGTTTGGACTCCTAAAGCTATTGTGGCCTTCGAGACTCTTAAAAAGGCATTTGCCACTGCCCCTGTGTTACACCATCCTGATCCTTCCCTTTGTACTGGAAGTAGACGCTTCTGAATCAGGTATTGGAGCAGTGTTGTCACAAAGACAATCGTATGACGAACCCCTCCTTCCCTGTGGTTACTTTTCTAAACGCTTGTCTGAGTCTGAAAAGAATTACGACGCCGGGAACAGGGAATTATTAGCTATAGTGATGGCTTTTAAAGAATGGAGGTACTTGTTAGAAGGAGCTAGACACAAAATTCTGGTTATAACCGATCATAAAAATCTGTCCTATATCGCAGACGCTAAAAGGTTATCCTCTCGACAAGCTAGATGGTCTTTATTTCTCTCACGTTTTCAGTGCATAATCACATACAGGCCTGGATATCGCAATGTCAAGGCTGATGCTATCTCCCGCCAGTACGAACCTGTAGATTCAATTGCCTCCACTCCTGAGCCCATTGTACCTACAACTAATATAATAGCTACTACCCGTTTGGTTATTTCGTCTCTTTTTCTTGATGGTATCAATACATACCAATCCAAAGCACCCTCTGAGACTCCTATTGGTAAGCTATACGTAAAAGTAAAAGACAGTTATTAACTTTATTTCACACAGCCAAAACTGCTGGTCATCCAGAGGTTACCAAGACTTACAACTGTCTCCTCCAACAGTTTTGGTGGCCTTCACTTAAAAAAGATGTGGCAGATTATGTGCAGGCTTGCCGTGTCTGCACACAGTGTAAGTCCCCTAATGTAAAACCCCTGGGACTCCTTATGCCCCTATCTGTACCCAAGAAACCATGGACACACTTATCCATGGACTTTATTGTGGATCTTCCTTCATCTGATGGACAGACAGTAATTTTGACTGTAACTGATAGGTTCTCCAAAATGGCGCACTTCATTCCACTTAAGAAGCTACCTTCTGCGGTTCAGTTGGCTCAGGTGTTTGCCAAAGAAGTGTTCTGCTTGCATGGTATACCACAAGATATCGAATCTGACAGGGGCCCTCAGTTTGTCTTTCGGTTTTGGAGGGGCTTTTGTGCTGAGATGGGGGTCTCCTTATCGTTTACTTCCTCCTATCATCCGCAATCTAATGGAGCTGCCGAACGGGCAAATCAGTCTGTGGAGTTGTATTTACGCTGTTTCACGAATGCACACCAGGACAACTGGTCCCATCTCCTTCCCTGGGCTGAATTTGCCAGGAACACTGTGTCTCATTCTTCTACTGGCGTAAGTCCTTTTATGGTGGCTTGTGGGTTCCAACCCTCTGTCCTTCCCGGTGTGTTCTCCGACAAGGGAATGTCGCTTTGGACGAGCACCTCGCCTCCTTACGGAAGATGTGGGATCAGGTCCATGCTGCTCTTTGTCATGCGGCTGCTGCTCAAAAGAGATTTGCTGATCGTCGTAGGTGTGTGGCTCCTTCTTATGCTCCGGGTGATAGGGTTTGGTTGTCCTCTAGGAATCTCCGCCTTAGGGTTCCCTCGATGAAGTTCACGCCCAAGTTCCTTGGTCCCTATAAGGTATTGCGTAGGGTGAATCCTGTGTCCTACTCCCTGGCCTTGCCTCCTTCCATGCGTATACCTAACACCTTTCACACCTCCCTTCCAATGCCCTCCGCGCGGTCTCTAGTGACGTGTACGAGGTGGATGCTCGCCTTGATTCTCGTTTTTCTCGAGGTCGGTTGCAGTATCTAGTTGATTGGAAGGGTTATGGACCTGAGGAGCGGTCGTGGGTTTCTGTCTCTGACTTGAACGCTCCCTCTTTGATCCGCTCTTTTCATGCGCGGTTTCCTTTGAAGCCTTCGGCTTCCCGCCCTCCGGGGGGTCCTCGAGGGTGGGGTTATGTCAGGGCTCTACGGGCGGCTGTGAGGGGAGGCTGCATTCCTCTCGCAGCACTCACCCTCGGTCCGTCGCCGCCCGCGGTCCCCCCTGCCCTTACCGGTCAGCGAGCGGCGTCCTCTCCCCTTGACACGTCGCTCACGTCCTCCTCTCCTCCTCCCAGTGGCAGCATGTCTAACGCTGCACGCTGGGAGCCAGCACTAATATCAGAACGCCAGGGTCACTTACGTGACCCGGCGTTAAAGCTACAGCGCAACAATCACAGTGGGGGGTATAGATATCACCCACGTGTGTTTGTTAATACTGATTGGGAGTTATCCAATCAGGATTAAGGCAAGGATTTAAATACTTACCTTTCCTGTCTCTCAGTGCCCTGTTGTAGTCTTTGCTTTATAGTATTGATACTGAACTTATGTTTCTGGTTACGTACTCTCTGGCTTGTTAATCTGACTTTGTGACTTTCTCCTACCCTTTTGACCTCGGCTTGTTTCTCGTTATTCTGTCTTCTGGTTCCCCTTACTCGGCTTGTCTCCTGACTATTCTGTGTGTGCTTAGCCCGGCCACTCTAAGGTCCGGTACTGCACATTTTCTGTGTTTGTGTGTGTGTGTGTGTGTTAGCGTGTTGGGTTCCCCGAATCGTGACATTTACATTGCTAATCGATATTGTATATGGAATCTGGTAAGTTCCATCGTTGTAGATTGCTCCTCTTCTGTCCTTTGGTTGCTTTGTATATGCTCTCCCTCAATATATTCTATATTAAAGGAAGTTATTCAGATTGATTCTGACTAATGTTATAATGAACCATTTGTTTGTAACCTCAATGAGAAAGTTACAGTTTCCTTGAGGTTTTATGTAAGTGTTGGCATAGTTAGACCTCCATGGGAAATAAGAATCCAGCATGCACAAATGGGAGTAAAGAGAAGGAACAGGCAAGATAAGTAATAGCAGTTAAAGAATAGAATTAGGGGTCAGTAAATAAAGTGAAGTGTTTTGGGTGAAAATTAGATGACATAGGGTTGGGTTAGGTAATTCGAATAGTTTATTAATTTGTTTAGACCTGTACCTATTAGAATTTTAGACCTATACCTATTAGTGTCATTAAGAAACGCCTTAATAATCTAAAAAAGAAAAAACAATCTGGACCTCATCAACAGCAAAGCTGTTGAAGCTCAGTGCACCAACAATTGTTAATCCTTTCACAATCCTAATTAACAAATCATTGGTGTCTTGATACATACCCAAACTTTGGAAGTCTGCGAGAGTAGTGCCTATCCATAAGATTGGGGACACTGCTTTGGTTTCTAACTATCGCCCAATATCATTGCCCCCAGTATTGTCAAAAATCTTAGAAAAATGCGTTCATACGCAACTATATGTGTACTACCAACAATCAAATTATCTGACCCCTGATCAATCAGGCTTTCGTCAGCATCACCCCACTACAACTGCCCACTTAAAAGTTTGCAATGACAGCCAAACTGGCATGGAACAAGGAGACCTAACTGGAGCTATCTTCCTTGATTTTGCAAAGGCCTTTGACACAGTAGACCATGACATTCTACTGCACAAACTAAAAAACTCGGCTATTGGTGATCGTCCGCTAACCTGGTTTCGATCATATGTATTGGATTGATTACAATATGTGTCCATTTCTGACAACGACTCCCTTCCTCTCCCAGTCAGGTGTGGTGTTCTCTAAGGTTCCATTCTCGGACCCCTACTATTCACATTCTTTACAAATGATCTTCCTTAATGTCTGCATATCCCCAAATGTATGCAGACGGCACCGTAGTCTATGCAAGCAAATTTGATCTACCGCAGCTTGAAGCTGTGCTCCAAGACCAGTTCACAGAGGTAGAGAAGTGGATCACAAAAAACAAACTCTTCCTAAACACTGACAAAACTCTCACAATAATCTTTGGAACAGTACCTAAATTACACAAATTACAAAATTCCATCTATGTATAAAAACAAAATCAAATAGTCCACTCTTTCAAATACTTGGGTATGTTATTAGACTCCAATCTATCTTTTGGCCTCCACATTGAAAAACTTCCATCACAACTTTATCCTAAACTAGGTGCCCAGTACAGAAACAAATCCTGGCTAAGTCCTGCAGTAAAGGAAAGGATTGTACAGCAAATGCTGATGCCAACCCTTGCTTATGGGGATGTAGTATATCCATCTACACCAATAAAACTCACCTTAATAGGCTTAATACATTGTTTGACTTGTTCTGCCACTTTGTGCTACAATGTACAGGACCCATCATTGTGACATGCTAAAAGAACTAAACTGGCTGTCGCTGGAATTCAAACACATCCTTCATCTTTCCAGCCTTGTATATAAGAGCTTTTCTGGGAAGCTCCCACCGTACCTGAGCAGAATGCTCTCCCTGGCTGTTCCTACATTCTATAACCTCTGCTCCAGTACCGGCACTTTATTTAGTCTACCTCAATACAAAAAAGAAAGCAGCTCGATTCTCCTTTTCCTATAGAGCACCACAATTATGGAACAACCTCGAGCACACTTTCAAATCTTCCACAGGCCTAAAATCCTTTTAGAGATCCCTCTCTAACTATCTCAAAACAGAATGCACCTGTCCTGGTTGATTATATATTTCTTACCTCTTCTATGTTCATTTTTTTATATCTTATGTATTAATATTGTCTTTGTATTTTATTGTACCCTATTGTATCAATGCAATGTTTTGTGGACCCAGGACATACTTAAAAATGTATCCTTCCTGGTAAAATATTTTATAAATAAAATAAATACATAAAATAATTTGTTAAACCCAGATAACATATTAATTGACTTCATACTGATGGACAACAACTGGTCTTGGGCTATTTTACTTTCTATTTTAATATTGCAGATGTGCAAAAAAGACAAAGAGGCCTTGAATCTCAGGCCAATACACGTAAAAACCTTTACCATCTATTATTATGGAACTCTGTCATTGAAAAATATGCACCACTATATAGCATTTCAAAAACTGTCTATACCTTGTGTTGCTCATTTTAAACCAATTCAGCAAATTAAAACATCCTGCTATTCTTAGTCATTTGAGCATAAATCAAATTCAAAGATCCATTCTCTGTTTCCTGCAAAGTGGAACGCTAGAACTTGCTACACTGAATACACTTTGAGTGGAAGCCATCTTGCCAGATCTTAAACATGCATACAATACTGAGACAACTTCAATACGATGGTCACTTTATTCACACAGTATAAAGCTAGCGCTTGCTATGTTAATCACATTCTCTGATAAGCTGCTGACTTTACATGTTCTATTTAACCTTGTTTTTTTAACAGTAGCTGGGGGTTTGAAAACTATTATACAATTCTAAGACACATAAGCAGCTCAGGAAAGTGTCCCCTACTAGCCAATAGGCACCGTGGCACCAATGGAAAGTGTCCACTGCTAAACAAAAGGCACCAAGACACCCTGCTATCCAATAGATGCCCAGGGATCCCAGGAAGGTGGCTCCTGCTCTCCAAAACTCGACCAAGCACCCCTGAGACAGAGGCTCCTGCTAGACAAAAGTCACCCAGGCACTCCTGGAAATCAGGCAACAAGCTTTTGCCTAGGCAAACGGTTAGGCAAAAGCATTTTGATGTTTTAAATGTCAATATATATTGGAATTTTACAAAGCAGATAGCCTTGATGCTACATCATTGACAGATTAAATATTCAGTGCCCTCTGTTTATTTCTATACTGAGGTTCTGTTCCCTCTCTCCCCAGACCCTCTCTTCCCTGAGGCTGCCTTTACTTCCCTCTTCCCCCCTTCCTGATGGCTATGTTTGCCACTTTTCTTATGTTTCCTTATGTTTCTTTATATGTTCAGTGCGTTCAGACAGGGTGATTGATTCGCGCATTTAGGCATAACCGGGCCGTTCGCAAGATTTCCCGTTAGCGCCTATTTCATGCATTACGTTCAGGGATTTGTGCACGAACTAACCGTTCATGGATCTCCGTTTGCGGAGTTCCATCCTCATAATATAATATTTAGTTTTTTTGCAGAATTCTGCCGTTCACATCTAATCTGTTTCCCCTGACGTTCGTATGTATTCCCTCTTATGCTATCAGGCCGGTTTCTAAATGTTCCCAAGGCAGGGAAGACTCAGAAGAGTCCGATGACTCCTCCAGAGAGAGGGCACACCCGGCGAAACGTCATTGGAAGGGCGAGGACTCCCTAGCAAGAAAAGTCCCTAGCAAGGGTAAGGTGCTCAAGTGCAATAAGCGCCCTACTCCTATGGCCCCCACGAATATCCAGGATGATTCCTCGGATGAGGAAAAGCATATGTCCCACTCCCTCTCCATCTTCGACGAGTGGCAGGCAGAGGTATCAGACTCTGACGAAGGCGATTGGGGCTCCAACGCCAACGTCAGGGAGACCTTTCTGGGTAAGGGAGGGTAAGGGAGATGCGGAGACGACTACAGCGTCCGCTACTCAGGATCAGGAGGCTTTTCTGGATGCTACGGGTCAGAGGATGTTCGACCCCAGGAATATCAGACACCCTCGCTCTGGGGAATTGTCTCCGCCAGAACACCTCCTTTAATGAATTTTTTAATACGGAAGCCCCTGGACAAACACATCCACAAATGGATGAGGGCGGAATGCCCCAGGCCATCACTGCCACATAAGGTGGTGTTCACGCCGGTATTCGACCAGCTCTTGCTGGCTTTTTTGGAATGGGGAGGTCGCAGAGGGGTTGAAAGGAGCTTCAGGGGAGCACAAGATAAGTTCCTGGACGCGATGGGACCTCTGGCCTGTGTAATATACCTGGCAGATGACGCAAAGGGGATTTTGCTTTAATGGCAATTGTAATGCGGCCCTCTCGACTGAGCGGCACTTTGCAGCACTCTTCCACATCGACCCCAAACTGGCAGATCTTGGGAAAGAATTAGGCCCACAGGCACAGGGAAAACTTTTTGGAGAGGCCTTCATGAAAGAATTAAACAAACACGTAAATGTGTTCACCTCTCTAAACAGGGCCTGTACCTCCATTCGCAAGGTCTTTAGAGGCAACCCCACCAGGGGTGTTTTTCCAGGGCTGATCGGCAGCGGGGCTGTGTCACCAGCCAGTTTTGGCCATCCAGCCCCCGTATGGAACACCCACAACAGTTCCAGCCTAAGCAATTCTACCCGGAAACTGGCACGAGACAACAATATCCCTACTACCAAAGGGGATCGGACAGAGAACATGGAGGCTGCGGACGTGCCAGTGCAAGATTCCCCACAGGTAAGAGATCAGCAATTACAGGTGCCTACTTTAACCATTACTGCCGGCCGTATTTCTCTTTTATTCCAGAATTGGGAAAAACTGTCCGCAGATGCTTGGGTATTACAGACCGTCAAAGGTTATCACATCGAACTTCAGACATTACCCATACAGAAGCACCCCCTCATCCCTTATGCTTCTCCGCCATTGATGCTCATCTAATAGAATTGGAGCTCCCAGACTTGCGCACGAAGGGCGCAATCCAACCCGTGCTTGGTTGAGGGGGCTTTATCAGCAACATGTTTCTCGTTCGCAAGAAAACTGGCGACTTCAGACCAGTGATCAATTCAAGGGACCTAAATGTACACGTTAAATACTGTTACTTCAAGATGGAGGGAACCAACTTCCTCCGAGACCTCCTGCAAGAAGGGGACTGGTTTACGCGTCTAGACCTCAAAGACGCATACCTGTCGATCCCAATTCATGAAAAAAGTCGCCCTTTCCTCCGGTTTCTATGGCATGGTTTTCTGTGGCAGTTCACTTGCCTCTCTTTCGAGCTCAGTTCTGCACCGTGGTGTTTGACAAAGATGCTGAAGCCATTGGTGGCCCACCTCAGAACACGAGGGATCCGATGCATCATCTACTTGTACGACATATTCCTGTTCTGCAGGACGAGCAACCTAGCGTCACACCATACCGACTATACGGTATGCTTTTTGGAATCTCTGGGATTCATTGTCAACAGGGCCAAGTCTGCACTGACTACCACCCAGACAATTCAATTCCTGGGCTTCCAGATAGACTCCCAGTCCTGCACGCTCCACCTCCCGTATTCCAAAGTGACGGCCATCCGGAAAGAGATCTGCAGGGTCCTCAAACTTGACTCCATCCCGCTCCGACAACTGGCTCAAATCAGTGGCCTACTTTCCTCCTCAATCCAAACCCTTTTTCCAGGTCCTCTGCACTACCGTGCCATGCAACAGCTGAAGACACGCTTCCTCAGATAGAACCCCACATAAAACAAGCCGAGTTCTGCTGACAGACGAGGTGCGTCAGGAGCTCGATTGCATGCAAGCATGGAATGGTCGAGCCATCTTTGGCAACCACCTGGACTTCATACTGGCGTCAGACACCAGTCGATGGGGATGGACAACCCAAGAACTTACAATGCACATCAACTGCCTGGAGTTATTGGCTGGATCATTCGCTATCCGCAGCCTGGCAAAAGGAAAATCCAACTGTTGTATTCTCCTACATCAACCTTACAGCGGATTGGTATTCCTGACACTGGCGAGATGCCAGCAACTGGCAATTAAGGTAAGTCATACCGCACCATCAATGTCATCAGGTCTGCTATATTGGCAGCCCATGTACCGACCCAAGGAAGGGCGGTTGGTCAAGACCCCCTGATCTGTCAACTACTACGAGGCATCAAAGTAATACATCCTCCAGCTCCCAAATACCAACGTCTATGGGATGTGGACTTGGTGCTTTGGTTCTTGAGAGGGTGGTCACCTATTGAACTTGTATCCTTACGACAATTGACGGCCACATTTACCTTCCTACTGTGCCTTGTCTCATTCCGATGAGTCTTGGACATGCGCGCATTCGATGTGGACGCCTTTACAAGGTTGAGGTGGTCACATTACGTATTTCACAACAAACTAAATCTGATTCGTCATAGGTCTTCTACCCATTCTTTACTTCGGATCCTTAACTATGTGTGGTTACGGCTTTGCGGGTATATGTGAAGGCAACACCCAACAACATCCCGGCAACTACTGGTGTAATATGGTATCCCTCATGGTCCGATTTCGGTCATCACTCTCTCCAGATAGATTAGATGGCTCCTCACTCTGGCTGGGATAGACCCGTCTTTCGATGCCCACTCCGTTCGCGGAGCAGCGGCATCGTCTGCTTTTATGGCGGGCACGTCACTTTCGGATATCTTACAAGTGTACATTTCAGCCATTCTACTTGCGTCGGTCGTCTAACGCCGCATTTTCTCTTCTTCCTAAACGTTAAAATTGCATTAATCCTCCCAAGCCATGTTAATAATACATCTTTCCACTTATGCAGTAGCTGTTTACAGATTTGTGGGAGTGGGGAAAAGTTGAGGGTGCTAATTCCTCTGATTGTAGTTGCAATTGTCACCCCTAAGTACGTTATATGGGTATTTCTCCAGTCAAAGGCATGTTTATTTTTAAGTGATTGCACTACCGTTGTCTTTAGTCTGATTGGCAGTGCTTGGGTTTTTAGTTGATTAAGTTTGTAATATGATATCTTGCTATATTCATTGAGGACCTCTAGGAGATATGGTAGGGATTTGTCTGGGTCTGATAAGGTTATGAAATGTCATCTGCAAACATAGCTAACTTGAAGTTAGTGGCTCCTATCTGTATTCCCTTGATGTCTGCTTGGTGTCTGATTATATGTGCTAGGGGTTTGAGGGAGAGTACAAATAACAAGGGTGAAAGTGGGCAGCCTTGCCGCGTCCCGTTCGTGATGGAGAATGGGCTTGATACGAAGCCCGCATTTGTAACCCTGGCTGAGGGTTTCGTGTACAGTGCCATGACCCCTTTAATAAAAGCCGTTGGGAATCCAAATTTAAGCAGTACCCTTTCCATATATTGCCAATTTAATCTGTCGAAGGCCTTCTCCACGTCCAGCACCAGGAGAAGACCTTCCATTTGGTGGGACTCCATGTGAGCCAGGATATTAAGTATTTTTCTGGTATTGTCTGACCCTTGTCTCTGTTTAATAAAACCTGATTGGTCATTATGTACTATGCACATCAGTATCTCCTTTAACCTCTCCTCTAGTATTTTGGCATATATCTTTGTATCACAGTTCAGTAGGGATATGGGTCTAAAGTTTTGGCACATGTCAGCAGATTTGCCTGGTTTTGGTAGCGTAGATATATGCGCTTGTAGCATATTTTTCAACATATTGCCTGTGGAGAAACAGTGATTTATAAGATGTGTTAGGTGCGGTGTTACTGCCTCTGAGAATGTCTGGTAGCATAAGTTTGTGAAGCCATCAGGCCCCGGGGATTTATTTAAAGGCAGTTTAGTTATTACTGTGGCCACTTCTGTCTCTGTTATTTTGCTAGTGATCTGTTCTATTTCCGTCTCTTTGAGTTTAGGTAGATTGACGTTTGCTAGGAAATCTTGGATCTGAGTAGGGGTTGGTACAGGTGTATTTCTGGCCTCTTTGAGGTTATATAATGTACTGTAATAAAGGGCAAATTCGTCTACGATGTGTTGCGGGTGTAGTATTTTTTGTTTGTCAGCGGAGAGAAGGTAGGCTATTTTGGAGTTGGGCATGCGTGCTTTAAGTTTTGCTGCAAGTACTGCACCTGACTTGTTACCATGTGCAAAAAATCTATGTTTATACTTGTGTAAAATGTTATTGTTTTTTTCTGTCTCTATTTCCCTTAGTTGAGTTTGTAATGTTCTGAGATTTTCGCATTGTATCTGGGAAGGGCTCTGTTTGTTTGCATGGGTTAGATCTGTTATCTGTTTGATAAGGTCGTTGTACTTTGCAGTTCTTTGTTTTTTCTTATAACTGGCATGTTTAATCAGGCTCCCTCTAATCATGGCTTTATGTGCTTGCCATAGAGTTTCAATAGAGGTGTCTCCTGTGTCGTTGATCTCAAAAAAGGCGCGGATGTCCTCTCTAATATCATGAACTATGTGGGGGTCTCTCAATAAAGATTCATTGATTCTCTATGTGCCTTGACCCGTATTTGGGAAATGTTCATGAAGTGTGAGTAATATCGGAGCATGGTCCAACCATGTTATTAACCCTATCTGGGTAGTATGTATTTTAAGGGTCAAAGCGGTGGGTATTAAAAATCTGTCTATTTTGGAGTATGAATTATGGACTTGGGAGTGGAAGGTGAAATCTTTTTCAGATGGGTGCAATATTCTCCATATATCTAACAGACCTGTGTTGTGTATCGTCTGTCGAATTTGGTTTGCTATGTGAGTGCGTTTTTGAGATGTTGTGTGGATCACAGTGTGAGTGGAGGTTGTGTCTATAACGCCGTCAAGGATGAAGTTGGTGTCTCCCCCTATGATCAAATTGCCCCATGTATATTTATTGCCCAGGGTTATTATTTTGGTGATGAAGTCGTTCTGATTGTCATGCAGGCCGTACACATTCAATAGTGTGTAGGGGTCATTATTTAAAGTGCATTGTATCAGGAGAAATCTACCCTCTTTGTCCCCTATTTTCTCATGGAGTTTAAATGAGACACTTTTGTTAATCAGTATAGATACACCTCTCTTTTTCTTAGCATACCCTGAATGGAAGCCTATGGGGAATTGTCTCGAGGTGAATTTAGGTATGTTAGTCTTGAGAAAATGAGTTTCTTGAAAAAATGCAATTTGGGCTTTCATCTTAGTGGCTTCAGCCAGAGCAAGTCTCCATTTGTGAGAGGAGTTAAGACCTTTCGCATTAAGCGACATTATGTTTAGCGTCATTACTGGTGTGTAACATTGTCTGCTAGGCATTGATTGCTAATCTGTAGATTTCGGTGGTGTATCAGCCACCAGTGGTCTATCTTGGAGTGTGTTTGTGCATGCTTGTTTCATTTGCTTTCAAGTGCATCACGTGTTGTCTCTACTAGTTGTGATAAATCCCTGAAATTATGTTGTATCTGGGTTTTAAATTTTAGCATAGCGTTGTAACATTTGTTATTCTTTGTCATAGAGTGGTGTGAGTGATATAGATAGTTGTTGTATTCAGTTTGTGTGAAAGATTGGTAGACGTAGCTGTCTATAGTTACTTTCAGATACCTCTGAGGGTGTTGGGGAACAGGGGAGGAGTTTAGGTGGGTCGGATGCCCAGAGGCAACTATATACATGAGGACGTACAGATCTAAAGTGTCTGTCGTCAGGTAGTAATTTAACGGCCCTATGGAGCCTAAGTGGGGGAGGGTATTAGGTTGAATAAATTACCCTGTCTTCCCGTGACCTTTGCGGTCGCAGACGTGGTTTAGCCATTGAAACAGATTACATTACATAAACATTTTGTAAAATAATTAAAAGAGAACATAATAACTTATAGCAAAACATTTCCCATACGTATTAACTGCAAATACGTAGTGAGGTATGCTCACGTATCATCAGTTGATGGGTCAAAGAGTCCGGCATTTCGGCGCTGGGCTGTCTGTTGAACTGTCCTTCACTTATAGCCAGAAACTGTAATCCATTGTTGATGATTTACGGCGGGTCTCCGCTCTGGTGTCTTTGTCTTGGGTGGGGATGTGAAGATCCCAATCGTTGAGAAGATGGACTCCTTCTTGTTCTGTGCGGACTTTGTGTTCCACTCCATTTCTCCTGATTATGAGGCGGGTGGGGTAGCCCCATTTGTATGGAAGTCCTGCATCCCGCAGAGTTTTAGTGATAAGCGCAAACTCTTTACGTTTCGTCAGCGTCGTTGCTGATAGATCCGTGAATAGTTGTATACCAGTGAATTCTCCTGGTATTGCATTAAGGTTTCTTGCTGTTCTCATTATCTTTTCTTTTGTTGTGAAATAGTGAACTCGCGTCAGCACATCCCTTGGGGTGGTAGGTGCAAGGAATTTAGGGTGCGGTAGCCGATGTATTCTGTCCAGGTGTATTTCTTCATCCTTAAGGTCCGGGCAGAGAGCTCTGAACAGCTTTGTGGCATATTCCTGTAGGTCAGCGGTCTTGATTTCTTCTGGGATTCCGCGCAGGCGGATGTTGTTTCGCCTGTCGTGGTCCTCATGATCTGCCACTTTGGCTGTAAGGGCATTTAGTCTTGATTCAAATGTTTCATAACCTGCAGCAAGGTTGTTGTGTGCTGATATTATTTCCTCCGTTTTTTCTTCCAGTTGGGTGGTGCGTTCACATATGGCTTTTATATCTGTGCGCACATCCCTGGCAAGCTTGGAAAATTCTGCTTGTAAATTATGCTGCAGTTCATGCATCATCCTTTGCATTGCCGTTTCTGAGGCTGGTATTGTGGGATCTAGAGATATGGAGGTGCTGTCACTCCGGTCGGAGCAGGCTGTAGGTGATTTTGGGCAGTCGGTGCCATTTTGAGGTCTCCCTCGCGGCGGAGTTAATGCCGTTATTTGCAGCTCTGCCGGGCGTATTTTCGCCTTCTTGGCTGTGCGCTGGGACATGGTTGCGGTAGGACTCACCCAGGACGCTTTCCGTGATTCTCCGTTTCGGGTATGCTGGTGTACTCGCTGTTATATTGTTTACCCCGTCGGAGCTGGCTTCTCACGCGTCCATCACTGCGAGCAGCCAGGCCACGCCCCGAACAACTAGATATTTTAAAGAATTTCCATACCCCTTTAAAAGTTTTTTATCATCTCAGTATGTTAATGAACAGCATGTTGTTTTAGATTTACAGCTTTTTATGGTTAATCCCTAGCTCTCTATCTTCTCAGTGTCATTACTATTCATTTCAAATGTCAATAGTAGTTATCATCTTCCCAAAAATCTGTAGCTTCTTTCCCAATGTTTTTTTTTTAAACAGGAATTAAGTGTTAATATTTTATTGGAGATTTATTATTCAACTACTATTCCTTTACTCAGGTATGTCAGCAGTGATTTAATTTACAACTGTCAATCACATACATCATCCATGTTGTCACCTTGCACCTTGGGTCCTCCCAAGCAGTGAGGATCAGTTTCACATCAGATTGGATTAAATTTCCATTCGCTATTAGACAATGCTTATTGGTAATTTGTCATTTTGAGCCCTGCTGTTCTGCATGGTTATATCACTACTACTACTATACTACTATAGTTTGAACCAATTCTTGTCTAGTTGTTTCTTGGTTAGTGGATATATCCAGCCTCAATATCACCATTAAAACTATTATAATTAAATGGTTTAACCCCTAGAAAATCTGTTGTGTTTACTAGCTGTTTGGACTCTTGGCATTACAGTTAGGCTCCTTTTCGACTACCTTTTACTTTTTATTATAATTTGAAAGGTGAAACAAATATCTTTGAGATAGGGAGATGATTAAAATTACATTATGAGATTAAATAATATGAATGAATGGTAATATTTCCATATAGTTACGTTATATAATATGAAATGGGCGAAGTAGGCAAGGGGATAAATGGAGGCCCATAAAGGTGTAGGAATTTGAACACTATTTTAACACATTTTAATTAAGCATATATTATTTATTAAAATACATGAAAGTTGCTTTTACATGTCTACATATTCTTTATTATGTCTTCTAATTATATTTCTGGGCTCCTTCTGAAGTGGAACATCCTCGGTGACTTAGACTCCTCTTGCTTAGCTAGGCTAAACACTTTGCGTCTCCCCACAGTTGGATTTTTTATAAATCAGTATATATGGTGTGGCCAGGGAAGGCTGTCTGTTTAATACGAAGTGTGTTGTTTTCCTGGAAACACTGCTGTCATCAAACAGAAACCAGTCTTCATTTCCATTCACAGAGCCGAGGGCTGAAGAGTGTTTTTCAGAATGTAAACACCCTGAATTATCAGATATGTCCCTCGCATAAGAATAATAGTGACCACTGTCAGATGATAACCCAGAATGGACCACAACAGAATTTAAAACATAGGGCACTTGTTGTTGGTTTTGTGACAGGTCTTCTACCTCAGGTCTTCTATTCTCATTCTCCAGTGTCTGATCTGCTGATGCAGCCTGAGATGTTGATCTCTCTACAGGCAAATCCAGTACGAGTGGAATGGATACAGGATCCAATATCTTACGCTTCACATTGCAGATTGTATCATAGGCAAATCGCAGTAAAGTTAAAATGAGATATTGTGGCTCTTCCACGATCATCTTAGTCCTTTCTGCTGTCTGGAGGGAAGCACATGTTTGACACTGATACTTGTTATCTCCATCGAGAACCTCTGGTGCCAGGAAACTAGTTAGCAGGTCTTTTACCGTAGGTGTTTCCTGTGTCTTTTCCTCTCCAGTTTTTTGACATGAGATGTTGCTAGTGGGTGATTCTGCAGCTGGGGTCATATTGATTGTAACAGAATCGTAATGTTTTTCCTCGGTAGAGCATGCCATTACCGGTGCTGGTTTGACAAATGAAGAGAAAGCCAGAGGAAGATCAGTGAAATCTTCTCTCTTCTGGGAAGTGCTTTTGCAGGTCTTACACCAAGTGTTTGTTTTCAGCTTTCCCCCAAACATGCTTTCTATCACAGTTGTTTCTTCCTTCCCCAGTTCTGTGCTCCCATGTGTTGAATTCTGTGTTGATTTCTCCTCTTCTTGCAATCTAATGCACAAACAAATATAAGGCAAGAACAATGGAAATTTAAAAGCTTCAACGTTTGTCTTATGCACACAGAGTGTAACTTTTAAAGACTAATTAGCTAATATGTAGATTTTAGCAATGAACTTCAGCTATTTTATAAAGAAACATCTCCTAAATTATCAGTTAAAATGAATTCAATAATACCGTTTAATATTGTGTATTTTGCTATTCTTCACAATGTTTAAGGTATGAATGACGACAACAACTAGTCAACAATTACTAGTTAAAAAGACTAAGTATAGACCAAGTATATGTACCTGTTTAGAAGGAATCTGAGATACTCGGCAGAGTCTTCCTGGGAATTAGGACTGGACCCAGGTGGTCTTGAAGCCATAAAAAATTCACTAGGTGCATAAGCTATTCGCTGGTTAGAAATTGAAAAATACATTCATTTAAAATGTTGTACTGGCAATAAAAAGGCACAGTGATATTGACATAAGACATTGTTGTTGTATCCCCAGTTTAAGGCTAGGTTAACTTTATTGTTATTTTTTTTTAAAATCTTTTATTCAACTTAAATTAAGTGACTCAATGACACACACTGTATTATAGATTTCAGATTTTTGCAACTGATAGGTGGGCATGCCCATTCATATGTATTGCTTAGGATTTGTGTAAAAATAGGTTTTAAACAAGTTTTGTGCTGTATTTTAAATAATAAAAGTGTATAGTTAGTTTTTTTAAATATATATTCTTTATTTTTGTTGTGCAAAAGCTAATACATGAGCTTGTGAAGCCACAACAGCATTAGCAAACTAAGCAATACCAGTGTGAAACAGTGCCATGGCACATTTTTAGGATTACAATTAAACTAGATTGTGTATGGAGCAGAGATGTGAGAGATAAGAGGAAAAAACACACATCTGCATCTCAAACAATTTATCATTGCCACTGGGTGTTGAAATACATAGATCAGATTCTACAGGATGCTGATTTGGCTGGGGGATAAGATTAAAACCAAGCAAATAGACTAAATAAATGTGAATGGTACATTGGACAACTGGGATGGTGAATAAATGAGCCCTAGCTCCAGGCCCAAGGTGAGGGCTATGGATTGTGTACAGGAGGGACTGTCAGCCTATGCCTAAATTGGGCACCATTGGAATATTCTTGCTGTGTCTATTATCAACGTAAGGCAGCCTATGTAAGCGACCCCTCATGGCCTCTTTGTGCTCAGTAGCCGATCTCCTAGAGACTTGATCCTGAGGGTTATCCTGTGCCACAGACCCGCCTTTCCGTGCCCTCATGTACAGATTTCGATGCCTGTTTAACCGGACATCGTCTTCTGTGTGGAGTGCAGTTACCAGGGGTACGACCCAGTTTGGACTGAGGTTCAGGATGGCAGCAATCAGATGCAGGACCAGACTCTTGGCATGTATATGCCTTTCCGAGCCACGTCCTCTGTTTCCACGCTGTAGGCGTGACCACTGAGTGTCAGGCCCCGCCCTTGTAGTTAGTTTTTTTAATGTTAAGCAAATTGGAACTTTCAGAGTTTCTATAAATAAGGAAATGTTCTAGGCACCATAACCACTACAGTGTGCTGTAGTGGTTTCTGGTGCCAGAAGAGGCCCTGTCCCTGCTTTCCCCCCTTCCCCCACCCCCTATTTTTATTAGTCAATGCGTTTTACCAAGGCATCACTTTTTACCAGGGGTCCACATATGCCATGTCTCCGCTATTTAACTTGGAGAGTCAAAAACTTCTAGACAGGATCTTCCATTTGCCCTTCTGAGCTAAACCCTGTATCGCCAGGCTTAACTCAAATAGTGGAAAGCTGTTTGTCAGAAGTACTGTGGGTGTAGAGCGGTGCCGTGTAGATCCTAGGTAAGAAGTCAACCTGGTCTACAATGGTTTGACTACTTACAAATTGGAGAGAGGGAGGAGGCCAGAGTACTATAGTGGTTATGGTGCTTGAAATGTCCCTTTAAAAACATACCTTGTTTGTATGAGATAACTTCTTGAAAAGATGTTTCAATTTCTCCATCAGTGATTGGCACCCACTCAGATTCAGAGATAACACGTACCTCCTAAAACTGAAATAAAAACATGTGTTTTACATCTTATTCTTGGACATTCCAACTTATACGAGATACAAAATAAATGCACACAGCAGCCCCAATGCTAACTCACTGTAGCCCCATACACACACTACAGCTTATATTAATATACACACACAACAGTCCACATACATAAACATTAGATACACACATGCGCACACGACAGCCCCTAGATGCACACACACCATCTAGACACACAAACACTCTCTATAGCACCTGGACTCACACACTACAGTCCGTGGATAAACACTACACTGAAACACAAACTTCCCTGTTCACACAAACTACAGCCCCTATACATAAAAAGGCACATTACTGCTCCTGTAACACGCTACGGTCCCTAGATACACCCACATGCACACAACAGTCCGATACACATATGCTCTAGAAGTACTACAAATATACTCAAATGCTTTCTCTCTCTTTCAACAACTGCTAGTCAGACAGACAGACAGACACACACACACACACACAATCTCTACAGCCCCTAGATGCACACACTTTACATCCAGTGGAAACATATACACACTACAGTGCCTAGTCACACATGGTACACCACAGACTCCTTTACACACACACATACACACTACACCACAAACAGTCACCTCTATGCACACACAATCCCACAATCGGCTTCCAACCACATACAGTACCACAGAGAGCCCCCCTACACATGCACAACACCCTTTACTGGCCATGCCCCACTTTTGTCCTTTGTTATCCATATTATAGGGACACCAGAGATTGCAGAGCTGTGCTTTGTTAAATAAACACAGGACATTGGTCCCATGCAAGTGCTCTTCCCTGGAGTGACAGCAGATAAGCATACTCACTTTGAGGTGGCGTGCATGTCATCATTGATGACATTAAAACACCCATGTTCTGTCCCTGCCCCCTTCAACTGGGCTGCTCTGCGTTTAAATACCTGGGCTGAATTATTTTCCCAGTCCAGCCCTGGTGTGAAATAAAGCATAACTTACTCTGCTGCCATGAATAATGCTTGCAATACACTGTTCATAAAACATGTGTTTCCCAAGTTGATTAGGCCAATTTTCTTGGTTTTTAATTTCAGTGACTGTGGCAGGTTCTAAAGGAAGAGAAAAAAACAAACACACTCACAGTTAACAAAACGCATAATATATAAAAATGTCAACAAACAGAAATGTGTTTTCCGTGCTCATCCAGCCAGTCTTCATGTAATGAATTGGCGGATCAATGTGTGGAGTTACAGAATGCCCTTTTTGAAAATAAATCATTCTTTTTGACTTGGTCACTGTACCTCCCTATGGAAAATGTTGGAGTTTTGTAAATATTGCTAATGGTTATAATGTTCAGTTTGTTAGTAGAATATTTATATCTACTGCCATTGACACATTCCACTATACCCAGCAACAGTGTTATTCGCCCCTCCACAGCCTCACTCCCATTGTCCCAATCCACACCCCAGTCCCATCTACCCTACTCCATTGCCATAGCCAGATATCCCCACGCAGCTCCACTGCTATAGGACTATTCTCTCTTCCCAGTCTCTTTTCACTCCCAGCCTCTCTACCATATGCCCTAATACACCCATTTCCCTATGCTTTGTGAATTTATTTTTTTGAAATCCTGATCTCCCATGACCTATCAGGCCCTATGTAGGTATCCTGCAGATAATCTGCCTGTGATCACCACTTCCCAAGGACTTAAATATATAGAACTGTATAGTAGAGCAGTGGTTCCTAAATCCCAAATTAGGTGCATGCAATTGTTCTGAATAAATGCTTTTTTACAGTGTCTCTGCCTTCCTATGTGTAATAAACCCACCTTTCACTTTGGGATGAGTCTATTTATTTATTTGCTACATTTATGTTATAAACCACAATGCAATGGTAGAATGGGTCACTGGGCTAAATTTTCATTTGAAGAATGGATCTTAAGTGCCCGTGATTCTGCTTAGTCCTTGTACAGCAGTAATTAATTAATTGGTATATGACTTGGATGTTGTATTATTGTTATTATTCTAAACCAAGGATGGCTAAGATTTGAACCACTGTTTCTCAACGATATTCCCCATGATGCTCAGTCAGCCATAGGAATGTAGTTCGGAATCATCTGGGGTGTCATAATTAGCTGTCAGTCCTCTAAACCATCTCTATGATATCCTTAATCATGTCTTACTATATATTCATGTTTATATGTATTTTCCTATTTTTAGCATGTAAACAGTTACATTTAAATCTAAATTGTATTGTTATTATGTTGTTCCCTTTTTTTGTAACAATATATAACTTTTATGGCTGATGTAATATATGTTATACATTTCATATAAGTACATTAAGGGTCTACTCAAGCCTAATACTTCCTAATAAAGCTATGTACCTCAATTTCCTTGGGCTTGCTCTTGTCTCCGGTTACTTTGCTGCGGTTATTGTTGAGGAAGTTGATGATGTCTTGCTCACAGGTGAGATTTTCGGCTCTTCCTTTGCCTGTGAAAAACCCTGTAATGTTCAGTTTCTCAAAACAGGCGAACGAGCACCAATTGCAAACCCGCAGTCTTAGACACCGTACGAAATCACATAGTTTTGTCCAAAATAAACGTATCCATAATATCAGATTTTGAAACCATCCAGTTTTACTTTTTGTACTGGAATCTTTGGTCTCAGATAACGTTTCCTCAATGTCAAGGACTGTTGCCTCGTCTGTCATATTTGTTTCCAACTGTTTGTTCACAGTACCACAATTTTACAATGTGTATGAAACACTGTGTGTGGATTTTTGATAGAATTAGTAATAAAACTCTAAGGACAACTCTAGCACACTGAACAGCAATGCAGCCAATTCAGTATTGAGTGAGTGTTCCCTCATGCACTGGTGAGAAATAATTGTTCAAATGATGACATCATAACCATGTCACAATCTCATATGTTGATAATGGCATAAACAAAGTTAAAATTACTTGTGGGCTCTTAAAGTTTAAATAAAAATAAATAAATGCATAGACAACAAAACATGTGCAATGTATATTTGTATACTAAGTGAGGCTAGCATTAAGGGCATCAGAAAAACAGCTATAAGATTCAACAAAATAAGGTTCTCTGTACTCAGATAGTGAAATGTTGTGCGCCTCTTCTTTTTTTAATGATATATTTTTTATTAACAAGGGAGATTAGGAGTATACAGTACGACATACAGGTCCTCATAGGTGTTATCATTGGTATCGGTTACAAGTACAATGATTGTATGAACAATAACTTATAATTGGCTGACAGTAGGGATGCACCGAAATTTCGGCCAAAAACGGTTCAAACGGGACGAAATTTAAAAAAAAAAAATCTTTCATATTTTTTTTTCTAGTGCATAGTTCAACAGACATGCTTGGATTAATGGTTCAGATGATTATATATCACAATGAAAGATAGTAATTATCACATGAAAGTCAAGAATACTGCACTTGGGACAGGGGGGAGAACACTATGGGACAGGGGAGGGGGGGAAAGAACACTATGGGACAGGGGTAGGGCCGGATTAACATAGGGGCTGATGGAGCTGCAGCTCCAGGCCCAGGCCCAGGCCCATGGAATAGGCCCATTGATTTTAAAAAAAAATCACTACTCTTAGGTTGCCAGGTATTTCTCAGAAGTATTTCTCGGGTATTTGAGGCTGCCTAGCCGGTGCTCGTATTGCAGTAATAAACAGAGTATAAACAGAGATTATTCTGCAATACCAGCGCCAGCCAGTAGGGGTCGCTGTTTGTGTGGAGAGAGGCAGGAATAAGAAGTTATAGCATCTCCCTCCCTGCCTCTCTCTACTCACTGATTCGCGGTGGAGCAGCTCTGCACAGAGAGGCCAGACATGGGGACGGTGAGAAACTTGGGGACGCTGAGACATTGGGACACTGGGAGACATAGGGACACTGTGGAACATGAGACACTAGGGACACAGTGGCCCCATGTCTCCCAGTGGCCCCTAGTCGCTCAGTGTCCCCATGTCTCCAAGCCAGTGTCCCTAGTGTCTCAGTGTCCCCATGTCTCCCAATGTCCCTGGTATCTCTCAGTGTCCCTGGTGTCTCTCTGTGTCCCCATGTCTCTCCCAGTGTCTCAGTGTCCCCATGTCTCACAGTGTCCCAATGTCTCTAAGTGTACCCTAGTGTCCTAGTGACATCGGGACACATGGGGACACAGACTCTAAGGGATACTGGGAGACATGGGGAAACAAACACTAGGGGACACTGGGCGACATGGGGACACTGAGACACTAGGGGACACTGAGAGACATGGGGACACTGGGGGACACAGGGAGACATGGAGACACTGGGAGACTTTGAGACCTGGGAGACATGGGGCTCTCCCAGTATTCCCATGTCTCCCAGTCAGTGTCCCTAATATCTCAGTATCCCCATGTCTCCTAGTGTCCCTGGTGTCTCAGTGTCCGTAGTGTGCCAGTGTCCCTAGTGTCTCAGTGTTTCCTAGTCTCTCAAAGTCCCATAGTCTCCTAGTGTCTCAATGTCCCCTAGTATAAAAGAAAAAATCCCAGGCACTCACTGTGATAGATTTAAGCAGGTTTATTGGACAATGCAATGTTTTGATCTGTACCCAGGTCTTTATCAAGTCTCCAGTGTCCCCTATGTATCACCGTGCCCCCTTGTGTCTCAAAGTCACCCAGTGACCCCAGGTCTCCAAGTGTTACCTAGTATCACAGTTTCCCCAGGTCTCCCAGTGTCCCAATGTCTCTCAATGTCCCCCAGTGTCCTAGTGTCCCTGGTGTCTCTCAGTGTCCGTAGTGTCTCAGTGTCCTTAGTGTCTCAGTGTCCCTAGTCTCTCTGAATTCCTAGTCTCCCAGTGTCCCCATGTTTCACAGTGCCCCCAAGTGTCTCAGTGTCCCCTAGCATGAAAGAAAAAAATCTCAGGCACTCACTGTGATAGATTTGAGCAGGTTTATTGGACACCGCAATGTTTTGACCTGTACCCAGGTCTTTATCAAGTCTCCAGTGTCCCCTATATATATCACAGTGTGCCCTATGTATCCCAGTGTCCCCTCGTGTCTCAAAGTCACCCAGTGTCCCCAGGTCTCCATGTGTTCCCTAGTATCACAGTTTCACCAGGTCTCCCAGTGTCCCAATATCTCTCAATGTCCCCCAGTGTCCTAGTGACATGGGGACACTGCGATACATGGGGACACAGACACAAAGGTACTGGGAGACATGGGGACACAGAAATGCCCTCTTTTTGTTTATGTTCATCCCTTTCGGCATTCTGGTTATGTGATTTGTGTCAGTGGCCCAGCCATTTACCCCATCCATAGACTTCCTGCTTTACTGGACACGGCTATTAGAGGGTATGGATTTACTTGAAAGGTGAAAGCGTGAGATAAACATAGGGTATGTGTTTTTTTCATGGCTGCATCCTATGAGTTTATCTACAGCACCATCTCCATCAGATAGATGACGCTTTATGTCAGGGCTCCGCGGGCAGCGGTGAGGGGAGGCTGCAATCCTCTCGCAGCACTCACCCTCGGTCCGTCGCCGCCCGCGGTCCCCTCTCCCCTTACCGGTAAGCGAGCGGCGTCCTCTCCTCTTGACACGCCGCTCGCGTCCTCCTCTCCTCCTCCCAGCGGCAGCATGTCTAACGCTGCACGCTGGGAGCCGGCACTGTTATCTAAGCGCCGGGGTCACTCACGTGACCCGGCGTTAAAGCTACAGTGCAACAAACACAGTGGGGGGTATAGATATCCCCCACGTGTGTTTGTTAATACTGATTGGTGGTTAGCCAATCAGGATTCAGGCTAGGATTTAAATACTTACCTTTCCTGTCTATCTGTGCCCTGTTGTGGTCTTTGCTTTATAGTATTGATACTGAACGTGTGCTTTCTGGTTACGTACTCTCTGGCTTGTTATACTGACTTTGTGACTTTCTCCTACCCTTTGACCTCGGCTTGTTTCTCGTTATTCTGTTTTCTGGTTCCCCTTACTTGGCTTGTCTTCTGACTATTCTGTGTGTGCTTAGCCCGGCCACTCTAAGGACCGGTACGGCACACTTTCTGTGTGTGTGTCTGTGTGTGTGTTGGCGTGTTGGGTTCCCCGAATCGTGACATTACAACAGGGCCATAATGGAACCTGCTGACATACCACAGCTCCTAGTTAATCAGGAGGCTAGAATGGAAGGCTTGGAACACCGTATGGATCAGTTTGCTCCAGCTTTGCAGACCATACTGGCTCGTACTGCACACCAGCAGCCTGCCGTCCAGGAGGCGGTTGCTGCTGTGTCCGAACCCATTGCCACTCCAGTACCCGTTCCTGCTCATATAGTCCATATGACACCGCCACAGCGCTATAGTGGTGACCCAGCTTTGTGTCGTGGTTTCCTCAATCAAATTGACATCCATTTGGTAATGAACCCACGTTCCTATCCCACTGACAGAACTAAAATTGCCTTTTTGATAAACCACTTGTCAGGGAGAGCTTTAGCCTGGGCTAATCCCATGTGGGAGAATGCTTCCCCAATGTCCTTTGCAGACTTTTTGACCGCATTCAAACGCACATTTGATCAACCCGGTAGGGTTGCTTCTGCTGGCAAAGCTCTGCTTAGGGTCCGACAGGTTAACAGATCTGTAGCGGATTACACTATCGAATTCCGCACTCTAGCAGCTGAGGTGGTTTGGAATAATGATGCCCTCGTTACAGCCTTTCTGGAGGGTTTGGCTGCTTACATCCTGGACGAAATAGCGTCCAGGGAATTGCCTGTCCTTCTGGATGATCTTATAGATTATATCATCCGTGTTGATAATCGTATTAGAGAGAGACGTAGTCAGAGGCGTATGTATACACAGATGTTACCTGCTTTACCCAGTACTGCGTTACTGGCATTACCCCCTTCTAGCCAACCTCCCCCTGAAACCTTGCAATTGGGTGTTACTGGGTTAACTGAGGTAGAAAAATCATACCGAAGAAGGGAAGGGTTATGCCTTTACTGTGGGAAAAGGGGACATCTTCTAAGAACCTGCCCTGAATTGCGGGGAAAACTGCAGCACCCAAGGCCTAAAGAGGGGTCGACCTCGGGTGTTATGTCGTTTACCCCTCACGTCCCCATTACTAGACCGTTTATTACGGTTACCCTTTTTGTTGGTAATACTACCGTGATTACCAAAGCCTTGATAGATTCAGGGGCTGCTGACAATCTTATGGATGAGAGTTTTGCTAAAACCGCATCTTTGACTCTGATCCAAAAGGTTACTCCCTTGGCTGTGGAGGCCATAGACGGTAGACCACTGGAGAAACCTCTGGTGACCCATGAGACCAAAGAACTGGTTATGTCTGTGGGTGCCTTGCACAAGGAAAGATTGTCCTTTCAAATAATCAACTCCCCTACAGCCTCTGTCGTTTTGGGCTTTCCCTGGTTGGTTAAACACAATCCGATGATTGATTGGGGTTGTTTGGAGATTCTCTCCTGGGGGAAATCTTGTCAAAGGGAATGTATGACTTGTGTTTGTCCTGTTGGCTTGCTTAATGTACCCACAGCCAAACCACTTTCTGTTTATGTTCCTCATGTGTATGCAGACCTAGCTAAGGTGTTTGAAAAAAGGGAGGCAGATAAACTACCCCCGCACCGTGAATATGATTGTGCCATAAACCTCTTACCTGGTACTATGCCGCCTAGGGGTAAGGTATACCCTCTTTCTGAAAAAGAGAACCAGGTAATGGAGGAGTACATACAGGAGGCCCTAAGTAAAGGTTTTATTAGAAGGTCCTCCTCTCCTGCTGGTGCTGGTTTCTTTTTTGTGGCAAAAAAGGAGGGCGATTTGAGACCATGTATAGACTACAGAGCCCTAAACAATATAACGATTAAAAATGCCTATCCGATTCCCCTCATTACCGAATTGTTTGATCGTGTCAAAGGTTCTAGGTATTTTACTAAACTAGACCTCAGGGGGGCTTATAACCTTGTTCGTATTAAGGAGAACGATGAATGGAAAACGGCGTTCAATACGCGTAGTGGGCATTACGAGTATCTGGTCATGCCTTTTGGATTGTGTAATGCTCCTGCCGTTTTTCAGGACCTCATAAACGATGTCCTTAGAGATCTACTGCATGTCTGTGCTGTAGTCTACCTAGATGACATACTTGTATATTCTCCAGATCTGAAGACACATCATACTCATGTCAGGATGGTGCTTAAAAGGTTGTTGCAGAATGGTCTTTATTGTAAATTAGAGAAATGCTTATTCGACCAAACCTCTGTACAATTCCTGGGTTATGTTATTTCTGAACAAGGATTCAGCATGGATCCTTCAAAATTGGAAGCTATACTGTCCTGGCCTCTTCCCCAAGGACTTAAGGCAATACAGCGATTTATAGGGTTTGCCAATTATTATAGAAAGTTTGTTAAAAACTTCTCATCCATTATATCCCCTATCACTAAACTGACAAAAAAGGGTTTACACCCCAGGGTTTGGAATCCTAATGCTATTGTGGCCTTCGAGACTCTAAAAAAGGCATTTGCCACTGCCCCTGTGTTACACCATCCTGATCCTTCCCTTCCCTTTGTACTGGAAGTAGACGCCTCTGAATCAGGTATAGGAGCAGTGTTGTCACAAAGACAATCGTATGACGAACCCCTCCTTCCCTGTGGTTACTTTTCAAAACGCTTGTCAGAGTCTGAAAAGAATTACGACGTTGGGAACAGGGAATTATTAGCCATAGTGATGGCATTTAAAGAATGGAGGTACTTGTTAGAGGGAGCTAGACACAAGATTTTGGTTATAACCGATCATAAAAATCTATCCTATATCGCAGATGCTAAGAGGTTATCCTCTCGTCAGGCTAGATGGTCTTTATTTCTCTCACGTTTTCAGTACATAATCACATACAGGCCTGGTTATCGAAATGTCAAGGCAGATGCCATCTCCCGCCAGTACGAACCTGTAGATTCAATTACCTCCACTCCTGAGCCCATTGTACCCACAACTAATATAATAGCCACTACCCGTTTGGTTATCTCGTCTCTTTTTCTTGATGGTATCAAGTCATACCAACCCCAAGCACCCTCTGAGACCCCTACTGGTAAGCTGTACGTGAAAGTAAAAGACAGAAAGAAGTTGTTAACTTTATTTCACACAGCCAAAACGGCTGGTCATCCAGGGGTTACCAAGACTTACAAGGGTCTTCTCCAACAGTTTTGGTGGCCCTCACTCAAAAAAGACGTGGTGGATTACGTGCAGGCTTGCCGTGTCTGTACACAGTGTAAGTCCCCTAATGTTAAACCCCTGGGACTCCTTATGCCCCTATCTGTACCCAAGGAACCGTGGACACACTTATCCATGGACTTTATTGTGGATCTTCCTTCATCTGATGGGCAGACAGTAATTTTGACTGTAACGGATAGGTTCTCCAAAATGGCGCACTTCATTCCGCTTAAGAAGCTACCTTCTGCGGTTCAGTTGGCTCAGGTGTTTGCCAAAGAAGTGTTCCGCTTGCATGGTATACCACAAGATATCGTATCTGACAGGGGCCCTCAGTTTGTCTCTCGGTTTTGGAGAGGCTTTTGTGCTGAGATGGGGGTCTCCTTATCGTTTACTTCCTCCTATCATCCGCAATCTAATGGAGCTGCCGAACGAGCAAATCAGTCTGTGGAGTTGTATTTACGCTGCTTCACGAATGCGCACCAGGACAACTGGTCTCATCTTCTTCCCTGGGCTGAGTTCGCCAGGAACACTGTGACACATTCGTCTACTGGCTTAAGTCCTTTTATGGTGGCTTATGGGTTCCAACCCGCTGTCCTTCCCGGTGTATTCTCCGACAAGGGAATGCCCGCTTTGGACGAGCACCTCGCCTCCTTACGGAAGATGTGGGATCAGGTCCATGCTGCTCTTTGTCGTGCTGCTGCTACTCAAAAGAGGTTTGCTGATCGTCGTAGGTGTGCGGCTCCTTCTTATGCTCCGGGTGATAGGGTTTGGTTGTCCTCTAGGAATCTCCGCCTTAGGGTTCCCTCGATGAAGTTCGCGCCCAAGTTCCTTGGTCCCTATAAGGTGTTGCGTAGGGTGAATCCTGTATCCTACTCCCTGGCCTTGCCCCCTTCCATGCGCATACCTAACACCTTTCACACCTCCCTTTTGAAGCCCTTGCTCTGTAATCGGTTCTCTGGCTCTCTCAGGCGTTCCGATGCCCTCCGCGCGGTCTCTAGTGACGTTTATGAGGTGGCTGCTCTCCTTGATTCTCGTTTCTCTCGAGGTCGGTTGCAGTATCTGGTTGATTGGAAGGGTTATGGCCCGGAGGAGCGGTCGTGGGTTTCTGTCTCTGTCTTGAACGCCCCCTCCTTGATCCGCTCCTTTCATGCGCGGTTTCCTTTGAAGCCTTCGGCTTCCCGCCCTCTGGGCGGTCTTCGAGGGGGGGGTTATGTCAGGGCTCCGCGGGCAGCGGTGAGGGGAGGCTGCAATCCTCTCGCAGCACTCACCCTCGGTCCGTCGCCGCCCGCGGTCCCCTCTCCCCTTACCGGTAAGCGAGCGGCGTCCTCTCCTCTTGACACGCCGCTCGCGTCCTCCTCTCCTCCTCCCAGCGGCAGCATGTCTAACGCTGCACGCTGGGAGCCGGCACTGTTATCTAAGCGCCGGGGTCACTCACGTGACCCGGCGTTAAAGCTACAGTGCAACAAACACAGTGGGGGGTATAGATATCCCCCACGTGTGTTTGTTAATACTGATTGGTGGTTAGCCAATCAGGATTCAGGCTAGGATTTAAATACTTACCTTTCCTGTCTATCTGTGCCCTGTTGTGGTCTTTGCTTTATAGTATTGATACTGAACGTGTGCTTTCTGGTTACGTACTCTCTGGCTTGTTATACTGACTTTGTGACTTTCTCCTACCCTTTGACCTCGGCTTGTTTCTCGTTATTCTGTTTTCTGGTTCCCCTTACTTGGCTTGTCTTCTGACTATTCTGTGTGTGCTTAGCCCGGCCACTCTAAGGACCGGTACGGCACACTTTCTGTGTGTGTGTCTGTGTGTGTGTTGGCGTGTTGGGTTCCCCGAATCGTGACACTTAGGAGGTAGGACTGTTTTAGTGTTTTTGGTCAATAAGATTTTGTAATTAGGCCCATCATAATTGTCAGCACCAGGCCCACTGGGATCTTAATCTGGCCCTGAGTACACCCACACTTATTATATATAATTTTGTTCAGGAGAAACAGGGCCTTCATTGTATAACACATATTTACATATAAAACATATTTCTAAAAAAGTGTGAGAAATAAAGAAAACTTGTTATTTTTCAAATTCTGCATGACATTTTAACTGTGAATAAATGTACAATAGAAGATGGAAGTGCACTCAACCCATCTGTCTTGGAATCCAGGGTGCTCAAATGGAAAAGTCCCAGTACCAGATGGACCAAACATGAAATATAAGTGTAGAAAATAATCCACGCACTCCAGCGAATTCCAAATGGATAGGCAATTTTATTGGAACCAGAAACTACACAGCAACGTTTTAACCCCTAAGGGTCTTTATCAGCTTGAGCAGGTTTCTCTCAGCTTACACTATGGCTGAACAAAAGGTGGATCAGCTTGATAAAGACCCTTAGGGGTTGAAACATTGCTGTGTCGTTTCTGGTTCCAATAAAATTGCCTATCCATTTTGAATTCGCTGGAGTGCGTGGATTATTTTCTACACTTATATTTTAACTGTGAATGTCATAATACTGCTAAATTTTACTGCAATAAAATACACATTTTTGTATTCAGCAATGTCTCACAAGTACCACAGAACTACCCATGTACAGGGTTTATGAGTTTTTGGAAACATACAGAGGTCAAATATAGGGCTTTCCCCTTTTCTATTGAAATTTGACAGATTGGTTTGCTGGGCCTATGTTGCCTTTGAGACTATATGGAAAATTAACCCCATCTTGGCATACCATTTGTAAAAGTAGACAACCCAGGGTATTCAAAATTGGGTATGTCCAGTCTTTTTTAGTAGCCACTTAGTTACAAACCCTGGCCAAAATTTGCATTTATATTAGGTTTTTTGCATTTTTCAAAAACAAACTGCCCTTTCACCGATGATCTCATCAGTATTATACATTTTACTGCTGTACAACACTCATATTTGTGTAGAATAATATCTCACGAGTACAACAGTACTCCTCATGTACAGATTTTATGATGTTTTGGAAAGTTACATGGTCAAATATAAGATACTTCTCACTTGATCTGAGAATAAAATCAACATTGAGTGGCTGTAATGAATAAAAAAAAAACTGTTTGTGCATTGTCCATTTTGGTTTTTTGTGATACATCTGCATGGTAAACAAAGGCATAACTAGAAACCATGGGGACCCAGTGTGAACATTGCTCTGCCCCCCACCCCATTTGTCTACCCTCCACCCCATACATGCAGACACACAGATAGACACACACATGACACACACACACCTATACATACAGACACATGCACATACACACACATACATACAGACGCACATACACATACATACAAACACACACACATATACACACAGAGACCCATACATATACACAAACAGAGACACATACACACAGACAAACACGCATACCTACAGACACACACACACATAGAGACACATACACACAGACACACACACATAGAGACACACAGAGACACATACACACAGACACATACATACAGACAGATACACACACACTTACAGACACACATACATACAGACACACATACACATGCAAAATGTTTAAATCACCCTTCTGCTTCTTACCTTTTAGATGCAGGAGGTTGACTTCCCTGGGGTCCAGTGGTGGCTCAGCCTGATGGGAGTCAGAGTTCCCACTATAACTCCCTCCTCTCTTACTCCCACACGGCTCCCGGTGGTTGCTGGGAGTAAGTGACAGGGGCAGTCACTTCCTCCCAGCCTCTGATGTCATCTCTGGGGGCCCGGTCACGCTGTTAAAGCTCCACAGTGCTGACTGGGTCCCCTGGATATTCATTGCCATCGGGTGGCCCTAAGGTGCGGCCCCAGCGGATCTATCACGGGGCCGGGGCCGCAACACATGATGTCGGGCTCCCAGTAGCAGCGGTCCGCAAGGTCGCAGCTCCGTAGTTCCGCCACTGATGGTAAATCTGAGTGATGGAATTTAGACATCGAGCCTGGTGCCCAAAATGTGCATGACTTTCAATTTGTTTAAAACCAAATGCACATGTCTAGTTTTTTTTTACATGTATAATGCTTATCTATACCAGGGCTAAAAACTATTTTTTTTCCATGAGGTACACACCACATGAGCAGGCTCAACTTTGTGAGCTTGTTGTTGCACCTGTCTAGACCAGGATCCAAAGATGTTCTGGGATCCACCTTTTGTTCAGCCATAGTGTAAATCAGGGGTGCCCAAAAGGTAGATCCCCAGATGTTTTAAAACTACAGCTTCCATGATGCTTTGTTATTCTAAAGCATTCTAAAGGCATGCAAAGCATCATGAGAGTTGTAGTTCTACAACATCTGGAGATCTACCTTTTGTGCACCCCTGGTCTAGATAGTTAAAATGCCAAACTGCCCCTCTTACCCCTTATGTAAATATTGCAGTGATACACACAACTTTTATTGAGAATTTTGATCCTCCTTTTTAAAACCTGTGCATTACCCATGAGTTTATGCTGCAATATTTAGCCAGGAAAAAAGATTGCTAGACTCCTGAACCTTTATTTTTAGAAATATATGTTATCTTCCAAGTCTCATTCTTTTATTCTTTTATTTTTTATTTTTTGCTCTACTGGCTAAATTTTGGAGGAGCTACACAAGCGTTTATGCTGCCCTAGATAAGAAAAGTTACAAAAAATATGATTCAATTTCCCCTCTTTTTGCACAGGGAAACGTATGTGAGACTAAACATTACAAAACTCAGGATAACAGGGTAATTAAATACAAGTCTGATTATATAACACTTAGTGAAAGATTCCATTAAAACAGAAATAAAGAAAACAAAATGAGATTTAGACAGGCTCAAATCCAACTAAGTTGCTTTTACTGTGCTGCTCAAAGTTAACTTGTATTTATCCTGTAATAAAAAGACGCTTGTAGAAAACTGGGTGACAGCTCCTATTTTATTGCACTAGCTGGAGCTTTTGTAAACTAGAAAGCTATTATTACAATTGATGCTACACAATGAAATTACTTTATATCTTCTTATTAAAGAGATAAGTTTCCAAGTAATCAATGCACTTATTGAGATTTTCTAATTAACAGGAAAATCACAATATCTTGGATTTCTATTAGAACAGAAGGCATAATCTTATTGCAGTTTTCTTTTAAATGTTCGATTTTTATAAGGATTTTAAAGGATATATTATATTTTAAGGAAAGCTGTTTCGAATGTTAGAAAAGGACAATATGCTGAGCATTTTTTTACCTCACTGGATGTCTCAAGCTATAATTTGACATTTTGGAGGATGCCATATCTTGAAGGGCACGGGGAGAAGAAAGACACAAATTATTGTGTTGCCCTTTACTCTGGATTTTACACTCCCTGCTTTCTGGAGTGGTAAGCACAATTCAATCCTGAGGAAATTGGCATAGTGGGGATTGGTACAAATGCTAAGGAGTGGATGAGGAGTGGTGTCTATAAAACCTTTCAGTCTGCGACTGGATATAGCGGGATCTGTTTATTATTGTCATACACCCTGTTTATAGTGAAATGGAAGAGGAGGTCTGTTGAGTAATTTTCCCAAGGTATAGGCGATCCATTCTTACCCAAATGTTGTAAGTATTTTAAATAACAACAAATAGGGCAATAAAGACTGTCAAAGTTTGTATTAAATGAAAATAACAGTGCATTGTAGTAAACTTCCAGAGATATCAAAAGCTTAGAAAACAACGAGGTCATGATGTAATGCGGGCACATATAAGATAAAAATCCAATGATGGAGAACCCAATGGTAGTCCCAACAGAGTACAGCAAAAACCAACAAAAAAAAAGTCTTGCATCACTCAAGTGGTATAAACTGGATCTTCTTTAAGAGGCTTAAATAAAGACCCCTTAACTCCTAGGTGGTTCTGTTCGGTTAGACACATATTCTCACAAATTCTATTTGTAATCCTTTTTGCCCTAGAGGGGATCTTTAGTGTGCATGTCTGTGATTTTCTGTGAAGTTTACATTCCATAAGCACATTTTCCAGTTTTGTAAAAAAAAAAAACTAACTTTGACTAAAAGATTTAATTTTACTATTATCCAAGAAAGGGCCAATTGAAATTTGTTTTACTCATATATAAACTAAACCCATTGTTCACTACTGCGGAATATGTAATGTTTTAAGTTTTTAAAAGAATGGCTTATGTTTCAATGGGATAGTGCTTTATAGAGTGCATGTTAATCTATATATGTGAACTGAGGATGAACTACATTCATTGTCACTTACCTTTCATTCCCTCATAGCAACACTCATCTGTTCAGGAAAATCTACCCACTTCAACACTCAAACAAACTCAACAAACAAAAAACTAGATTCCCAGTCTATATCTCCGCCATATTGCTATGATATGTGTGGGTGGATTTTGCTCACGTTAAAACTATAATACAGATTTTTTTTACTTAACTCTTTTTTTTTGGCACTTCCCCATGTTGGAGGGGAGAAGGTGTTACATCATAGAGGCACCCACACCTGTTTTTCTGTTTTTAAATACAAATGCATACTGTTTAGCTTATGTACTAGTCATTCTTGTAAAGGGTTTACATTATACAATAGGTAGTACATTTCTGGCTGTTGATCCCTATGTACTGGCCATTGCCTATTAACCTGTAAGAACCTAAACTTCCATTTGAGACCTTTGCTTGTTGTTATGAACCATTGCCATTGCCTATTCTTTTGGTAACCTATTTTTCAGTGATACATACTTCTTCATCATGAGTCGAGCCCAATGAATCATCATGGCTATTACATATATTTACTTGCTCATGACTTCTTTGCCTTTTCTCCGGTGATTGTTAAAATTTTACTGAAAATTATGTAAAATATTTACCAAAAAAATTAAATAAATACATTTTAAAAAATGACTTATTTTCCCATAGTTTATGGTGGTTTCCAGGCACAGTACCCCTCAATGCACATAACATTTACAGAGTGATTCACTGAAATGAGAATGGTGACTTAAAAGGGAATTTTAAACCTAAGGATAAAGTATCTGAACTGGAAGCATACTTTACTTCGAAAATGTTTCCAGTTTAGCGATTTTGGCCTTAAATGTAAAATTTGGTATGAAATCACTTTGAACTCCCGATAATGATCAATATACTGAGCTTGTGTTTCTCAAGCTCAAATGATAACAATTTGGTGGATCTTCACAGGGATTGTGCTTGAGTGTTAACCTTGTAACAATAATGAAAGATCAGGGTGTTCCTTATTGACGTGTAACAGTAACCATTATCTGCTATCAGGTTGCTCAATATAGACAGTATGTTTACGTTAGAGGCAATAAAAAAATGCTGAAAGTTGTTAAGGTGGTAGTGCTATTTTAGTAGGAACTTTTTGTGATTCTATCAAACATCTTAAAAAGGTTTGTCATTTTTAAAATAGAATTGATTACTTTAAAGTAAAAAAATATTGGCATTTCAAAATAATCTTGCAGAGTGACCATAGTTAGTTTAGAAGTTGAACCAAACAAACAACTATATAGTTGTATTATCTCTTATATTGATTTGCTTATAAAAGCACTGCTATATGACCACAAACTGAAGAATTAACAAATTGTATACTTTGTCTTCCTATCAGCCAGGGTATGGGAAACAAAAGTTTTAATCCATTAACCGCAGATAAGCTGACATTTCTTAAAGACTTTTTGGTATAGCAAAAGAGGAACTTGTGGTACATCTCTTTACTGAGAATATATTTTTAAGTGATGATTTATTGCTTTGTATAGTCAAATGATTGTGTTTCTATTTTAGATATCAGCTGATAATTCTCTACTGCATCATTTATGTACACACAAACAATCACATACATGTGCCCACACATATACACATACACACACACACACACACACACTATATTCTACATTAAAATAAAATATATGTAAAATGTATTAACTATTATTTATCTGTGTGTCTTTATAACTGTTTATTTTATACACAGGTCTTATTCAATTAAAAAATATATATATTTTATTTTAAGTAATAATTTAGACTTATAGGAGAACTAGAGCAAGCATTGGACCTGGTGCTCCAATTTCTTATTGCTTTATAGATTACCATCTGAAGAAATTTATTATGCTCCTTTTTTTCACTAAATAGTGTGACAACTTGGCATCAGGGATAGACAATTGGTAATCAGAAAGGGGGCTGAGCTAAAAAAAATAATGCACTGCAATGTGGGGAAGCTGGAAAAAGAAAAAGAAACAGCCTCCCCACACACAATCTATCCCCCCTAACATTGCAAATCATAGACACTACCCTGACAGTCACCCTGTCACATTTACTCCCACACTCCTCCATGTCACACACATACCCTGTCACTCAATCTGTCACACACACACACACACCCCACACACACACAGTCAATCTGTCAGTCATCCTGTCAAACTCAACCCCACCCTCCCACTCACAGCCAGATACACACTCTCAGGCATGTACACAGTTACACAATGACAGGCATGCACACACAGGCAACAATACACTTTACCAGATACACACTGTATTGTGTGTCTGTATCTGTCCATGTGTGTGAGTGTGTGTGTGTCATTGTGTGTCTCTGTGTATTAGTGTGATTGTGTTTATGTGTGTCCATGTATGAGAGTGAATTTACATGCCAAAAATAGTAAATAAATTGAGTTTACTGACTTTATTAACTGGACGTTGCAGGAATAAAAACATCTAAAAGAACATGTATCTATATTTGACAATTGTATGTGTATGTATGTGCCTATTTCTGCTTGTAATGTGTTTGAATTTGTGACTACAGTTAGTGTATGCAAGTATGTAAATGCACGCAGGTTTAAAGATAATGTTAGAAGTGGTTAGAGTAAAGGGGTTGTAAGATTTTAGTGGGGTTAATGTCAGGGTTAGTTTAGTGTTAGTGGGATTAAATGCTTAAGAGGGTTTACAGTTATGGGATATGCAGCATTTAAGATTATTGGGTTTAGGTTTAAAGTGGGGTAATATTTATTAGTTTTTAGGAGAAATTAAACCTAGGGTTAATGTTAAGGCTTTTTTAAGGTTTAGGCTTTGAGAGTTTAAATTTGAAACTAAAGAAATTGTTTCTTCAGGTTGTTGTAGAGTTTAAACCTAAGGTTAGGGGAAATATGGTTTTAGGGAATGTGGAGTTTGAAAGGTTATTTGTAAAGTACTCCTATGTCTTATGGTGGGGAAACATTGTGATTGAAAACCCCTTCCACCTGAAGTCTGTGGATAGTAAATACAATGCTAAACAAAAATCTGCACACCAGTCAAGCCATAAGACTTGCTTTTCCTACAGAAATCCCAAATCTGCAGTGATGTTACAACCGCAAAGGATTCTGGGTGGGCATATGCAAATTAGTTTAACAAAGAATCACATTTTCAGGGTGGAGCCAACTAATCCAGTGGCAATTTTACAATGGGGCACCCCAGAAAATCGCAAGCAGTCCAACAAACACCAGCGAAGTCCACGGCTATAAGAGCAGGAACTTTAACAAAATATTTCCGCGACCATGCAGATTCCCAGTCCGGGCCTGCAAGCTCTAACATGGCGCCGACCTCACCACGAGAGGACTCCATGCCATCCAGCCCTGGGGGCTCAGAGCACATACCCCCTTCACTCGATACGGACATCCACGAATTATTAAAAAACCTACCTACAAATGGCGATATCGCCAATATGTTAGGAAAACTGGAAAGATCCTTCCAACTCAAGCTGGATAACATCGGCACAGAAATCCGCCAGGTAGGAGAAAGAGTAAACAAACTGGAGGACGATAGAGATTACTTACACACTCAAATCCAACAACTACAAACTTCATTACAAACACAAAATTCATATCTATCATATCTCCACAAAACTGTGGACGACATAATCGAGGGAGGCGCAAAACCTTGCGTATCAAAGGTTTACCAGAGCAAGACCAGGAAGATCTTTCATCCACACTAACCGACCTGTTCAATCTAATCCTGGGCAAACCCCCTGAAACGAAAGTCTGGCTTGACAGAGCATACAGGGCCTTGCGGCCGCGAGGCCTCCCTTCAGAAACGCCGCGCGACGTAGTCTGTCGACTCCATTATTATTCTTACAAAGAAGAGCTCCTTAAAACGCTACACCAGACCACACATCCCTGCTCTACCACAACCATCCCTTGCAGGTCTTTCCAGATTTGTCCTGGACGACCCTACAAGCAAGACGGCAATTGCGGCCTTTAACGGAACAGCTACACATGAGAGATATTAAATACCGCTGGGGATTCCCACTGGCCCTAATAACCACACACAGAGGCATAACACACTCACTAACCTCGGCCCAAGATGTTGCCTCGTTCACCAGAGACCTGGAACTACCTGACACACATATACAGGATTGGTATGGTCCAGGCTCAAGTCCAAGTGGGATATTTACCCAGCAACAGCCGAGACAAAAATGGCAATCACCCTCCAGAAGACGCCGACAGGTGACCCCAGGTCAATACAGCAACCTCCGGGAAACAACCGCCATCTCGCATACCAGCACGTTTAATCGGGAGAACCAAGGTGACAGACACTTAAACAGCAGATAGGCAACAATGGCCACGACTGGACACACCTACAGGACTGACAAGCAAAAATGGAGGACTTGGGACATAGCACCTATTCTGGACTACCACGCACAACATCCCCATCATCCAGCCCTCTCCACCTCGCTACCCACCAACAGGCTAAACCTCCACCCCACCAAATTGGATCCGGACCACAACCAATGCTATTACCCTCAACCAGCTCACGGACCACTCACCTCACCGTACCGACAGCAAACGGGACATTTGCACCATGATAGCAAGCCACGAAACAGTTTAGAGAAACCAATAACACGTTACATGGACAGCTACTATTACACACATCACACCCTTCAGGATAAGTATTTCTAATGTTTTATTATTGTATTATTTCTATTACGGTGTGCTATTCCATCACATAAACATCCCGGGGCAGACCCTTACATTTTGGGTATCCCCAAACGAATGTACCCTCCTCCCCACAGGGTTAAGACAATAACGGACCAGAAAGTATTCCCAAAAACCTTAAGGGCATCTGACACTATAAGAGAATAGCTCAAACGACCAATCCACCCGACAGGGGGCCCAACTATCCAAACCACCCTAACACTAAAAGGGCGACCGGGACTCCTGGGAGAGATGAAGGGAACGACAGCCATAGTATCACCATAGATGTTAAAAAAAAAAAAGAAAAGGTCCGAATCGACTCCTACCCCCTAAACTCCCCACCCCCCGTACCCATACAGCGAGGCCCCGACCGCAACATAAAACATAAATTTACACACCAGCCACATAAATATCAGACTGATTCTTCATCAGAGGATGACCAAGCAGTGCCACCTCCTAGTTACGCTCCGTAGTATTTTCATACCTTACCTGCTCCCTACCAACACGAACAGCTCCATCCCCTGTGCACCTCCCTCTCCCCCCTCCCATCCACCCATGGTCTGAGGAGCTTCATTTGTGGTGACACAATCTTCCTGACGAGAGGTGACTCGCTAGAGCATCTCCTCCCCAAGTTCACACAGGAAGGTCACTGACGGACAGCACCTCCAGACCCCATTGTGGGGGTTTACCAAAGGTTCTCTGAAAATACTCTCCAGAGTTATTGTATATAGTTATTGTTTAGAAAACTTTTTGTTTATTGTTTAGTTGCATTCTAAATTGTGTGTATCTACAATGCTAAAACAAGACATATAGTCTAATAACATGACCACCCTTAAGATAGTAACCATAAATGCGAGGGGCCTAAATACCCTGGAAAAAAGATCCCTGGCGTTAACTGAATTCCATAAGCTTAGAGCGGAGACTGTGTTCATACAGGAGACACACTTTAGAAGTAACTCTGCCCCAATTTCAGAAATAATAGGTACCCAACAGGATACTTCAGCAACTTCCCAGACGCTAAAGCCAGAGGCGTTGCCATTCTATTAGCCAAAACAGTACCTTTTACATTTAAAGCACACTACGTAGATGACACAGGTAGAGTTCTATTAGTAAAGGGCAGCATTGGCAACACGATGGTCACATTTGCTAATGTGTATCTCCCGAATAAACGACAATGTAACACATTTCGCAAAATCCTTAGAACTGTAGAATCCTTCCAAGAGGGCATTCTGATATTAGGATGGGACATGAACGTCTCCATAGACTCCGCTATGGACACTACATCCACAGCCTCCTCATACCAAGCTCAAACGAGGGATAGACTTACCACCCTCCTCAACTCCGCTGAACTATTTGATTGCTGGCGCATCACACACCCCACCTCCAGGGACTACTCATATCTTTCACATACGGCAGGGACGTACTCTAGGATCGATATGCTGTTTCTTCCTCATAGATTTCTTCACCTCATACACACCTGTTCCTACGGCCCAATCACCTGGTCTGACCACGCACCCCTTTCTCTTGTGATTGAAATTCCCACCCTCCCCCCTAGATCACCCAACTGGTGCCTTAATGACCTACTACTCAATGACCAGGATCTGGTGACCCGGGCGACTGAGACACTCACTAACTATTTTGCAGAAAACTGCAACTCTTCGGAACTCTATCGGCAATGGGCTTTGGCCCGTGCTGGCTCCGGATTGCTGAAAGCATTATACTCCACCCCAAGTGCAAGAATCAAAATCAATGGACAACTCACTGACCCGATCCAAATACGAAACGGTACGAGACAGGGATGCCCACTTTCCCCTCTCCTTTTCATTCTTATCACAGAAATATTCCTACAGGGCATCCGTCTTAACAAAAATATACAGGGCATCACCACCGAGAAACAGGAATTCAAACTAGCTGCCTTCGCAGACGACCTCCTGTTCATACTCACCAAACCACTTACCGCCATGCCCGCCTTACTGGAAGAAATCTCTCTATACAATAGAATATCAAATTTGAAAGTCAATTTCACAAAGAGTGAAATTCTTCCCTTAACTCTAGACTCACACACTGAGCAATCACTAAAACGAGAGTAGCAATTTCAATGGGCCAAAACGGCAGTAAAATACCTGGGTCACAAAAACATACTCACTCAACTTCCCAGCCCTCTTACAGACAATACAAGAAGACCTGACCAAATGGAATAAACCACTGTTCGGTTGGCTATGCCGCACACATATACTGAAAATGAATACACTACCCAAAATTCTCTAGCTAATGCAAACCTTACCCATCGCCATCCCCAGCCACTTCTTCAAGACCATAACACGTCTTTTCAACACCTTCATATGGTCTCATAAACATCCGAGGATTGCACTTAAAATTCTCACACGTCCAAAGCTACAGGGTGGTCTCGGGCTGCCCAACATCGAACAGTACCACAAAGCCACGATCCTAACCAGAATCTATGAATGGGCAAATCCCCAACACCCAAAACACTGGGTATACCTAGAAAGTCTGGGATTCCAGGACCAGATATGTACAATCCCATGGCAGGAGAGGACAGGCCCATCCCTTACTCCGAAATACACATCTCACACCACTATACCAGCCACACTGAAAGTTTGGAGTAAACTCCGACCACAACATAATGTCTCAGTCCACCCATCACCGCTTTTTCCCATACCCATGCCCCTCCAGCTTCACCCGAACCAAAAAGAAACCCAAGACGCCACAGGCCATAATCTGCCCTACCTTAGACTAGGTTCTCTGCTCAATACTCAGGGTTTGAAACCCATGAGAGAGATCTTATCAACCATAACACCCCATACCCCCCTACAAAGATTTAGCTACTCCCAACTAACACACCTCTTCAAATCAAATCCCTCTCTTATGAAGGGCAATAGAGAACTAACCATATACGAAACAACATGCTGCGCCCAAACCATTAGAAAAAACATTTATCCATTTTCTATAAACTACTACAACAAAAAGAAGTGCCTACATATCCGAAATTCTTAACCCATTGGGCCACAGAACTCAATATCACATTCAATGAAGACGAACACAAAAACATAATGACCAACATCTTCTGCACCTCAGTTAGCAATGCTATCCACGAGATCAATTACAAACGAGTGTTTAGATGGCACTACACGCCTTCACACCTCCAGCATCTCTTTCCCAATACCCCGGACACATGCTGGAGATGCGGTCAATCACAAGGTAACTCAGGGCATATTTGGTGGCGATGTGGGATAATCCAAAGCTTCTGGACACGCATACTGACAATAATTCACCTGATCACAGGCATACAATTACCCCCTAAACCAAAAGTGACAATATTCCTTCTATACCCCATCCCCATATCTAGAGACAAACGTACACTCCTGAACCACCTCCTAACCGCAGCAAACCTCTTAATTCCTATGCACTGGAAAAAACTGCAAGCCCCAACTATAAGAGATTGGATAACAAAGGTTTTGGATAACATTAGGTCCTAATACCACATTTCTAAATTTGATCTTAATGGTGTTTATTTCACCTTTTATATAATAAAAATATTTGGAGTTTGATCCTATTCGGAGTCCCATGTACCTTTCAGCTATTCCGTATTGGAAGGGAGATTACTAGCCCCCCCCCCCCACCATCAGGGGAGGCACCCTATGAGCGCTTTTATCTACATCATCTCGTGAGTGCATTTATTATTAGCGCAAAATATATTGTATTTACTGTATCACACTATTGTGTTTTTTTGTATGTTCGGACCTAATACCGCATTTCTAAATTTGATCTTAATGGTGTTTATTTCACCTTTTATATAATAAAAATATTTGGAGTTTGATCCTATTCGGAGTCCCGTGTACCTTTCAGCTATTCCGTATTGGAAGGGAGATTACTAGCCCCCCCCCCCCCACCATCAGGGGAGGCACCCTATGAGCGCTTTTATGTACATCATCTCGTGAGTGCATTTATTATTAGCGCAAAATATATTGTATTTACTGTATCACACTATTGTGTTTTTTTGTATGTTCTCTTTATAGAATTTACAGCCGTATACCGATTTGGTTGTGTTTTTTTGTATTTGTAAAGATCGTTTGTTGTGGATAACGATCCCGGGAGGCTGCACATTAACTGAAGTTAAGTAATTCTACACTACTTTGTGGTGTTTATATTTGTTGGTTCTTTTGTTATGCATGTTTCTATGCAATGACTCCACCTCTCCATCTAAGGGCCCCACCCATTTTGTCTAATCAGACACACACACACTCACTGATAGACACACAGTCACTGACAGATACACACAGTCACTGACAGATACACACACACTCAATGAGACACATACACTCACTGACAGACACATACACACACATTTACTGACAGACACACGCACACATTCTTACACACTCCCACAAAATAATTTTATGTTTTGTGGTTTTATCTTTGCACCCACCCAGGATCGGCCCTGTTACATTGTGTGTATGTGTGTGTGCATGTGTGTATCCAAAGAGGCAACATAGCTGCAATTTGATTGTGATATGGTATGAAAACTGTCAGGCCATTCTGGCAAAAGAGTGAGTATGGGATAATGTATATTTGAGGGGATTATAGAAATATTTTTGAGAAATTGTATTAATGTACAACACTGGTTTCTTATGTGTAACTTCATTATTTGGTACATTAAGTTTTTCAGTGCAATTTTTATTTTTATTTCCATTAAATAATTTGCTATTTATGCAAACTGAAATGAAAACTATGTTTAAAATTACTTTCCAGGACACCCACAATACTCAGATCTGGGGTGTTTTAGGTGGTATTGAATGAGTTAGATCAGGGTTAGGCACCTTTTAGTAGTACTGTGCCAAAACAAGATCTTGAAGTCCCTTGGCTTGCTGGTCTTACTTTTTTTAAACTGAGTTGTGTATGTTGACATATTCTGCTTGTATTATTTATGGGTACTGCAGTTACTTTGTAGTGTTGTATTGTGCATATGTGGGCTGTAATAATGTATATGTTCATTTGTAGTTTGTGGTATTGTGTATGAGACCTATGTATGTGGGCTGTATAGGGGGGCTGCTTGTGGACTTGTGTGTAGATTATATGTCACATAGTGTGTTTGGTGGTGTGTGTATGTGTTGGGCTGCTTGTGGTATTGCATATGAGAGACTGCTTTTGGGTGCATGTATTTGGATTGTCAGTGGCGTTGTGTTTCTGGGGATTGTGTGAGTGTGTTTGTATGAGGGGAAGACTTTTGCTGCAGCTCTGTGTATATCTAGCAGATTCCCTGGGATCCATTGGGGACTGGGCTAGCCAGGTATAGGTCAAGGACAAGAGCTGAGATAGCTGCTGTGGGCTGCTCTACTCCAGTTTGGATTCCCGTTCACAGGTGCTGGGAGGAAGTTTTCTGAGATCACTTCCTCTAAGTGCTGCAATGCGTAACTTAAGAATTGTCCCTCATGACCTGCAATCACCACTTGGTTTGAACTAGCAGATATCTGAAGTCCCACTGGGGCTCCTTATAGGCCAGCGTCTGTCTATCTCTGGCAGCCTCGAGTGCCGTACAAAGGCACTTTGAGTGCCATGCTTGGCACACGGGCCATAGGTTGCTGACCCCTAGGTTAAAAGAAAAACAAATTAGTCCTGACCATGCTACAACAAAATAGCCTGAAACACCATTTAATAATTTTCAAATTAACACCGTTATTCATTAATTTGAGATTCAGAGTAAATATCAAATGAAAGATAAAATAAATCAACTGGAAACATTCTCTAAGTCACCTTTGCCTCCAGTTTGTCTACTCTGGTCTTAAATTTGAAATTTACTTTAAATTCTCATGTTAGTGAGTAACCATGTGAGTGAAAGAATGTCCCACTAAAATATGAAAGAAATGGGATCAAGTATTAAATAGCACACTACACAGGAACATAAGTGACCATACAGCACTCTAAAAACTATAGTTTATAAATCCATTGCTATTTCCATAATGACGATCACTTAAAACTGAAAACTTATGAGACAAAATGCTCGGTTGCCCCATCTTTGCTCTTTGCAGCAGAATTTGAATTTGCCTGACTGATAGTTTTGTTTTGCTAGTGGAATGCAATGCTATGCAATAACTATGCATACTGTTTGTTTGTTACAAATCCTAGCATCTGTTGAATGTTTTCACTTTCAGGATATTGCCATTTTGCACCTCTCTCCCTAAGTAAATAAGTGTTGGTTGCCAATACACATTTCAATCTTAACCAACACACATAACCTATGATTACCTGTACCAATATACATAAGCCAGTGAGGATTTCTGTAAAAAAGATTAAAGAGGAAAGTAGTGTTTGGTATAGAGAAAGGGCAAAGTAGTCAAGCTGAAAAAATGTCTTAAAAAAAAGAGCTTTTCACATCTGGCTACTTAGGCCATAAGGTTTACTTTACATTTTTGACAATACACATGTTAGTGAATAACCCTGAATATGAGAAGCACTATGAAAAGTGTTCTAATAAGTGAGTTTTAAAACGTAAAATAGGGCAGGACCAAAAAACTAGTATTTAACATATCATTGCTCCTGCAATGTTAAGTTAAAGATGGCAGGAAGACATTGAGTTGATTGACAGTAGTAAATAGAGATATTAGCGAAAGAATAGCAAAGCAGTTATAAACTGTGACATGTATGTCCAGTAATGGATAGTGCTGTTGTTAAGTGGGAGAAAGGAAATGCTACTAATCTTAGTTAAAGTGTTACTCGCGTCATCAAAACCACTACAGTCTGTTGGATGCCAATTCTACCTGTCATCAGGTAATCACTCTCAGCCACTGAATGACCTTCTATGCACAGAAATATGCAGAGAATTGGCATTATCCAGTCAAGGCCCATCTTTAATGCCGCGCAAATGGGACAGCTGCCCAGGGCCCTGTTACTTTTGGAGGGCCCAAAGCAGGTGCCCCATGGAGGTCTGCGAAATAGAAAATGCAGTCCACCTGCTCCTCATTCGCATTCCCTGAACTGTATTCAGGAAAGAGATTTTAAAATAAGGGGATAAATTAAAGGGTTTGTCCAATGTCAATCATCCAACGGTGGCAATGGAGGGGTTAAAATGGTTGTGTGATGATGGGAAAGTAATAGGAGGGCCTGGCAAAGGGTTCTATTTATGTGAGGGAGTATTCGCAGAAATGTGTGCATGCCTAAGTGATCCACTCGACACCAGTGTTTCATCTTGCTATACAGTCACATGCAAACACCTCCACATCATAGTCATGATTGTCTCTCAACTTAGTTGGTCAGAATACTATAGTCTCCCAGGAAACAGCTCAGTGGCCCACACCAGGCCTGGAGAGCTCTGAGATTATGGAATACCAACCAAGCATAAACCCACACCATTCTAGAATAGCTAAGGACCTGCATAATTCTTGCATGCTGCCTCAACCCTGCAGTGATCTGCCAACAGCCATTCATAGAACCTCCTTCCCTTTCCTCCATTCCTTTTATTTAAATTAGCAAATAATGTAAAAACCACAGCCCAAAAAACACATATGCTATTGGCCAAGGGGGTAATTGTTTCCGTGCCCCAGTTGCCAACCTTCTTATGCCAACCAGTCCATTACTATATTATCAGTGTGCATCTAACGTGAATTCTACCCAGTCTTTAACCCATCATCTTACTATGTACGCTTTCTGTTCCATCTGTACGATGAATGTCTTACTGCCCTTATCCTGTTGGTCATAGTTTACTCAGTGGGATTTTTTAACGTTGCCAAAATCAAGGTGACTGCACTGCTTTTACTCTTTTCCGTACTCTTGCACAGTGGATCCACAAGGAATTCTTATAAGAAGATATGATAATCTACATTGTAGCAGACTAATAGTTAATATGTTATTGATATAAGAAGAAGAAAAGCTGTAGGTTTAGCAACCATTAAGAATGAGATAAAATAACACAATTCTCTTTATTCGATCACACCAGTTCTATATGATTATAGACTAGCTTTCCAAAGAAAACATGTTTTGCAAATTTTTGTCATAACAAAGATTCGTCAAAAGAAATGGTTAAATAGCCCAACTGGTATCTGCAAGTGGAACACATAAACTTGCTTTGAACTGCAGGATTATTCCTTTCAACACTTGCATAACTATAAAGTGAAAACAGGTTAGACAGAAAGAGATCATCAACTGAAACTATGAAAGCTGTTAACATTTGTAAGGTGCTATTACAGTAGTTTGAATTAGGAGAAACATTTATTCCATGCTGTCGTAGCATGTCAAATAGAAGAATCTTGAAGATCAACTTTAATCATAAAGGAGAAAAAGTAAATGTCAGTGTTAGACAGCAATAACCCTTTTGGTTTTATGTACTTTACTCTCAATTAAGTGTAGTGAGGTTTCTGCAAACAATCCCCATTTTCACTCTGACACCAAGTTCTCTCCATTATTAGAAGCAGCATGATTAAACAGCCTGTAAGATTAATTATTGTCTTATCTGCATGCTGTCACCAAAACTACCGTAGCAGGGGACTGTCACTTTCCTGGATTGCAATAGTATGTGTATTTATCGCATTATTTAGCAAATGTGTACTTTTTGCAGGGTTAAAAATAAAATGAACAATATTTTTTTATATTTCTCCTCTTTATTTGCAATGTTTGATAGACGTGTGCAATTTGTTTTGTTCTTACTCAAGATTTGTCAGTATTCGTCAATTCCTTAGTGTCCAAATTCTTTACAAACTGAAATGAAAATGAACAAAATCAGAACAAATCAAAATTGATTTTGGATCCATTTGTTTTCATAAGGATAGATAATTAGGAACTTTTATACTAAGAAACAGAAAAAGCTAAACATTTTGTACATCATATCCCTCCCTGCCTTCTACTAAAAAAGTACTTAGCTGTTTTAGTTAATAGCTCCCAAATGAGGTAACCTTTGTGGGATTGCCCTGAATAAGGGTACCTACCATATTAGGGCACTGTTTAGCAGATTGCTCCCCTATTTTGTAATTGGTATCCTTATGAGAATGAAACATACGGATAGCATATTATGGAGTTATCTACTAAACAGCTGAAAGAAACAGGCTTTCCTTAATTTTGACCTTTCAGCTGTTTAGTAGATAACTCCCTAATTTAGCATCCTGTGTCTATCACATACACTCTACATACATTCTATATGAATGTAGCACATACATATTATATATATGCAGCATGTACATTCTAAAAAACAAAAATAGGGGCAAGGTGGAGGGCAAAAATACATAGTGTGGCAGCACACCCGAGGGTAAGGGGCTCCCTCAAAATCTATTAATAAAACTAGAGATAAAAAAGCCAATAACAGTATGCGCCAAGGGAAAAATATATTGTAAAACCAGGACAGGTAAATAAAAACAATGGTATAAAATAAGCACATCAAAAATAATCAATAAAACAGATAATGTCTTTAGGAAGATAACGTATTGTATACCAGGTACATGAATATATTTTATCTTTTTCACAAGCGTCTGTGCGGTGTTTCTCAATATGGCTTCACTTCATGAATGCATAACAAAGAGAGCAATAGTGCAATATCTAAATTCAAATGAGGCACACACAATGCTAAAGTCCAAAAATGCCAACTCACATGAAGTAGAGCTCAGACCAGCTCCCCTACAAAGTACAGTGGTTTAGATCCCCATCGAGCAGACAATCCGCTCTATGTAAGTAAGATTTCAACTATTATCTTTACACTTAGCTAAACGAAGAGCAATATTTTTTTTAAAATCTTTTGTCCTGTATGGTCCACCACACTACTAGTCTGTTGTGGAAGAGTACCAGAAAGATATCCTGCAAATAGGGATCATGACGTGAAACCATAATCAGAAACACCACAGGGACACTTGTGACAAGAAAGAACATTTTTTAGATAATATTTATGTATCTGGTATACAATATTTTATCTTTCTAATTACATTAACTGTGTTATTGATTGCTATTTTCATGTGCTTTTATTTACCTGTCTTGGTTTTACAATACATGTTTCCCTAGGTACATTATGTTTTATGGCTTTTTATATACATCCTATATATATGCATTATATACATTCTATATACATGCAGTATATAGATCATATATGCAAATAGCACATACATCATATAATGTGTACCTTTAAAGAGAGAAACATGGCTATTTACTAAAATTAAATACACATTGCAGAAGTTACACAACAATGGCTGTTTTGGAAGAAATAATCATTATAGTCACTAGACTTGTTATCAAATCCCTTTGATCTGTGCTGAACGAATCAAATGTGTGATATTCTTTGGACAAATAAATTGATTCATTCAGATTTGTCTAATGAACTGGTCTGTTTGGTCCTTTATTGACAGGCATTTGATTCAATCAGCACAGCTGAAAGGGATCTCTACATAAGTCTATTTGTCACAGCTTGACTGTTTTCTTCTTAATTTTTAGGATAAACATCCAGAGTGACTTTTTTTTTTAGAAAGAAACCCCACATAGTCCTGCATGCAACATTTTATTGCTTACCATCTGCTGTATATACATGATAATTAGATAATTACCTAAGCATCACTGTGCCTGCAGCATATTCAAAAGGTAACCCTGTCACTTCTGCTGATTGGAGCAGAACAGTGCTGATCTGACTCTTTGTACAACACAACCAGGGCCGGTGCAAGAATTTCTGCCGCCCTAGGCAAAGATCCATTTTGTCGTCCCCTCATGTCATTCACTCACTGACAGACACGCACTGACAGACACACACACACACACACTGAAAGACACGTACACTCACTGGCAGACACAAAGAAAAACACAGGCAGCACTCCAGGATATAGAAGGTGAAATTATTTGTGGGTTCACCACCTCAGAGACACACATACTCATTGAGAGACACACACTCACTGACAGACACACATCACTGACACACACACACTCACTCACTCACTAACAGACACACACACACACACACACACTTACTGACAGACAGACAAACACACACTCACTGACAGACATGCACTCACTCACTCACTGACTGACACACAGACACACAGACTCACTGACAGACACACACTCACTCACTAACAGACACACACTTACTGACAGACATACACACATTCACTGACATACATACGCTCACTGACATACATAGACTCACTCACTCACTGACAGATAGACAGACAGACACACACACACACTCACTGACATACACACAATCACTGACATACATACGCTAACTGACATACATACACTCACTGACATACATACACTCACTCATTAATATACATACACTCACTCACTGTTAGACACACACACAGACACTTACAGACAGACACACACACACACTCACTCACTGACAAGCAAACACTCACCTCCCTGGGGTCCAGTGTGAAGCATCTCCTCACTCCTCCAGCGCTCCGTTTAGTATGCCGGGCCGGAATGACGTCATATTCCAGCTACCGGCATTACAGAGGGAGCACGAGGGAGGAGTGAGATGGCTGCTAGAACAGCCTCCCTCGCCGCCTGCCAGCTCCATCTGCTCTTCTCCTCTCCTCGCTCCTCTCACCGGCATGTAGTGGCAGAGCAGGCACCTGCCATCAAGGTAAGCGGGTGCCTGCGCTGTCTTACTTAGCATTGCATCAGGGGCACCCCCACCTTCAGACGTCTTGAGGATCGGCCCGGCGCTGGGGAGCGGCTCAAGAGCGGCCCCCAGCGCTGCGGCCCCAGACAGGGGGAGCCCACCAGTAAACATTCCGGAGGGTACCCCCAGCCAACGGTGGCGCTAGTCCTGAACACAACAATAATCAAACTTTACGGAATGGGTTTTACATGCTGGCTGTGCTAATTTGGATAACTAATTATATGTGTATGACCTCACAGAATATAACACAGTATATTACAATATATCACAGTATGTAAATCACAAGGAGTGACATAAAAAAAAGAGGAAAGGAGGAAATTCTGCAAATCACAATAACAAAAAAAAACTACTTTTAGTTTTGTTCTCCTGTATAGAAGGATTGCGCTGCAGTTTGGAGAGATTGGAGTGCTCTTCAAAATGGACTCCATCATAGACAATATATTAACATACAAATTGACAGGGTTTATTCACTAAACACCAAATTGTAGCGCATTACAATCAAAATTATAAAATGTAGGTTAAAAGAACCAAGCTGTGCCTAGGCTTAACTGGAATTTCTGTCTATAATTTGCAATTAATATTTCAAATCACTACATTTCACATCTTAACACTAAAGAATGTAGTGTAGAGAATTGAAAACCAAACTACTAAATTAAGACCAAAGTAGTGGATTTTGTCTCCATTTCTATTATAGTCGCAGTATGGCTATTTATGGCTTGAATTTTGAAACTTATTTTTTTTTTATATTGCTTGAATGCAGTATTAAAGCATTTAGAGGTGAATTTTGTAATTCATGTTATATGCACACTCCACATGCATAAAGCAATTCAGCTTTACATGTCTGGAGTTTGTTATTTTTTTTAGAAAAAGTTTATAAAAGTGCAGATTTAAACAGAAATCAGCATTTTTAGAGGTGAACACACACAGATTAGAAAGGCTATTAGCTCTTTCATGACAAGGGACTGTGAATATATAAAGTGATTGCCCTTGCTCCATCTCATGAAGGAATTAAAATATTCATTAAATGTGACATACAAATACAACACCGTTAAATAGTATTATAGAATAAAACAGTTGAGGTGTAAAATATTTTGTTCAACATCATGGATATGTACAGACACAAACAAAAAAAAAAGAGAAAAGAAGTGAAAAAAAAGGGGCTCTGGGCAATCTTAATGACCTGGATCTAGTTTGCAGATTTACCAACACAAAGCTCAAGTAGTTTCTCAATGAAGTGGCAAAAAAGAAAAAATGATTCTTCTCTTCTGGCAGGGAACATAGGATGTGGCATCTACCTCTTAGGAATGGAAGGCTAAGCTCATTTTTGCCAGCAAGATCTGCCAAGATCACAAAGCAAAATAGACTTGTTTATGATTTGAGTAAAATAAGGAGGGGAGACCTTAATATTTCCTGTCTTTGTAATACATTTGCTAATGCCTTCTTAATTGTTAGACCTAAACACTAATATTTACAAGACCTACTTTGTGCCAGATTTATGTTATTACAATACAATAGCTGAAATAGTTTACATCAATTAAATATGCACATGCTTATAAATAACATTTTCCTCTGATTCTTCAAAGTATGAGACATCATAAAATATTTTTACTGGGAACTTAATGCACAAACAAACTCAGTCCATATCATCCACGTTTATTCCGAGTCTAGAAGATAGCCCCCACAATATACACATGAAAATACGCATTGTGATTAAGATGTCTTCACTTTTTTCAGTAATGTTGTAAATGTATAAAATGTTTATAAAAGTAATATATTCTTAAACTGTAGTTTGTGTGATATATCTAACACTCTGAAGTAAGAGTAAAACAGTATGCTCATTAACTTCCTATTCCTTATTCCTATTTGATTTCTACTCTGTTTATTTATAATGTGCTCATTGATGTCGTGGGTTACACCTTGCACTAAACCACCCATTTTTTTTTAACTAGTTTTGAGCAGGTAATATTTATCTTGAATTAAAAACCCCTGGATGTGATTGCATTAGGGACACTGACACATAATAAATGTTTCAGTGCAATTTTTATATTGTTTTACCCAACAGGTGACCCAGTCTGTTCCACACAGCATATGAAAATCTAAAGAAAATAACCAGAAGCTGCCACTAGCCCAAGCTTTCCTTTTCTAAGTAGTAAATTTCTCAGATACATAGGGTCCTCATATTAACAGAGGGAACCAAGGATGCTCTTTGTTATCAGGGTGGATTCAACACATGGTCTTCTCACACAGCATTCAATACCTGGCTGTGCAGCATGTGTTTGTTTCTGACTATGCTTTTATTTGAATGTTGAACATCAGGAGCGCAGTGTTCATGGGCAGAGAAGATCGGACATGACATGGCATATTCACACCTCTCTGTTAGAGTACCATACATCTCAATATTTCAAATGTGCTACGAGGGACACTTTACATTTAGTGCTGAGAGTTGGGATGTTTTCAGGGACGGGGAACTTCTGGGAAATTCTAGGTGACTTCCTAATTAGAAATGCATGTACCTAAAATGTAATTTAGAACAAGAAACATGTATCATATTTACAAAGAATGACATTGGCCATTTATATCGTAGTGACAGTGAGTATTATTGCTGTAAAGCTCTGCTATACACTTAATCACCCCAATATTATGGATCTCCTGAATAAGAGGGACATTATGATAGTAAAGAGGGATAGAAGGATTTGGCCCAACATAGGGACTTTCTCTCTTAAATAGGAACACGTGGGAGGTATAGTGTAAGGGTCATTGAGTAGTTTCTGGAACCCAGAAATGACCTTGATTTCAAACCATGCTGATGTTCTGTAAATCTGTACACCTAGCTACATATGTATGCTACAGGAGGCATTGTGCACTTATAACAAGATAACTGGACATGTGTTTGTTGAGTTACACAGTGGATGGGGTAAAAACTTAGGACAGTAAGTTAGCATCTTTACATGTGAACTTATGTAAGCTTTGGCCAGTCACAAGGCAAATTATACAAAATATGGTTCCAAAAAGAGAATGCCATGCAAAGTACACATTGAACAAAAACATTGTGAGCATTGTCAAATGTTATATTTCCAGTCCACATTTCTGTAGGTTTAGGAGGGGTGGCAGATTTTATTTTATTGGGTGTGTTGACCCCAGTATGTTTAATAAGAACCCCTACACACCGCTCATAGTTAGAGGCTGGAGAGAAAGTAGATCCCCTGTTCACAGTATTAGAGCCCCTACCATCTGTCCATAGGTGAGGGCTGGAGGGGACCTCAAGTTAATAATATTAAAGCACCCATCTACTGCCCTTGAGTTGAGGTTAAGGTAGTCATTAGGTCCCCTTGGTTTTGTTAATTAGAGTTCTCACCCACTAACCACGGTGGGTACCAGGGGGAACACTGAGTATTCCCTTTTAATTTTAATTAAGGCCTTCACTCACTCGCAACTATGTTACCTGCAGTACTACGTTATTAGAGCCCCACCATGTGCATTGGGGATGCTGTGTCCCCCCTGCTTTATGTGTTCTGTCCATCCATTGTTTTTAAAGACCCCACTTCATGGCCACAGGTGGGGGCATGGATGATAGTGTGTTACTAGTGACTTCCTAGTATGTGGTATGGGGGTTAATATAACCTGTGCTGGCAAAGTGAGTGTCAGTGCTTCTTCTGCTGACTCAGCAAACCTGCAGGTAGAACACTCATCCTTTTTATTATCATGGATGAGTCACCAATTGCATTGGATTAACAAGAAATATAGTCCACAAGCATCTAGTCCATCTACATTCAGTCCATATACATCTAGAGAAATGCCAACAATGGTACCCGCATGAATTTTGGGCAGACTAAACTCTGACTGAGCTTAAAGCAGCACTGTCATGCCGAACTTACCTTTCCCCAATCAATTCCTCTTCTCTCCCTCTGTCAGGATCTGTTCTTCATTTCTTCCTGTCTGCTCTAGTTTTCTTTAAAACATACGACAAAGTAGGGACTATTTTGTCTTATAGTGGTTTTCTACGCCTGATCATCTCTGACCAGCAGAGGAGCAACGTGTGCTCCGTTTCCTGTAGTCAGAGAAATTTCCCCACAATTCTTACCTTTCCTCCGTGATTTCATGATGCTTCCTGTCAGTATTCCCGAACAACCTGTCACTTAGACAGAATGCCAGCAAAACAACGAATTTCATTCAAACAGAATGAGAACAGTTTCTCCATTCGTGTTAGGACACTATTTGGGACTTTGTTCGGGTTGGAATTTCATTAGAATGAATGAAATTCCGATCCAATTGGTGCCGTGGCTGCATCTTGCAGGCGCTTAGTAGATAGCTCTCTAATTCCCACGGTATTAGAAAGCTATATACCAAAAGGCTGAAAGACCTAAATTGGTCTTTCAGACAAATTTACTAATACCAAGTAAAGATTACTTAGTATTAGTAAATTCTGCCCCTACTTACTATATCGCGAGTAGGGGCATGTCTAGTAAACAGTGAGTAGCCTGCAGCTGAGGGGACATTTGGGGGATTTTTTTTTAACAGTGAGCTGCCTCTGGCCCCTTATCGCTATGGGGGATTTTAATCTGCCTTATGCTATTATGGGGGTCATATTGACCTCTGTAGAGTGAGGGAGGACATGGGAGTCTTAGGAAGTGGCAGAGAGCACTGCTCCCTGACGCTTCTATTTGTACATATTACAAGGAGGAAGCTTCACGCCGAAACCAAACAAACGAACAAAGAGGTCTTCGTTCATTCGTTTAAAATTTCTATTCATTTATTCGTCTTTCTGACGAATGAATAGATGAAATTCCCGTTCGCATGCCCAAGTGTTTCACAGCGCTATCTAGTGCCCAAGAATTTCACAGCGCTATCTAGTGTGGGGAGATGACGTGTCCCACAGGGACTTCATCTAACCACACAAAGATGGTGGTACCCAGGACCTAGGTCCGGGCAGAAAAAAAAAAAAAGATTAAAAAATAGGTAAGATGGGGGGCTTAGGGGAATTTGGGGGTAACTTTGGGGACAATTAGATGTAGTGGAGTCGGGAGGGGGGTTAAAAAAAAGTGATATTCGACCATGACAGTCCTGCTTTAATGGAGAAATAACTCAATAGAAAACTAAGGAAAAGTAATAGACAAATAATGGCAAATCTTGGAACAAAAGGTGTTTATGGAATACATTTTCCATGGTGCTCAAGCAGGACTGGATGAGAACCATGGAGAAGGTAGTCCAGTAACTCTAGTCTGCACATAACTAGGGAAAAGTAGTCCACAAATGGTGGCTAAAGTTGTAAGCACAGGTGTTTAGATCATGTTTCAGCCTGTCTAAAGTCTACGAGCAATGGCTAACCTTACCACACAGGAATTTCCCAGTATTTCCATTCCTTATAGAAACATAGAATGTGAGGGCAGATAAGAACCATTCAGCCCATCTAGTCTGTCCAATTTTCCAAATACTTTCATTAGTCCCTGGCCTTATCTTATAGTTAGGATAGCCTTATGCCTATCCCACGCATACGTAAACTCCTTTAATGTGTTAACCTCTACCACTTCCGCATGAAGGCTATTCCATGCATCCACTACCCTCTGAGTAAAGTAATACTTTCTTTGCCTCTATAATGTAAGACTTTGTCCTCTTGTTGTGGTAGTTTTTCTTATTTTAAATATAGTCTCCTCCTTTACTGTGTTGATTCCCTTTATGTATTTAAATGTTTCTATCATATCCCCCCTGTCTCGTCTTTCCTCCAAGCTCTACATTTTAAGTTCCTTTAAGCTTTCCTTGTAAGTTTTATCCTGCAATCCATGAACCAGTTTAGTAGTCCTTCTCTGAACTCTCTCTAAAGTATCAATATCTTTCTGGAGATACGGTCTCCAGTACTGCCTACAATACTCCAAGTGAGGTCTCACCAGTGTTTTGTACAATGGCATGAGCACTTCCCTCTTTCTACTGCTAATACCTCTCCCTATACAACCAAGCATTCTGCTGGCATTTCCTGCTGCTCTATTACATTGTCTGCCTACATTTAAGTCATCAGAAATAATCACCCTTAAATCCCTTTCCTCACATGTTGAGATTAGGACTCTATAAAATATTCTGTACTCTGCCCTTGGGTTTTTATTTCCATGATGCATTATCTTGCACTTATCCACATTAAATGTCAGTTGCCACACCTCTGACCATTTTTCTAATTTACCTAAATCCTTTGCCATTTGGCTTATCCCTCCTGGAACATTAACCCGGTTACATATTTTAATATCATAAGCAAAAAGACATACCTTACCTACCATCAAGACCTTCTGCAATATCACTAATAAAAATATTAAAGAGAATGGGTCCTAGTACAGATCCCTGAGGTACGCCACTGGTGACAAGTGCATGCTTCGAATATACTCCATTGACTACAACCCTCTGCTGCCTGTCACTCAGCCACTGCCTTACCCATTCTAAAATATTGGAATCCAAAGTTAAAGATTGCAGTTTATTGATAAGCCGTCTATGTGCAATAGTGTCAAAAGCCTTACTGAAATCTAGGTAAGCAATGTCTACTGCACCGCCCTGGTCTATTATTTTAGCTACCAAATCAAAAAAATCAATAAGATTAGTTTGGTATGATCTCCCTGAAATAACCCCATGTTTTCTCTGATCTTGAAATCCATGTGATTTTAGATGTTCAACAATCCTATCCTTTAACATGGTTTCCATTACTTTCCCCAATACTGGAGGAAGTAGATTCCTTTATAACCATACTTCTCCCTCTCAAGTCTTGTCTGTACCTTCATACATCATCAGCCATGCCATATAACTCCCTTATGTAAATATTTTCATTCCGTACTAGATATACCATATGTTATCCTAGCCATAGTACATACCTCTCTCCTTAGCCATGCCACAAAAATCTACTTCCTCCATTTGCAATGCAACATAGTTCCTTATCTCCAAGCCATGCTACATGAACTTTCTGGCTAGCATTGCCACAATTCTCCCTTCTTAACCATACCACATACCTTCCACTCTGCTCCCCATCATCTCTAAAACATTAGGATGGTAGAGAGCTAGGAAGTTTGGTAAGTAAAAAGATGTGAAGACATGCTACTACACACTAATAAGGTTTGATTTTGCACTTGATTTTTTTTTTTGGGGGGGTGGGGGGTGGGGGGGGGTTCAGAATATTTTATGTGTTTTTCCTGAGTTAAGCAAGGTCACAGGTTATATATTCTAGACAAACAAAAGATGTGCCAAATTATTTTCAGCTATAATGAAACCAAGATGTTGATTGAACTTGTGTATAAAGGTTAAGGCCATTCTGAAACGTTTTGCTTCTTCCAGTATCCTTACTGGAACTTCTAGTGCTTACTGTTTATATTGTACTGTCTATGTCCCCTATTGTACTGCGCTGCAGAATATGGTGGCACTTTATAAATGCCAGTAATAATAACAATACTGACATTTAGCTTTTTTTAGAGGTGCAGATTTTTAAAGAATGATGTGTGATTTTGCTTCAAACCATATAGATTTAAAAACACAATTTCATGTATAATATTCTGGTCAATTCCATTTTTCACCTTTATCCATCAATTGTATAGTTCTACGCAGTGCTGGATTAAGAATCTATTGGGCCTGCTGCGGCAATTATGATGGTCTCAATTACAGAATTCTTCCAATAGGAAATCACTCTGCTCCAACTCTCAACTAAGTCTATCTGTTCATATTAAATTTTTACATTTGATAGTCAGCCAGTCCGCTCAACATTTGCATCTCTCCTAAGTTCCCTTACTCAGCTCCCTCTGCATAACATTATAGAGCAAGATCATTTGAAAAGTAGACAAGCAAAATAAATAAATAAATATATATATATATATATATATATATATATATATTTTTTTTTTTTTTTTTTTCAATGGTCCCATAACATGGTCATGGGCCTGGTCAAGTCCCTATGTCAGCCCCTATGTTAATCCAGATCTTGTTGTACATCACACAATGTAGTGCTAAAAAACAAAGAAAATTTATATTTGTGCACTATCCCAAATCCCTATGTACAATGAGACAGAGGGGAGTACTTTTTTATTCGGTTTTTATTGTATGTATTCAGGCTGATGCGTACTATAGTCATTACTGCTGCACAGGAGTAGTGGGATTTTGAGTGCAGGGTTTAGATTTGCATGTTTGTATTTGCTTTTGTATTAAACAGCCATGTTACAGTGCTGCCCATCCCATGTGTTCCATACTAAGTGTGTTGAGGTTTAGAAAAATACCCCTCTGTCTCATTAAAGATTTTACCTTCTAGCTGAAAACAGCAAGGTAGATTGTTAATGTAGGATTCACTGCCTTGACGTGGTAGGTAAGTTTACACTTACTTGGCCATTAGAATGATACTAAAAAAACTTCAGTTTTTTAAATATGCATAGGGATTTGGAATAGAGCGCAAGTAACTTTTTTTATTTGTTTTTTTACTGTATGTTTTGGGGCTGATGTGTGCTTTAGTCATTGCTGCCTCCCAGGAGTAGTGGGAGTCTGAGCGCAGGGCTTAATTTTGCATATTTGTATTTACACAATATAATGCTATTGACATATCTATTCATATGACCACCTCATGTTTATACTAGTTTGTAGGTCAATCTCAGATTTTTGTTGGTACACTTGGGACAAAAAGGGATTCAGATTCACAATGTTCATATTAAAAAGCAAATGTGTCTTTTTACCTACATTAGTAATAGACTACTAATATAAAGCTGACAAAATATGCATATTAAAGGACTTAATGAAGTGGTCTGGGTGCCAGGTCCAGCTAGGTTTAACCCTTTTTGCAGTAAACATAGCAGTTTCAGAGAAACTGCTATGTTTACATTCGGGTTAATCCAGCCTCTAGTGGCTGTCTCATTGACAGTCGCTAGAGGTGCTTCTGCACTTCTCACTGTGATTTTCACAGTGAGAAGACACCAGCGTCCATAGGAAAGCATTGAGAATGCTTTCCTATGGACTGGCTGAATGCGCGCGCGGCTCTTGCCGCGCATGCGCATTCAGCCGATGATGGAAGAAGAGGGAGGAGAGTTCCAGCGCCAAGGGAGCCAGGTGCTGGAAAAAAGGTAAGGGATTAACCCCTTCCTACCCCTTCAGTGCCATGGGAGTGGGACCCTGAGGGTAGGGCACCCTCAGGGCACTATAGTGCCGAGAAAACGAGTATGTTTTCCTGGCACTATAGCGGTCCTTTAACATGAAGATTCAAAGCCAAAATACATAGATTCTATAAGGACTTTAAAAATATTGTCTTAGTCTCTTAATAATCTTGTACAGGGTGAGAGGTGGTGAGGGGGAATGATGACGTGATGCGCAGGGGCACGTAACGTGACGCGCACGCAAGCTGTTGGGTGGAGCTGAGCCGGAGTCCCACGTGGGGAGAGAGGCGGACGATGCCGGATACACGCCGGAAAACACGATGAGCAGTCTGAGCAAGTCTCTATGAGGGTGATAAGAGGAGAAGGAGGGCGGCAGCACGGTAGAGGATCATTTTTTGGCGGAACAACAACAACAACCAGGTTTAAAAAATGTTTTTCCTCGGCTGTCAAGGTACAGCAAGTAAGCAAGTAAGCCTCAGTAAGCTTGGACAGACTTGGGTAGACGGCTTACATGCGTATCGGAACCCACAGAATGTCAGTTTACACACTGTGCTCCGCTTTGAAAATCGAGTGGTAAATTAATTCGGTAGAGTGAGAAACTTGTACGGAGCGGAGCAGAGGAGGGTCACTTGGGGCAATTAATCTAAAAGCCATAGGATATCATAAACGAACTTGAATTTGAATCTGAGGAATTTGCATAGTGCTGGGATATAAAGCCCTAGTGGCTAATGGCTACCGTTTTGTCACTGTGAATTTATATATTTTGAGTGAGGTTACTCATTATCTGACTTTTGGACTTACATTTGCATTGAGTGCCACAGTTAAGACACCCCTAAAAGTGGAGTGGGGGAGCAAGCTATTATTAAAGTGAAAGGATTTTAAAAAAAAAAGGGGAAAAGTCTTTGTGTATTGGTTATTCCTGCCAAAAAAAAAAAAAGAGAAGGGGGGAAGTTGAAGTGGAACCCCTGCTGTGTGCTCTATTTTTAAAGCGAAATTTAAATTTAAAAGAGAAATTTAAAGTCCTCTGGAACTTTGTACCTCTCTGCCTCTCTGCTCCTCTGCTAAGCAGCTCTCTGGTTAACAGTATTCGAAGAAAAAAGGGAAAAAAAAAAACTTTTAAAAAGAGCTCTAAAATAGAGGCATAATAAAGGTTAAATAAAGGCTAAATAAACCACAATGACAACAAGGAAAACAGCGGACCAGAGACAAGATTTGAAGTCTCTCCCAAAAAAAGATCGGGAAAAGAAAGAAAAACAAGAAAAGAGACTTTCAAACTTTTTTAATGCTCCAGCAGATAAAAGTATTTCGGAAACCTCACAGGCTTTAACGCCAAGTAAAATGGCTTTAAGTAAAAACACAGGAGAATTAAACGACACAGCATCACAGGAAATACAAGAAAATCCAGAGGAACCAATGATCACCCAAGCATATTTAAAACAGTGCCTAAACCAACAACTGGAACAGATAAAATTAGAAATGCAGGGGAGTTTTGCCAATTTAAAGCAAGAAATAATGACTATTGGGCAAAAAGTCAGAATGAATGAGCAGAAAATAGAAAATTGGGAATTCCTATTTCAGAAGCAAAATGATATCATTGAGAAACAACAAATGAAGATTAAAGTCCTGGAGGAGAGATCAACAAGCATGGAAGACAGAGAAAGAAGAAATAACTTAAGAATAAGAAATATCCCTGAATCTATTTCTCAAGAAAACCTGGCAAATTTTTTTGCGGAACTTTTTAAGGCTCTCAAAATCAACATTGATGATAAAGTGGATTTTTTGGAAAGAATTCATCGTTTATATAAATCAAGAACACTGCCAGATGATCTCCCAAGAGATATAATTATAGCGTGCCACTCTTACTCCTTTAGAGAAAAAATCTTAAAAGCAGCAAGACAAACGGATAGAGAACATGGCAAATTTAATGAGATAAAAGTTTTCCCGGATTTGTCTTTTCAGACAAGAAGTGCGAGGAAACAATTCATGCCAGCTACCCTGCGTTTGAGGGAAAAAAATCTAAAATACCGCTGGGGTTTCCCAACTAAACTAATAGTCTCTAAGGATGGGACTGTGCATACATTTGACTCCCTGGATAAGGTCACAAATTGGTTGGATAATATGGGGTAATAGAAGGGAAGTTGGGAATCAGGAAGTTATAATCAAGGATTTTATTTAGTTATAACTAAGGAGTTTGAGTTTGAGAATCACACTGGCACCACTTTGGGGATATAGTTACGTGTTAAGAGATATAAGTGATATAAGTGATATAAGTGATATAAGTGATATAATTAGTGCTCTAAAGGGTTACAATGAGTCACTGTAAAATAATATATTGAGGTAACAGGCTAAAATAGGTATGTGACACGATATAAATTAGTGTGATAAAGGTCTATAACAAGTCACTAGAACACAAAATACTTTGAGGTTTACAAGTTAAGATTGGCATCACTTTGGAGACATAGGTATGTGCCAAATATATATAATTAATAGATTAAGGATTATAGTAAGTTAAGATAACACAAATACTTGGAGGTATACAAGATAATACAATTAAGGATAGTTACTAACACCCAGCAAAAGGTAAATTGAAGCCAATATGCGGGTACACAATGGTATTTTGAGAATACGGAAGGAATTTTGCACTGGGGAAGAATATACACAATAATAAGTTAGAAATGTCCCACAAACCGTCACAGGGGGGCAGATGGGGAAAAAAAAAAGGAGGGTACCCCAAATAGCGGGGAGAGGATATAGCTGGATAGAACTCCCCAAAACAGGGGAGATTAAACTGTTAAAGGCTGGTAATTATTGCACAGAATGAGGGAAGCTAAGGAAGTTTGTTTGGTATGTCTAAGGGATGCTCCTAGCTCAGCTCTTTATTTCCTCATCTTGGAGAATCCGAGATGAGGACTAGATCCTACTCAGGAGATTTTCTCCTGATGGATCTACACTCAGAGGTTAATACTCTGCGTTGTGTGACTGATTGCCCATGGCATATGAGAGGACGCGGTGTGAATGTTGCGGTTGGTGTAGCTGGGGGGGGGGGCCCATTCCCAGAATAGAAAGGAATTCAATATCAAGTGCAATGAGGTTATAGAGGAGGGCAAATGGAGTTATTATAACCTTGAAAAGAGTTTAACAAAAAATTAATGGTTAAAATAATATCGATTAACACTCAAGGTCTGAATTCCCCTAGTAAACGAGCGATCCTGTTTGATTATGTAAAAAAAGAAAAAGCTCATATTATTTTTTTACAGGAGACACACTGGAAGAGAAATGATAAGTTGAGATTTATTCCTCAAAGTTTCTCAACAGTAGTAACGGCCTCCTTAGAGCAACAGAGGAAAAGAGGGGTAGCCATTATGATAAGTGAAGACTTAGACGCTAAAATAATTTACCAAGAAATAGATGAGGAAGCCAGATTTATTATAATGTTAATTAAAATTCAAACAGAATTATACACGTTGGTAAATGTCTATGCGCCAAATAACCCCTCAAATAAGTATTTTTACGATCTTTTTGATAAAGTTGAAAGGATAAAACAGGGTAATTTACTTATATCAGGTGATTTTAACCGTATAGTGGACGCAAATCTGGATAGGAAAACCTTAAATCCCGCTGGGTTAAATAAAGCAGTAACTTCACAGGCAGCACAATTTTATAGGATACTTAAGAAATATGGCTTTCTGGATATATGGCGCGTGTTCCACCCACTGGAGAGGGACTTTACATGCTTCTCCAGAACATTTTTCTCATACTCAAGAATCGATTTATTCTTGGGCTCTGTCGGCCTTACTAATAGTACTAAAAAAGTTTTAATAGACGAAGTTACATGGTCGGACCACAACGCCATAATTCTGGAGTTAGATATAGGCAATTATAGGGCAAATAGGACCAATTGGAGACTAAATGACAATATTCTTTCGACTATAGAAAATAGAGGATACATTGGGGACATGACAGATAGGTTTTTCGAGGAAAATGAGGCTGGGGATGTTTCACTCCCAGGGGTCTGGAACGCATATAAATGCGTCATCAGAGGCTATTTAATTAAGTTGGGTACTAATGATAAAAAAAAGAAGGGTCAATCCCTGCAGGCTCTTTATGTAGACTATTATAACTTATCTAACGAAAATAAACTCTCACCAACCCAGGAGAAAAGCAAAAAAATGCTATTAATACAAGATCGTATAAATGACCTTTTACTAGAAGAGAAAAAGAGAAATCTACAATCCCTAAAGATTAACTGGTATTACAAAGGCAATAGGGCAGATAGGCTGCTTACTAATAAATTGAAAAATAGAAAACAAATGAGGAGGATTCATAAAATCGTAACTGAAAAGGAAACGTTATTATGTCCAAAAAAAATTGGGGCAGCTTTCAATGAGTATTACAGCCGACTATATAACTTAGACACTGCAGGACACCAAACTTCTTCTGCAGAATTTTGCAAAAATAAAAAAATGCCCAAATTAACAGGAGAACAATTGAGCGAGATTAATAAACCAATAACGTCAGAAGAAGTTAAAGCAGCCATAAATAAGTTACAGATAAATAAAGCTCCTGGCCCAGACGGTTATTCAAACAAATTTTATAAGATATACAGAGATATTCTTTCGACACGTCTAGCCAGGATATTTAATAAAATAGTGGAAAATGCGGTCTTCCCAAGGGAGATGCTTCAGGCGCATATTGTTCCAATCTTGAAGCCGGGCAAAGACCCAGCAAAATTGGCGAATTATCGTCCAATATCTCTTCTCAACGGAGATGTAAAGATCTATGCCTCGATTATAGCAGACCGGCTAAAAACTTATATTCCTGCCTTAATTCATCAAGACCAGACCGGATTTATCAAGGGTAGAGTAGCTTCGGGAGGTCTTAGAAGAATATTGGACGTACAAGATGTTGCAATCAGGAAAAAGGCCCCCCTTCTGACCCTGTCACTGGATGCTGAAAAAGCGTTCGACAGGGTCAGATGGGACTTTCTGGGTAATGCTTTGAAGACGTTTGGCCTAGTAGGAGCAGTCTACGACGCCATTATGGCGTTATACACCGCTCCCTCGGCCAAGACTGTAGGCCCAGGGATAGAAGCAGAGTGGTTTAATATTAGGAACGGTACCAGGCAAGGATGCCCCCTCTCCCCGACGCTTTATGTTTTAACCATTGAGTTTCTTGCGGAGACCATAAGGCAAAATGAGAAAGTAATGGGTTTTTGGTTTAATAATTTTGAACATAAGATCAATTTATATGCAGATGATGTTATTCTTACGCTGCAGAATCCAAGATCATCATTGCCGGAACTGATGAGAATATTGAGCCACTATAGCAAATTTTCAAATTATAAAATAAATATTAATAAGACCACAATAATGACAACTAACTTATCTAGGGAAGAAAGAGATTTTATTAAAAAAACTTATGATTTTGTTTGGGCCAGGGAATATATCTCGTTCCTTGGCATTAAAATACCAAGAGATATAAAGCAAATCATTGAGGTCAATTTTCTTCCTCTCATAAAAAATACGAATAAGACTTTAAAAGAATGGGTAGGTAGAGAGATCTCCTGGACAGGCCGTATAAATACCATTCGTTCATATATTTTGCCCAAATGGAATTATCTTTTTAGAATGATTCCCATACAAGTCCCAAATCCGTGGTTAAAAATGATACAGTCAGCTTTTTCTAAATTTATCTGGAAGGGTAAGAAACCGAGAATAAGTCTACAAGTATTATCTAAGAAAAGAAAGGATGGGGGCCTTGCCGCCCCAAATATTATAGAGTATCATAATGCAAGTATGCTGGCACATACTGTAAACACGTTAAGCATAGACCAAAAAGATCAAGCTTGGTACCAAATAGAGCAAGCAATGGTAGAGACAAATAGTCTCCCCGCTTTGTTCTGGACAACAAGGAGTAAAGAAAATAAAAATAACCTAGTTCACCCAGAAAACTCGACAGTGATTGACAGCTTATTGAGATATTGGTATAAAATTAAGAAAAATTATAAAATAGAATATAGACTATTTCCCTTTATATCTATAGAGGTGATTAAGGACAATATAGATGATATCAATATCAATGGTTGGATGCATACGGGTATTCTGGATATTCAACAGATTATAGACACAGAGAAAATTAAGACATTCAATCAATTACAGTTAGAGTTTGGGATTGACAACAGGGAGATATTTACTTACCTGAGAATTAAGTCTTACTTGACGAAATTTTTGGATATCCAACTTACCAAAAATATAAGTACTCTTAAGAAGATTATTGAAACATATAGACTTAAAGGCCATATTTCCAGATGCTATGAGTTCTTAAAGATCCCCCAGAAGTCCCCCCTTTGGAGATCGAAGTATAAGTGGGAAAAAGATCTACAAATTATAATCTCTGAGCAAGATTTGATAAACGCGACAGTTAAAGTAAACAAATCGATTCACTGCTTAAATATAGTAGAAAATTTCTATAAACTTTTAAATAGATGGTATATGGTCCCAGATAAATTAGCCAAAATATATGGAGATCAGAACCCCGTCTGTTGGAGATGTGGAGAAGAGACAGGAGACTATCTCCATATCTGGTGGCACTGCAGAAATTTAAAAAATACATGGCAGACTGTATACAGGCAGATTTATAAGGTGTGTCAGCTACATATACCCTTCACACCACAAAGTTTCTTGTTACACCTGGGGTGGCCCTCTATGCCAATTGAGAAATGTAGGATGATAATTCATATTTTAATGGCAGTCAAGATGGTTTTGGCCAGATACTGGAAGAGTAATAAAACATTAGAGTGGAGGGAAATAAAAAAACAAGCAATTTACCAATGTAGGATGGAAACGGGAATTATGCTAGACAATTCGGTCGGTTTAAAGAAATTCAGCAAATGGGAAACAATGGTTGATAACCTCACTGCCAATAATGATATATGAATATGGAGTGCCTGGGTCCCCCGCAGTATGTCTGCTTCCAGTTGAATACCAGTAAAACTATTACTTCCTAGGAATAGGTAGAAAGGATAACACGGGAATGGATCATCTGGAAGGTATGAGTATGAATGTGACATGGTTTTAATATACCACAATGGTAATGTATACAAAGGATGAGATATTTGGATATGCTTATTTAATGTGGGAAGCCAGTTGTAATATTGTTTGTGTTAATATTGGTTTTTAAGCATGCCCATTGATGTATCATTATTATAGTGGGAATGTATGTATTTGTTATATGGAAAAATTGGAAAATAAAATAAAGATAAAAAAAAAATAATCTTGTACAGAATCTTGTACAGAACATGTTAACCTCAGGCAAGGAAATATTGGATGGCTAATAGTGAAAGGGCCACTTTAAGTACCCTATCATGTAGATTGTATGTCATCATGAATCACTACTTGTCTTATACTAGTAGATCTTATCCTAGTCTTCTAGCAAACACAGGAACTTTAAAACATTTGAACTTTAATATATATGAATAAACTGCAATGTCAGTCTTAATTGGGGAAATCCACACTGTTATGGTATTTTTAAACTGAATCAGATGACTAATCAAATAAGGTAGATGACACTGTTTTGCGTGGGGTATATGAGCATGATGTAAATTAGACCTAACATTGACAGCACATTTGTTCATCATGTCCTTATCATAGTTTTAATACATAAATCCCAGATAATGAGGTAATGCTTCTTTCAAACCCAACAACTGAAGCTAAGTGGTGAAACAGAAGGAATAGTTGATGACAATGGAGGTGGAGAGGGTGCAGGAAAAAAAGTCTCACGCGTGGCTATATCTAATATGCCATCTAAGGACATTAGGGAGGAGATGCCAGTAACACAGCAGGAGCTGTGAAAAAAATGCAACTGTCATAGTAAAAAAAATAACAATTGAGGCCACAATTGTAAGGTTTAATATGAGATTAACTAACATTCCATCAATGAAAGAGTTAATGTGAAACTGGCCAACATTCCAGCACTGAAAGAGTTAATGTTTGCCCTCTAGTTCTCTGTATGCCACTAGTGCCATTTCTTGTTATTGTTTAATATACATTGCAAGGACGTTACATGCAGAGTTTTGCACCTGATTATGCCAGAACGTCACATACATAGTCTTGACACCCAACCACCTTTATTCTCTCCTACCCTAAAAAACCCATACCCCTATACCCTCCTATTCTAAGACGATCAAACCTAGTAATGCCCTCTAGATAAGATGTATATCAATGATTTGATATATGCTTTTACCATGCTGTTTGCGCAAGCTTTACACGTTGTTAATTAATAATAGTCACTATTTGATTAGAATTTAATGAGACACCCCTAGATTGCTTCTTGGTAGAAAACCTTTGTCCTGTTTAATAAACATTGAACATTCTTTGCATTGACTCCGTTGTCTGGTGTAATCATTGAGTGTTCCACAAGTACTTGTCCAGACAGAACTAAAGGGCCATGGCAGATAATTCTGGTGATCAGGACAGGAGTATGTTCCAACAATAAGATAAGGTCACACGGGAGAGAAAGAGAATAGAAGGGGACGACGATCGAAGAATGAGCCTTTCTCTTAAGTGAGCCAGGTAGATTGGGTAGTGTAAGGATTAGAGTATTGGTTAGTTGGTTGTGGACAAGAAACTCAAAGAAAGGCGTATCGTAATGGAATTTTAGAGGAGAATCATAAAGCCTGCTATTTAGAAAAAGTCAGATAAGAAAAGGAAAGTCAATAGAGGAAATCAGAGACAATGTAAAGTAGACCTGATTATTTTGAGTTCCAACTTTGAATTAAAGAATGACTACTCAATTAGGATTTCACAAAATGTATTTTGAATAAAAACACTAAGCAAACTAAGCTTTATGAAAAAGTAGCATCTCTCACATGTTTAAGTATTTTCTTTTCTCTTTTCAACAGTTGTGTTTATATTTTGTTAGACTTAGGACTGGTAAAACGTTGTAGCCAACATTTTGATTTCATAAATTGGGCATTTTGGAATTTATTTAACCCCTTAAGGACACATGCCATGTGTGACATGTCATGATTCCCTTTTATTCCAGAAGTTTGGTCCTTAAGGGGTTAAAAGTGGTTCTGTCTTCAGAAATAATCTATAGGGATTAAAAACTGCAATTTAGAAACCATCTACACCTTGTGTTAAATCAGTTCAGCACATTTTTTTTTATAAAAATGAAATAAAAAATATTAACCTTCGGTACTAAGGGAAAAGATCACCAGATTTCAAAGAATCATTTCCTATTTTGTGCACAGTAGAGAAGCTGAGAACTAATCTGAAAATCACAGACTCTGATTGGTTGCTGACATCAAATGTTATTTTAACTCTTTTCTTTTTTAACTAGTAACTATCACTAAAGGTTCAAAAATGTCCCATCTTCACTCTGAAAAAAATTGCCAGATCTTCAAGTAGTAATTCCATTTCATCTTACTATAGTGCGGTTCCATGAAAACATTTTAGTCGATTAGCATTTTTGTTTTAAACAAATTTCAGAAAATACATTTTCAGATGACAATGCCACTTTAATGAAATGCGATCCTTACATTAAATGTCAAAAACAATTAAATACATTTCAGTGAGCGAAAAGCACAAAGTTCGTGACCTAGTTTGGAATGCAATTATCCCATTAAAAAATGCATCAGGGATTTGTTTCAAGACAGGAACATGATACCTTGAAAAGTTGTCAATCCACCTATTACTTGATGATGGTCAAGAACAGAAGGCAAATGATAAACCTCATGCTTCTTGTGCTTTATGTGCTACTATTTTACCAGTCTCAAATCCATCAGAGACATTGTGCTATGCTCACTGTGGACAAATAGAAGTGACAGTTTCCTTCCTAGAAGTAAATAAAACCAATGCTTAGCTATAGTTCAAATAGTTTAACACCACCACCTTTTGCCCTTGTGTTTGGCAGATGAGTTGATGTGGAGAATTCTAACCAATCAATATTTATAGATTCACTGAAGTACCAAAGTACTGTATATGTGTGTGAATACATACACATATATGTTATTATATGTAATTGTTTGTGATCTCTATCAGCTCTGGCAAGTGAACCCCCCACGGCCTGTGAGGATCTCTGTGATGTTTGAAAGCAGAATATTTATCAACAATTGATGATGTCTGCAGCCATCAATAAAAACATTAAACAAAAGATTGAGGCGCCGATATTTCAACAAACTAGTTCCGTTTGCAGTTATCGAGAATGACAGAAAACAAAAGAGAGTAGCATCAGCATATTTACCAGCCCTAACTCAGTTCTGGTGGAAGTAACCTAAATGCTGCAACAAACCGTTTGTCTATCTCCAGACAGGTCAGAGAGATCATGAATAAGTTCCTCTCTCCGTCACATACATTTATATATGTCGGGGCAGTTACTGATGTATTGGATCTCTAGCATCCACGAATGTAACTTTTAAATCAGAAGTAAGATTACAGGAGGGCCAAAGCACATGATGCTTCCCTGGCCATTCTCAGAGATCATGTAGAAGGAAAAGCTGTGCAGTGGTGAGGAATTAATATGCCCGGCTAGTAGAATAGAAATTAAAACGTATAAATTAAAAAATGTATACTTTAATTTTATGTATATAATTTAGAAGAGCTCACTTTTATACAAAAGTCTCCTTTGAATATGTTAATGCATTAATATATTTTTAAATGATAAAATAATGAAAAAAAATGCATACATGATACCTTTATTGGCTAATGAAAGATGGATACTTTGCAAGCTTTAAGGACACTAAGGTCTCTTCATCAAGCTTCAAAATGGCATTTTTTTAAATACATATAGCATTTTTTTAGTCCTGTGTGTTGTACTTTTACAATAAAATATGTTGATTATTTCATATTAAAACTGTTAACTGTATTATACAAGCACATTTTTTTACGTGTTACAGTAATACCAATAAATACTATTGTATTTATACAAAACATTCCTTCGTCTTTTAGCTGAACAACATGCATTAGATTCAAATTCAAAGGTCACAATCAAAAAGAAAGTAGGTGAATGCACGATGCAGTGGCTTGTAACTCCTTTAGTATCAGCTTTATAAATTAAAAAGGAGGTGACACAAACCAATGACTGTGAAAAATAAGCAATATAGTACAGAGTGTGGTGTATCCATTGTGCCATTACTGAAGGATCCTATGTGATTTGATTGGAATCTTAACAATTCAACAGGAAAATAATAAAAAGGCCACAGGAGCTAAACTGTATGATAGCTGATTTTTTTTTTTAAGTTTGGTTATTTTGACCTTTAAATTTGAAATTCATTGTGAAGTCACACTTTATTGAATAACCCTACATGTGTTTGCTTGATGGTTAGACTCACGTATTTTGGACTTGAGCTTGATTTCTCATGATAACAAAAAAACATACAGAAATAAGCCATGTGCTCAAAATCCCATTACTATATCCCAATTACGTTTGCATATTTAAATAACAAAGTATTTTTGGTACCACTGCAAGTGTAAGATAATCTGCTAGTGTCCAGGCACATGTCTTAGCTGAGTCCAAAGTCTCTAATGAGACAAACTGGAAATTTTTATTAACCCCACCAAACTAAACCTTTAATAAGACAAACATGGGGTGGGCATCAGCTCTATACCATGGCTGCAAAGTGACTTTTTAGCGTAGGACTTACCTAAGAAGTTTGCTTTTGCAGTAGTAGGTAAACTTGCATTTTCATGGGCATTGTAGTGGTGGTAAAACCAAGTGTTGTTTAAATGTGCATAGCAATTTGATATAGCACAGCGGTGACTTTTTATATTTAATGGGTACAATTATGAGATCCCCAATTCTGTTTAAACTTTTTTTACATTAATTATTTAGTGGCAAATCCCTTACAATTCAGATTTAGAAAAAAATAACCAGATTGTTACACAACTCTTTAGTAATCTGTCTTATTTTAAAACTGACTGACCACAATATATTTGATTTTTTTATGAATGCCAAAAGTAAAAATGTAAAATTAAAGTAACACTCAAAGAACCTTTACTACAACAGTATGCTTGGAGTGTTCCTTTAATTACATTTAGTAAATGGTCAGATATGTTTTGCTTTATTCAGTTTGGTTATTGTACACACATTTTGCAATTTGTGTACAAATGAGGACCTTAGTGAATCACCCGCAAAGTATTATTTTATAGATGATTCAGAATGAAATCCTTTAATAAGCTACCTGGTGAGTATTAGCAGATAGTTGCTTGCCTGTATCTTGTATGTGCATATAGTCTATAAACAATTATGTAAATTCACTGCACATTAATTAAACTGCTAACTTCAGAATGAGAAAAGCACACATATTCGTTACTTGGGACCAGTTTTATTTCCCTGGTCTTATATGGTCGTATACCCTTTAATATATGAAAAGTAATGTTTTCCCTTGTTCCTATATATTGTCAGAAAAGATAGACAAAAAAAAAACAAAAAAAAAAACAAGGATGTCCTGGCTAACTATTGCCCCCTAAAGGAAGTTTATAAAAATGTTATACAAAAAACAATATATATTTTTTAAACCGTTCATGAAAATGGTCATACAGTGTGAATCTGTTATCATTGTAATTGCACATTCTGTACGTAGACCTCAATATAATATTGTTGGATACACTTTTCAATTGGTTTAATTTTTTTGGAGAAATTTTTAAATAATTTTTTTCACATTTTTAAAAAGTGTATCACGTATATATACCACTATATCAATATATCAAAAATCATTAATTTCTTATAATATTTTTCAAAATATTTAATCATTTGAAATGCTTACCCAAAAATATTAAGTGGCAAGTGGCAAAGTATGCACATTGTATGACCTTTGTGAAAAGTGCCATGGAAAGTGTTTCTCCAAATCTTTTTCAGTTTTAACAGAATAATGCCCTATTAGCATTATTCTGTAGGTTCTCCCAAACAAAACATGCCCACACAGACATTAAAAAAGGAGAAGGGAGGGCAGAATAAAAAATATCTGTACAGGAGATTGGAGGGCTTTCCTCTGTGTAATTGGTACCGAGGGAGGGGAGAGTAAAGCTTCTCCCTTGCAGGCTCAGTTATGTCTGTCGGCAGTGTGTAGTGCGTGCTGACGACAGAAGTAATTTATGCACAGAATTGACATTGGGCAGCTTGGACCAGAGTTCTGGGGTGCCTAAGTCACATGTTCTGGGGTTGTAATTAGCCCCCATCACGCAGTTAAAAATATCTCTGGATTTGCAGAAACACTGCACACCAAGACTCCTATCACCATGACCACTTCAAAAAGCAGAAGTTGTCATGGTGGTTGAAGTAACTTTTTAAAAGCCAGTCTTGCTTAGAGTCTTGCAAATGGGACATCACAGTAATAGCATTCTGGATATCCCTGCAATTGCTGGGACAGCAAATGTATAGGTATCGTTGACAGCCATTGTTGATTTAATGGTACATACTGCCATCGCTACCATTGTGGCATGTTCTGGAATCCACAGCACAGAAGCTTCAAGTAATGGCTTACAATGCTCAGTGCAGACTACCAGCTATTCTATGCCATGAGTGACAGATGTTATGTGGCTACAGCAGTACATACCAGGATCAGCTGTCAATGAATTATTACTGGATTTCCTTAACATTGAGGCAGTCTAGTATTATTGAATGATTGGACCTCATGATGCTTAAACAACAAGAGAGAGAAGACACACAATGTATAAATGTGTTCTGTCATTTGGAATAATAATCTTTATTTATGGTCTCTACACTCTCTTTGTTTCTTTCTTCTTGCTATGTGTTTGTGCATGTGTGGAGAACTGAAATTTGGCAGGTGTAGATTAGATGTTTACAAATCAAGTTTCAAGATTGTATGAGGGTTATTATTTGTATTACAAGCATCAGTATTTTTATTTGTATATAATAAGTTTAATTATAATAATAAATATAATGTTTAATGGGAGAGTTCAAGCACCGTAACCACTACTTGTAGTTATAATGGTTATGGTGCAAGCAGTGCCGTGGCCTCTCCCCCAATGTAAATGGTTAAAATAATTTAAAGGGACACTATAGTCACCAGAACAACTACAGCTTATTGTATTTGTTCTGTTGAGTAGAATCATTCCCTTTATCATTTCTTCAGTAAACACACTTTTTTTTCAGAGAAAAGGCATTGTTCACATTAAAGCCTAGGAATACATCCACTGGCCACCCCTCAGATGGCTAATAAAGGTGCTTCCTTGGGCAGTGCTACACAGTGTGCAGTACTGACAGTCAGTGTCTCCACCCTCTGCATGGAAACACTGTACTTTCCTCATAGAAATGTATTGATTCAATTAATCTCTATTTGGAGATGCTGATTGACCAGGGCTGTGTTTGGCGTGTGCTGGCTCTGCCCCTGATCTGTCTTCTTGGCAAGCTCAGCCAATACAATGTTTCCTATGGTAAGTGATTGTTGCTGCAGGCTCTGCCACTGATCTGCTTCTTCGGGTGACATCATCAGAAGTGGTGTTCTCAGCCAGACTGGAATAACGGTAAAATCTCAATATATTTAGGGGGGTAAAGGGGACCCGATGGTATTTTTAACATTATAGGGTCAGCAATACATGTTTTTTCTTTTGTCCTAGAGAATACAAATCACAGATGATGAAATGTATCCTACACTGACATTGTATACTTGCTGTATGTAATTATTTCTTTAATAATTCTATGAAGTTCTGTTGTTGGTATCTGCAAGTAAGAACAGCCAAATACAGACCCAAACACTGTTACTTAGATGGGTTGGTTTTTGTTTTTGTTTTGCAGTGCTTTGCTAAAGGCAATCCAGAGAAGTGCGATCTAAATTACTCTTTCACTTTTCATGCCTCCATGACACTGTAGATAAGGTGTATCTAGGAATATTAATGGGGGAAAATAATGCAAGCCTGGTAACTATTTTCTATGAACATTATACACACATCTTTCAATGTTTTTACAGTCAGCAGGCATTTTAGGAACCTGCATTTGCAAACATATCAACCCATAGGCTTGGCAATCAAGTAGGATTTTGTATGAGATGTTGAAATAATTTGGTATTCTACAAACCTGTATTTATTTATCCCTCTATCTTGCAGGTATATTAATGATACCTGTTTTTGTAACAATTAATGACATCTGTTATTTTTTTTAAATACATTTTTTTAATTATTATTTATTTAAAGTATTAAAATATTATTAAATATTTAATTTTTAATATAACTAATATCATGAGACAGTAATGTCCTATGCCCTCTCTGTCTCAAGCGTATGCCTTAGAATACGAACGCATGGCTGTAAAAATTACAGACTCAATAGAAATATCAGGTGTTCCTATATGAAACATTGCATTTGAACCCACACTCAAAATTCTATGTGATTATTTATGAATTGAATAACCAATAATGAGACTACTGTAGTCAACATCCCAACGTCACTTAAAATTGTAATTTAAAATCCCAAGCAAACAACAAACATGGACCTTGCATACATATTTCAGAGATTTAAGCAGGTATTGGAGATTTAAGTAATGCATCTGTGCTATCCTTAAAGAATAATCTAAATTTATAGATATTATTAATATCTTGTTATTCGAGATTACCAGAGGCTGAAAAGCAGACTCACTATTTGCAACTATTAGTCTAGGCCGAGGAGGATATACCAAGCTTTTGTGAATTTTAGGGAAAAGTGTAGAAATAACCAGGTTAGTTATAGTCAAATAGGTATTTAAAATGTTCTTCCGTTAAACAATGTGTCATCTTTATACTTTTATCCCAATATAATAACATAAACTTACATTCTAAGATAGAAGATGCTATTTTGGATCCTACCTTCCAGATTTACCTCAGAAATGGTAACATTTATGTTTATATACTTTCATCTATAAACCTATTGATTTTAAGACTGCCCCAAGTTCCTATTCTGAGATGAAGAAGTTATTTTTCTTTAAAAAAATAATGTGCACATGTTGCACATGTGTATGGTACATGGTTATATGTTTGTTCATGTTGTACCTGGGCTTAGCAATGCTTGCACTACATCTGTCACACAAACAGATAAATAATTAGACAGAATAGGAAACTGCCTATAGGCACATGCCTTTTAGTGAAAGCCAAGAGGTAGCGGCTCAGTGTTCTGACATTTAGGAATTAAGTCACTTTGATTATGCAGCTTAAATCACACCTCCTTTGCCTAAATTTACACAGTCTTCCCATAAAAAACTAGATCTAATTTTTAACCTTCCTGTATTGCACATTGTATTTAATTTCTTATTTTCTCTGTCAATTGCATGAGTCTAATGTGTATTCAATTAACAGGGTAGGAGATAAAAACATCTATAGTAAACACAGTGTGCTGCAAGATATGATAGAAAATTCAAACTTTTTTTTTCATTTTAGCTATGCGAGTCACAGTTAGGGGAGGTGTGGTTAGAGCTGTATATACAGAAATAATTTTGATTTCACTCCTAAAGGGAGGGAATGAAGCAGTTAGTCTGCAGGGGCATGATCTATACACTAGTACTGCTTTATGAAGTTAAAGTTATTTTTGTGCTTGGAGTATCCCTTTAATATTTCAGACTTAAATTGTCTATCATTTATTTTCTCCCTGCTTAAGTCTTTGGATCATTGTGAGTTTGAGAGCCTGCAAATTACAATTATGTACATGTTTATAATGAAGATATACACTATATTTTCATATGCATTATTTGCATTTCTAATAGGTTTCTCAGTATGTTTCTGTTGTGGTGGCACATCTAACAAATTTTAAATAACAGTGATAAGTCAGTATGACAAGTAAGTCCATACTGTATAGAACAATATTTGAGAACCTTGTGGTCAGTTCCTTGATGCAATGTCTGCAGTTTATCGCTTGTTTCCTGTAGCTTTACAGGCTAGGACACTTCTGCAACTTAAGTATAGGTATCTTTGTTTGTTCTTCCTTAGGGTTTTTTTAGATGGCTCTTCACTAAACTGCCTTTTGAAATATAAAAAAAGATGTCCTCTAATTAAAATCTTGGGCCTTTTGGAAGTATTGGATGTCATTTAGACTTTCAGTAATGAACTCCAACGGTTTATGGTTTTTTTTTTCTTATTGTGAGGTTACTACAGGTAAAATTATAAATAAAAAGTACTTTCTATATAAATTGCACATTTCCATTTTATCATTTTGTTATATTTGACTATATACCTTTATTTATTTATTTTTAACTGTTTACTATTTTAATTTACTCTGACAATTATTACAACCATTAATTGTAATTGTAGCCTATGGTAATTCTGTTCCAAACCTCCAAGTATAGATAAATACAAATTTCAAAAACTCCACAGAATACATTTTAATGACATTTATACAACATCTAAACTAAAACACTACAACGTGTCAACACCTGTTGTGTGTTTCTTAAGGCATTTTTGTGCTCTGGTATGATATGCTTCTTTAGCTGAAAAGTAAAGCTTGTATGTGCAATACACATTTTGCGGGAAATTAAACATGCAATTTCTTATAAGAATGCTAACAATATGGAAAGAGCCATTTTATAATTATTGTCATGTTTTAAAACTTTCTTCATTTTTAAGTAGTAACCATTTTTAAGTAGTAATATTAACTGTTTGCATATTATTTATTACATTAAAACAATCTAACCATTATAGGTTGTCAATGTAGCAGGGATGTGAGACTTAAGTTTATAGTCTGCAGCTTCTCAAGAGGGATGTTTTACGTTTTGACGTTAAATATATATATATATATATATATATATATATATATATATATTTAGAGGGATTCTGTTCAATGTATGTGCATAATATTATATTATATTATTCCAAAAGACTGAAATTCATATTGACATCATAGTGAGGATTATTCATTAACGTGAGAATTGTCAGGAATTTAAAGTAGATTTCAAAAGTTAGGTCAATATAGTCAAATTTTTTTTTTTTTTTTAATTTTATAAGGGCTGCCATCAGGGGAGTACAGAAAGTACAGCTGTACAGGACCTGGGCTGTCTCAGGTCCCTGGCCCTACACCCCCAATATGCGTACCACTAAATATATCTGTCTGTTTATATAATTGTTTTAGAACTCACATTGGGGTATAGGGCCAGGGCCCCCGGGCAGCTCAGGTCCAGTACAGCTATATTGTACACATGCTGGACTCGCAAGAGTAGTATAGGACCTGCTTCCTGTCTGCTGGAGGTGGAACATGAGACTCCTGGGCACCTCCTTTCACTATACATGCATGCTGTGCATCGGACCACCAGGAAATCTCCCTGGCCAAAGATAAGAGGCAGGGAAGGGGAAACAAAGCTGGTCACTCCCCACAGCCCTTATCCAACACTACAAACACACATACAATGCATACACTGTACAAACACAGGCACTACATTTACTACACACACTGTATCCCAGACACAAAATCACACAATCACACCCTGCATCCACTGCACACGCTGCATCCACTACACAAACACAAACTGCATCCACTACACACACTGCATTCACTTCATAAATGCAAATACTGCATCCACTATACATACTGCCCACATGCCTCGTGAGCCTCGAAGCAATGTATTAGCACTATAGAGATTGCTATAAAACATTTTTAAAATAAATTATACTTTTAAAAATTATTTTAGATTTAATTGCAATTACTATATGTGGGTAATATGGTTAACAAATATGGACATTATGTTGCCATTTTAGTTAGCAATGCTGCTGGCAATGTCATCATGGTCCTTACAGTGTCCTTTATATTAAACTAGTTTTGTTACGCCTTTTGTTACACCTTTTGTGGGAAAATTTACATTTTGTTTTCATACTAATCTTTCACATCCAGTGTGAAATATTGCAAGACAGGTGATACTTTATACTATATACTTTTTGTTCCCCAATAATCTATAAAGGATGAACTTAGAAATGAAAAATAAAAATAGTCAAATTGGTAAAACTGGAAAAATTTTACCATTTGTCTGAATAACAATCTCCACTCAAAATTGCTGTTTATCATATGTGCTAGTCACACACTCCATGAGTCAAATAAATGTTATGTGAATCATTTTTCTTATAAATATTACTTGGTAGTTATGAAGTGAATATCCACTATTCTACACTTTCTTCCGTTTATTACCCATTAAGTCAGTTTGGATTTAAGGGGTAATAAATCCCCCAAAACAGGTCTGTTACCACCTATGTAAGATGCTTTGACAATACATGAATATTTATATTAGACTTGTGTTCTATTATAAAATTCTATTTGATTCTATAAGTGCGTTATCAGTTTTAACTTTTTTTGTTTATTCATAAAAAATATCTGCAATTTTTTTATAACACTAGAACAGAGTTTGAAATTAAATTACTGAAAATATACTATATTTATTGTAGAATAATTATGAAATAAAAGTATTTAGATTTTATACAGGTTAAATAATCTTCAAGTGACATATATTATCAATTATTTTGTTTAATAAATAGATTGACTAGCTACATGCTAAATGTCTATAAATAAAACAAATCATATTTTTTCTTTGAACTGCAATAATCCTGATTGAGGAAGGAGATGTGGAAGAAATTGTATGTATCACTTTTAGTTTCCTCCTTAAATACACAACAAACAGGATAAGATAGTTAAGAACTACAGTTTATAGTGTGAACTGGTAAACACTTTTATTTTACAGGGTAACCTTTGTGACACAAATCTGACCTTTGCTAGATAATAATTGTTGACAGGGAACACTTCTGGTATCATTCTTAACTATGATAAGAGAAGGCAAAACAAACAACACAAAGACCCTCAAGCATCAGTCGACCAGGTCAAAACAACAAGGCTTCTTAATCCCCAGATTATTTTTAATGGAATCCCAAACGCACAGCCTACTATGCATGTGTACTTAGTATACTACGCAATGGTAAAGGTGAAAAATTCTGAATATAATCAACTAACCTGAATATTGACAAGATGCTTTTTTTCAGGATCAACTTTGCACTTTTTATTATTGTGCTTAATGTGTTGTTCTTAAATTAATGATTATTTTATCTGTTCTTGTTCTACTACTTAATGGCTGTGTAAATTGCAAGGTACCTGAGATAATTGATCACCACCAAGGGAACACATTAACATATTTAACATATTTACAAATACTAAAATAATTTAAAACCACAAAAAAAATCCCAGAGGTGTATTGTTCCCTTACTCACGTGGAAGCATTTCAATGTATTTTTAAAATATTATGCAGTGGGGTTCTCATATAAAAAGAAAAGATACACTAAGATACACTAAAGTGGGAGCAAAAAATATATTCTCACTTAAAATCACAGCAAAAAAAACACATTGGAGTACACTGCCTTGCATTCTGCAGAACTAGTAGCTGGTCGTAACCCCTTGACAAACTGATCATCTATAAGGTAAAGGCAAATCAACATCTCCCATATTCAAACCCATACCATGATCTTCATGATGCACTTGAGAGATTAAGGCATGTCTACTGTGTTCATTTTATCCATGTTTATACTGTTACCTTTTATATTGTGATTAAGATAACTGTCAGTCTAGGTTTCTGACTATGTGATCCTGATTGGAAGTTACTATTTGATAGATTCCTCACTGAGAAAATAGAGGATTAAACGAGAATGTCAAACCACTAAGAAACCTCACACTCTCTTACTAATTTAGTTTTCCTTCATATTTTTTATTTTGATTTGTTAAGTTAAAACATGTGAATGTATATCATACCCTCATGTTTTGACATGTCTACGAATATGGAATGTATTTCATTTTATGACACAATGTTGTAATTTTCATGAGCTACAAAATGCATTCACAATAAAAATTGCAATATATATATATATTTGTGGTCATGGCATAAGCCGTAGTATTATTTACATAAGACAAACAGCAAAATGGAAATGTCAGTTGTGGTGTCCCGGAACTGACGAGGAAGTAGGCCTGAAATAAAAGAGGGCCTACCTTATAAAATGCTTATGAAAACGGTGTGGTGGGTGGGACAATTCACCAGACCTAACAGGTAATGAAGGAAGGGTTGGTGCTCCTTAAGAAGGGGAACCAAGCCCCTCCCACAACTTCAGGCCACGCCTTCCATTTGTGGTCATGGCATAAGCCGTAGTATTATTTACATAAGACAAACAGCGAAATGGAAATGTCAGTTGTGGTGTGCCGGAACTGACGAGGAAGGAGGCCTCAAATAAAAGAGGGCAAAAAGAGATAACCATTTATTCGTCCTACAACCCAACATGACACATTACATATTCATAGTTTTGAAGGCCAGGCGCACTTCTTGTATTGGCTGACGGATGTATCTGGTGTAAGCCGTGGATTTCCATCGGCCTAATATCTTAATGATGTGAGCCGGGATATTCTTTTTAGAAGCGGTAATGGCGGCTCCTATTCTGAAAGAGTGACCAGAGTAGCTGGGTGTCACGTTTAACATTTGTTATGAAGGAACACAACTGCAGATTTCTTAGAGCTTGAATATTTATTAGAACAATTAGAAGATATTGTGACTTTAAGTCCAGAATTACAGGCACTGTAGATTTAAATAATAAACGGTTGCTTAAGTCCAGAATTACAGGCACTGTAGCTTTAAATAATAAACGGTTGCTTAAGTCCAGAATTACAGGCACTGTAGCTTTAAATAATAAACGGTTGCTTAAGTCCAGAATTACAGGCACTGTAGCTTTAAATAATAAACCGTTGCAATTAGCAGGTTCTGAATCATTTAGAGTCTGTTTGTTGAGTTAACAAGTTAGGTGATAAGCAATTACAATAGTTTGTTCCATTAGCATTTATCTGAAGCAAGACAGGTGCAGCTAAACTCGAATAGTGGATAGGTTGAAGATAGCGGTAGCTGGGTTGTTTGATAATGAGACTTTGGTAACAGGCAATAAAGGCTTTAGATATGTAACTCTTATCACAGAGGTTTAATGTTACTTAGCTTCCGGTAAAGAGAAAACAGGTTCCCTAGTTCTCCTCAGAGGCGGTTATATCCAATGATATGTGTGTAGAGAGTTCAGGCTTTCGTCGAGGATGAGGAGAGGTGAAGGGGACGTGAGTAGTCTTCCAGTCCGGTCCGGTAACAGATGGCTTTCACAGAGAAGTTTGTAGCCGGTTCGTGAGTGCGGTACGTAGTTCAATAATCCAGCGTCTATCAGCTGGTGCGGTCGCATTAAGTAAGGAGACCGTGTCATAAGGGGGTGTGGCTAAGCTCCGTGGAACCCGGAAGTAAGAGGATACCAGAATTAAGGCATGACACTGGGTTCCTAACCGGATCAACAACTTTCTAACATACATCATGAATTGGCTCGTAGTGAGCTTATTACCGTGTAAGGACAGGAGTGGTTGTGTCAGAGCCATATTACATAAGGCAAGAAGAGTGTCGAAAACTTCCACCGGACACCATGTATTACTAGTGGGGTAATAGGGGATAGTGACCGTCTGACCTTTGGCGCCAGTTTTGGTATGGTGTAGGGATAGTAGATAGTGATCTTGAACCTTTACCAGATCTGACCTTGTGATGAAGGTGGGTGAGTTATAGCTAGTAGTGGTGAATTCTCTGGGCCGCAAAAAAACGTAAAATGCCAAATAGATGGCTGTTTTAATTACACGATTAGTATGGGCTTCGAATGGTGAGGTGTCTAGTAGATTTGACAGTGACTGGAACAATAGATCGTGGATGGGTAGTCTGGCTGGTGAGGGTATAGTGGTGGAGTCTTTGATACCTTTAAGTATAGCCTTAACATGGTAGGATGACAGAAAGCGTTGTCTGTTAGGCCAAGTGGTGAGGATGTGATGTTGAATACCTGTGATATACAATTTAATGGTATTGAACGGTAATGTTAGATGAAGGTGGCAAAAAGAAATGAAAGCAATAATGGTTTCCATGGAAAACTGGTCAGTGACATTAAAGTCCAACAAGAATTTATTGAAAACATGAAAAGCCCTGCCATATGCCTTCCTGGTGTTATCGGAAAGACCGAGCTGTGAGAGTTGTTGCCCTTGACATAGCCGTTCTTTTAGTCCCAGACCATCTCATGCCACTGTGGTACCAGAGTTGGTAAAAGGGTAGCTGTTGGTAGAGCCTCCCGGAACTCCTGAAACCGAGACCGTGATAAGTGATCAGCTGCAATATTGAGAACCCCAGGCACATGAACGCAAGTTAAAAGAAAACTGTGTTTAGTGGCTAGCCATGTGAGAGTCCTCATGAACCGCATGATGGTCAGTGAAGAGGAACGTCCCTTGTTTACAATATGGCACGTTGCCATGTTGTCCGAGAAGCAACAAACCGTATTCCCAGACCAGCTTGCTCCCCACTTAACTGCTGCCGCTACAATTGGATAGAGCTCAAATAAGGCTGAAGTGTCCTTAAACCTGGGGATCTCAGCAATTTTCCCCGGCCATTTTTGTTTATTGGAGGACTTATTAGTGACCAGTCCTATGGGGTTAGTCCTCCAAACCGCGTATAGTATAAGAAAGGGGGTACAGGCGATCTGTAGTAACCTACAAGAGTAATTTACGTTTGTACGGGTAAATAAATATGACCCTAAATCCCCAGCTATTCTGATACCTACTAGTAGTACTTCACTAGTAGGGGACTGGAACCAATTACACAACAGAGCAAGGATGCCTATACCTAATAATACAGAAAAAACACATATAAGGACCCTGGTTTTGTGTGACCATTTAAGGAATAAATAACTCAAGATTACTGACCTAAGTCAAGTGAAAGTTGGTAGAATAGCTGCCCACTGTGGAACTGCTGAGAAATACTGAAATAAAAGAGGTCCATAATCATCCCAAGTGCTAAGCATCTTATGTATGTAAAATTATATCCAACCATTATACCGTAGGCTGAGTTAACTATGAGAAACCCAGCTCCTTATGCAGAATTTCCCTACATAACCGCCAGTAGAAAATCGTGTAAAAATACCGACATTGTGAACGTGGGAGAAATCGTCGTTTTTTGATGACGAAAAACGGCCGCGCCGCCAATTTGCGACGCCCGTTTTAACTTACGATTTTGACCGCTCGAATAAACCCGACGACCGCCCGGACTAAGGTGCACCAGCCCGTCGCACCCGGAGGTAACAGGACCCTGGATGCCGATGACTGAGATGCCGGTAACAGGAAATGACGTCAGAGAAGAACCGGAAGTGACGATCTCTCTCCAACAATTCGCCAGACCTAACAGGTAATGAGGGAAGGGTTGGTGCTCCTTAAGAAGGGGAACCAAGCCCCTCCCACAACTTCAGGCCACGCCTTCCTTATATAAAAGAAGATTAACATAAATAAATAATACATTTTGTTTAAAAAAAAATATCAAAAAACTATATTTCAAGTACCGTATATACTCGAGTATAAGTCGAGTTTTTCGGCACCTTTTTTGTGCTGAAAAACTCCAACTCGACTTATACTCGAGTCACTGTCTGTATTATGGCAATTTACATTGCCATAATACAGACAGGGGGCTGGCAGAGAGCGCTTACCTCTTCTGCAGCTCCTGTCAGCTCCCTCCGCGCCGGTCCGGTCAGCTCCCCTGTCAGCTCCCAGTGTAAGTCTCGCGAGAGCCGCAGGGTCATAGTGCGGCTCTCGCGAGACTTACACTGGGACTTGCAGAGGGAGCTGAGCTGACCGGACCGGCGCGGAGGAGAAGGGAGCTGACAGGAGCTGCAGGAGAGGTAAGCACTCTCTGCCAGCCCCCCTCCACTGAACTGCCATTGCCACTGGACCACCAGGGAGTGAGAGCCCCCCTTCCTGCCATGTATCATGCAGGAAGGGGGGACGAAAAGAAAAATTATTATAATATTAAAAATAATAATAATATAATATAACAAAAAAAATTATATTAAAATAATAATAAAAAATAAATAATAATAATAATAATAATAATAAAAATGCCCACCCCCCACCAAGGCTCTGCAACACATACAAAAACACACACTGCATCACACACACTCACACTGCACTCATATACACTGCATTCATACACACACACTGCACTCATACACACACTGCATTCATTATATACACACACTGTAAATAAATATTCAATTAATATAATTTTTTTTAGGATCTAATTTTATTTAGAAATTTACCAGTAGCTGCTGCATTTCCCACCCTAGTCCTATACTCGAGTCAATAAGTTTTCCCATTTTTGGGGGGTAAAATTAGGGGCTTCGGCTTATATTCAGGTCGGCTTATACTCGAGTATATACGGTATATTCAAAACATATTATGCACAACATAATCTATTGTTTAACCCCTTAGTGACCAGACTATTTTTCAATTTTCTTACCGTTAAGGACCAGGGCAGTTTTTACATTTCTACTGTGTTTGTGTTTAGCTGTAATTTTCCTCTAACTCATTCACTGTACCCACACATATTATATACTGTTTTTTTCACCATTAAGTGGTCTTTCTAAAGATACCCTTATTTTCATCATATCATATAATTTACTATAAAGAAAATTATAAAATATGATGAAAACATTTAAACAAAACAGACTTTTTCTAACGTTAACCCCCAAAATCTGTTACGCATCTACAACCGCCAAAAAACACCCATGCTAAATAGTTTCTAAATTTAGTCCTGAGTTTACAAATACCCAATGTTAACATGTTCTTAGTTTTTTTTTTTTTTTGTTTTTTTTTGCACGTTATAGGATTATAAGTACAAATAGGACACTGCTGTTTCAAAATATATATTTTTAAAATGTATCAATAGTGACATTGTAACACTGTTATCTTTCATAAATCTCTGAATCACACCTCACATGTACATGTTTTTTTTTTTAAGTAGACAACCCAGGGTATTCAATATGGGGTATGTCCAGTCTTTTTTAGTAGTCACTTAGTCACAAACACTGGCCAAAGTTAGCATTCATATGTGTTTGTATGTGAAAAATGCAAAACACTAATTTGAACGCTAATTTTGGCCAGTGTTTTTGAGTGGCTACTAAAAAAAACTGGACATACCACATTTGCAATACTTTGGGTTGTCTTCTTTTGCAAATGGTATGCCATCATGGGGGCAATCCTCATTCCTGGGCTACCATACAGTCTCAAAGGCAACATTACCAATCTGACAAATTTCAATGTGAAAAAGAGGAAACGCAAGCCTTATATTTGACTCTGTAACTTTTGAGAACACCATAAAACCTGTACATGGGGGGTTTGGTTTTACTTGCGAGACTCTGCAGAATACAAATATTAGTGTTTTAAAACAGTAAAACGTATAACAACAATTATATTGTCAGTCAAAATGCCATTTGTATGTGAAAAATGCAAAAAACTGCACTTTCATTGACGATATCAGCGTTGTGATATGTTTAACCGATTTGAAACAATAAGATTTGTATCCAGTGAAGTCTCCTGAGTAAAACAGTACCCCCTATGTACAGGTTTTATGGTGTCCTGGAAAGTTACGCGATTAAATATAGGGCTTGTGAAGCAAATTCTCTGGACTTTCTGCCTGGGGTGTCAGGCAGGTCAGTTAAATTGTAATTAATAAAATTACTTAATTATGTAATACTTTTATATAAATATAGAAACAAAAAAGCAAAGATTCACAAACTGAATATAATGCTGACAGGAAATACAAATGTAGGCACCAAAGCATCCAGTGGTATGGAACAATGTAACCAGAGGGAGACCACTAAATATCTGAAATAACAGAAAGTGTCAACACAAAAATAAACTAGCTCCAACTAATAATAAATACCGAGCTAGCCTTATAAGGCTACTCACATACCTAAGTAAGTGAGGGGATAAAGTTACTAAACACCTAATTCTGCAATATACATATAGGCTTTATTAGACCTGGCCCTTTAATGGATAGGGTGTTCGTAAATCTCCACTTAGTACCTAAGCACCAGAAAAAGTGCCAAAGGGTGAAAGGTCACTGTCTAAAAGATTGGCAGCCCTAACGTAGACCTGACGGATAAAATAAAATAAAATTAGGACTCTTTCCTATGGGTAAATTTTAACTTGCACACACATGGGCACTTCACTGCGTGATACACGTTTTTGTTATGATTTTTTTTCTGCCTATTTAGTAAGTTTAACAGGGAGAGACGCTTTCTCTACTTTACTTTACTTTATCTGTCCTATTTTTGATTATTAGTGCTACTGATCCTGTAGACAGTAACTTTTCTCCCTTTAGCATTTTTACTGTTGCTCAGGAATTAAGGGGAGATCTTACTTAGGCATGGGAGTTTGTTATGATTTATGATTTACATTTTTTCTTCTATGCCTATCTAGTAAGTCTCACAAGGAGAGAGGCTTTCTTTATGTCACTTTACTTTATCCATCTGTCTACTTTTGGCTGCCAATCTTTTAGACAGTGACCTTGGGCATTGCTGGAGTGCCCTCCTAGTGCATGGGATCAGTGTGGAAGTGGTGTTTATTCCCTTTTACACCCATTTTCACACCGATCCAATTTCTTTCTATTTTTTCTGGGTATTACTTAAATATATTTGCAAAATTTAAATATATATATATATATATAGGAAACATGGGGGGATGGTTGCACTCACCTAAACATGCTTAAATGGGGTGCTGCTGGGGGCCATATTATACAATAAATACACAAGATCCAGCGCACTCTCCTATCTACTAAACAGCAACTTCAATGTTGACAGATTTTATTAGATTGTAAAAGTTTTTTTTAAAAACACCTAATCTAGGCAAAAAAATGGGGATTTAGTTACATTATATGATCATACATTGCATAAGCCTGCCACAACGTCAATGTACCCCATCTTTGGCAGGTCCTACTCTCACAGTCTAATGTCTGCTCTTATGAGATTAACCACTTACTTGGGAAAAAATTCCATCTGAGGCTCTCTGCAGTACAAGGCTAAATAGGGACCTGAGATGAGGCACCCCATTTTTTTGCCTAGATTAGGTGTTTTTAAAAAAAACTTTTACAAACTAATAAAATCTGTCAACATTGAAGTTGCTGTTTAGTAGATAGGAGAGTGCGCTGGATCTTGTGTATTTATTGTATATATATATATATATATATATATATATATATATATATATATATATATATATATATTTCTTTAATATTTTTTTTTTTATATATTTAGTTGTTCTTTAAAATATATCCCCAATGAACACATGTATGAAAAATGCAACCAGTGTAGTCATTGAGGGTATATCTACTAAACAGTGAAATTTATTTAAAAAAAAATAAAAAATTTGGAGTGTTCTTGTAATATCTTACCTAAAGTTAGACAGTCTCTGACTCTGCAGCGTTATTGAGAGCCAGAAGCTCCTATCAAGAGTCATGACGGGTCACTTTAATAACTTACTTTCTCACGCTCTCTCTCTTTCTTTCGTCAAGCTGTATTAAAGTGGTATTTAGAGGGGGGAAAGACCTCAGATAAAATGTTCTTATAGTCCTCCTCTAAATCATGCTTTTTTTTCTTCTTCTTATAATCAATATTAGAGTATGTCTGTTTTAGTTGTAAAGGTAACTAGCTCAACAATTACATTTTAAAAATGCAGTTAATCTTTGTAACTGTTTGGCACTTTGACAGATCTATGAAAGATCATCTAACTACTTTCAGGGAGAAGAGTATGACCTGTGAGTAAAAATACATTTGGAATGATTCATTAAAGATGGAGTTATGGAGATTTTTTTACATTATAACTATTTTGGCTTAAAATTAGAAATGGCCTTGTGAGTTGTTCACAAATCTCAGACTAGTAAATAACCCTTATTGCTTTTTGATTTAACTGTTAAAACACTTTTTAAAGCATTTTTAGCTTTTAATATACCTGAAATTAACGTTCAATTAATGCTATGTTAATGTAATAATTAACATGTCAACAGTTAAATATTATAAGGATAGTTGCCAACTAAAACACAGGGAGGGTTATCGCTAAACTGTGTAAATTGCTGGGCATTCAGCATAACCAAACTGAAGAAATAGGTAATGTGAAGGATTTTCTAATTACACTATCAGGGTCATGCTCTAAAGTAAAAATTCAGAGTGAATTCTTAGTGAATTTGAAATTTAAGACAAAAGCAGCTGAATTGCAAATATTCTCTTAGTCCGGTGTACATTCCGTTAGCAAGTTACTTTGGCCTCAAATTTGAATTCACTCTGAATTCTCACGTCAAGGAATAACCCTGTTTATAAACACAAAATTTGAATTCACTTTGAATTCCAGACAATTCCTAATTTACTGACTAACGTTGATTGTAAAGGTACTTCCCATTTATTTAGCACCTACAGGATGCACAAATGCATAAAACCTGAATTTATTTATTTGTTGATACTTCATAATTAACTTAATTGAAGTGTGAATTATGCAATATATTTACAGAATATTTCAATTACTTTTTTTCACTCCCCTGCCAACCTGTAACCTTCAAAAGATGCACCTGAATACATTTCCCCTAATATATACTTTTGTTGTCTGTGGACAACATTTTAATTAACAATCTGAGCACCATTACAACTTCATCAAAAGGAAGTTGTTATGGTAACAGAAGATTCTGGTGCTAAATGTAATATGGACTGACAGTGAGAAATAAATATACCCAATGGGATGAAATAACAGTAGGGCTGCGTCACATACAAGGGAGCGACTTATTAAATGAAACCGAAAAGATATAACTGGTATGTGAGCGCTCCAATTAATTATGCAGATCTACATAACAATCAAGATGAAAATATCAATAAACTTAAAAATGACCAATCTCGCCGAGATCACCACAATGACCACCATAAACCACAATTGAATGTACTGGGTGAGTCTTATCTGAATCAGAATACTCTACACATATATATATAAGAGTATAACAAAATATCATTTATTGTATAATAAACCAATCATAAAAAATGAAACAACATCTCAAAACGTCCAGTATCAGATGTAATCGTGATGAATAGTAAGGGGCCCCTTATTCATATTCTTGTCGACAAAGGACTGATGTAAAAAAATCAGAGATGTGCACATTAGCATAAAAACTATATGTGAACTTCTTGAGAAGCAACAGAAAGATCGTAAATTGGAACACAATCTTACTAATCTCGAAATGTCAGCCCTAAAGGGCCTTAAAAAGGATAATAACATCATCATAAAGGGAGCAGACAAGGGAGGAGGGATTGTCCTTCTCAATAGAGAGGATTACTTGGGTGAAGCCAATCGAATTCTTGGAGATCAAGAATACTATCAAGTTCTTACCTTCAACCCCACAACCCGCTTTACCAAAGAATTACGGATTTGGGTAAATAAGATGTTTGACATGAAGGTTATTGACAAAATGGAGAAAGGTTTCCTCCTCTCTGGTGAAGGCAATATCCCCATTTTTTATTTTCTCCCCAAGATTCATAAATCTCTCACCAACCCGCCGGGGAGACCCATCATTTCATCTATTGGTTCTCTGACTGCACCACTCTCAAAATGGGTAGACACTCACCTTCAAAAAATTATGATTCACCTCCCCTCCTACATTAAAGATACAGGACACGTGTTGTCTCTGATGCAGGAGGTTGTGTGGCAGGAGAACTTCTGCTAGCTAACGATTGACGTGGCGGCCTTATACTCCAACATTGACCACCAGTTAGGTTTCAGATTCTGGTGCTGTCTCATTAATGGTTTAACCCTACGGCCTGTGCTCCATCACTGGATCTCTCTGCTCCTGTCCTTCCATTTGATGAAAAGTTTTTTAAAAAAAGAAGCAGTTTTTGTAAATGGGGAGCCACTGGTTGGCTGAGAGTAAAAGCTGATCACTCTCACTCAGTCAGTCAGTGGTGCGCCTCCCCAAGGCAGTCTAAGGTTCCACTTTGAAAATGGAAATACAAGGGGGCAGGGAGATCCAGCACTGACTTTGAAGTGTTCGTGATTGGTTTAACCCATAAAGGAGAGCAAGCATCTGAGATCTCCTGACATCACAACAACTTAATTGTAATGAAGTTGTTATTGTGTCCACAGTGTTCCTGTCAAGCCATACACAATAGTAGCAATTCTACGAATGATCGTATATTATTTACTAAGATTTGATGCAAGTATCTCTGTAGGTATACTAAATCAAATCTTTAGGATACCTTTGCAAGCACACTCCCAGCGGTGTCTGCAAGAGAAGAAGCTTAATATGTCTGTCGGCAGCGCGTTTTACTAAATGAATGTGTACCTCTTGCAGTCCACCCTTAGTGGTTTAAATTTGCCTGGATGAATTTATTCTCACTGGATATAGTTTTCTGCCTGGATACATACTAGTCTAGTCTTGCGTTTCTATCCTTCCTGGTTAAGTTCATGTCTGTACATCACTACCTTGGGAAAGCAATATCCTGAAAATGGCCACATTTAAGTCTGAAAATTAAAATGGGAAGGTCCTTAATATGACTCTGTAAATTCAGTATTACCCAGCAAACATTGTGTCTTCTTTTCTATGAAGACACAAATGACAAAGTGCGTATATCTGGTTTACAAATTTACCAGCAACAAAAGGTGTGTGTTTGTGCATGTGTATTACTCAAAAGCAAAATTACTATAAACTTTATGGATTATTAGAACTAGTGAATTTGTGACTGCTAAACTGCCCCAAAGAGTTACGGCAGAGCAACAGTATTACAATTTTAAAAATGGAGAGCGCAATATATGCTTGTAACTTCACAAACTCTGCATTACGGAATTTCTAGATTAGTGAGCTATGGATAATCAGAAATAAGGTTTGCTGCATTTTACCATGCTCCATTGATCAATTTAGTATTTTTAAGGATTGCATTTTCTGTGCAAATAATGAGATGATAAGAAAACACGAAAGATTATCAATAAAGAACACACTTTTTTAAAGCATCATTACAATGTTATGTAAACTTAAAATTGATGTACAGTGCGATCAGGGCCATCTTTAACGCGGGGCAAACGGGGCAGCTGCCCCAGGCCTAGTTGGTCCTGGGGGCCCCAGAGCAGCTGCCCCGTGGGCCCCCCGGTTGGCCTCCTTAGTGTGGGCATGTGTCTGCAGGGGCCCGGTCAGGCGCTGTTATGTTTAAACAACGCGACTGGGCCCCTCCCTGTTCGGCAGCTAGCTCGGAGGAAGTGAGTGCCATGCGTCACCGGAGATCAGAGCCGCGCGGGAGGAGGAAGGCAGGGAGGAGAGGAATTCCAGAGGATAACTCCCAACTGCCTCAGCCTGCCACTGGATCCCAGGGAAACCACCCTCCAGAAAAAGGTAAGAACCTGGAGGGTGGCTAAATGTATGTCAGTATGTCTGTGTGTGTGTGTATGTCTGTGTGTGTGTGTATGTGTGTATGTCAGTATGTCTGTGTGTGTATGTCAGTATGTCTGTGTGTGTGTGTATGTCTGTGCGTGTATGTCAGTATGTCTGTGTGTGTGTATGTCTGTCTGTGTGTCAGTATGTCTGTCAGTGTGTGTGTCAGTATGCCTGTTTGTGTGTGTCAGTGTGTCTGTCTGTATGTGTGTCAGTATGTCTGTGTGTATGTCAGTATGCCTGTGTGTGTGTCAGTATGTCTGTCTGTGTGTCAGTATGTCTGTCTGTTTGTCAGTATGTCACTATGTCTGTGTTTGTGTGTCAGTATGTCTGTGTGTATGTGTCAGGGTTTCTTTGCTGTTTTAAACAGCAACCCTTTCTGTTTCAGTGATTGAGTTTTCAGCTGCAATTACTATGAGCTGCTTCTGCTTGTTGCCACGGTTACTCACCTGTGAGTAGTAATCAACCCTGCTGCTAATCAGTTCTGCCTATTTAAGCAGCTAAGCCCAGAACCTCCTTGCCCTTGCGTGGTTTCCTGTTTCCCAGAAGTCACCTTGTTCCTGTGTTTCCTGTTTGCTCCTGGTTCCTGACTCCGGCCTTGTTCCTGACTCCGCTGCTCTCCGTGCTCCTGATCCTGGCTTGTCTGACTACCCGCTCTGGTGACTGACCCCTGCTTGATTCCTGGACTTTGCTTTTGTTATTTATTAGTTATTTATTAATAAAGGTGTGTTTGCATCTACTTCTGTCTCTGTCTGGTTCCTGGTTCCTGACATTACGCAAGGGCCATGAATACAGATGGTACAGGCAAGACACCTATACCTAACCTATTTACCCGGTGGGACCAGCAGAACCACCTTTTGGACCAGTATGCCCATCTGGATCCAGTACCCGGCCAGCCTGCGATTGCGGCCGCCTCTGCCTCACTTCCTGTTCTAGCACCGGTTGTAGCCTCCAAACCTGTAGCGGCTAGAGAAATGACTGGGTCTGTCCCGCTCCCTCAGTATTTTGGGGGCGACCCAGCACAGTGCAGAGAATTTATAAATCAGGTTAAAGGATACCTTGAAACCCTGCCCCAGGCATTTCCTACAGACAGTGACAAAGTTCACTTCATGATTTCTTTGCTGTCTGAAAAGGCCCTAGCTTGGGCAAAACCTCTCTGGGAGGCAGAGAAGCCTATTATTTACAATTACCCTGAATTTGTTGCATCCTTCAATAGGGTTTTTGATATTCCAGCTCGCTCCACCCCTACTGCCGAACTACTCATGTCTAATTCTCAGGGCACAAAAACTATTGTCGAGTATGCCAGTGAATTCCGTACCATGGCAGCAGAGGGTGGCTGGAACAACGAGACTCTCGTGGCTGCCTTTGCACAAGGTCTCTCCGATGTGTTTAAAAATGAGATTGCAGCCAGAGAATTACCTAAAGATCTCGAGGAACTGATATCATTTGTCACCCTCATTGACATCAGACTCCGAGAGAGATCCTCATCCAAGGAGCGCCTGCGGAGGCCTCTTGTAAATTTGGAACCGAGCTTTTCTTGCCCACCCGAACCTCCCTCACCTCCCATGCCTCCTGGTCCTGAGTCCTCTGTCTGTGTGGAGCCAAAGCAGTTAGGCTTCTCACGCCTCTCGGTCGAGGAGAGAGCCTTTAGGAGGAGGGAGGGTCTGTGCCTATACTGCGGACACCATGGTCACTTGTTAAAATTTTGCCCGATTCGTCCGGCAAAGGGCCCGCACCCAAGATACTGTCAGGGGCAGATCTTGGGTGGTCTTTCTGCAGACCCAGAGATATGTGTGCGCAAACCCTTGGTGCCTGTTATCCTCTCCTGGCCTGATTCATCCATTGAAACCCGGGCGTTACTTGATTCTGGGGCCGCAGGCTTGTTTATAGATTGTGCATTTGCAGCAAAGCACTCTATACCCTTACAGTCTCGCAACTCCCCACTAGCCTTCGAAGCCATCGATGGCAGACCAATACAGCCAACCCACGTGACCCAAGAAACCGTGCCCATATCTCTGGCTGTAGGGGCTCTACATCATGAGACGACCCAATTCCAGGTCATTTCCTCTCCATATTACCAGGTTGTTTTGGGATACCCTTGGTTACAGAAGCATAACCCCACAATTGATTGGCGCAAAGCTGAGATATTATCATGGTCCCAGCAATGCACATTGTCCTGTCTCCAGAAACCGGTCAAAGTTTTGGGCGCATGTTCTGCCTCTTCCTTACCCGCTGAGTACCAAGAATTCCAAGATGTATTTGACAAGGGTCAAGCCAGCGTTCTGCCACCACACCGTCCGTATGACTGTGGTATCGAACTCCAACCGGGTACCAATCCTCCCCGGGGCCGGATTTACCCACTGTCTGTAGCAGAGAATCGAGCCATGGAGGAGTATGTTACCGATGCACTGTCTAAGGGTTTTATTCGGAAGTCATCTTCTCCTGCCGGGGCCGGCTTTTTCTTTGTAAAGAAAAAAGATGGCGAGTTGAGACCCTGTATCGACTATAGGGGTCTCAATCGCATTACTATTAAGAATGCCTACCTCATTCCATTAATCACGGAATTAATTGACCGCCTCAAGGGAGCAACGGTCTTCACCAAACTTGATCTGAGAGGGGCATATAATCTCGTCCGGATAAAAGAGGACCACGAATGGAAAACCGCATTTAACACCAGGAGCGGCCATTACGAATACCTAGTAATGCCCTTTGGTCTTTGCAATGCTCCGGCGGTTTTCCAAGAATTTATAAATGACGTCCTGCAAGATATGCTGCAGCAATGTGTGGTGGTTTATCTTGATGATATTCTGATCCATTCCACATCTCTCGAGAACCATCACGCAGACGTTTCTCGTGTTCTACTTAGAGAAAATAGTCTGTTCTGCAAATTGGAGAAATGTGAGTTTCACTGCAAACAGGTTACATTCTTGGGATATGTTATCTCAGATACTGGATTCTCTATGGATCCGGAGAAACTTTCGGCTGTACTAAAATGGCCTCGACCTACGGGTCTTCGCTCTATACAACGGTTTCTGGACTTCGCCAATTATTATCGGAAGTTCATACGCAACTTTTCTTCCTTGGTTAAACCTCTCACGGACATGACCAGGAGAGATGCTGATCCACAGCATTGGTCACAGGAAGCCATTACTGCCTTTGAGTCTCTCAAAGTCGCCTTTGCTGCTGCTCCTATACTGGCACACCCTAACCCTGCCTTACCATTCATTCTTGAGGTTGATGCGTCTGAGACAGGAGTGGGCGCCCTCCTGTCTCAACGTCCTAACCCAGAGAGCTCCAGGCATCCGTGCGGGTATTTCTCGAGGAAATTGAACCCGGCGGAATGCAACTACCAGATTGGTGATAGAGAACTTCTAGCCATAATTTTAGCTCTCAAAGAATGGAGGCACCTTCTTGAGGGTACTTCAGTGCCAATCCTCATACTCACAGACCACAAGAATCTAACATATCTTTCTGAAGCTAAGCGACTTTCCCCCCGGCAAGCTAGATGGGCTCTCTTCCTATCAAGATTCAATTATGTGGTTTCTTACTTGCCCGGTACAAAAAACATTCGGGCTGATGCCTTGTCTCGACAGTTCTCCCCTCCATCTAGAGAGGAGATAACCCCTACTCCTGTGATTCCTCCGGACCATATACTGGCAACCATCCGTACTAACCTCACCTCACCCCTAGGCGAGGAGATTCTGGCTGCACAAAGTAATGCTCCTCCAGAGAAACCTAATGGCCGTTGTTTTGTACCTATTAACCTCCGTACGAAACTATTGACTACATACCACGACCCCAAAGCAGCTGGACATCCAGGCAAAAACCAGTTAATCTGGTCCGTATCCCGGCAATTTTGGTGGCCTAGTCTCCGTTCGGATGTCACCGCTTTTGTAGCTGCCTGTCCTGTGTGCGCTCAAAACAAAACCCCACGACGCCCTCCAGTGGGTCTCCTGCAAACCATACCTAATGGTGAACGACCCTGAACCCACTTGTCCATGGATTTTATCGTAGATCTTCCGGTCTCCCGTGGCAATACAGTCGTTCTCATGGTTGTTGACCGATTCTCGAAGATGTCGCATTGCATTCCCTTGAAAAAACTACCAACTTCCCAGGAACTTGCAACAATTTTTGGTCGGGAGATCTTTCGTTTGCATGGGTTACCCAAAGTGATAGTCTCAGATAGGGGTAGCCAGTTCGTGTCCAGATTTTGGAGAGCTTTTTGTACGCAAATGGGAATTCAGCTTTCCTTCTCCTCGGCCTACCACCCGCAATCCAATGGTGCAGCGGAACGAGCTAACCAAACACTGGAACAGTTTCTGCGTTGCTACATTTCTGACCACCAGAACAACTGGTCTGATCTGCTACCCTGGGCGTAGTTTGCCCACAATAGTGCGATTAATGCCTCCTCCCGGCTATCCCCGTTCCTGGCAAACTATGGGTTTCAACCGTCCATGTTGCCTGATACGTTCTTGCCACAGGAGATACCGGCATTGGAGGAACATCTCAGGGAACTCCGTTCCACTTGGGTGCAGGTTCAGAGTTCTTTGCAACGCGCAATGCAGAACTACAAACTCCAGGCTGACCGCAGACGCCTTCCTGCACCTACCTATCAGGTCGGAGAGAGGGTCTGGCTGTCTTCCCGCAACCTACGCCTCCGTGTTCCCTCACAAAAACTGGCACCCCGATACGTTGGGCCATTTCGTATACTTCGAAGGGTTAACCCTGTAGCTTACGCACTTGACCTTCCTGCTAACATGCGCATCTCAAATGTTTTCCATGTTTCCCTCTTGAAACCGTTGGTTTGTAATCGCTACACCACCTCAGTGCCACGTCCACGTCCTGTTCTGATTGACAATCATGAGGAATATGAAATACGCAGCATCATTGACTCACGGGTCTTCAGAGGACAGATCCAATACTTGGTGCACTGGAAAGGATACGGTCCAGAGGAACGCTCCTGGGTTCCAGCCTCTGATGTCCATGCACCATCCCTCCTTCGTTCCTATCACGCCCGCTTCCCCATGAAGCCCGGACCCACCAACAGAGATGGGGGGAGTCGTTGAGGGGGAGGTACTGTCAGGGTTTCTTTGCTGTTTTAAACAGCAACCCTTTCTGTTTCAGTGATTGAGTTTTCAGCTGCAATTGCTATGAGCTGCTTCTGCTTGTTGCCACGGTTACTCACCTGTGAGTAGTAATCAACCCTGCTGCTAATCAGTTCTGCCTATTTAAGCAGCTAAGCCCAGAACCTCCTTGCCCTTGCGTGGTTTCCTGTTTCCCAGAAGTCTCCTTGTTCCTGTGTTTTCTGTTTGCTCCTGGTTCCTGACTCCGGCCTTGTTCCTGACTCCGCTGCTCTCCGTGCTCCTGATCCTGGCTTGTCTGACTACCCGCTCTGGTGACTGACCCCTGCTTGATTCCTGGACTTTGCTTTTGTTATTTATTAGTTATTTATTAATAAAGGTGTGTTTGCATCTACTTCTGTCTCTGTCTGGTTCCTGGTTCCTGACAGTATGTCATTATGTCTGACTGTGTGTCAGTATGTCTGTCAGTGTGTGTGTCAGTATGTCTGTCAGTGTGTGTGTCAGTATGTCTGTCTTTGTGTGTGTCAGTATGTATGTCTGTGTGTATGTCAGTATGCGTGTGTGTGTGTGTCAGTGTGTCTGTGTGTGTATGTCAGTATGCCTGTGTGTGTGTCAGCATGTCTGTGTGTGTGTGTCAATATGTCTGTCAGTGTACGTGTCTGTGTGTGTTTCACTATTTCTGTCAGTGTATGTGTTTGTGTGTGTGTTAGTATATCTGTTAGTGTATGTGTCTGTATGTGTGTCAATATGTATGCCAGTATATATTTGTGTGTCCATTTCTGTCAGTGTGATTGGGGGTTGGAATTAATTGGGGGGGAGAGAGGGGAGGGAGGAGGGGCAGGGCCCAGGGGGCCCAAGAAAATGCTTTGCCCAGGGTCCCATTCATATTATAGACGGCCCTGAGTATGATATATACATGGCAGGTGTAATTTAGATCTTTATTAGGACAGCTGTAAATTCATCCCCAAACAGACTGCAGTGTAGTCTTGTGTCATGAGCTAAGTACTTTGAAAAGTAAGTTTTTTAACTGACCTGTTCTGCAAAACATATCACTTTACTTAGATGTAGCCCTACGTTTTAGCACTAAAAATAATCTCAGCACAAAATACTTACATTGCAACATCAAAAAAGTAATCTGCAATTAGTCCTAACCAATTTTGCAATATTTTAAAACAAGAGAAATCTCAATGTATCCTTCCTGGTAAAATATTTTATAAATAAATAAATAAAATAAATTATAAAATATAAATAATATGGATACATAGTTATCCAGATTTTCACGCTATTTAGGTCTGATGTGAATTAAATGCACACAAGTGACAGTTGCATTTATGAATGGAGGACAGTAATACTAAAACATACCATAAAGCAAATATACAGCTTTTTTTTTTAAATAAATATATATATGATTGTGAATGCATTGCATATGTGTAAAATAAAACATCTGCTGGAAATATAGCAAGTTTGTAAAAAATTGTACAATTAAACAATAAAAATGCAAAAAAATTCTGATGTTTAACTTTAGAATAGCCTAAATGAAATGCAAGTGTCAGATTTTTTTTTTTTTTAATCTCTATTGGATTAACTCCAGTAAAGGTTGCTTTGATCCAATAAATGCAAATCTTTGGCTTCTGCAGTTCTTAACAATGGAAAAAAAATGTTTTACTGATTATTTTGTCCTTTTTAAAAATCAATTTTGACCCAGAGTATTTTTTTAAATATATTTATTTTTTATACAGTTCAGGATGTTTTGGGAAATATGCAGTATACAGAATTTTAATTAATGGTTTAGCGATTAATTGTATAAACAGGGTTCAATGTTTCAAGTTGTACACTACTAGTCAGGCCTATTACGTGAAACATCATAACAGCTTTTTTGACGCAGGGCATGTGTAGTGCAAGAGTACATTGGGGTTATTCACTAAGCACCAGATTTTGTTTGGAGAGACAGAATCTAGTGAAAATGACAACATTCCAACACAATGACAATTGTCATATTTACTAAAGCCAAATATGGTCGGAATTTGGTCTGCCTGAGTAAATGTGCATTCATGTCTCGGTTAAAATCTGTGTTTTCACATGTGAATCCTATACAAAGTATAGGATTTTAGGGATTACAAAGCATGGGTTTTAAACTGAACAGTGACCGAATGCATTGAGGGTCCCCCTGACAATGCTCTGTCTTACCTGAGGCAAAAGAAGGACAAATGGTTTGCATTTTTGGAAGTTGCAGATCCCAAGGTCCACACACTGGATCACCAGGGATTATCGAAGATTCATGGCCCCATCCCTGGCAAAAAGAAGCGAAAATGGAGGGGGCATGAAAAAACGTAATTACTTTTTTAATTAAAGAATATCTAATTAAGAAACAAAAGCCTTTACAACACCATTGCAGACATCTCCCCCAGAACAGGCAGCCAACATAAACACACAATATTACAAACCACTTACAAACACACACATACGACACCAAAGACAGCCTCCACTCACTGACAGCCAACATAGACTTAACTTCACAGACGCACAACTACAAGCACAAGACAGCTCACACATATTCATAGCACAGGCAGCCCCCACACACACACACCACACAACACCCCAACGAGCCCAACACACATAATCCAACAAACATCCCACACACATTTATGGAATTCTGCGAAACCTGCCAAGCGCATAATACTACCATAAACACTTGCATAACATCACAGACATCCTACACATATAAATGACAAAATATACAAACATAAACCTCACACACCATGCACACATTTATGTATAACATATGTAGAATTCTCCAGCATACATAAACATTGCCTGAAAAAAATAGGGCCAGCACTCTAAGGGACATCAGAGTTTTACTTTGGCACAGCACTATCAAAAGGATGCATTTGCCTATGTTAGAGAATAAATTAATTTTATGATGTTCATAAAGTAGTTATTGATTAATAAAGTAGTTATTGATTAACCATGTATGTGAAGTAAAGCAAATGTATGTGCCATTCAACAATATGATGTGATGGGCAACTTAGGAAGTAGCCACTGAGCGGGTATTGTGGGTCAATGTAAACTCATCACATATGCACATGACTAGAATGTTTTATGCATTTTATTTATATACAAGTTTGTTTTGTATGGGAGACAAATAGGAAATTGTTTAAATGACTTGCAAAAAGAAACATGTAGTTGTCTGCTGGAATTTTGCCTTTTAAAGTGTTAACATGTCATTTGCTCTTTGGAGGTGTACTTTAATTTAACAGTTCTTCTGATATATATATTTTTTTTTTCTTTTAGATTGAGCAAGTCCTTCTGACCCTAAAGAAGGTGAATAGATTAGAAGAAAATTCATATGGTGGAGTCAAATTCTAGCAAATTGACAATTATCTTTGAAATGACATGGCAGGATGCCTTCTCCCTGATGTATTTCAAAGAAATGTTTAGTATGACATCCCTCTAAATCAGCCTGCATTTTATAACAAATGACTCAGCAGCCACCATCCTGCAAATGATCATGATGACATTCAACAATGTTATATCAAATAGTTTGACCATTTTGCTGACATTTAAAACCTTCCAGAACTTCATTTAAAGATTTTTTTGTTCCTATTATATATCATATTCTAAGTTTAACCCCTTAAGGACTGAGCCAAATGTACACGTTGTGATCAAAACAACAAGTAAGCAAAACTTGGAATTTGACTATATGTCTGTTCAACCGTAATTCACCTCTTTCATATTAAGTGCACCCACACTTATTATATATAATTTTATTTAGGGGGAAAATGGCTTTCATTTAACATCAAATATTTAGCTATCAAACATAATTTAATTTGAATAAAATATAAAAAAAAAGTGGAAAAAATAAGAAATGTTATTTCTTTAGTTCTACATGTCATTTTAACTGTGAATGTCATAATACTGTTTGCTTTTACTGCAATAAAATACACATATTTGTATTCAGTGATGACTCACGTGTAAAACAGTACCCCCTATGTACAGGTTTTATGGTGTTTTGTGAAGTTACAGGGATAAATATAGCGTGTTACATTTTTCAGTTTTTTCACATTGAAATTCACCAGATTGGTTACGTTGCCTTTGAGACCGTATGGTAGCCCAGGAATGAGAATTACCCCCATGATTGCATACCGTTTGCAATAGTAGACAACCCAAGGTATTGCAAATGGGGTATGTCCAGTCTTTTTTAGTAGCCACCTGGTCACAAACACTGTCCAAGCCTTATATTTGACTCTGTAACTTTTGAAAACACCATAAAACCTGTACATGGGGGGGGGGGGGGGAGTACTGTTATACTCAGAAGACTTTGCTGAACACAAATATGTGTGTTTCAAAACAGTAAAATGTATCACAAGAATTATATTGTCAGTGTGAGAGAGCCTCAGATGGACTTTTTTTCCCCAAGTAATGCAGACATTAGACTGTGAGAGTAGGACCTGCCACAGATGGGGTACATTGACGTTGTGGCAGGCTTATGCAATGTATGATCATATAATGTAACTAAATCCCCATTTTTTTTTTTCCTAGATTAGGTGTTTTTAAAAAAACTTTTACAAACTAATAAAATCTGTCAACATTGAAGTTGCTGTTTAGTAGATAGGAGAGTGCGCTGGATATTATATAGCGATATATACGTATATACTTATGTATATAGATATATATATATATATATATATTATTTTGTTATACGTGTATTTTGATATCTACACACACATATATATATATATATATTATTTATTTATTTATTCTTTTTTTTTTTATTTAACGTATTTACATATTTATTTTATATTTTATATATATATATAATTCAAATTATATATATATATATATATATATATATATATATATATATATATATAATTCGAATTATATATATATATATATATATATTTAATCAACATCATTCTACATGTATTTTGATCATATATATATATATATACATTAATATTAAAATACACTTGGACAGTGTATGTGTAAGTTTATATATATATACTTAGATCATATATATACTTATATATATATGATCTAAGTATATATTTTATTTTCAACTGTTTTTAAAACTTTTATTTTACTTTTTTCAGGCAGCAGAGGGACTACCTGTAATTCCAGGCACTCCCCCTGCTGGCACTGCTGTGGAAGGCTATGCTGTCCATGTGATCGTGAGGTCATCGCAAGGACATCGCAATCACATGGCCCAGGAGGTTGTCCGAGAGCGCGTTATTGATTCTGGTAATTCTGGTTATTTGACTTTGGCAATGTTTTTGACTTCTGTTTTCTGGCATCCCTGACCCTTGGCATTTCCTTATCGTTGTGTCTCTTTCTGTATCCCTTGACCTCGGCTATTCTTGACTATTCTTTGGTACGTTAGTCCGGCCATTATATGGTCCGGTATACGTTACCTATCAGTCCTCTGTGTTACACAATTCTATGTGCTGGATCATACTGTAATCCTGACAGATTTGACTTTAACTCATGGTTGACATACAAACATACCCCACCACCCTTCTTGCTTTTCCTATACTTCTTAAATAACGTGTACCCATTTAAGTCAACTGCACAGTCGTGTCTCATCCCACCATCTTTTTATTGTGCCTATTATATCATATTGTTTAGTGTATGCTATTGCCTCTAGTTCCCCCATTTTGTTATATAGGCTACTTGCATTAGTAAGCATACATTTAATATTGTCATGAGTCATTTCAGAGGATAATGATGGATTCTAATGTTACTGTCCACCCTCCTCTGTTTACTACTGACACTATCCTCACCATTCCCTCTGCTCTGTTTGAGGATGGTGGTAGCAGAGGAGTTGGTACTACTGGTACTAGTTCATGACTACAATGCAAATTCAGATACAGCATCAGTGTACCTACCCTCTGCCCTAATACTCTCTCTTTCTTATTTATTGATTTATTCCATCAGCAATACAGACTTGTGGTCTCTTTCTATATGTTGTTTCAAAATAGATGACCCGTCATTCTCCCCCTACTTACTTCATTTCTGCATAATTTGTACTTTGCATGTCCACCTTCTTAGAGGCGCTCAAAATGAGTCCAAATTTTCCTTTACCACAATACATTTTCCTTAACCAGTTACCTTTCTGCTGAAGACACAGGAGGAATTGCATCAGTGGTAATGGAAGCTTTCACAACGCTTGTCTATACACTATCACTTGATGACTAATTCAAGTGGAAATGTTGATGGTGGTGGTACTGGTGATGTTGATGGTTTTGGTATTGGTAGTGGTGGTAGTCACAGTAACAATAACAGTGGATGAGCTACTTATGCCAGTAGTAGCAGGCACAGCTGATGTCACCGGTATCTCACAACTGATGTCTACATAGATAAGGTGATTAACCCCTTAAAACCGGAGTGCGCACTATTACGCCCCCTATTCTAAGTGGCTCTAAATGCCGCAGGGCGTAATAGTACACACTCCGTTTTTTTTTTTACTTACCCGGTCGCCGGCGATCCCACGCCTGCGATCGCGGTTTGAGAAAATCCCAGGGATTCCCCGCAGCAGATCCGTCCTCCTGCAGCCCCCCTGGCCATGTTAGAGTGAGGTCCTTGCGAGGACCTCACAATCACATGGCCGGGTTAGCTGGCTGCTGCATTGCCAGCAGGGGGAGTGCCTGTAGTGACAGGTAGTCCCCCTGCTGGCTGAAAATAAAATAAATTAAATTAAAATAAGTGTAAAAAAATATATATACTTAGATCATATATATATATATTATATATATATATATATATATATATATGATCTAAGTATATATATATATATATATATATATATACATTGTAGTAGCTTGCACTCCAAGAAGACTTTTGTAGTGCCCGGTGCTGGTTGTGGCAAAGGTAGATATGGGTGTAGAAACAATCGCACTCCTGGGACTTGGTTGAAGTAGTAAAATTTTGCTTTTATTTATTCCATATAAAATATCAACGTTTCAGCTCCAACATGGAGCTTTCATCAGGACAGGTAACAGGACAGGTATGTACATAAATATATATGTATATTTGACCCTGTAACTTCCCAAAACACCATAAAACCTGTACATAGGGGGTACTGATAATTTATATAGAATAAATAAAAGCTAAATTTTACTAATTCAACCAAGTCCCAGGAGTGCGATTGTTTCTACACCCATATATATATATATATATATATATATACACATATACACACACACACATACACTGTCTAGGTGTATTTTACTATTAAAATATATATATATATAATTATATATATATATATATTAATATCAAATTACACGTAGACTGATACTGATTAAATATATAAATAATTATTGTTATTTATAATATAAAAAATATGTAAATACGTTAAAAAATAAAATTAAAAAAATAATTAATAATAAATAATTTAAAAATATATAGATGTGTGTTATTTCGTTCTAACTGTATTGTGATATTAATATATATATATATATATGTATATATATATATATATATATATATATATATATATCAAAATACACGTAGAATTAAATAATATATATATATATATATATATATATATCTATGTACATAAATATGGGTGTAGAAACAATCGCACTCCTGAGACTTGGTTGAAGTAGTAAAATTTAGCTTTTATTTATTCCATATAAAATATCAACGTTTCAGCTCCAACATGGAGCTTTCATCAGGACAGGTAACAGGACAGGTATGTACATAAATATATATGTATATTTGACCCTGTAACTTCCCAAAACACCATAAAACCTGTACATAGGGGGTACTGTTTTATACGTTAGACTTTGCTGAATACAAATATGTGTATTTTATTGCAGTAAAAGCAAACAGTATTATGACATTGACAGTTAAAATGTCATGTAGAACTAAAAAAAATAACAAAATTTCTTATTTTCTCTCATTTTTTTCATATTAAATTATGTTTCATAGCTAAATATTTGATACTAAATGAAAGCCCTGTTTCCCCTGAATAAAATGATAAATAATATATAATAAGGGTGCAAGGACCTCACTCTCACATGGCCGTGGGGGCCCCCAGGAGGATGGATGTGCCGCGGGGGGCTCCCTGGGAGTCCCCCCACCCGCGATCGCCGGCGTGGGATCGCCGGCGACCGGGTAAGTTAAAAAAAATGGAGGGCGTACAATTACGCCCGGCGGCGTTTAGAGCCGCTTAAAATAGGGCGTAATAGTACGTCTTCCGGTCTTAAAGGGTTAACCCCTTCAGGACGGAGTCAATAGTGCACGTTCTGATCAAAACAAAACGTAAACAAAAACTGGAATTTGCGCTATATGTCTGTTCACCCGTAGTTCCCCTCTTTCATATTATATGCACCCACACTTATTATATATCATTTTGTTCAGGAGAAACAGGGCTTTAATTTATAATTAACTATTCATGTATGGAACATAATTTATTATGAATAAAATGTGAGAAAATTAGATTTTTTTTTTTAAATTTGTATTTCCGTCTGATGTTTTAGCTGTGAATGTCATAATACTCTTAGGTTTTACTGCAAAAAAATGCACATATTTGTAATCAGCAATGTCTCACAAGTACAACAGTACCCCCCATTAACAGGTTTTATGGTGTTTTGGAAAGTTACAGGGTCAAATATAGAACGTTCCATTTTCAAATTGAAATTTGCCAGATTAGTAATGTTACCTTTGAGACGGTGTGGTAGCCCAGGAATGAGAATTACCCCCATAATGGCATACCATTTGAAAAAGTAGACAACCAAAGGTATTGAAAGTGGGGTATGTTTAGTCTTTTTAGTAGCCACTTAGTCACAAACACTGGTCAAAGTTAGCGTTCATATTTGTTTTTGTGTGAAAAAAGCAAAAAACTAATATTTGGCCAGTGTTTGTGACTAAGTGGCTACTAAGAAAGACTGGACATACCCCACTTGCAATACCTTGGGTTGTCTACTTTTGCAAATGGCATGCCATCATGGGGGTAATTCTCATTCCTGGGCTACCATACGCTCTCAAAGGCAACATAACCAACCTGGCAAATTTCAATGTCAAAAAAATGAAATGCAAGCCTTATATGTGACTCTCTAACTTTCCAAAACACCATGAAACATGTACATGGGGGATACTGTTATTCTCGGGAGACTTCACTAAACACAAATATTAGTGTTTTAAAACAGTAAAACATATTACAACAATAATATAGTCCATTAAAAGTGTCGTTAGTTTGTAGAAAATGCAAAAAAATTAACTTTTACTTAGAATATCATCATTGTAATACAATTTATCAGTTTAAAACACTAATATTTGAGTTCAGCAAAGTCTCCCGAGTAAAACAGTACCCCCATGTACAGGTTTTATGGTGTCTTGTAGAGTTACAGGGTCAAATATAGTGCTTGCGAATTAAATTTTCTGCACTTTCTCCCTGTGTTGTCAGGCCTGTCAATCAAATTTTAATTAATCAAATCACCTAATTATGTTAAAAGATTACTTAAATATACATGTAGAATTTTAATATATATGCATTTATAGGTATTTAAATTCTACGTTTATACTAATGTAATCTTTTATGTAATTATATTTATTTATCTATATATATATATTTGCGGTTATTTGCATTTTATATATAGATAGATATATATATATATATTAATAACAAAATACAGTTAGAATGAAATTACATATGAATATATAATTTATATAAAATTTTGTTTCAATATTTTATTTATTAATTTTATTATTTTATTTATTTTTTGTAATTATACGTATTTATATATATATAGAATATATGTGTATATATCTAATATATATAATATATGTATTATATATATATAACGTCATTCTAAGTGTATTTTAATACTAATAAATGTACTTATAATAATATTAAAATACACTTTGTATGACGTTACATATATATAATATACATATATATTATATGTATAATATATACATATATTATATATATATATAAATATATGTATTTTATTTTATAACGTTTGATAATTTTTTTTACAGATTCCACCAGCAAGGGGACTGTCTGACATTTTAGACAGTCCCCCTGCTGGCAGATCCACAGCCAGCTATAGGGGGCCATGTGATCGCTCTTTGAGAGCGATCACATGGCCCCCGGGGGCCTGATTTGCTGTGGGAGGGCTGTCTGGGCTGTTAGGCAGTCCTCCCGAAGTGGGCTCAAAGCCGTTACGGCGTTCTATGCCGCCGCAACGGCTTTAAAGCCCACTTAAAGCGGGACGGCATAGAACGCCGTAATGGCGTTAAGGGGTTAAGGGGTTAAAAAGCAGATAGAGATAGACTTTGACAAGGTGGAAACCTGCCAGAGAAAATAATTTGCTGCTGCTTGTTATCACAACCATCACCAACACCAGAGATTGGGTGCACTACTTTGGGATTCTGCTCTAACTCTTTAATAAAGAGTTCTTCTAAATACCAATAAAATATGTTCCGCTGAGTTCCTCCTTAGATAAGTGGCACATTGGGGGGCTACTAAAAAAGTATAATGCTTGAACTGTCACGATTCGGGGAACCCAACACGCTAACATACACACAGACACACACACAGAAAGTGTGCAGTACCGGTCCTTAGAGTGGCCGGGCTAAGCACACACAGAATAGTCAGGAGACAAGCCGAGTAAGGGGAACCAGAAAACAGAATAACGAGAAACAAGCCGAGGTCAAAGGGTAGGAGAAAGACACAAAGTCAGTATAACAAGCCAGAGAGTACGTAACCAGAAATCACACGTTCAGAATCAATACTATAAAGCAAAGACCACAACAGGGCAGGGAGGAACAGGAAAGGTAAGTATATAAACCAGAAGGTTAATTCTGATTGGCTAATTTCCAATCAGAATTAACAATCACACGTGGGAGATATCTAAACCTCCCACTGTGATTGAGGCACTGTGCCTTTAACGCCGGGTCAGGTGACTGACCCCGGCGTGTAACAAATTGGCCGGTCTCCCAGCGTGCAGCGTCATGCATGCTGCCACTGGGGGACCCGGAAGAAGACGCGGACGGCACCCGTGGCTGGGAGGATGCCGCCCGCCGAACACCTGGCAGGAAGGGGACCGTGGACGGCTGGAGGGTGAGTGCCGCGAGCGGACTGCAGCCTCCCCTTGCAGCCGCCCGCGGGGTCCTGACATTACCCCCCCCTCGAAGACCGCCCAGAGGGCGGGAAGCAGAAGGCTTCAAAGGAAACCGGGCATGAAAGGAGCGGATCAAAGAGGGAGCGTGCAGATCAGAGCACGAAACCCAAGATCGGTCCTCAGGGCCGTACCCCTTCCAATCCACCAGATATTGCAGCCGACCCCTAGAAACACGAGAGTCGAGAAGGGCAGCCACTTCGTACACATCACTGGGGACAGCGCGAGGGGAAACAGGCCGCCCGAGGGGACGAGAGAACCGGTTGCAAAGCAAGGGCTTCAAAAGCGAAACGTGAAACGTGTTCGGAATGCGCATGGAAGAGGGCAAGTCCAGGGAGTAGGAAACGGGGTTAACCCTACGTAACACCTTGTAGGGACCAAGGAACCTGGGAGCGAACTTCATCGAGGGAACCTTGAGGCGGAGGTTCCTAGAGGACAACCATACCCTATCACCCGGAACATAGGAAGGGGCCGCACCCCTATGGCGATCAGCAAACTTCTTCTGAGCAGCCGCTGAACGGGACAGCGCAACATGGACCTGATCCCACATCTTCCGCAAAGAGGCGAGGTGCTGGTCCAAAGCGGGCATTCCCTTGTCGGAGAACGCACCGGGAAGGACGGAAGGCCGAAACCCATAAGCAACCTCAAAAGGACTTAAGCCAGTAGACGAATGAGACACCGTATTCCTGGCAAATTCAGCCCACGGAAGGAGGCGAGACCAGTCATCCTGGTGCGCATTAGTGAAGCAGCGCAAATACAATTCCACAGACTGATTAGCACGTTCGGCTGCACCATTAGATTGCGGGTGATAGGAGGAAGTAAACGACAAGGAGACCCCCATCTCAACACAAAAACCCCTCCAAAACCGAGAGACAAATTGAGGACCCCTGTCAGATACAATATCCTCAGGTACCTCATGCAAGCGGAACACTTCCTTGGCAAACACCTGAGCAAGCTGAATCGCAGAAGGTAGTTTCTTAAGCGGAATAAAGTGCGCCATTTTAGAGAACCTATCCGTCACAGTTAATATCACTGTCTGACCATCGGAAGGAGGAAGGTCTACAATAAAATCCATGGATAAGTGGGTCCATGGTTTATTGGGTATCGATAGAGGCATCAGGAGACCCTGGGGTCTCACATTAGGGGACTTACACTGCGTACAGACCCGACAAGCCTGCACAAAATCCACCACGTCTCGCTTGAGTGAAGGCCACCAGAACTGTTGAAGGAGGCCCTTATAAGTCTTGGTAACCCCTGGATGACCAGCAGTTTTGGCGGTGTGAAATAAAGTTAATAACTTCTTTCTGTCATTCACTTTAACGTATAGTCTGCCAACAGGCGTCTCAGGGGGTGCTTGAGTTTGGTATGTCTTAATATTATCAAGAACAAGAGACGAAACAACCAAACGGGTAGCAGCTATTATCTGAGACGCAGGTACAATAGGTTCAGGGGTCGGGTTAACAGATTCTAGAGGTTCATACTGTCGAGAGATAGCGTCAGCTTTGGCATTACGGCAACCAGGTCTATAGGTAATCACGTATTGGAAGCGTGAAAGAAATAGAGACCATCTAGCCTGCCGGGCGGACAACCTTCTAGCATCAGCTATATAGGAGAGGTTCTTATGATCTGTTATAACCATAACTTTGTGTCTAGAACCCTCTAATAAGTACCTCCATTCCTTAAAAGCTAACACAATAGCTAATAGTTCCCTGTTCCCAACATCGTAATTCTTTTCTGGATCAGATAACCTTTTTGAAAAGTAGCAACAGGGATGGAGGGGTTCGTCATACGATGATCTCTGTGACAGTACTGCTCCCACGCCTGATTCAGAAGCGTCCACTTCCATAACAAAGGGAAGGGAAGGATCAGGGTGGCGTAGTACTGGAGCAGAGGCAAATGCCTTCTTGAGAGTTTCGAAGGCCTTAAGGGCTTCAGGAGTCCAAACCCTAGGGTGTAGACCTTTCTTAGTCAGCTTCGTTATAGGAGAGATAAGGGGTGAAAAGTTTCTTATAAATTTCCTGTAATAGTTGGCAAATCCTATAAAACGCTGGATAGCCTTAAGACCTTGGGGAAGCGGCCAGGATAGTATGGCTTCTAACTTAGCAGGATCCATACTGAAACCCTGTTCGGAAATTATATATCCTAGAAATTGCACCGAGGTCTGATCGAACAAACATTTTTCTAATTTACAATAAAGTCCGTTCTGTAATAACCTTTTCAGCACCATCCTAACATGATTATGATGTGTCTGCAAATCAGGGGAATATACAAGGATGTCGTCAAGGTACACCACGGCACAGACATGCAATAGATCCCTGAGGACATCGTTTATGAGGTCCTGAAACACAGCGGGAGCATTACACAGTCCAAAAGGCATGACTAGATACTCGTAATGTCCGCTACGTGTATTGAATGCTGTTTTCCACTCATCATTCTCCTTTATACGAACAAGGTTATAAGCCCCCCTGAGGTCTAATTTAGTGAAGTATTTAGAACCTTTGACCCGGTCAAATAACTCCGTGATGAGGGGAATAGGGTAGGCATTTTTAATCGTTATATTGTTCAGGCCCCTGTAGTCTATACAAGGCCGTAGGTCACCCTCCTTTTTGGCAACAAAAAAGAAACCAGCCCCAGCAGGAGAGGAGGACCTTCTGATAAAACCTTTACTTAAGGCTTCCTTTATGTACTCCTCCATTACCTGGTTCTCTTTTTCAGAAAGAGGGTATACCTTACCCCTAGGCGGCATAGTACCAGGTAAGAGGTTTATGGCACAATCATATTCACGGTGCGGGGGTAGTTTATCTGCCTCCCTTTTTTCAAACACCATAGCTAGGTCCGCATACACAGGAGGAACATTAACAGAAAGTGGTTTGGCTGTGGGTACATTAAGCAAGCCAACAGGACAAACACGAGTCATACATTCCCTTTGACAAGATTTCCCCCAGGAGAGAATCTCCAAACAACCCCAATCAATCATCGGATTGTGTTTAACCAACCAGGGGAAGCCCAAAACGACAGAGGCTGTAGGGGAGTTGATTATTTGAAAGGACAATCTTTCCTTGTGCAAGGCACCCACAGACATAACCAGTTCTTTGGTCTCATGGGTCACCAGAGGTTTCTCCAGTGGTCTACCATCTATGGCCTCCACAGCCAAGGGAGTGACCTTTTGGATCAGAGTCAAAGATGCGGTTTTAGCAAAACTCTCATCCATAAGATTGTCAGCAGCCCCTGAATCTATCAATGCTTTGGTAATCACGGTAGTATTACCAACAAAAAGGGTAACCGTAATAAACGGTCTAGTAATGGGGACGTGAGGGGTAAACGACATAACACCCGAGGCCGACCCCTCTATAGGCCTTGGGTGCTGCAGTTTTCCCCGCAATTCAGGGCAGGTTCTTAGAAGATGTCCCCTTTTCCCACAGTAAAGGCATAACCCTTCCCTTCTTCGGTATGATTTTTCTACCTCAGTTAACCCAGTAACACCCAATTGCAAGGTTTCAGGGGGAGGTTGGCTAGAAGGGGGTAATGCCAGTAACGCAGTACTGGGTAAAGCAGGTAACATCTGAGTATACATACGCCTCTGACTACGTCTCTCTCTAATACGATTATCAATACGGATGATATAATCTATAAGATCATCCAGAAGGACAGGCAATTCCCTGGAGGCTATTTCGTCCAGGATGTAAGCGGCCAAACCCTCCTGAAAGGCTGTAACGAGGGCATCATTATTCCAAACCACCTCAGCTGCTAGAGTGCGGAATTCGATAGTGTAATCCGCTACAGATCTGTTAACCTGTCGGACCCTAAGCAGAGCTTTGCCAGCAGAAGCAACCCTGCCGGGTTGATCAAATGTGCGTTTGAAAGCGGTCAAAAAGTCTGCAAAGGACATTGGGGAAGCATTCTCCCACATGGGATTAGCCCATGCTAAAGCTCTCCCTGACAAGTGGTTTATCAAAAAGGCTATTTTAGATCTGTCAGTGGGATAGGAACGTGGATTCATCACCAAATGGATGTCAATTTGGTTGAGGAAACCACGACACAATGCCGGGTCACCGCTGTAGCGCTGTGGCGGCGTCATATGCACTACATGGGCAGGAACGGGTGCCGGAGTGGGAATGGGCTCAGGCACAGCAGCAGCAACCTCCTGAACGGCAGGCTGCAAGTGTGCAGTGCGAGCCAGTATGGTTTGCAAAGCTTGAGCAAACTGATCCATACGGTGGTCCAAGCCATCCATTCTAGCCTCCTGATTAACTAGGAGCTGTGGTATGTCAGCAGGTTCCATTATGGCCCTGTTGTAATGTCACGATTCGGGGAACCCAACACGCTAACATACACACAGACACACACACAGAAAGTGTGCAGTACCGGTCCTTAGAGTGGCCGGGCTAAGCACACACAGAATAGTCAGGAGACAAGCCGAGTAAGGGGAACCAGAAAACAGAATAACGAGAAACAAGCCGAGGTCAAAGGGTAGGAGAAAGACACAAAGTCAGTATAACAAGCCAGAGAGTACGTAACCAGAAATCACACGTTCAGAATCAATACTATAAAGCAAAGACCACAACAGGGCAGGGAGGAACAGGAAAGGTAAGTATATAAACCAGAAGGTTAATTCTGATTGGCTAATTTCCAATCAGAATTAACAATCACACGTGGGAGATATCTAAACCTCCCACTGTGATTGAGGCACTGTGCCTTTAACGCCGGGTCAGGTGACTGACCCCGGCGTGTAACAAATTGGCCGGTCTCCCAGCGTGCAGCGTCATGCATGCTGCCACTGGGGGACCCGGAAGAAGACGCGGACGGCACCCGTGGCTGGGAGGATGCCGCCCGCCGAACACCTGGCAGGAAGGGGACCGTGGACGGCTGGAGGGTGAGTGCCGCGAGCGGACTGCAGCCTCCCCTTGCAGCCGCCCGCGGGGTCCTGACATGAACTAGCTGTGGAGGAAGGTGGACGTAGCAGAAGTTATTGTGAAAGTGGTGGTCAAATTCATGGTTTCAGCTAATTCTGCTGCTGCAAATACAGAGTCTTCTGCTACTGTAAAGTGTGTTCTGGATGATAAATCAGACATAATGGGCATGCTAGTTCCTCTATCCTGAGGCTGAATACTACTAATAGTAGTGGTAGTTGAGGAGTCAGCAGTCCTCATGGCCGAGAAGGACATGTTAAGACTCTGAGAGGGGCACTACTGCTGATTGTGACGTAGGGAAATCCATCCCTACCCTGCCTTAAGTTCTTTGGGAGAAGGACATGACATTGATGATGGTGTTTTTTGTTTTTTTTTATTTATTATTAATATTAAAATATATTAGGATATAAATGTGTATTTTTTGTTGTGTGTAGTAACACAAGTTTATTCAGCCCAAACAGATGTTCTGATGAAATTATAGTTGCTGCTAGTAACAACTGTAATGTTATTGTGTATTGACTTTTAATAAAGAAAAACATATTTTCACTCTATTGGCCACTTTTCACTTAATCTTTGACTAAAATCAACATTTAGTGGCTGTTCCTAAACCATCCATCACCTTTTTTTCCTCTTGATTGTAAAGGAATACATGAGATCTTGCTTACCATATGAAAATGTGCTGCAGGTAGGTTCTTTTTTTCTCAATCTAGAAAAACAGATAAGTCATTCCTAATATAAATTCTGTGCAATATTTTGTTTCTTGATATTGTGAAAAAAAATTAAAATCCACAAAATAAACATATTTTTTAAATATTCTTTGTACAATTTTTCATGATTGTTCTATAATATATTTTGATGTTTATATTTGAACTACAGGCAATGTTGATCCTCAACAGGCTGCATTTCTTGGGGAGGAAACCATGAATTATGACTGTAAATGTATGTAAGAAAGCAGAGCTTTCTAGAATTTCTGACTTTGTCCTAACAGTCAACCACAGATTTCTGGCATTCACTTTACTTCTCTGCTATGCCTAAAAGTGTATGTTAATGCTAAACACACTATGACTATAGTAAACATTTGATTTTAAACAGATATGTAAACCTGCCACTAGGTAGAAGGTCACATTTGAGTATTAACGTAGACACTCTAGTAATAGCTCAAACAACTATATTTTGAAACTCTGCACATGGTAAGTGAAAGATACTTTCTATTTATGTGTGTATGTGCATATACATATGTTAACATTCCATGGTCTGTCTATTATATAAATAGTCAGGCTATGGCAGAATTTGACATCATCTTCATGATTTATGGTATTTGGAATCCACTAATGTGTGTCTAGGCAGATTATGAGCTATACATTTGCTATCTCACATCCCTGGTGGTAATAGGACCAATATCTGCTTCTTGATAGATGATGGAGACTGCATTCTTTCCCTGTGACACTACCAACAGCAACAATACCATCAGCTACTACCATATTGACTACTTATAATTTATTAAAATGTCAAAGAAATTATCGTTCACAAATGCAAATTTTTACTTATAATTTCTTCTTAAAATTTTAGCTTGTGACTTGTGATACTTATTTTAGAATAAAAATTCTACTTATCATAAAATAATAACAGATAAATAGCTGGATGTACTTAACTTAGTACAACATGAAAATAGCTTCCCTGAAGGCTTTTCCCTCTAGAGCCTCCGTTGAATCGAATGGATATGGATAACAATAGGGATACAGCTAGATGAGAGTTGAAATCAAATGGATGCCTTAAAATCCATAAATGGATTATACTGGTCCGCCTTCCACCATTCAGGGTAATGCAGCAGGTCCAGGAATATCAGGTAGCAGAATCAGAATGCAAATAAAAAAATTCCGCTTATGGAGCAAAGTATAAATTTGAGGCAACAAACTGCCAAATAAAAATGGATAAATGAAATATATAAAATCTTATTTAAGAAGAAGGCAGTTTTGTTTTAGCATAATTTGAAATATGTACACTGCTTACAACACTTGCATCCTTTTGTTCAAAATTTGATTATTATCAGGATTTTTGAAAATTATAAATCTTTATAATAGGCTAGGGCCCAAAATAAAAACCCAAGCAGGTGTGACCCACAAGATCTACCTACTTTAAAGCTCCGTAGTTTTATTTTGACTTCCTAGTTCAAAACGTGTCCTGTATATGTATGGTCAAATCCTTTTGGATTATCTATGGTTAAGTATGGTCAAATCCTATTGGTGCATTAATGAGTAAGTATGGCCAAATCATATTGGAGTATTAATGGGTAAGTATGGTCAAATCCTATTGAAGCATTAACGGGTAAGTATGGTCAAATGCTATTGGAGAATTAATGGGTAAGTATGGTCAAATCTTATTGGAGCATTAACAGGTTAGTACGGTCAAATCCTATTGGAGTATTAACGTGTAAGTATGATCAAATGCTATTGGAGGATCAATGGGTAAGCATCTCTCCCGGGTTTAATGACCATTTGATCTCTCTTGCTTGACAAAGCAGTTAATCTGTGACATAAAACTGAAAACAAAATGAAAAAGCAACATCACCTTTTTTTACCAACTGTTACTGCCCTAAAGTATATAAAACAGCTTTCCAACTCAATACATATTATCCATAGTAACCGTCTGTGTCCCAGACCACTAAATGCTCTTGTCTTCTAAGTCTTTTTAAAATACAGTATATAATCAATATTATATATAACCACACCTTTTGTCTATAGTTTTTCTTTCTTCTTTTTTTTTTGCATTATTATTTTGAGTCTCATGTATACATAATAGAACTTCTGGTACCACAGGTTTGCTTGGAATGCAAAATATTGAGAAATGGGCAAGTTATGACCTGTATAGAACTGTGAAGTTGCTTTGTGAAGCTTCAAATGTTCATTGAAGGGAATGGGACATGTAGCCGAACCTAAAAATGCCAGAGCACTTCTGAGTCAAATATAACCTACAGGGAAATATTGAATTGATCAAATTTACAAGCTTGTTATCTGAAAAGCTTAAATCAATGTATATGTGAGAAGCAGCAATCTGCTATTGAATTATTTTTCTATCCCAAACATGATAAAGAAAAACAACTTTGATATGACATAGCTTAGACTGGTGTTGATGTTTATGTTGTTATGTGAGTCTGTTCTTTCAGTTAACTTAAATATATTAAATCAGTTATTGTTAATGTTTAAGTGCATAAAGTGTAATTCAAACAGTGGCCTACATGATAAGAACATGCTATGTACATACATTGAAGTAATGGTTGATATCAACATTGATATTTTTGGAATGGCTACTATATCTCATTTACAAGATTTACAAGGAAAAAGATATAATGATGCATACAAAATTAGACATTGAAAAATAAGAAACTGCAAAAGAGCATGAATAATTATGCTTAAGAACATAACAATAGAATTAAAAATAGCAAAGATGGACTATTGACAAATCATGGAGGTTATCATGGAATGATAACTGAAAGGATAATCTGTCAGGATAGGGGTGGGGATATGACTATAAAAAAAGTCTTATAGAAACTATATGATGCAATATACTGAACTATTGCAGTTTTTTGTAATATCTATTTTTTTAATACTTTACACAACTCAAATATTGTAAAACTATGTGAATCAGTTTGAAGGAGTAAAACAACATTAAAGAAACATATTATGGAGATACTGGAAAATGAAAGTAGGTGACCTACCTCAGGGAAGAAGTAGTTGCCATCTCCTTGGGTAAATAGAAGGCAAATAAAGCAAGCAATACATTCTATCATTATATATATCTTAAATACACTTATAATGAAATCATATATATGCATTATATATGTATAATATATTATAAAATGCTTTAATTATAATGTATTATACATATATAGGAAAGTGTGTGTGTGTATATATACATATATATATAAATATTCCCAATGCTTGCACTCCAGTATAGACAGTACAATCAGCCCAGTGCTTGTAAGCAAAATTATAACAGACTGTATAAAAATAGCACTCCAATGACTTTTAAATAATTAAAAAATATATATAAACTTAGCTTTATTCAGCAATCTGCCATAGTACACCAACGTTTCACTTCCCAATCGGAACTTTCGTCAGGTTCCGATTGGGAACTGAAACGTTGTTGTACTATGGCAGATTGCTGAATAAAGTTAAGTTTATATATTTTTTTCAATTATTTAAAAGTCCTTGGAGTGCTATTTTTATACAGTCTGTTGTGTATGTATATATATATATATATATATATATATATATATATATATATATATAATTATAAATAAAGGGAGCACACTAGGACTTTTCAATAGTGGAAAAAATGGTCTTTACTGTATTAAATCATAATACCAAATCTGTGTACAAAAAATCGACGTTTCGACCCTCCTGGGGTCTTTATCAAGATGTGATCTTGATAAAGACCCCAGGAGGGTCGAAACGTCGATTTTTTGTACACAGATTTGGTATTATGATTTAATACAGTAAAGACCATTTTTTCCACTATTGAAAAGTCCTAGTGTGCTCCCTTTATTTATAATTATATATACTGGTACGCGGGATTGCACCTAGGCAGTTTTGATTTTTGCTTAGAGAAATTCAGGAGGAGTGCCTTGCTTATCCATTTTTTGTCTATATATATATATATATACGCACGCACGCACACACACACACAGATATAAATATATATAGATATAATGTAAATTGAAAAAAATATTTATAATAAACAAATAAAAACACTAACTTTGGCCAAAGTTTGTGACTAAGTGGCTACTACAAAAGACTGGAAATACCCCATTTGGAATACCCTGGGTTATCTACATTTGAAAATGGTATGCCATGATGGGGTTATTTCACATTCCTGGGCTACCATATGGTCTCAAAAGGAAACACATACCCAGCAAACCAATCTGGAAAACTGAATTGGGCCAGCCCTATATTGACCCTGTACCTTTTCAAAACACCATAAAACCTGTACATGGGGGGTATTGGTATACTCGGTAACCTTTGCTGAACACAAATATGAGTGATTAAAACAGTAAAATGTATCATGACAATGAAATCACCAGTAAAAGTGCAGTTTTTGTGTAAAACAAGTGAAAAAAACAAATATGAATGCTAAATTTGGCAAGCGTTTGTGGCCAAGTGGCTAATACAAAAGACTGGACATACCCATTTTGAATACTGTGGGTTGTCTACTTTTACAAATGGTATGCCATGATGGGGTTAATTTTCATTCCTGGGCTGCTATACGGTCTCAAATGCAACATAGGCCCAGCCAATTAATCTGGCAAATTTCAATGTGCAAACATGGAAAAAGGGAAAGCCCGACATTTGACCCCTGTAAGTTTGCAAAAACCCATAAAACCTGTACATTGGGGGCACTGTTGTACTCGGTAGATGTTGCTGAACACATATTGGGGTGTTCTTTGTCAGTAACAAATAACAGGAACTGAGAATCCATGCCTAAAGTACAATGTGAGATAAAAATAACACAAAAAATGACTACCCAAAAGTTTGACCAAGACTGGTGATAGAATTATTGCATGGATAGTGTTAAAATACCACCATTTGAAATACCTTAGGGTGTCTACATTTCAAAAATATATGGTTTGATGGGGGTAAATTACATTGGCTGGCTTAAAAAAAATGTCCCAAATAGGACATGAGTGCATGATGACCAGCTTAGAAAATTCCAAGTTTGAAAACTGGAATGTGCACCCTCCAAATAAGGTCTTTTAGCCCCCAGAGGGGGTATCACTGTACTCAGGAGATGTTGCTGAACCCCTTTTGTGGGTGTTCTTTGGCAGTAACCCTCAAAGTTCTCCGTACATGTATTCTTAAATTGCTATGTGTGTCAAAAAAAAGATCACCATTTTTTTTTTCATTTGGCAGAGATTGGTGGTAAAATGGTTGCATGAAAAGAGTCAAAATACCCCAAGTTTAATACCTTAGTTTGTCTTCTTTAAAAAAAAAAAAAAAAAAAAATATATATATATATATATACATGTGAAGGGTTATTCAGGGATTCCTGACAGATAACAGTGTTACAATGTAATTTGCGTTCATTTTGGGAAATAAATGGTTTGGAAATACCAAAATACTACTAGTACTTATAGCCCTATAACTTAAAAAAAAAGCTAAGAACATGTTAACATTGGGTATTTCTAAACTCAGGCCAAAATTTAGAAACTATTTAGCACGGGTGTAAATGAGTAACAGATTTTGGGGATCAAATTTAGAAAATGTGTTATTTTACATTTTTTCATCATATTTTATAATTATTTTTATAGTTAATAATGTGATTTGATAAAAATATTAGTTTCTTTGGAAAGACCATTTAATGGTGAGAAAAACGGTATATAATATGTTTGGTTTCCCGTTAATTAATTTAGAGGAAAATTACAGCTAAACACAAACACCGCAAAAATTTAAAAAGAGCCCTGATCCTTAATGGTAAGAAAATTGAAAAACGGTCTGGTCACTAAGGGGTTAAAGGAGGTAAAAGTGCATAGAGTGAGAGATAAAATACTGGAGATAGAAGGCTCATACAGCTCTTTTATATCTTGTCATTTCTGTACTGTAAGTTAAGAAGTAGGGGTTAGCCCTATTTTAATGCTACAAAAACTGACCAACTATAATGAGTATTGTGTTTCAATTGCCTACAAAAAAATTCTTGTTGTAATTTAGTAAACAAAGAAGTGCACTCTTGGGGCTTTTAAGTGCAAATGCAAATTCAGTTCTTAAAACAGTACACATTGTTTTGTACCCAGAAATAAACAGGTAAATATAGAAACTAAGTTTAATTGTGTGGAAGGCACGTGTAACTTTGTAATATTTAACATGCTCTACATTCTGTCTGTTAAGAAATTGACGTAATCTCAAAGGTTTTATCTTAGGAAATTCTAAAACATGTCTCATCTGTTTCTGTTTTTAACATTTGTAATATCTATTTTAAGGTCTAACTGACAGTAGAATTTTTAGAAAGGTTTCATCTTAAGTATAAATGTCTGCCATGATAACAATTCTTAGTAAAGCAACCCAGCTAAGAAATCTGTGACATCACACATCACCTCATGAAAAGAACCAATAAATCATGGAGGCTTGAATTTATCATTTTAATGTTTGCATATTTCAGCTGTAATAACCTGCAATATATATTTGAGAATGTTATTGCAAATAGGTTTGTTTGCTTTTAAAATTAAAACAAAAATTACATAGACTATAAACAAAAAAAGATATTGCCGAATGAAAAAATGAAGAATCCAAATCAAAACACAGCAAATCTTGAGAAATTTAGATAGTGCTCAAAATCTATTCAAAATAACTTATCAGGGCTATTCACTAAAGTGAAAATTCAAAGCGAATTTTGAATTTAAGACCAAAATAGCTAAATTGAAAAAACTTTTAGATTAAGCTATGCTTTCAGCTCAGCTACTCTGGCCTTGTATTTGAAATTCACTTTGCATTCTCACAGAATAACCCTGTATATGTTTAAGACTATTGCTATTTCACTAGTCACGTAGTAACTAAAGCCAAATAATGTTGAATGATTATGTCATAAAGCATTAAAATCTAAAGTTTTTTTTCACCAATGCAGCACACGAGGTTTCACATCTTAAAACAGGTCTATAGGTCTATATGTTAATGAATGCATTAAGTAGTGAGTTTCATACTTAAAAATCACAGTCAGGGAAGTAGTGATTGACTTGTATTCAGGCATGTGAGTAAAAATAAATGTTAGCTTTGCTTAGAAATGTAAACCTTCAGTATGCTTTATTTGAATTATTTCTTAAAGGGACACTCCAGGCACCCAGACAACTTCTGCCCATTGGAGTGGTCTGGGTGGTGCCAACTCCCATCACCCTTAACCCTGCAACTGTAATTATTGCAGTTTTTATAAACTGCAATAATTACCTTGCGGGTTTAAGTCCTCCTCTAGTGGCTGTCTATAAGACGGCCATTGGCGGGGGAGCCGACGTCAGCCGGCGGGGTAGGAGCGTGGGCGGAGACTGACCCAGTGCCGATGGACATCGGCGCTGGATTCAGCTAAGTCACTGAAGGGTTTTTAACCCCTTCAGCAACATGGGATGGTGGGTGTTAGGGAGAGGGGCACTGCAGGGTCCTGCTGTATCAGGAAAATTGATATGTTTTCCTGGCACTGGAGAGTCCCTTTAATAACAAAGGCAACAAGGCAGAAAACTGTTATCTAATTACATAAAAAAATATATTAAACTAAACATTTTCTGCCACTTTAATTTTTGTGCTTAAATATGCATATTCAATACATGCTTGTGCAGCTTTTTATTTTCTTAATTGTTTATCAATCTCATTTCAAAATTGGACAGAATAAAAATAGAATTAAAAAATCAGATTAAACAACTAGGATTGTAGTCGACACTGCATGTTAATGGTACAAGAGGCTTATCTGTTAAGTAAAATAGATTACTGAAGTATTGATATTTAATTAAACAATACATTCATGTAGTTATCAGTGAAAAGCTCTGTAGAATACTTTTTAAGCTCTAAAAAAAAATTAACCAAGTTAAGAAGGTTGTTGTGCAAATTGTTTAATGTAATGTAATATCTAATTTAATTCCAGTATAGCTAGGAATTCTTACTACTCCTACTATTGCTACTATTGACCATATGACTATATTGACTATATGTAGCATGTGCATGTTCCTGACTATATTTTTATTATGCTCCTTTAGAACATCAGTAGCAGATTGTTCATAGGTAGTGTCATATTATAGAGAGTCAGTGATATGTCATGACATTCTCAAACCTCTGTTATTGCAAGGGTCAACAAGTTTTGTTTTGAGCTCAAGCTCCAGGGACCAGGTGGTTTAGATATTTTTGGCTATATAAAAGTAACTCTCCAGTTAACATCCTAACATGCGGACCAATGACATTCGGTTCGGCACTTCCGAAATTTGGAACTTCGTCAATTTGGGATTTCGTCAATTCGGGATTTCGTCAATTCGGGACTTCGTCAATTTGGAACTTCAGCAATTTGGAAATTCAGCAATTTGGACATTCATAAGCATCTGAAGCACTTTGCCACCACAGCCACTTACACATCTGTAGGGCTCCCTAACCATTACCCCTAACACCTAACCCTAACCCCTAACCACCACAACCACTTACATATCTATAGGGATCCCAGTGCCCAAACTGCCACCACAACCACTTACACATCTGTATGGCTCCCTAACCATTACCCCTAACACCTAACCCTAAGCCCTAACCACCATAACCACTTACACATCTATAGGGATCCCAGTGCCCGAACTGCCCGAACAACCACTTACACATCTGTAGGGCTCCCTAACCATTACCCCTAACACCTAACCCTAACCCCTAACCCTAACCACCACAACCACTTACACATCTATAGGGCTCCCAGTGCCCGGACTGCCACCACAACCACTTACACATCTGTAGGGTTCCCTAAACCTAACTCCTAACCCCAAACCCTAATCACCACAACCACTTACACATCTGTATAGCTCCCGGTGCCCGGACAGCCACCACAACCACTTACACATCTGTAGGGTACCCTAACTCCTAACCCTAACCCCAACCCAAACCCCTAACCCCTAACCCTAACCACAACAACCACTTACACATCTATAGGGCTCCAAGTGCCAGGTATTTGCTTATTGGCCAAGATTCCTATCATTATTCACTTAATTTTCCCTCCCTCTCTTGTTTTGCCACTTTTCTGAAATCCGAAGCGGATCAATACTGCGGAAATTCGGCAGTTCGGTTCGGTTTGGCACTTTGGCAATTCAGAAATTCAGAAATTCATCAAGTTGAACTTCGGACATTTGTAAGCATCCGAATGTCCGAATTGCACGAAATTCGTCCAAGTGTAAATTCGGAACTAAACGAATTGCACATGTCTAATAGGGGGGACCAAGGATAGACCCTTGGGGAACACCAACAGAGAGAGATGTTACTATGTATGTTTTATTTTTAACTGATGTAACTGATGGGAGCGTCATCTACAAAGACAAAGAACAGTAATTTTCAATCTGTGGTATAAATGTTTTTGCATGATATTAAAGTGTGAATACAATTATTAGCACTCCACTCTCATTACGATTCGTTTTGTGGTGATATTTAACTTTATCAAGGGATAAAGTGCACTAGTGTAAAGTGAATTTTTTGGCCTTTTTCTTTTCACATGTTTTGTATATTCTGAGATTGACACCGCTGCACTAAAGTAGAAATCTAGCTTTTTTTTTTCTTACTCGGTTTCTTAGTTGTAAGAAATGTGTTTGCTATATTTAACATATGTCAACATACTTGTTGCACCTGTACAAGATATAAATAAATGTGGCATGCATTTTTTCTTTGCAGGAAGTATCTTATCTCTTTATTTTTCCACACTGTGTTTTTCTCAAAATGTACTTACATTAATTGACATTTCAAACTGGTTTGGATAACAACTGTAATACTTTATTATGCTCATTAACTTATTCAAGTTTGTATTATTAAATAATAACTAAGCTGCAGTTCTCACAAGCTTGAAATAAAAGTTCAATGGTGAATTCCATTCTTTGTTAAAGGGATGCTACCAAAGGTTTTCTTTCAATGTGCTACACAGATATTTAGTACTCATATATAAACATATTTTTTTTTCTCAATTGCCACAAGCTGATAAATATACTTACCTTCTATACTTCTGTGTACATTGCCTGAATGGCTTTTGAGGAATTTTATTGCATAGTGCTCATGTCACCGCTATAGTCTAAATGAGCATACTTGTTTATTTTTATATTATTACACTTGTTTATTATACTATTACACTGGTACATCTATTTCTGCACAGAGAAAAAAAGCTGTTGCGGCCCCGGCCCATGCGGTGTAACCGCTGGGGCCGCATTGAAGGGGTCCATCCGGTGGCCCATACTGTTAGGGCCACTTGATGGCAATGACTATCCAGGGAGCCCTGGTCAGCGCTGTGGCGCTTTAACAGCGTGACCGGCCACCTGTGATGATGTCAGACCTTTGGATGAAGTGACTGCCCCGTCACTCCTCCCAGCTATCAGAGAGCTGAGCAGGAGGAAGGAGAGGGAGTCAGAATGGGAACTCTGACTCCCATCAGCCTGAGCCACCACTGGACCCCAGGAAAAGTCACCCTCTTGCACCTAAAAGGTAGGAAACAGGAGGGTGACTTAAACATTTCGCATGTGTGTATGTGTGTCAGTGTATGTGTGTCTGTATGTTGTGTCTCTATATGTGTGTCTGTATGTATGTGTCTCTGTATGTGTGTGTCTGCATGTGTGTCTGAATGTATGTGTATGTCTGTATGTATGTATGTGTGTTTGTGTGTGTCTCTATGTGTGTGTCTGCATGTGTATCTGATTGTCTGCATGTGTGTGGGGGTGTGGACATATAGGGAGAGGGGAGAAGTAGACCTATGGGGGGGAGTAGATGTATGGGGGTTGGACCAATGGGGGGGCCCAGGGCAATTTTCGCTCCGGGGCCCTGTGGTTTGTAGTTGCGCCTCTGAGGTGAGTCTAGTGCGCATGCACAGCAAAATGTACACTACGCCAATCAGATTGTCTCTGTGAAACCATCTGATTGAAATAGTAGAGTTTCATTTGGCTATCTCAGCTGAAATGCTTCTATAGGCAGGTAAATGGAAGCATGGCAATGATTTCAGCTGCAGGGTTAAAATGGAGGTCACATGGCACCCAGACCACTCAATGAAGTGGCTATTGTGTTCCTTTAACCATCTCACCAATTCAGTTATTTGATAGGATGTTGCATTAGTGGGCAATGTGGAGACAGCTCCTTGGTTAGTCAGATCTGAGGCAGGTACTGAGACGTGTTTGTCAAATACATGAGCAAAACTATGACGCACAGGATATAGTGACCTTGTCTAACAATAAAGTATCGTCAACAGAATGATCAAAATAAGGCTCACTCCATGCTCCTATGCGTAATTCAGGCTTACTGAATGTGTCCATAATTACTAAAACCTAATTTTGCTTTGGTTTAGAAACTAAGCAGAAAGTGATTGTTTCAAAATCTGTAATTTATATGGATGTCAAAAGTAAGTGTTTTCTAGACTTATTTATTATTTGCCTGACCACTGTGACCTTTATGGATCTGGGATATCTGCCCATGTTTTGTGGTATACTAGGATATTCAGTACAGTTACCCCAATGTCACATTTTTGTTTGTGGAAGTTTCTCCTGCAGCTATCTACAACACACAAGTATATATAATAGGAGCACTATCATTCAACCAAGCAAAGAGAGTAAAATGAAAATTTCAGACATTGTTTTTTTTCCCAGTGCAATAGCAAATGAAAATAATTTATCTAATTAAAAGTCTCTGTGTGCTTGGCTAGGAAAGAAAAACAGTTATGCTGTGAACCAAGTTAAATCAATATTGTAGTATAATTAAATGGAAATTAAGTAAAAATAAAATAATAATTGAAAAATAGAGGAGGCTGAATTTATGAAAATATAAACTTGCTCAAAGTTTCTTCTCACTGAATATTGATGTAAAAGCTAACAAGTGCTAAATGGACTACATTCTGCTGTGGCATATGGTGATGATCTAACGAGCCATTCTTTAAGATATCCATATGGGTGAATCTACTATCGCAATGAGTATGCTAACAGAACTCAATGTACCTAATATACAGAATCAGATTGCAAAAGTAATTGTTTCCAATTCAAGCTGATAAAAAGGTAAAAAGCTAAATTTCTTGAAAAGGCATTAAAAAAGCACCAATGCTCACGTTAACAAACAGGGTAAAAATAAATTGTTTCACATAAACCACCGTACGTGTTTTGTGATATCTCTCTCTCTGATTTATGGGACCCTAATACGTAGTACGTGTGTTGTGATAGAAAGAATATACCATATGGACTTGTTCAATTCTTAGACCCAAATACCTGTGCATTGATACAGTTTCCTTCTCAATAAAACCTACTCTTCTGTACAAATATGTGACTACTGAATAAATTGCAAAGTAAAAGGTATTCAAAAGGCATTTTGATATTTATAGTACATCTGACTTATTTTAAGCAGCATTGTAATGTGATATGTTACAAAGATATAATAAAAAAAGGTCTTTATAAAATAAATTTATAATAATGTACACATTTGTGAAACTTTGTGAAAAAAAGCATTATAAAGCAGATCTATAACATTGTAAAAAACGAATAGGAGAAACTTATTTTAATGGGTGATTTTGTTCATGTTATAGTTGTATATATTTGGCAGATAACTCCTGGGTTCACAGATCAGGTATTAAAATAAAATGACGAACCAGACTGTAGAATGTTTTACTTGATAGATAATATCACATGTTATTTAATATCAGAACAATGACATTACCCTTTAGGCGTTACATAGTCTAGCTAACAAGCAAATATAAAAAAAAAAAACTACATATTCCATGATCCTCCACCATGGCTTCAAAAAACAACTTAATCACAATTGCATCATATAGACAAATAAACACATTTACATTTTCTGTGCCTTATCAGTACTCCAGGACACTGGTTAGACTGCAGTAGGTAATGTTTTTATTTTAGTTTTTTTCTTATTCAAAGTTTGATGAAAAGAAGCATGAGAAATACCATAAAAAGTTAGTATTTTTATCATAATTTGTCAACCTTTTCCTCGGTATTGGTCTTTAAACCTGCTCTATGGAAAGCTATATATGCTAGCCCAGTGCTCATCAAAAGCAAGCAATCACAGCTAAATCAGCATGCAAAATGCCACTCAACCTTGGGCCTTTATTAAAATTTACTGGGACTCAATTTGAGATAGTGATCATTCTTATTAAAAAGCAAAATGTAAGATAGTTTTTTTATATAAATCTCTGGATGGAATGGAATTGTTAATCAGCATAGGCTGATGTGATTTCTCTGTTGCAAATCCTGCCGAGGGCTCAGAAGTGGCACATTACCATAATTCCCAGGCTAGCATTGGCAGCTTTGAAAAGAGCTGCAAGAACCCTTAACATGCTCAAGCGAAGCTGTAAGTCATAGCAAAGCAATGTTCCCTGGGCTACAGCAATGAGGTTTCTTGTGTTACTCCAATAAAATATCTCTCATCTTTATAAATATGTAACAATAAAAGATGCAGAAAACGCACATAAAATGCTAAATGTCTGGGCATTGTTGCATTCAAATGCCTCTAACTTAAACTAATGATACCTTGCTATATATTGTTGCATTGTTATAGCACTATACTAATATAATACTATTAAAACGATACGTACATAACATTATAACGCTGCACTATTAAAACTATGTGCTATTTAATTATAATGCTTTACTAAATGATGTGAAAATTAAGACTGAGTAGTTATTCAAGATACCACACACACACACACATATACATATATTTATATATATATATATATATATATATATATAAAATTCGAAAGGTGCTGCACTCACTGTTTGCTCCAATTGAATGCCCGGTGCTTGATCGGCAGAAATATAGAAGAGAGAATTGACAGCACTCCAAGGACTTCTTCATAAAAAAATAACCTTTATTGTTCCAACTAAAAATATCGACGTTTCAGTCTAGAGATTCTAGACTTTCATCAGGACATGTCCTGATGAAAGTCTAGAATCTCTAGACTGAAACGTCGATATTTTTAGTTGGAACAATAAAGGTTATTTTTTATGAAGAAGTCCTTGGAGTGCTGTCAATTCTCTCTTCTATATATATATATATACGTATATATATATATATACGTTAAATCCTTAAATATATACAATATAGTACATGGGTAAAAATGCCACTGTGCTATAAATAAGCTGCAAGGTTTGTCAACTCCTGTTGTATTTGCCGGAATTACGTTTGGTCAGTATGCAATTTGGCCAGCCATACTTAGCAATAATACTATTAATAATCATCACTATTATGATAAATGACCAAGTTCAGCAAATAATAAGAATGTTAAGGATAGCTATTCATCCCTAATCAGTCACTGTCAACAATGCATTTCCAACTTGTGTGTAAAGGGTTAAGGGGGCAAAAATTTCTAGTTCAAAATGGCACTTAAAGTTAGAGATGTCGCAAACATAACATTTTCCGTTAGCGGACGGCGAACGCGAATTTCCGCAAATGTTCGCTAACGGGTGAACCGGGCGAACCGCCATAGACTTCAATAGGCAGGCAAATTTTAAAACCCACAGGGACTCTTTCTGGCCACAATAGTGATGGAAAAGTTGTTTCAAGGGGACTAACACCTGGACTGTGGCATGCCGGAGGGGGATCCATGGCAACACTCCCATGGAAAATTACATAGTTGATGCAGAGTCTGGTTTTAATCCATAAAGGGCATAAATCACCTAACATTCCTAAATTGTTTGGAATAACGTGCTTTAAAACATCGGGTATGATGTTGTATCGATCAGGTAGTGTAAGGGTTACGCCCGCTTCACAGTGACAGACCAAACTCCCCGTTTAACGCACCTCAAACAACCGCAAACAGTCCATTTGCACAACCGCAAAATCCCCATTTGCACAAGGTTGGATACCAAGCTAGCCATATCCCGTTCCTTGTCATCACTGATGTCATTGAAGGTCTCTTCCTCCACCCAGCCACGTACAACACCAAGGGTCCCTGAAAGGTGACAACAAGCACCCTGGGACGCCTGCTGTGTTTGGTCTTCCACCTTCTCAAAGCCACCTTCCTCCTCTGACATATATGGCATCGATTTTAGGAACCGGGAGATGGAAAAAGATGCTTGGTTGGTCCTCCTACTTCAAATTTGGGGCACTGCGCGTGTAATCTAATGTGCCACCAGATAGGAGTGGTGTGTTAAGTAGTACTATTCTTATCAGTTTAATCCCTGTTACGTCCCCCTCTTTTTTAGTCGAATGTATCGCCCACTGTCAGACCCTTTGGGATCCATCCCTCATTCATCTTAATAAAGGTGAGGTAATCTAGACTTTTTTGACCTAGGCGACTTCTCTTCCCAGTGACAATACCTCCTGCTGCACTGAAGGTCCTTTCTGACAGGACACTTGAAGCGGGGCAGGCCAGAAGTTCTATCGAAAATTGGGATAGCTCAGGCCACAGGTCAAGCCTGCACACCCTGTAGTCAAGGGGTTCATCGCTCCTCAGAGTGTCGATATCTGCAGTTAAGGCGAGGTAGTCTACTACCTGTCGGTCGAGTCGTTCTCTGAGGGTGGAACCCGAAGGGCTGTGGCGATGCGTAGGACTTAAAAAACTCTGCATGTCCTCCATCAACAACACGTCTGTAAAGCGTCCTGTCCTTGCCGGCGTGGTCGTGGGAGGAGGAGGATTAATTTCACCTCTTCCCCTGTTAGATTCCCGTTGTGCTGTGACATCACCCTTATACGTTGTGTAAAGCATACTTTTTAATTTATTTTGGAACTGCTGCATCCTTTCCGACTTGCGGTAATTCGGTAACATTTCAGGCACTTTCTGCTTATACCGGGGGTCTAGTAACGTGGACACCCAGTACAGGTCGTTCTCCTTCAGCCTTTTTATACGAGGGTCCCTCAACAGGCACGACAGCATGAAAGACCCCATTTGCACAAGGTTGGATGCTGAGCTACTCATGTCCCGTTCCTCGTCCTCAGTGATCTCACGGAAGGTATGTTCTTCCCCCCAGCCACGTACAACACCACGGGTACCAGATAGGTGACAACGAGCACCCTGGGTTGCCTGTTGTGGTTGGTCTTCCTCCTCCTCCTCAAAGCCACATTCCTCCTCTGACTCCTCTTCCTCACAATCCTCACCAGCGTTGCCGCAGGTCCAGCAAGCGATGCTGATAAGGCTGTTTCTGGTGGTGATGGTGACCACAACTCTTCCTCTTCCTCTTCACGCTCATCTACGGCCTGATCCCACACTCTTTGCAGGGCATGCTCCAGGAAGAAAACAATTGGTATGATGTTGCTGATGGTGCCTTCGGTGCGACTGACTAGGTTTGTCACCTTCTCAAAAGGACTCATGAGCCAACAGGCATTGCGCATGAGCGTCCAGTAACGTGGCAAAAAAAAAATTCCCAGCTCTGCAGAGGCCATCCTAGCACCCCGGTCATACAAATAGTCGTTAACGGCTTTTTCTTGTTGGAGCAGGCGGTCGAACATTAGGAGTGTTGAATTCCAACGTGTCGTGCTGTCGCAAATCAAGCGCCTCACTGGCATGTTGTTTCGCCGCTGGATATCTGAAAAGTGCGCCATGGCCGTGTAGGAACGCCTGAAATGGCCACACACCTTCCTGGCCTGCTTCAGGACGTCCTGTAAGACTGTGTACTTATGCAAAAAGCGTTGTACGATCAGATTACACACATGTGCCATGCACGGCACATGTGTCAACTTGCCCAAATTCAATGCCGCCAACAAATTTCTTCCGTTGTCACAAACCACTTTGCCGATCTCCAGTTGTTGCGGAGTCTGCCACTAATCCACCTGTGCATTCAGAGCAGACAGGAGTGCTGGTCCGGTGTGACTCTCTGCTTTCGGGCAAGTCAACCCCAAGACGGCATGACACTGCCGTATCCGGGATGTGGAATAGTACCTGGGGAGCTGGGGGTGTGTTGTTGATGTGGAGCAAGACGCAGCAACAGAAGAGGACTCAGCCGAGGAGGTTATGGAAGAGGATGGAGTAGGAGGAGTAGAGGAGGTGGCAGCAGGCTTGCCTGCAAGTCGTGGCGGTGTCACCAACTCCTCTGCAGAGCCACGCATTCCATGCTTGGCAGCCGTCAGCAGGTTTACCCAATGCGCAGTGTAGGTGATATACCTGCCCTGACCATGCTTTGCAGACCAGGTATCAGTGGTCAGATGGACCCTTGCCCCAACACTGTGTGCCAGACATGCCATTACTTACTTTTGCACAATCGAGTACAGGTTGGGGATTGCCTTTTGTGCAAAGACATTTTGGCCGGGTACCTCCCACTGCGGTGTCCCAATAGCTACAAATTTTTGGAACGCCTCAGACTCCACCAGCTTGTTTGGTAAAAGCTGGCAGGCGAAGAGTTCAGACAAGCCATCTGTCAGATGCCGGGCAAGGGGGTGACTTTGTGACATTGGCTTCTTACGCACAAACATGTCCTTGACAAACACCTGACTGTGGGCAGATGAGCAGGAACTGCTCAATGCGAGAGACGGAGTGGCGGATGGTTGAGAGGGGACAAGGAGGACAGCACATGGTTGACGTGGCTGAAGATGCTGGACCAGGAGGAGGATGGCGGCTTTGAGTTTGTGTGCTGCTTGTACTCATGTGTTGATCCCATAGGTGTTTGTGATGTGCGATCATGTGCCTTCGCAAAGCAGTTGTACCTAGGTGGGTGTTGGACTTCCCACGACTCAGTTTCTTTTGGCACAGGTTGCAAATTACATCGCTGTTGTCAGAGGCAGACACACAGAAAAATTGCCACACTGCTGAGCTCTGCAATGACAGCATTCTGGTGGTGGCAACAGCATGCGTTGATTGGCGTGCTGTCTGGCTGACCCCGGTTGCCGATGCATGCTGTCTGACTGTGCCACTAGCTCCTTGCGACGACCTCCCCCTGCTTCCAACTCGTCTCCTCCTCCTCTCTGTCTCCCCATCTGAACTTTCCCCCTGTTCTTCTTCTCTTCTAGCGGGCACCCACGTGACATCCACGGATGCATCGTCATCATCAACCGCTTCACTTGTATCTGACAACTCAGCAAAGGAAGCAGCAGTGGGTACAACATCATCATCATCATCACACCGTACGTCCATGTGTGTAATGCTGCCTGACTGAGACATATCCCTGTTATCTACATCCTCTGGCAATAATGGTTGCGCATCACTCATTTCTTCCAACTGATGTGTAAATAACTCCTCTGACAGATCAAGTGAAGCGGCTGTGGTGCTAGTGTTGGTGGTGGCGGCAGGCGGGTGAGTGGTAACTTGAGAGGTGCCCGAAGCTAAGCTGGAGGAGGATGGTGCGTCAAGATTCCGAGCAGAAGCTGTAGATGATTGGGTGTCCTGTGTTAGCCAGTCAACTATGTCCTCAGAACTTTTCGAGTTCAGGGTACGTGGCCTCTGAACACTGGGCATTATTCTAGGGCCAAAGGGAATCACAGCACCATGACCATGACGGCCCCTGCGGGGTGGCCTGCCTCTGCCTGTCATTTATTTTTTCGATTAGTGGTACTATGCGTGCAAGCTACTGCGACAACAGATATGAGTGGCACTGTGCCCTGGCAGAAGTTGGCAGAGTAGACGCTGTAGGCCTGACACACACGCTTGCAGTCAACTAACTGCTATTCAATCTATTACAGTCAAAATTTTATTTTATTTTTTAAATGTACACTACTGTTACACAAGATATGAGTTGCACTGGTGTGACACTGTGCCCTGGCAGGCCCTGAAACGCACACGTGTGAAGGAAACTGACTGCTATTATTTCACAGTCAAATTTCTAGTTTTTTTTTTTTAATGTACACTACTGTTACACCAGATATGAGTTGCACTGGTGTGACACTGTGCCCTGGCAGGCCCTGAAACGCACACGTGTGAAGGAAACTGACTGCTATTATTTCACAGTCAAAAAAGTGTTGTTGTTTTTTAAATGTACACTACTGTTACACCAGATATGAGTTGCACTGGTGTGACACTGTGCCCTGGCAGGCCCTGAAACGCACACGTGTGAAGGAAACTGAGTGCTATTATTTCACAGTCAAATTTCTATTTTTTTTTTTTTAATGTACACTACTGTTACACCAGATATGAGTTGCACTGGTGTGACACCGTGCCCTGGCAGGCCCTGAAACGCACACGTGTGAAGGAAACTGACTGCTATTATATTACAGTCCAAAAAGTTTTTTTTTTTTTTTAAATGCAAGCTATTGTGACACCAGATATGAATGGTGGCACTGGGCAAGTGGGCACAGTATACGCTGTGAGCCTGACACACACGCTGGCAGACAGTCAACTGCAATTAGATTACACAGGAAAAAAAAAAAAAAGACTTATGTTCTAGCCCTAAAAAGGGCTTTTTGGGGTGCTGTCCTTACAGCAGAGATCAGATGAGTCCTTCAGGACTGTAGTGGACACTGAATACACTAGCCTAGCTATCGATTTCCCTATTAAATCAGCAGCAGCTACACTGTCCCTCCTCTCACTAAGAATGCAGCTTCCGACTGAATCTAAAATGGATTTTGTCCAGGAGGTGGGAGGTCTGGGAGGGAGTGTCTGCTGCTGATTGGCTGGAATGTGTCTGCTGACTGTGAGGTACAGGGTCAAAGTTTACTCAATGATGACGAATAGGGGGTGGACCGAACATCGCATACGTTCGCCCGCCGTGGCGAACTTGAACAAGCTATGTTCGCCAGGAACTATTCGCCAGCAAACTATTCGGGACATCTCTACTTAAAGTACATTTATTTACATGGTTCTTTGCAGACCTACAGTTTCTATTTGAAGTAGATGATGAAAGACAATCAAAAATCTTAAATCATGATTTGAAATTTGAAGCATTGTCAACAGAGAAAAAAATACTTTTCCCGTTTGTATCACATTTGCTTTATTAAAATTAACCACGGAGCTTGAAATGACATTTTAGTAGTAACGTCAATGTTACTGATGTAATAAATAGCAAAGTTTACAGTGAGCAGAAAGTCTTTTAAGTAGCTTGTGGAGTAAAAACTGTACTAAATCCTAGCCATACTTTTAAATCCTAACTGTTTCAGATCTGAATCTTAATCAAAGCTTTTTGGCTCACAGCACATCTTGAGGTATCTCGCCCCCTGGAGCTGAGAAGTTATTAAGAGGAATATGATAAATTATGCAGAGTGAATTTATACAATTAGAAAGATAAGGCTAAAATCTTTCATGCTATTAAAAATGATGATGCATAATTAATTAAAAAAAGATAGAATTAATTAGTGAGCCAATATTATAACAATTACATTTGTTGTGAGCTTTTGTTTGTAAGAGATAAATCATAGATTTGTCACTTCACTCAAAATAAATATTGTATGCGTTGGTATATCAATAAAGACTCTTGCAGAATTACTGAACATACAATTCTATCTATCTATCTATCTATCTATCTATCTATCCTCTACTGTTCATATTACAATGCATACCCTAGATAGAATATCCATTATCTTTGAAGTCCTTGATCATTCTCCTAATGATTCAACCGGCGTTACAGGTGTCTCCTATAGACTCAAATGTAGTATTCTGCTGGATAAGGTGTGCTAGATACTCTTCAAAGTTTTTAATAACTGTTAGTAAGGTGAATACCTTATTTAGGTAATCTTGGGCTATAAGTTAGGGAGCCTTAGCTATACACCTAGATTCCAGGAGCAGACTTCTACCTTGCATATGAAGATGGATTAGTTAGTGATGTGTGGGGAGGGAAAGCTATTGACAGTTTAATTGATATGCCTTTTCGAAGAAGTGATTTTTTTTAAAGAAATTGATATTTGGCGAGAGTCTAATGGAGAAGAGTAGGGCATTCTATAAGAACAGTGCATCACTACAAAAGTCTTGAAGGTGAGTGTAAAAGGTGCAAGTATGAACAGAGGATAGATGCAGGTCTTCAGTAGAGCGTAGGGCCTTGGCGAGATATACTTGTGAATTAGTGATGATAGGTAAACAGGAGCAGTGTTATGAAGAGATTTGTAAAGGAAGACCAGAATTTTAAATTGAGCCTTATATGTTGCAGGTAGCCAATGTAAGGACAGACAGAGGGAGAAGTATGGGAGTTGCTTGAGGACAGGAAGATGTGCCTTGCTGCAGCATTCATTATAGACTGTGGCATGGTGAGCTTGGAGTGCGTTAAACCAGTAAAAGCAAATTGCAGTACATGAGATGATAGCGGCATGTGTGAGCACCTTAGCTGTATCCATTATTAGAGTTTAGGGAATGAGCTGTTGGAGACACAATTCAAGAGGGCAAAGTGAAAGATTAGTAGAAGACAGAAAGATTTGCATGCCATTAGCCTAGAAGTGATATTGGAAGCCAAAGGAACTGATTAGTTTAGCAAGGAAGGCTATATAGATTAAGAACGGCAGCACACTGAGAACAGAACCTTGGGGAACACTAAATTGCAAGAGAGAGATGGATGGGAAGTGTGGGTCCATGTTGGTTTATTTTTGAATAGGTGATATGGTTAAATGCTTGAAGGGTGCAGGAAATAGACGAGATGAGAAGGAGAGATGAAATATTTTAGTCAGAGGCAGAGGAACAGAAGGAGACAGGGTGTGAATAAGATGTGAGAGGATAGAATTAAGGGAACAGGTGGTGGGCTGGGAGGAGCAAAGCAGATCAGATACCTGCTCTGGTGTAATGAATGTGAATCAGCATAGAATAGATAATGGAGTTGTGCTGGGGGAAGTAGGAGAGAGATTTGAGATTTCTTCCATGATTTCAGCATTCTCCTCTGTGAAGTGAGTTGCAATGTTTAGAACGGTCAGGTTAGTAAGAGGACGAGTGGCAACAATGCCAAGAAAAGTGTCTAAAGTGTAAAAAAAGCATTTGGGTTTTTAGGGGAGTGTGGTTATGAGAATTGAAGTAGGATTCTTTAACTGAATAAAGAGACAAACTGTATAAGTATAGCATTAATTAATAGTCGAGGAAATGGGACTTTTCTCATTCAGCAACGTTCAGCAGTTCAGGTGCATTTTGAAGGTATTGGGTTAGCCTAGCGCAGCGTTTCCCAATTGGGATTCTGCAGTGATTTGCCCCTCGGGTCCCCGAAGTATGGGATGCTGGGAAGAAGTGACGGAAGGACAATAATTTCCTCCCAGCTTCATATAGAAAACACCACGCTGGAGGGAGAGAGGCAGCAGCCGTCAGTGAGCACCCCACACACACCAGCCTCAGCCAGCAAGTCACCCTCCTGCAGACAACAGGTATGCTAACAGGAGGGTGACTGCAAGTATAATAAATGGCATGTGTGTGTATTTGACAGTGTGTGTGTATATATATGTGTGAAATCTTCCACCTCACAGGTGTGGCATATGAAGATGCTGATTAGATAGCATGATTATTGCAAAGGTGTGCCTTAGGCTGGCAACAATAAAAGACCAATCTAAAAGGTACAGTCCGGGGGGTCAGAAAACCAGCATCTTGATATGCCACACCTGTGAGGTGGATAGATTATCTCAGCAAAGGAGAAGTGCTCACTAACACAGATTTAGACAGATTTGTCAACAATATTTGAAAGAAATAGGAATTTTGTGTACATAGAAAAAGTCTTAGATCTTTGAGTTCAGCTAATAAAAAATGGGGGCAAAAACAAAAGTGTTGCGTTTATAATTTTGTTTGGTGTATTTCATCTACTATTTCTTATATTTCTAATTATATATCTGCCTAATTGTCCTATCTATCTCTTATAGATTAGCCATTAATAAATCTAGCGTAACATATTTAGATGAGATGTATTTTACAATGATATGGTCATACATATTTGTGTTTAATAAAAGTTTTCAAAAACCATAAATTGAACTTTTAAAATTAAGTTGAAAAATGTGACAACAACAGCCTATCTTTCTCTTCGTGTACATTTTCCTAAATGCAAATGCACTGCAGATATAGACATATAGAAGTATTTTTTATTTTGTTTCCGATTTCTACATGGGATGCTCAGGTAGAAAGTTTAAACACCCACCAGGAATCTATTAAATATTCGAAACACATACACATAACTCCCTCTATTTTTCTATTTTGCATTGGTTTTGAGGATAGCATATAAAGAATCATATTTGCTCGAGAAGCAGTAGACCATAGTTTATGTCCAGTTAAATCAAATCAGAACAGTAAGCATATCTGTAGGGTTTTTGAGTTACTAGAAATTCTGAATCAAATTGCACACGGCTGGACTGAAAGACTACATTAGCAGTAGCTGCTTTACTGGAAATGATGGTAGTATTTGTCAGCCTAGAAGTGTCTTGAGGCTGCTTCTGAGAGATAGAAGGAGGCAACTGATAAGGAAAGCATCAGAAGGGCAGTTAATTGCCTCCAGTCTCTCGGTGCTGGGAATATTTAAAATCTATGGGATTAAAGGCAGATTAAAAACGGTGGAAGCAGGGGCCCAATAGCGCTGAAAGATCCTAATCAGCAAGGGTAATGGCAGAGAAAAAATGAACGTGGCAAATAAAATGACAGATAGGAAATTCAGATCTGCTTCTAATGCTCAGAGTTCCATCTTGTAAGCACAATTCATCTACGTGTAAATCATTTTTTGGCTTCAAGCTTATCAGGCAATCGTTGAATTAAAAATGCTCTTTCCTTGGAGGATTAAAGAGGTTGATTGAAGTCACTGTGAAAACTGGTTAATAAGTCTGGAAATGTCAGGAGGGTGCATTATAGAAACTCAGTGTACTTTAGAGTCACTTTTATAAAACAGGAAGTTTAAAATCTGTTCTATATTGGTAAATGGATTTCAAAATAGAATGTGACTATTACATGCTTATTGTACTATATGCTCCCTCTTAAAACTGTTATACGTATAATTCTAATGTGTGATGAGCTGCACAGTTTTCATTTGGGAAAGAAAATCCCCTTTAGTCCTTATAGTATTTTGCACAACCTATGTGTTCATAAGAGACACTATAGGCTCAGTACATTAACACAATATATATTCTTCTTCATATTATTTATATCAGTCATCTAGTAAAAAGGAAAAACTATTTTTTTTCAGCAGAGAGTAAATAGTTTCATCTTATCAAACTGTATCACATTTGACATGAATACAATATATGAAAAGACATGAAAATTATCCACTCCTAATGGACAAATTACAGGAAGTTCTTAATTATCTGGATAATGAGTAACATTTTTATTATATCATGGCGGTTCTAAGATGTTTACTTACTGGCTCCAGAATTGGAAGCACCTCCTAAACTCAATGTCTGTTCAAAAGAACACCTTAACAGTCAGTCTCATACTTGGTTATACTCAAATGACACAGTTAAAGTAAAAATGGTATCTTACATGCTTTCTTCTTTAATAAACATGGGTATACGAACTACAGTATAAATACACAGTGCTCTCCCAGAGTCCCTAAAGGCCCAATTTTAAATCATTTTATGATAGGATCTCAATATTGCCATTTTAATAGAATATTTTTTGTTTCTGTTGATATAGGTTGACTAGTTTCAGTTTTAATTTCCTTCATGAGATTTGCAATAAACAAGAACAGATTTTTATAAAATATACAAAAAGGTTAGTGAGTAAAACACATTGCACCATTCTAATACAAATGTATCACTAACAACAGTTGCATTTAATTCTCTGAAGAAGTCAGTGTTAATACGCTTAAACATAATAATAAATAAAACCTTTTACACACATATATATATACAGCGCTAAGGATCACAGGTATAAAGGGAACATAATAAGGCAAAACCTAAAATAAAAATGGGATGAAAAAGGATAAAAAGGAATTCTAAGATTATCAGAACTGAAGAGGGACAAGCGAAAAAGAAGGCAAGGCAGGAGAAAGGTTAAAGCGCTGTACTGCTGCTTAAATCAGATATGCTTGGAAGTCAGCTTACAAATCCATAATATTTATTATCACTGCTTGTAGGATGGCTTTTGAATGAAACTGAGCTTAGCCAGTTGACCTGTTTTTTCAGTGTAAGTGTAGGTTTTTCACAAAGCTGAGAACAAAACAAGTGTAAGCCCATAAATTGTAGCTACAATCACACTTTCTATTTTCAGGTGTAAATAGCAATAAAAAAACCCCCAAAAGCTGTAATTGCAAAAAAACTCACACGAAAAAACCCCAAAACAATGCCCCCACCAGAGACACCAATATGTTTACATATAGGTATGCCGTAAAATTAACAAGATTAATTACTGAAGTGAGAATTCAAAGAGAATTAAAAAGTGTATTTAAAATTTAAAGTTACAATAGCTGAACTGGAAAAATTCTCTACATTATGCTGTCAGTTTGGTTACTCTTGCCTTAAATCAGTGGTTCCCAAACTGTGTGCCGCAGTACACAGGGGTGCCGCAAGATATTTTTGTGGTGCTATGATCATAGCACCGGGAACTGTGCTCTCCCCTGCCAGCTCTGCAGGACCGGAGGGGAGATCAGAGATCTCCCTCTCCGGCCCGCTAGCACTTTGCTGACAGCCGGCAGGGGAGGGAGGGAGAGAGGACCTAACCTGCAGCTCCACTAGGTTCTCCTCTAAAGTGAACTCTAGCAGCTCCTAAAGGCTAATAAAGTTCACTCTCACCACTTGGACCACCAGGGCTTCCCCACCGGACCACCAGGGATTACAGGAAATGTCCCCCCTCCCAGGCAAGTAAGCAGGGAGGGGGGGATATCATTTTTATTTTTAATTAAAAAATAATTTAAGTATATATTAATTTGCACTCCTACCCCCACAGACCCCATACCACGCAATAATAAGTTATATTATAATAATAATAATTTGTGATTTTTACAGTGCTTTTCTCCCTGTGAAACTCAAAGCACTTTACAAATATACAAACATAAAGACATTAAAGTAAGGGGTTTCGAAAGGTCAGATAAGCGGACTGCGTGCCTGATGGAAGAGGTGGGTCTTAAGCTTTTTTTTTTAAAGTCTGTAAGGACAGTGACTATCTGATTGTGCACGGTAAAGAAGGTAGGGGCAGCGTGGCTGAATGCCCTGGAGCCTGAGTCTGTCTTTATTCTTGGAACTGACAGGAGGGTTTTGCTGGCTGACCGAAGTGAACAGGATGGAATGTAGGGTGTCAGGAGCTCTTTCAGGTACTGTAGGCCTTGATTGTTTAAGGCTTTGAAGTTTAGCAGGCCAAATTTTAAAATATGTTCGCCATTTTATTGGAAGCCAATGCAGGGAGTGGAGAACAGGTGTTATGTGGCAGGAGCGAGTTTGATTGGTCAGGAGTCTGGCTGCTGCATTTTGTACAGTCTGAAGGTGATGGAGTTCTTTTTTTTGGAGGCCCAAGTAAAGAACATTGCAGTAATCTAGCCTAGAGCATACAAATGCATGGATTAATGTTGGCATATCATCCGGTGGAGTTAAGTGTTGTATCTTGGCTATGTTTTTCAGATGAAAGTAGGCAGATTTTATTACAGAGGAAATCTGCTTTTTAAATGATAATCCAGAGTCAATCAGCACTTTGAGGTTTCGTACCTTTGATGAACTAATGAGTTCAGAGCCTCCAAGCTCCAGGCCATTTGGCTGATCATGTTACCCGGGGTCCCCTCACCAAGAGTAACTCTAATTTGTCCAGGTTCACTTTAAGCCAACTAGCATTCATCCATTCTATGAGGTCTGCTAAACAACTGTTGATGTGGAAATTTGTCATCCACTCGCCTTACAGGGTCATCTTTCCCTTGTAGCTTGGATGGTTTCAGGGGATCCTGGCATGTCGCGGGACTTTCGAGCACAGCTCAATCACTCCTATGGGATTCATGGGCCCCAGGAACTAGACGGACCTACCTCTCCGCATGGCGGATTTGGGTCAACTGGCGTTTGGAAAGGGACACTGATCCCGTTTCAGCACCTCTTACATTAATATTAAACTTCTTATCCTTTCTCTTCCATCAGGGTAAATCCTACATGGCAATCAATGTATTTCGATCTGCCATTTCTGCAGCTCATGATGCTATTGATAATTCGCCAATAGGGAAACACCCCTCTGTTTGTAGACTTCTACAGGGCATACGGTTGACAAGACCCCCTACTGACATATGTCTCTCTAGTTTTCTCCTTTCTGGAAACCTGGCCTTCTAACAAGGCCTTATCCCTACGCCAACTCTCTGACAAATTGGCCATGCTTTTGTGCCTTGTGTCATTTCGCAGAGTTTCTGACGTTCAGGCCTTTGACTCTCACACACACTGAGTGTGAATGCTGATTGCAGGCCAGCTCGCTCCATTCCGCTGAGCTCCTCTGTAGACAGGGGTGCTGCACGAGTGCTAACGTTGCCCTCAATTTGTAAAATCCATACGTTACTGCTGTCTCCAGGATGCTGCTCCTCGCACTAGGAAACCATCCCGCCGCTGCCACCAAATGTAACGTAGCTTCCTGTACCCCAGTTGGGTACCTCCACCGACGGATGCTCCTAGTGCTCACTGAGGATTTCGAGCACTTCCCCAGACACCATAAGCACTGCAGACCCCACAACTGCCGCAGCTTGGTTGGAGTCTCGCTGTCTCCTACCCACCCTGGACCAACGACAAGGTTCCAGGTTCCATTGGGTGAATCTCTCTTCGTCCAGAGAGTAAAGCAGGAATAGCTCTTACAAGAGCTCAAGGAATCCAAGGGAGTATAATGATTATAGCAATCCCTTTTAGTGATATAGCAGTTTACCCCAATAAGAGACAAGACTCTAGTTTGAGGGGGAAGTAAGTTTGTTTAATGGAAGCCACAGCTGGCCTTTTATGCAGGTTTCCCAACAAGGGTGACGTCCAGGTGGACCTTGTTGGGCACAGGGACACAAAGTGTACAAACCAATGAAAACAATGTGGCAATGAATGACACTCCCACATACAGTACACAATCCCTCCCCTCTGCCTGTGATATAATTAAGGCAGATAATGCATTAACTTAATTATCCCCAGGCAGAAAAAAAACACACATTTTTACAAAGTCCAATAAGTACCCCAAAATACAACACATCACCTGATAGCCCTGATCTGGGTGAACAACATATCCAAAAATCACCCAGGAATTTCCTGGAAGTCATAGTTTTGACCCACATGCACATGGCCCCATGCTCAAAACAGTTCCAGAGAATTAGGGCTAACGGTCGGTCTCTCTGTCTGGAGTACAAGAGTACATACTTCACATGAACAGAGCCTTTTAAAGTGCATTGGGCAAGGTATATTGCAGGACCCATAGTCTTGAGGCAAGAGGCTGTCCAGCAGGCCCCTCCAAAAGTCAGTGACGAGGTTACTTTCATCACTTTGAGGTTAGTCATATACCAGTTGTTGTTATATCATACGCTATTGCCTTACTGTGTGGACTATAGTTCAGTTGTTAGATTGTTTAATATAACTTAAACTCAGATTTTAATTCAAGTTATCTTAAAATTACTTGTGAGTATTGAATTTCTCTTACCCAAGAGACCATACTTTTCAAATTAGTCCTCAACTCATACCTACCAGTCCAGGATTTAGGTATTACTCATTTGTGTCAAGGTGTTTTTCTTTCTTTCTTTCTTTCTATCTTTTTTCTTTCTTTCTTTCTTTCTTTCTTTCTTTCTTTCTTTCTTTCTTTCTTTCTTTCTTTCTTTCTTTCTTTCTTCACCATAGACACAACTGCACAACTGGGTAACCCTGGACTGGTAGGTGTGCCTTGAGGACTGGTTTGGAAACCACTGTCTAGCACTATAGTATCTCTTTAAAAAACATGCTATGCAATTTTTTCTGACCCTTTGCCTGACCTCTAAGGCATTTACTCTACAAGGGGTTAGTATTCACTAAATGGATTTTAAATTGTAATCGTCTTTTTTTTATTTGATTTCCTATAATTGTAATCCTTACCTTAACTTTTATACATTTGGTTTAACATGATTGTAAATATATACTGAAAGTTGAAAAAAATATTGATTAACAAAATGCTGACAAATACAGTTGAAGCATGTTTTCCTATTCTAAATGACTGTCACGTATAGTTATATATCTCTAGACCTAAGTTTATTGCAATAGGAAATTAAAAAAATAATTCAGATTGCGATCTTTAACACTCAATGAACAGATAAAAATATGATTCACAGAACCTTTAAACTACATTTATTCAATATTAAACTCAAATGTGTATTATTAAATAAGAAAAGTAATATATAATGAATTGTTGTTCAGGTTCATTGGAAGTAATAAGTGTTAGGTATTTATTATTTATTTCACTACCTTGGAATCTGTGGATTATAAAACACAACATCGTCTCTCTCATACTCATCCTGGTTGATGGTGCTACTTTCTTGTCCAAAATGTGTTATCTGTCTCATGAATAAACATTTATTAATCTTATTAATGTTTATTACAATATGGGTAGAAATCTCATGTCTGATATTTGTTGGCGCTTTAATGGCTGGCGATGAGCCATTAAAGGACAACTCCCCACCCCAAGAGCACTTCAACTGAAGAGGTGAGGAGTAGCCTAGTTTAAACCCAGTTTATAAAAGTGCTGATTTCTATGAGAAAGTAGCTCTTTTATAAATATGCTAGGGAACTTCCCACTGGCTGTCAATAAAACAGCCAGGGAGGATTCCTTCCTACTTCCGTTATCTCCCCTGAGCTAACAGAAGTGGCAGGCATACTCTACTTGAGTGTACCTGCCTACCCACTCACCAGTTCCTCTGCTCCAGACCTTAGACCAGTGTGTATGTGCGCAAACGAGCCGACGCGCGTGCATGTACCTGTGTGTGCATGTGCCCAAGCCTGTGTGCGAGCGTGCACGTGTGCACCAATTCAGAGGCTTCTCTGCAAGACTGCAAGTCTATTCCGGGGAAAAAAAAGGGGAGGGCTTGCTAAGCTCTTTTAGCTAATAGCCTAATGAATACATGCATGAACATTCATGTATTGGATTCATTGGGGGTATATCTACTAAACAGTGATTTCTTTTTTTTCCCCATGTGGGAAGTGGAGTGATCCTTTAAGGATGTCAAAGCAATTATAATCCTCTTGTTCCAATGCTTTTTTACACATTTACAATTATCAGATTTTTGATTCTGTGATCATTATTTCAACAACATCCTCTACCCCAGATCACTTATACAGACTTGCTTATTGACTCAATAAACAGCTTTGATCAGATACAAGAGAATCAACAGGAACTCTGGAAAAGTGCAGTCCTACTCCTACATAATAATGTACTTAACCAAGTTATAGATACAATGTCAGAAATACAAAATGGTAGTGCATTTCTCAGGCCTATTCTTCCCTGAAGTCCATACACACCCAATGTATATTTGATGGACTCAATCCTTTCATAGTCAAAGCACAGTCCATTAAAGCAAGCAAATACAGTTGATTGTTGTAAGCAAACAATAGTTTGTAGACAATGATTAAAGGGACATTCCAATACAATATGAATGTATTTGATATATGTTGGCGTCATTATATGCTCTGTTTTATTGCATACTTAAATATTTATAGTATTTCCCTTTAAAGATAAGTTTCCTTATTCACAAATCTGTTAAAAAAATGTCTCAATCCCTCATGTTAAAAACAATCAAGTTTCATTAGACACTATACTGCAGTTGGAGATGGCTGCTATCTACTTACATTGTATATTTCTGTACTGGAAACATACTGTACATAAATGTTAGCTATGACTTAAAAAGTCAACTTTGTTGTGAACTTGCCGGTTCACTCAGTTACTGTGCTTTGTAGTATAATTGTTTAACGCCTTAAAGACCAAACTTCTGGAATAAAAGGGAATCATGACATGTCACACATGTCTTGTGTCCTTAAGGGGTTAAACGTTGGTACTAGGCTTGTGCATTCAGTTTTGACCATATTGCAATTTGTCTAAACGTAGGCTGATCAGCGGTTTGGCTTAATTCTGCATCTCTGAAGCCCAATAAAAATGTATAACCTAGCAAACGACTAGTGCGATGGCCTAGCATGTTTTCTTTCTTTACCTACAGCGTCTCCCAAAAAAAGTGTTTGATGTAAAAAAAGATGACTGATGGCTTGGGGACAGACAATAAATGTTTATTTTATTCACAGAATATGAATATATATATATATAATTATATATATATATATATATATATATATATATATATATATATATATATATATATATTTATGTATTTATTTTTATTACTGCTCTTCTTTTTCCCTCTACAGGGAGTGCAGAATTATTAGGCAAATGAGTATTTTGACCACATCATCCTCTTTATGCATGTTGTCTTACTCCAAGCTGTATAGGCTCGAAAGCCTACTACCAATTAAGCATATTAGGTGATGTGCATCTCTGTAATAAGAAGGGGTGTGGTCTAATGACATCAACACCCTATATCAGGTGTGCATAATTATTAGGCAACTTCCTTTCGTTTGGCAAAATGGGTCAAAAGAAGGACTTGACAGGCTCAGAAAAGTCAAAAATAGTGAGATATCTTGCAGAGGGATGCAGCACTCTTAAAATTGCAAAGCTTCTGAAGCGTGATCATCGAACAATCAAGCATTTCATTCAAAATAGTCAACAGGGTCGCAAGAAGCGTGTGGAGAAACCAAGGCGCAAAATAACTGCCCATGAACTGAGAAAAGTCAAGCGTGCAGCTGCCAAGATGCCACTTGCCACCAGTTTGGCCATATTTCAGAGCTGCAACATCACTGGAGTGCCCAAAAGCACAAGGTGTGCAATACTCAGAGACATGGCCAAGGTAAGAAAGGCTGAAAGACGACCACCACTGAACAAGACACACAAGCTGAAACGTCAAGACTGGGCCAAGAAATATCTCAAGACTGATTTTTCTAAGGTTTTATGGACTGATGAAATGAGAGTGAGTCTTGATGGGCCAGATGGATGGGCCCGTGGCTGGATTGGTAAAGGGCAGAGAGCTCCAGTCCGACTCAGACGCCAGCAAGGTGGAGGTGGAGTACTGGTTTGGGCTGGTATCATCAAAGATGAGCTTGTGGGGCCTTTTCGGGTTGAGGATGGAGTCAAGCTCAACTCCCAGTCCTACAGCCAGTTTCTGGAAGACACCTTCTTCAAGCAGTGGTACAGGAAGAAGTCTGCATCCTTCAAGAAAAACATGATTTTCATGCAGGACAATGCTCCATCACACGCGTCCTCCACAGCGTGGCTGGCAAGAAAGGGTATAAAAGAAGAAAATCTAATGACATGGCCTCCTTGTTCACCTGATCTGAACCCCATTGAGAACTTGTGGTTCATCATCAAATGTGAGATTTACAAGGAGAGAAAACAGTACACCTCTCTGAACAGTGTCTGGGAGGCTGTGGTTGCTGCTGCACGCAATGTTGATGGTGAACAGATCAAAACACTGACAGAATCCATGGATGGCAGGCTTTTGAGTGTCCTTGCAAAGAAAGGTGGCTATATTGGTCACTGATTTGTTATTGTTATGCTTTTGAATGTCAGAAATGTATATTTGTGAATGTTGAGATGTTATATTGGTTTCACTGGTAAAAATAAATAATTGAAATGGGTATATATTTGTTTTTTGTTAAGTTGCCTAATAATTATGCACAGTAATAGTCACCTGCACACACAGATATCCCCCTAAAATAGCTATAACTAAAAACAAACTAAAAACTACTTCAGCTTTGATATTAATGAGTTTTTTGGGTTCATTGAGAACATGGTTGTTGTTCAATAATAAAATTAATCCTCAAAAATACAACTTGCCTAATAATTCTGCACTCCCTGTATATACTAATGTTCCTATTAGTGATATTTATAATAATTTATATTATATACATATTTTACAGTACACTGATTGGCCCATTTATGCACCCTTTTGTGTTTGTCTGAATCAGGTTTCTGATTATTTTGCATGGATATTCAGATGAGTGAAATCGTCACATGAAAGAGTATCGAAGGTCCCGAACTAAATTTATTTTTCAGTAAAAATTGTTTGGTCTGAATGAATCTTTCCACTGTGCAAAAGTCTAGTTGGTACATAGCTGGCCGTAAACCAGACTATTGTGGATAGATCTCAGTATAGTTGCTCCTTTGTATTCTCCCCTAGTCTTCAATCATTTAAAAAATGACTCTAAACTCATCTCTTCAGGAAAGCCTATGACCTCCCAGAGTAATCTATACGTCACACACCTGTCTCTTGCTCTCTCCTACGGGCAGCACTCTACTTTCTTCTCCAGCTTTGCCTCACTCCCATCTTGTTTGATTGCTATCTCCTGTCTCCTGTCACCTATTGTTCCTGTAAGTTTTTGTAATGTTCTCATTTATTGTTAAATCTCCCTCTCTTATAATATTGTAAAGTGCTACGGAATTTGTTGGCGGTATATAAATGCCAATAATAATAATAATAATAATAATACTATACAATCATTGAATTTTTATAACAAGGTAATTCTTTGATGTTAAATTTGAGCACAAAACATGCAAGAGCATTTTGCTTCATCTGACAGGGTTACTTTTTGCTGTTGTTATTGTGGAATGTTAATTTCAATCCTCTAATCTGCTTTTGTATATTGCTGGAGAAAAGCAACTTTCTGATTTAAGTATAGTTATAACTTATCGATTCTATAATGCCTATTATCTTCTTTTTAATTGCTTAGAAAAAAATAAAAATATGTATAAATTAGAAATGAATTAGCTAATTAGAGTCGGATCATCACATATAAGTAAAATATGAAAATATAATAGAAAGCATTGTATATATTTTTTAATTCACTGTTAGACTAAAAAGGATAATGCAATGGATGATTGTGAGGTCCTTTATCTCTCATCTAGTCTAAAATGGTTAACACATTTATCCGAGAATACTGTAAGGATAATGTAGCTAATGGGGTAACCATAATTTTATTCTCCTAGGAGAAGCAGATGCTATTTGACATTTTAAAAGAATGATCTTCTCTTAGATTAGGATCCTATGATACAATGAGTTCCTCATTCTTAGGTGACATCAATATCCCCTATGAGATATTTCTGTTCCTGATTGCAGCTGTGGTTAAAATTGTTTTTATTATACAGCTCTTAGTTAATTTTCATCCTAAATAAATAATTCAATTTTTAAGACACACACAGATATGTGTTTATATATTTTTTGGAATATCTGCGAGAGTAAATCATTAATTAAGTTAAACTTGGAAATCAGTAAAAAAAAAAAAAGCATGATATTAAGTTGACTTGCAGCCTAACATTTTTTTCAACACTTTTTAGGGTGTTTTTTTTCAGTGTAAATGTCAGATTAGCATGACTCCAGGAGAAAAGTGGGGTTGCTCAAGGGAATCATTGTTACTTCCCTTCAATAAAAATTACACACATAAAGAGTATGGAGTCTGTGAGATCTTGCTAGGCTCCTACCCACTGTCCATTATTGTCCATTGTCATGTGGTAGCACATGTAATTCTCTAAAACTGTCAGCTAATCATATCAAATCCCAGGCCCAAAATATAAAGAAGCTGCTGACTAATATTTATAGAGGGAAGGTGATCAGTATATCAGAAAGAATAAGAATTAGTATCTAAAATTAGCAACTTGCAGGAGGATAGCTGTAACCTATGACCATCACATTGTGGGTTTTTTCTCTGAGTCTGGGGCATTTTTGCTTCATTAACAGACTCTTGGAGGACATGAGAAAACAGAAGCCTACATACTACACTTGGAATCTCTATCTACCTTATTCCATTCTAAAGTAGAATCCCAGACCAACCATATACACGCAGGAATTCATGTTTCTGTGAGGGACTCTAAGTCTGACAGGTAAAGCCTATAGCTTGTATTGGTTTTAGATAGATGATGCATGTCAATAATACGGCTTTCAACAGTTATATTTATGAAGTCCTATCTTTACAAGATGGACCCCACAGTGTATTTGGTCTGGACAGGAACAATAGGGTTATCTGAAAAGCTATGTTGTTAATATTATGTAAGTTCCTTTGACCAAAGGTCCCTTTATCATTTAAATATTTCATAATGTCTTATCAAACTTTGTGATTGTGTATATAGTTTTTTGTTTATATTTTATATTTAGTTTTTTGGTCATTCAGGTTTTAGTGAGAAAAAAAGATAATAATGTAACACAAAAAGAAAGAAAATTAACATAAGTATCTTCACTTGATACTGCAATGTACAATACACTTAATGGCTGCAGTGTACAATAAGGCAGAGGCATGTGAATGTACAATAATTAATCTCAAAGGATCACTATAGGCACCCAGACCACTTCAGCTCAATGAAGTGGTCTAGGTGCCAGGTCCCCCTAGTTTTAACCCTGCAGCTGAAAACATCCCTGGACGCCACTAGTGGCTGTCTCCCTGAAAGCCACTAGAGGCCACTTCCGCGATTCTTAATGTGAAAATCACATTGAACTCACGCAGCATGAGTTCAGATTCCCATAGGAAAGCATTGAGTAATGCCTTCCTATGGGCGGTTTGAATGTGTGTGCGGCTCTGGGCGCAAAAGCGAATTTGGCTCCAGCTGACGTCGGCGAGGGAGGAGAGGACACCAGCCCGGTGCTGGATTAAGATAAGTGGCTGAAGGTGTTTTAACCCCTTAAGCCAAGCAGGAGGGGGGTCTTAAGGGAGGGGGGACCTAATAACTCTATAGTGCCAGGAAAACTGGTTTGTTTTCCTGGCACTATAGTGCTCCTTTAAGATAAGACAGGCGACCAAATGTTTTGAATTCTGACATCAGTAATGTCAGACAAGGGGAGGGGTCAGACAAACAGATCATCAGCATATACAGCCAATTTATGCTGCTTCCTATTACTTCAAGGCCCACTACACCCGTGTTTGCTCTGATGACAATAAGCAATGGCTTCAGACTGAGGATGAACTGGAGAGGCAAAAAAGGCCCCCTATCTTGTCCCATTTCCAATGGGAAAAGAGGGGCTTAGATTATTTTTATGTTAACATTTGGGGCATGATTATGAACTTGTGTTTAGTAGAGATTTGAGCTGAAAATGTTTTTTTGTGTTTAATGATATGTGTGCCTAGAGAACATCTGTGGCCTTTTTGACAGGAGTTCCAAAGTATTATTTTGCGATAGAAAGTTTCCTATATGATACAAGGCATTGTCACAAATCTTGAAGACTGAAGGAGGTTGTTACCCTGATTTCTAATATGGTTTGTTTCCAGGAGATGGAGATCCTTTATTAGACAAGATATGTCTGTATCAAATGTCAGGTGAAATTATGTAATATTTTAAATGATTGCACAGTTAACTCTAACCACATTCCGTTTGTTTTGAAGGTATTCTTCCTCATTTCTTGCTTTGTTGTAAGGACTGCACTAAATCCAGAGCTAGCTTTTCCTACAGATTTAATGCAAATACCACTTGCAAGAAAGAGAAAATTGAAACTAGCCTTATGTAAGGCACTGTTAATAGATACAGGGTTGCCATTAGAAATCTTTGGGCTCCTAAAATGGTGCCATTTGCCAGCCCCAGAAAGACTTTCCCAGATATACAGATAGCTATTTTTTCACTCACTCACAAATAGTGTTGTCGCGAACCCGAAATTTTCGGTTCGCGAACGGCGAACGCGAACTTCCGCAAATGTTCGCGAACCGGCGAACCGCCCGAACCGCGCGAACCGCGCAAACCGCGCAAACCGCCATTGACTTCAATGGGCAGGCAAATTTTAAAAACAACAGGGACTCTTTCTGGCCACAATAGTGATGGAAAAGTTGTTTCAAGGGGACTAACACCTGGACTGTGGCATGCCAGAGGGGGATCCATGGCAAAACTCCCATGGAAAATTGCACAGTTGATGCAGAGTCTGCTTTTAATCCATAAAGGGCAGAAATCACCTAACATTGACACCTGTCCTCAAAGCCCAGCCCTGATACACACTGACACAGAGCAGAATAGAGACTGTTCCCCCTACATAGGGTCACTTGGCAGATATGGATTGACACCTGTCCTCAAAACCCCTGATACACACTGACACAGAGCAGAATAGGGACTGTTCCCCCTACATAGGGTCACTTGGCAGATATGGATTGACACCTGTCCTCAAAACCCCTGATACACACTGACACAGAGCAGAATAGAGACTGTTCCCTGTCCACAGAGACCATGATACACACTGACACAGAGCAGAATAGGGACTGTTACCCCTACATAGGGTCACTTGGCAGATATGGATTGACACCTGTCCTCAAAACCCCTGATACACACTGACACAGAGCAGAATAGGGACTGTTCCCCCTACATAGGGTAACTTGGCAGATATGGATTGACACCTGTCCTCAAAACCCCTGATATACACTGACACAGAGCAGAATAGAGACTGTTCCCTGTCCACAGAGACCATGATACACACTGACACAGAGCAGAATAGGGACTGTTACCCCTACATAGGGTCACTTGGCAGATATGGATTGACACCTGTCCTCAAAACCCCTGATACACACTGACACAGAGCAGAATGGGGACTGTTCCCTGTCCACAGAGTCCATGATACACACTGACACAGAGCAGAATAGAGACTGTTCCCCGTCCACAGAGACCATGATACACACTGACACAGAGCAGAATAGGGACTGTTCCCTGTCCACAGAGACCATGATACACACTGACACAGAGCAGAATAGAGACTGTTCCCCATCCACAGAGACCATGATACACACTGACACAGAGCAGAATAGAGACTGTTCCCCCTACATAGGGTCACTTGGCAGGTATGGATTGACAACTGTCCTCAAAGCCCATGATACACACTGGGGGGAGCTACTGTCCTCCCCAACCCCTGCGCGGTGGGTGGGGGCCATAAATCACAATGGGGTGACCTACTGTCCTCCCCCCCTCGGCCCCCACCCCTGCGCGGTGGGTGGGGGGCAAAAATCACAATGGGGGGGCCTACTTTCCTCCCCCCGGCCCCCATCCCTGCGCGGTGGGTGGGGGGCATAAATCACAATGGGACGGACATACTGATAGGAGTGGAGTATTGTTCATATCAGTTTAATACCTTCCGCGTCTCCTATCAGTGGACGTGTAAATGGCAGAGATTTTTAATTGTTGAATCACCTCCCCTTTTTAGGCCAAGGTGGGAAGATGCTTAGACCACTGGTATATTGGTGCCATCTTGGAGGATTTTAATTTTTGGTTTGGTTTTTGAAGCCACAGTGCTGCACCAGTGGGCCTAAAAATTAGGCATGTACACATGCCTGAAAAATTTGGTATTGTTGCAGCCGCTGCTGTAGCAGCGGCCAGAAAAATTTATGTTTGTTTCACAGGCAGAAAGTGCCCTAAAACATGGCGGCTTGAACCCTAGTTGGTGGCAGATAAGTCACGCAAGTCAAACGTCATTCAGAGCTAAAATACAGCAGCGTGTGGACCATTTTTAGCCCAAGGCAGCTCATCTCATCAGGCCTTTTTTAAGCGAATGTATCGCCCAGTGTCAGTCCCTTCGGGATCCATCCCTCATTCATCTTAATAAAGGTGAGGTAATCTAGACTTTTTTGACCTAGGCGACTTCTCTTCTCAGTGACAATACCTCCTGCTGCACTGAAGGTCCTTTCTGACAGGACACTTGAAGCGGGGCAGGCCAGAAGTTCTATCGCAAATTGGGATAGCTCAGGCCACAGGTCAAGCCTGCACACCCAGTAGTCAAGGGGTTCATCGCTCCTCAGAGTGTCGATATCTGCAGTTAAGGCGAGGTAGTCTGCTACCTGTCGGTCGAGTCGCTCTCTGAGGGTGGATCCCGAAGGGCTGTGGCGATGCATAGGACTTAAAAAGGTCCGCATGTCCTCCATCAACAACACGTCTTTAAAGCGTCCTGTCCTTGCCGGCGTGGTCGTGGGAGGAGGAGGAGGAGGATGACTTCCACCTCTCCCCCTGTTAGATTCCCGTTGTGCTGTGACATCACCCTTATACGCTGTGTAAAGCATACTTTTTAATTTATTTTGCAAATGCTGCATCCTTTCCGACTTGTTGTAATTCGGTAACATTTCCGCCACTTTCTGCTTATACCGGGGGTCTAGTAGCGTGGACACCCAGTACAGGTCGTTCTCCTTCAGCCTTTTTATACGAGGGTCCCTCAACAGGCAGGACAGCATGAAAGACCCCATTTGCACAAGGTTGGATGCCGAGCTACTCATTTCCCGTTCCTCCTCCTCACTGATGTCATTGAAGGTATGTTCTTCCCCCCAGCCACGTACAACACCACGGGTACCAGATAGGTGACATCGAGCACCCTGGGATGCCTGTTGTGTTTGGTCTTGCTCCTCCTCCTCAAAGCTACAATCTTCCTCTGACTCCTCTTCCTCACAATCCTCTTCCAGCGTTGCCGCAGGTCCAGCAAGCGATGCTGATAAGGCTGTTTCTGGTGGTGATGGTGACCACAACTCTTCCTCTTCCTCTTCACGCTCATCTACAGCCGGATCCAGCACTCTTCGCAGGGCACGCTCCATGAAGAAAACAAATGGTATGATGTCGCTGATGGTGCCTTCGTTGCGACTGACTAGGTTTGTCACCTCCTCAAAAGGACGCATGAGCCTACAGGCATTGCGCATGAGCGTCCAGTAACGTGGCAAAAAAATTCCCAGCTCCCCAGAGGCTGTCCTAGCACCCCGGTCATACAAATATTCATTAACAGCTTTTTCTTGTTGGAGCAGGCGGTCGAACATTAGGAGTGTTGAATTCCAACGTGTAGGGCTGTCGCAAATCAAGCGCCTAACTGGCATGTTGTTTCGCCGCTGGATATCGGCAAAGTGAGCCATGGCCGTGTAGGAACGCCTGAAATGGCCACACACCTTCCTGGCCTGCTTCAGGACGTCCTGTAAGCCTGTGTACTTATGCACAAAGCGTTGTACGATCAGATTACACACATGTGCCATGCACGGCACATGTGTCAACTTGCCCAACTTCAATGCCGCTATCAAATTTTTTCCGTTGTCACACACCACTTTGCCGATATCCAGTTGCTGCAGAGTCAGCCACTTTTCCACCTGTGCGTTCAGGGCGGACAGGAGTGCTTTTCCGGTGTGACTCTCTGCTTTCAAGCAAGTCAAACCCAAGACGGCGTGACACTGCCGTATCCGGGATGTGGAATAGTACCTGGGGAGCTGGGGGGGTGCCGTTGATGTGAAGCAAGAAGCAGCGGCACAAGAGGATTCAGCCGAGGAGGTTATGGAAGAGGATGGAGTAGGAGGAGTAGAGGAGGTGGCAGCAGGACTGCCTGCAATTCGTGGCGGTGTCACCAACTCCTCTGCAATGCCACGCATTCCTTGCTTGTCAGCCGTCAGCAGGTTTACCCAATGCGCAGTGTAGGTGATATACCTGCCCTGACCATGCTTTTGCCCCAACACTGTGTGCCAGACATGCCATGACTTCCTTTTGCACAATCGAGTACAAGTTGGGGATTGCCTTTTGTGAAAAGAAATTCCGGCCGGGTACCTTCCACTGCGGTGTCCCAATAGCTACAAATTTTTTGAACGCCTCAGACTCAACCAGATTGTATGGTAAAAGCTGGCGGGCTAATAGTTCGGACAAGCCAGCTGTCAGACGCTGGGCAAGGGGGTGACTTGGTGACATTGGCTTCTTACGCTCAAACATGTCCTTGACAGACACATGACTGTGGGCAGATGAGCGGGAACTGCTCAAGGCGGGAGACGGAGTGGCGGATGGTTGAGAGGGGGCAAGAAGGACAGCAGTGGTTGACGTGGCTGAAGATGCTGGACCAGGAGGAGGATGGCGGCTTAGAGTAGGCGTGCTGCTTGTACTCATGTGTTGATCCCATAGGCGTTTGTGATGTGAGATCATGTGCCTACGCAAAGCAGTTGTACCTAGGTGGGTGTTGGACCTCCCACGACTCAGTTTCCTTTGGCACAGGTTGCAAATGGCATCGCTGTTGTCAGAGGCAGACACACAAAAAAATGCCACACTGCTGAGCTCTGCAATGACGGCATTCTGGTGGTGGACACAGCATGCGTTGATTGGCATGCTGTCGGGCTGACCCCGGGTGCCGATGCATGCTGTCTGACTGTGCCACTAGCTCCTTGCGACGACCCCCCCTGCTTCCAACTGGTCTCCTCCTACTCCTCTCTGTCTCCCCATCTGAACTTTCGCCCTGTTCTTCTTCTCTTCTAGCGGGCACCCACGTGACATCCATGGACACATCGTCATCATCAACTGCTTCGCTGATATCTGACAACTCAGAAAAGGAAGCAGCAGCGGGTACAACATCATCATCATCACACCGTACCTCCATGTGTTTAATGCTGCCTGCCTGAGACATATCCCTGTTATCTACATCCTCTAGCAATAATGGTTGCGCATCACTCATTTCTTCAAACGGGTGTGTGAATAACTCCTCTGACATACCAAGTAAAGCGGCTGTGGTGCTAGTTTTGGTGGTGGCGGCAGGCGGGTGAGTGCTATCTTGAGAGGTGCCTGAAGCTAAGCTGGAGGAGGATGGTGCGTCAAGGTTCCGAGCGGAGGCTGTACAAGATTGGGTGTCCTGTGTTAGCCAGTCAACTAAGTCCTCAGAACTTTTCAAGTTCAGGGTATGTGGCTTCTGAAAACTGGGCATTATTCTAGGGCAAAAGGGAATCACAGCACCACGACCACGAAGGCCCCTGCGGGGTGGCCTGCCTCTGCCTGTCATTTTTTTGGGGATTAGTGGTACTATGCGTGCAAGCTACTGTGAGACCAGATATGATTGGCAATGTGAACTGGAACAGTTCTGCAGAGCACACACTGAAGGCCTGAGACACCCGCTTCAAGACAAGTAACTGCTATTACATCTATAACAGTGAAAAATAAATTTTGGTTTTAAAAGCACGCTATAGAGACACCAGATATGATTGGCAATGTGCACTGGAACAGTTCTGCAGAGCACACACTGTAGGCCTGAGACACCCGCTTGAAGACAAGTAACTGCTATTCAATCTATAACAGTGAAAAACAAATTTTGGTTTTAAAAGCACGCTATAGAGACACCAAATATGATTGGCACTGTCAAAGCACGCTGGAACAGGTCTACAGAGCACACGCTGAAGTAGGCCTGACACCCAGACGCTTGCAGACAACTAACTGATCTTCTATTACAGTGAAAAAAAATGATTTCTTTAAAATCTAAAGCTTAAGCTATTGTTAAAACAGATATGAGTGGTGGCACTGACTGTGCAAATGGGCAAGGCATCCAACCTGACACAGAAGCTGGCAGGCAGGCAACTGCTCTTCTATTACAGTGAAAACAAATTATTTATTTTAAATGTAAAGCATAACCAATTGTTAAAACAGATATGAGTGGTGGCACTGGGCAAGTAGGCACAGTATCCAATGTGAACCTCACACAGAAGCTGGCAGGCAGGCAACTGCTCTTCTATTACAGTGGAAACAAAATTTTGGTTGTAAAAGCACGCTATAGAGACACCAGATATGAGTGGCAACTGTCAAAGTACGCTGGCAGGGTTGTGCAGGGCACACGCTGAAGGAAGGCCTGACAGAGCCGCTTGAAGGACACTGACTGTCTGCTATTAGCTTACACTGGAAACCTTTTTTCTTTGTAAAAGCACGCTAAAGAGACACCACATATGATTGGCAACTGTCAAAGCACGCTGGCACAGGTCTGCAGAGCACACGCTGAAGTAGGCCTGACACCCAGACGCTTGCAGACAACTAACTGATCTTCTATTACAGTGAAAAAAAATGATTTCTTTAAAATCTAAAGCTTAAGCTATTGTTAAAACAGATATGAGTGGTGGCACTGACTGTGCAAATGGGCAAGGCATCCAACCTGACGCAGAAGCTGGCAGGCAGGCAACTGCTCTTCTATTACAGTGAAAACAAATTATTTATTTTAAATCTAAAGCTTAACCAATTGTTAAAACAGATATGAGTGGTGGCACTGGGCAAGTGGGCACAGTATCCAATGTGAACCTCACACAGAAGCTGGCAGGCAGGCAACTGCTCTTCTATTACAGTGAAAAAAAAATATTTATTTTAAATGTAAAGCTTAACCAATTGTTAAAACAGATATGAGTGGTGGCACTGGGCAAGTAGGCACAGTATCCAATGTGAACCTCACACAGAAGCTGGCAGGCAGGCAACTGCTCTTCTATTACAGTGAAAAAAAATATTTATTTTAAATGTAAAGCTTAACCAATTGTTAAAACAGATATGAGTGGTGGCACTGGGCAAGTAGGCACAGTATCCAATGTGAACCTCACACAGAAGCTGGCAGACAGGCAACTGCTCTTCTATTACAGTGAAAAAAAAAATATTTATTTTAAATGTAAAGCTTAACCAATTGTTAAAACAGATATGAGTGGTGGCACTGGGCAAGTAGGCACAGTATCCAATGTGAACCTCACACAGAAGCTGGCAGACAGGCAACTGCTCTTCTATTACAGTGAAAAAAAAATATTTATTTTAAATGTAAAGCTTAACCAATTGTTAAAACAGATATGAGTGGTGGGACTGGGCAAGTAGGCACAGTATCCAATGTGAACCTTACACAGAAGCTGGCAGGCAGGCAACTGCTCTTCTATTACAGTGAAAAAAAATATTTATTTTAAATGTAAAGCTTAACCAATTGTTAAAACAGATATGAGTGGTGGCACTGGGCAAGTAGGCACAGTATCCAATGTGAACCTCACACAGAAGCTGGCAGGCAGGCAACTGCTCTTCTATTACAGTGGAAACAAAATTTTGGTTGTAAAAGCACGCTATAGAGACACCAGATATGAGAGGCAACTGTCAAAGTACGCTGGCAGGGTTGTGCAGGGCACACGCTGAAGGAAGGCCTGACAGAGCCGCTTGAAGGACACTGACTGTCTGCTATTAGCTTACACTGGAAACCTTTTTTCTTTGTAAAAGCACGCTAAAGAGACACCACATATGATTGGCAACTGTCAAAGCACGCTGGCACAGGTCTGCAGAGCACACGCTGAAGTAGGCCTGACACCCAGACGCTTGCAGACAACTAACTGATCTTCTATTACAGTGAAAAAAAATGATTTCTTTAAAATCTAAAGCTTAAGCTATTGTTAAAACAGATATGAGTGGTGGCACTGACTGTGCAAATGGGCAAGGCATCCAACCTGACACAGAAGCTGGCAGGCAGGCAACTGCTCTTCTATTACAGTGGAAAAAAAATATTTATTTTAAATGTAAAGCTTAACCAATTGTTAAAACAGATATGAGTGGTGGCACTGGGCAAGTAGGCACAGTATCCAATTTGAACCTCACACAGAAGCTGGCAGGCAGGCAACTGCTCTTCTATTACAGTGGAAAAAAAATATTTATTTTAAATGTAAAGCTTAACCAATTGTTAAAACAGATATGAGTGGTGGCACTGGGCAAGTAGGCACAGTATCCAATGTGAACCTCACACAGAAGCTGGCAGGCAGGCAACTTCTCTTCTATTATAGTGAAAAAAAATATTTATTTTAAATGTAAAGCTTAACCAATTGTTAAAACAGATATGAGTGGTGGCACTGGGCAAGTAGGCACAGTATCCAATGTGAACCTCACACAGAAGCTGGCAGGCAGGCAACTGCTCTTCTATTACAGTGGAAACAAAATTTTGGTTGTAAAAGCACGCTATAGAGACACCAGATATGAGTGGCAACTGTCAAAGCACGCTGGCACAGGTCTGCAGAGCACACGCTGAAGTAGGCCTGACACCCAGACGCTTGCAGACAACTAACTGCTCTTCTATTACAGTGAAAAAAAAAATATTTATTTTAAATGTAAAGCTTAACCAATTGTTAAAACTGATATGAGTGGTGGCACTGGGCAAGTAGGCACAGTATCCAATGTGAACCTCACACAGAAGCTGGCAGGCAGGCAACTGCTCTTCTATTACAGTGGAAACAAAATTTTGGTTGTAAAAGCACGCTATAGAGACACCAGATATGAGAGGCAACTGTCAAAGTACGCTGGCAGGGTTGTGCAGGGCACACGCTGAAGGAAGGCCTGACAGAGCCGCTTGAAGGACACTGACTGTCTGCTATTAGCTTACACTGGAAACCTTTTTTCTTTGTAAAAGCACGCTAAAGAGACACCACATATGATTGGCAACTGTCAAAGCACGCTGGCACAGGTCTGCAGAGCACACGCTGAAGTAGGCCTGACACCCAGACGCTTGCAGACAACTAACTGATCTTCTATTACAGTGAAAAAAAATGATTTCTTTAAAATCTAAAGCTTAAGCTATTGTTAAAACAGATATGAGTGGTGGCACTGACTGTGCAAATGGGCAAGGCATCCAACCTGACACAGAAGCTGGCAGGCAGGCAACTGCTCTTCTATTACAGTGAAAACAAATTATTTATTTTAAATCTAAAGCTTAACCAATTGTTAAAACAGATATGAGTGGTGGCACTGGGCAAGTGGGCACAGTATCCAATGTGAACCTCACACAGAAGCTGGCAGGCAGGCCACTGCTCTTCTATTACAGTGAAAAAAAAATATTTATTTTAAATGTAAAGTTTAACCAATTGTTAAAACAGATATGAGTGGTGGCACTGGGCAAGTAGGCACAGTATCCAATGTGAACCTCACACAGAAGCTGGCAGGCAGGCAACTGCTCTTCTATTACAGTGAAAAAAAATATATTTATTTTAAATGTAAAGCTTAACCAATTGTTAAAACAGATATGAGTGGTGGCACTGGGCAAGTAGGCACAGTATCCAATGTGAACCTCACACAGAAGCTGTCAGGCAGGTAACTGCTCTTCTATTACAGTGAAAAAAAAATATTTATTTTAAATGTAAAGCTTAACCAATTGTTAAAACAGATATGAGTGGTGGCACTGGGCAAGTAGGCACAGTATCCAATGTGAACCTCACACAGAAGCTGGCAGGCAGGCAACTGCTCTTCTATTACAGTGAAAAAAATATTTATTTTAAATGTAAAGCTTAACCTATTGTTAAAACAGATATGAGTGGTGGCACTGGGCAAGTAGGCACAGTATCCAATGTGAACCTCACACAGAAGCTGGCAGGCAGGCAACTGCTCTTCTATTACAGTGAAAAAAAATATATTTATTTTAAATGTAAAGCTTAACCAATTGTTAAAACAGATATGAGTGGTGGCACTGGGCAAGTAGGCACAGTATCCAATGTGAACCTCACACAGAAGCTGGCAGGCAGGCAACTGCTCTTCTATTACAGTGAAAAAAATATATTTATTTTAAATGTAAAGCTTAACCTATTGTTAAAACAGATATGAGTGGTGGCACTGGGCAAGTAGGCACAGTATCCAATGTGAACCTCACACAGAAGCTGGCAGGCAGGCACCTGCAATTACATTACACAGGAAAAAAAAAAAAAAAAAGCAGCCTGATGTTATAGCCCTAAAAAGGGCTTTTTGGGGTGCTGTCCTTACAGCAGAGATCAGATGAGTCCTTCAGGATTGTAGTGGACACTGAATACCCTAGCCTAGCTATCAATTTCCCTATCTAATCAGCAGCAGCTAAACTTTCCCTCCTCTCACTAAGCATGCATCTTCCGAATGAATCGAAAATGGATGCTGGGAGGGAGGTTGGAGGGTGTGGAAGGGAGGGAGTGCTGCTGATTGGCTGGAATGTGTCTGCTGACCGAGAGGCACAGGGTCAAAGTTTGCCCAATGATGACGAATAGGGGGCGGATCGAACTGCGCATGTGTCCGCCCGCCGCGGCGAACGCGAACACGCTAATTTCGCCGGGGACTGTTCGCCGGCGGACAGTTCGGTACATCACTACTCACAAAATATACTCACATATCAACTATACATTTCCCACAAACACATAGATTTGATGATGGACTTCAAAACTAGTGTCGACATATGGTTGGAGAATGCCTAGACTCCGTTTTCTTCTGGCTATGCCTATTCATTCCTCAAGATTATATAACTCAATTAATCTCTAAAATCTAATCTTCAGGTATTTATCCAGCTGAGAGAGGCTTTGGCTAATTCTGTTTCTGAACTAAAAATAATTTATTGTTTATGAATGCAAGAAAAGTGAACAAATTTGTTTTGTGAAGCTTGAGTATTAGTTTAAATCACTATATGCAGGAGGGACCATGTTATGTAAATCTTTGTGTGTAGGCAGGGCCGGCCTTAGGGGTGTGCGAGCTGTGCGGCCGCACAGGGCGCCATGGTGCAGGGGGCGCCCTGCGGCCGCATAGCTCACACGGCATGTCTGTTAGCCGCAATGCTAACAAGACATTTGCCCTGGGCGGCATTTTCCAGGGGGCGGCAAAAAAAGCCGCCCCCAAATGCCCAAGGCAAATGTCTTGTTAGCCTTGCGGCTAACAGACATGCCTGGCTGCTGGGCGGTCGGGCGGCGCTGGCGGGCGGCTGGCGAGGGAGCACTTCCTCTGAGTTGTATGCTCAGCTCCCTCGCGCGCCGCAGAGTGAGGCTGGGAGGCGGAGCCGGAATATGACGTCATATTCCGGCTCCCAGCCTCACTCTGCAGCGCGCGAGGGAGCTGAGCATACAGCTCAGAGGAAGTGCTCCCTCGCCAGCGCCGCCCGCCCAGCCCAGCAGCCACTGGACCACCAGGGAGGAAGAGACCCCCCCCAGCATTCCCAAAGGTAAGGAGGCTGGGGGGGGTCTAAATAAATGTTAAAAAAATGTGTTAATGTGGGTGTGTGTGTGTATGTTAGTGTGTCTGTAAGTGTGTTAGTGTGTGTGTGTGTATGTTAGTGTGTGTGTATGTTAGTGTGTGTGTATGTTAGTGTGTGTGTATGTATGTTAGTGTGTGTCTGTTAGTGTGTATGTTAGTGTGTGTGTGTCTGTTAGTGTGTGTGTGTCTGTTAGTGTGTGTGTGTATGTTAGTGTGTGTGTGTATGCTAGTGTGTGTCTGTTAGTGTGTGTATGTTAGTGTGTGTCTGTGTCTGTTAGTGTGTGTCTGTGTATGTTAGTGTGTGTCTGTGTATGTTAGTGTGTCTGTGTCTGTTAGTGTGTGTCTGTGTCTGTGAGTGTGTGTCTGTGAGTGTGTTTGTCTGTTAGTGAATGTGTGTGTCTGACTGTGTGTGTGTGTGTGGCTGTCTGCCTGTGTGTGTCTGTTTGCCTGTGTGTGTGTGTGTGTGTGAGACTGTCTGCGCGTGTGTGTGTGACAGGGTGTGTGGGAAGGGGTAAGGAGTGGGGGAGGGGGGACGGGAAGGGGGGGCGCTGTGAAGATTTTTTGCACAGGGCGCCCAAATGCCTAAGGCCGGCCCTGTGTGTAGGGATGTATAACCTGTCCTCATGAGTTGTATTTTGTGTATGTCAGCTCGATTATTACAGAACAACATAAAGATGAAGGTATTAGTCAACACGCACTTGTACTCTTCTCATTTATTTTATTCCATGGGCATTTATAACTTTAAAAGTTTTTAAACTCTTATAATATTTTTAAATATTTAAAATTCAAACTATGTCTTATTTTGGACATTAAAACTATACATTTATTTTAATTTATTTATTTAAGAAATGTAATTAAAAACAAATGTTGTCTAATAAGTAGCAACTTGGTGCTGACTATTGTGAGAAAAATAGGTGTGTCCAAAATACAATCAATAAACCTGATTTTGGGGGGGTGGAGCCTAGCCACGGAGCGAAGCAGACGTGTGGTGCCTGGGCTCCTGAATCCTGGGCTAATTTTGGGCCATTTACCCCAACAGTTGAGCGGCAATATCCCACGTTAATTGCCTCACGAGTAGGGGTTACACTCCTGAATGTGTCAACACCTTTCTCAAGGCGGCACAATGTCGGAGACCCGGGCTACCCTGCTGCGGCCTACACTGGAGGGACCAGGGGAGAGACGGCCGATCACCCTGGACTCCCAACCGGCAAGCTGTCAGGGCTACTTTCCTACCCCCCCCCTTTGGACCGGTGGGGGTCATCCCGGTCCTCACTGGGCTGTATGGACACTCATAAACTGGTCCTCTCTTGCAGCGCACCGCAGGGACAGGCACAAAAGATGGCGGCACCCTCCCAAGCTGGACAAGGCCTGAACTTACCTCATGGGCCTCCCCCTGACCCCACAGCAAACATGCTACTGCAACTCGAGGTCATCTTCCAGTCCTTCTGGGCAAAGATCCAGGCACGTCAGGAGGGTGAGCGGAAGGGGACTACCACGCTCTCGCAAGGAGTCCCGGCCACTAACACACCTCCCAGCACAACCGCCGATCTTCCCAAACCGAGAACCGCACAAGACGCAGCCTCACAGCGTCACCGACGAGTACGGAGGCCCAAACGTCGCCGGTGGCCCAGACCCCCCACATACCCCAGTCAGGGGAGGGAAAAGACCAGACCGCATGGAAACCAGAGGCAGACTCTCAAACAGGCATGGAGCCGGAAGAGCGCAATGTCAGGGCACGAACACGCTGACCTCCACCTGAGCCTACTGTGCTGCATGGACTCCCCAATGGAACCACCAGGCACCCCACTAGAAGCGGCCTCGCGCAGGGGCATTGGTTAAAAGAACTCACCTGGAATATTGTCCCTCGTCCAAGTGGCACCCTCAGGGACTATTACCCGAAGCGAAACATACTTCACTTGCCACCCACATGGGGACTCTTGAGACCCGAAAGGGTATTCCTTCACCACTGTGCAGCATTAGTGTGATGGTTTTCCTAGCACGTTTTACCCTTGCACACCCCTCCCTGTCTCCTTGTCTTTTCCCACACTTATACTTTCATTATCCCCACATTTATGCCTTACAAGCCTCGCTCCCTCAGTCAAGAGACCCACTTGCCCACTAGCACAGCTACATTCCCACTAATGCAGCGCATTCTTAGCCTCATATTCATACACTCCTTATCCTGAAATGCAATTTGTGTGCTTCACTGCGGTGCGGGCATGTTCTCTTATACATTTCCCAGTGAGTCTTTTCTCACACTACATGAAAGCTTATACAGCTAGAGCTCTTCTGTATTTCAAATCTGCATCTTGACAGCATAGCTGTATAATACTATCACCTCATGACCTGTCTGGGTAATATTATGCTCAGTTGTTTTTGCTCGACTTATGCTCTATACCCAGTCATATATCTCTAGCCTGCATTAACCTGTTATTACCAACTCTTGTAAAAAGAAAAAAGTGCAGTTTAGCCAGACATTACTTGTTAATTCTGTCTCTTTGTTTATATACGTAACCAATGTCTTTATTCAACAATGTATCACCACTGCATGACAAAAATAAAGAATTAAAAAAAAAAAAAAAACCTGATTTTGCACTGCCTTAGATGACACAGTGAAATAGATCAATGACCATTGCTAGAAAAGGTGCTGGTTTACATAATTTCCAGCACCTTTTCTAGCAATGGTCAGTGATCTATTTCACTGTGTCATCTAAGGCAGTGGTTCCCAACCCAGTCCTCAAGTACCCCCAACCATTCCAAGATCTAGTGATTACCCAGTTGTGTCTAAGGTGTTTTTAGAAGGAAGAAAAAAAACACTTTAGACACAACAGGGACACAATATCCCTAAATCCTGGACTGATTGGCGGTACTTGAGGACTGGGTTGGGAACCCCTGATCTAGGCAATGCAAGATCAGGTTTGCTGATTGTATTATGGGCACACTTGTTTTTTCTCAGCCCTCTACAAACTTACTAGCCACAATGTATGGGCTCAGTAATACAGTGAACATGAACTGGCTAGCAGCAATAATTAACCATCAAGAAATATATGAATAACTGCACCTCAACTTTTGTGCTCAAAGCTAGTTTACTGTGGACCTTGCTGCTTCTGCAAACATGTTCATTAGCCTTAAGGAACAGCTCCTGTGACTGGTAGTCAGAAAGGTAGAACCTGAATGTATGTTTGCATGAGGTTGAGAATTTGTGCATGTATCAGGATGAATGCCTGCTTTTCTAATTGTCTTGAGTGGTCATGACTGATACTCACTCATAAGAACAGCGATTGTGATGCTCTGCATTTAACATACTGCAGTAACTCCCACAACGCCAAGGTACTGACGGAAGCTTGGAAGATACTTCACCTCAGTTATTATTACATTGCTACTCTATTTCCATGTGTTACTAGAGAATTGTTTCCAATTATACCTGTAGTTTGCCACTGTAATTTTCTGTGCATGCAGTTTTAATCGTTGTCATGTAATGTCTCTGACCAGAGAGACACAGTTATTAATATTTTGGGTGATAGAATTTGGTTGCTAAACTTTTCAACACATTGCTACTTTACCCCTCCCCTACTCTCTTTTATGTTTGCTTGTATCAAGGGGGAGGTGTATGTGAATTAAAGTGATTTGTTGGAAATTTAAAATAAAGAATAATACAATAGAACTATCCTGCAGATGTTCTGCATTGGTAAATATAGTAGAATAATTCTTCTTCTTTTTTTAACTGGATATTCTGAAAATCATTGGTCTCCACAAACAAATTACATGGGAAACAAATAAACTGGCTCTCATTGTGAGCACTAAATACAAATGTTAGGGATCATTTTAACAAGTGTTAAGAAAAGGAGAACAATTTCTGAATACAACTGCATTTCTAACATTATTGTAATTATCTAGTTCAATGGTATGACAAAGGATTAACCAAAATCAGCCACAGCAGAAGACTAAAGTGAATGCATGAATGATCTCTGATTACAATGGACATGTATTATTTACCATATGACATCATGACATTTCCCCTGCAGAATTTAAAAATGTTGTGTCCTATGTTTGAATAACAATAGTTTTAAGATCTTTATTTATTACATACAGTGTATTTGACTTGGGAAACGAAACATATTTGTTAATGCTTAGATTATATTTAACAGGCTGTGGAAACTCAAATTCTTTTCATAAAGTACTTTAAAAAAAATAGCATATTGTTCTTTAATTTTGTCACTTTTTCTATTGGTAAAGACATATAAATGCATTGATTTTAATAGTGTGATTGTTTGTAAATTAAATAAATCATATTCAGTAGCTTGGTCATATTTATCCAAAGATTAGGTAAGGACCATATATAGTAAATATTACCATAATTGCATGCATCTTATCTCATCAGATCATATGGCAAACAGTGTGAAATATTTTTCATGCCTGGTGAGACAGATTTTTTGCATAAAATGTCATATAAATGTCACATTTAATGGTAAATAACGAAACAATTTGCAAGTAAGCGTGTAACATTCAAATATGTATATACTAACAAAAATAATCTATAATTTTTATCTCCCATACCCCCTCCAGGTTTTACATTTGTGAATGAATTTTGACCTATACATCTGCTGACATCAGATTAAATTTGAAAACCATTATATTTTACTAAATGGCAATGATGGCTAGAAACTGTAAAATTCACATATACAATATGAATACATTCATCAGGGGTAATTCAATTTTATTCCATACAGGAAGCTTGTAGTATGATGGGACTTTTTAGTCTTACTTACAATAACAGTGAAAGAGTAAGTTTGGTGATCAGTACATTTAAGCTAATGAGTTCTGATGGAACATCTGCTGATGGACCTCAACTATTAAGACACAAATGTAATGGCAAACATGACTTGATTTCATGATATAAAAAATACAGTTTCGATATGCAATAGGGAAACACTCTTTAGACCTATGACAATGCATGCTATCAAATGAATGTATCAAATTGCTCCACAAGTTTCTAATAAAGCACCTTATCTCCTTATCATACATGCAGTTGTGCACTTGGAATACTCAATAAAACATTTACCCACAAGTCATGATTTAGAAAAACATGCAACCTTCTCCATAATCCATCTAAACATGTGCATAACTTCATGCTTGCACATAATTATCCAGTTGTGTATACAGATTTATTCTTCTAACCCTAATATGTGAAATTATGTACATGCTCTGAACATGTTAGTTTCAGTATTGCCTTCACAATACTGGCTTTTATACCTTAAAGGCCCACTATAGTGCCAGGAAATCAAACTCGTTTTCCTGGCACTATAAGGTCTTTGGGTCTCCTCCCACCCTCAGGGTCCCACTCTCGCCAGGCTGAAAGGGGAGGAAGGGGTTAAACACTTACCTTTCTCCAGCACCGGGCTCCCTTGCAGTGTCAATGAGACAGCCACTAGAGGCTGGAGAAACCCTAATGTAAACATAGCAGTTTCTGTAAAACTGCTATGTTTACAGCTGCAGGGTTAACCCTAGATGGACCTGGCACACAGACCACTTCATTGAGCCGAAGCGGTCTGGGTGCCTATAGTGGTCCTTTAACAAACAAGTAAAAATGTGTACTTAAAAACCATTGGATTTGCATAAGACACAATTTGATGCTGAAAAAGGCCTATGTATCTAGAATATTCTTGGTTATATAGTTGGTGATGATTTTCCCAGGTTAAAATAAATCGTACTTCTAGGCTTAAATATTTAATAAGGAGCAGAGAGCCATTTAATTTTGCCTGGCAAAGGTAAGAAAGACTGCAGTCTTACACCATTCTTCTAAAGATTAAGCTATCAGGATGCACATTGGGATGATCTGGCAAAGTACTGCAGGAGTAATGTTACAGCCAGAAATAATGCAGGGCCTTTGCTAGCGCAGTACTTTGTAAGTTTGTTCATTGGTGTAGCCTGTAATCACAATATTCACAGGGCCTAGTCTGCTCCACTGGGACATAAAACAGTGGACTGTAATATCTGAGGTTGATTGGGCTGCTAGACTATGATTCAGGGTTGGCACTTGCATTAGTCCACTTAGGCAGTGGCCTAGCGAGCTACTTCCCAGGCATGCCAGTGACTGTACTGAGATCTGAAACACTGCATATTTTGTGCACAAAACATGGTCATTTATTTGTACTTGCCTCTCAGGCTAAAAGTTTTCAGCCCTCCCCTGGCCTCTAGCAAAACTTCATCATAATTCAGAGCTTTCTAGTGCACCCTGAGGGTTTACTTTGCTCTGGTGAATATGAGCACCTGAATAAATTCTAGAATCTGGGCAGTCTCAAAGGTGTGCTCAAATGGAACAGCAGATACCTGAATTTCAGACAGACAATAAACTAAATTGAATTGAGAGGGAATCTTCCAAGTAGGTAGCATTGATTTCCAGTGTTTTTTTTCATAGCAGTTAATTTTGGCTGCAGTTTGATAACAGTTTAGTTGAAATTGTGTCTAAACTTTTTTTAATTGAATCTCACTGTAGAAATTAAATCCATTAGAACATAAGAAGGGCTCATTCAGCTAAATTTAGTGTCAGACAGATAAAATAAAGTGAACTTGTGCAACCTCTATGCAAGTATGCAACCCCTATAGAAGTGAATAAATCAATTATCTGCTGCAAAAGTACAAGACAAGGGTGTACACTATCCCTTGAAGAAAACTGCAAAGAGAGTAAAAGCATGAACCCTGCACAACAAGGATTTAGGACACAATTGAAAAGTGAATTGAATAAAAATACCCAGTGGTTATAAAGCTGTCAGATAAAGGGATGGGGGTGTTGTGGTAGATCCTTTGAGTGCAGGATTAATGTTTTACTCTCCGGGACTAAATTTGCTATTATATAACTAACTTGGAAGTTGGTAAATAGGCCCCAAGTCATTTTGCAATACTAAAAAATGATCAGTTATTAAATAGTCACATTACTGGTGGTACATCGATTGGTCATTTTGTTTCTTTGGCATTTGCTTGCCACAGTGATTTAAGTTTGGTCACTGTTTAAGTTCTCTCAATGTTCCCATTTCCAAAGATATAAGTAGGAATGTGTGAGTAAGTCAGACCAACCCCGTAGGTTATCGACATATTCTTCGAATGTCTAGAAAGTTTCCCTAGCAGATTTTAAGAGTAATGCTGTGTTATGTCTTCCACATATTATATGCTTGTGCAGATAGCAGAAATGGATACTAAGCAGTATGTAGTACGCGTCTATGTACCTAGGGATGCATCATGATCCCAGTAAAAAGTATGACCTTTGGTGGCTTTTTCTGCCATCAAACACATTTTCATAATGCAAACTATTCACTGTTTTCACTATACTAACACAAACTACTATCAGATGCAACCTGGTCAACCATCTGCTCATAAGGCCTTATCAGGAAAAAAGTGCAAAGATGGGTATTTCTTTATGTTCAAGAATTAGAATATTATTATAGATGCCAGCATCACAACATGTCAAAAGACATTGCTACATCAACAAGAACACGGTGGCATGAAGTCTGATAATGTACAGTAAACACTTGTCTGAAGAATAAGTTTAGTAACTGGTTTTACTGTATGGATGTTTTCTACACTGATCAGCCACAACATTAAAACCACCTACTTAATATCATGTAGGTCCCCCTCGTGCTACCGAAATACCTCTGATGCATCGATACATGGACTCCTCAAGACCTCTGATTGTATCCTGTGGTATCTGGCACCAAGACATAAGAAGCAGTTCCTGCAAGTTGTGAGGTGAGGCCTCCATTGATCAGATTTGTTGTTCCAGCACATCCTATAGATTCTCAATTGTGTTGAAATCGGAGGAAATTGCAGAGCGGGGCAACACCTTGAAGTCTCTTTTATGTTCCTCAAACCATTCCTGAACAATATTTGCAGTGTGGCAGGGTGCATTATACTATGTAAAGAGGCTGCTGCCATCAGGGAAGATCATTGCCATGAAGAGGTGTATGTGGTCTGTAACAATTTCTAGGTAGCTGCCTAGGTGTTCTCTTTGACTCCGACCTCTCCTTCAAGCCTCATGTTCAGTCTATTGCCAAATCCTGTCATTTCCATCCCAAAAACATTGTGCGTATCCGCCCCTACTTAACGCCAGATGCGACTAAGGTGCTGGTCCATTCCACTGTCCTTTCTCGCCTTGACTACTGTAATCCACTTCTCAGTGGTCTTACGTGCTCCCAACTTTCGCCGTTACAGTCCATAATGAATGTGGGGGCGAGGCTCATCGTCCTGTCCGCCCGCACCTCCCACGCCTCACCCTTCTGTCAGTCCCTACATTGGCTTCCTATAAGATATAGAGCTCAATTTAAAATTCTGGTTCTTGCTTTCAAATCTCTACATAATGCTGCTCCCACCTATCTATTCTCTCTTATACAAAAGTATGTCCCGTCTAGGCCCTTACGATCTGCTGAAGACTTACGTCTATCTTCTGTCCGTACTCCCACCTCTGATGTTTGCCTTCAATATTTCTTGAGGGCTGCACCATTCCTGTGGAACTCGCTTCCCTCCTCCATTAGATGCTCACCCAGTCTTCAGTCCTTCAAAAAAATCGTTAAAAACCCACTTCTTCATAAAAGCGTATCAATTAAACTGTTAATTGCTCCCAACTGATTCCTCTTCTGCAACTGTCACTAGTCTAATACTATCCTTACCTTTTTGTGTCATTTTACCCCACTCCCTCTAGCATGTAAGCTCATTGAGCAGGGCCCTCAACCCCTCTGTTCCTGTGTGTCCAACTTGTCTGGTTACAACTACATGTCTGTTCGTCCACCCATTGTAAAGCGCTGCAGAATTTGATGGCGCTATATACATAACATAATAATAATAATAATACATGTCAAAGTAAGATCCACTTGAATGCCAGAATCCAAGGTTTTCCAGCAGAACAGCAAAAAACTGCCTCTGCATGTCTGCTTTCTTCCCACAGTGCATCCTGCTGTGATCTCTTACCCAGGTAGAAAAAGGAAAAGAGAATGAGCTATATTAAATATAATACCAATGCTACAGTGTGGCAGAAACCCCTACTTAAAAAAACAAAAGCAAGGAGTATTGTATTGGTGATTGGTACACCAAAATTAGTGGAAGAATAAAATGTACAGTACACCATTCTGATGTTTAATTAAAACACAGCTTTTATTCAAATAGGATAAAATATTTTACACAGACGATCACACAAACTACATGTATAAAATAAAATTAACCGCACAAGTTAAATATTAAACATAATATTCCACAGGTAAATGCACACATACCCGGCTATCCACTTGATCTAAAAGAAAACATGATTCATCAGACTAGGCCACCTTATTCCATTGCTGCATGGTCTAGTTCTGATGCTGATGTCTACCTTAAAGGCACTTTCAGTGGTGGATAGGGGTTATCGTGGGCACTCTTACCAGTCTGCGGCTATTCATCCCCATATGCAGCAAACTTTGATGAACTGTTTGTTCTGACAGCATTAATTTCCATAGTAAATAGAGCTACAGTAACTCTGTGTGATCTCACTGTGATTCGCTCTTCATGTGCATCTCTAAGCCTGGGCGCGCTTGTCCCTGACGCTGGTTCACTGGTTGTCCGTTTTTGCAACACTTTTGTTAGATAGTAACCACTGAATACCAGGAACACTCCACAAGACTTGCAATTGACGATTGTTAAATTCATTCAGATCTTTTCACTTCCCCGTTTTTCCTGCCTGTAACACATAAAATCCAAGAACTGACTGTTAACTTGTTGCCTGATATATCCCTCCCCTTAACAGGTGCCATTCTAATGAATTAATCAATGTTATTCACTTCACCTGTCAGTAGTATCAATGTTGTGGCTGATCAGTGTACACATGCATATATAGGTAGCAATTATTGGTAAAAGTTAAAAGTGTCAGTAATAATAAAAAAAGCAAATGAGAGGATCACAAACATGTACAATATTGTGTTGCTCATTACTGCCGAAATGTACAATATTGTGAAATATATGTAAAATGTGTTTAAAATGTGTTTAAATAGTAGGGATGTCATTTGCAATGCAATCTACTAAAATCACCAATGCTATTTTAATTACATTTCTCAGCCCATATACAACTTGCCTATTCTAACTTTAGGTAGGACTGCGTTGTTTTGGTATCTCTGATATATCCTGTGATTCAGATCACCATTGCTGTATGTTTTGTCAGAATATGTTGGTATGAAGAGTCATGGTTTCGACAACATTTTATAAAAAACACCAAAAATAGCACAGATATCAGATGCTTCATTTCTTTATTATTCCTTGCACCATTGTACATGTCACAATGGACTTAAATAAAATAATTTTTATTATTTTCAAATTTAATATAAGCTTTTGAAGATACATGCACAAATAAACTGCACATTCACACATATACACTTTTATGTATATATATATGTACTTTGGCTGAAGATGCAGAACACAAACTTTGGTAAATGAAGTAGAACATACAATATTTTTAAAGAACCACCTGAAAATGTTCCATAAACTGAGTGGTTTATGGAAGCTGAAGGCAACACCCTTCAAGAAGTGACATTAAGAGGTTGATGAATGTAGTCTTATCTCACTCACATGTGTAACCTTCTGTGTCCCCTGGCCTTACCTCTTTCTGCACTCATTTATGAAAATGATTCATTCTTATAGAGCTTGACTTTACTTTGCCTGCAGGCTATATTTCTTTTGGAATTGGGCTTGAAGGATGAGGTTAAACACTTTAGTTCAGTAAAGGTCTTTTAAAGCAAATAATTATATGCAGTTATACCATCATGAGAAGACAAATATTTGTTTTATTGGAAAAGGTCAGATTAATTAATATAAAATAAAGTATTATTGTTAAATTGACTACATTTGGAGCTAGTTGTTATAGAGATTTTGAATTTGCTACATGGATAAAAAAATAAGCAGAACCATTATTTCTGCATTTTCAATTAAAATAATAATAATAGTTATCAATATTATTATTATTATTAATTAATTAATAAGATTCCAACATATTCTGTAAAGCTGTACAGGTTTGGAATTATGATAAAAAAAAAAGAAAACTAAAGCTAATAAAACTAATATAAAAGTAATACCCAATTAAAACAATGCATACAATATAAAATTGTATTGAACATTTTTTTAATGCATTTAATATTGGATTAATATTAGATGTGAACGTTAAACACACTACTCTTGTATGCCACTCCAGTATGCAAATCCAGACCTGTACTGTGTTGCATTTGTACATCATCAATGTTATGTGAATGAGCTATGACTGGTGTATTCCTCTGTTTCTTGTATAAATATTACGTATTGTAAAGTGTATGATTTAGTTGTAGGAGCCAGGCCCGGACTGGCCATCGGGTAAACTGGGTAAATGGCCAGTGGACCATGATATCCATGTGCAAGCACCATCCCTGCTGTGTGCCATTACGGACCAGTGTGGAGATTACAGATCTCCCTCACCGGCCCTTAGGCAGTTGAATGCGGCAGTTGGCAGGTTTAGGGAGAGAGGGGAGGACCGGTTGCTCTCTCGAGGACGGAGCATTGCTGCTGTTACCATGGCAATGCTCCAATCTCACAAAAGTGAACTCTATCCCCAGGAGTTGCTGGCTGAGTTCACTCCCCACCAGGGCTTCACAGGCAAAGTTACCCCTCCCAGGGAAAAGGTAAGAAGGGAGGGGGGATATAACATAATTTTTTTAATTAAAGGAAAAAAAAGAATATATATAATATTTGCCTTAATCTGCCTGCCCCACATACACAATACCTCCCAACATACACACACACACACACACACTGTACCCCTCACACACACATGCTGCACCACTCGCGCACACACTACACCACACACACAGCACCCCACATACACACTGCGTCCATCACACACACACTGCCCCCTCACACCCTCACTACACCCCCACACACACTGCACCCCCACACACACAGCACTCAACACATGCATTGCAATCCCTCACACACACTGCATCCCACAAAAACAGTTTAACCCATCAAACACACTGCAACCTCCCAACATACACACACCCTCATTGTACCCCTCACACACGCTCTGCAAACCACCCCACACACACTGCACCCCTCACACACATGGCAACCCCTCACATACACTGCATCCCACACACACATTGCAACCCCACACACACTGCACCATGTACACATACACACAGCACCCTACACACACATTGCAACCCCTCAAACACACTCCAGCAATCACACACACATTGCACCACTCAAACACACATTGCACCCCTCATACACACTAGGTCTGCTATACACACTCTGTGTCCTCCACACACTAGATCATCTATAATATACATTATAACTGTTATGCACACACTTGCTACATCCTCTATGCACGCTATGCCCCCTATACTTACACACACACACTCTCTCTCACTCTATACAGCCCCTGGCCACACACATTACACCACAAACACAACACAATTAAAACCAACCCATTTACGCAAAACACCACACCACAATCAGCTCACTATACACACAAAATTTTACAAGCAAGCTCCAAACACATACACAATAAGCTTTCCTGGCCCTTTTGTCCTCTGGTATCCCCCTTATGGAGACAACACATATAAGTCACAAGCAAACACACTGCAATCAAGTTAATAAATCTGCTTGTGCGGCGCAGAACAAAAAACAGGGCCCTTTTCTCATACAAGAGCTTTTCAGTAGGGCTCTGCGAATTGAACCATCATGCTCAACCAACATGCTTGAGAGGGGGCCTAGGGTGCTTGTCACTGGCCCTGCCCCTTCTCAGTGGGCAGCTGTGATTCAAAAATGCCTGGGCTGAATTTTTTATCCCAGTCTGGCCCTGGTAGGAGCCCACAATGCAGCAGATGGGCTGAATTTATTTTCCCGGTCTGACCCTACAGGAGCCCACAATAGCATGGTTGCAATATAGATAAGGGTAAGACAAAATTGTGGTTGGGAACGCAGAAGATCAGGTAGCACAGGTTCATATACGGGTACACATGTCAGAGAGGAAATATAGAGCAACTATAGGAGCACAGTATGACTGAGCAAGGAAGGAAAGAAGGAATGTGGTTAAATGGAGGGCAACGTAACAGTGTACGTGTGGTCCTCCTCAAATCACTGCCCATTCACCAAGCTAAAGACTTTTTAGAAGTCAATCTGGAGCTCAAGTCTAAGTCAACCCCTCCAGCAATGTCCCTGCTTCAGTATGTTTTATATTTTCTAGGCTTGTGCATTTGTCCTCAAATCAGTGTAATTTTTCAAAATCCAAATGAACAAATCATTATGTGCAGAAATTTGACTAAAAATCTAATTGCATTATGCATCCAACTTTTTTGGCTAATGATTAAAAAAAAAAAAAAATCTAATAAGGAAAGAATTGGATTTTAAATCTGAATTATTTTTATTATTTCTAAATATAACAAATATGACAATAATAGAAAAATAACTTTTGATACATATTTGTATAGCATCAAAATATTTAATAGCTAAAAGCTGGAGATCAATTAATACACCTTATTGGCATGAAGTAGAGAATCTAATTTTACACCATATAAAGCATATAAGACGAAAGAAAAATGGCAATTTTGGATACAGAAAATATCAGCAGGATGGTGACCACATTACGGATTAGATATTTCTGTATGCGGTCTCTCCCACTCATGCTAGGAAGAAATATTAATAAAGTAGAAAAAAAAAAGAAAAGTTTCCCTCCCTCTTCCACTCCTGCCGATTTTTTTTGACATATTAGTTGGTGTATTGTTGTATGTCTGTTTTTTTTTTTTTTTAAATCAATATTCTGTTAGTTGCAATAATGTACATTTGATATTGTAAAGTGTATTGCTATATATATATTTGTTCCTAAAATTAAATGATAAAAAAAAAAAATATATGGCAAAAAAAATCTAATTGCATTATCAATGAATTTCATGCAACTTGCTATTTAGAAATAATCTATCACGCCATTTGTATTGCTAAGTAAATGATGAGGATTATTAGCCTCTCATCCACTGAGCACCAGGTGAGGAGCAGTGAGCTGTGCTATACACTGGTTCCCCACTTTCGTTCAGATATCTTAACAGTTATCTAAAATATAACGTCTCCTAAAGGTTCCTTACCATACTAGGTGTTAGAAATCAAATAAGGGATGTTAGGCTGATAGATATAGATGTACTTACCAAATGATCCAGCCTTCAATCTCTTTCCCAAAGTTTTGCAAGTTGAGGAAATAAAAATAGGAATAGGTAAGTAGTCATACTGCCTACCTATTCTCACAAGGAATAGAGAAGTAACTTAAAAACTCCCCTGCCCCCATCCAGGGCCGGATTAACATAGGGGCTGATGGAGCTGCAGCTCCAGGCCCAGGCCCATGGAATAGGCCCATTGAAAAAAAAAAAAAAAAAAAAAATTTTTTTTTTACATTTTTTTTTTTTTTTTTTACACACACACTACTCTTAGGTTTGCCACCTGACTGGTATTTTACTGGCACAGCCGGTATTTGAGACTGCCTGGCCGTGCCGGTATTGCAGTAATACTGGCAATACAAATGCAGGTATTTTTCTCAGAATAAGTGGAGATTACTCTGCAATACCAGCACCGGCCAGTAGGGGTCACTGTGTGTGGAGAGAGGCAGGGATAGGAAGTTACAGCATATCCCCATAGACATATAATACCTAGACGCCGCATTGACCTCGGGGGGGCATGAAATGCGGGCACCCGGTGTGGTATTATATGTCTATATATTAGGACTTCTGTCCCTAATTTTTTTAATTTACTTTGCCTTAGTGACAAATCTCACTTTAGTAAATAGTGATGTGATTGTTTGATTTCTCCTATTCTCTTTATGCTATCTCCATGCGGACTTCAAAGTGCAAAAGACAGAGCTCACAATAATAAAGAGTTGTAGATATCTACATTTTATTTTGCACAGTTCCAAAATCCATATTAGTTAAAAATAGGTGAAAAGTAAATACATTACAAATCAGGCAAAGATCCAGTCCCAGTTTAAAACATGTATATTAAGATGATAGATTGTGGGGTTAGTTCACTAAACTTATAATTTTAGCAAACCTAAATCCAAATGCAACGCATAGTTTCAATCTGGAAATTCAAATAATTTCAATGTATTGAGTAAACTTAGTCGATAACGTAAATAACCACAGAGGTCTTAAAGCAGCAAATGTCAGTTAATTTTATTTAATATCCCAGGATTAAACATCATGCTACTGGATCTATACACCCTCCAGGTGGATTTTAAGACTAACCATGTTTACTTTGAGGACCTTGCTCTGCAGATCATAGACATATATATTCTATATATGTCTATGCTACAGATCACACTGTGACCGATCCAAGATGGCGGCCCCGCAGCTCATCAGCGCTAATAGGAAGTAGCAGTCAATGCGGCGTCTAGTATTTTATGTCCATGCATATCCCGGCCTCTCTGTACTACTCACTGATCCGTGGGGACCAGCAACACAGCACAGAGTCCAGAAAGCAGCTCTACAGCTCAGATAAGTGAGGGACGGGGGGGGGAAAGGCAGCAGGGACACATGGGGACACTGAGACACTAGGGGACACATGTGGACACTGAGACACATGTGGACACTGAGACACTAAGGAACATATGGGGACACTGAGACACTAGGAGACACATGGGGACACAGACACTAGGACACATGGGGACACAGACACTGGGAGACCTGGGAACACTGAGACACTTGGGGACACTGAGACACATGGGGATGCTGAGACACATGGGGACGCTGTTTCTCCCAGTGTCCCCCATCCAGTGTCTCAGTGTCCCCAAGTCTCCCAGTGTCTGTGTCCCATGTCTCTGTGTGCCTAGTGTCACCATGTCTAAGTCCACAACTGTCCCCATGTCTCCCAGTGTCCCCAAGTGTCTGTCTCCCAGCCAGTGTCCCCTAGTCTCCCAGTGTCCCCTAGTCTCCCAGTGTCCCATAGTCTCCCAGTGTCTGTGTTCCCATGTCTCTGTGTCCCTAGTGTCTTAGTGTCCCCAAATGTTTCAATGTCCCCATGTCTCCCAGTGTCTGTGTCCCTAGTGTCTGTGTCCCCATTTCTCCCAGTTTCCCTAAATGTCTGTGTCCCCATGTCTCCCAGTGTCCCCGGGTCTCTCAGTGTCCCCGGGTCTCTCAGTGTCCCCAGGTCTCTCAGTGTCCCCATGTCTCTCAGTGTCCTAGTGACATGGGGACCCACTGAGAAACTGGGATAAATTGGGACACTGAGACACTGGGAGACTAGGGGACTGGGCGACATGGGGAAACTGACACTGTGATACATAGGGACACTGAGAGACTTGCGAGACTGAGACACTGGGAGCAATCCATCTATACAGCAGAATCAAACTGTGAGTAGTTTGTTGGTGATTTTACAGAATTTTCTCTGATGTCACTCCTTGTGATTATACAAAGGATTAAGGCTGGTATTTTGTTCCAAGAAAGGTGGCAACCTTAACTACTCTTCACATACTCTTGCTTAAAGTAGCACTATAGGGTCAGGAACGCAATCATGTATTTCTGACCCAATTATGTTAAAACCACCACCCTGCCCCCTTCTTGCCTCCCTAAGTATAGTAAAATATAACTTGTATTCAAGTCTGCAGCTGCTAGCTCTGCCTCTGAACTGACTGTCTGCTGACATCATCAGAAGTGGTGGTCTGAGCAAATTACAATACTTCCCCATAGGATTGTCTGAGACTGTCAACTAGGCAGCTCAGGGGCAGAGCCAGCACAAGTCATAGCCCTGGCCAATCAGCATCTCCACATAAAGATAAATTTAATCAATGCATCTCTATGAGGAAAGTTCAGTGTCTGCATGCCGAGGGTGGAGACACTGAATGGCAGTGCTGCACACTAGGCAGTACTGCCCCAGGAAGCACCTCTACCTGCCATCTAAGGAGTGGCCAGTGGAGTTATTTTCTCTGAAAAGACAGTGTTTACTGCAAAAGGCCTGAATGGAATGATTCTACTAACCAGAACAAATACAATGAGCTGTAGTTGTTCTGGTGACTATAGTGTCCCTTTAAGTTTGGAAGCTTAAGAGGGATGTGTGGGAACAAAACTTGTGTGGACTGGCTGACAATACAATTAGTTTAGGTAATGCAGACATTGGTCTCTCTAACACTTTGGCATGTCCCCATTCATCTACACTCACTACATACACCTTTTATCTGTCTCAGACTATATACCAGGAACTTCTGCCTGCTAGTAAGAAGGTAAGGAGACAAGTGGACCAGCGAGTGCTAGGGGACAGTCCTTAGAAAGCATTGAGTGAGCGCATCATTAGACGCATTTATGTTAAGCTCAGGGTGCTGCCTGCATAGTATGCCCTTAGTTGGGCAGCCTGACATGCATTCATGTCAGGCTGTCCTTCAAATTCTTTGGACAGACATGCCCCCTTTTTGGGCATGTCCTCGCCTTTTGGCAGGTCTGGTCACGTGATTCGCACCAGTGGCCACCCTTTTACCCTGCCCATTGACTGCCTGCTTCACTGGACACTGCTGTTAAGGGTTATGGATTTAATTGAAAGATGAAAGATATAAATTAGAGAGAGATTAGCATAGAGTATGTGTTTTCTTATAGCTGCATCCTATGAGTTTCCCTCCAGCACCATCTCCATCAGATACATGACGCTTGGGAGGTATGATTGTTTTAATGTTTTTGGTCAATAAGATTCCGTAATTAGGCCCATCATAATTGTCAGCACCAGGCCCAGTGTGCTCTTAATCCGGCCCTGCCCCCATCCCTTTACAGTAGGTGAGGGTTCACATTTGGTGCAATGTCAGTTTTTAGTCTTCTCTCTCCCAAAAGCTTACTATTGGGTATGCCAAACACCAAAAAGGACAGTATATGGTAACTTTCTGGGTATTAATATGTTTTGGCAGCTTTGACATCAAGGGAAACTATCAAAATATAGAGATCCTGCCCCCCAATGATCCTTTATATACATAATAATATAATTATAATGATGGCCTCAATTTAATAAGCTTCCCAAATGATCCAAAACTGTTTGAAAAACTTTCTAGAAGCCTTATCTATAGAAGTCATCATTGAAGTCTATGGGATTTTTTGTAGACAAATGATTTGGAAAGTTTAGAAAGCTTATTGAATTGATTCCTATGTTGTATTATATCCTGCTATCAAAATGCTACATTTATTTTGTTTATTAATATAACCACTATTGTGTTACAGCTTCTTAACAATAAAATATTTTACTAGAAATGATTGCTAGATATGTTAGTGTATAAAGCATTATTAAGAATATATCTATTTTAAATTCACTCTTGAATGATAATGTCCCATACGAGGAAAATGTAAGTATCATGTGTAATATAAATACTAAGTGCAACAAATTTGCGTCCATTTTAAATATTATAATATAGTCTAAATCAAGGGTGGCCAAACTTCCTGCAACTTCATTGATTGCAACATTAAGGCTTTTGCCCTCTCCCCCGATCTAAGTTATTTATTCCTCTAAAAGCTCTTTAGTTGAGGAGTTTTATACATGCTTATTCAATTATGAAATTAAATTGTCAGATAATTATTAAAATATGACTTTGGCGTTAAATCCCTTCACAAAAAAATATTGTGTATGCATGTTACTTTCATTTGCATACCATGTAGTCCATAAAGCCTCACTTAGTTACGTATACTTCAGGAACAAATTTCTTTGACCATAGCAAATTCCAGTAATTTAATGTCTGTAAAAGTCCTGACAATGACAGCGTCTTCCCCTCCATCTAAACAATAAAGAAAACTTAAAATGTCATACCCTTCCTGCAGTTTGGGAGAGGAGAGCAGGGAATTCTTTCATAATCCCCTCATGCCTCTTAGCATTACATTAAAATAAGCTGCAAACGGGATTCACCTATATTTCTTTTTTGGTTGACCCGGACCCTAGTTCCTGTAAAACCAGTAATGATAACAAAATAAAAAACAATTGTCCAGCAATCCTCCATGCCCTGTTCCTTCATTCCTTCATTTTTTTTTATTCTTTATTTTTGTAATGCATGTGAAAACAATACGCGCTGACATTGCTACAACAGCGTATGTGAACAAACACAGAGAGAAACATTTACAGAAGTACACAAAATACACTGCTGCTTGGCATGGTTACTCTGCACCATTTTTTGTTTAAGGTATGAGAGACAACTACATTTTTCAACTCGTCTAGGCAAACAGTAGTTGCAAAGTTTCCATGCTGATACAGAGGAACAACCTTCATTACAACTATACATGGAGGTCTGCTAAGTGAATTCCTTATCATCCTGTCTGGGTAGGGGCGATTAGGTGGAAAACCAAAATAATAATGCAAGAATTGGAAAAAAGTGTTGAAATCAAGAACTAAGACTGGTGGGAATATATCTTTAGAGTTTACCACCCCGTGGGACCCCTGTGCCATCAAGCTGACAGTCAGTAACCCCGTTACATTAAACCTGCTTAATTAAAGGAACAGATAGGGACAGAAGCATGTAGGCTGCTGAATGAGATATAAGACAGTGATGGTATGCTAGGCAGGTGTCAAAGTGGCAGTCCCCCAGTGTTCCACTTGCAGTTCAGCCGATGCCCACCACGATCAGGTTACAGCTCCCAGTGGTCTTGTTTATCACCTCCCTGCTGCTGACAGCTGACCAATGTGTTGTGGTTGCTTTGCAGCTTTCAGGATGGTACTGCAGGCAACGCTGGGGAGCTGAAATGGTGTCTCCTGCTAGGAGCCGGGTTCTCAGGTAGGTATTATAAACAGTGCTGGCTGTCAACCTTTTCTGTGCTGCACGGGTCGGCTTCATTCGTCTCCGGCTTCTCTGATGCGATCTTTTTCGTCTTGGGACTGAAACGCCTATTTTGGGGTGGAGCATGTGTAGTTGGTGTCAGGCTGAGTGATGGTGTAGAGTCCTCTGAGCAGACATCCCCAGCTTTCTTGTCAGTTCGCGCAGGCTATCTGCCAATGTTGAAGCTGTTGATGAGGTCCTCCCTTTGGCATGTTGTCTTCGCCATTTTCAATGCGGCCTCCGAGCCCTGGGTCGACACTGCTGCAGGTCAAGGTGCTGGTGTCATCACAATCCTTGGGGTCATAGGGTGGGGACCGGGATCACCCCCACCGGTCCAGAGGGGAGGGAAACAGGGCCAGTTCCACTTAGCCTCGTTCTTCTGACAAGGAACTGGTAGTCATGATAGCAGGGCAGCGGCTGTCCGCCCCACTCACCGCCCGGGTAATCCTCATCTTATGTGACAAGGGACTAAAACACCTTGGCAAGCCTCTACTCGGTACCAGGGTGTCTTCTTACACTGGGCTACAGCTGCCAGTCATCAGGTTTGTATTTAATCCGTGTTTTTGGGCTGATAATATTGCAGGAGCTGCTCAGTTGTGCGACCGTTCAGCATGACGGGCTAGCCCCGCCCCCAAAACTGGTAACATTTTAATCTAATTCAACACCTTTATCAAACCTAATTTCAAAAGTACACTGTGCTAATGAATACCATTTGAGCATGAAAATGAAGCTAGTAGAGTCATCCTCTGATTGACCTCCTCTGACTTTAATCTTGTGATCAATTAAAGAAGAACAATGCACTAAGATTGCTAAACAAACTACTTTTTAAATCTTTAATTTAACAATTTTTTTATCCTCTTTGGACCACTTTTATTAATCTATTTATGACACAACACATGCATGTGAGAAAACATGTATTTTGCTTCCATGTTAATCTTTGCCTTCATTTCAGAAATAGTTATAACAGGTACAGTAGGCTAGCTAAATATTTTAATTTCCCTAATGTTTCAATAAGGGATGAACAAATAAATGAAAAAAAAAAAAAAATGTACAAAGTTTTATCTAAAGTGCTAACTATACATTCCATGTATCAAATAAATATTATGCCAAGATTGGTAATCAACGGGTTAAATATGAAATAGAGATATCCAATATTATGTAAAAATGTTTCCTAAAACGTGCGTTCTAATCTGGTCTAAACTTGCTCATTGCTTGGATGTCATTTCTTGTTTATGTAGTCTTGTTACATATGTGATAATATCTAAAGCAAATAGTTGCTTTAAGATTAGAGCCCTCTCTTATTATTTGCATAGAGATGTTTTATCACCTGTACATTTTACTAATCACTTATTACAACTTTTCCCTAACAAAAGATCTTTAAGGTTTTTTTAGATGACATGTCTAGTGTAAAGAGTATATTGTATTTTCCCATATATGTATTTCCGTATTTCAGTTAACATATTTACTTTAGTGATAAACTGTATATATCTAAAAATATATATGCATGAAATGTTTATTTTTCTGGTACATAGTTTAACATGACATATGTATTCACATGTTTATTGTAGTTTATATAAAAAGGGGCTTCAATCCTACCTCACAGAGAAGGTGATATAGATCTTGAAAAATATTCAAGTTTTTTTAAAAGCTTACTATTAAGAAAAAGTTTTTATCCCATAAAATTACATAGAATGAAAATATATATCCTACATTTTGTGGCATGTACTCACCTCCCTCGAGCCGTGCAGTCCTCCTCCTGCCGCGTGGTCCGACCGCACCACACAGCCGTGCGGCATATTGTAGCTAGCAGTCCTCCTACCTTCCTCCAGCCCCACAGCCCTATCATGGTTTCTTGTTAGATCCTCGTTTAGTGCTCCTAAAGATTTTCTTTTGATTTCCTGTGTTTGACCTCAGCTTCGTGATTGACTTGTGGTTTCTGGTATCCTGACCTCAGGGCCGGTGCAAGGAATTCTGCTGCCTTAGGCAAAGATCCATTTTGCTGCCCCCTCATGTGTCACATGTTTATTCACTGAACACCAAACAGAACTTTTCACAGTTTTTTGTTATTAATGATTTATTAGATATACCCCCAAAGATAATATGCTTTTATTTTTGCGGCATGTTTTTCTGCAAGCCCCTAGTCTGTGCCAGGTAATTCTCCAATCAGAGGTTTCTTATGGAGACAAAGCCTCTGTGCTGAAGCCGCAATTGTGCGCATGCACATTCAGTCACAGCTTTCCTATGTTTTCCACTGAGCTCTTGTTCAGCTTATTGAGAAAGGTTGAGGGCATGCACACACTAGTACAGCCAGTCTGCCTCTTCTGTTAGCTCAGTGGAACTAAAGGAAGTGGAAGAAAGCCTTCCTGGCTGCCTGAGTGACAGACAAGGAGTATTTTTTTTGCCCCTAATTATAAAAGGGACGATTTCTATTAAAATGGGCACTTTTTAGAATCTGCCAAGAAACTGACAGACATCAGACATTTACAACATTTTAGCAAGCTTAAATACTTTATGTATTTGAATTATTCCTCCCTCTTAGCAAAACTTGTGTTTATACACTCACTTTTGACAAGAGACTCACGTTTCCTCAGTTTTTTCCTTTACTTAGTCTCCAGCTCTTCTTACTCTTCTCTACTTAATCTTTCCAGTCTGTCACTGCTTTTGTTTTTTCTTTTTAGAGTCTCTTACTTTTTTTCACAGTGTTCCCTGAGCGTTTTCCCCCCAAATGAGTCTTTTCATTAAGTGGTGGATTGAAAGGGAGGCTGAAATAGACAAGTTTGAAAAGTCTCAATTTCACCTTGGTCGAAAAGGTTTGACATACATTGTAAGTTTTTCGAGACTTATCAAATCACTGTTTAGCGAATGGACCATAACGTGTCTGCCTGCTCGATTTTTTTCTTTTTTTAGTGAGACAGGCACATAGTAAAAGACTGGGACCAGGTCTGGATTAACATAGGGGCCGATAAAGCTGCAACTCCAGTCCCTTGCCCATGAAAGAGGCCCATTGATTAAAAAATATATATATATATACATACATATATATATATATATATATATATATATATATATATATATATATATATAACATATCAAAAAATTACCGGCACTCATGGGTTTCTCTCATCCAATTTATTGTAGGTAAGTACTGCTAGGTCAACGTTTCAGCTCCCGGTCGGAGCTTTTATCAGGACACCAAAGGCATTTAACATGACAAAAAACAAACATATATAGGGCATCTAAAGCATGAAAACCAATAGACACTCACCTTATCAGCTGAATTCTGTTCACCCTGATTTTCGGCGTGCACTCGGCGCAACTGCGCATGTCTATGATCGGCATGAACTTCCGCGTCATGTGATCGGGAGGTCGGGCTTACATCTAGGGAGTGTCAAAGTATCTTAGCAACTGCTCATACATTCAGCTTAGGTTGCTACTGTGTTACCAGATACCCTCTCTGATTCTAACACTCCGATAGGTAGTACTAGCCGAAAAACCTGATAAACAGAAAAGCTATCCCATCACACATATTAAAATCCGAATACAATTATTTACACATATCTCCTGTCTATGCAATATAGAGCAACTACCATACACAATAATAAATGTACGGCCCCCATGTACGCCAATACGTTTATGTTCGATTTTGAATAAAAGTATATACTAACACAGTATCAGGAGCAAATAGTTCGGTATTATCGCTTCATTGACGATATTTTAATCCTTTGGAAGGGCACATTTGAAGAAGCGAACACATTTGTTGCATACATCAATAATTTGCCCACATCGATAAAAGTGACCTCATGTATTGATCATAAAAGTGTCCAATTCCTGGATCTAGAACTACCAGTCATCAATCATAAGCTGGAGTTCAAACTCTATACTAAACCGACTGACCGCAACACCATTTTACATTTCGACAGTTTCCACCCACAACATCTAAAAAAACCTTTCCCACTCTCTCAGTTCTTAAGGGTACACAGAAACAACTCCCAGGAAGAACAACGGGAGGAACAACTGAGGACGATGTACTTAAAATTTATGAAGAGGGGATACAGGCGACCGGTACTGGAAAAAGCGTTGAGACAAGCAAGAGAACAACATCAGAAGGGAAACAATTCCCCGAAAGAATTAACCAACCGAATAGTTTTTCCAATGAAACTACACTCTGCAAGCAAAGAAATCACTGAATCTGTCACCCGAAACTGGAACATCTTGCGACAAGATCCGACACTTCCAAAGGAACTGATAACTAAGCCAATGTTTTGTTATAAGAGCAATAAGAACTTAAGAGACCTATTGGTTAAAACAGATCCTATCCACTGTTATAACCCTTCTACAAAAGGGAAAGTAAATAATGGCTGTGTCAGATGTTTAGGATGTGTAACCTGTGGGCATATAATTCCCTCTAAGACACTGTCTCATCCTCATACAGGTAAAATCTATAAAATTGCCCACAGGATACATTGTCGCACAGAATTTGTTATATATAAACTCACATGTCTTTGTGGACTGAGTTATATAGGAAAGACAGAGACAGCATTGTGCGAGAGGATTAGGGGCCACAGATCGAGTATCCGACTCGCCTATCGTGATGGCAGATCGGACAAACCTGTGGCCCGACATTTCTTGGAAAAACAACATCTACTCTCTGCTTTACGCTGTGTGGCATTAGATCATGTGCCTATCAGCTAGAGGTGGGGATAGAGGGAGACTCCTCCTACAAAGAGAAACCTATTGGATAATGGAACTTGATACTATTTCCCCTAAAGGTTTAAACGAAAAATGTTCCTTTATCTCTTTTTTGTAAATAATCCTTTACTTTTGGTTCAATATTATCCTCTTTTTTGGATATATACGTCCTTTCTTTTCCAGTATATGGGAGAAGGAATACTTCTGAGGGTCACTCTTGGGAGTGACCTTTGGGAATTATTCCTTAAAAATATGTTTTTTTAAATATTTTTTAATAAAGTTTTGTGGAAAATTCCTCTTCTATATAAAGATTATATGCACCTAATAATGTTGATAACTATGACTGTAGACACTCACCTAGTTCTATCTGAAACATGGTTGTATGGAATTTTGTATTTCCTGATGAACACCCTTTCCTTCCCTACCTATCTATCCTCTAGGGGTAGAACAATAATAATATTTGGCATGTATATTAAGCACATACACTCATTGACACGTATGCACGTTTTATATACTTTTTCCCTTTAAATATCGCTACTGATCACTAAGGGAATATCCCTTTATAATATATCATATATGTAAATATTGAACACCTCTTTATAATACGTTACACATGTAAATATTGATTATATATCACTTTGGGTCATTACATAATATAGGCACCTAGAGACCAGTGTATGTGTATCTGCACTTTCTTTTGACATAATACACGCTTATTTTAACTTTTTGTAATATACCTGTACATAGTGTGCTTTTTTCACAGAATTTACACTTTATTTTTTACACTTTTATGTCATTTCCTTATTATTATCATTAATTATTGTGTATGGTAGTTGCTCTATATTGCATAGACAGGAGATATGTGTAAATAATTGTATTCAGATTTTAATATGTGTGATGGGATAGCTTTTCTGTTTATCAGGTTTTTCGACTAGTACTACCTATCGGAGTGTTAGAACCCGATGTCATCGAGAGGATGGTTTCATTTCAGAAGGGAGACATTCTCCTGAGGGTAGCTGGTAACACAGTAGCAACCTAAGCTGAATGTATGACCGGTTGCTAAGATACTGTGACGCTCCCTAGATGTAAGCCCGACCTCAGTTCATGCCGATCATAGACATGCGCAGTTGCGCCGAGTGCACGCCGAAAATCAGGGTGAACAGAATTCAGCTGATAAGGTGAGTGTCTATTGTTTTTCATGCTTTAGATGCCCTTTATATGTTTGTTTTTTGTCATGTTAAATGCCTTTGGTGTCCTGATGAAAGCTCCGACCGGGAGCTGAAACGTTGACCTAGCAGTACTTACCTACAATAAATTGGATGAGAGAAACCCATGAGTGCCGGTAATTTTTTGATATTTTATGAATTTGGAATTGGGCACCTGGTACCATTTGCTATAGTTGGAGTGCAAGAGTTTTCTATTTTGTATATATATATATATATATATATATATATATATATATATATATATATATATATATATTTATTTATTTATTTTTTACACTACTCGTGGTATTTTACTGGCACAGCCAGTATTTGAGGATGCTTGGCCGGAGCCGATATTGAAGTCATACTAGCAATACAAATGCTGGTATTTTTCTCAGTATAAACAGAGATTACGATGCAATACCAGCACTGGCCAGTAAAGGTCGTTGTGTGTGTGTGGAGAGAGGCAAGGATAGGAAGTTCCAGCAAATCCCTCCCTGCCTATCTCTTATCACAGATCCGCAGGGGAGCAGCTATAGAGAGTCCAGACAGCAACTACAACCCTGCAGATACCTCCTACAGCTCAGGGAAGTGAGGAATGGGGGAAAGGCTGCAAGGAGACATGGGGACACTGGGAGATATGGGGACACTAAGGCACCAAGGGACATTGGGAGACATTATGACACAGACACTTGGGGACACTGAGACACTTGGGGACACTGAGACACGGAGTGATGAAGGCACTGGGAGACATGGGGCACTGGGAGACTAGGGGACACTAAGACACTGGGCAACATGGGAACACAGGGAGACATGGGGACACTGATGCATAGGGACACTGCAACAGTGGGAGACTTAGCAACCCTAACTACTTTTCACATACTCTTGCTTAGGTATGGAAACTTAAGAAGGATGTATGGGAACAACACTTGTGTGGACTGGCTGACAATGAAATTAGTTAAGGTAATGCTGACTTTGGTCTGTCTAACACTGTGGCATGTTCCCTTTCTTCTACACTCACTAAATACACCTTTTCTCTGCCCCAGACTATATACCAGGAGCTTCTGCCTGCTAGTAAGAAGGTAAGGAGACAAGTGGACCAGCGAGTGCTAGGTGACAGTCCTTAGAAAGCGTTGATCGAGCACATCTTTAGACAAATTTATGCCAAGCTCAGGGTGCTGTCTGCATAGTATGCCCTTAGTTGACCAGCTTTCATGATTGGCAGGCAGCCTGATATGCATTCATGCCAGGCTGGCCTTCCAATTCTTTGGGCAGACATGCTCCCTTTTTGAGCATGTTTGCCCCTTTTGGCAGGTTACGTGATTTGCGTCAGTGGCACACCCTTTTACAGCACCCATTGACTTCCTGCTTCACTGGACACTGCTAATAGAGGTTATGGATTAGCACAGGGTATGTGTTTTCTTGTAGCTGCTGTTTAATTTCCCTCCAGCACCATCTCCATCAGATACATGACGCTTGGGAGTGTTTTAGTGTTTTTGGTCGATAAGATTCTGTAGTTAGGCCCATAATAATTGTCAGCACCAGGCCCACTGGGTTTTTAATCTGGCCCTGACTGGGGCAACAGGGAATAGAGACCTATCTACATAAATACATTGCCTAATACATACTATACATCCATACACCCACACTGCCTATTACATTTTACACACACACTGCCAAATACATACACACACAAACTGCCTTATACACACACTGTCTAATACATAAACACACAGCTACATTATACGTAACATACACACACACAAGCTGCCAGCACATGCACACACATGTACACTGCCAAATACACACATAGACATACTGCTGAATACATACATACATAAACACACACAAACTGCCTAATACACACACACAGTGCCTCACACACACAAACTGCTTTTTAGATACATACTCACACACACTGCCTTATACATGCATTGAAATATATTATGATTATACATGTAATACATACATAAACCAACATATATAAACTGTCTCACTTTCACTGCCCAATACATACACTCACACAAACTGTCTAATAGACACACACTGCCTGATATATACACTTACTCACAGACACATACACACGCACACACACACACACCCTGACACCTATATACACACAGCAGAGGATTCGAGGACTCGAGGGGCTTGAGGACTCGAAGGAGCCCATTCAGTGAGTTTGGTGAGTCTGTGGTCCATCCCACAAGCCGTTCAGGAACTGGACACAGGGCAGCTCTGATCTGGCACTGGACAGGCTGTCTAGATTGGAGGTAGAATATTGGGAGGAGCAGGGGCAAGCTGGGGAGGTAGAGTTAGAATATTTGGGGCTGGTAATGGTGAAGTAAGGGGCGGAGTCGATGTATTGTGGGCGGACAGAGGTGGAGTTTGTATAACATCAAAGTAAAATTACCATAAGGAGATGAGTGCAGGAGCAGAGAGGGGCGGGCGCTGGCAGGTCTGTCAAAGTTGAGGCAAGGTTTCTGTGAGTGCAGCATGTTCTCAGCTGATCCAAAGTGTTATAGACCCTGCGGGAGTCCCCTCCTCGAGAGCGCCCTAGGCCACTGCCTTACTGGCCTAATGGAAGTGCCGGCCCTGCCTGACCTTGGCTTCGTATTTGACTTGTGATTTCTGGTAACCTGACCGACTTTGTCTTGACTCTGTGTCTGTTAGTACAGATTGTGCATTATATGGGTATTTAATCTTGCAAACCCTTTTACAAAACAATGTAACTGAAATACATTACAGACACATATAGGCTTTTACATTTTCATGAAGGTTTATTACAAGTACCCTTTAGCATAACATTTTATTATTTTTATATGTATCTATTTTTGTCACAACTAAAGTATGAGATAAACATGGTAATTCTGCTAATATTTTAGATCCAGCAAGAAAAGGTATACCAGTGTTACCTCTAAAAAAAAAATTTCCATCTAATATTGCTATGAATAATTAGGAAAGTAATATTGTGAAAATTGCTGGTGCATGACCTTTAAACCTTAGCAACAGGCACAAGAATCTTTGTTTTAACAGAATGTATAGGGATTTAGATTTTGTTGACTTCTTTATTCTAGGGCAGAGACCAGAGAATTATCAGCAGCTGACAATGAGTGGTGACTGGTTTTTATTATTGCCTGCAACTTTGTGTTGCTACTGTTACATTTTTGCAGTCAGTAACCAGTCACTACACACTAACTGTAGTGACTGGCATTCTAACAACTGGATGGTAAAAAGTAGAGACAAGGCTGTAAACGTACCCTTAGCTGGTTATAATGTGTGCTTATGTAAACCCAGTAATCCATTCTGTTTCAGTCTACTGATGCAGCATTTTCCACTAATTAAGAATGCACGGAATCCAACAAAACCAGGCAAACTGAAGGTAAAAGCATAGAAAAAGTGCTATTCACCAAACACTGATTAGTAAATATTTAATAAAAAATCTGGAGTTTTTAAGCTGGTTGTTCATGATTTCCCAATTTGAATAATCAACAAATGAAACAATGATGGGAACTAAATCCACAAACATTAATATAACAAAATTGTACAATAAATGAAAAGAAAAAAACAACTCAATTAGCAGAAACCTGTCCCTCAAAAACTCCCCTTTTACCTGCAAAATATATTGATCACCTTTTATAGAAGTAAACATTCTATTATTTAGTTCACGTGGTTATCAGAAGCAGTGATCCTCAAACATCAGTAGATAAGACATTTGTTTGTGTCTAGATCCTCATTAAGATGATATTCGTTTGGTAAGACCAGGCTTAGATGCACTGTGCATCTTGACATCATAGGTGGTCATCTTGTTTATTCTAATGAATAGGTCTGCTCCAATACCTAGTAAAATATCCCACTGACCGTGGTGTTTTTCCTGGGATCTTCTCAAGTAGATGTCAATAATATTTTTTTTGGACAGATGACTGAATAATTAAAAAAACATCTGTAACATGATTTCATATTTTTCAGTTTACATAAGTCATTTGCCAGTAATTTTCATCTCTAAAAGTATTGTACGTTAAACTTTAAAAACACAAAGTACAATCATTTCCATCCAAGTAAATTAAATGAGACAAAAATTGCAGAAATGGCAGTTTTGTTTTAACATTTTATTCAATGATATCCAGTACCTTAGTTTCTGGTCTCATAATTCAAAAGTATTACTTGTTGAAAAAGCATTAACAAGAAATAAAATAACCATTAGGGTACAATGGGATGAACTATCTATGTATTTAATCTTAACTATGTTTAAAATGAAGAGGGTTTTCTTCCCATAGCCAATTTATAGCTTGAAAGGTATAATCTTTAAGAACATACTACTTGGAAATATAAGGAGAATTTAGATCTTCTTATCAAAATCACTATCAGTTTAAATTGACAGAAAGGTTGTATATTTAATGAAAGTTGTGTTCTCTTTCTTAACTGCTAGTTCAACAGATATAGCCAGTAGACACTTCTGTGTTATCTCACAAAGTTATCAGTGATATTACAGCATTAGGAAGGCTTTATGGTAAAGTGACAAGAAGTGTGAGCTTCTCAACTGCCATGTAATTATCCCATGTTCGAGATGTGCCAAAAAATGTTAGTCTTGATGGACGACTTATAAACTGAAAATGAAGAAGAAAAAAAAAAACGATGTTTGAACTAGGATTATCTATTGCAGCCCTTTTAAAGGATTAGAATTGCAGTTGCACTTTTTACATGAAAGTAAAAACTTCCTCCTGGAACGATTATCATTCTCCCAAAGGTACCAATAAAAATGTTTAGGGAAGTTGAAATATGTATCTTCTTTCTTTATTCTTTTTTTTTTTTTTTTTTTTTTTTTAATCTGTTATCAAATGAGGCTACTATTGATTCATTTACAAATGTTGTATTACAAATGACATACTTTCAATTGCTATATAGTTTGGACTATTTCAACCTCTTGGTGTAAAATCACATTTGCATCTGTAATTCACAGTACACAATAGATGTAAAGTCTAACATTAGATTTATAGTTACATACCAAATTAAGAGATGAGTTAATTCTGTATAATAGAAATATGTGTCAAAAATGAGTGCAAATATTTGACTGATTTATTAGTGCATGTAAAAACTAGTGCAAGCAAGAAAAAATATTTACGCATGTATTTCTTTTAAAAGATCTGTGAGATTTACTAGTCTGACTTGGGGTATCAGGAAGCAGCTTTAATGTCCAACATAACATTTTTTTCTGGAATAAAGCCTTCAAAGTAGCAATGGTTATAGATCTGCCAAACCAGTCCTATGTTTATCAGTGGGAAACTGAGAATCCACTGTCACTTCTTTACCAACAGAGAGATTACTCACACCTTATCAGATAGTCAATTTGGAGGCTTTGCTGCAGCTTGTAAAAGTATCACAGCATTGGAACCAGTTCTTCCCATAGAGACTAATGGGATCCATTAGCGACCAGCTGTCTAGTAGTGAAAGCCAGTTATTCCCCTGTAGCAGCTTGTGAAATTGGCAGACATTAAACAGCTCGTACTTAAAATAAAATTAGCAACCAGCATTTGAACAAGTAACAGCGATTCAGTAAAATTAGCAACAGATATGAAGATGAGCCATGGTATAGAATACAAAAAAGGTTCAGGAACTCCTAGGTTCAGAACAGGCAATGTTATTGGAACCCACAGCAACGTTTCAACCTTTACATAGTTACATAGTGACATAGCTGAAAAGAGACTTGCGCCCATCAAGTTCAGCCTTCCTCACATATGTTTTTGCTGTTGATCCAACAAGCTTCACAAAGACGGTAAAGGTTGAAACGTTGCTGTGGGTTTCAATAAAATTGCCTTTTCTGAACCTAGGAGTGCCTGAACCTTTTTTGTATTCTATACCATTGCCATTGGAACCTGGTGCTTGGTTCTGGTTTAGTTGCACCCTGGCTTAGATTGATGGGATTGAGTGCAGTTTCCTATGTATGTTGTAAAGGAATGAAGATGAGCCATGACAGGTGAAGGATTTATGGTGTAAATGTATTCAACTTCCATGCGCAAATTGCTTAGTCTATTTACTAAATACCACTTGCTATCTCTATTCCTATGTAGCCATGAATCATCTTTCTTCCTATCAATCATCTTTTTTTTTTACATCATGGGCAGATCTCCAAGTCACAAATCAGAATAACTTGCTGGAGTTGTTTGCTTCGTAATTAGTCTATATTGTGGTTCGGAAAGAGTGAATTCTGGTGCACAGCTCAAACTCAGACAATTGTAGTTCATATCAAAACAAATCTCCAAGTCTACTCAAAATAATAGGTGGTAAATGATTATTGTTTGCAATTACCACACCTTACTGCTGACAATTGGATATTACAATTTATATCACTTCCCATATGTTTCTATGCAGAAAAATATATGATTGTTGTAATACAATAGTTAAACAGAAGACATTACATTTGATACTTTTTTCTGTTTTATTACAAATGCAGAATTGTAATGGAACAGCATATGTTATAAATTTAAGTATTTAACCAGGAAAGGTACATTTACATTACTCTGGTGTTCAAGTAAGTCCTGGGGATGTTACCATAGCCCAACATCCAGGGGTTGAGGGCTGAATCAACCCTGCTGGGATTTGGACCTTTGACCCAAGGGTTGAACTAATGATGCATTATGTCACTGAGCTATCTCACATATATATATACGAGGTTACCAAGGAGACTTTATAACCTGAATGAGAAAAGCCCACAAATATATATATATATATATATATATATATATATATATATATATATATATATATATATATATATATATATATATATATATATATATATATATATATATATATATATATTTATATTTGTGGGCTTTTCTCATTCAGGTTATAAAGTCTCCTTGGTAACCTCGTGGACCTCTGCTTCAGCTCTTTGCTCCAAAATTCCAAAATTCCGGAAACTTTGCGAACAAAAGTATAGTATTCAACATTTTGTTCGGTTACTTGCTTGTTTGTTTTTCCAAGGTGGTCCTAGTCATACTCAGATTTAAAGAATTATTCTTAGTCATCATGCATGTCACTGGCACTGGTTACGCTATGCACCATATTAATAGTTTAGAAAAGTGAGTACACCCTTAAGTGGAAATGTCCAAATTGGGCCCAATTAGCCATTTTCCCTCCCGGTGTCATGTGACTCATTTGTGTTACAAGGTCTCAGGTGTGAATGAGGAGCAGATGTGTTAAATTTGGTGTTATTGCTCTCACACTCTCATACTGGTCACTGGAAGTTCAACATGGCACCTCATGGCAAAGAACTCTCTGAGGACATAAAGATGGCCTAGGCTATAAGAAGATTGTCAAGACCCTGAAACTGAGCTGCAGCATGGTGGGCAAGATCATACAGCAGTTTCACTCAGAATAGGCCTTGCCATGGTCGACCAAAGAAGTTAGGTGCACATGCTCAGCGTCATATCCAGAGGTTGTCTTTGTGAAATAGACATATGAGTGCACCAGCATTTCTGCAGAGGTTGAAAGGTTGGGGGTTCAGCCTGTCAGTGCTCAATCATACTCCGCACACTGCATCAAATTGGTCTGCATGGCTGTCGTCTCAGAAGGAACCCTTTTCTAAAGATGATGTACAAGAAAGCTTGTCAACAGTTGGCTGAAGACAAGCAGACTAAGGACATGGATTACTGGAGCCGTGCCCTGTGGTCCAATGAGACCAAGATAAACTTATTTGGTTCAGATGGTGTCAAGCGTGTGCGGCGGCAACCAGGTGAGGAGAACAAAGACAAGTGTGTCTTGCCTACAGTCAAGCAAGGTGGTGGGAGTGTCATAGTCTGGGGCTGCATGAGTGGAGCTACAGTTCATTGAGGGAACCATGAATGCCAAAATGTACTGTGACATACTGAAGCTGACCATGATCCCCTCCCTTCAGAGACTGGGCTGCAGGACAGCATTCCAACATGATACCCCAAACAAACCTCCAAGAGGACCACTGCCTTGCCTAAGAAACTGAAGGTAAAGGTGATGGACTGGCCAAGCATGTCTCCAGACCTAAACCCTATTCAGCCTCTGTGGGGCATCCTCAAACAGAAGGTGGGGGAGCGCACGACTCCAGCTCCGTGAAGTCGTCATGGAGAAAAGGAAGAGGACTCTAGTGGCAACCTTTGAAGCTCTGGTGAACTCCATGCCCGTGAGGGTTAAGGCAGTGCTGGAAAATAATGGTGGCCACACAAAATATTGACAATTTGTACATTTCCACGTAGGGGTGTACTCACTTTTGTTGCCAACGGTTTAGACATTAATGGCTATGTGTTGAATTATTTTGAGGGGACAGTTGTAATGGAGCTTCCTGTACCCCAGTTGGGTACCTCTGCCTACGGATGCTCCTAATGCTCACAGAGGACTCCAAGCACTCCACCAGACACCATCAGCACTGCAGTCCCCACGTCCAGCGTTACAGCTTGGCTGGGAACTCACCATCCTCCACCCACCCTGGACCAAACACCAGGATCCAGATCCAGAACCTCTCCTACCTCAGAGAGCGTAGCAGGAACAGCTCTTAAAAGAGCTAGTGATTATAATCCCAGGGGAGTATGGTGATATAGCAATCCCTATGGTAGATACATACTTTTCACCCACACATGAGACAAGGCTCTATGTTGAGGGTAAAACAGGAACTCAATTTTATTGGAGCCACACTGGCCTTTTTATGCATGTTTCCCAACAAGGGTGACACCCACGTGGATCTTGTTGGGCACAAGGACACAAGCTAACAAACCAATAAAAACAGTAATTAAATTTATGACACTCCCATAACAAGCATACAATCCCTCCCCTCTGTCTGTGAGATAATTGGATCAGATACTGTATTAATCCATAAGTCTCAGTCTCATAAGTACACCAAAACACAACATATCCCCATCCCCATCTTACATCCCCTGATAGCCCTGATCTGGGTGAACAACATATCCAAAAATCACCCAGATCAGGGGTTCAGAAATTTTATGGAAGTCATAGTTTTGCCCAGGCGCAAGCATGGTCCCATGCCCAAAACAGTTCCATAGAATAGCAGCTAAGTGCCGCTTGAGGACCAACCGGGAACCACAAGGTTTTCATGCCAAAAATAGTTCAAGGGCAATCGCGGCTAAGTCCCCCTGAAGTCTATTCACGGTTTTGGTCCATGCGAACAAGATGGCCGTGTTCGAATGTCGAATGGCGGCCACTTCGACTGTTTGGGAGTTTGAAGTGCCACTTGAAAAGTTCGAACTGTGGCCATAAAAATCCAAAAAGGCACAAACAGTGATTTAAGCCAAGTTTTATCACAGGGGCCATAGTCACAGGGTAGGAGGCTGGCAAACAGGCCCCTCTAAAAAACAGTGGTAGGGTCACTTTCGCCACAACAGTAAATTTACATTGTTATACAGGCTATACACTTGCTACTTTACATTGTAGCAGAGTGTCATTTTCAGTGTTGTCACATGAAAAAATATAATAAAATATTTACAAAAATGTGAGGGGTGTGCTCACTTTTGTGAGATACTTTATATATATATATATATATATATATATATATATATATATATATATATATATATATATACAAAAATTATGGGAGTTGCACTCCAGCTTTCCCTCAGTGTTTTGCCCGGTGCTCAGCTGCACAAGTATACAATATATGAAAAAAGCTAGCACTCAAGGACTTCAGTAGGTAAAAAGTAAAAACCTTTTATTCCAGTGTGTCAAAAAACAGGGTCGACGTTTCAGTCCACCGTTGTGAACTTTCCTCAGGACATAAAATACATTGTACAATGTTCAACTTAAATAAGGAAACTAACTTACCAAACCACCTCCACCTGTGTGCTGGCGTGATCCGCTCCCCTCTGCGCATGCGTGGCAATCCGCTCAACCCCTTCCGGTATCAAAGTGCATCTAAATCCGTCACCATGGAAACTGGTAAATAGATCGTGAAAACAGCGATCTGTTTAAACTTGCCCATATGTTTACTTGGCAAGTAATCAATGTGAATATTCCAGCTAGATATTAATAGCTAAAGAGACATGCCTGCACCCAGTGAGGTTATAAATAGCCTTCAAAATCGATCGTAAATATATGAAGGCATATAGAAATATATGTGTAAAGGCATATTAATAGCATGCCAAGTGTAAAGATCCGTGTAAATAGCTATGGTATAAACACATATTGCAATATTTGTGGTAAAGTGTACTATGCTAAAAATAAGGGTAGCTATAAAATTACCCGGAGATATGTGAAAGCAAACGTGATAAACTGTGCTCAAAAGTGTGAAAACCATGATGTTGTAGTGACATCTTAAAGTGACATGTGCAAAAAAAGACAGGCATAGTATATATTCTATGTGTGTATGCATGGACAAGAGTAGTGATTTAAAGTGGCTTATGCATGGGAACAAAGAAGCATGATCCATATTCTATCTAATAAGTGTATCATAGAAGGGGGAGACATATGGCTCATTCCGAGGGGCGGTGTGACAAAGCAGTGTGACATAGCAAACTACATCTAACTATAAGGAAAAAAATATTATTAATAAAAATTATTATGTTAAAAAACAAATGGTTGCCTAACACACATCTGAGTGAGTCCAAAGATCCTAGGTTGTAGTCAAAGTCCTAATTATTGCATGTTTTTTTTTCGGACAAGCTTATCCATATATGGGAGCTTTTTTAGATAAATAATTATTTAATACATATCTGTATGAAAAAGATCCTAAGTTGTGGTCAGCATCCTTATTATTAAGTGAGATTTTTTTATAAACTAGCTTATCCCCATATAGGGGCTGACTTCTATGATACACTTATTAGATAGAATATGGATCATGCTTCTTTGTTCCCATTCATAAGCCACTTTAAATCACTACTCTTGTCCATACACATAAAATATATACTATGCCTGTCTTTTTTTGCACATGTCACTTTAAGATGTCACGACAACATCAGGGTTTTCACACTTTTGAGCACAGTTTATCACGTTTGCTTTCACATATCTCCGGGTAATTTTATAGCTACCCTTATTATTAGCATAGTACACTTTACCACAAATATTGCGATATGTGTTTATACCATAGCTATTTACACGGATCTTTACACTTGGCATGCTATTAATATGCCTTTACACATATATTTCTATATGCCTTCATATATTTACGATCAATTTTGAAGGCTATTTATAACCTCACTGGGTGCAAGCATGTCTCTTTAGCTATTAATATCTAGCTGGAATATTCACATTGATTACTTGCCAAGTAAACATATGGGCAAGTTTAAACAGATCGCTGTTTTCACGATCTATTTACTAGTTTCCATGGTGACGGATTTAGATGCACTTTGATACCGGAAGGGGTTGAGCGGATTGCCACGCATGCGCAGAGGGGAGCGGATCACGCCAGCACACAGGTGGAGGTGGTTTGGTAAGCTAGTTTCCTTATTTAAGTTGAACATTGTACAATGTATTTTATGTCCTGAGGAAAGTTCACAACGGTGGACTGAAACGTCGACCCTGTTTTTTGACACACTGGAATAAAAGGTTTTTACTTTTTACCTACTGAAGTCCTTGAGTGCTAGCTTTTTTCAGATATTATATATATATATATATATATATATATATATATATATATATACGTTTAGTTCTACTGGTTTTATTACATTTTAACAAATGCAATAAAACAGTCAAACACATTTTCTATAATTCACATGCATGTACAGTTTGATTTCAATGGTCCTAAACTGCAATAACAAAGATGTCATTTTTTAATCGTAGTTGTTGTAGATAAACACACGGTTATTATACGTTGAATCCCAGTGCTCACTCATGCCAGGTTTTGCAATGCTTGTGAGAACACGTCTTTTCACAAGCCCCTTGACAAATACAGGGCTTGCCAAGACTTTGTTTCGGTATGGTCACAGTTAAGACATGAAGCTTTCAGGTATTTTGTGAGTGCATCAATCTGTCAGATGTGTCACTTGACTGAATATATCTTTCTATCTGTTACCACTTGCTAATTAGGAATTTGAGGGCTAATTGTCATAAATCCCAAGTTGAAATGTGCACTCAGATGTTCCTTTCTGAAATGCAAGAAAAAAACTCTTAAATTCAGATGATAATTTTGAAAAATATATTTGCTCATAGTAATATTGTGATGGTTTGGCTCTTTAATAAGTTATGAATAAACATACTGTAAAATGTCATGTTGCTCTAGGCATAAATAGTTGGCATTCTATAATTGCAATGGCGAGTGAACACACAGTGCAGCAAGAAAACAGTATGCAAAACTAAATACACTTAGTATTTGTCAGTTCCTGACAGTGGCCAGTTCTACTCAGCGAATTTGATACAGGATGATATAAACTGTATGAATAGATAGAATCCTTGCTCTTAATAAGGTTAACTAGAAATGGAAAATATGTTATTTTTGCTTATAGGAGAAAATATACTAACATTTTTGTGGTGCTGAGATATACCATGTTTTAAACAGTATTAGTTCCCAAAACTAATAACAGTATCAGGTTGAAATCAGTAAATATTGATTTGAAAATTCAGGATTAAAAGGGCATTATGTCTTCTTTTTTCAAGAGTCATAGGACCCAATCAGGATTTCCTTTGGGACTCAAGACATCGCTATTTCATTTTGCTGGTTTTATGCAGTTATTCTCATAAAACTTACATTTTTTTTAATTGACTTACCTGCTTTCCTACCCTTCTGAACATCATGGGATAAGCAATAATGTTCAGTTAAGTAAATACCAAATGGCCTATTTTATTTAGCCATTTTAGCTATGCTGCTTGGGGACCAAGTCATGTAAAAATTTAATTTTGCTACACTTTTTTCAACCATTTTTTTTTTCAGTGACATTTGGCAAATTGAAAATGGCTTTTAAAAAATCTGGCTACAATAATAGAATTTTGACTAAAGCTTTTTAGAATTTAGAATTGTTTTTCCAAATAAGCAATTGTATTCTAAATTTTACAATTATTTTAAAATGTAATTAATTGCTAAAAATTCTAAGATGTGTTTAAAGTGTACATCAATAATAATCAAAAATTAATATAGCACCAATAGTCAATATGACACCAGAAACAAAAAAATAAATAAATTTATGTTTTGATTGAATAAACCAAAATCTTTTTACAACTACCCAGAGTCTGAGAGAGCTATCCCTGACATGGTACCTATGGGAGGGAGCATAAGTAGGAGGAGATCCTTGGATAGCCCTCCAAATATCCAAGGGGAGGCACCCAAAGGCGATTATACTACCATCTGTTTTGTGAGTGTATTTCTAGCTTTATTACACTATGTTTTCTTGTATTTTTGTTGTTGTTGCAGATCAGTCAGCGGTATTCCTATTGTATTGTATATGTTTGCTGTTTCATAGGGTGACATTTGCTGGGATACCCCTAGGGGAAAGCTGTATTAAACTAAATTGTAAAAGATAAGTGCATTTATTCAACAACTAACACTGTGGGTGAGGTTGTGGGTTTGTTTCTATACACCATAGTGTAATTTGTGACTGCGGAGTGATGATATAAATGACTTAGAACCACTCATTAGAGGCACCAGAAATGCTTAATGCAGTCGTTTTGTGCCCTAGCAGACTGAGCAGTGTAAACAATGCCTTATCCGAGAAAATGTAGTGTATACTTGTAAATGGATCCCCTGTACTCTGACTGAGTATATCCGTTGAAGTCTCCCAGGTCCCAAAGTGAAGCAGTGATTATAACTCTGAGCTACCCCAAACATCAGTCTAGACTTGATGAAGGGTGCAAAATGAAATGGTTTATTATGGCTCAGTGGCCAGCTTATTTACACAGACCCTCAGCAAGGGGTCTCCAGCAGTAACGTAAGTGTCTGGGAGATAATTTAGTGTACTTTGCTTAAACTAATTATCTCCCAGGCACTAGAGTTACAAATCATAAAACATAAAATATTAAAAATACATATAAACACATATTGTAACCCCCACAAATATTATATCCCTGGATAGCCTGGATATGAGCGCCCAAGTTGTCCAAATAGCGCTCCGGTCCCACGAACACAGCCGAATCGCCACCGGCGTAAAATCTTGACCGACAGCACACGTGACGTCTACCCAAATTAGTTCCAGAGAAATAGTTGAAGCGGTCGGTCATATTCGGGAGTTCCAATACGAACAATCTGCAGAACAGTTCCCCTGGCTCATAGGTAGCGATTGTTCACCTTGTTCGTGCGAACAATCCTACCAAACAGCGCTCTCCTGGCTTGTCGTAGAAAGAAGCAGGCCTTCGTGTGATTTTACAGGTTTTCTTGAGGTTGAGTGTCCGATTTATAGTTCCCGACACTAGAAGACCAAGTACCGCTGCCTGCATTCGTGTGACAAGATGGCCACCATTTTCTCAAGCACGTGTTCTTCGGTTATACGTATGGCGCCCACACAGGGAGAGCACTTAAGTCTGTTGTTTCTTTGTAGTTAATGAGCCAGAGGGGTGATTGGTGTTCAGTAGATTGTAACTGCCAAACTGGGAAAATGTATTTCTGTTCAGGAAACTATATACCACGAACCAGGGGGGAAATGTCTTGCGAACAGAAGGGAAAATAGTGAGTTTGGCACAATGTATATGGCCCATAGTCGGTGGACAGGAGGTCAGCTTCTACACTCCCTTCAGGAGTTTGTGGCAAATTTTCAGGGTAATGAGCGTTTCTCACAATACTTTGTTTAATTAAGCACTAAGTGTCTGTAGTGAAGAGGAAGGGAACAGCAAACATTTAATGTGGTGGATCTCACAATCTCCACAAAACAAGTACGAAAGCAAGAAAATAAAAGGTTGCATCAAAAATATAGTAAATGATATATACAACAGACAAAAATGCATTTGATAATCAGCATATAAAAACTTTAAGAACAAATAAAACCAATAACTTTTTGTTTTGTTACAGTTTTTTATAAACTTGTTATGAAATAGAAATAAATCTTTTTGGATTACACATCTATTGGTTACCTTTTGGGAATTACTAACTGCAGTGTCTAAACCTCCAGACTATTTGTCCCTGGTAGGGACAATATCACTAATGACTGTATAGTAGAACACTTCCATTGCTCCAGATACTGTAAGTAGTATTTTTGTGCATTTATTGTGGTCCTATTACCTCCTGGAACTAAAAAAAAAAAGACAGGGAATTGTCCATAACACCTGCCTTCTCATTAAGCTGCATTGGAAAGTCTGTAATTAGATTTTCAGAGAAAGTTTGGGCTGAGGAAGAAACGGAGGGCTTACAAAAAGTTTCAGACCAGAGATCTGCAGCTTTTGCAAGTTGCTTTTAGATATATCCCCATGAATGCATGTTTTTACTGGGGTTATATTTACTAAACACTGATATTTTTTGGGTATTTAAGCAATTTAGTGTTCCTTTTTTTAGCGAAGACTCTCCGCCAAACACATTACTTTCAGTTATCATATTGGATATGATTTCTATGAGATTTTTGGCGTGAAGTTCATTAAGGTGCTGTGTGTGTTTTGCTTGTGTATAGCAGGATTTATATATATATATATATATATATATATATATATATATATATATATATCTGGAAGATAACAACACACATACAGTGTTGACGCTAAACTCAACAAAATGATCCCAAATATAAATAAAAATATAGACAAGTGCTAAAGTTAGTTTTGCCTATACCTGAATAAATCAATTCATCTGGAAAATAAATGACTTCCTGGACAAAACTAATGTATTTGGGTGTGGATTAAAATGAGTCTGCTTCATATGAATCAATTCATTTGTGGACAAAACTACATTCCAAGGATTGGTCCGTAAATTTCTGTATCAATTTGAATATAGAAAACTGTATATATAAAGTTTAACTCATGATCCACAAAAAATGTGAAATACCACCTGTAAATCAGTTAATCAAATTATTGACTGCAAACACTTCAGGACACAAGGACCATATCCTACAAAAAAGTATGAGTTTGTAAACCACAATTCATTTGGTCTTAATTTTGTAGCACAAGTTAAAGAAAAGGAAATACAGTTTTGGGGTCATATCTTATTTATGGAAAATGAAATATGTGTAGTAAGACCTTTCTCTCTTCAACAAATTGCAACACCTATATTGAATATAATAGTACTAAGGAAATTATTTTAAAGATCGGACTAAGATAATTGAGAAGTTTCATGATATAAACTATTCCTAGGAACTTTTGGAAAGAAAAGAAAATGAAATTGGTAAAATGAAATAATGCTATAAATAAACAGGAAATAAGTAAATAACGATAAAAACTTGAGTTGCTATTTTAAATTATATTAGAGCTAGTAATATTCAAAGGCTGTGAGAAAATGTTGCCCTTTTATCCTTCAGGCTAATTAAATATATTTTATAAAATGTATTATATAATAGATTATTGCTTTCTCTTATGTTTTTTTTTTTTTTGACTGGTATCCAAATTTGATAATTGCCCTGGTACTGTAAATGTTTATATGCTATTTTTAACCCCTTCACGACGGGTGACGGACGAGGTCCGTCATCCTGGGGATGCCCTTAACGACGGGTGACGGACCTCGTCCGTCACGCGGTAAAATTAACCCCAGATCGCCGCAATCGCGGCGATCGTGGGGTTAATGGTGCTCCGGTCTGCCTCTGCATTAGAGGCAGACCGGGAGCACCGGATCGGGCTGTCCCAGCTCATGTGCCCGCTCTGACAGCATGTCAGAGCGGGCACATGTGCTCTGTATACTCACCTCCGCCTCCCTGCACTTCCGGGTTCACTGTGAAGTGCAGGGAGCCGGATCAGTGATGATCCTGCCCCCTGGTGTTAAAAAAAAAGTTAAATTAAAATCCCACCCCCCTTTACCCATATTAATTAAAAATTAACCCCTTCCCTGCCAATTGATCACTGACTACAGTGATCAATTGGCAGGGATTACATTTTAATATGATCTGATTTTTTTTTTTAACCCCTGAGGGTTAATTCTTTTTTTTTTTAACCCTCAGGGGTTAAATTTATTTTATTAATTAATTTAAATATTTTAAAATTATAAATTTAGCTAGCTGGGGAGGGTGGAAGTTAGTGGGGAATTGGGGGATTTAGTGTTAGGCTAACTAGGGGTTAACGTTAAAAAAAGTTTTAAAATAAGCTTTAAAAAGTAAAAAAATTAAGTAAAAAAAAAGTTTTAATAACGTTTAAGTAAAAAATAAAAAAAAAATAAACCCTTTACCCAGTCCAAATAAAAATTAACCCCTTACCTGCCAGTCTATCACTGCCTACAGTGATCAAAATACAGATCACAGTATTATACTGTGATCTAATTTTTTTTAACCCCTGACGATTAACTTTTATTTATTTTTTAACCCTCATGGGTTAAATTAATTTAATTAACTAATTTAAATATTGTATAATTAAATATTTTGCTAGCTGGGGTGGGTGGGAGTTATGGGAAAATGGGGAATTTACTGTTAGTGCTGCTTACTGCTAGTTAGGGGTTAACGGTAAAAGAAAAAGCTTAGAAAAATGTTAAATCTGTAAAAAAAAAGTTTTACGAAAGTTTAGGAAACTTTAAAAAAATGAATAAGCAAAACAAAAGTTTAAAAAATAGTTTTAAAAAGTAAAAAAAGTTTTAAAAAGTTACAAAATTAATTTAATAACGCTCATTACCACTACACCTGGTACAAGCTAGCGGAAAAATGATCCCACGCTAAGGTTCAAAATATGCCTTTTGAAATACCCTGGGATGTCTTCTTTAAGAAATGGTATGGCTTTATGGGGTATTTGGATTATATAGCCTGGTAAAATACTCTAAAATGGGACATGGGCACAGCGTAAAAATTTAAAGTTTGAAAAAAAATGGAATGACTGTGTCCCAAATGTGCCCCTCCGATGTCCACATATACCTGGCAAAGGTACATACGGGGGTATTTTTGTACTCAGCCGACATAGCTGAGCAACATATAAAGTATTATAGAGTGGTGGTACACATAAGGTTTGCAAAATATACTGTGCAAACTCACTTTGTGTGTCAAAAAGGCAGAAAAAACGCTTATTACCACTACACCTGGTACAAGCTAGCGGAAAAATGATCCCACACTAATTTTCAAAATATGCCTTTTGAAATACCCTGGGATGTCTTCTTTAAGAAATGGTATGGCTTTATGGGGTATTTGGATTATATAGCCTGGTAAAATACTCTAAAATGGGACATGGGCACAGCGTAAAAATTTAAAGTTTGAAAAAAAATGGAATGGCTGTGTCCCAAATGTGCCCCTCCGATGTCCACATATACCTGGCAAAGGTACATACGGGGGTATTTTTGTACTCAGCCGACATAGCTGAGCAACATATAAAGTATTATAGAGTGGTGGTACACATAAGGTTTGCAAAATATACTGTGCAAACTCACTTTGTGTGTCAAAAAGGCAGAAAAAACGCTTATTACCACTACACCTGGTACAAGCTAGCGGAAAAATTATCCCACGCTAAGGTTCAAAATATGCCTTTTGAAATACCCTGGGGTGTCTACTTTAAGAAATGGTAGGCCTTTGTGGGGTAGTTTGAATTTAAAACTTACGAAGATGCTTGGAAATTGCACATAGGCCCAGCGTCAAAATTCAAAGTTCTGTAAAAACTGATATGGCTTGGTCTCCAATATGCCACTGTAGCTTCACAAAATAGTGCCAAAGACATTCATTGGGGATGTCTTTTTACTCAGAAGACTTAGCTGAGCATAATTTGGGGGGTTTGAACTTAGTGGCACATATGAAATATACAAAATGCCCAGCAAAAATGCAATCCGTATGTAAAAAATGCACAAAATTATTTTTTACCACATACTTTGGCATGTAATGGTAAAAAAATGGGGGCATGTTAAGGCACAATATGCACCTTATGAGATACCCTGGAGTGTCTACTTTTACAAATGGTAGGCCTTTGTGGGGGTTTTTGAACAGTCAAACTGTTATAATACCCCAAATGCAAGCATAGGCTCATTAAATCCGTCTCTCAAAATTCTACTGTGAATACTGAAAAGGACAGGTCTCCTGTATGGCACTGTAGCTTCACGAAATAGTGCCATAGACATACAATGGGGGTGTCCTTTTACTCAGAAGACTTAGCTGAGCATAATTTGGGGGGTTTGAACTTAGTGGCACATATGAAATATACAAAATGCCCAGCAAAACTGCAATCCGTATGTAAAAAATGCACAAAATTATTTTTTACCACATACTTTGGCATGTAATGGTAAAAAAATGGGGGCATGTTAAGGCACAATATGCACCTTATGAGATACCCTGGAGTGTCTACTTTTACAAATGGTAGGCCTTTGTGGGGGTTTTTGAACAGTCAAACTGTTATAATACCCCAAATGGAAGCATAGGCTCATTAAATCCGTCTCTCAAAATTCTACTGTGAATACTGAAAAGGACAGGTCTCCTGTATGGCACTGTAGCTTCACGAAATAGTGCCATAGACATACAATGGGGGTGTCCTTTTACTCAGAAGACTTAGCTGAGCATAATTTGGGGGGTTTGAACTTAGTGGCACATATGAAATATACAAAATGCCCAGCAAAAATGCAATCCGTATGTAAAAAATGCACAAAATTATTTTTTACCACATACTTTGGCATGTAATGGTAAAAAAATGGGGGCATGTTAAGGCACAATATGCACCTTATGAGATACCCTGGAGTGTCTACTTTTACAAATGGTAGGCCTTTGTTGGGGTTTTTGAACAGTCAAACTGTTATAATACCCCAAATGGAAGCATAGGCTCATTAAATCCGTCTCTCAAAATTCTACTGTGAATACTGAAAAGGACAGGTCTCCTATATGGCACTGTAGCTTCACAAAATAGTGCCAAAGACATACAATGGGGGTACCGTTGTACTCAGCAGAAGTAACTGAACACATAATAAAACTTTGTACAGGAATAGCACACACCAACTTTACAAAATACACATGAGAAGTTCTTTGTTATACGTTTGTGTGCGAAAACCCCCCCAAAACACAATTTTACTCCAATATTTAGCAGAGGTTGGCGGTAAAATGGCTACGTAGAAAGTGTCAAAACAACCTTAGGTAAATAGCCTGTGATGTCTACTTTATATAAATATATACTTTTGTGTGGCAATTTTGTTTTCTTTTATGGCTATTAAGCTTACAAGACAAACATACCAAATTCTAAAATCGCTCCACATTAAAATTTTATTTTACTCCTTGTGCTTTGTGACCTGTAACCAGGGGTGTATCCTGGTTTTGTGCTGCCCTAGGCAGGACAAAACTCAGGCGCCCCCCTCACCCCCACCCAACCCTTCCCCCGCCACCCCCACCCAACCCTTCCCCCGCCACCCCCACCCAACCCTTCCCCCGCCTTCTAAATACACACACACTGACAGATACGCATCCATTAGCTAACTGTTAGCTAATGGATGCGTATCTGTCAGTGTGTGTGTGTGAGTGTATGAGTGTGTCTGTGTGTGAGTGTGTCTGTGTGTGAGTGTGTCTGTGTGTGAGTGTGTCTGTGTGTGAGTGTGTCTGTGTGTGAGTGTGTCTGTGTGTGAGTGTGTCTGTTAGTGAGTGTGTCTGTTAGTGTGTGTATGTCAGTGTGTGTGAGTGTCTGTTAGTGAGTGTGTGAGTGTGTCTGTTAGCTGCTAACAGACACACTCACACACACACTAACAGACACACTCACTCACATTAACTCATTTTTTTTTTTAAATTTACCCCCCCAGCCTCCTTACCTTTGGGAATGCTGGGGGGGGTTCTCCCTCTCCCTGGGGTCTAGTGGGGCTGCCGGTCGGGCTGCTGGGCTGGTTGCTGGCGAGGGAGCACTTCCTCTGAGCTATCTGCTCAGCTCCCTCGCGCGCCGCAGAGTGAGGCTGGGAGGCGGAGCCGGAATATGACGTCATATTCCGGCTCCCAGCCTCACTCTGCGGCGCGCGAGGGAGCTGAGCAGATAGCTCAGAGGAAGTGCTCCCTCGCCAGCCGCCCGCCCGCCCAGGAACCAGCCCAGGATGTCTGTTAGCCGCAAGGCTAACAAGGCATTTGCCCTGGGCGTTTGGGGGCGGCTTTTTTTGCCGCCCCCTGGAAAATGCCGCCCAAGGCAAATGCCTTGTTTGCCTCGCGGCAAATACGCCCCTGCCTGTAACTACCAAAAAAAACTTAAAATCCCAGACACATTATATATTCTGTAAATCAGAACAAATAAATGAATTTATTTTTAATTACTTTCCTTAACCTGCACTAATTATGCACACATTATGATTGCAAAAACTGTAAAAAAAAACCAACATTTTTCATTTTTTTTGCATTTTTCTGTATTTTTTTTATAATAAGTAAGCATTTATATATATATATGTTATATCAAATTAAAGCCCTTTCTGTCCTTTAAAAAACAGTATATAATATGTGTCGGTGCAATAAATGAGAGAGATGCAAATTGCAGTTGAACGCAAACAGCAAGAAAATGCAAAAATTGCTTGTGTCATTAAGCGTAAGTCAAGCTTCTGAAGCTCTGTCCTTAAGGGGTTAAGTGCTCTGTTTATGTTTTTATTTACCTATTGCCATACTCCCTAAAAATATTTTTATGTCACCATTCTTTCTTCCATTTATGTTTTCAATAAACATTGTTAAACTTAAGATTCATTATTTAGGTATTATTCATTATAAACAAATAAATTACATATTTGTGAAAAGGTTATTCAGACTTAGTAGTCGTTAGTAATCATACTTGTAATATTTTTAAGAAGGAAACCTGTAAATACAGGAATAGCATTTCGTCCATAATCATAGTCAAGAAGACAAGGAGAAAAAAGATACAAGCAAACCATGTTCCGCATGAAGCTAGCCACAAGAATGTCAAAGATCTTAAAACAAAGGTTATGCCCCAGGAAGGGCTTTTGAATATTTAACTTAGCTCGCCCTTGGTTGCATTATTTGTTATACTTTTTAAAAGGGACACTCTGGACCCCTAAAGCACTTTAGCTTTCTGAAATGCTTTAAACTGCCTGGCTTTCAAGCAAACAACTGGTGCTGTTACTTGCTGGTTGTTTAGCTCAGTAAAGCTAAATTCAGGAGCTAGGCAATTGCCCAGGTTACCTGCCTAATGCTGCTAGGCCATGAAAGCCACAGAAAAAAGGACAACATGCAAGCCTGGCTTTTGGGGAGTCCAGGAACTGACTGCCCAATACAAAGCAATTGGGAAGTCTGTGATTGGACAGCCACAAAATGTCAGGGCTGGGGAAGTAGGGGAGGACTTGCAAAGGCCACAAACATGAGAACTGCAGCTTAAGATATATAAAACCTTTAAAAGATCCTTCCTATTGCTCTTCTTAAATTCCAAGATAGCTCTAAAAAATAATGATCACGCTTGTATTCACACATAGGTTTTTGAAAGAAATGTGTAATCAACAAAATGCTAATACTATTTTTCTTGTCTATGTGCGATTGGACAAGGTTTTATAGAAGGGAATTGTTTTTTTTTCCTGTCAAAATCATATTTTATACTTACCGAATACAATACCCAAGTGCACTCACTGATCCACTGAACAGCAACTTGAAATCGCACAGATTCTATTAGTTTGTTTTTTTAAACACCTAATCTAGGCGAAAATAATGGAAAAATATTCCATATGAGGCTCTCTGCAGTACAAGGCTAAATAGGGCCCTGGGATAAGGCACCTGTAACAGGGAGGGATGCAAAACCAAAGGGTTTGCATAGACACCCAAATATATAAATGAAACCAGGGGCTGCACTCACCTGAACATGCATAAAGCATAAACTCTAACAGCCTGTCTGCTCTTATGAGATTAACCCACTCACTTGGGGAAAATAAAACCATCTGGGCTTAAGTGGATTAGTCTCATAAGAGCAAAACTGAACCCCCATTATTTTTGCCTAGATTAGGTGTTTAAAAAAATAAAATAAAATAAATAAATAATACAATTTGTGAGCTTTGAAGTTGCTGTTTAGTGGATGAGTCAGTGCGCTAGCTCTTGTGTATTGTTAATTTATGTATGTCCAGGTGAGTGCAGCCCCCCTGGTTTCATACTTACAAAATATGCAAGTTACAAGTGTAATCTTCTATAGTGTGTACAGATATTATATTCTCATTAAATTCAATGACACATATATGTACTTCTGAATGAGTCTGTTATGGATCTAGCTCTCCCTCACACTACTTTTGGTTATTCTCGCTGGAATAGGGATTATGTGAGTATCCACAAGTATGCTTTCCACCAATAGGTGCGTGTCATCTACAATGTTACGTGGAATGCAACATGCTGCAAAAACAAAGTGAACATTATTGAGTTTGAATTGTAAGGCTCCCTGGCATGATCTAGACATGATCTAGACCAGGGGTAGGCAACCTTCAGCACTCCAGATGTTGTGGACTGCATCCCCCACAATGCTCTTACATCCATAATGCTAGCAAAGCATCATGGGAGGTGTAGTCCAAAACATCTGGAGTGCCGAAGGTTGCCTATGCCTGACCTAGACAGAGATCTCCCAAATATATTTTTGGTCTTACTCTGGCCCTTATTGTACTATATCTCAGCTTAGGTACGAGGATTACTCATGTGAATTATCTGCCATGTTCTACATCCTCACCTGTGGGATCAATATACATTTTCTGACAAGTACTTTCAACTTTAGGCATGTAAACTTTAAGGTTGACTAGGTGTACATACTAATGCAAAAGTCAACCTCCAGTCAGCATGCCATCAGTACCTAAGTCAGAACCCAGAATGAGGTGATGTCCAAAAGACAAATCTAGGGATCATATGAAAGGATCCTGATCCCAAGAAATGCAGGGCACAGGGCAAATGGTGATGGACATTATTTTGGGGTCAATGCCATCTTTGATGAAGACTTATAGGTAGAAGGTGTTTCCAAGTGTGAGGAAACAGTGGACTGGTACAGTCTGGTCTTACACGTTAAATTGTCCAGTGTATGGTACACTCATATTTACCAAGTCCACCTCTCCCTTTGATGAAGGGTTTTTGGTTTCACAGAAGCATTCCTGGCAGCAGCAACAACATTGTTTGCATTTAGGATATCAAAGGGAGACATGGTGTGCAGTTAGATTTAGTTTTAAGGCTATATGTGACCACTATAGTGACTGTGATTTGTTGTTGATATATGTAGTTATGTTTCGCATATAAAGGGGTATTTAAATGTATTTTGTTGGTGCTAATGGGCTCAATATTTCTGGCATGTGAAATATGGTGCATGAATTTGAACTTGGATTTTTTCACATTATTATCTCAAAAAACAGCACTGTTGGTGTTTCCATGAACTCACTGAATCCAAAGCATGGTCTGAAAAGGAATATTAATAATATAAATTGTAGTAAATTGACAGAAATTAATCATGGTCAGTACTTGATAGAAGCCTTGTGGAATATTTAATTTGTGCATTAGTTTAAAGGGTTACTTAGAGAGTGAGCAGAGACAAACTCTCCAACTTACAGTCTCTGTCTGCAAGGGAGAAGCTAATTATGTCTTTTGCTAGTGTTGCAATGCTGACAATGGATGCCTTTTTTGCATATAATTGACATTTGTGCAAAGTACCAGAGGTACACAAGTGTACATATCTCTGTATACAAGTGCAAATATCTCCCTATGTACTCTGTTTCAAGCACATACAGACGACTACCACAATGACTACCTTTACAAGCAGAATTGTTTAAGGTGGTCGGAGTAACACTGGTAAAAATGTGTCACTCCCTATTTAGTGACCACAGCAAAAACTTTGTTTGATTGTTTTTTTTGTTTTTTTTCTTATGGACATTAAACTAAGCAATACTGATGAAGATTTATCGTGACAAAGGAGATGTTCTTTTTTGGGCTAATTGCTAAAGGTTGAGAGACATTCTGCTGGTTTTCATGGCGCTCCTCTTTTTTCGCCACTTTGCCCCAGGATTGCAACTGTTTTTGCTGTGATAAATCTCCAATATTTCTAATAAGTGTACTCTCCCATCTTAGTATCAGTATCAATATTGGATATTTTCAATTTGCTTATGTATGAATTTCTTTGAGCTTAGATGTGCAAAAGAAAGAAAATTCAATGATAAGGCTTTTTCTTGTAAGAACTTTTTTTTGCATTGTAATCAATACATAAAAATGACTGAATATCCAAAAGGAAAATAACTTTAAGGGGTTTAGCACTATTAGCATAATTATTATAATAAAGAATTACTGCTTCAAGGCAAATATACAACTGTGAACTGCAGAGAGGCTGTTTCTGGGAAATTGCCTTAAACCCAGTGAATTACAAACAGGTGACAGTGCAATGTATGTCTTTTCTGAATAGGCGGAAGAAACTATTAACTATGTAAAAGTACAGGTGCATATTCTTGGGAAACTCTAAAATCTCGGATTCACACATTATTTAAAGAGACATAATATATGCATGCTTACACAAGTGAAAACAAATGAAGACCATATTTACAGTTGAACTATGAGTGCTTATCACTGCATAATTACAAAAAGTAGTTTCATGTACTTTGGGGAATGTTATAGTATTGGCAATAAACAGAAACTGACCCCCATTTCCAAAATAAAAAATGTACTCATGTTTAAAAATCCTGAGAACATATTACATACTCAGGCAAATGCTGCAGATAGCAGATCTCTCTTTGATCAATGCAATGTGGGAGGAAACAGGGTACTCTCTGCACCGTATCAATTATAATAACAAATATATAAATATATAAATATAGAGGAAAAACCTAAGAGACCATTCTCATGGAGAGTGACCACTAGATTAAAATTCTTAGTCCAATCTAGAAAAAGGTCTTAAAAGAAAATAACAAAAACTGTATTAATAATACTGAGGTAAACCATAATGTATAACCGGGTAGACCAAAGGCAACAGTTAGGAGAGGTGCTAGATAATGCCTAGATAATATGTACTATATCAGGTCAGAAAAGTGTATTAGCAAAATAGGATAAATAAGCAATAATGAATGACAGCCTGATCCTACCTAATTGCTGTTACCAGCTAATGGAAGTGAAACCCAACTCTGGCCTAGTATAGAAAGACAAAAGTCCAATAGTAGGCAGAAAAGGCAGCAAACAATTCCTAAACATAGTTAACAGGAACAGCTACAGAGTTGTAAAGGGAGAAAATTGTATGACAAGGGTAGCAGTAAATAAGTAACTACTATATTGACAAAATCAATAATACAAGTAAAAACTTTCAGAAAAGTAAATCAAGTAAGATCCTCTCTAAATACTGAAGAGACAGAAATGGGGCATCCCTATTGATAAACCCTATAACTCCTGGAAACACCTTCAAGGGTCTTCTATATAAATGCTGAATCTGAAGTGACAATCATGTAATCCTATAATGCTACCTCCGTATCAAAAATAGAAACAAAAGTCTAGGTGACCCCATTGGTTAAGGCACAGGGTGTGGGAGCTCTGTTAAGCCCCTATCCTAGACCTTTACCTCTCCTTCTCATTATTACTTTTAAAAACAAATATATTCTAATGTAATATGTTATAAATTTATATGTATAGAGTATATTTCTAGTGCTATCTCTGACTCTGATAAAAGTAGATTTTTTAAATTTAATCTCATACCTCTACGTACAATCTCCTGATGCCAGCAAAATGAAGGGTATCATTACACACCTTCCAATTATCTCTATTTTGGAGGGACAGTCCATATGTTGAGCCAACGTAAAACAAAACAATAAGTGGTAGACCATGCATAATACTATGGGTCAAACCCGTGTTATAAAATACCCCTATAGTAAAGCATATATATATATATATGCATACACATACTTTCTCACAATTTGAGCAAATAATGGTTCAATTTTCAAAATACCTCAAGAAAAGTAGATACGAGACAAATAATAGTGCAGTATGTCATATCAATGTTAGATACTCAATAGATGGTTTAGAGAACTAACTCACACTTTGCTGAACTGTTCAGGGCTCTGCTCTATAGCAATTGGAGTACAATTCCCATCTCTGGATATACAAAGATTCTCTTAAGTATATGCAGTAGTATTTCAATGTATGGAAAATAAAACGGAAAAAGATTTTGATGGTTGTCTTGAAAAAAGTCCAAGTCGGACTGAAACATTGACTGTACCTTTGAACAAATTAAAGGGACACTCCAGGCACCCAGACCACTTCTGCTCATTGGAGTGGTCTGGGTGCCAACTCCCACTACCCTTAACCCTGCAACTGTAATTATTGCAGTTTTTCATTAACTCCACCTCTAGTGGCTGTCTATTAGACAGCCACTAGAGGTCACTTCCTATTTTCTAGCACAGGTTTCCTGTGCTAGAGCGTCGCTGGACGTCCTCACGCTGTGTGAGGACCTCCAGCGTCGCTCAAAACCCCATAGGAAAGCATTGAAATGATTTTTCAATGCTTTCCTATGGGGAGACGTAATGCGCATGCGCTGCATTTCCGCGCATGCGCATCAGGTCTCCTCGGCCGGTGGGCGAGATTAGTCTCGCCCACCGGCCGACGTAATCACAAGGAGGAGCGTCGCGGAGGCGGAGACAGCGGCGAGGGACATCGCCGCTGTCCCAGGTAAGTCACTGAAGGGGTTTTCACCCCTTCAGTAACCAGGCATTGGGGGGTGGTAGGGAGAGGGACCCTCCAGTGCCAGAAAAACTGATCGTTTTTCTGGCACTGGAGTTTCCCTTTAAGGGCATGTTGCACAAGACTACAAGCCCTCTGAGTGCATTTATCCAGGATGTTGTATTGAGGCAAGAAATAGAACCAAGGCAAGAACAGGACAGGAATGTGAGTGCCAAGCCCATGTTGGAGATAATTTATAATTTAGCATATATTTTTTACATAAATATAAAAAATTATCTTTTATTTTATGAGCTGCCACACTTATTTTCTCTGCCATATTTTCTCATCCATACACCGTGTCACCATATAGAGTTGTAATAAGTGGAATGTACTGTATGCTGTTTGTGTCACCCAAACATATGTATCTATGCCTTTATGCACTTTGAGGATTTTATATGTTTATGGATTTTTTTCAATGTATGATTTTAAACATATGCTTTTAATTTGTCTACATTACAATTATTTACATTATTTACCTATCTGAAAAGTTTTTTGGATAGAGCAAACCTATGCCAGCTTTGTAATATAGTATTTTACATATTCCTTTTCATTATTGCCAACTTTTAAATTGAAAAATAAGGTCCAGCCCAAGACACGCGCCACCTTTGAGTGTCTCGAACATCTCTACACACGCCTGTGAGTAGTCGCATTAATATGTCTCCGCAACAACCCTTTTTCTGTGATGTGGAGTACAAAGACGTCTCTTCCCGTGCTGCGGACCAGAGACTTTTACTTAGTGACTGTTAGCCACCTATATTTACTGGGACACTTTAAGGATACTTATACTTCTGAGTAATCCCTGCTGGGAGAAGCGCTTTAAGTATGGTATTGCTGCCCCCAATTGACTTTTATTGATATGTTGTGCTTTTAACTATTGACTTAATATATTTTATACTTCTAAATAAAGTAAATTGTTAAATATATTTTAAGTCCTATTTTATTGTTTTGCTGCTGACTCTATGCCACGGGCTCCTGGAGAAGCCTGATAGCTAGCCTCCTGCACAAGTACTATGGGCCATACACAAAGATCCTGTTCGGGAGTTAAAGCTCCCCAGCTGCCATTAGTAGCTTTCCCTGGGTTCCCCTTGTTAGGCACTTTCCCTTCATGAGAATGGAACCGAACGCTGGCTCTCTGGCGGCTGTTCGAATGAACCAAACCCACGAATAGTCCTCAGCGATACTTAGCCGAGACCGCTATGGAACTAATTTCAGCATGACGACTTTGTTGGTTCCCGGTCACCTCAGTGGGACTTAGCTGTGAATGTTATGGAACTGTTTTTAGCATGAGATGACTGTGTGGTTCCCAGACAACTTGGTTCGCGGTTTTGAACCACTTTCAAATCCGCCAGGAGAGCGCTTTTTGGAGGGAAGGTGTCTGAGAATAAGGGGAACAAAGGCTACCAGAGACCTAGACGGAGCATCCAAAACACCAAACGCCTTGAAACTGTTTTGGAAATTGAATCACGTGTGCAGCTGGTCAGAACTTTAACACAGTGGCATTTCCCCTACACTGCATGGATCTGAGCGCTGTTTGGAGAACTTGGGCTCTTAGATCAGGTTGATTTGGGGATGTATTATTTGTGGGGTAATTTTATGTTTTTATAATGTTTTGGGCATTTGTATGTTTTATATTTTTATGTTTGTAGGGGGGCTGAAGCACTAGTGTGTCCCAGAGGAGAGCTAGGAAGTGAGCGTGAGCGTGATGGGGGTACCAGTTGGGGTGCCAGGCGGTCTGTCACAGGGATTATACCACCAAGGCTGTATAATACCAGAGCAAGTTCTTACTCTTTAAATTATAAGTAGGATACCTTTTTTATAATAATATATTTATACTTACATACTATGCTATCAAAATCATTTTTCTACTTTATTCTCTATATATTAGAATTCTACTGAATATACCTCAGGGAATCTTCATATATCCTGAGGTGGGGATTGTACAATCCAAGCGTTGTACAGCAGAGTTCTGATTAGCTCAGTATAGTGTAAGTTAGTTCTCTAACCATCTATTTAATTTCTAAAACTGATGTGACATATTGCACTATTATGTGTCTCATCTTCTTTTCTTGAGGTTTTTTTTTTTTAAATGTAACCATTATTCACTCAAATAGTAAGAAAGTATGTATATAAACTTTACTTTAAGGGCATTTTATAACACAGGTTTGACAGATACTATTTGGTGCGGTCTACCACTTCTTGTTTTGTTTTATGTTGTATTTTACACAATGTTTTGGTAATCCTTGTTGATCTACTGCTGCCACCCATTGTAATTATAGAGCGTGCCTAAATTATTTTTGTTTTACACATATTTTGAGGCAAAATGCATCAAAATGCATGTGTCCTTTTTTTTTTAAGTTTCATACTTTTGTGTGGATAAAGATATCAATTAGCGCACAAGATATAAGAGAGTGAAAAATTCAGGACTGTCAAGTAGAAATTCACCACTGTTGTGTCATGGACTCTCCAAGCTTGCAGTGGTGCAGAACTTTTAGGTCTGTCTAGTATTGTGGGACTTGAAACGCTGCCTTAAGGATATGACACAATGTTCCCCAGATTGCATATTGGTAAGTCAAGATGTCATTGCCTTATATACTATATATATATATATATATATATATATATATATATATATATATATATATATATATATATATATATATATATATATATAGAAACTATTAATCCAATAAAACTGAATTCAGGCAGGACAATATTTTTTTGAAAATGTGCAGCTGTTATTGCTATGAAATGGTGGAATACTGATTGTGATCAAGATTCCTTTGTTGAATTTAGAATTTGCAATACCACGGGGCTTACATTTATTGATGATCATATACCAAAATCTGTCATATTTCTGGATTTGAATCTCTTTGTGGATGAAAGTCATAATCTATGGACTAGGAATCACAGAACAAACTTTGATTGTAATGGCTGTTTGGATGTGTGTAATAACCATAATCCCAAATGAATACAAAATATTTTTGAAAGCTATTATATAAACGTTAAATCTAATACTAATCATGTTAACCAACAAATACATTTTTTTTTGTGTATAAAAGTGTTGTAGTCAGATATTTTAATCACCATTAATTTGTCATGGTCTTATTTTGAACTCATATATTTCTTTTTGTACAAAATCATTTTACTATATTATGCCATGTCCACCATTTTTGGTTTCCCTTGTTTTTTTTCTTAGAGGCATAATATTTTTGCAGTCTGTGAAAAACGTTTAACCCACTCTCTTTTTTTTGGCCGGTTTTCTGTCATAAGCAATTACCGAGGAGGAAAAAGCATTGCATTCAACAAACAAATTTGTTATTTGAGAAAAGGAGTTAACACAAAAATAGATGTGAGTAAATGATGTGGTGTATAGGGAAATTGTAGGTGAATCTTTAATATTTTAACATAATCCCCATAGATTCATCCAGAATCACTGTAACCAGCAACAACTTAAATCAGTATGTCTAAAAGGAATTAATATGAGTAGGAAGAATTTGATTAAATGGGATTTGTGCAATAAGCAACCAATGCAACAATGTAATGGATAGGTATCCTCATTTGCTGCCCATCATATAAAGGAGTGATCCCATTAACAAACACTGGCTTTTAAAGTGGAACTGGAAACAACATATGTTAACATTTAAAACATTTAACATACTTTATTTTTGCCTATTTTGCCTTTCTAATGAGTCATACATAATTACCTGGATTATTTATTGAAGTTTTCATATATGTTTTAATAGTTTGAATGTTTATGGAAGATTTAAGCTGTCTATATGCATTTACATAAACTCTAGCATTGCAGGAGTTATTGCTTGCAGTTAAAAGTAATGACTGTTTAACCCCTTAAGGACCAAACTTCTGGAATAAAAGGGAATCATGACGTGTCAGACATGTCATGTGTCCTTAAGGGGTTAAGGCATCATAGTGAGGTATTTGATTAAGTGAGCATATGCTCCCGAAAAAGCATAGGAGTTGTGAAAATATGGTGAACTTCTTCAAAAAATCCACTGCTGTTATCTGACTTCAGCTTTGACTTAGTACCTTACAAGCAACAATATATACTCAGTAGCCAGTAGTGTTACGCTAGACAAAGCATCTAAAGTGGCTGGGGCTACAATTTGTATGCATATAATGATGCTTGCTGAGGCATCTTGCTTTGTGAGTACACTACCAATGCTATTGTAGTGTGGATCTCTCTCTGCACTTACCTTACATATACAATGCACTTTGCAACTATCAGTAGTGATAGAGATTCATGAATATGCTATTTACAATGGCAGATCATTGTGTCAAAGAGCATAATTCACAGAGATATAAATCCAGTGAATTACAGGCTTTGGATTGCCCTTATATGAACTGCTTTTTAAGTCTGTGCAAAGTGACTCATTTCATCCCAGGACAGTAGGTACATTAATAAACTTATTTCATGAGCTTCCTCTCTATAAATTTGCCTAACTAGACAAAAGTACTTTCTGGACTAAAATTATTTTTTTTGGATCAAACTACTCCCTGCCATCACCAGTGGAACTGTTATGTGTACACAGTTATCACCATGTGTACCACATAATGTATATTCATTCTGTAAGGGCATCACAAGAATAGGCACTTGAAAAAGTAGTAAGCAGAATATTATTAGGATACTGAAATACTTTTACATAGTAAATAAACTTGCATTTTTTGCAATTTTTTTCAAACCCACAAAGAAGTCTAAACATTTTGGATGATATTAGAACCTCTTAAAATGCTTTGCAAAAACAGAGTCTCTGGAACTATATTTCCTGTGGTTTATAAATGCTGTTTATACTTATAGTATACTTATACTTATATGTTTGTACTGAACCACCATTTTCCAGTTCTTCTTTTAAATGTATTATTTTACTACACCACGTTATCTCTTTCTGATTTTGGATGATGCATATCTTACTTGGTTTATGGTTTTAATTTGAAATTTATGTATGTGTTTCTGCATACAACTGCAGATTTTTAAAGGTGCACTCCAGACTTGAATTTGGAATTGACCCAAGTTGTTTGCATAAAGATACAGCATTAAACTATATGCAAAAGCAATTAGTTTTACATTAATAAATGGCGAACTTGATTAGTTTAATAAAAGGTGAAATATTGCATTTTAAAAGTGAGTTTCTGTTTGTGTAAATCCCAATTTATTACATCATATTCCTTGAGCACAGCCCTTACTAGGGAATTGGTTTTCCTTACTGGGCTATGGTGTCTAAAGTGTTGGACGTGTTTAATTCAGTACAGTAGTTTGCATAGCAGAGTTTAAAATATGCCAATTATATAATACAAAAAATGGTGCAATCCTTAGTAAGTACTCACCTAGGTATGAAATACAAATTTCTAATCACAAACCAGGGTGCACACCCAAAGTACTGCTAATATAAATGCAAATTTATTTACAAATCAATATAACAAATATATAGATCCAACATATAAAAGAACCAGTAAGGATTGGTAACGCTTAAAAATAAGCATATACTGAAGCATTCAAATTCACATCAATATCGTACCAGAGCAAAACACAAGTTCCAAAATTCCATCGTTTTGGCACATTAGGGTGACTTTTTAATTGAGAAAGGCACCTTAGCATGCCAAAACGTTGGAGTTGTTTGGGTTCTGGTTGAATATTGATGTAAATGTGTACTGTGTGCTTATTTTTTAGCCTTATCGCTCCTTGTTTGTCCTTTTATACATTGGATCTATGCATGGCTATATTAGTTCTGCACAGTAACAATTTAAAAACAGCTAAGGCAATAGCTATTTAACTCTGAATACAGAGATTAAAAGTTGAAGGTCACTAGCCTACACATGGGATAAATCACACCTAAATCTAAACTATCACATTGCCTATTTGTCTAATAGTGTGTAGTGGGAAGGGCTGACTATCTCTGTCTGTGCACAACCTCTTGTTCTGCTCAGAACTGGAGTTCCTGAAATTTGTAGTTAATTTATTCGCATTCTACTTTCTGCTCCCAGTAAGTTTTGCAGTGCTTCTCGGTGACATGTAAGTCCGTGATATTGGGCACTGAAGGTTAGAAGGTAGGGATAAAAATAAAGATGTTTACAGGTACAGGAAGCCACAATATAAGATACTGGAAGAGGCGAAGCAGAGGAAATAGGGTGAAAATACAGAATGCTGCATTTATTTACAAATACAGTAATACTAAAATGTATTCAGGCCAAAGGCTACACAATGTATGTGTATATATGCCAGAGTATTGCAGTATACTCTGAATTTTGGCATCTTCTCTACTGGACTAATCCAATATCCAATCTACAATATATATATATATATATATATATATATATATATATATATATATATATATATTCACAGAATAGTCCTTTCAAACACTTTTTTTTTTCAATTTAAATGTCTCAATTCCCTTCTTGAATATCAAGTGCTTTCATTATGTTGAAAATTAATTACTTAACTTATATTAAACAAAAATACATATCAGCATATCTATAAAAGGTATCTAAGCATCGTTGTATTATTATGAGTTATACGAGTAACATTTCTAAGGATACACAAAATCCCTCTTAAATACAGGATTCCAAAGATATGCGCATAAATTCAAAATAACTTTTTTTAAATTAATAGTTTTAGCAAAACACACAGTTAAACCTAAATAACTGATGTTAAGGTTTTTTAAAACAGTATAGTAAAATGCTATTAGGATTATTAGACACTACTGACAAGCATAATTATAGATGTCAGTCTATAGGCATCATACGAATAAAGGGAAATTTGTTGTTCACCTGAGACTCTTTACCCTGTATGTCCCATCAAAGTAATTTAAACCCTTAGCTGAATTAGACATAGACAGGTGTAATTGGCCTAGTCTCTGCTGTATTCATTCATGCAATTACCATAATAAGACACTCTATAGAGAGGTCAGTTGCTAGCGGCCAGTTTGGCTGGAGCCTTATAAAATTGTCAACTGAGAGAGAACAAGGGATGTATTAGGTCACAGGCAAAAGTTCAATGGACACTAGTAATTGACATATTGACAGCACTGTCTGCTAGAATACAACACAAGGAATGAAAGATATGGTGCCAAGAATGTGCCTGCAAATATATTTATATTTGGGCACACAAGCAAGTAAAATAAAATGGTACATTATTTAGAAATATTTTAAAAGAGGTATATTAGTTTCTACATTGCCATAAAGCGCAATACATTATTTTACCAAGTCAGTTTTGTACAGACGTTTTCACTTCTTTCAATACTTTTGTAAGAAAATAAATGTATTATTTTTTTTTTAAATGAATTTAAAGTCTGTGCCATAGGGTGTAAGCTCTAAGTGCATGAGACCGTAGTAATTTAATGCTAATATTTGATAAGAAGTCTGAAAGTTTTCTAGCCCCCTTAAGTTGGAGATGCCATTAAAAGTCAAACTAATGTTTATTTTGGCAAGTATTTATTTAACATCATGGGGAAGTGAATATGCAATGGTAAGCATATAAATAGGCTGGACAATAATAGAACACTATGTACATAAACGATAAACCTAAGAAAGAAAATAAATGTAGTAGGCTGTATAAGTGTATATAATAATTAGACGAAAAATCTAAATCATAAAGCTACCTACTAGGTAAAAGCCTTAAATGCTGAGCTGTTACCTAAGGACTGAGCACTGGGAGAAAGCTAGTAACGACAAGTGTGGTTATCCTGGCATCTCCAGATATGGGAGATGTTACACTACATCTAGTAATGAGAGCAATGAGGACCTGTTCAAAAGTTTTCAGTGTCCTCTGCTAGGTGTTAACTGTAAAGAACAATGTTGCAGTTTTGCCTAAATGGCCCTACTTAGTGAGCAAAAAATGGTATCTGAGCTAAAATTACTCTATCATAAATAAAACTTCCAGTGCTCGATACCACATCAACAATGCTGGTTATCAATGAAGCCAAGCAAAAAAGTGATGTGAATGGAATGTGCAAAGAAAATATGTTTGCACAAACGTAGTCTACATAAATAGTGTTGTACCTAGATGAGTGCAACGCTAAAAATGTGTACTTAATGCAGAATATGAGAAATAACTGCACTAAGCAAAATGTAAACCCAGTATGTTAGCTGTATAAAATAAAATGCTGATGTGGCCGTTACTTGAAATATTGCCCAGGTGCCTAATTCGGCTGACAATAAGACGCGCGCGTTTCGCCCACAACTCATCAGATGTCATAGTTAAATATAACATGAAACTTGGTTTAGCTCATGCTCTATCGAGCTAGCAGCTACTGGCAGATAGACTTTAAAGAAATGTAAGCGGGAGACTGGAGATTGGCAGGCATTTTGCCATTGATTCTAATTTGAGACTAAGTTATCAATGGGCCATTGTTGATTATAGTGTGAAATTAGGTTTAGTTGTCTGCTGTATCTAGCTAGCCACTACTTCCAGTGGCACTTGAAATTACTTTAAGCAGGAGATAGGAGATTGGCAGGCATTATTGTAGTTGATTCTAGTGTGATAAAAAGTTATCAACATACAGTTTTTAAAGTTTTTTTTCTTTGTTAATTGTTTTGAGAATGAATATATTAAAAAAAAACAATAATATGCAAGTGTGTGAACAAGGGAGCACTGTGCAATGCTTCTAATGTCAAATACAATAAATTTACAGTAGTAAGTTCACATTTTACAACACAAACGCCTATTTTTGCTAATTAAAGTTGTATTATATTACACAATAAGCAGTCATTTGCATATCTAATTTACTGTTAGAGAAGAAAAAACACCATCATCAATGTTATGCCCTAACCTCAAGAATAAATTAAAAGGGTAGAGGAAGGGGTTGTGTTCCCCAATCCAGCATTGGAGTAGTGCCATGGCCTTTTAAGTTGCCTTGTGTTTTTGTTTTTGTGTGTGCACTGTTATTTTTTCTGCATTTTGTATATATTGTGTTCTTTATGGCAGCCCCACTATTTAGAAATCCATGTTCTGGGTGTGCTCCCAAATTCCATTTTCTTCTGTCTGCAGAAGGATCATCTCAAGTGATGGAGCATCATTTCCTACCAGTGTTGGAAGCAGCTCATCCCCAAAGTGCAGTGTCATCATGACTTAGCGCTAAAACATAAAATATGAAAAACACATCAAAATACATATTTCCCCCACAGTCTATATATCCCTGGATAGCCTGGATTTGAGTGCCCAACATATCCGAAAAGTGTGCAGATCCCACAAACACAGCCAAAACACCAATGGGGTAAAGTTCTGACCAGCCGCACACATGTTCCTATGCCCAAAACAGTTCCAGGGCGTTTGGTGCTTTTGCCGGTCAACCTCAGGAGTCCCATGCAAAAGAAATACTGAACACACACTCTGGCTTGTTGGTAGCGTTTGTTCGTTGAGTTAATTCGAACAAACCTACCGAACGGTGCTCTCCTGACATGTGTGGGGAAGAAGCAGGCGTTCGTCAAAGTTCAGCGGTGTTCGGGAGTTTCAGTGTCCAATTTCCGTTCCATGCGATCGACGCCCAAACACCGCTGCTTGCATTGTCGCGAAGAAGATGGCCGCTGACACAATTCCCATGTGTTCGTGCATACGAACGGCGGCCACCCAGCAGCACATTTAGAACCCACTATGATTGAAGTGTCAGGAGAGGTTAACAGGGGTTAACAAGCACAGAGGTGGTCCACAGTTCGTGAGTTGGTTCGGTTCCCGAACAGAACAAATAAATCCCGCAAACCAAGTCTTTTTATGAGGCGCTTGTGGCAAATGACCAGACCAAAGGGTGTTCGTCACAGGTACGTCCTCCTCCTCCGCTACTACTACCATTAGGCAAAGCATTGGGTATGTTGAACAATACAGGGAGTGCAGAATTATTAGGCAAGTTGTATTTTTGAGGATGAATTTTATTATTGAACAATAACCATGTTCTCAATGAACCCAAAAAATTCATTAATATCAAAGCTGAATATTTTTGGAAGTAGTTTTTAGTTTGTTTTTAGTTTTAGCTATTTTAGGGGGATATCTGTGTGTGCAGGTGACTATTACTGTGCATAATTATTAGGCAACTTAACAAAAAACAAATATATACCCATTTCAATTATTTATTTTTACCAGTGAAACCAATATAACATCTCAACATTCACAAATATACATTTCTGACATTCAAAAACAAAACAAAAACAAATCAGTGACCAATATAGCCACCTTTCTTTGCAAGGACACTCAAAAGCCTGCCATCCATGGATTCTGTCAGTGTTTTGATCTGTTCACCATCAACATTGCGTGCAGAAGCAACCACAGCCTCCCAGACACTGTTCAGAGAGGTGTACTGTTTTCCCTCCTTGTAAATCTCACATTTGATGATGGACCACAGGTTCTCAATGGGGTTCAGATCAGGTGAACAAGGAGGCCATGTCATTAGATTTTCTTCTTTTATACTCTTTCTTGCCAGCCACGCTGTGGAGTACTTGGACGCGTGTGATGGAGCATTGTCCTGCATGAAAATCATGTTTTTCTTGAAGGATGCAGACTTCTTCCTGTACCACTGCTTGAAGAAGGTGTCTTCCAGAAACTGGCAGTAGGACTGGGAGTTGAGCTTGACTCCATCCTCAACCCGAAAAGGCCCCACAAGCTCATCTTTGATGATACCAGCCCAAACCAGTACTCCACCTCCACCTTGCTGGCGTCTGAGTCGGACTGGAGCTCTCTGCCCTTTACTAATCCAGCCACGGGCCCATCCATCTGGCCCATCAAGACTCACTCTCATTTCATCAGTCCATAAAACCTTAGAAAAATCAGTCTTGAGATATTTCTTGGCCCAGTCTTGACGTTTCAGCTTATGTGTCTTGTTCAGTGGTGGTCGTCTTTCAGCCTTTCTTACCTTGGCCATGTCTCTGAGTATTGCACACCTTGTGCTTTTGGGCACTCCAGTGATGTTGCAGCTCTGAAATATGGCCAAACTGGTGGCAAGTGGCATCTTGGCAGCTGCACGCTTGACTTTTCTCAGTTCATGGGCAGTTATTTTGCGCCTTGGTTTTTCCACACGCTTCTTGCGACCCTGTTGACTATTTTGAATGAAACGCTTGATTGTTCGATGATCACGCTTCAGAAGCTTTGCAATTTTAAGAGTGCTGCATCCCTCTGCAAGATATCTCACTATTTTTGACTTTTCTGAGCCTGTCAAGTCCTTCTTTTGACCCATTTTGCCAAAGGAAAGGAAGTTGCCTAATAATTATGCACACCTGATATAGGGTGTTGATGTCATTAGACCACACCCCTTCCCATTACAGAGATGCACATCACCTAATATGCTTAATTGGTAGTAGGCTTTCGAGCCTATACAGCTTGGAGTAAGACAACATGCATAAAGAGGATGATGTGGTCAAAATACTCATTTGCCTAATAATTCTGCACTCCCTGTAGTGCCAATAGGTGACAGGGACAAACAGTCTGACAGTACACATTATCCCATAGACAAGTCAGCCAGGCCACTTTTTAAAATGTTATCTGATTTCATGCAAAGGTCATGTAAACACAGCAGGCTGACAAAATCACCTGACTGATTGTCCTGCTGATTGCTGTAGGGGGATCTTCCTTTTCTATGATAGAAATGATGCCTTCCAAACAGCCAATAAAGGCTCTACCTCTGTGTTTCTCTTGAGATTCACTTGCAGCAGTAAGATAGTCAAATCTCTGTGCAATTCCTGCATGGTAATAGTGAAGGAGAAGCTGGCTAAGGCTGTAGGTCAGTGGGTGCACTCATTACAGATTTATTGGGAGCTCTTAGTGACCAGCATGCCTTTCTCTACTTAACAACCCACTGGTAGTTGCTACCAGTGTCTGGGCATGGGGGTGGCAGTGCATCAGGTCAAACCTTAGTAGCTTGTTAGGCTGAGAGTGTATCTGTAGGACAGCAAGGCTTTTGATCTTTCCAGCTACATGGTGAAGTGATGGATGAAAAGCACACTTCAACAAACATTTTGCAGACAATCCAGATAAATGGTGTCAAATTGGTTGCATAAGCAGGCATGCACCAATCTGCACATTGGGTTCACCATCACTGATAGAACTGATAACATGGTCAAAGCTCTTTGAGAAGGGTTGTTTATAGATGTGATGTTTTGCATACATCCTTCATCTTATAGTAAGAGGTGGAATTCTGGAATCCAACAATAAGTTGCAAACCATAGTTGAGCATTGCAAGAGTATTGCTGGGCATTTCCACTGAAGAGTGAGGGCTGACCAACTCTTAAGGCAGGGGGAAAGAAAAAGAAAAGATGACTTCCTACACACTGTCTATGACAGGGTGTCAGCATGTGGTAGAAATTCACTTTAGACATAAAGGAAAAACAAAATTAAATGTATATTTCACCTGCTGCAGCTCTCCTCTTTCTCAAATCTATTTTAGTGTAGTGTTTCTCCCTTCCTGGTTGAGTCTTGTGATGCTTGCTATCACTAGAGTCCCACGTCTGAGTATCTGATACGAAACTGTTTTCTCCCCACACTGAAGATAGGTCACTAAACTACATGTTATTATAAGGAGTGGTCAGTTGCGAACTGACATTTTATTTTTGGACAAATTCCTTCTTTTGAATTTGACTCCTTCAACCCTTTATTCATAACATAAGATAACAAGAAGTTAAAGATTACAATCATTATAGAAGCTTTTTCACTTCCTGGTTTTTTGAATCCAGACATGTAATCAGAAATTGTAAAATAAAAACAGGAATTATCTACCACGCCAAAACAACCAAACAGATAAAAAATAGTATTTTAAGTGCCCTTTTAGTGCAGAATTAGTATATAATCGTATATATACATACACCAAAATATTTATTTTCTGCCAAAGTTATTAGAAGAACTGAAATTTTTCACCATGCACATGTATAGTTACTTCTCACTTGATGTGAATAAAATCAAAATTTAGTGGCTGTCTCCTGGCTATCTATGGTCCATCATGTCTTTGCTATTCTGCATACTCTAAACACACACTGGGGGTTATACTGAACCTGACAAAGATAGGCATAAGTATAAATGCAACCACAACATAACCATACAAGGATACCACTCATATATTAATAAAAGGCTAATTATACATAGTGTTCTTAGATAGATCTAGTCCCCCGAAGTACACACCTCTCACGTGACAGGTGGAGTTAATCATGCGCCATCTTTTCATACTGGACGTTTATAGAAATTTGGCTGATTAAGTCTTGTGATAGAGCTGTAACAATGCACCACTTCCTGGCTATCAGCAAGAGTGCTGTGACCAGAATTTTAAAAATCTATTTAAATATCAGTTTGGGTAAATGATGTGGCAAGACGAATACCAGTAATTGCTCTATCGATCGTTCCAATCGTATGTTTGTTGTCCATTGTATCAGTTGGGTCACCACCTTCCAGTATAATGGAGCACAGTGCCTACATCAGCATGACACCTCCAGCAGACTCCATCTGCGGAAGGAAATATGTGGGCTAGCTTTACTGGTACTAGGTACCAACTGTGTAAAATTTTCCTAAAGATTTCTAAATGGAAATGAACTTTAAAGACTTGAGACTATTGCTCTGGAGTAGGTTTGTAACCAAAGTCTTTATGTCAACTGTCAGCAAACTCCAATTGTTGTGTGGACTCAGCCTTATTTTTCAACATTTTCAGTCAGCAGAATCTGTAAACACAACGTTTCTAGAGTTGTCAGTGTGGTGCTTCCTCCGCATGTGCTGAAATTGCTAAAGTAGTAGCCTAGTAAGATTGTAATTGTAAATAGAAAACCAATATTTCAGATGGCAAATTGTACAGGGATCACAGTTTAGGAAAGTGCATAATCGCCCCCTTTTTAAATTACTGCACATCATAATGTTCTCCATTCAGTATCAATGATATCTAATTAAAGGATTTAAGTGTAAGTAGATAAAGAATAATGGTTTTACTAGCAACTAGAAGGAGCACAGGTAAAGTTTATTCTGCAATATACTACAATCAGTCATAATAAGTTTAGTTGTAGGAAGCATACAGTGTTGTTCCTTCCTACCCACTTTAAAATCCCAAATAAATACTTAATGTCTCTGCAGTCTGCCCATAGAGAAGAGTTGGCTCTTACTACACTGTTCCGTAGAGCCACCCAATAATGAGCTCTAAAATTTTGAAAGCCCAAAGCAACCACTACAACTTATTTTTGTAATATTTGGAATGCCATTCTTGGCTTCTTGTAAAGCCTTACAAATGAAAGAGTGAGTGGATTTGGTAAAACAAAAATGTTTTGTAATGGGATATGCACAGATCTGAGCAAAAATTGATTTAAAAAATTGGCAGCATTAAGACTAACTCTTCATGAAGTTTGAGATAATTTTGAAAAAAGATATCCTACAGATTTTTAATAATCCTAATTCCATTAAAAGTTACATAATCTGACCTCCACTCAAATTTGAAGTCAGTTTTTAATCTAGAAAGGGCAGGCTCTGTCACTCACAATCCCAACGCTTGAAATCTTTGATACGTTTAGTTTGTAATTAGTTTGGGTGTTGTTTTCTTGCAGGTTCTTTGTAAATTTAGCAGAGAAACCAATGGTTTTCCTGTCATTAGATGCGAAAAAGGCTTTTGACCCCCTTAACTGGCATTTTCTAGATGCTGTCTTAAATAAATATGACTTCCCCATTGAATTCATTAACCTTATTGAAACTCTGTATAGCTCACCTACAGCAAAAATCACCAATGCTGGACTTACATCTGACGCATTTCCAATCACCAACGGAACGCGGCAAGGTTGCCCCCTATCACCTCTATTATATGTACTAGCAGTAGAACCCCTCATGACACTGATTAGAAATAACCCACAAATACAAGGAATAAACATACAAAAATGAGAACATAAACTGACCCTCTTCGTGGACAACGTTTTATTATCAATACACAACCCGAACACATCACTTCCGCTTGTACTCCATCCTGACAACTTACAGCAAACTATCTTACTACAAATTGAACATATCCAAAACACAAGCTAGGACAATGAATATTCCACAAGCACAACTCAAAATCTTAAAACCAAAATACCAATATGAATGGAGAAAAGATCATTTCACGTTTCTAGGTATCGCCTTCACAAAACATATAGATAAATTATTTCAAGCCAGTTATGATAAAATCCAAACAGAACTCCTGATGCATGATAGGAAGAAACTTTATGTTTCATGGTCGGGACGCATAGCTGCAACCAAAATGGTCATATTACCTAAAATACACTATCTATTTAGATCATTGCCCATCCATATACCTAACTCTTACTTCACAACACTGCACAAAACATCTCCAAATTCATCTGGATGGGGAAAAGAGCAAGAGTTGCACTACACACACTACACCGTCCTCTATCGGAATGAGGGATAAGCTTGCCTGACCTTAAAGCATACTATCATGCTGCAATAATAAGCAACATTATACACAAACAAATGGCACAACACAACCTACAGTGGAGCACCATTAAAAAACAATGGACCAAAGGTATACTCAATCTATTGCCTGGCTACTGCCACCTTTGAGACCGCCAAACCAAGACTGGCTGCCCACCACATCCCTTACTCTGAAAATCTGGGAACAATGCAAAAAAATCTAACATCTAATGCACCTTTATCCAGAGCAACACCCATTCAGGCTCTCTCACATCTAATACAAGACTTTAATTACAGGATATGGGAAAGTCATGGGATCAGATTCTTAAACCAGATATATAAGAACATCGATATTCGGTCATTTGATGATCTGAAAAAAAGAATACAAGTTACCCTCAATAGCACAATTCTCTTATGCCCCTATACACTCCTGGTTAACTAAAAACAATACAACCGACAACAAAGAGGCAAACGACTTTCAACTTACAGAGACAGAGCAACTGTGCTTATCTAATAAATCACCAACAAAAAAAAGAATGTCTATCATGTATAAATCTATGCACAAAAATACAAAATACGAGACTACATATTCATTAAGACTTGGGAAAAAGAACTTGAGAAAACACTCACAGAGGAAACATGGGAAAGAATATTTACAGAACACCAGAAGTTATCCCTGTGCTAATCCCACAGAGAACTATCGATTAAGATACCATACAGATGGTATCTAGTCCCTATTTGCCTAGCCCACATCAGCCCAAACAAATGTTGTACTACAGAAGTTGGTACAATGACACATATGGTGGTTACCTTAAAGCCTTCTGGATGCAAAAAGCCAAGATGATAAAAAAATGTACAGGGGTACAACTGCCACATACTCCAGACAGTTATATTCTTTTCAACTACCCACCCTATCTTTCTAAACAAGACCTATACTTAATCTACCATATCGTAATAGAAGCACTAGTGAGCTTAGCATGAAACTGGGCAACATCGAAAATACCAACTGCATTAGAACACGAACAACAAATAACACAATCCAGCAAATATGAACTCATGATACGAGGACAAAATGGAAATAATGACAATATGACCTATAAAACAAAAAAATACTGGGAAAAAGCGTGGAATAAGTGGGATGACTATGTAACAAAAAAAAGGAGACCCTGGATAGGAAAAGATACTGGAGGAGGATGCATTTTTTTGAAGAAGCTGGACCACGATACCAAGTGGAGAACTCTGTCTACCCACACCCAATGTTCTATATAAGCAGCACTAGCCAATCTAGCGGATCACTATTCACCACACTCTCTTCAATGTGTAGAAGTGTACAGGATTGGAACAAGGGGGAGAAAATGTCCGATATATATCTAAAAAAAAACAACGTAAGAAGGATGATCATCACACTTCATACCCGCCAAACAAAACAACAAACATAATATCATGTAACCAAATATAATTAGTGGAATGTGGCAAGGTCCACTTTCAATTGTGCCCAAACTGCAGATGTCATCCTACATGCATTTTTCTGGATTTACTTTTTGTTATTCTGTCTCTTACTGTTAAATACACCTACCATTAATATCATACTGTTGTCAGTGGGCAAACGTTTAAAATCATCAGGGGATCAAATACTTTTTTTCCCTTACTGTAGTTACAGCTTACTCAAGAAATAAATGTTTTATTTGATTGGCTACTCACTACACTATGAATGTTTAGAAACACATTGGTGAATGTTATGTGTAGACATTAAGGGCAACATTTTAAAATCACATTCACAGATTTATTCTAAGAACTACTGATCGTGGAAGCTTGCTTGTAATATACTGTATGGAGTGTAGATTAGTGAAAGACTGCTACATATTTCCATGGAGAAATGTTGCTCAGATTTCATTTAGAAACCTATGTTAATTTAAGTGTACATTCAGATATGTGTTTCTGGGCCTGGGACTCTATACTCATTTGCTGTTTAATCTACTACCCTAATTGAATGCTCTTGAGATGCTAATTTTTTATATTCTATGTTCTTGGGAATGTAATGTTATATCATTGCAGGTCATCAGCATGTGTTCTATCTGGAAATTAGGTGGATTTGTGACATGGTTTTTATTGTTGATTAATACATTGTATTAAAGAAACACTATAGGGTCAGGCTCACAAACATGTATTCCCAAACACTATTAAAAACACTATTGACCCCCCTACTTCACCCCCTTATTTCCTGCACCTTCATTTGGCTCCATCCACAAATCTTCTCCTTGGTTGACATCATCAGAATTGATGATCTCAGACAATTACAATGCTTTTCCATAGAAAGCATTGGATTGGCTGAAATTGCCAAGGAAGCGGGCAGGGCAGGGCCAAATGCCCCGCTGGCAAATTAGCATCTCTGAGATAGAGATGCATTGAATCAATGCATTTATATGGGAAAAGTTCAGTGTCTACTTGCAGAGGAGTGGCTACTGGAGATGTCCCTAGGCAGCAATGTAAGCATTGTCTTCTCTCTGAAGAGGCAGTGTTAACAGCAAAAAGGCTACAGGGACTGACTATGCTCAGCAGAACAACTACATTAAAGGACCACTATAGTGCCAGGAAAACATACTTGTTTTCCTGGCACTATAGTGCCCTGAGGGTGCCCCCACCCTCAGGGTCCCCCTCCCTCTGGTGTGAGGAAGGGGTTAAACTTACCTCTTTCTCCAGCGCCGGGCGGGGAGCTCTCCCTCTCCGCCTCCGATCCTCCCTTTCGGCTGAATGCGCATGCGCGGCAAGAGCTGCGCGCGCATTCAGCCGGTCTCATAGGAAAGCATTTACAATGCTTTCCTATGGACGCTTGCGTGCTCTCACTGTGATTTTCACAGTGAGAATCACGCAAGCGCCTCTAGCGGCTGTCAGTGAGACAGCCACTAGAGGATTTGGAGGCTGCATTAACCCATTTATAAACATAGCAGTTTCTCTGAAACTGCTATGTTTATAATAAAAAGGGTTAATCCTAGAGGGACCTGGCACCCAGACCACTTCATTAAGCTGAAGTGGTCTGGGTGCCTAGAGTGGTCCTTTAAGCAAATTCACTTTGAATTCCTGACAATCTCCTTCCTATTTTTAAAGATCCTGGTAAGATCTCCACCAAATTTATATCATTGGTCCCTTCACAAAACTCTATTTAAGCATACTAACACACTAGTACACTAATTATTGATCCAATCAATCAATCAATCAATCAATCAATCAATTGATTAGTTGCAGTACATCTCAGCAGTGGATGAAGTTTTAATGTAATGTGTGTACTGGATAATGAAAAGTATCTGGATTGATTTATAATTGTGTTAGTGATTTATTTTAAGGTATAAAGACTGCATTTTTTACATATGATGTATTTAAGCATGAATGCATTTTGTACATACTAAGATTTTATTGATGTTGGGAACTGCTGATACCTCTTATTAAAAGCAAAGAAGTGATACTTAAATTGATTGGAACTGTAATGAATGTACCATGTTTTAATTGAGTTTTGAAAATGGATCAATGAGATTTAATGGTTTTAATGTGTCTTTGTTCAATAAGCTTTGTGGTGTAACTCTAGTGAATCTCTTTTTCCATTTCTAAACTGCAACAAGTTTGCAATATATAGTGAAGAAGCCTTTTTTCTTAGTCCTTCTCATTTTGGTGATCTATATACCTAGAGCCAAAGTATCTTTGGTTTATATGAGTGCTATCTATTTAGAAATATTGGTTGTGGGTGTAGAACTAAATAGATATCCTGCACCATAAATTGCTGTTTTATCTTTTGCAGATTTATTTATAACTATATATTATATTACTCTACTTATATTGGTGTAGCAACAGACTAATTAGCAATCATTATTTTTTATTTTCCATCATTAAAATATTGTGTTCATCCTTAAAATGTTTGCAATACAATTGCATTTTTTTCCAGAAAAAAAGCTAGAAATGTGCAAAAGAAACCGCAACCCGCCCCTCCCTCCAAATGAATAAATAATTATTTTTTTTTTTAGATTAATAGATTTTCTAAAAGACATAAAGGCAAAAATTGGCAAGGTTACATTGTTTTAAAACGTGTAATTTAATAAGATATCTTTTCAAGCCATTTTTTAAATCTAGCTTATCTGACTTTCCAAAATTTAACAAGTGTTTAATTCAGACATAATTAAAGGGAAGCTATAGTCACCAGAACAACTACTACTTAATGTAGTTGTTCTGGTAAGTATAGTCAGTCCCAGTCATGTCAACACTGCCTTTTCAGAGAAATGGCAGTATTTACATTGCTACCTAGGGACACTCCCAGTGATAGTCCCTCAGACAGCCACTAGAGGTGCTTTCTGGGTCAGTGCTACACAATGTGCAGCACTGATGTTCAGCATGCTGAACTTTTACAATAGAGATGCATTGATTCAATGTATCTATATGAGGAGATGGTGATTGGCCAGAGTAATGGCTTTGCCTCCCACCCCGCCTGCTTGGCTGAGATCATCAGAATTGACAATGTCAGCCAATCCAATGCTTTCCTGCGGTAGACCCCCTCTGCGCTGGAATAAAGGTTTGTTTATACTGTTTTTGAGAATGGCAAGGGGGGCAGCTACCTAAATTGTGTGTTTAACATCGTAGGATCAGGAATACATGTTTGTGTTTCTGACCCTATAATGTTCCTTTAAAAAAATGTATGGGCTTTGAGCATTTGCAATGCTGATGCAATACATTTTTAAATCCATTAAAAAAATCTCATATGCATAATTCGCATTAATGTGAATCACATGTTTTACATTCCAAGATATTTTTAAGTATATCATTTGCCAATAAGTTAGTAAAGATGTTTATTTTCATCTTATATTAATTAAAGTACATGCTTGAAATCATCAACCTGTAAACAATGTACATTTTTTAAACTGGCCAATTAAATAGTCAAGTTGTGTTTTTTAACATCTGTTACAAAGATACAAATGTAGGTTGTAAAGAAACTGAAAGAAACACTCCATGCACCATAACCACAACAGTAGATTGTGAAAGCTATTAACTGTCACAGAATACCCTTCACACTGACAGTGATGGAAATACAAAATTACACAAGAGGGTCAATGAGCAAGATTTTGGGAGCAAAAAAAGGAAAAAAATAAATACAAACCGTAAAACCACCATAACCAATCCATAAAGTTAGCATGACACTTTTTGTAACCCCCCAAATGCCTAAATACTTCAGTTCACAGAGTTACAACATACTACCTTGGCTGCACCTTGTATTAGTTCTAACATTAGCTGTGACAAAATTGTTTGTCTACCAGGGAAATAAATTCACCTCCTCTTCACCAATCACAGAATGTCAGAAAGCTAAACATGTCTCATTTGCATTTACAGTAGAGCTAAGTCTGTGAAGAGAAACACTTACATTGATTAAAAAGTGACTAAGCTCATTAAGTAAAGCAGGATGTTCCATTTGCAAAAATAACTTAAGAATAATATTCCCACACATCCTCCCTGCAGTGGAGACTTGCATTGGGGTTGGTGGTGCTATATGATAGAGATATTGGGAACGGATTAAAGGAACAAGATGATACCAAGATGCTTGTCCATGCTCTAGTAATTTCCCGCATGGATTATTGAAACCCTCTCCTAATTGGTCTTCCCAAAAGCCGTATTGCCCCGGTACAGTCTGTAATAAATGCTGCCGCCAGACTGATTTTCCTCTCTAGTCGGTCCTCTCACACCTCACCCCTCTGTGAGTCCATACATTGGCTTCCTGTATCCTATAGGAGTCAATTCAAAGTGCTAACCCATACCTATTAAGTACTGAACAATTATAGCCCCTCTTATATCTCTTCACAGATCCATAGGTATGCCCCGCTCTGCCCGTGACCCTCTCCTGTCTGCTGCTCGCACCTGTACGGCCAACTCACGCTTGCAGGACTTCTCGCGCATGGCTCCCTCCCTTCTGGAATAGCCTGCCTACCGCCATCAGTCTTCAATAATTTCAGAAGTGCCTTAAAACCCATCTCTTTAGGAAAGCTTATGGCCTCCCAGAGTAACCTCTACATCACATACCTGTCTCTTTCTTTCTCCTAAAGGGCAACACTTTACTCTCTCCTCTAGCTCTGCTTCACTCCCACCTTATTTGATTGCTATCTCCTGTCCTATTTTGTTTATACCCCACCTCCTCTAGACTACAAGCTCGTTTGAGCAGGGTCCTCTTCAACCTATCGTTCCTGTAAGTTTTCTTGTAATTGTCCTATTTATAGTTAAATCCCCCCTCTCATAATATTGTAAAGCACTACGGAATCTGTTGGCGCTATATAAATGGCAATAATAATAATAATAATAATAATAATAACACTCCAAGGATCATAAACACTACAGAGTGGCTATGGTGTCAGACATGCCCTGCTGCACTTCCCTCTAATTTAAGTAATCAAACCACTTGCTAATGTTTCAACACTTACCTGGAGACTGCGGGGCACCAGTTACTTTCTCTTGAGCTAAACCCTGCCATGTAAGGCAAGCTCATTGACTGACATCAGCTGATAACTCTCAGTCAGTGAGCAAAGCCCACTGGATATAGCACAATTCAGAGAGCTCCTGGCTTTCATGGAGCAGGTGCCAGGCAGGCAACAGGTAAGTTGTCAAAACATTAGAAATAGTTGATCTACTTTTATAGAGATGGTGCCAGGGCATGGACTCCTGCCACCATAACCACTACAGCTTACTGTAGCGGCAATGATGTTGGTATTGTTACTCTAACCCTCTCATCACAGTTTGTATCAGTTTTTTGTTCTTTAATATATTTTAACTATTGGACTATGGAACTGAATCTCGTAGGGAGAGAGTGTGACAGAGTGACAGATTGCATAATTAAAAATCACTTTCCAGCTTCTTAACAAACATTGAAAGAAACAGTATTACTCTTACTCTGCAATGTAATTTCAATTGAATACATTTGGCATCTGAAACATTTTTTTTTTTTTTTTTTTTAGAATAATTGTTACTGTGAAGTTAGAGTTTTTCCACATCTTTTGTCCTTTGCTTTTTTATCAATTAATCTTTTAACCTTGTTATAGTGATCATGCATGCTTCAACAGCCACTGTCCATAAATCAAAATCAGTATAGAAAAATAGATATAAAGAAAAATAATTATATTTCAAAACATAAATAATTAATGAAATGCATTGTCATTTACTAAAGTGAGAATTGAAGATTATGCTAGCTTTAGTGTACTAATAATCTTAATTTTAATAAGGACAGGAGGCGAGTATATTGCATTAACTCTCTTTACTAAACTCCACAGCAGTAAAGAAAAAACGTAAAGAGTAACAAGTAAATCACTGAGCAGCATAGTATATAAGGGTCATGCTGCCTGCACAACTTCCTCTTTCTTGAAGCGACATCCAAGTCCAGATAGATGCTCGAACATCCAGAAACTCAACGAAACTGTAACTGTGGTCTCTGACGAGCGGAACTTGAGGAGACTCCTGGTAACGAGATAGGAGGTAAGACCAAACTAAGCCGTCATCCCATCTTACGGAGTCGTGAGGTTAACAAACCAGCGACCAGTGGAGGTCCTGAAGAGGGTTACACTGAAAGGAGAGTATAAAATCGGTTAGGTAATGAACCGTAACTGTTCACGCCTGTGTGTTTTAACAAAATGGTGTAAATTAAATCAGTACAGACAGATAGTAAACTGGCCAGAGGCTAAATATGTGTTAGGTGTAAGTATGTTGTACAACTAAAACTGTCTGTTAGGTGGCAATACTGGGAATAGAGATGGAAGAGATTCCGAATATGTCCAGAAGGTAGAGTGACTATAAAATAAATCCCAATATCCATCACCTTAAGATCCACTCCCCCGAGGAGTAAGGGTAGGGAACAGAAGGGAGGGAAAATACTCGCCTCCTGTCCTTATTAAAATTAAGATTATTAGTACACTAAAGCTAGCATAATCTTCAATTTTATAACATGACAGGAGGCTTCCTATTTTGAAATTTTAACGCTGAAGAAGAGACATCCCAGCAGAAGGGGGAGTGCGAAAATAAAATGTACGGAAAGTGGATTCCCTAGACCAGTCCGCAGTTCGGAGAATATCCGAAAGGGACGCCCCTGCCAGGAAGGCTGAAGACGCCGCCGCTCCGTGAACGGAGTGGGCGCCGAACGCGGGGTCTATACCTGCGAGGGAAAGGATCCATCGGATCCATCGGGCCAGTGTGGTGACCGAGACTGGGGCGTGAGGGCGTACGTAGGAGACTAGGAGTTGGCCCGACGTAGAGGACCGGAGTGAGGAGGTAACCGAAACATATCTGCGAAGGGTGGACACGACACAGAGCTGCGGGTCATCGGGAAAGAAGGGGTAAAAGACCGAAGTCGAGCCCGACTTAGTGCGACGGGAAATGTGGAACGTGACCCCTTCAGGGGCCACCTCGAAAGCGTCCACGTCGAAAGCCCGAACGTCCGAAACCCGTCGGAAAGATACTAGACAAAGGAGGAAAGCGCACTTAGCGGATAGTTGGCGTAGGGAGAGGCGGTCATTCGGAAGCCAATCCCTGAAAAAGCGGAGAACCAGTCCCACGTCCCATAGGTGAGGGTATCTGGGGGCCGGGGGGCGGCGGAGCCGCATACCACGGAGTAGGCGGCAGACCAGAGGGTCTTTGCCGACCGGGAGATCCCCGACGGGGGTGTGAGCCGCCGAAATCGCGGAGCGAACGACGTTGACCGAACGATAAGAGCGGCCAGAGGAGAACAAGGAGGAGAGAAAATTAAGAATCATGGGAATAGGTGCTGTAAAGGGATCGGAGTCCCGTTCCATGCACCAAGTAGACCAGGAGGCCCAAGCTGAAAGGTAACAGCTGAAAGGTAACAGTTCCCGGGGCCCATGAGTCCCATAAGAGGTCCCTAGCAGCCTGCGATAGTCCGCTGACTCGCCAGGAACCCCGGAAAGAGACCAGGCCACCAGGGGTAGCCGGTCTTCCAGGAGGAGTGGGTGGAGATACCCTTTGGGATCCGTGAGCAGGTCCGGGAAGGAGGGTAGGAGGAGAGGGTCCCTGTAGGAGGAGGCCAGGAGGACCGGAAACCATGGTTGGCTCTGCCACAAGGGTGTTATGACAACCAGTTTGATCTGTTGCGTCCGCATCTGGTGTAGTGTTCTCGCAATCATTGAGAATGGGGGAAAGGCGTAGGCTCCTGTCGTCAGCCATTGTTGGAGAAATCCGTCCGTTGCCTTGCTCTCCGGGTCCGGGAGCCAGCTGAAGAACTCCGGAGTCTGGTGATTGTTGCGAGAAGCGAACAAATCCGGGTGAAAGGGACCCCTCCGGGCTGCCAGGGCCCTGAAGATTCTCGTGTTTAGCTTCCAGTCGCTGACGTCTCTCCAGTGGCGAGAGAACCAGTCGGCTGTGAGATTGATCTCTCCCGGTAAGTATTCTGCCTGTAGCGTGATGTTGCGAGGGAGGCAATAGTCGAAGATGTTCCTCGTGATATCTGACAGCAGGCGTGAGCGAGCGCCTCCCAGACGGTTGATGTACTGGACTGCGGACACATTGTCCATGCGTAGGAGGATGCAGCAGTTGGATCTTTCCCGGGCCAAGTTGCGGATCGCAAAGGATCCCGCCAGGAGTTCGAGGCAATTGATGTGCATGGAGAGCTCCTGCGCCGTCCATGTTCCTCCCGTGGAGATGGTTCCGTTGGTGGCACCCCATCCCCACAGGCTGGCGTCTGATTCCAATATGAAATCTGGGGTCTCCGAATATGGCCTTGCCGTTCCAGGCTTGCATGCTGTCCAGCCACCATGACAGCTCTTCGCGAACCTCCGTCGTTACCGGGACGGGTTGGTCGTAAGTAGGCCTGTGGCGTAGGTACTTCGCCTTGAGACATTGCATGGCCCTGTGGTGGAGGGGCCCCGGAAATATGGCCTGAATGGAAGCAGAGAGGAGTCCTACAATCCTGGCCAGGTTGCGTAGTGGAATGGAATCGAGTCGGAGAACCCTGCGAATCTCCTTGCGAATGGCTGTGATCTTTGAGGCTGGTAGTCTCAGAGTGCAAGTCGTCGAGTCGATCTCGAAGCCGAGGAATTGTATCGTCTGGGTAGGAGTCAGCTCCGATTTCTGTTGGTTTACCACGAAACCCAGAGATTCCAGTAGGGACACTGCCAGGTGAGTGTGTTGGCGTAGTCTGTGTTCGTCGGAGCAGAAGACGAGAAGATCGTCTAAGTAGATGATGCATCGAACGCCCCTGGACCTCAGATGAGCCACCACCGGTTTTAGGAGTTTGGTGAAGCACCATGGGGCTGAGCTGAGCCCGAAAGGGAGGCAAGTGAATTGCCAAGGGCGTCCGTGCCAGAGGAAACGTAGGAGTGCTCGACAGTCCGGGTGCACCGGGACCGACAGGTATGCATCTTTTAGATCGAGCCTGGTGAACCAATCGTTGCTCCGAAGAAGGTCCCGCAGGAGGTGGATGCCCTCCATCTTGAAGTGGCGGTAGACCACGTACGCGTTGAGGGCGCGTAGATTGATGACGGGGCGGTATTCTCCCGACTTTTTCCGAACCAGGAAAATGTTGCTGAAGTAACCTCCCTCGTCGTGGACCGGTTGGATAGCCCCTTTGTCTCGAAGCTCGCGTAGCTCCGCGTTGACGAGGTTGTGGTCGGAAGACGACAAGTGGATGGGGCGAGGGGGCTGAACCTGAAAGGGGGTCCCCACTAGGTCTATGATATATCCCTGCACTGTTTGTAGAATCCATGTGTCTGAGCATAGGGCGGCCCAATTGTGGAAAGAAAGGGAAATACGGCCCGCAGTGCGGGTGCATGGTAACAACGGAGGAATATGGGTCCTTACCTGCAGCAAAGCGGGAACATCCGCGTCCGCGGGGTCCACGGCCTCTATCCGAGCCTCTGGAAAAGGGTCGTTGCTGGTAGACACTTGTTGGATAGAATGGAGTTGGTTGAGTACGGGGGCCTGAAGGCCAAAATCGGCTGGCAGCACGGCCCCGTTGCCGGCCAGCCCTTCCAAAAACCCCTCTGGTAGGGTTGCTACTGAAAACTCTGCGCATTGAGGATTGCGCCTTATTAAGGGAGGTGAACACGTTGACATGTTTGTTTAGTTCCTTGAGGAACGGTTCACCGAAAAGTTTCCCTTGTGCCTGGGGCCCAATCTCCTTTGTGCCAAGGTCTGCCAATTTACCGTTAATACGGTATAACGCTGCTTTTCGTCTCTCCGAAGAGAGCGTAACATTGGTGTTTCCGATGAAACAAAAACACCGTTGTGCCCACTCACGAATATCATGTTCCCATTCCCTGATGTCTTCGGTGGAGAAAGAATCGGCTTTGGCGTAGGCGTCATCCGCCAGATACATAATGCGAGCCAGGGGGCCTACGGAATCCAGCAGGTTATCTTGGGCGCCCCATAGGCCTTTCTCTACCCCTCGTCGAGGGTCTCTGCCACTGCGCATCATAAAGGTCGTCATAACCTTGTCAAATTCTGGGGTCTGAGCGACCTTATCCGGCAGGGAAGGGCGTGGGCATTCAGACCTGAGTCGGCTGCGGACCTCTTTCTCCAGAGGTTTGCGGAGCCACAGGTGCATGAACCTGGAAAGGTGTTCTGGAGGCGACCAGTCACCCGATCTGGGGTGCCGTATGTTGCGGGGGTCGAACATCGCCTGACCTGAGGGGTCCACAATGGTGTCTGAGTCAAGAGGAGGTTCTGCATCCGCAGTGTCCTCGATACCTCCTGTCTGGGCCGCACCCAGGAGGGTCTCCCGCATGAAAGCGGAGACAGACTTCTCATCCGAGGCCCATGCGTCGTAATCCGACTCAGAAGTGTCAGCTTGCCACTCATCCAGCACTGACATAGACTGGGCAGGGCCCTGCTCTTCATCTGAAGAGTACTCCTGACGCGGGGCCGGGGTGTGTAGTTTGGCAGATTTACGCTTGGCAGGTGCCTTACCCTTGGGTGGTTTGGGTGCATAGTCCTCGCCTTTGTCATGGCGTTTTGTAGGGCGGGATTCATCCCTTGTCTGATAGTCGGACAGTTCGGAGTCCGACTCGTGACGTGGACGTCTGCGGGTTTTAGGTACGTCAGGAGCCGAAGCTCGGGCCTTGGAGAGTGCCTTTTCCACAGAGGCAGCGACAGCTGCGTTAATCATGGCCTGGAAGTCCACAGGGACGTTCTGGGAATCTTCCATGATAAGGGTAGGCTGGTATGTCACTGAAAGGCACAGTAATAAACGGGCACCCAGGTCTTGAGAGCAGGCGTAGGGTCAGTTTTAATAGTATGGGAACAGAGCCCAGTATAAACCCCAGCAGGGTATAGTAGTGACCTTTTAAAACTGGGGCTCACCCAGTTAGAGAGAACTGCAACAGCTAGTCTCCCAATAAGCAGCGTATTTATAGTGGGGGCTCACCCCGGTTGCACAAGGTTGGGACCCTTAAGTGCAGGTCACAATAATAAACAGGCAGCAGCACTGACCTGACTGACCCAGCCTCAGGATAGAGCTTGATAGGAGTAGCAGTCTGTTAGAAGCAGATGGAATGCTGAGCAGGTAATCCTAGACAGGCACAGGGGTGCCAGACACAAAGGAGGTGAAAAACCAGCAATGTAGGGGTAACAGCAAGTTAGTAAAGTAACACTGAGTCCCCAATGAGATGCATGAGGTAAAATTAAGATGGCCGCGAAATCTCGCGATGTCCGCGATCCAAAATGACGGCCGCGAGTGTAGGCCGCAAGCCGGGGACTAAATTTTGGAGGCCGGACGCGTTTGGAAGCGGGCTGGCGCGGAAACGGCCGCGAATGGTTTTGGCCGCAAGGAGGAAGCCCAGGAGGACACTCCAGGCTAGGAGGGCAGTGGGGGGACCTGGGGAAACCGATGGGAAGCCAAGGGGGGGTCCCAGAAAGACTAGAGGGGCAGGAAAGAAGGGTGGAAACCCACAGAGAGCCCCTAGTCCCACAGCCCAGAACAAAAATACAGGTAAAAAGAAAGCAATAATAATAATAATAAAAGCAAATAATGATAATAGTAGAATAATATCAAGATTAATGTACAATAAGTAAATAAAGCTCCAGGGGAGCAAAAAGTCTGACCTGTCTGCGATGGAGCAGTAAAGAAAGAGGAAGTTGTGCAGGCAGCATGACCCTTATATACTATGCTGCTCAGTGATTTACTTGTTACTCTTTACGTTTTTTCTTTACTGCTGTGGAGTTTAGTAAAGAGAGTTAATGCAAAATAGGAAGCCTCCTGTCATGTTATAAAATTGTCATGAATTGAAAGTGAATTTCAAATTTTAGAATAAAATAGCTGGACTGTAAGCATAGCTGGATTGGGGAAACTTTTCCCAGTTCAGCTGTTTTGTCCTCTAAATTGCAATTCACTTTCAATTCATGACAATTCTCACTTTAGTAAATAACTAGAGTTGAGCAAACCCAAACTGCTGCGACATAGCAGTTTTAAAAATTCTAATTGTTTCGGTGCAAAATAGTACATTTGGGGCCTGCACTTCATATCTGAGAGTCAAACAGTACCGTCAAATACTGCTGTGACATAGCAGTTTAAAAAATTCTAATAGTTTTGGTGCAAAATAGTACATTTGGGGCCTGCACTTCATATCTGAGAGTCAAATAGAACTGTCAAATACTGCTGCAACATAGCAGTTTTAAAAATTCAAATTGTTTTGGATCTAAATAATACATTTGGTGTGTGCACTTCATATCTGAGAGTCAAATAGAACCATCAAATACGGTGGTTACAGCGCAGTTTTAAAAATTCTAATTTTTGGGTGCTAAATAGTACATTTCCGACCTGCGGTGCACTTCACATCTGAGAGTCAAATAGTACCGTCAAATACTGTGGTTACAGCACAGTTTTAAAAATTCTAATTTTTTTGGTGCTAAATAGTACATTTGCAGCCTGCGGTACACTTCATATCTGAGTATCAAAGAGAACTGTCAAATACTGTGGTTACAGCGCAGTTTTAAAAATTCCATTTTTTAGGTGCTAAATAGTACATTTGGGGCCTCCACTTCATATCTGAGAGTCAAATAGAACCGTCAAATACTGCTGTGACATAGCAGTTTTAAAAATTCAAATTGTTTTGGTGCAAAATAGTACATTTGAGGCCTGCACTTCATATCTGAGAGTCAAATCGAACCGTCAAATACTGCTGCGACATAGCAGTTTTAAAAATTCCAATTGTTTTGGTGCAAAATAGTACATTTGGGGCCTCCACTTCATATCTGAGAGTCAAATAGAACCGTCAAATACTGCTGCGACATAGCAGTTTTAAAAATTCAAATTGTTTTGGTACAAAATAGTACATTTGGGGCCTATACTTTATATCTGAGAGTCAAATAGAACCATCAAATACTGCTGCGACATAGCAGTTTTAAAAATTCAAATTGTTTTGGTGCTAAATAGTACATTTGGTGTGTGCACTTCATATCTGAGAGTCAAATAGAACCGTCAAATACTGCTGCGGAATAGCAGTTTTAAAAATTCAAATTGTTTTGGTGCAAAATAGTACAATTGGGGCCTGCACTTCATATCTGAGAGTCAAATAGAACAGTCAAATACTGATGCGACATAGCAGTTTTAAAAATTCAAATTGTTTTGGTGCTAAATAGTACATTTTGTGTGTGCACTTCATATCTGAGAGTCAAATAGAACCATCAAATACTGTGGTTACAGCGCAGTTTTAAAAATTAAAATTTTGGGTGCTAAATAGTACATTTGCGGCATGCAGGGCATTTCTTACAGTTCAATAAACAAAAAAAAAAAAAATTGTTGACTATTGGCGGTTACATTGTCGCCTGACATAAACCATCTGTTAGTTTGGTGGGTGAACGCAAAGAATGAGGAGAGCGTCAAATAAGGGACGTGGCCCTGGACGTGGTGCTGCTGTTGTTGGTGGAGCTCCTGTTGCAAGGAGAGGATGTGGTCAATCTGTGCAAGCTACACGCACAAGTGAAACACCTTCCTCAGGTGCAACAGAACCTTCAGCGTTATATGGTAGGCCCGAATGCCGCTCTGTGAATGGTGAGGCCAGAACAAGTACAGGCGATAGTATATTGGATGGCTGACAGCGCCTCCAGTTCCTTCACATTGTCTCCCATCCGGTCCCCTGCTGAAAGCTCAGAGTTGGCACCTGCAGCCCTTGGCCATCTGTCTTTCACCTCACCCCCTTGCAAATCAGCCAACCAGTCTGAGCCACCAGTCATGCAGCAGTCTCTTATGCTTTTTGATGACTCTGCTGGCGGGATTTCCGTGGGCCATCCACCTAGCCCTGCCCCAGAAGTGGAAGAGATTGAGTGCACTGATGCACAACCACTTATGTGTCAGGATGTGGACATGCGAGGACCACCGCAGCACGTCTCTGATGATGACTAAACACAGGTGCCAACTACTGTGGCTTTCTGCAGTGTGCAGACCGGCAAGGAGGGCAGGGTTGAGGAGTGGGTGGAAGATGATGTGGAGGATGATGAGGTGCTAGACCCCACATGGAATCAAGGTCATGCGAGTGATGTGTGCAGTTTGGAGGAAGAGGCGGTGGTCGCATGGAGGCACCAGCACAGCATAAGAGGGAGCAGGATGCAAAAGCGCAGCGGCCGTCCCCTAGATGGTATGCCTGCTACTGCCCACCGCTCCCAGGGACCCAGCACACCAAAGCCAGCTCCTAGGAGTTCCCTGGCATGGCATTTCTTCAGACAATGTGCTGACAACAAGACACGAATGGTTTGCACGCTGTGCAATCAGAGCCTGAAGCAAGGCATAAACGTGCTAAACCTGAGCACAACCTGCATGACCAGGCATCTACATGCAAAGCAGGAGCTGCAGTGGAGTAAGCACCTCAAAAACCAAGAAAGGTCTCAGGCTCCTCCTGCTTCCTATTCTGCTGCTGTCTCGGCCTCTTCCTCCACCTCTGAAGTCACAGTGGCACCTGCCACCCTGCAAACAGAGGATGTGGCAGCAACGCCACCACGTCCGCCACCATCCACAAGCATTTCCACACTGTCCCATGGAAGCGTTCAGCTGTCCATCTCCGAAACACTGGAGAGAAAGAGGAAGTACCCCCCTAGCCACCTGCGATCCTTGGCCCTGAATGCCAGCATTTCAAAATTCGTGGCCTTTGAAATGCTGTCATTCCGACTGGTGGAGACGGACAGTTTTAAAAACCTGATGGCAGTGGCTGTCCCACAGTACGTAGTTCCCAGCTGCCACTACTTTTCCAGGCGAGCCATCCCTTCCCTGCACAGCCAATTGGCAGACAAAATCAGGTGTGCACTGCGCAACGTCATCTGTGGCAAGGTCCACATAACCACAGATACGTGGACCAGTAAGCACAGGCAGGGACGCTATATCTCCCTAACTGCACGCTGGGAAAATGTAGTGGCGGCTGGGCCTGAGGCGAATAGCAGTTTGGCACATATCCTTCCACCACCAAGGATTGCAGGGCATTTCTCTTTGCCTCCTGTTGCCTCCTCCTCCTACTCCGCTTCCTCCTCCTCTACCACCACCTCATCCAGGCAGCATAACACCTTCACCACCAACTTCAGCACAGCCAGGGTGAAATGACAGCAGGCTGTTTTAAAACTCATGTTTGGGGGAAAAACCCCACACCGTGCAGGAGCTGTGGACGGGCATGGAACAACAGACCGATGAGTGGTTGTTGCCACTGAGCCTCAAGCCCGGCCTGGTGGTGTGCGATAATGGGTGAAATCTCGTAGCAGCTCTGGGCCTAGCCGATTTGATGGACATCCCTTGCCTGGTGCATGTGCTGAATTTGGTGGTGCAGAAATTCCTGAAAAACTACCCAGATATATCAGAGCTGCTGCAGAAAGTGCGGGCCGTCTGTGCATGCTTTCGGCGTTCTCACCCTGCTGCTTCTCGCCTGTCTGCACTGCAGCATAACTTCGACCTTCCCGCTCACCGACCCCATAAGCGACGTGCCCGCAAGGTGGAACTCCACCTTGCACATGCTGAGAGACTGTGCGAGCAGCAGCAGGCGATAGTGGAATTTCAGCTGGAGCACTCACGGGTCAGTCGCTCTGCGGAAGAGCACCACGTCACCACTAATGAGTGGGCCTCCATGTGAGACCTTTGTGCCATTTTGCACTGTTTCGAGTACTCCACCAACATGGCCAGTGCCGATGACGCCGTTCTCAGCCTTACTATCCCGCTTCTATGTCTCCTTGAAAAAATGCTTTGGGTGATGATGGAAGAGGATGTGGCACAGGAGGAAGAGGAAGAGGGGTCATTTCCACGGTTATCAGGCCAGTCATTCACAAGTGGCTTGGCGGGTGGGTTCCTTCACCAGCATAGGCCAGGTACACAATTGTTCAGCCAGGGCACAGTTCTTGAGCATGAGGAGGAGGAGGATGAGGAGCATGAAGAGGAGGAGGAGGAACCGTGTTCACAGCAGGGTGGCACCCAACGCAGCTCGTTGGCATCACTGGAGCTTGGCTGGGGGGGATACGGAGGACACAGACCATACACCTCCCACAGTGGACAGCTCGTCCTTGCCTCTGGGCAGCCTGGCACACATGAGCGACTACATGCTGCAGTGCCTGCGCAACGACTGCCGAGTTGCCCACATTCTAACTTGTGCTGATTTCTGGGTGTCCACCCTGCTGGATCCCCGTTACAAGGACAATGTGTCGTCCTTAATTCCCTCACTGGAGTGTGATCAGAAGATGCGCGACTACAAGCGCACGCTGGTAGACGCGCTGCTAAGGGCATTCCCAACTGACACCGGGGGCTCAGTGGAAGCACAAGGCGAAGGCAGAGAAGGAGGAAGAGGTCACCAACGCAGCTGGTGCACCGCCAGCACCTCAGAAGGCAGGGTTAGCATGGCTGAAATGTGGAAAAGCTTTGTCAGTACGCCACAACAACCAGCACCACCAGCTGATATGGAACGTCTTAGCAGGAGGCAGCATTTCAGCAACATGGTGGAACAGTACGTGTGCACCTGCCTACACATACTGACTGATGGGTCTGCCCCATTCAACTTCTGGGTCTCCAAATTGGGCACATGGCCTGAGCTTGCCCTTTATGCCTTGGAGGTGCTGGCCTGCCCTGCAGTCAGTGTATTGTCTGAACGTGTGTTTAGTACGGCAGGGGGCAGTATCACAGACAAGTGCAGCCGCCTGTCCACAGCCAACGTGGACAAGCTCAGTTTATTAAAATGAACCAGGCATGGATCCCACCAGACTTGTCTGTACCTTGTGCAGAATAGACATTTATACCGGCCTCACTCAGCCATTGTTATACTAAAGTGCACTTATTCTTTGTTTTCTTTTTTTATATGTCCCAATATTTTGGGGGCTACCCCAATAAAATAAATAAATAAATAAATAAAAAACTGTGTTGGCTACCTCCTCCTCCTCCACCGCTGCTTCCACCTACACCGCCACGGTCACCGCCTACTCAACCTATGGGTCACTTAGTATAAACTATGTACACAATAGCAGAGGCATCAGGAGTTGAGCTCAGTTTGAACAATGAAAGAGAATACCCTGAATTCCAACCCTCTCTCAAATTGATCATTCTGGTGATCCTCCTGACAGCCATGCTTTAGATTTTGATTCATGTTCTTCCAAAGCTAAAATCAAAGATCCATCTAGTGCTATTTTATGGCTCAGCTGTATTTTAAATTTTTATGTATTTTATGTTATTTTAAGTTATTTCCCTATCCACATTTATTTGCAGGGCACTTGTCCTACTCCTACTCCCATTTTACTTCCTTTTGCAGCCCTCTAGCCCTTTCCAGGACTTTTTTAGAGGCCTTTTAGTGCCCAAAAGTGCGGGTCCCCATTGACTTTAATGGGGTTTGGGGTCAAGTTCGAGCCCGAACTCGAACTTTTTGACAAAGCTCTGCCGAACTCGGCAAACCCGAACATCCAGGTGTCCGCTCAACTCTATAAGTAACCCTTTCTCAGTAAAAAGAAAATTGTGAATGTCATTTGTGGTTATAACAGTCCAAGTATCAATACCACTACAGCTCTTTGTTGTAATTAGTATCGGAGATTTTGATTGATCAGATTTTAAATTTGATATAATTTTGACTGATCCAATGTCCTTTGGAATTCCAGAATTCTTCACAACCGATACCTTTTGAAAATCAGATCCATTTCTCTTCATAAAAACTAAACTTTTATTAGTGCACAAGTCTAGTAGGCACTGCCCCTTAACATCAACTTTGAATCACTAATGTATAGTTTGAGAGTTCATTTTTTTGTGAAGGGTCATAACACAGGCATCTTTTTTTCTTTTTTATATTTCTTTTATTTAATCAATTTTTTTTTTTTATTATTCATTTTTTTTTTCTATTCATTTTAGGGCTTCGCCAGCAATGTTCATATGATTACAATGTTTTTTGAACTGACCATAGTTCGGAATTGTACCAAAAAATGTTCAACCAAAATTCATCAGAACTAAAGTTAAGTGGTTATGATGGGAGAAGTATTCTGACCACATTTAGATATAATTGGGCACACTTGTCAGTTTGCCCTCGTATCTGGGTCGCTGATGGGTATCATTGGTCTTTTTTTTTTGTATATCAAGTTTTTATTTGATTATTAATAGAATAGAAAGAAAAAGATTGTCAAAGCAACCTGAGACTCGCAGGTCTCTAATGCATTAGAAATGTTTGGTGTCGCAGGACATTTGCTTAACAGTTAACTGCATACATCAGTACAAGTAGTTGCGTGAGAAAGACTGGTGAGTTTTCCATGTCCTTCCAATTTTGTGACCAGGTAACATGGTTTCCAATCATTGTTGTATTCTAAGGACAATATTAACTAAAGTAAGTAAGAATTGGTATGGGAACGTGAATAGTTCCCCGTAGTTCTTTCCAGCCCTGGCTTCATTGCAGTTGCGCTTAGAAGTATTCCTATGAGGAAATTATCTCTGTGTAACGGTAACTGGTCATGTGGAGTATGGGCTGTCTTAAACTAAGGTGTGGGTGCAAGAAATGCGTCACTAGTGGTGCTAGGGTAGGTCCCGCTGCGCAGTCCTGTCAGTTCACTGCATCACATCTGATGTGTGTATGGAGTCGCCAGGAAGTGGAAGTTTCTAGGCTAATATGGCGTACGTGTCAGATGCCATTGGTCTTTTTTGCTCTAGTGATGTGTATCTAGCATCTGCAGAATCTGGTTGTTAAGGTGGTCCCCATTCATTGGCTAAGTGCATCAGCTGAACGTTAGTACAAACATTAACAAATGTAACTCAGTGAAAGCAGGTCCATACAACATGACTCTTTTGCAAATATTTATAATTTTAGCTAAAGAAAATAGCATACATTTTAAGACCAGTGATAAAATGTCTTCATGGATTACACTGAATGGTAGAACCCATAATTTTATCTTTACTTGTTTTTTTTATAGAGGCAGTCTTTTCGCTGCGGGCCAGCAGTCTTTGGACAATAAACGTGTTGTGTGTCAGCAGCTGACAAGATTTGCATAGGTAGCTCTTATGGATCACAATGGAAAAAAGGTGCATGTCGAAAATTCAATTAAATGAGCAGATTGCAGAGAAATAAATAAGAAAAGAAAAGATGTTATGCACATGAAGCCATAACTAAATGAGAGACCATCTGTGAATAGAACTGTTTTGTAACATTCCATGATACATGTCATTGAAAATTAAAAAAGCACACACATAAAACGTTTATTGTTGGCAATCAGTTGTTGGTATAATTTTTATTACATAAAAGCAATCTAAGAAATAAATAAAAGTGTCTGAGAGGGAAAAAAGAGAAATATAATTGAATTCTTTAGCAATAATTGTCACTCAGAGCTACATAAATATAAAGATCAGCATTTGTAAATAAACACATTACTTACCATGAGCATTTTTGGTGGTTACCACTAGTGTTGTCGCGAACCCGAAATTTTCAGTTCGCGAACGGCGAACGCAAACTTACGCAAATGTTCGCGAACCGGCGAACCGCGCAAACCGCCATTGACTTCAATGGGCAGGCGAATTTTAAAACCAACAGGGACTCTTTCTGGCCACAAAAGTGATGGAAAAGTTGTTTCAAGGGGACTAACACCTGGACTGTGGCATGCCGGAGGGGGATCCATGGCAAAACTCCCATGGAAAATTGCACAGTTGATGCAGAGTCTGCTTTTAATCCATAAAGGGCAGAAATCACCTAACATTGACACCTGTCCTCAAAGCCCTGCCCTGATACACACTGACACAGAGCAGAATAGAGACTGTTCCCCGTCCTCAGAGACCATGATACACACTGACACAGAGCAGAATAGAGACTGTTACCCCTACATAGGGTCACTTGGCAGATATGGCGGGGTCGTGGGAGGGGGAGGATGACTTTCACCTCTTCCCCTGTTACATTCCCGTTGTGCTGTGACATCACCCTTATACGCTGTGTAAAGCATACTATTTAATTTGATCAGCATGGCCACTTGAGTTTTTATAGTTTTCACGCTGCTTGTAGTTTATATATGGTTCACAAAAATCAAACAAATGATAAAGTAAACATGTAAGGATTCAGAATATTCTTTCAAACCCTTACACGTTGTGTGTACGTATTTTTTGTCTTAAGTTTGTGGCTTTAAAGAGGTTCACGTTGTTTCTATGATGTGCATAACATGTTCTTGTAAATGTTTGTTAAATTTTTCCTGGAATTGTAATTTTTTCAATCTGAATAAAGATAGTCAAATCCCTGATACACACTGACACAGAGCAGAATAGGGACTGTTCCCCCTACATAGGGTCACTTGGCAGATATGGATTGACACCTATCCTAATGATCCCTGATACACACTGACACAGAGCAGAATAGAGACTGTTCCCCCTACATAGGGTCACTTGGCAGATATGGATTGACACCTGTCCTCAAAACCCCTGATACACACTGACACAGAGCAGAATAGGGACTGTTCCTCCTACATAGGGTCACTTGGCAGGTATGGATTGACACCTGTCCTCAAAGCCCCTGATACACACTGACACAGAGCAGAATAGAGACTGTTCCCTGTCCACAGAGTCCATGATACACACTGACACAGAGCAGAATAGAGACTGTTCCCCGTCCACAGAGACCATGATACACACTGACACAGAGCAGAATAGAGACTGTTCCCCGTCCACAGAGACCATGATACACACTGACACAGAGCAGAATAGGGACTGTTCCCCCTACATAGGGTCACTTGGCCGGTATGGATTGACACCTGTCCTCAAAGCCCCTGATACACACTGACACAGAGCAGAATAGAGACTGTTCCCTGTCCACAGAGTCCATGATACACACTGACACAGAGCAGAATAGAGACTGTTCCCCGTCCACAGAGACCATGATACACACTGACACAGAGCAGAATAGAGACTGTTCCCTGTCCACAGAGTCCATGATACACACTGACACAGAGCAGAATAGAGACTGTTCCCCGTCCACAGAGACCATGATACACACTGACACAGAGCAGAATAGAGACTGTTCCCTGTCCACAGAGTCCATGATACACACTGACACAGAGCAGAATAGAGACTGTTCCCCGTCCACAGAGACCATGATACACACTGACACAGAGCAGAATAGAGACTGTTTCCCGTCCACAGAGATCATGATACACACTGACAAAGAGCAGAATAGGGACTGTTACCCCTACATAGGGTCACTTGGCAGGTATGGATTGACACCTGTCCTCAAAGCCCATGATACACACTGGGGGGAGCTACTGTCCTCCCCAACCCCTGCGCGGTGGGTGGGGGCCATAAATCACAATGGGGGGACCTACTGTCCTCCCCCCCTCGGCCCCCACCCCTGCGCGGTGGGTGGGGGCCATAAATCACAATGGGGGGCCTACTTTCCTCCCCCCCAGCCCCCATCCCTGCGCGGTGGGTGGGGGGCATAAATCCCAATGGGACGGACCTACTGATAGGAGTGGAGTATTGTTCATATCAGTTTAATACCTTCCGCGTCTCCTATCAGTGGACGTGTATATGGCAGCCATTTTAGGAACCGCACACCTGGGACCCGAGCAAGGTCACCTCGTTCAAGCTGCTCTGGTTCCTTGATGAGCCAGCTGCCCGTGAGTTAACATGTCCCGTGGAGAAGCACTCTGTCCTGTAAAGCCTCACCACAAAAAAATTAAATAAATAACAGCACTCGGAGTGGTGAGTTTAGTAAATGTTCATATCAGTTTAATACCTTCCTCGTCTCCTATCAGTGGACGTGTATATGGCAGCCATTTTAGGAACCGCACACCTGGGACCCGAGCAAGGTCACCTCTTTCAACAGGTGACATGATTTGGCCCTGTAAAACTATCCTGGATATTCTCTACAATTTCTATGGATATGGCATTGATTTATGTAACAGGGAGATGGAAGAAGATGCTTGGTCGGTCCTCTTACTTGAAATTTGGGGCACTGCGCGGGCAAGCTAATGTGCCACCAGATAGGAGTGGTGAGTTTAGTAAATGTTCATATCAGTTTAATACCTTCCGCGTCTCCTATCAGTGGACGTGTATATGGCAGCCATTTTAGGAACCGCACACCTGGGACCCGAGCAAGGTCACCTCTTTCAACAGGCGACATGATTTGGCCCTGTAAAACTATCCTGGATATTCTCTACAATTTCTATGGATATGGCATTGATTTATGTAACAGGGAGATGGAAGAAGATGCTTGGTCGGTCCTCTTACTTGAAATTTGGGGCACTGCGCGGGCAAGCTAATGTGCCACCAGATAGGAGTGGTGAGTTTAGTATTGTTCATATCAGTTTAATACCTTCCGTGTCTCCTATCAGAGGACATGTATATGGCAGCCATTTTAGGAACCGCACACCTGGGACCCGAGCAAGGTCACCTCTTTCAACAGGCGACATGATTTGGCCCTGTAAAACTATCCTGGATATTCTCTACAATTTCTATGGATATGGCATTGATTTATGTAACAGGGAGATGGAAGAAGATGCTTGGTCGGTCCTCTTACTTGAAATTTGGGGCACTGCGCGGGCAAGCTAATGTGCCACCAGATAGGAGTGGTGAGTTTAGTATTGTTCATATCAGTTTAATACCTTCCACGTCTCCTATCAGTGGACGTGTAAATGGCAGAGATTTTTAATTTTTGAATCACCTCCCCTTTTTAGGCCAAGGTGGGAAGATGCTTAGACCACTGGTATATTGGTGCCATCTTGGAGGATTTTTTTTTGGTTTGGTTTTTGAAGCCACAGTGCTGCACCAGTGGGCTTAAAAATTAGGCATGTACACATGCCTGAAAAATTTGGTATTGTTGCAGCCGCTGCTGTAGCAGCGGCCAGAAAAATTGATGTTTGTTTCACAGGCAGAAAGTGCCCTAAAACATGGCGGCTTGAACCCTAGTTGGTGGCGGATAAGTCACGCAAGTCAAACGTCATTCAGAGCTAAAATACAGCAGTGTGTGGACCATTTTTAGCCCAAGGCAGCTCATCTCATCAGGCCTTTTTTAATCGAATGTATCGCCCAGTGTCAGTCCCTTCGGGATCCATCCCTCATTCATCTTAATAAAGGTGAGGTAATCTAGACTTTTTTGACCTAGGCGACTTCTCTTCTCAGTGACAATACCTCCTGCTGCACTGAAGGTCCTTTCTGACAGGACACTTGAAGCGGGGCAGGCCAGAAGTTCTATCGCAAATTGGGATAGCTCAGGCCACAGGTCAAGCCTGCACACCCAGTAGTCAAGGGGTTCATCGCTCCTCAGAGTGTCGATATCTGCAGTTAAGGCGCGGTAGTCTGCTACCTGTCGGTCGAGTCGCTCTCTGAGGGTGGATCCCGAAGGGCTGTGGCGATGCATAGGACTTAAAAAGGTCCGCATGTCCTCCATCAACAATACGTCTTTAAAGCGTCCTGTCCTTGCCGGCGTGGTCGTGGGAGGAGGAGGAGGAGGATGACTTCCACCTCTCCCCCTGTTAGATTCCCGTTGTGCTGTGACATCACCCTTATACGCTGTGTAAAGCATACTTTTTAATTTATTTTGCAAATGCTGCATCCTTTCCGACTTGTAATTCGGTAACATTTCCGCCACTTTCTGCTTATACCGGGGGTCTAGTAGCGTGGACACCCAGTACAGGTCGTTCTCCTTCAGCCTTTTTATACGAGGGTCCCTCAACAGGCAGGGCAGCATGAAAGACCCCATTTGCACAAGGTTGGATGCCGAGCTACTCATTTCCCGTTCCTCCTCCTCACTGATGTCATTGAAGGTATGTTCTTCCCCCCAGCCACGTACAACACCACGGGTACCAGATAGGTGACAACAAGCACCCTGGGATGCCTGTTGTGTTTGGTCTTGCTCCTCCTCCTCCTCCTCAAAGCTACAATCCTCCTCTGACTCCTCTTCCTCACAATCCTCTTCCAGCGTTGCCGCAGGTCCAGCAAGCGATGCTGATAAGGCTGTTTCTGGTGGTGATGGTGACCACAACTCTTCCTCTTCACGCTCATCTACAGCCTGATCCAGCACTCTTCGCAGGGCACGCTCCAGGAAGATAACAAATGGTATGATGTCGCTGATGGTGCCTTTGTTGCGACTGACTAGGTTTGTCACCTCCTCAAAAGGACGCATGAGCCTACAGGCATTGCGCATGAGCGTCCAGTAACGTGGCAAAAAAATTCCCAGCTCCCCAGAGGCTGTCCTAGCACCCCGGTCATACAAATATTCATTAACAGCTTTTTCTTGTTGGAGCAGGCGGTCGAACATTAGGAGTGTTGAATTCCACTGTGTAGGGCTGTCGCAAATCAAGCGCCTCACTGGCATGTTGTTTCGCCGCTGGATATCGGCAAAGTGAGCCATGGCCGTGTAGGAACGCCTGAAATGGCCACACACCTTCCTGGCCTGCTTCAGGACGTCCTGTAAGCCTGTGTACTTATGCACAAAGCGTTGTACGATCAGATTACACACATGTGCCATGCACGGCACATGTGTCAACTTGCCCAACTTCAATGCCGCTATCAAATTTTTTCCGTTGTCACACACCACTTTGCCGATATCCAGTTGCTGCGGAGTCAGCCACTTTTCCACCTGTGCGTTCAGGGCGGACAGGAGTGCTTGTCCGGTGTGACTCTCTGCTTTCAAGCAAGTCAAACCCAAGACGGCGTGACACTGCCGTATCCGGGATGTGGAATAGTACCTGGGGAGCTGGGGGGGTGCCGTTGATGTGGAGCAAGACGCAGCAGCACAAGAGGACTCAGCCGAGGAGGTTATGGAAGAGGATGGAGTAGGAGGAGTAGAGGAGGTGGCAGCAGGACTGCCTGCAATTCGTGGCGGTGTCACCAACTCCTCTGCAATGCCACGCATTCCTTGCTTGTCAGCCGTCAGCAGGTTTACCCAATGCGCAGTGTAGGTGATATACCTGCCCTGACCATGCTTTGCAGACCAGGTATCAGTGGTCAGATGGACCCTTGCCCCAACACTGTGTGCCAGACATGCCATGACTTCCTTTTGCACAATCGAGTATAAGTTGTGGATTGCCTTTTGTGAAAAGAAATTCCGGCCGGGTACCTTCCACTGCGGTGTCCCAATAGCTACAAATTTTTTGAACGCCTCAGACTCAACCAGATTGTATGGTAAAAGCTGGCGGGCTAATAGTTCGGACAAGCCAGCTGTCAGACGCTGGGCAAGGGGGTGACTTGGTGACATTGGCTTCTTACGCTCAAACATGTCCTTGACAGACACATGACTGTGAGCAGATGAGCGGGAACTGCTCAAGGCGGGAGACGGAGTGGCGGGTGGTTGAGAGGGGGCAAGAAGGACAGCAGTGGTTGACGTGGCTGAAGATGCTAGACCAGGAGGAGGATGGCGACTTAGAGTAGGCGTGCTGCTTGTACTCATGTGTTGATCCCATAGGCGTTTGTGATGTGAGATCATGTGCCTACGCAAAGCAGTTGTACCTAGGTGGGTGTTGGACCTCCCACGACTCAGTTTCCTTTGGCACAGGTTGCAAATGGCATCGCTGTTGTCCGAGGCAGACACACAAAAAAAATGCCACACTGCTGAGCTCTGCAATGACGGCATTCTGGTGGTGGACACAGCATGCGTTGATTGGCGTGCTGTCGGGCTGACCCCGGGTGCCAATGCATGCTGTCTGACTGTGCCACTAGCTCCTTGCGACGACCCCCCCTGCTTCCAACTCGTCTCCTCCTCCTCTCTGTCTCCCCATCTGAACTTTCGCCCTGTTCTTCTTCTTGCCGAGCGGGCACCCACGTGACATCCATGGACGCATCGTCATCATCAACCGCTTCGCTTGTATCTGACAACTCAGAAAAGGAAGCAGCAGCGGGTACAACATCATCATCATCACACCGTACCTCCATGTGTTTAATGCTGCCTGCCTGAGACATATCCCTGTTATCTACATCCTCTAGCAATAATGGTTGCGCATCAATCATTTCTTCAAACGGGTGTGTGAATAACTCCTCTGACATACCAAGTAAAGCGGCTGTGGTGCTAGTTTTGGTGGTGGCGGCAGGCGGGTGAGTGGTATCTTGAGAGGTGCCTGAAGCTAAGCTGGAGGAGGATGGTGCGTCAAGGTTCCGAGCGGAGGCTGTACAAGATTGGGTGTCCTGTGTTAGCCAGTCAACTATGTCCTCAGAACTTTTCAAGTTCAGGGTACGTGGCTTCTGAAAACTGGGCATTATTCTAGGGCAAAAGGGAATCACAGCACCACGACCACGACGGCCCCTGCGGGGTGGCCTGCCTCTGCCTGTCATTTTTTGGGGGATTAGTGGTACTATGCGTGCAAGCTACTGTGAGACCAGATATGATTGGCAATGTGAACTGTAACAGTTCTGCAGAGCACACACTGTAGGCCTGACACACCCGCTTGAAGACAAGTAACTGCTATTCAATCTATAACAGTGAAAAACAAATTTTCTTTGTAAAAGCACGCTATAGAGACACCAGATATGATTGGCAATGTGCACTTGAACAGTTCTGCAGAGCACACACTGTAGGCCTGACACAACCGCTTGAAGACAAGTAACTGCTATTCAATCTATAACAGTGAAAAAAAAAATTTGGTTTTAAAAGCACGCTATAGAGACACCAGATATGATTGGCAATGTGCACTGGAACAGTTCTGGAGAGCACACGCTGAAGGAAGGACTGACAGAGCCGCTTGAAGGACACTGACTGGCTGCTATTAGCTTACACTAGAAACCTTTTTTCTTTGTAAAAGCACGCTATAGAGACACCAGATATGATTGGCAATGTGCACTTGAACAGTTCTGCAGAGCACACACTGTAGGCCTGACACACCCGCTTGAAGACAAGTAACTGCTATTCAATCTATAACAGTGAAAAAAAAATTTTGGTTTTAAAAGCACGCTATAGAGACACCAGATATGATTGGCAATGTGCACTGGAACAGTTCTGGAGAGCACACGCTCAAGGAAGGACTGACAGAGCCGCTTGAAGGACACTGACTGGCTGCTATTAGCTTACACTAGAAACCTTTTTTCTTTGTAAAAGCACTGCTAAAGAGACACCAAATATGATTGGCAACTGTCAAAGCACGCTGGCACAGGTCTGCTGCAGAGCACACGCTGAAGTAGGCCTGACACCCAGACGCTTGCAGACAACTAACTGCTCTTCTATTACAGTGAAAAAAAAAATATTTATTTTAAATCTAAAGCTTAAGCTATTGTAAAAACAGATATGAGTGGTGGCACTGGGCAAGAGGGCACAGTATCCACTGTGAACCTCACACAGAAGCTGGCAGGCAGGCAACTGCTCTTCTATTACAGTGGAAACAAAATTTTGGTTGTAAAACTACGCTATAGAGACACCAGATATGAGTGGCAACTGTCAAAGTACGCTGGCAGGGTTGTGCAGGGCACACACTGAAGGAAGGCCTGACAGAGCCGTTTGAAGGACACTGACTGGCTGCTATTAGCTTACACTAGAAACCTTTTTTCTTTGTAAAAGCACGCTATAGAGACACCAGATATGATTGGCAATGTGCACTGGAACAGTTCTGGAGAGCACACGCTGAAGGAAGGACTGACAGAGCCGCTTGAAGGACACTGACTGGCTGCTATTAGCTTACACTAGAAACCTTTTTTCTTTGTAAAAGCACGCTATAGAGACACCAGATATGATTGGCAATGTGCACTTGAACAGTTCTGCAGAGCACACACTGTAGGCCTGACACACCCGCTTGAAGACAAGTAACTGCTATTCAATCTATAACAGTGAAAAAAAAATTTTGGTTTTAAAAGCACGCTATAGAGACACCAGATATGATTGGCAATGTGCACTGGAACAGTTCGGGAGAGCACACGCTCAAGGAAGGACTGACAGAGCCGCTTGAAGGACACTGACTGGCTGCTATTAGCTTACACTAGAAACCTTTTTTCTTTGTAAAAGCACTGCTAAAGAGACACCAAATATGATTGGCAACTGTCAAAGCACGCTGGCACAGGTCTGCTGCAGAGCACACGCTGAAGTAGGCCTGACACCCAGACGCTTGCAGACAACTAACTGCTCTTCTATTACAGTGAAAAAAAAAATATTTATTTTAAATCTAAAGCTTAAGCTATTGTAAAAACAGATATGAGTGGTGGCACTGGGCAAGAGGGCACAGTATCCACTGTGAACCTCACACAGAAGCTGGCAGGCAGGCAACTGCTCTTCTATTACAGTGGAAACAAAATTTTGGTTGTAAAACTACGCTATAGAGACACCAGATATGAGTGGCAACTGTCAAAGTACGCTGGCAGGGTTGTGCAGGGCACACGCTGAAGGAAGGCCTGACAGAGCCGTTTGAAGGACACTGACTGGCTGCTATTAGCTTACACTAGAAACCTTTTTTCTTTGTAAAAGCACGCTATAGAGACACCAGATATGATTGGCAATGTGCACTGGAACAGTTCTGGAGAGCACACGCTGAAGGAAGGACTGACAGAGCCGCTTGAAGGACACTGACTGGCTGCTATTAGCTTACACTAGAAACCTTTTTTCTTTGTAAAAGCACGCTATAGAGACACCAGATATGATTGGCAATGTGCACTTGAACAGTTCTGCAGAGCACACACTGTAGGCCTGACACACCCGCTTGAAGACAAGTAACTGCTATTCAATCTATAACAGTGAAAAAAAAATTCTGGTTTAAAAAGCACGCTATAGAGACACCAGATATGATTGGCAATGTGCACTGGAACAGTTCTGGAGAGCACACGCTCAAGGAAGGACTGACAGAGCCGCTTGAAGGACACTGACTGGCTGCTATTAGCTTACACTAGAAACCTTTTTTCTTTGTAAAAGCACGCTATAGAGACACCAGATATGATTGGCAACTGTCAAAGCACGCTGGCACAGGTCTGCAGAGCACACGCTGAAGGAAGGACTGACAGAGCCGCTTGAAGGACACTGACTGGCTGCTATTAGCTTACACTAGAAACCTTTTTTCTTTGTAAAAGCACGCTATAGAGACACCAGATATGATTGGCAATGTGCACTTGAACAGTTCTGCAGAGCACACACTGTAGGCCTGACACACCCGCTTGAAGACAAGTAACTGCTATTCAATCTATAACAGTGAAAAAAAAATTTTGGTTTTAAAAGCACGCTATAGAGACACCAGATATGATTGGCAATGTGCACTGGAACAGTTCTGGAGAGCACACGCTGAAGGAAGGACTGACAGAGCCGCTTGAAGGACACTGACTGGCTGCTATTAGCTTACACTAGAAACCTTTTTTCTTTGTAAAAGCACGCTATAGAGACACCAGATATGATTGGCAATGTGCACTTGAACAGTTCTGCAGAGCACACACTGTAGGCCTGACACACCCGCTTGAAGACAAGTAACTGCTATTCAATCTATAACAGTGAAAAAAAAAATTTCGGTTTAAATGCACGCTATAGAGACACCAGATATGATTGGCAACTGTCAAAGCTCGCTGGCACAGGTCTGCAGAGCACACGCTGAAGGAAGGACTGACAGAGCCGCTTGAGGGACACTGACTGGCTGCTATTTGCTTACACTAGAAACCTTTTTTCTTTGTAAAAGCACGCTATAGAGACACCAGATATGAGTGGCAACTGTCAAAGTATGCTGGCAGGGTTGTGCAGGGCACACGCTGAAGGAAGGCCTGACAGAGCCGCTTGAAGGACACTGACTGGCTGCTATTAGCTTACACTGGAAACCTTTTTTCTTTGTAAAAGCACGCTAAAGAGACACCAGATATGATTGGCAACTGTCAAAGCACGCTGGCACAGGTCTGCAGAGCACACGCTGAAGTAGGCCTGACACCCAGACGCTTGCAGACAACTAACTGCTCTTCTATTACAGTGAAAAAAAATTATTTCTTTTAAATGTAAAGCTTAACCTATTGTTAAAACAAATGTGAGTGGTTGCACTGACTGTGCAAATGGACAAGGCATCCAACCTGACACAGAAGCTGGCAGGCAGGCAACTGCTCTTCTATTACAGAGAAAAAAAATTATTTATTTTAAATGTAAAGCTTAACCTATTAATAAAACAGATATGAGTGGTGGCACTGACTGTGCAAATGGGCAAGGCATCCAACCTGACACAGAAGCTGGCAGGCAGGCAACTGCTCTTCTATTACAGTGAAAAAAAAATATTTATTTTAAATGTAAAGCTTAACCTATTGTTAAAACAGATATGAGTGGTGGCACTGACTGTGCAAATGGGCAAGGCATCCAACCTGACACAGAAGCTGGCAGGCAGGCAACTGCTCTTCTATTACAGTGAAAAAAATTATTTCTTTTAAATGTAAAGCTTAACCTATTGTTAAAACAGATATGAGTGGTGGCACTGACTGTGCAAATGGGCAAGGCATCCAACCTGACACAGAAGCTGGCAGGCAGGCAACTGCTCTTCTATTACAGTGAAAAAAAAAATGTATTTTAAATGTAAAGCTTAACCTATTGTTAAAACAGATATGAGTGGTGGCACTGACTGTGCAAATGGGCAAGGCATCCAACCTGACACAGAAGCTGGCAGGCAGGCAACTGCTCTTCTATTACAGTGATAAAAAATTATTTCTTTTAAATGTAAAGCTTAACCTATTGTAAAAACAGATATGAGTGGTGGCACTGGGCAAGTAGGCACAGTATCCAATGTGAACCTCACACAGAAGCTGGCAGGCAGGCACCTGCAATTACATTACACAGGAAAAAAAAAAAAGCAGCCTGATGTTCTAGCCCTAAAAAGGGCTTTTTGGGGTGCTGTCCTTACAGCAGAGATCAGATGAGTCCTTCAGGATTGTAGTGGACACTGAATACCCTAGCCTAGCTATCAATTTCCCTATCTAATCAGCAGCAGCTAAACTTTCCCTCCTCTCACTAAGCATGCAGCTTCAGAATGAATCGAAAATGGATGCTGGGAGGGAGGTTGGAGGGTGTGGAAGGGAGGGAGTGCTGCTGATTGGCTGGAATATGTCTGCTGACCGAGAGGCACAGGGTCAAAGTTTGCCCAATGATGACGAATAGGGGGCGGATCGAACTGCGCATGTGTCCGCCCGCCGCGGCGAACACGCTAAGTTCGCCGGGAACTGTTCGCCGGCGGACAGTTCGGTAGATCACTAGTTACCACTATTAGGAGTTTTTTTTATGTAAATAGGGGTATTAGGAATAAGATATCATGTACTTTTTTTATATGCCACCTAAACACAGAAACCAATCTATGATTTGGGGATTTATGGCTAGACACCCTAGAAAAACAAAACAAAAAAAAGTATCACTAATCACAATGCAGAAAGATAAGTCCTGCGCTCACTCCCATCACTGGGCGGCTGCAATGACTACAGTACACATCAGCCCCAATATATAGTAAAAACCAAAGAAAAACAAGTTACCTGCACTTTCTCCTTAATCCCTATGTATTTTTAAACAAATGGAGGTTTTTTAGTTACCTCCAATGGCCATGAGAGGATGAGCCCACCTGCCAACGTCAAGGCAGACCCCCCTAGGTGGGTCCTAACTCTAACCATTCACCTTGAGCTTCTGGCAAAAATCTCTACTGAGACAGAAAGGGGTATTTTTTATATAATCCCCTATATATTATTAACCCTTAATAGGGAACACATGGGATGGGTGGCTGCATTGTAACAAGGCTGAGTGATACAAAAAATGGATACAAATGCAGAAAGATAAGTCCTGCGCTCACCGCTCATCCCATGTGTTCCCTATCAAGGGTTAATAATACATAGGGGTGTATATAAAAAATATCCCTTTTTGTCTCAGATTTTTGCCAGAGGCTCAAGGAAGCAAGGTGAATGGTTAGAGTTACGACCCACCTAGGGGGTTCTGCCTTGACGTTGGCAGGTGGGCTCATCCTCTCATGGCCATTGGAGGTAACAAAAAAAAACTCCATTTGTTTAAAAATACATAGGGATTAAGGAGAGAGCGGAGGTAACTTGTTTTTCTTTGGTTATCACTAATCACTAGACTTTGGGATTTTGGGCCAATCAGGTGATTGAAATAATTCAACCAAGACAAAATGTAACTGAATCACAAACCAAATAAAGCATGCGATGTAAGAGTATGGTCATCTTGATTCGTAATTTTGCCCATTGCGTCAATAAAAAAATGATTTACAGGAAGAAAAAATATACATGTGTGTATATTTTGCAGTTTACTGATCAGCCTATTTCTATGCCCATTTGGTTCAACGCATTTGTTTCCAGAGTCTTTTTTCATTAATGAAATTCATGCAAAATGTTTTGGGCAAAACATTATTTTTTGCCAAGCACAAGTCTACTAATCACCCTGTTTTAGGAACTAATAATTACATGGAACTAATATTGTGCACTCAACAAAGTACCACTCATATTACAAAATAGATGCAGTACTAAGGGTTGTATTGCATACCCCTTCAATAAGAAGAAAAATCTTTCAACTTCCACCCCATGTTCCTAAAAATGGCCTCAATGCAATAATGTTAAATATTGTTAAAGCTTTTAAAATGGTTTCATGTTATGAAAAATGTTTTAGTATTTTAATAATTTTATATATTTTTTATTTATATTTAATATATTATATTTTTTTATGTTAAAAAAATGATTTTATTAGTGTATCCATATCTATTGATCCTGACAGCAGGGAAAAGGGACACCAGTCCTCCAGCATGGTTCTACAGCTTCCCAATATTGGGCATAGGATGAAAGGGGACTCTCACTGGATCATGGCCTACCATTTTGATGCATTTAGGGTCACAGTATTGCTGTCATAATTTTTATATTTGATTTTGACCTGTTGTCTTACACTTTACTTTTATCTTTCGTATGAGGCTTACGGTGTACTATTATAGATAATTAACCCATACCCAGTGGTAACCCTCCTAACACTGAGTGCGACTCAAACTAGCAGCTACTCCAGACATAAAGACCTATTAGATATTATTTTGTACTCATAATGTCTACTATATAACCTTAGTCACACTCACTACCTTTAATACGTATGTCTAGCGCTTCCTAACTACCTTAACTCTGACATAACCCGATGCAGCACTAGACATGACAATTTTGTTGTTTTGTTTATACCTTATAATTCTGTTAGATCATACTGTCAGTTTATGTTGCCTAACCTTATCACTGCTCCTGACTAATCCCATACTGAAGTACTAAGATAGAGCATAAATATCTTTCCATACAAAGGGCAGCTTATCACAACTAGTGTTGTCGCGAACCCGAAATTTTCGGTTCGCGGACGGCGAACGCGAACTTCCGCAAATGTTCGCGAACGGGCGAACCGGGCGAACCGCCATAGACTTCAATGGACAGGCGAATTTTAAAACACACAGGGACTCTTTCTGGCCACAATAGTGATGGAAAAGTTGTTTCAAGGGGACTAACACCTGGACTGTGGCATGCCGGAGGGGGATCCATGGCAAAACTCCCATGGAAAATTACATAGTTGATGCAGAGTCTGGTTTTAATCCATAAAGGGCAGAAATCACCAAACATTCCTAAATTGTTTGGAATAACGTGCTTTAAAACATCAGGTATGATGTTGTATCGATCAGGTAGTGTAAGAGTTACGCCCGCTTCACAGTGACAGACCAAACTCCCCGTTTAACGCACCGCAAACAGTCCTCTATATACAGAGTAAACATGGCTCCCTCTATATACAGAGTAACATGACTCCCTCTGTATACTGTGTAAACATGGCTCCCCTCTATATACAGTGTAAACATGGCTCCCTCTATATACAGAGTAACATGGCTCCCTCTATATACAGTGTAAACATGGCTCCTCTCTATATACAGAGTAACATGGCTCCCCTCTATATACAGAGTAACATGGCTCCCCTCTATATACAGTGTAAACATGGTTCCCTCTATATACAGTGTAAACATGGCTCCTCTCTATATACAGAGTAACATGGCTTCCCTCTATATACCGTGTAAACATGGCTCCCTCTATATACAGAATAACATGGCTTCCCTCTATATACCGTGTAAACATGGCTCCCCTCTGTATATAGAGGGAGCCATGTTACTCTGTATATAGAGGGAGACATGTTTCCACTGTATATAGTGTAACATGGCTCCCCTCTATATACAGAGTAACATGGCTCCCCTCTATATACAGTGTAAACATGGCTCCTCTCTATATACAGAGTAACATGGCTCCCCTCTATACAGGGGCGTACCTGGAGCATTTGGCACCCGGGGCGGATCCTTTATTTGGCACCCCCCTCCCCAACTTTGAAATGTTAAAAACAGCTGCAATTTTTTTTAAATGTATGTTTATGCAGTGTGTGTATAGTGTGTAAAGTGTGTGTATATTGTGTGTATAGTGAGTGTGTATAGTGTGTACAGTGTGTGTATATTGTGTGTATAGTGAGTGTGTATAGTGTGTGTGTATAGTGTGTATAGTGTGTGCAGTGTGTGTATAGAGTGTGTATAGTGTGTGTATGCAGTGTGTGTAGTGTGGGTGTATAGTGTGTGCATAGTGTATGCAGTGTGTGCAGTGTGTGCATAGTGTGTACAGTGTGTGTGTATATTGTGTGTATAGTGTGTGTAGTGTGTGTATAATGTGTGCAGTGTGTGTATAGTTAGTGCAGTGTGTGTATAGTGTATGCAGTGTGTGCAGTGTGTATGCAGTGTGTGTAGTGTGTGTATGCAGTGTGTGTAGTGTGTGTGTGCATAGTGTGTACAGTGTGTGTATAGTGTGTACAGTGTGTGTGTGTATATTGTGTGTATAGTGTGTGTAGTGTGTGTATAGTGTGTGCAGTGTGTGTATAGTGTGTATGCAGTGTGTGTATAGTGTGTATGCAGTGTGTGTATAGTGTATGCAGTGTGTGTATAGTGTGTGCAGTGTGTGTATAGTTAGTGCAGTGTGTGTATAGTGTATGCAGTGTGTGCAGTGTGTATGCAGTGTGTGTAGAGTGTGTATAGTGTATGCAGTGTGTGTAGTGTGTGTGCATAGTGTGTACAGTGTGTGTATAGTGTGTACAGTGTGTGTGTATATTGTGTGTATAGTGTGTGTAGTGTGTGTATAGTGTGTATAGTGTGTGCAGTGTGTGTATAGTGTGTATGCAGTGTGTGTATAGTGTGTATGCAGTGTGTGTATAGTGTATGCAGTGTGTGTATAGTGTGTATGCAGTGTGTGTCCCCAAGCCCCTAGTCACACAACCAAATAAAAAAGCCCCTACCTACCCCCCTCACCCTACAAAATAGTGAAGGGGGAATAAAATTACTACCCTGTAAAGTAAAATTCAACTTACTATTCAACGTCTCCTTCTTCTAAAATCTTCATTTTTTTAGCCCCAAAAAAGGCCAAATAAAAAGCCATCATACCCGTCGAACTTAAAAATAAAATAAAAAACCCGAGCACAAAAAAAAATTAATCCATCTTCACCCATGGAGGGCTCCGTGTCAGTGTTTATCAGGGATCCTTAGGATAGGTGTCAATCCATATCTGCCAAGTGACCCTATGTAGGGGGAACAGTCCCTATTCTGCTCTGTGTCAGTGTCTGGAGGGAGTATCTGCAGTAACACAGAGTGTCTGGGGGGAGTATCTGCAGTAACACAGGGTGTCTGGAGGGAGTATCTGCAGTAACACAGAGTGTCTTGGGGTAGTATCTACTTGTAACATTTATATGCACTAAAAAAAAAAAAAAAATTGGAAAAAAAAAAAAATGGTTGCAGCTTCCGAATTAATCTAAAATGGATGCTGTCCAGTAGGTGGGAGGGTCTGCTAGGGAGGGTGTGCTGCTGATTGGCTGTAATGTGTCTGCTGACTGTGAGGTACAGGGTCAAAGTTTACTCAATGATGACGAATAGGGGGCGGACCGAACACCGCATGTGTTCGCCCGCGGTGGCGGACGCGAACATGCTATGTTCGCCGGGAACTATTCGCCAGCGAACAGTTCGGTACATCACTAATCACAACCTCTTATTCTTATATGTTGCTAGTCTCTCGTGTTCTGTGTCATTACTGAAACATGTTTGTATCTCTGCACAACTAAAATAAAGAATAAAAAAAGTTTATCCAGAAATATTAAAGCACGTGAAATGTGAAATAGGAAATATGAAACATCATATTCAGAAAGACACAGAGCAACTATCTCATCTAACTGTACATAAAGCTAACAACGCACCATTTCAGAGAGACCATCACCACCCATGTAACAGAGGGTCTGCTGCATGTGGTGAGTGGCATGGGTGACATGAGCTATTGTTACTGCATTAGGTTTATTTTTATTGGGAATGATGTTTCTTACTGATGCGCATAATTGCCCATTCTGTCAGTTGGCAACAATTGAGCTCTAAGAAAGGCATAAACATCTGAATACATTGTATTTTACTCTTGTGCATTTATGAGTTTAGTTATTTATCCAATAGAAATGGGTCACTGGATACACTAAAAATATACTAGTTGGTAAATTAATAATATACTGATAGCTGAATCGAACCTATATAAATAACTCACCAGAGACAACACTAATGATAATTTATTTCACATTTGTTTTGTTTGGCAGGCTTATTATACCTCGATCTAGGTTCTTCTCTTCCAACTCAAACTGCTGTCAACTGGTTAGTATTATTGAAGCACATAATATCATATTCATTTTAAATGAAATTCCCATGGGCGGTAAAAAAGGTTTTTCTCCAGAAATCCATATTTTTTATGTTACAGGAGTGTTTAGCTGTGTTTACATTTTCTTAGTTTTAAGGTCTATATAGAAATTGTGTTTGTGGTTGAAAGAAATGATTTAAATATTAAAGGGACACTATAGTCACCTGAACAACTTTAGCTTAATGAAGCAGTTTTGGTGTATAGAACATGCCCTTGCAGCCTCACTGCTCAATCCTCTGCCATTTAGGAGTTAAATCCCTTTGTTTATGAGCCCTAGTCACACCTCCCTGCATGTGACTCGCACAGCCTTCCATAAACACTTCCTGTAAAGAGTGCCCTATTTAGGTTTTCTTTATTGCAAGTTCTGTTTAATTAAGATTTTCTTATCCCCTGCTATGTTAATAGCTTGCTAGACCCTGCAAGAGCCTCCTGTATGTGATTAAAGTTCAATTTAGAGATTGAGATACAATTATTTAAGGTAAATTACATCTGTTTGAAAGTGAAACCAGTTTTGTTTTCATGCAGGCTCAATCAATCATAGCCAGGGGAGGTGTGGCTAGGGCTGCATAAACAGAAACAAAGTGATTTAACTCATAAATGACAGTGGATTGAGCAGTGAAATTGCAGGGAAATGATCTCTACACTAAAACTGCTTTATTTAGCTAAAGTTATTTAGATGACTATAGTGTTCCTTTAATGTATCATTTAACAACCATTTTCCGTGAGTAATCTAAAAGTGTAACAAAAGTGAGATTGTGTTTAAACATATTTAAATTACTACAAATACATTTAAAACGAATAATGAGTGAACATTCACCTTTATTTAATTGCTATATGAGTTGCCTTCATAAAGTGTAAAAGTCTCCTTTATGCTTGTTATGATTGAATTTATTCACTAAATTGGTTACGGCGAACAAATGGCTGAGCTGGAATAAAAAGCATTGATTTCTGAGAATTTTCTAAATTTTTGTAATTTTGGATATTGTCTGAATTCCCTTTGTAATTGTAACGGATCGCCTGGCACCCCGACTTGGTACCTCCGTTAAAGGATGCTCCTAGCGCTTCCTGAGGACTCCAAGCTCTCTGGCAGACACCCCAATCACCGAATCCGAGAAACCTTTAAATTCTCCCAAGCGTATGAATGCTGTAGACCATTGAATAGGAACCATACGAATAGGCTTGTACTCCTAGCAGTCAACTGGAACAGCATACAATAAATCCTTCCCCCAATAATGAGACGACACATCACTTTGAGGGTAAAACAGGAACTCTGGACTGGCTCATCCAGCCTGGCTTTTATTTGCAACTCACACATACAGGCCACACCCAGGGGGAGGCATAAAAGAACCAATGAAATAGATGTTACCTCCCACACATCCCCTCCCCTTAGTGTGACACATAATCCCATTATGCATACAGTGTAAAATATACTTTTACACAACTTTCATAACTTTAAAACCATACATCACATTCACATAAAAATACATATCCACAATCAATCCATTCAGGGGAACAACATATTAAAAAATGGCATGAATCCGACCAGGGGTTCAAAAGTTACTAAAAGTATCTTTTGTTCCTTTCTGGCTGGCAGAAAAACATCCCCACAATGCACCCTGGTTTCCTCCCTTCTGCCCTGGAGTTAATTGGAGAAGTAATCCAATTACCCAGGACTAAAGGCAGACTCCATTAACCACATGGTTGCAAAACAACATAAAACACTTTAAAATACATAAAGTCACATTTACACATAACACACAGACATTTCACCTATCCCCAGATAGCTGGGATCTGCACACACAAAACTACCGAATAGCGCGCAGATCCTACTCACACAGTACAATTGCCTCCATGGTATGGCTATCTGGGGTATCACATTCCCATAAAGTCTGGTCCATAGTCCAAAGGCAAGAGGCGGGCAATCAGCCCCCTCCAAGGACACGTGGCGAGGTCGGTTTCGCCACACTAATATTTCCTCAATTTCTGATTTACTGACGTATATTTCCCATACAGGATCTTGGCCAGCATTGTTCCACTTTTATTAAAACAATATTTACTACCCCTTACATGATATCTTACAGTCATGAAACATATTTGCCTACCTTGCTTCAAACTATGCTCACTGAATGTTTTAAAATGAGATTGTGAAAATGTTGCATACGTTTTTAAAAACTTGTCATTAAAAGAACATTCCAAGCACCATAATCACTGCAGTGCACACAGAGGAACTTCTGGCTCTCCTGAAGACAGAAGACTGACTTAAAGGCCGAATTATAACTTATGTCATCAGGCACTGCAGGACTTTAATGACCAGTGATGGCATAGACAGCTGTTGTGTTAAGGTACCCACAGGGCTAGATCCTTGATAGGACAAGAGAGCCCCAGGTATGATTCTATACCTGAAGCTCCTTTCTGTCAGCTCAGGCCACAATTACTTTTGGATGCATAAAAGACAAACTTGCACATTTGTAATCAATTTCAATAAAAGCTGTAGTACTTATGGTGCTTTAAGTATTACTTAAATCACAATTACAGTGTTGGATATATAAAAGATTAACTTAAACATTTGTTTTCCATTTATTACTTTTGTAAGCAATTTCTATGAAAGTTAAGTTTTAAATGGGTTATCCCGTGTTTATGAAAATATGTTTAAAAAAAAAAAAAAATTCTGGCTTTGTTACAACCTGTTGAGTTTTGTGTGTGTCAAGTTCCATTTTGGGATAAAATAGTACTAAAAGTAAGATATGTTCTATTTTATACTTTGCATTTTTACCTGGTTTCCTTTACAAATTCAATAGGATAAGAAACCTGTATAATTTTACTCAGTAGTACCTTCAGCAGATGTCAATAACCAATATGGTAAATACTAAACTTGGCGAATCTGTATAGTTATTTTTTTATTTTTGTTAATTTTTTTAATATGTTGTCTGGCTAGCAAATGCTGGCAGGTCATGACATGATTAACCCTTACGTCACAGAGCTGTCAAGCTCAATCAATTTTTGTCGTTAAGAAAAGCTTTGGCTGAACTACACAGACACATTGCTGAATGTACGAGGTACCAAAACAATTTCCATTTGAAAATTTTGCTCAGAAGAACTGTTTTTTCTTTGCCATTAACAAGTCTAGTAAATACCAGGAAACAAAAAAATGTCCTATTGTACAAATATACTTGTTTACCTTTCTCTTTATTTTACTTTACGTGTCAGTTAAACAACCATTGACATTATACCCATGCTTTTGGAATTAATTTGTATTTCTCGTTAATTTCATCTAATAAAAATTGTACATTATCAAAAAAGTGCCAACTTATCATGGTTATACATTGCAGTAAACTGTTTAGATAAGAGGACATGACTTTAATTTCATGTAGTCAATTGATGTATTGATACTAAATAGGAGAGTATTGGTAATGCAAGTTAACCAAATGATCATTTCAAGCTAGGTTAGGTTCATTTTATGGCTGAAACTTGTTAAGGAGACTTTTACAGGGTACGAAAACAAATGACTTTACAGTTTAGGATTTCATCCATGACAATTAGGATTCCTGTTTCTACTGACTGAATTTTCACCTTCAAATCTATCAGGTCAGCAAAAGGTAATGTTTTCATTTAAACATACCTGTTAAGTTGACCTAAGCTTTAACATAAACAAAGGCTTTTAAAAGCAGACACCTGAAATACTTAGGTTTTTAATCTTGGCTCCAGTGTTTTGCATTTGAATGGGAGCACTAGGAACATCAAATCTCTTTGAAGAACTGTTCTACAAATGAGTTCCATTCCATTGTACAAGACAAATATTTATCTTCAAGCTCATGTTTGGTAACATTTTAAGAGATGTACCTAGAAGTTTTGCTTCCTAAATTGTCATCAAGTGATTACATATTTAAATATAAGCCCCATGTATCATTTCATATACTGAACTGTAGTTTGAAAACAATGATAACTATGATATGTTTGTTGGTGTTCGAATCGAAATCCTGTAAGGGTATATATTGGTACACCAGTAAAATAAACACCCATAGTAAGAAGTCCCTGCAATTCTAGAAAATGATGTTGAAAGAGCCCATTTAGTTAAATATAAATTATATATCTTGTTAATATAAATATGGAACATGAGCAACATGTAAAAACATAGAATACAGAGAAACATATACAGTAACAACTTGTACATAAGAAATACAAACCCTTAACTCTAAGAGCCAATTTACAACATATCTAGGCAGTGTTTGGGCAAAAAATAATGCATTTAATATTTAGAATTAGATGTTTTTAACTAAATTGTGAATGTTTTCTTGGTGTTTTTGGGGATGTTTGTATATTTACTTTAGTTAAATATATATATAGACCTCAGAGTAGTACAATTTAGTAGCAGCAGCAGCTTGGAAAATATAGGCAATTTTAAAAATGTTTTGGTTTATTTTTATCAATATGTTGTTGCATGTTAACATTAATAAATAAATTAAAATGAACTGTAACCTTGATGCTGATATTTATTTTGATTGCTATTATTTTACGCACAACAGAGTGTACTGCTAAAACGATTTCATATTGTTTTACTTTAGAACTTTATGGTTGTTCTTGGTGCGTGCTTTGTTCTTTTCCAAGGATGTGCTTTTCTCATTATTTAAAAGGACATTCCACTGCCCAAATACAAAATAATAAATAAAAAACACTGTTTAGTGATAGATCCCCAAAGAAAACTTGCATGCATTTAATTATGCATTCTTTTTTTGACTGTATAGGTAAAAACAGCTTTCAAAAGCTGCAGATATCATGTCTGCAGCTTTGCAAGCTCTCCCCTTCTAACCCAGCCCAGACTTTCTGTGGCTGTCTAATCACAGACTTCCTAATGCAGCTCAACGAGAAGCCTTTACAAGGCAGGTGCTTTGGTCAAGTGCCTGTCTCTTGAGTTTAACTCCACTGAGTTAAACTACCAAGAAGTAACAGGCCCAGCTTTACAAGGCTGGTGTTCTGGTCAAGTGCCTGTCTCTTCAGTTTAACTCCACTGAGTTAAACTACCAAGAAGTAACAGGACCAGTTGTCTGACAGCCACAGGGGTGTAACAAGGTTAATTTATAGACGCGTCAATTTCTTTTGAAATCTGTGCTTTGTGTAAAATGAAAAAAAAAAAGACGTACTCTTCACACATAAAACATTTCAGCAAGCTAAAGTGCTTTAGAGGTCTGGAGTGTCTCTTTGAGGGTAAATGTCAATGTTAGCCAGTTTAGCTCTTTTATTCAATCCCAGTGATTGGTATTTTAATTCTATTTTAGGAAAAAGTAGCATAATTATATACTGTTGAGTTTAACAGATGTACATATCCAGTTGAAAAAAAGGGGTACCATGAGCTTCATAACTACTACAGCAGTCATAATTATTATTATTTTATTATTTATATAGTGCCATCAAATCCCGTAGCGCTGTACAACTGGGTGGACTAACAGACACTTAATTGTAATCAGACAAGTGGATGCACAGGAACAGAGGGGTTGAGGGCCCTGCTCAATGAGCTGATATGCTAGAGTATAGTTATTAAATAATCCAGGCACTCCAACGAATTCCAGAATATAGGCAATTTTATTAGAACCAGGAACTACACAGCAACGTTTCGACCCCTTAGGGCCTTAGTGCCTGGATTATTTTCTACATTTAATAATTTTACATTTGGTCCATTCTGGTACTGGGACTTGTCCATTGGAGCACCCTGGATTCCATGACGAAGGGTTGAGTGCACTTCCACTTTCTATTTATATCTATGCTAGAGTATAGTGACACAAAGGGTATACTGTAAGTTGGGGTAACAAAGTAGGTTGGTAGGAACGTATTCACTAAGAGCTTAGTAGTTTTTCCTTTTTACAGTTGTAGGAGAGGAGTCACGGGGGGGGGGGGGGAAGGGGTGATGAAAACCTGCTAACAGTTTAATTGATATGCTTTCCTGAAGAAGTGAGTTTTCAATGATTGAAGGAGTGGAGACTGGGTGAAAGTCTAATGGAGAAGGGAAGGGAGTTCCACAGAAAAGGTGCAGCCCTGGAGAAGTCTTGAAGGCGAGCATCAGAGTGGGAGTAAGGACAGAAGATAGATGTAGATCTTTGGCCCAGCGTAGGGGCCTAGACGGGACATACTTGTGTATTAGGGAGGATAGATAGGTTGGAGCAGCATTATGTAGGGACTTTTAAGCAAGTGCCAGATTCTTAAATTGAGCCCTATATCTAACTTGAAGCCAATGTTGGGACTGGCAGAGGTGGCTCACTAAGATGGCTGTAGATATTATGGCGAGTAAAGGCTCCTTTAAATCTGATTTCTTTCTGAATAGAACATACAATGTTTCAACATAAAGTTGGGATGGTACTTTATCAGTATTGGTCGAAATAAGAGTTTAGGATTTAGCCATGGAACAGTGAGATAACTCAGACAAGCTTGTCATTTTATTGTGTTATTATATCTAAAACTTGTTTGATTTTTAAGAGGCATATTTAAAGTAGTAGGGGTGGTATCAGAAAGCTTTTTTCTGTTTTAGTCTGTCAAATTATCTAGTTATCTAAAAATCAATACCAATCACTTCTTGATATAATATCCATTTACCTTTTCGTTTCAAACTAGTTTGTATACATTTATATAGAAAACACTTCTATGTTTAAAACTGTCTTACCAAAATTGGTGTTTATTAATTTTACATGTTTGTTTCATAGTGCAAAATGGTGTGGAATTAAGAATGTTGGCTTCTCATGAGTTGTTGAATATGTAAGCTTTCGCCAGAGGTTAAAAACATGTGAAGGGTCATTCAGCAGTGAACTACGATTTAGGGCTACAAGAAACAAATTGACATGTTAGAATTCCACTTAGTAATGACAAAGCAGTAGCAACTTGCTTTCAACATTGTAAACTCACACTTAAAGGTTCACTTAGCATTATTGACTTATACCGATTCATAATATTGCCATGGAGGAAACAGTTAAAAAATATTAATTTTAAAACATAGTTATGAGTGTCAGAGGGAATAAAATACATCATTAGCACATGCAAGTTTATAATCCATGCTTATTTTATTTGAATCATGGCTACAACATCAATCGATCAATCAATCAATAAATAAAAAATAAAAAATAAAAAAAAATAAAGGATTGTAACAGCTTTAAAGATAAAAGGATACAAAAAATGTTATTGTGAAAATATATACTATTTTAGGTTTTCAATTATTATTAATAATTAAAGACTAAATCTTTTAGACATAGTATAGAATACATGGGTTTGGCAGCAGCATTGTAACATAGCTGTGTGATACAAAAGTGAATACAAATACAAAAAAACAGGTCCTGCGGCAGCAACAACCACAGTACCACATCAGTCCCAATACATACAGTAAAAACCAAAGAAAAAAGTTAATGCGCTCTTCCCAAATCCTTATGCATATTTAAACAAATGGAGGTTATTTAGTTGCTCCAATGGCAGTGAGAGTTTAGCCCACCTGCCACGTCAAGGCAAACCTCTCAGGTGGGTCCTACCCTGACTTTTCACCTTGCTTCCTTGAGCTTCTTGCAAAAAATATCTCTAATGTGAATGAGAGGGGTATTTTTATAAACCCCTATATGCTTATCAAAGAGCGCAGGTAACTTTTTTTCTTTGTTTTTTACTGTATTTATTAGGGCTGATATGTACTTTAGTTGTTGCTGCTATCCAAGAGTGGTTGGAGTTTGAGCGCAGGACCTGCTTTTTTATATAGTATGGAATACATTACATTGCAATATTTCAATCGGGGTCTCAAATATTGATATATAAGAAGTCTAACCGGACTTTTTTTTTTTTAACAGTGCTCTATTCATTTAGGATTATTCATAAAGCTTTATGACAAATTCCTTAGTAAATCATCATTTTTATATTATGCCTGCAATATAGTGGTAACTTGCATACCTCTTAGATTGGAGGCTTATTTGATAATGGCTCGCTTCACCTCTTGATTCTGTCAACATTACTTTTTTATGTCAATAGTTGTTTCATATCCCCAGTTTGTAACTGAAAAGCAGTATGGCATGCTTATTCCCTTATGTCAGTGTGTCCAAAAGGTAGATCCCCAGATGTTGTAAAACTACAACTCCCATGATGCATTGCATACCTTTACAATGCATCATGGAAGGTGTAGTTTTAAAACATCTGGGGATCTACCTTTTGGGCACCGCTGAGTTTATTCTTCTTGCTTACCAATGAATGCATAGCTAAATCACTGTATTCTCACAATTGGTTAAATTACCATCATAAATCATGTCCTGATATCAGCCTCAATCCATTATTTTTTTTGTATTCATTTAGATTTTGATATTAAACAATGAGCAATGTTTTCATTTCTCATGCGATTCTCTCACATGGCTTCTAGACAGGTACATTGTGGCTACTGAAATATTATACCCCACACGGTATATAGAATGCAGATTTACAAATTGCATTTCTATAATAGTTACTTCTACCTAGGTCAATAACATTAAAAGTAGAAAGAAATACTACAATACATGAAATACACACAAAGTTAAGTTTAAATAATGTTTAAATATTGGAAGTCATCATAGAATTAATTGCACATTCCACATGTCTATAAAGAGAAAGAAATGGTAATGAAATCTCCTTCAAAGTCATGGGTGATATGGTGTCTAAATGTCATTCACCTTGATGAGCCCATGCAGCTATTACCTAGAATAGAGATTGCTGAAAGTTAAGCATGACAGGAATGCAGAGCTAAAGCACTTTCATGTTATGTGGAAAGCAAACTAGAAGGTGGACCAATGTTTCTAACGCTTGCGTAACTCTCATTTCCAAGCTGTTTATTGCACATCATCAGTATGTACTTGTCTAAGTTTAATGTGATGCATTGTATGACTTGTTTCTCTCAAAGTCATTATTGTAGTAAAGTTAGGATTTTATTTAAGCCAAGGAAAAAAAATAAACAATGCATGAACTCATTATATAGTCTGATGATACAAGTAATTTAATCTTGATTTGTTATATATTCTGATATTTCACATACAAAAAATAAAGTACACCCTCTTAAAATTCTATGTGTACATTAGAGATGTCCCGAACAGTTCGCCAGGAACTGTTCGCCGGCGAACATAGCTTGTTTGCGGTCGCCACGGCGGGCGAACTTATGCGATGTTCGGTCCGCCCCCTATTTGTCATGGAGGTGGGAGGGTCTGGGACACTACATTATCTTGTAGTGTCTTTTTGAGATAGGTAGAAAGGAAATATCTTTTATAGTTCCTATATTTATTTAATTTTAGTAATGTGTTTGTTTCTTTTTAATATAGGCCTTGATTTAATAAGCTTTCAAAATGATTCAATCCCGTTTCCAAATGATTTATCTACAGAAGTCACCCTTAATATCTATGGGATTTTTTGTAGATAAATCAGTATTGGCTTTTTTAAAGCAACGTCTTAGTGTCATAAAGATTTAACACTTATATGTCACCAATTTTAAGGAATTTACTTTTTAAGTTTATACTCATTATTACAAAATGGAGTTCATGGCCAAATTTGAATGAATATTTATAAGGACTATGAGGGGTTAAATGGAGTGCCAATGGGGATGGGGCTGGACCGCCAAAGGGATCAGAAACGCTCTGTCTGAGCTCCCGCTACAGGGCCGAAAATCATCGATAACTGGTGCTAAATCCATCCAGCGACACACTCGGGTGACCAAATTGATCCCCAGCAGTTGGGGTACGCAGAGACACCTACTAAAGGTTCCACCTGGTACCAACGGTGACCCGACGGAGGCCCGAGGCACGAGGGAGCTTGAGCCGGGAAGAGACGGACGCTCTCCCGGGTCTCCGGCGGGTGGCTAGCGTCCCCCCCTCTGGACCGGGGGGGTCATCCCAGTCTACACGGACACCCATGTATGTGCCAAACTGGGCCTGAGAGATCCACCATGCCATGGCATACTTACCAAGTAGCACCCCTCAAGATGGCCGCCGCACGCAAGCCATGTGCGCGACCTACCAGCATAATGGCGACAAGACCATGCAGCGCCACCTGACCTACTCCAGGGCCGTACCGGCTGACTACACCGAGACTGGCAGTGGTGAAAATGGAGGGAGCAAGAACAAAGCGGGGAAGCAAGCAACCTCTCACACCTGCACAAGACAGCCCACAGATGAAGAGAGGCAGTCAGACCCAGATGCCACAGCCGAGCTGCACGATCTGCACTCAGCCTCCATCACCAGATCACCACCTGTCAGGTCCAAGCGGAACAGACAGCACACTTCAACCTGCCAATCACATGGACTGGGGCTATACATGCTCTTCAGCTTATTTCAACAAGCGGTATCTCTCGAACACTCACTCTTATACCTGCTTTATGTCACACATCCATGAGTAATATGCTAGGCATACAAGTCTCCTTCTGTTATTTGGCTAACACCTATGGCATGATAGATTGCAGGTGGGTCAAAACCACATACAAGTTGAGGGCAAAATGATCATTAATGAACAAGCCTGCTGATTTGGCGTTATGGCAACTTGATTACATATATACACAGCGAGATCCGTGTTACAAAAGCGCAGTATCATGCTACAGACATAGCTACACCAACATAATAGTCTGCCAAGCTACTTCAGACCATACAGTTAGATCAATAGCAATAGCCTGTCTACCTGACTAACGATGTATATAGATGTAGATGTATGCCTGTATTAAATGTGAGAAACAAACCTAACTCAAGCTCTGACCAAGCATGTATATAGTATAAGTGTATATGTACAGTCAAAACTACAATGCTAAAACTGCTTATACTCTTAGACCATATTTTCAATCTACTATGGTATTCGTATGCTTAAACCTGTTTAAAATATAAAATTGTGCATGTTAATCTTGTGCCCCGCATGTTTCTCGTGGAATAGCTAGAGGACTGCCTTAGGGGCACCTCTTGCCTGTTTGTGTCATATCAATGAACTACAAAAAATAAAAAAATAAAAAATGGAGTGCCAATAACTATTGGTCTAAATTATAACAAATTGGGCACTACATAAGACCTGGTGAGTGAATGGACCAGTCAGTGACCTGAGGAAGCTGTGATTGACCTGCAATGATGATATATTGAGGCCAGAAGGAGATCCATGTCCATCTTTGTTCCCGGCAGAGGAAGGACACTGGGGCTGCTACATGCTGCCAAGAAATATCAAACAGGCCTTTGGAAATTCTGATTTTCCATGCATGTAGGAGCCTTGAATTTTGCCATGTAAAGGAGGAAAAATATTTTGTGATGATGACCTCTCACATTGCATAGCATTGTAACATATATTAAAATTCAGTGATTTACTAACAAAAAGGGCACTGATAAGAAAACTCCTTAACTAACAAAAATCCACATGTCTTTCCATATGTTCTCTTTTTCCATTTATATAACTTTAATTAGTAAGTACTTTGTTTATTTGTGATTATCACTAGTATTTTTACTTGCAAATATGTGCACTATGTATCTCAGTTTATTTATTTGCACTATGTGCTTGTATCATCTGTTTGCAAGTAAATTTTCTTCCATATGTACTTTACTTCTTTTCATTATTTTATGATTCGAAAATATTTTTTTTCTACTCCATGTGTTGCTTTTAAATTGAAAGGGTTAAAATACTAATCCTTCTTCAATACTGTGCAATTAATGTTGAGGTCTTCTTTTGAATCTGGACATCAATTGTAATTTTCTGATGCATAAAGCACTTTTTTGTTGCAATATTTGGTATAATTTACAGAATTATATCATACTCATTAAGCACCATATGTTTTACTTATTGCAATGCAGTGGCCATAGCGGACATTTAAAAGGATCAAAAAGAACCAGCTTTAAACTGTTTTAATTTCCTTATCATTGTTCTATTGTTATCCATGTTAATCCCTGTAACTGTGATTATTTTAGGTATTATTAATGTTTGAGTTTATGATTTACCTCTTTTTGTATATATTTCTTCTGTATTAACAAAACTAAGACAAGAAAGGACATCCAATCCGTGTGCTATTATTACAGAAATAAACAGACCCGCATTCATATATATAGGATCAAAGGGGTATGATTTAATTTCAGTTAGGCTTATGAGACTATGTTCAAGTTTATACTGGATGAGAGAGAATAATATATTTCAGAAATCTGAAGGCAATATCAGTGTTAAAGAAATTAACAGCATTTTATTTCCATGTCTGGAGCTGCTTAGTGAAAGGCAAAGCAATACACAGACACGCTGAATGAAAATATCTCATGATTAATTTATAATCCTTTAAAAATGGGTACGAAAACCATTCATGCTAGTCTGTAAAGTGCTTACAAAGGTTATTGTTAGTATTGTTATTTCATTTTCTCATCAGATGGTTTTACTATTGTGAATGTCCATGATGGCAGTGAAGCTTAGAATTTGCACTGTGCTATGTGCTGTTCTCATGCTTTATAGTCACAGAAATAGCCAACATGTAACTCTCCAGCGCTTCAATTAAAAGTCCAATGATTATTGGCCTGTTCATTGACTGGGCTAAGTTTTACCTATTTGCAATATTAGATTATTGAAGCTGCTGACTACACCTTAACCCCTTAAGGACACATGCCATGTGTGACATGGCATGATTCCCTTTGTTTTCCAGAAGTTTGGTCCTTAAGGGGTTAAAGGACCACTATAGTGCCAGGAAAACATACTCATTTTCCTGGCACTATAGTGCCTTGAGGGTGCCCCCACCCTCAGGGTCCTCCTCCCGCCGGGCTCTAGGGGGTGGAAGGGGTTAAACTTACCTCTTTCTCCAGCGCCGGGTGGGGGACTCTCCTCCTCCTCTCCTCCTCCTCGGCCGAATGCTCAACGCTTTCCTATGGACGCTGGCGTCTTCTCACTGTGATTTTCACAGTGAGAAGCGCGGAAGCGACTCTATCGGCTGTCAATGAGACAGCCACTAGAGGCTGGATAAACCCTATTATAAACATAGCAGTTTCTCTGAAACTTCTATGTTTATAGAAAAAAGGGTTAAACCTAGCTGGACCTGGCACCCAGACCACTTCATTAAGCTGAAGTGGTCTGGGTGCCTATAGTGGTCCTTTAATCGACAGTCTACGTACAATAATCACTACGGCACACTGCAGTCATTATAGCACTATACCATGGTAAGTTCTCAAGACTTTTTCATAGGGTTCGACAGCCCCAGTTCTGATGCCATCCACTGATATTGCAGTGATAATGTCATTACCGTCCGTGTTTCATTGGTATCAGTTCACTTTCTTAGCCAAATAATTTCATACCAATAGGGTCAAACATATTTGACTACATACTGTGGGATGGTGCCAGGGGACTCCTCATGCAATAACCACTACAACACACTAAAGAGTCAGGAATACAAACATGTATTATTGACACTATAGTGCTAGTGTGGCTATTTCGGTTACCGGTCCCACTCTGATTGCTCTGAAAAGGTGTTATTACTTACCTTTTCTATATATAAAACAGATCAGAAAGCACACTACAAGAGCTTCAAATTAAATGTATAAATCCTTTATTAAAACAAATTATGTTTACAATACATAAGATAAATGGACAAAGCAAAAAAGGCAGAATACTTAATCCAAAAGTAATTCCACAATTCCACAAGCCAAACAGGACAGAAACACAATCCACCAATACCCCCAATGCTTTGGCACCTCCCTGGCTGCCTTTCTCAAGGGTGTCTTTACTTACCTTTTTACCTACTTACCTTTTCTCCCATGCCATGATGGCCTCCATGGCTGAAAACATCAAATTTGAAAAGGATAGGAAAGCCTTGGGAGGCTATTGCGCATGCGCTGCAAAGGGCCGTGCTGTGCCAATCAGCATTTTTTCATAGAAATTCATTGAATCATGCATCTCTATGGGGAATGTTCAGTGCCTCCAGGCATGACCCTTTGTTCTTTAGTATTGCTGGTTACTTTACTTTCTATGTTTTTGCTTTTATATCTAATAGGTTTGTATATTATAGCTACCCATTGTTGAGTAATATGTTTGCATGTTTTAATTATCTTTTTTATATTAATAGGGAGAGATTTATAAGGTCTCTCAATAAAAACATATTAATAATAATAATAATAATAATAATAATAATAATAATCTACCAGTACATGGTCAGCAGTTACTCTAGTTCACTCCTATTTGCTAAATTGTAAGCAGACTGATTTGTAGTTATCATTGGCAGTGCTTCTATTTCTAGACAGCGAGATTTTCTGTCATTCAGTGCAATTCCCTTGTGAAGCAGGAAAGTCTTAGAAGTAATCCCTGCAGACCAGCTTCACCTTTTTGTCTTTAATAAAAAAAAATAAAATCCAATTAAAGACCATTATGCTAATGTGAACAGAGAGCTAGATAAAACAAGGCATTGAAATGTTTAATTTGGGCCAGAATGAGTTTATTTCCCAGGACATAAAGAATCTCCTCTAGATTGTTACTGCAGTGACATTAGAAACATGCAAACTGATCCTCTGATTAGAATCTGGAAGAGAGAGATAAAAGGTTTATCTGTGTGACAAGGGCTGTTTGATAGGCCATTAGATGACACATTTGTATGTTTGCTTAAACCCTCTTTGATTCTGTCAGTGTCTTGTCAAAGAAAAAAAATATGAGAATGCCTTTAAAGATGCTTTATTGTTTATCTAGTAAATAGCAGAAATGCAGATTACCCTAATAAATGCATCATTTTATGGAAAGAGTAACCTTTCTCTGTATAATATAGAGGACAAAAGACAATCAAACATGCTGATGGTAAATCTACAAAATCTAAATATGTGTCAATACACAAAAGAGGTTACTGACAATGTTTTTTTTAAACAATTGTTATTAATTAAAAAATGACATTGATAGAAAGAGTAGACAGGTTGTCCTAAACTACAGATACAATTTCCTTTTAATCGTAATTGTTGTGCTTTGAACATTTTTTTTTTACTTCATTTGAGTTAACCTTAGAGCATAAGTCAGTGCAGTATTTTATCTGGATTTGGCTATGAATTGTGATTTGGTTAAACTAGATTAATAACCTTACTGGCTTGTAATAAAAGGATAACAACTGTGAAACACTGCAAGAATAAATAGTTTTTTGTTTTTTTACTTGAGAGTGAGTTGTGGTTAACTGATAATTATGTTACAAAATGTAAACTAACAAAGGTTGTTTTGTTTTGTTTTTTACAGTTTGGCTATTTTTGCAACCCAGTTATCCACTTACCACAAAGATTTTTTTTTTTTTTTTTTTTTTTTTAATGAATAAGCACTTGAAATCACTTTTTAATTTAAGACTGCATTTTTATTCATGGTGAAAAGCCTTATTTTTGAGCAAATCAATACAGAGCTTGGATTGAAAGTATAATCATTACTCATAAATCCATAAAATGTCTGTCTGTCTGTCTATCTATCTATCACAAATCACATACCATTTATATACACATTTTAACTTTTGGAAAAATCATTGTGCTGATACATGTTATAATATCCGTTCAATTGTTTTTAAATTACATTGTAATTCCCATGCACTATATTAAATATTTCTATAATGCTTCTATCTTTATGAAAATCCCAAAGTGACAATACTTCTTTAATGTAAAAAAACACTATACATGCACAATAATTTGACAACGATGTATTGTTTACCTTTCACATTTCAGTATTTATAAAAAGGGCAATCAACATCAAAAGTCCAAAAGGACATATATGTGAAAATATGTGCTTTAGCTACTGAGGTACTTTGAAATAGTATGGCCAAAGCATGTTACCTATATAGCATGCAACTACATTTTCTTATTTCCATGAGAGGGAATGTCCAATAGTACTAAATACTAAAGATAGACAGTGATACATGCCCTTTGTTTACTTATTCAGATTCACAATACAAACAGTTGATTAGTTATAAAAAAAGACCGTTTTGAATAGCTACATATATATTAATACCTTGTGTGCAAAGCTGGATAACTATATCAAAATTTGCTAAATCTTTTTTTCTTAAATAAATTTTAAAAACATATTAAATAAAAAGGGATTTACTTGATAAACACGAACTGTAAGGAATTAAAAGTCAAAATTTATATTTTAGATTAAAGTAGATGAATAGGAAAATGTATCCATTCAGTACATTTTCCCTTTTGGGTATTTTAACCTGCATTTTTCACCAAAACTAACTTTTTAGAAATTGAACAACAAAAACATACATTGTAAAATTATAAGTTTTATTTTAAGTTATATATTAAATGGAATTGCCTATCTATCAAAATAATGATGATTCCAATTAGTCATACAGTATAATGGAAGATCAGTTAGGGTGGAACGCAGTATTTATTGGTTACATCACAAAAGACTGATTGTATTCTTTGGGATTCATGCCATTGCTTAGACAGGTTGCTACTTATCTACATTCCAAAACTTCAATCCCAAAACCCTAATCCGGCTCCATTTGAGACAGTGTGTGCAATTTACTAATTTGTTTCTAACAGAAAAAATCAGCCAAATACTTTGCAGAGCATTAGATGAACACTCATGTACTTGGCAAAGGAAGTAACAATTCAGGACACATTAATCTAGTTTACTCATTATAAAGACATTCCGTCTCTGTGCACTAGGTCTATACCTTAGTTTCATTTACCAGATCAAAATTAAACCTGTGAAATAACAGACAACAGACTGGGATAACCATCTTTGTTGTACTTTGACTTTAAAAAAGGTGTGTGCAGATTGGAATAGATCAGCCAATCAGATTGCTCATCAGTGTTTATTTTTCACACTGATGCTAATCAGTACAATGTAGATATATAATGCCTATATTCATTTTGTAACTGTAGTTTTGAGGTTAAAATAACTATCAGTTTAATGCCCCCATAACAACTAAAATTAACTTAGTGTTCAGACACCTTCTTATCTTTAATGGTTAAAAGTGTTGGCAATGGTTTAACCCTGAAGTCTTCCTCCTGGCTTACTTGCTGCTCTATAATACGCCCAGCAAGTCTTCCCCCTGGCTTCCATGCTTCTCTATAATACAGAACAAGGTAAGTTTGACTGGGAAGGCTGAGTGCATTAGCTGTTAATAATGTGCACTTATTGAGAAAATCTTTATGCATGATTTTAATAGTACTATATTATATTACCGTTTAAGTCCAAAGTTATTCCTGTTTGGGATTTTCTTTTTAAGAAAAATATTTTCGCTATTGAATATGCTACCACGTTCTGCATTGATCTTTACACTAGAGTGGTATTTGTATGCTACTACATTCTGCATTGATCTTTACACAGGAGTGGTATTTGTTGTTACTATACTATTTTTGTATCAATAATTATATAGCTGTATAACTGTTACTATTAATATTGTATTTTCTTTTACTTTATCTAATGTGCAGCTATTCCTTATATATTGCACTTGATAGCTTTTAATAGTTTTTATCTTCTTAAATACACTTTATTCATTTAATATTTGGTGTAACTAGCGTCACCTTTCACAGCTGATTTATATATAACTAGAAGTAATACAAGATATACAGCAAGCATAGAAGAGTAACAAAACTTTAAGGATGTGCGAGTGGAAGTACTAAATGGTTTACGAACTTGTCACAATCCAAGACTGCAGTGAACCTATTTTTTCATACATTTCTACATAATAATTATATAGACATAAAAATGCATTTTTTTTGCATTATTAGGATACCAACAAATGAAAGGAGATGTAAAAAAACATCAAAATATTTAGATGTAGTATCCACTAATAAACATATGTAAGCAATAATTACTAATGTACACTTTTTTATTTTTATCTTATACATGATAAAATAATTAAAACAGGGGGTGTGGTCTGGATGGTGTCAGAAACGCGTTTTGGAAGAAGATAAGCTCCCTTTGATATTTAGACTTATCATCACATTGTTTTAAATATTGTTTTATATATTTTTTTCCAAACCAAAACTGGAAACATCCACCATATTAAGGATCTATCCGGTGATCACATTAAAATAATTCACTGAACGCTCCACCGTAACAACTTACAGATAGCAATCTGTACATAACTCCATAAAAACTGTGAGTTTACCAACTGACCATTGCATATGGCAGTCTGTGAGCTCAAAGGGCCAAAGAGGTCCAATGGTTTATCCTGACAGGTCTTCAAGGTTGATTCCAACCCTTTCCAGAGGATTCACCCAAATTTAGCCAGAAGCTTCACCATCTTATGGTCAACCACATGGGTATCGCAAACTTTGCCCGAGACAATAGGGTGGGGCATTCTGCTCAAAGATTACTCCTAGTCACCTAACCTGCAGTTACAAGTACTGCATAATTGAAGCCCACTTTGCTGAGCAGGGATGGTGGAGGTCATTGGGGTCAATAAGATGATCCCCAAGGGGATCTCACAAAGTATCCACCTGGGACCCAGACTGGAAACCATAGTTGGGTGCCTGAGCCTGCGAGGAGAAAGGTTTGGGGTCCAGCAGACCACCAACTCAGCTAGATACACAAGCTGCCTAGACTCTGAGTCCAACTCACTCAAAGCTTCCTCTTGTGACTTGAGTTTTGAGCCGGAGTCGTTCACTGATAGTGCTCTAGCACTTTTCCATTTCTGAGTTCATTCATCCTGACAGGGCATGGCTCTCTTGTTTTTAGTGACTACGCTTTCAGCAATGGCATTAGGACCATCAGTCACAATGTTTCTGGAGGATGGGGGTGGTCCACTATCTGGGCCTGCTGGGACTGCAATAAATACTGGGCAATGGATTGAGAGATGGCAAATGGCATGGTCCCCAAAGCAGAGACAATAGCATCTGAAACAGAGCAATGAAGAGCATTGTCAGGGTCCCAAAACAAAGGAGAGTGGAATAGTTAGATGAGAAAATGGGTCTGAAGCATTTATCCCAGGGGACTGGGGATCCCTAGGAAACCTAGAGCTCAAGTGGGAGCCAGTGGGTTTAGGTTAAGACATGGTGGAGCTAACATATCCCCAGAGGACAAAACCATGCAGAAAGAATACAGCCTGGAACAAGCAAGAGGCACCACCGGGCTAGAGACTGTAAGAAACAGGTTTCAGGAGGGGAACACAGGCTGCAAAGGAGAAATGGAGAACAGAGAAAGTCCTGGGAAACTGCTATTTGAGGTCTTTGCTGCTATTTTTGGTTAGTAAAGAAAGAGTTAAGCACAACACTTGCTTACGTTTCTTGAAATAAAATTATAGAATATAATTCCTGATATAAAGTGCACTACAACTTTTAACTCTTCAATGAATGTTACAGTATATAATCGAATGACATAGAGAAATGTTACATATACTAAATTTAATTTAAGAACCGCTAACTTTTCACATAAAGACAAGCACAAACAAACTGACATATTCTGCACACAATACTTCTTACAGATTACTGTGTAGATGGTCTTACTTGCATGGAGTTTGCAATATACAGATTTGACAAATGCAGGCTGCTATAGTCACAAGTTGTGACATTATATATACCTGTAACCTTCATATGCCTGATCAGTACCATATGATGAAGCCCACATAGACTGCAGTATCTGGGATGACTAGGCTAATTTGTAGAAAGAGAGTCTGCACACGTAAGGTCACCAAAGAAGACCATCATCAAAGTCATGAACATTTTCTCAATGTACCCTCCAGGCACTTGCAAACATATTCATGGGCATCATAATCCTCATCACAGTCTCTGAGCCTGGTCATCCATGATACTGCAGTCTCAGAGAGCCAAAATGCATAAGCCCACAAAGTGCTGGTTTTACAAAGGCCCTGCCTATTTCCTGCCTGCTACCTCACTCCTGCAGCACTCTACTGACAGACATTGCAAGGCACCTGTAAATATTTTAATCAGCAGATTAATGTCTTTCTACAAGATTTTGAGGCGTTTCAGTGTGAATTTTTGCATATTCATCTGGTAGAGCATTTGTGAGATCAAGCACTGATGTTGGATGAGAAGGCCTGGCTCAAAATCTCCATTCCATTTTATCCCAAAGGTGTTTGATGGGGTTGAGATCAGTCAAGTCCTTACACACCAAATCCAACCATGTCTTTATGGATTGGGGCACAGTCATGCTGGAATTTAAAAGGGCCTTCCTAAAACTGTTCCCACTAATTTGGAAGCACAGCATTATCCAACATGTCTTAGTATGTTGAAACATTAAGATTTCCCTTCACTGGAAGTAAGGGACATAGCCCAACACCTGAGAAACAGCCCCATACCATTTTCCTTCCTCCACCAAACTTTACAGTTGGCACAATGCAGTCAGGCTGGTAACGTTCTCCTGGCATCCGCCAAATCCATACTCTCCCATCAGACTACCAAATGATTCTTCACTCCACAGAACATGTTTCCACTGCTCCAGACTCCCAGAGTCCAGAGAGTATGTGATGAGTGTGCAATTAAACTTTTATGTTCTATAATGGCAGCCCATCATGTGTCCTTATGTGTCATTATACTCACGTGCTAACACTTTAAATATTTTGGGTATTGCTTATTTGTTAGAAACATGTTTTCAAGTTCTTTCGAGTATTACATTATCTAAAGTTGCTACGTTAAAGTGTTGGCAACTTCTCTTGGGCAAGATTGTGATAAGTTAAGGTATTTAAGGTAGAAGACATGTTGGAAAGTACCTTGTATGGTCTTTTTTTTGTCTGCAATTTGTACGGGTATTTAACTTGTCATGTATACATATCTTGAATACACTGTCTTACTTTTATATTCACTCTGTTTCTTGTAAAACCTGTGATAAAATATTTCAATAAAAATAAGATTGTAAAAAAAAATAATCACATTGACATTGTTACCAGATCATCAAAGGTAACAAGACAATAAAAGATATGTGGTAGCAATTTTCCTACATATTTGGACAAAACTGCAATCTCATGTTTTTCCTAAAAAAATGTAATAAATAGAGAATGTAAAATGTTCATATATTTATTTAGCTTTTTTTTATAGATTTGTTCCATTTCAAACTGCAATTTGGAGTCTGAATTCAGACTGATTGGCTAAAATTCAGATTTCCGAACCACATGCTAAAATCTCAGAAAAAGTAACTTGTAAATGCATGAACATTCCTTCCTCATTTTCCTTAGTGATTTTCAGTATCGTCCTGGTCCAATAAAAAAGGGTGATGGAATAGAGAAGAGGTTATTGTTTTTTCCTTGATGGGTTAATCTTAACAGTTTAGTTTGTCAGGATGGGCAAATGGTCTATCCAATCATTTGGCCTGTATCCCTGCCTATTCAAGAGGTGAAAATCAAAATCTATACTTCCAAGCAGGATTCTTCGAGACACTTTGAATGTTGCTATTCTGGGAGATAGACCAGCAGTAATACTGTGTATTTTACCAGTTCTGTGCCTGTGTGGGAGTAGGCGATAACATTTGTAATTGGTTCTAGTGTGAGATTGCATCTAGTATGCTGTATCTATCGCGTGAGCACCTACCAGTGGCACTTGAAGTAACTTTGAGTGGGAGATAGAAGATTGCCATTGTGTCATTGATCCTATTGTGAGACTAGGTTTAAGGTACTGCTGTGTCTATCTATCAAGCTAGCAGTATAGATAATGTCTATCAGTGGCACTTAAAACAACTTTTGAGAGGGAGGTATGAAATTGCCATTGTGCCATTTATCCTAGCATGAGAACAGGTTACCAATTTACTGTTTTTAAAAGTTTTGCATAGACAAAATGTTTTTTTTAGGGAACTGTAAAAATAGTAAAAAAAAATAATAAAAAAAATGTGCCTCTTGCCTAGTTACAGCCACACTAGCACACACACACATGCAAGATAAAGGAATAACTATTTTGGGACTTTTTATTCTCCCCCCAAAAAAATCTGTATATCTATAGGGACTATGTTCGCCCCAAACTATGCCAAACCAAATGGGAGGAAAGATCGGTGTGGAGTGAACATGGCTGGGGAACGAACCTATCTTCTTTTAATAGATATATAGATGACCTTCCTTTTATTTGGAAGGGTTCTATTTCCACAGATAAAGTTTTTTTTTCCTTTTTAAATAATAACAAAGATGATATAATACAAATTATAGCACTAGTATGGCAAGTTTTCTAGACGTGGAAATATATATTAAAACTGATACCATCAAGACAAAACCTTTTTAAAAAAAACAAAACACCTAATTGCAAATTATAGATATAAAGATGACCTTCTTTTTACTTGGAAGGATCCAATTTCCACAGCTAAAGATTTTTTTTCAAAAAGGATATAATAAAAATAGGTTGGAGACAATGGAAAATGAAAAATGTGGACATAAGTGAACCACATATAAAAAAGTAAAAAGAAATGATGAACAAAAGTATTTTGTTCTCCCTGCGTTTTAGAGTATAATAATCCAAATAAACTAATGTGCAGTATTGTTAGAAAGCATTGGCACATTTTAGAGGAAGACTTAAAAGAAAATATTCCAAAGAAATCCAATTTGTATCCTCAGAGGAGCCCTTAATTCGAAAATGCACTTAAAAAATTTAGCTGGAACAAAAAAGACAACTCTTCCACTAACAATATTTTTTTTTTTAAATACTAAAAAAGGTTTTTATAAAAATAACTGTTGCATTTCACATGGAAAGACATGCAAGACTAATAAATATATCTACTTTTAAATCTAAAAATAACAATAAAATATACAGCATCAAAGACACTATTTTTTTTGCAGCAAGAAAGGGAAACCAGCAGACTTGTTGCAGTTACCTATGAGATCCCTTGTTTCTCAAAGCCCCAAGAACAAGTAAAAGTGAGCTCAGCAAAAAACTTTGCTGGTGCCATCAGAGCCACTCTTAACTGAAGAGGTAGAGCAGAGTACCCAAGTAGTACCCCTAATGTTGGTCCTATTGGTGAGAAATGTAGTGATAATTGTTCTTTCAAATGGCACATCAGACATTTGTTTAAATCTGTTCCAAATGGAAATCAACTATGATACAGAGGAAAAAAAGAAATGAGTCTGGAGAGGTGAGGCAGTAGTCTACAATTTCCTGCACCTACTGTGCACACTCTAAGTCCATTTCTATCTGCAGTAGAATCAACTCATTTAATGGAAGCATTTAAAGCATCATTTCCTATCAATGCCAAAAGTAGCTCACCCAGGGCGATTATTGTTAACATCACTACATCCCTTGCCATTACCCTTGATCAACCAAAATCTAGTGCAGATTTGACAGCTTCTACTGCCACCCATTCAAATCCACCCACATCTTCATCAGTCACAAGGTGAAGGGTTGAGGCTAATATATTACTCAGAACAAAGTAAAGTTTGGCATTACTTTGACAGCCTCTCAGAACCACAAATTGCAAAGTGTAAACACGGTATGACCCAACATCTGCAAAGACACCACAAGCTTCTATTACTGAGGGATGGAAGTAGAGGGCAGGCAACGGGTCCACTAAAACTATATATGATTCTGCACAGCTAACTATCACCTCCTCCACTATTACCCCCATTAGGAAGAGTAAGGAAGATGTAGAGCCTATTACCATTTGGAGACAATGAAAGATAAACTCCCAGCCCTCATCATCTCTGAGGAAAGAGAGGAAATTCACATTTTGAACTAACATGTTTTTGATTACTAAACCAAGCGGCGATGGCAGCAGCCTAACCTCATCGCAGGAGAGTGGGGAACCTGTGGTTTGGGCTAAGAGCAAATAAAAATTATAAAAAATCACAGTTTAGTAGATATACCCAAAATGTAAACATGCATGCATTTATTTATGTATTTTTTAAGTAGGTGACTATCTAAAAACAGCTTCCAAAAGCGGTGGATTTCTTATCTGTTACTTATGCAAGCCCTCTCCTTATTCCATAGCTCAGACTTTCTGTGACGGTCAAATCACAGACTTCCCAATGCAGCTCAATGAAAAGTCTTTGCAAAAGAGGTGCTTTTGGGCAGCACTGGCGGATCCAGGGGGGGTTTCTCCCCTTGAGAAACAACACTGTTGGGAGCCTTCAAGGACCGGATCAGTGATCCCCCTCAACGGTCCACAGGCACTTTGCCGGCATTCGGTAGGGGAGGGAGAGAGAGGACCCAGAAGCTCAGCTTACAGCTCCTCCGGGTCCTCTTCTCGCAAGCACAGAGTGTTGCCACTTTTACCATGGCAACGCTCCGGTTCTCGCGAGAGGGAACTTTAGCCTCAGGAGCTGCAGGCCAGAGTTTACTCTCACCACTAGGACCGCCAGGGATTCTTCACCGGACCTACAGGTATTGCAGGAAATATCCCACCTCCCTCAGCAAAAGTAAGAAGGGAGGAGGGATAGAAAAAATATTTATTTTATTCAAACAAACAAAAAAAGTATATATTTATTTATCTGCCCCCCAAGTCCCAATAACTCTGCACACACAAACTGCCCAAATACATACACACACACTGCTCCCTAATATACACACACACACTGCCCCCAAATACACACACACACTTCTCCCCAATATATACACACACACTGCTCCCCAATATACACACACACTGCCCCAAAACACACACACACCCTTCCTAAATACACAAGCACACATACACTGCCCCAGTACACACACACACTGCCCCAAAACACACACACTGCCCAAAATACACACACACTGCCAACAATACACACCCACTTCCCCAAATACATACACACTACCCCAATACACACACACACTGCTCCCCAATACAAACACACACACACTGCTCCACATTACACACACACTGCTCCCAATACACACACAACACTGCCCTCGATGATCTCATACAAACACTGCTTCCAATACACACACACACACTGCCCCAATACACACACACACCCTCCCTAAATACACACACACACACACACAAACTGCCCCCTAATACACACACTGCTCCCCAATATGCATACACTGCCCCCAAAACACACACACATACTGCTTCCAATATACACACATACTGCTCCCAATACACACACCCTCCCTAAATACACACACACACACACACACACACTGCCACCTAATACACACACACTGCTCCCCAATACGCGCACACTGCCCCAAAAACACACACACATACAGCTTCCAACACACACACACACTGCTCCCCAACACACACACACACACTACTTCCCAATACTCTCTCACACACACACACACACACACACACACACACACACACACACACACACACACACACACAAACACACAGACATACTGCTCCCAATGCACACACACTGCCCCACAATACTCACACATACACACTGCTCCCATTACACACACACAAACACTGCTCCCCAATACGTACACACTGCCCCCAAAACACACACACATACTGCTTCCAATACACACACATACTGCCCCCAATACACACACACACACCACTGCCCCAATACACACACATACACACTGGCCCCCAATAAACAAACACCACACACACACTGCTCTCCAATACACACACACAAACACATACACTGATCCCAATACACACACAACCTCCCTCAATACACACACACACACACACACACACACACTACCCCTCAATACACACACAATGCCCCCAATACACACACACTGCCCTAAATACACACACACACACTGACCCAATATACACACTGCCCAATACACACACACACTGCTCCCATTACACACACACACTGCCTCCAAAACACACGCACACTGCCCCTCTAATACACATACACTGCCCCCTAATACACACACACACTGCTCCCCAATACGCACACACTTCCCCAAAACACACACACACACTGCTTCTAATGCACACACAAACTGCCCCAATACACACACACACACACACCACTGCCCCAATAGACACACACACACACTGCACCCCTCACACACACTGCCCCCCAATAAACACACACACACAAGCTGCTCCCCAATATACACACACACATACACTGATCCCAATACACACACACAAACACACACACACTCCCTCAATGCACACACACACACTGATCCCCAACACACATACACACACACTACCCCTCAGAGAGCTGTAGTGGTTATTGTGCCTGGATTGTTTCTTTAAATAAACTACCAGTGCCCCATATGATATTAGGTTCTGAATCTGCCCCTGTTGGGCAGTTGCTGCCTCTTGAGTCTAGCTCCACTGAACTAACCAAACCAGGAAGTAAATGCAGATTTCTATTAAAACACTCTGCACACATACAGCATTTCAGCAAGCTAAAGTGTCTGAAATGGTTAGAGCTTACCTGTGTGAGTGTGCTTTGCCTTCTAGTGAGGACCATGTGAGCTGCTGGAATAAAAAGAAGAGTGCTTGGCCTGCTCTGCGTCTTGTTTCCTAGCATCTATTGTTATGTCTACCGACCATTGTTCAAAGTGCTCTTTCTTTCTTGGAACATTCTTAATCCCCATTGCTTACCAATGTCCCTACAAATGATAAGGAAAATAACTGTCCTTTAAATTCAATCTCTCACAGTTGGGTTACTTCAATTTTCAGCTTGATTTTCTTTTCTAATGTGGTATTGGCTAGGAAACACTTGTCAGTGGCCACATTATTAACCCTTATACTTTAAAAGGTTTTAACTATTTGCATGCAGGCTGCTAGCACTGCCAATAGGCAAATCGTACATCAAATTCTTGTTTGTTTGCACAAAAGTAAGAGAATGATAATTTGTAAATGCATCCTCATGGGTACATTTTATCCCTATTTAGTTCACTATCGGTGGTTTGTACATGTTCCTATACTTTGTATATTTAAAGCAAAAAGCATTGATTTTAAACCAAACACCGAATGCAACTAGCAGATTGGTACAGATTTAACTGACTTGGCTGAATAGTAACCTAAATTAGCTTTATTACATATGATAATTGCCATTCTGGTTGTATTCACTGTAGGATGTTAACATACAATTTATTTAAAAAAAAACAACACACAATTATTTTTTAATGCCACTTGACATTTTGTTACTTACATTTCTTCAACAGTTGATACATTTTTTTTTTATCTTTTTTCAGATGTTTGCTTAATTTCTTCCTGTGATGTATTTTTTACAGCTATTTTGTGAATATAATTTAATTTTTTTGCTAAATAGCTTTATTTTGCAACAACGTGGTTTTCAGTGAACCACAATTTACGGTTTAGTGAATAAACCATGTAGTGTTTTTGAAAAATAAATAAATAACATAAAATAGAATCTTAATTATGTTCATTGGAATATTTAAACTTAAAATTCACTATTAACCTGTTCAGTATATTTATATGCCTGGTTCACAGAGCAGGATTACAAAACAGATATTGTAGTTTGCATACATGCAAAAGAATATATAATCATGCATTTTGGGCACTGTTCATAACTTGATATATAGGTTTGGAAGACAAAAGTAGAATTTACACTGAAATATTAAAATAAGATCTATTATCTGCCAATAGTTTTTGAATTCAAGTTTAAAAGAAATGTTTAAACCAGCATTGTATTATAAAAAAAATAAATGAAAATGTAACTGAAACTTAACATGAAATAACATATTAATGAATATGTTTAGGTTTGCTCATTTTTAAAACCAAATTGCATAATTTAGGCATTCATTCCAATTTAGTAGTGAGCACATATTAGTGCCATATTGGAAAATGTATATTTTTACTGTTACTTTACGAGTCAATTTATTAAAGCAACTTATGTGCTGGGATACTAAATCTATTTCAAATTTTTTAACTGAGAAAGAAAATCTCAAGCTCACACACCTTAGTATATAGTTTGACTTTGATAATCAATATTTTATGAATTGTTATATTTTAAAAGATTCATACCTTAAACTCAATATGGACATGTTTTACCCTTGTGGTATAATACACCTCTCCCCACACACACACATACACTTTTCTTAAATCCGTACATTCTAGCATTTTTCGTAATTAAATGGGTGCATATTAAATATCTACTACAGAATTCTAGTAAAAAGACTTTAGGTATGAGTGAGTTTTACGACAATCCCCTAAAGGCATGGGAAGCTTTTAATAGTCTGTGGAAGAGGTTTTTTTTCCAATATAACCTTCATGACCTCTTATAGCCTTTACGAGAATATTGCATAATGCTTTGTAACCATGTGGTATTACTGTTTTCATCAACATCAATTCGTGTTCATGATCTGTATCCACCTGCATATGCTGTACAGTGTATTGTAATGAGACATTTAAGTCTACAGTCTATATTAAAAGAACGACAACTTGGTCAAAGGTTAAACTAGGACTTGCAGTAATAGGTAATTACACTTCTATTTGGCCTAGGATATTGTTAGGGGATAAATCAGAATCTTGATAGGTAAGTTTGTGCCATTCCTGGTTATTAGATGTGTGTCAGTGAACAAAGTTTGGATCAAAGCCTACAAACAAGCAGCCTGGGGTCGTGAAGCATGGCTAGGGACTAATTGCTAGTCTGAGTGGTGAAGGAAGTGCATAATAAGAGACTATTACCTTCCCTACTTTCAAATCACTGGAGCGAAAATATGAGAAATTATATTTATCAATAGTTACTGGCATGGAATCTGAATTTCTTTTTAGTATCATGACAGAAGAGAGTATCACCTTTCCAGGGCGAGATTCCATTCTCAGTTGTATAGCCACAAACTGCTGGTAATAGTGATTTGATTAAATAAAATACGGGAAGGAATTCAGTTATTTTGAGTGTGGTATTTTTTAATAAATAACCCCGATTTTGTATTTGACAAACAGCTTAATTACTAGCTTTGAATAGTCTTCCCTTGCAAACTTTCTTAAAGTTTTTTAGATGAATTTCTTTAATATAAATATTTCTGCAGTTATAAACATATATAAATGCATCTTATTTTTAAACGTATGAACAAATTGCGTATTTGTCTGCACAGCTATCTGTCTGTCAGTCCTTCTGTTCACCTACTCATCCATCTGTGTCTTTTGGTGCACCATATATTATGGTAAAACAATATGAATGTCACCAGGGTTGTAGAATTTTATTATTTTATTACAAAACATCTCTTTTTTATATTTTTGAATGGACAGGTCACTTTACTAGTTACATGAAAAAAAAACTTTACATTTTGAAAAATTACCTCAGGAATCAGAAATAAATCTGTAATATCTATTAGCAAAGTTTACAGCTATATTCCAGTTTTCATTTTCCTAAGTGCAGAGACATGGCAAATAAATGGTGAAGTTGCAAATTATAGTTGCAAACAGCAAACACCTTACATAATGTTTCCAGCCAGCCCTTCCCAATACAAGTCTGGGGACTGTGAAATATCTGTATGTAGCATTAGAGTTATAGAAGGATGTTTCAACTAAAGAGTGGGTCTCTCTTACCCACATCTTTCTTATCTGAAAAATATACAGGATTACCCAGACCCCAATACTAATCAGGGAAGGCCTATTGAGTGTCCACTTTGTGATATTGATATAGATTATCTTAAACAAACAAATATGTTTGAATGACTATCTGTTCCTGTCCAAATCTGAGATGATTAAATTGCGTATACGCAGAAGTAAATTCACACTGACACATGGAGTTCAGGTTAAAAGAACTTCGAGAAAATGTAATGGCATCTGGTTAAAAAGCGGGTATGCAGACCCTTTTAAAGGCAATATTACATCATCATTGAATTTCAAGATAACAACAAATAAACATCATTAATTGGTCTATGTGTTAAGTGGTAAGTTAAATGCCCTCCCATCTATATTAGTAATTGGCTTAAGGGTTAAGTGGCTAGTGGGGCATCCTCCCATCATGGGATGTCGTCATCTTTGACAGGGATTGGACATAAGATTCAAGCGCCATTGTTGTTTAGCACGAGGCTCGCTCGATGGGAGGGGGAATCTGGCAGCCATTTTGAGTACTTGGCACCGTTTAGCTTCGAGGTTAGTTTCAAGGCTTTTTAGTAAATGAACATTTCATTAGTGCAGTTTCTCGTGATCTAACTATGGCATACATTGTTACATATTACAGGAACTTGATAATTCCGGTGTTAGTCATATTCTTCTAGAAAATACATTCTCTGTCTAACATTCTAAATGCTGTTAGGAAAATCTGTCATATAATGAAGTTAGATGGAGTTAATGGAGAAATTTAATACAGGTTTTAATAATTCTACAACAGTCCCCCCTATGAAATGTTAGGCACTAAAAAGATAAACTTTATTTGTTAGTTCCAGAAGACATGTTAGCCCAAAGGCACAAAACCCTATGAAGTAACGGTTCTTAAAGTCTTTTTAGTTCTTCAGAGGGACATCATAAAATAGACAAGCTTACATTACCATATGGACCTGTGTTATCTGGAATATAGGCACAACAAGTCAGGGTGACAGGTAGTATTTTACATACACCCCCCTTCTCAGCTAGAATCATGTCTAAGGCCATTCTGTTCTGGAAGGTCATCTGGGATGTGGCCTGCAACTGTTCGGCCAAGCCCTGGAGGGCATCTCTGGTGTAGTTGACAAAACATTGTTGGTTGCAATAGATATAATAAATGCAAATTAAAATATTATTATTAGCAGTGACGGTTGGGAAAATGGACTCAAACTTTTCTTTAACTGCAAAATCATCTGGTACCCCCCTTGGCACACCTATGGCATCAATATATATGTATATATGTGTCAAACTTCCCTTTAGAGGGGTGCTCCTCTTTGTGTTCTGAAGCATGAATGTGGTGTGTCAAGAGTACCTTGTCATGTATTATGTGTATGGACATAATAACCTTGGCTAGGGCACATTTGCTTATTCATCATAGTATTAAACCTGTCCCACGCTACATCAGTGTAGGTGGACTCGGATCATTTAGTCAATAATAATATCACCACAAACTCAGGATGGGCAGATAATCCTGAAGAAGCTTGGCGTTTGAATCTCTTTAGCTTCACGAGGTCTCCTTTTGGGGTCCTCGGCTTTCCATCGATGGCAGGTGGTCAGGCATTATTATGGCCATCAAACACCTACTTGTTGATATCTTTTTTTTTTTTTTTTCTAACAAGTCATTTTTCCTTTAGAGTCAAAGGTTTGTCAAAAACAACAAATGTTACTTCCCATGTTGCAGAGAGAGTCTTGAATCTGGAACAGTGAATCCACTGAATGATCTCTGCAACTTTCACAATGTACTATTGGGTATATGGTCTTGGTTGTCACATTGATGACCGGCTAGGCTTCTGGTCATCCTGACAAAATGTCTATTATAACTAGTGCATATTTGACCCGGCAGCTCTTTGGCACCTGGATATAGTCACTTGGATTCTTGAAAGGGATAGTGAGAGTTAGCTAGGTGCTTAGGATTCTCCTCCTCTTCTGCCTGAGCTGTCCTTGGCACAAATGACACAGGATCGGTAGTAACTGTTGATTAGAGGAGTAATTGTAGGTGCTTCAGAGTATTTAGAGATCAAAGAGTTCATGAGGGTCTTGGATAGGTATTAAGTTCCATGGGCCCACTGCCCAGTACATGTTTTTGGGTAAACAGAACTTGAGAGTGTTGGAGTACAGCCCGTCTTCAAGGGTTGCCCCTTTCTGTTTTCCAGCTTTGTATTTCTTCAGGGTCAGCAGCTGCTTGTCATTCTTTCAGGAGCTTGAGATCTGTGGATAGGATCTACATGGTGAGTATAGAAGTTTCTTCAGCGGACACCTTTCTGTCCACTTCCCTTGGTGCACTTGTGGCTTGGTTGGCAGCTTGGTCAGCTGAGTGGTGCTTCTTCTAAATTCAGTTTTCTGTGGGCCTTTACCTTCAGTATGGCCACTTCTTCTGCAGGAGTAAGGCATCCACCAACTTCTTAATAGCCGTGCTATGCTTAACTGGCGTGCCAGTCGCTGTGTGAAATCTTCTTGTCTTCCAGATTGATCCAAAATCATGTGCCGCACCCAGGGCATATCTTGAGTCAGTGTAGGTATTGGCATGTCTTCCTTCAGGCATTTTGCATGCCACTGAGAAGGCTGTCAATTCAGCGTCTTGAGCAGATGTGGGTGAGGAAAGTGAAGATGCTTGACGCACCTGATCTTCTGTAGCAACAGCAAATTGAGAGGTGTCTTGTTTCTTCTTTCATCTGTTCAAAGCAACCATGAGGAGCAGTAGAAGAGGTATCCTCACCTATTTCTGTGTGAGATTGGGGGTATTTGTCTTTCTATTTACAGTTCTCTTGCTGACCCCCCTCTGTAGAGAGCTGATATTGATTTCTAGTGTTTCATGTTTTTGTTCTAATGAGTCAGGTTCCTTTCATGAGATTTCTGGGGCTTAGTGAAGAAAACATGAGGGACAGCCACCTCCCAGTGATGATACAGGTGTCTTACTTTCTTTGGGTATCTGGGTCAGGACCGCACTATTTCCTTGAGAGTGCCCAAAACAGGTCTTTCATGATGAAGTGCACCTCCACCAGTCTGAATTATTTTTCGTAGTGTGGTATTCCCCCCTGGGAAGTGGCGGAAGAGTGGCCGGAGCAACTTTCCTTCAAAATATAATGTTGTCAGGTAGAGGCAGAGTTGTCTATGGGCGGAGGAAATTGGTAAGGAATAAGAAGGGAGGAAGCATATAAAGGATATAGATATGGTGGTGGGGAGATGGAGGAATGAGTAGCGGATGGAGCGGGAGGGGGAGAAGGTGGAGTAGGAAGGATGGGAGGAGTAGGAGGAGGAGAAGGTGGAGTAGGGAGGAGTAGGAGGAGGAGAAGGTGGAGTAGAGGGAGGAGTAGGAGGAGGAGGGAGGAGTAGGAGAGGGAGGAGTAGGAGGATGAGGAAGGAGTAGGAGGAGGAGAAGGTGGAGTAGGAGGAGGAGTAGGAGGAGGAGAAGAGGAAAAGGTGGAGTAGGGAGGAGTAGGAGGAGGAGAAGGTGGAGTAGGAGGAGGAGAAGGTGGAGTAGAGGGAGGAGGAGGGAGGAGTAGGAGAGGGACGAGTAGGAGGAGGAGGAAGGGGTAGGAGGAGGAGAAGGTGGAGTAGAGAGAGGAGTAGGAGGAGGAGAAGAGGAGAAGGTGGAGCAGAAGATGGAGAAGGTGGAGAAGAGAGAGGAGTAGGAGAAGGAGAAGAGGAGAAGGTGGAGCAGAAGGAGGAGAAGGTGGAGTAGGAAGGACTGTAGATGAAGGGGAGGGATTGGTGGAAGGAGTAAGCGGAGGTGTGCAGGTAAGGGAGCAGACAGGTGATGTAGCAGTGGAGGTGGGCAGGGTTGTGAATGGGTTTGAAGGGAGGAAGAGCAGACGGGAGAAATGGGTTGGAGGGGGAGGGTGGTAAAGGAGAGGATGAGGGTGACGAGATCTATAGGACGGTTGGGGGGGGGAAATGAGGATACATCAGAATTCAAGACTAGGTAGAAATGAGGAGGCAGGTAGGATTCTCTTCCGCTATGGAGGCTGCAAATAGCCCATGTACAACAACTATTAACTGACCCTATGCTTTCCCTAGAGAAAAATAATAAAAGGCTAACATGCTCATCTGTCTGAACAGGCCTTGAACGCTTCACTTCGTGGGTGTCCCGCAGTGGCTAGCCCACTACTTCTCCCACACCAGACTTGTACCCGTGGAGACAGACGCTATCCCTGACTCTCCGTTCTTTATTTTATTTATTTATTTCTAACATCTCAAAATATAATTCTTACATACATCACAAATATACATTATCACAATTTTATGTCTCGCAAAAGGGATAAAACTTATTCTACTCTTCACTGATAATGTATTAAAACATACAAAATAGACAAATAACATTGTCTCCTGCGAAATAAATGAAAAAGATAATGAAGATTTTGTTAAGCTTTATAAACAGCTATACATTAATTCACCTTTCTTGTTTTCCAGTTTCTGGCTGTTAATGACAATGTACAATGTAATAGAGCAGCAGGAAATGCTAGCAGAATGCTTGGTTGCATAGGGAGAGGTATTAGCAGTAGAAAGAGGGAAGTGCTCATGCCATTGTACAGAACACTGGTGAGACCTCACTTGGAGTACTGTATACAGTACTGGAGACCATATCCTCAGAAGGACATGGATACCTTAGAGAGAGTTCAAAGAAGGGCTACTGAACTGGTTCATGGATTGTAGAATAAAACTTACCAGGAAAGGTTAAAGGATCTTAACATGTATAGCTTGGTGGAAAGACGAGACAGGGGAAATATGATAAAAGCATTTAAATACATAAAGGGAATCAACACAGTAAAAGCGGAGACTATATATAAAAGAAGGAAAACTACCACAACAAGAGGACATAGTCCTAAAATAGAGGGACAAAGGTTTAAAAATAATATCAGGAAGTATTACTTTACTCAGAGGGTAGTGGATGCATGGAATAGCCTTCCAGCTGATGTGGTAGAGGTTAACACAGTAAAGGAGTTTAAGCATGCGTGGGATAGGCATAAGGCTATCCTAACTATAAGATAAGGCCAGGGACTAATGAAAGTATTTAGAATACTGGGCAGACTAGATGGGCCGAATGGTTCTTATCTGCCGTCACATTCTATGTTTCTATGTAATGCACTTGCTGCTAGTAACAGATCTGGAATCAATACACTATAATGCCCAAAGTCTCGACTTATATGCATATACAATAATAAAATATCTGGGCTTACATCAAAAATTATGTTAGTCAGTCTTTAATCTTGGAGGCTATCATTATCCAATAAAGACAGATTGGAACACACTCCCACCTTATCCATTTGTTAATAGTTAGGCTTATAATGTTTTCTGGTTCCTTTTTAATTAGATCAAAACATTTTGAGACCAATCCTTAATTGTATTACCATTAAATTAAATTATTGAAACTCTCTAGTTTTTCCCTTTAGTAATTATAACTTTCCTGTTCATAATATGTGGGATTTAAGGAAAACAGCATGTCTTAAGATAGGATGAGCATGATAGGAGTAGGTCTAGGCAGCCATGACAGGGGCAGGGCAGGAAATGATGAGAAAGGAAGAGACTGGGGATAAGGGCAGAAGTAAGGGCAGAAGTGATGTCACTGATATGGTAATTAGGTGGAGGTCACGGACTGGCTGTGCCAACCTCCTTTTGTACTAGGCTGACGTATTTTCTTTTAGGGCGTTCCAACATTACACTATATTATAGCCTAATAAAATAAATCAGAGGAGCAACATTCTGTTCAGCAAAATGAAATACCAAACTATGGACAGACTTGACGGATTAAATAAGACAGTTGAAAACAACACACATCTAACAGCCCGTAAAGCTGTCTCTAGAAACATATACTTTTAAAATACTAACTTAACAACTTCTAATTCTTGCATCAGATTCACTCCTTAACCATCCTATCAATTTCTATTGAAATAACAAAATACACAATTAGAATATTTTCTAGCAAAAATTCCATCTGAACCGCAAGCATGTTACCCCTCCCTCCTCCCCCCTCACGTCTCACAGAAGGCAAGGAGGGAGAGGCGGGGGGGGGAAGAGGGGGAGAGGAACAAGACAAAGCATGAATCTCTTTAACCATGTCAGCGCTGGAAGGACAGTTACGTTGCAGTTATTGCAAGCAAAGGGACACAAAAACACAAAACACAAAAACACAAAATACAAAAACACAAAATACTAAAACCCCACAGCATTTAAGATTGGGGTAGGGTGGGGGCCAGGGATGGTGACCGTGGTCAGCTACATTTCGGTCATTACTGATGGGATGATGGGAGTGGTCACCTCCTGGACGCCATGACAGGGCTCTGGCTGGGAGAGCCTTCCAGTAACACAATTATTATGATATACATACATTCTTAACCCTTTGTGATCAAATTCTTCCTCAACCCAACCTTCCTGCTGAATAGCTCTTGCTACTCTGTACCAGGCTTCTGCACCAGCTCTCTGGCTGTAATCTACCACATGAAGGTACAGCAATTCTACACACTTTAGCAATCTTTTCAACTCCCTTAACCATCTCTTCACCCTCTCTGTCTTCAACTAGATCACACGCTAATCAGCCTTTACTGGGCTTATCTAATCCCTGTCCCATTCCCCCTATAAAAGGCGTCCCAGATATAGGGGAAGGAAAATGAAACAGAGGGTCTACAATGCTCGACTGCCACGTGAGGGTGGGTCCCCACGTGCGTCTTCCCAAAACGTAGACTAGTCACTTATTCCGCCTACCCGAGGTAGCCACGGATTGGAGCGAGGTGAGAAGTGTGTGACCGATCACTTCTCTCACAAGAGAAATAGGAGGGGAAAGTGTAAATAACACAGGAAGTAGAGTAAAAGTAAAAGTAAAGTGAAAGTAGAGACAGACACAGGAGTTTGAATGACTCCCAATTAAGACAACAATTCAAATGAAATACAGTGCATGCATCACAGTTCAAATAAATTCAACAGTAATCCCTTTCCTTTACTCATGTGGCCAAAGCCACCTCCCTCAACCTCGTAGTGTCCCCGCTCGGAGAATGACTTCCTCAAGTCTCACGACCAGCGGCCACGGAAAACGGCTAACACCGGCCCGAGATCCGTATGCCTCCCCGTTACAGCGGTCCGATAAATGTGACCACCACTTCCCTCACTCTCGTAGCGCCCCTACGGACCCAACCGCAAGTCTCACTACCACGTGGTGATGGAGACAGCAATGCCTGCCCGAATCCACGCACCACAAATAAAATTGGAATGCCAACAGCCTCAGCGCTCGAGGCTGGAGGATACCACCTCTCTGCAAGCAGAGCAATGTGCACAATAAGGCTAGCTAGGCTATCAAAGTGACACCATGGGGAATCCCCAGGAAGCAGTGAGTCTACACCCTTCCACAGACTCCCCCCACCTCTTTTTCCTTACTGCTGCAGCTACCCAGCACCTAAAAGAGGTAAACAGGCAAAAGAAGACCCCCAGGAAAACTTCCACAGGTCCACCCCCCTTTTTCCCTACAGCCACAGCCACGTGGCTCCTAAAAGGGGTAAACAGGCAACAAAGGACCCCCAGGAACACTTCCACAGGTCCACCCCCCTTTATCCCAAAAGGGGTAAACAGGCAAACAAAGGACCCCCAGGAACACTTCCACAGGTCCACCCCCCTTTATCCCAAAATGGGTAAACAGGCAAACACTCTACCCAGACACTTAAGCTAAAGACAGACCAATACAAACACACCCAGGCAACATATAGTCAAAATGCAGGTAAAAAGTATTAACAAATAAGGTATAGGTTCTCTGGGCAAGATATTACCTGTCTTTGATGTCCTCTTGGCAGCCAATCACAGACACTGTGACAGATAAATCACAGGGAAAAAGGAACATACCAGGGCTGCTGCAGTCTCCACCGTGTACTGAGAGGTGATCAATCTCCTTCCTTCCCCCAGGATTCATCCACCCAGCATGTCTTCTTGGACGGCTGCCAAATAGGTCATAACCCAGAGCTCCACGTTGGATGCGCCAAATTGATATAGATTATCTTAAACAAACAAATATGTTTGAATGACTATCTGTTCCTGTCCAAATCTGAGATGATTAAATTGCGTATACGCAGAAGTAAATTCACACTGACACATGGAGTTCAGGTTAAAAGAACTTCGAGAAAATTTAATGGCATCTGGTTAAAAAGCAGGTATGCAGACCCTTTTAAAGGCAATATTACATCATCATTGAATATCAAGATAACAACAAATAAACATAATTAATTGGTCTATGTGTTAAGTGGTAAGTTAAATGCCCTCCCATCTATATTAGTAATTGGCTTAAGGGTTAAGTGGCTAGTGGGGCATCCTCCCATCATGGGATGTCATCATCTTTGACAGGGATTGGACATAAGATTCAAGCGCCATTGTTGTTTAGCACGATGGGAGGGGGAATCTGGCAGCCAGCCATTTTGAGTACTTGGCACCGTTTAGCTTCGAGGTTAGTTTCAAGGCTTTTTAGTAAATGAACATTTCATTAGTGCAGTTTCTCGTGATCTAACTATGGCATACATTGTTACATATTACAGGAACTTGATAATTCCGGTGTTAGTCACATTCTTCTAGAAAATACATTCTCTGTCTAACATTCTAAATGCTGTTAGGAAAATCTGTCATATAATGAAGTTAGATGGAGTTAATGGAGAAATTTAATACAGGTTTTAATAATTCTACAACAATATCACCTAACATGTGTACGTAAGAATTACCTGAATAAGCAAATTGACCCAATCTGTTCCATCACTCCATTTGAAGGAGATTGAAAGACAAGTCAAGTCGGATCTAGATGGATGACCTCCACCCCTTCCTCCACTACCATGGACAGTGAGGTAATAGATTGTAAGAAAATTAAGGGGTTCCTGAGCCCCTTAGCCCAATTATAACTGTACCAGAAGATGTCCATTGTCTTGTATTAAAGCTACACGATTGGACGGGGAAAATTCCTTAATATGAAGCCCAACTCCACCTATCCTTCTTCCAAGAAATATCAATGATGACCAGTGCTCTGCTTCTACAAATTTACCACAACTCTGCAGGGAGCGAGGTATTCACATCTATAGTGCCAAGGAAATGGGCAACCCTGACAGCTTACATAATGGTAAAAAACATTAACTTTTTTATGTGGGAAGGAGAGGGCATTAAACAGTTATATCAATCAATATGTCAATCAATTGATTTAATCTGCCAGGATTCACATTATAGGGACGTACTGTTTATTGTATATTATTCTTAGAGCTTCCTAAGTCAAAACTCACACAGGAATACTTCTTCATGTAAAGGTTATCATTCAAGTTCTCCATCCATGTGATCTATCTATGAGTTTTCACTTTTTAAAAAAAATGTTTGGATTTTCAATTTTTGGGGGGGGAAATAACTGCATGCTGATGAGGTGTATACGGCACATATCCACTGGTGTATGAGAACTGAGTGACTTTATACACTGTGTGAGCTGGCATTTTTCAGACTATTTCAAAATACAGTATTATTTCTCTCATTAATTATTTCATGTGAAAAAATACATATTATTTTGTTTGTCACTCCCATTAAAGGACTAATATAACCTTAGGCTTGCCTAAATTGAATGACTCTTTAGATATTTAAAAGAGTACAACATGGAGTCTATATTGCTATATCATCTTATTGCTCAGTTTCACGAAACATAATTATAACTTAATAGACTATTTTCAAGCACTGTGTTGAAATGCCTTGGAGCTAGGTAGAAAAGCAGGTGGGTGCAAAGCACTGTGCTGAATGGAGTGTGTGAATGTGTTGATGTATTGTGAAATGCATTTATCATGACACAGTCAAGTGTTCCTGTCATTATTTTCTAACTAAACTTCTACAATGGGAACTGAAAGGCAGATGATATTCCCAGGCACCAATATCACTTTCACATTTTCAAGATTTGTTACTTAAGGCGGATCTGTCACCAAAAATAAACTTTATTTATTGTACTTCTATATAGCTCCCTGCGTTTGAATATTGTTTTCCCTGAGTGCTCAAGTTTTCATAAAATAAATAAATATAAGTAGGGATTACTTTTCCTGATATATAGCAGTCGAGTTCGAAAAAAACTTGACACGGGTGTAGTTTAGAGCAAGGTTCTGTATCAAACCCCACAACAGTGCAATCAGCAGGCATCATGTACAAAGGAGAACAAAATGGTTGCTCCCAAAGACAAAGACTGAAGACAAGTGACAAGGGAGGGAGTATAGACAATTCTAGATTAGAATGCACATGGACACCCACACTCTGGTTCCATTAGAAAGGGAAAGCAAATCTCCCCTCTTTATTTTTCTACAAAAAAGGAGGGAGTATAATTATTAAAATACAGAGATATAATAAAGGGAAAACCAAAAGAAAAAAGTGACCAAGCCACTTTAAAATATAAATGCTGTTTCTTAGAAAATGCTACATAAAAGCAAATGTATACTCAGACGCTTTGCTATTCTCCCAGTTGATTTATGGTATTCTTTACATTCAATAAATAATTATCTGAATCTAAGTGTGGATATGGCTTTGTATCTCATCTAGTGAATTGGAAGAATACAACTTGAATTTCCCTTTTGATTTTGTCTTTCCGATATAATATGTGAAAATATTTTGATCAGGTTATCAATCTATTTGCTATGTACCATATTGTATGCTGTTCCCCCCATATGTTCATTGCATACCTGCATCCCTATTTTATTCAGTTTAATTCTTTTGATGCAGATTGAGGAGCAGATGCATTTGTTTTGTGCTGCTCATATGTGGTTGAGCATTTCTACATATAGAAACTGGAGCTTCAAAAAACTGGATGTTATTTCCTACATCCCCTGCCTGGTGGACTTTACATTACTGTAGTTATCCTCTTACAGCCTTAAACTGATGTCTGAATGCAGCTTGATCTGCCTTGAGATCATGGGAATTTGCTGCATATGGAAAGTGAGTGGAGGGGCCAGCCACCCAAACATTGACCTTCCTTTACGTTAAAGGTGCTTATAGAAAGATATGTTATTGTTTACACTTACTGTCATTCATTGGTGCCTGGTTAGTACTACCCTCACCACCTCAAAATAAATAAAAAAAAAATGGTTTACAGGACATTCCACTGATTTTCCTCTTACCATTTGGATATGCCAAGTCTTAGCATTGTTTCTCATACTTAAAATGTTCCTATATTTGCCCTCTGGGAGGCATAACCACCTAGACAAAGCTAGCGGGTATGCGGCAGTCTTCTGGAGTTGAATGCCAGAGCTGAAAAATCAGCTTATCGGGGGAGCCATGCTGAGCACAGGAATCCTGATTACCTCAGATTTTTAAAATGGCATCGTTGATGGAGGACCCTATATCTATGTTTGCCACCAATATAGTGGATGCCTCTCCTAGATGCAGCTCCATCAATGTTAGAAAGCTCCATAAGAGAGCTTTCCTTGCCAGGGATCTATCCTCTTTATCTTCTGAGGAGGATGCAGTCCCAGTTCTATTTAAAAACAATAAAGAAAGGCGGCTAGTCTCTTCTGCCAGTTCCTCATCTGAGGATAATTTTTCTGCTCCTCCTTCCCCTTATACTTGTTTGAGTAAGCGCAAAATTAAAAAGATAGGGTCACAAAAGAGGAATAATGTATTTCCCTCGTTTGAGCACCAGAAACACCTTCCAGAGAAAAAAGACAAATCTTGTTGGAGGTTAAATAGTCCTTCTCCTTCCTCTTCTAGAGCATTTGCTCATTCTTCCTCCCAAAGCTGATCCAGTTCTAGACACAGCTCTCCAGAAGTAGACTGGGAGTCTGAGGAACTGGTCCGTTCATAAGCTTCCACTGAACGAAGGAAACTTAGCAATGTTCAGATGGCTAGAGTGAGTCTTCGCGAAAAGACTCTCCCATCTAAATTATTTCAATCCAAATTGGCCATGGAACACAACTCTGAGGTTAGAGATTTTGCAAAACAAGCCTTTAGATTACCCTTGATGAATGAGGATGACCTCTTCCCCAGGAACTACATCGTTATCCAAGACATCCAAGCTTTAATAGCTCCTGAGGTAGATCCTGCTCTGTTATCTATCACAGGGAGCAATATATCTACAGATCCCACAGACCAGACTTTTCTTAATATATACAGTTTGAAATTGCTGATGCTGTGGACCCACTATTACTGATGCTGGATAAAGCAGAAAAAGAAGGGAATGCTCAGAACCCCTCTACTTCATCTTTGCTGGCATCTAAGATGGCTTCATTAAAAGTGTCCAGGAGGGCAGTGTTAATTATTGGCCAATCCTTTAATTACATCTCAAACATTCGCAGAACAAGCTGGCTTCATGCAGAAGGAATGTCTGACCTAGCCCCTAAATCACCTGAGTTCCCAACACAAGCTCCCAGGTGGTGGCAGAGGAGCTCACACCAAAGGTGGTCCAGCTTCCAGGAGAAAACCTATGCATTCAAGTAAGTGTCTCTCCTCACACACCACTAATTTGGAAGGATATTTCTTCAGACAAATGGGTTGTAAATATTTTTCAAAGGGGTTTACAATTCCCCCTTTTAAGGTTTCCAGTTCAGAGGTTTGAATGCTTTCACCAAGAGAAAAAAGTTCAGGATGGAGGGATTATCAGATCAGGCGAAGTACAGAAAAAAATTCTGTATAAAGTTACCTACAAGATGGCTTCCATTCAGTTCCTATAGCCAAGAAACACAAGCGTTTCCTCAGGTTTCTGTGGAAAGGAAGGTTTGGCAGTAGACTGTTATGGTGTTTGGTGTATCCAATGCACCATACACATTCTCCAGAATAATGAAATCAGTTATAGCCCATATCATACTAAGAGGTTGCATGTGTCTGTACTATCTAGACAACATTCTGTTAATGCATCCAAATGGGGAAGTTCTTGCTTCTCAGAGGGACTATCTTACTTCCCTTTTACAAGACCTTGGATTTGTAGTGAATTCACAGAATTCAGTACTAATTCCCACTCAAAGCATTCTCTTTCTGTGTTTTGTACTGAACGCCAGGACTACGTGACTAGGAATCCCTGAGAACAAATGGGACACATCTCTCAAGCACCATAGTTGGTCATTGAGAGATATGTCAAAGATTATCTGGAAATTAATAGCTTTAGCACCAGCAAAGACAATTCCCCTTTACATTGCATAATAAGTCAGCTGTTTTAAGGGAATCAATTAAGACAGTGTTGCCATTGGGATTCAAAGTTATGTCTTTCCAAGAAGGTCAAAGAAGAGTTTAAGTCTATTCTAGGGTTAGGAATCCCACTTCCTCATCCCCTGTTAGGGCAGCTGTTTGCGGTTACTTTGATGTCAGATGCCTCAAATCACAGTTGGGGTGCGTTTACAGCCCAAAATACGATAAGAGGAATTTGGTCAGACCAAGAGAGACTCCTTCATATAAACATATCGGAGTTAAGAACAGTTACCAGTGTCAGTAAATGTCCAATCGGACAACAGGACAGCAGTGGCTTAGATCTTTGGTCTTGGGCTTTAGCAAAGAAAGTTCAGGTTTTAACAGAATACATTACGGGAGATTCTCACTCTCGCCAGAGTTTGTCTTTGGCAACTGTTCAATTAAAGATTGCTCTATTCCAGCCGATATAAAGCAATTTTGGCTAGAGACAACTAGATCTGTTTGCATCCGAAACTTCTGCACAAACTCCCAGGTTTGTCTCCAGGATTGGTGCATCAATTTTCCAAAGGGAGCTTGGAAAATGGATGCACTGTCTTTCCAATGGACATATGTTCCAGCCACTTATGCTTTCCCCCCTCCATCTTTAGTGATGAAAGTGTGGAGAAGATCTGCAGGGACAGGGTACAGAGTTTAGTTCTCATTTACCTAGTATGAACCTCCAGACCCTGTTACTCCTTGATCCATCAGTTAGTCAAGGGAACCAAGATCCCATTGGGCTCGACTGTGGACTTCTTTCAGGGAACCAGCGATCTTTTGCTCAAGTGTCCATAGCTGATGTGGATCGCAGCCCTGGTAGGCTGTTAACACTTCCCATTTTATCGCATCAGGTCCTGGTCATCATTAATTCATCTGTAAGATGCAGAACTATGGTAAGGTATAGAAAGATGACCGAGGAATTCAAAGAATGGGAGGATTTTTTTCTATCTACTCCTCATGGGTGTGAAACCATTCCATTAGCTTTAGAATCTCTTACCCTTAAGTTCCATTCTAGTTTAGCGGTCAGTACCATGAAGGCCTATGAATCTGTTTTAAATTTTCTTATCCCTAACCTTACTCAAGATGCCCTGTATTTGAAATTACTAAAAGGGTAGTCTGCCACCCATATACTCGTTGTAACACATCTACTTGGGATGTAGACCTCTTGTTAAATTTCCTCAATTACATGCATAATGCTAAGATTGATTTAAAATGGACTTCTATTAAGTTGGTTTCTCTGTTGTCTTTGACCTTGGCAGCTAGAGGAGCCGAGTTAACTCAAATCCATATTTCAGTACCGTGGTTGTCATGGACCCCGGGAGGGTTCCATATTTTACTAAAAGGAAAAGAAGAACAAATCAGAGTTTGCAGGATTTCTATGATCTACAAATGATCTTAGTCTTAGGGATGAGCATAACCACCAAGCTATAGCACCTATTTCACCCTCCCCAGTGTAAGAGCTTGGCCTGCTGGTGGTAGTTTGTTTTTCTTTCCAGATGTTAAGGTTATCTTGTGGTTTTATTCTGCATATTTCTAACTGCTTTCTGTCTTTTACAGATTATAACCGTACTCCAAGATAAGACCAACAAACCAAGAACCCACATAAGTAGGAAGATTGGATGCTAGTAGTATCGCAATATGGAATTCTCATGGGCTCCCTGCATACATAACCTGCTGTCAAGAGACTTGATATAACATTTAATTTATCTTTACAGAAGTTCTTTTGTTGCAATTTATTATGAAACAGTTTCAGTGTCTTTTTGATACGTTAATAAGTTCTCAAGTCCATTTTTATGTCTTTACAAGTTATTAAATATATTCTTGTTTGCATTTACTATTGGTTTTTGAATTCTTATATAGCATATATATATAGCATATATATATATGAGGTTAAATACGCTTTCTCTACCTTTTTGTAGGCTGTTACTGGTTGACTTCTTTTTGGTATATTTTACCCATGTTTCGGGTTATATATATTGTCAGTGCTTTGTGGGATGAGCTAACCATCCACAGTTTCCCAATTTAAAAAATCTGAGGTAATCAGGATTCCTGCACTAAGCACGGCTCTCCTGATTATCTGATTGGCTGAAATGCTGTTGCTGTGCTAGAGCATAGAGTAAGCATTTTTCAGCTCTGGCATTTGATTCCAGGGGAGACTGCCATATACCCACTAGCTTTGCTAGGTGGTTATGCTCATCCCTAAGACAAAGAAAGTTTGCAGATCATAGATTCCTGCAAAGTCTGTCTTTTGTCCCCTTGTATTTCTATATATTGTGAAGTTCTACACTTCCATGAGAATTCATCTGATGGTCTATCTATCTGAACTGCAGCAGTATAGTTGTAGTTCTTTGTCATCCAAAATGTGTTTCTATAACTTGCTAAGCTTATATATTATTTCATGTTCTCATTGTAAAAAATATAGAGAAAAAGAAACAGTTTACATGCACATTCTGTTATTCTGGGTAGATTTTAACATTTAAATTCTATTACAACACATATAAACCAAAGTACAATGCATATAAAAAGTAGTGGAGCGCTAAATACAAGAGTGGTATCCTCTTGCCCTGGTGATTGCCAGGAAGTTAAATCCACAGTAAATGTAAAATAGATAATAACAATATATAGTGCAGATTGTACAGTACAAAGTACAGTAAGGTGATTAATAATAGATACACTTGCAGACATGCCTTTCAAGGAAGCACTCCACCTTTCTTCAAGTGGGTTCTCTCTACCTCAGGAAGAAATTTGAATTACAATAATAGTGCAGTATGCCAACAGAACCTTGCTTAAATGGGACATAGGTAGTGCTCACCTTATATAGAGCCTCTCCACTCCCTGGAGAAAGCATGCATGTGCTTTTTATGCATTTTTCTTTGAGATATACGAAACAAACAGCTTGCAAAAACTGGAGAGATAATGTCGGCAATCTTTGTAAGACCCAAGCTTTTCCAGAAGATTGACCAGTCAGAGACTTCTCTTTGTAAAGCTTTACATTAGTAGACTTATCAAAGAGTTGTAGTACAGCTCATTGAGAAGTATTAGCAAGCATGTTGTAGCCTAGTGCCACAGAACTGATGGAAACAGAAAAAATCTTCTCCAGCTGATTGAGTGCCAGTTTTGATTGAAAGTAGCACTTTATAAATCGAAAAAAAATACAGACTCCAGACACTTCAAAGCACTTCAAGAAGAGTTACTTTAACAAATATATGATAAGCTACAGAAGGGAGTTTATAATATGAAAACAGAAACCTATCTCTAATATGCACTATACCCTGTCTATGCTGTATTTACCGCATATATCCACAATGCATGTCATCATTTTTCCTAATATATCCTTCCTTCCTAAAATATTACCTTTCTTTTCTTGTGTCCTGAAAGATTACTACCCAAAAGAGTCATGTTTATGTTAATGTCTCTTAATCAGGGTTATTCACTAAATTGATTATTGTTAGGAAAATGAATTTAAAATTTAAGTCCAGAATGTTCTCAGTTCACCTATTGTTATAGTGATTTAGATTATTGCCCTCCCCTCCCCCCACCCCCATATGAAATAAATAAATAATGTATGCTTTGCATCTAATTTCTCATAAAAGGCAGTGTTTAGTCTGCTGAGGCTGCAGGAACAGACCTAGCCCTGAAACTACTACATTAAATTGAAGTGGTTCTGGGGCCTATAGTGTCCCTTTAAATGTTAAATTCACTTTGCATTCTTATTTAATGAATAACCCTGATAACGTACTCGGTGCATTCCCATTCACTAACACATTAGATCTATGTTGGTTCAGACTTGCATTTAATATATTTTCATGTGTTTGATTGATTTGCCGTCAACAATAAATTAAACAGAAAGCAACATTTAAAGGTATGTAAAATAATATTCTTATTTTGCTTCAAAAGAAGTTGCTCAATTCTTTATTGGGTGGGGTTAGAAAATTGAAGATTCAGCAAATACTATGTTATTGACCTGTAACTCTGTTTGAAAACACAAATACAGCGATCTTTGTACAGTCATGGATATCTAAGAGCTATATCTGATAACAGTTTGCAGTGTTAGCTTTTCAAAACATGTCTATTAAAGGCAAAACAAAATAGCTTACTCAGAAAAAACATGTCTTCATTTAATTTCCAGGGCTTATTTCCCTGCAATACCATAATTAATCATAGTTAATGGAGAATGCAATTGTTTATATTACAACGATTAAATTTAGGTAAATAGTGTATGATTACATACCAATACAGAATAAGATGAGAGTTTAATAGAGAGTGCCTGCATGGACAAGGAGTAGTTGACACTAGAGGATTTATGAGTCTCATTGCATATAATAGAGGGGTTCCCAAAAGGTAAATCCCATTATGTTTTATAACTACAGCTTCTATGATGCTTTATCATTCTAAAGGCATGCACAGCATTACGGGACTTGTAGTTCTACAACATCTGGGGATCTACCTTTGGGCACCCCTGGATGATAATATCTGAACATGTATGACTATACAAGTTTATGGTCAGTTTATCACTTCAGGAACAGCTATTATGCCTATCCATAATCTATATATTATTGCACATATTCATGAGACATTAATCAGTTACTTGATTAATAGGTAATCTATCAACATGGAGCAAATAGTCTTTGAGCTTAAGCCCCCATGCCCTCTCCCCCACCACACATTTTTGTATCAAACCTTTTTTGTTTTTTAAATCCCAGCCTTTGTGCTCCAATTGAGCTAATGGAGAAATGGATCCCCCTCCCTCCCCCCCAACTACCCAATACAATGATTAATGTGGAATTTCACTTTTGTATTAACCAAGCTGCAACAAGAATTATAGGATCTAGGCATTAGGTGAGCCCAAGTTTATATTAAACTACCCACAAATTGTTTGACACTAAGGAAAAAGATGATGCTTGAATACTGTAAGAAACATAACCACAACATTAAGCTGGAATGATTATCATATTTGGACTAATCCATTACAGCCATCTTATCAGTTTGGTGTTTCAGTGCGCATTCCTGGTCGTATTTTTCTTTATTGATATATTTATTCATTCATTAGCTACCACGCCTGTTGGTAGTTCACCATCTTTGTTTTTACCTAGTTAATGTGATGGCCTATATATTATTAGCAAAAAGAGCCCAATGCTTAGAAATCTAGAAACCTATCTCTAATATTCACTACACCTTTTCTATGATGTATTCACTTCATATATCCACAATGCATGTCATCATTTTCCCCAATTGTTCCCATTTTCCTTCCTTCCTAAAACATTACCTTTTTTACTTGTGTCATGAAAGATTACTACCCAAAAGACTTATGTTTATGTCAATGTCTCTTAATCAGGGTTATTCACTAAATTGAAAAAAATGATGTCTCTTAATCAGGGTTATTCACTAAATTGAGAAAATGATGACATGCATTGTGGATATATGGGGTGAATACATATAATTAACATTGTTCACCCATATAATAATACTTTTATATTGTAAACTCATGTGGACATAAACGTAGTTGTGTTTTTGTTTTTTTTTATATGTTGCAAGGACACCGATTTTGCTACGCAAGTCTTACTATCCAATATCTATTTGAGGCATGTAAATTACTGAAATACATTTGTTAAAGGGGTTTGTAATAGATGCTATTTTTTAGTGAATTGAAATCTGAAGGCAGACTTAACCTAGAATGACTAATTTGGAATAATTCACCAACTCAGTTACAGTCAAAGCTTGACTATTTTAGCCTAATTTGTACCACTTGCATTTCAGTTTGCTACAATTCAGAGTTTGGTGAATAACCCTGAAAGTGAATATGCCAAGAAACTGGTTAATGCCTTTTCCCAGTTTTTACAGTTGAAATCCTTAGGTATATTTATCACTTATACAAACTGAATGCTAAATTAAGTGTTCATTAAACCATTTAATTTATTAAGGAATATGACACCTGGAATTATGTGTATGAACAATTAAGTAAGTACATTTAGTTTTATATTGAACAATAAACTTTTTAATTGACCTTGTCGTGCTTGAACTTGTGCGATGGCATACTTTGAAACATCTGTAAGTAATAAATATTTTGGGTAATAATTGAAAATCCTTTCTACAGCCATACCTAGTTTGAACTGCAAATCACATAAGGCTTCAGGCTATAAAGACAAAAGTGATTTAAGAAATTTTGCACTGGTGCCATATATATAATTTAGCACATTATTTTGCCCAGTTTATACTTGATGTGGCATGCTATATAGCAGTCATGTTGGCTAAATTAAATAAATGAAATGGTTGTCCACTAATTGGCACTTGCAAAAGTATGCTAAATAATCATATAATAACATTAGAGAATAAAAATACAAACAGAGAGAATGTGAAACTGTGAAGGGGTATACAAAAAAAAAGTGAAATTGTAGAGTTACATATATATGAAAGTGTGAAATTGTGTCACAAGTAGTCCTTCTATTTCCAAATGTATGTTTGGGTTCAATAAGTCAGTGGGAGCAACTCAACATACGTAAATTGATAAAGTGCTTTCAAACATTATTTATAGTGTGGCACTATACATCCCAGGAAGTTAACCACAGCTCTCTTTCCTCCTCACCAGACACATTGCTAGGTGACAAAAAGACCAGTGACTTCAGTGTAACAGTGCATATTATGGCTGTTCACACTGCTTAAAGATGCCATTTCTATACCATATGTCTAACTGTAAAGAAGAAGCTATAGTGACAGTCAAACAAAGTTGCACCCCTTCCTCTCCTGGTGCAGAAGGAGATAAAAAAACAACCTTTTGTCACTTACCTGATTCCAGTACCGATGCCCCTTGGTGCTGGTTCAGGCTCCCCTACTTACCCACAGAAATCAGCCAATTATAATGCTTTCCTATGAGGTTTTGGGTGATGCTGGATGTCCTCGTGTGTAACGTTAGGACATCCAGCGTCAGGCGACTAAAAGTTGTCTAAACACCTAGAAGTCCATTTAGTGGCTGTCTGGTAGACAGACAATAGAGGTGGAGTTAGCCCTCAAAGGTAATTATTTCAGTTTATTAAAAACTGCAATAATTAGCTTTGCAGGGTTAAACGTCATGGGACACTGCTCCCAGACCACTTCAATGAGCTGAAGTGGTCTAGGGGACTATAGCGTCCCTTTAAAGGAACACTATAGTCACCAAACAACTTTAGCATAATAAAGATGTTTTAGTGTATAGATCATGCCCCTGCTCATTGCTCAATTCTCTGCCATTTAGGAGTTTATACAGGCCTAGTCATACCTCACTGCATGTAACTTACACAGCCTTCCTAAACAGTTCCTGTAAAAAGTAATCTAATGTTTACACTTCCTTCATTGCTAAGTCTGTTTAATTTAGATATTCTTATCTTCTGCTCTGTTAATAGCCTTCTAGACATGTCAGGAGCCACTTATATGTAATTAAAGTTACATTTACAGAGCAGGAGACATTTAAAATGTTAAAGTAAGTTAAGATCTGATTGAAAATGAAATAATTTTGTTTTTATGCAGGCTGTGTCAATCACAGCTTGGGGATGTGTGGCTAGGGCTGCATAATCAGAGAATTGAGCACTGAGGCTGCAGGGGTATGATCTATACACCAACACTGTTTCATTAAGCCAAAGTGGTTTTGTTGACTATAGTGTCCCTTTAAATGAAAAGAAAATTAATAGAGCAACATAACTGTCAAAGGTCACCAGGGCCTACCATCACCTATATCTTGGCGTACTGGGGCAGGTACCTGCTCAGTGCAGGAATAATACAACATTGGTTGCATCTTTATTGATGCTTGACCAAGAAGTTGTGTCACTTATTGTGCTTAAGAAAAACAAGTTACCTGTGCTCTCTCCTTAATCCCTATGTATTTTTAAACAAATGGAGTTTTTTTAGTTACCTCCAATGGCCATGAGAGGATGAGCCCACCTGGTTAGAGTTAGGACCCACCTAGGGGGGTCTGCCTTGACGTTGGCAGGTGGGCTCATCCTCTCATGGCCATTGGAGGTAACTAAAAAAAACTCAATTTGTTTAAAAATACATAGGGATTAAGGAGAGAGCGCAGGTAACTTGTTTTTCTTTGGTTTTTACTATATATTGGGGCTGATGTGTACTGTAGTCATTTGCAGCCGCCCAGTGATGGGAGTGAGCACAATACTTATCTTTCTGCACTTATTGTGCTTAGTTATTATTATTATTATTATTATTATTATTGCCATTTATATAGCGCCAACAGATTCCGTAGCGCTTTACAATATTATGAGAGGGGATTTAACTATAAATAGGACAATTACAAATAAACTTACAGGAACAATAGGTTGAAGAGGACCCTGCTCAATCGAGCTTACATTCTATTCACTTATTATGTCAGTTATGACACACAGACCATATATATATTACAACATGGCCAGAAATACACCACAGTTGGGTCAGTTAGGATGCAGGCTTCACAGAGGTGCACAGAAGCGATGCCAATATGTCCAATGTGTATAATTGGGCCCAAAATGCCAGCAGCTGTATCACCTACGCATTGTGGTTAATGGTTCTGTCTCATTCCTTTTCAAAGGCTCTGACGCTCCTTTGGTCCTAGACTGCCCTTGCAGATTGGATCAGGCTAATATGCAAATTGTAAAGGTTCCCTCTTTGATGGGTCATGCAAGCTAGAACTTGTATTTGGCCCCAGCAGCGAATCAATAAAAGGCAGGTTTCTGAGTATTTGTGCTTTTTAGTCTTCTCATCAATTCCATTTTAGTCTATATTATCATTCAAAAAGTCTACATTGTTATGATAAATGTAGTCTTGCTAAATATAACCTCATCATCTAATGAAAGTATTTTCTACTTTGGAACTGTTTTGTCATGTTCTGAGCATGTTATATTGCTGAGACATAATCAAAACAAATCAAAAGTTAATTAATTATTTGAAAAAAAAAACTTGCTAACTTGTTTTGTCTGTGCTAAGTAACACTAATATTTGAATTGATGTGTGTAATAATATGACAGCAAGCATGTTATTAGTGTTAGTAACAGATGTATTGATGATACCATCAAGGATAACCTACTAAAACTTTAGATTTTGTTTTTCTTTCTTTAGAGTTCAGTTAAGGTACATGCACTTAAAATGGCTTGTACATAAATGTTGATTTATGTTATAGGTGTATTACTAAACTTGAAGATGAGTCTCTGCAGCATGTATTAGCTTGTGCTTTCCATCATGTGTCATTTATGCAACCTTTACCATTCGTGTATGTTACAAAGGAAAAAAAAACAGTTCTTACACAAAATATCAGAAAATCAAAACAAAAGCATTGAAAGTAACAAACATAGCTGTTCTGAACCAAATTTCATGTCACTCAATTTAGTGTTTGCCCCTTAATTTTATTCCTAACTTTGCTTACAGGTTCCCTTGTGTTTCATAGGTCAGAATGTTAAAGTAAACCTGTACTGTATATTTACACTTTTCCTAAACCATCCCCAAATGCATTAGATGCATCATATATTATAGAGATGTGTGATTTACTCAATGTAAAATACAGAGATTTATTCTCCGTACCTCGTTAATGCACTGCCATCTCCTCATTCTCATTGGTATTACTCTTAATGTAACAACCACCTCTAGGCTGTCCTCTGCTACTCTATCAGCCTTCTTTGATATGCCCTGCTTGGAAACTCTTTCCCAAGCAGGGCTAGCCTCGTCAGTAATGCCAACACCCTGGCCAAAGAATTGATTGACATTGGGAAAAACCCTATTTTTAAAAAGATTTTTCTCCTAAACTATAAATTTGCTAGAAAAAAACTGCGTGAAAAATGTATAGTCAATCTCTTATCTTTTAAAATGTATAAATAAAAAAAAATAAAGAAAATACGCGGGAAACAAAACTTTCTTTAAGAAAGTTCACACAAATATGTTTTTACTCCACCAGGTGTCATCACCCATCATTATAAAAAGTCAGCTCAATAGATTGAGACGTGACTGCACGAACCAAGAAGTTTTTCAAGAACAAGCCCACACTCTCAGAGATAAGTTTAAAGAATAAAAACTACAACATCAGGGAGATTGACGCCTTGATCACAGATATTAAACACCTTGACAGAGACCTACTAATACAATATCATGACTCAAAAAAGAATACAAATATTATTAGGCCTATTGTCTTGGATGTTAACAATAAGAGCTTAAAATGAAAAAAATATTAAGACACATTGGGGAATTTTAAATGAAGACAAATAAAAAAAAATATGATTATTTCATAATGCACATACTTTTTGCAACAAAATTGGTGATAACACGTGATTGGAAATCACCTTTTATAAATTGGTTAAACTTATGCAACCAAATTATGTACCAATTGAAAATGGAACAAGTCTATTATATTGAGAGAGATTCAGTAGATAAAATCTGAAGAATTGTGGTATCCCTGGAAGAAATGATTAGATCACCTAAAGTTGACCCCATACTGAATGTTTAGTTTATTAACGGGCATCTTAATATTCTAAACACTAACGCGTAATCTTATTTGATCTCAATATGGCTATTGACTTTTTACTTAATTGAATATGAGACACTTATATATCCTCTCCCCCTCAATGGCCTAATAGTTCCTTCTCTTTCTCCCCCCCCCTTTTTTTTCTCATGTGAGTATGGGTGAGTAGTATGAATGATTGTTTTATATTTTTGTACACCCATGGTTGAACTATATATAATAATTTGCTTCTGATATTTAATATTGTAATTTTATAATTCATATACATGCAATTTGAATTCAGAAATTTAATTTATATGATTATTATTTGTAAATGAAAACTTGAAAAATCGTGATAAAGAATAAGAAAGAAAAAAATAATAAAATAATAAATAATACAAGGAAACTCTATAAATGTGCAGCCAGCCATTAATAATCTTTTTTTGGGGGGGCCATTTAGAAACATGGTAAAAAAAACAGTTATAGTATGGCTTCTACCAGTTTACTGAGCAGGTCCAGAGCTCTAACTGTGAGGATAAACTAGTATTTCTATAAATATGAGCTGGTATGGATTTATGGGATAAGAACAGATCCCCATAAACCAGAATGAGAGGCTCCCAATTGGTGTTGATTTCTCTTTTTGAGGTAGGAGTTTAAATGTTCACTTACAGTAGAGCACGTAGTATAATTCTGTTGCTTTTTTGCATGTTTATAATACATTACTTTATGATTGATGCATTAAAAGTGTTTTTAATGCATCAATCATAAAAGCTTTTTTAACACATGTTTTCCTGTTAGAAGTTACAGAAGAGTTGTGTAAGTAATTTGCTATTACATGTTTCACTTTATGCACATATTGCTGCACCCAGTTGCTCATGAAATTGTCTGGGTGATGACTTTTGTATTTTAATATACACTGCTTTATGGGTGGAAGCGGTTGATGGTGTCCAATCTTTGCATATATTTCAAGAAAGTCTTCCTATAATAATTGCAATTCTCAAGTGGCGGTGTGAAGGTACTCCCCACTACAATTGGCACAAATTAAAAATTTGATGGGTTTCATTAGTGCTGCATTTGAGCTGTTTTGTGCTATAAAAATTAAGATATTTGTTGCTTTTTTACTAAATAATAGCAATTGTTTTTTGAGCTATAACCGAATAAAGGTCACCCTACAACAGCTAAAAAAACCATGAAACTAGACTGGTTGGTTAGTGCTGTGTTTGTGCCATTAAAGTTTTTTTTTTTGTAACCCACCATCCAATACAACTGTGTATAGTTGGTACCCTATGTTTTTAAAAATGTGAATAAAAATTCCATTAAAAAATATTTTATCAGACAAACCCCATATTATTTTAAGAGAAGCAACTAATCTTAGACGATGCCTTACTACAAACTATGCAAAAAAAACCTACCACTGGGCTATTTCCTTTTTGGAAAAAGAAAGGCTTCTATAGATGTAAATGCTGCACTGCATGTGATAAAGATTATTTTAAACAAACAAATATGTTTGAATGACTATCTGTTCCTGTCCGAATCTGAGATGATTAAATTGCGTATACGCAGAAGTAAATTCACACTGACACACGGAGTTCAGGTTAAAAGAACTTCGAGAAAATGTAATGGCATCTGGTTAAAAAGCGGGCTCGCAGACCCTTATAAGAGCAATATTACATCATCATAGAATATCAAGATAGCAACAAATAAACATCATTAATTGGGTAAGGTGTTAAGTGGCTATGTCAATATCCACCCATCAATATTATTAATTGGCTTAAGTACTAAGTGGCTGGCTAAGTGTCCTCCCACCGAGAGGTGGCGTCATCTTGGACACGGGTGTGGACACGATGGTTCAGGCGCCATCTTGCTAGCACGAGGCTTTACACGATGGGAGGGGGGCTTTAGGCGCCATTTTGAGTAGTTAGTGATGTTAGATTCGAGGTCAGGTTCAAGGCTTTTTTAGTGAATGGACATTTCATTAGTGCAGTTTCTCATGATCTAACTATGGTATACTTTGTTTCATATTACAGGAACTTGACAATTCCGGTGTTAGTCATATCCTTCTAGAAAATACATTCTCATTCTAATATTCTAAATGCTGTTAGGAAAATCTGTCATATCATGAAGTTAATGGAGAAATTTAATAAAGGTTTTTAATCATTCTATAACAGTCCCCCCTATGAAATGTTAGGCACTAAAAAGATAAACTTCATTTGTTAATACCAGAAGACGTGTTAGCCCAAAGGCACAGAAACCCCATGACCGCTAGCTAGGTGTTATTGCAAAGTGCAATTCTCTCCCTTCCTGTCCCTAATAGGCTGCAGCTCATCCGTCAATACGGTCAGGAACTTTCTTCACTCCGCTGGTATCCCGCGGTGGCTTGCCCACCACATCTCCGCACGGCAGTCTATCCATAGAGACGGACGCTGTCCCTAAGCTGGTTCCCTACCTAAAACTCTTGCACTTTATCAGTAAAAGGGATAGTTTGCAGCGGTATACAGGGTGAGTTGAAATCTTGGAAATCTTGGTCATCAACTGTCAGATGTGCAAAAGTTGGTGCCGCTTGGTCTGCAGTCTTCTGCAGGAATTTTCTTAGACAGGGGAGGACACAACAAAGGAGAAGAGCGAGAATAAAAAGAAAAATTAGTAATGCCATACCAATGTGAATTAAAGCTTTTTGCCACCCTGTCATCCAACCAAACCACCTTTCCCAGGGATCTTTCACCCCAGAGTTCCTTTTTAACTCTTCAGAGAGCTTATTTAATTTCTCTATGGCCATGGTGACTTTACCATTAGGACCTGTGTTTTCTGGGATGTATGTACAACAGGTCATGGCGTCGGGCAGTATTTTACATACGCCCCCCTTCTCAGCTAGAATCATGTCTAAGGCCATTCTGTTCTGGAAGGTCATCTGGGATGTGGCCTGCAACTGTTCGGCCAAGCCCTGGAGGGCATCTCTGGTGTAGTTGACAAAGCGTTGTTGGTTATAATAAATGTAATTGATCCAATTTAAATTCTTGTTTGCAGTAACTATGGTAAAAAGTGATTCAAACCCCGCCGCAACTTCATCTCTTGCTTTAAATTCATTAGGCACCCCCCTAGGCACCCCAATGGCATCAATGTAAATGTGGGGGTCAAAACTGCCTCTTACTGGGGCTTCACGCTTAACCTTGGCTGGTGTGTGTATGGACTCATGTATGTCAGGGTGTGTGTCAGAGATAATATGTATGGGCATGATGGCTTTAGCCAGAGTACACTCCCCCCACCATTCCTTGTCCATTCTGGATCTTAGCTGTAAATCCCCACACAACCAGTAAATATTCCCTAATGACCTAGTATGGAATTGTAACAGGTACATAGGGACAGTTCTGTAGGTGGCACAATATCCTTTGGAAAAGTTACCCAAGAACTTACCAATTCCATCATAATTGGCATAACAGGTGTAGTTTCCCTTATAAACCGTAACACCATCTGGGGGTTTGACATCCTTGGTTAGGAGAGGGTATTCTACTGTCCATGCTTTGCAGAGGGACCTATTAAAGTTGTAGTGGTAGGCAAAAAAACTTAAGATGCATTCTTCTATATCTAATGGCAAAGTCAAAGGTACGGTGCCGAGATGAGGTCGGGCACCACCACACACATAGCATGCGGTTCTGTTATGTTTGTTGGCATTATATTTCATCCATTCCAACCATAAATTAACATCATTAAAACCTGTTTCAGCGGCCATAGTATCTTCAAAAGTGGGGTTAGCAATGGCCATCATGTCTTTAAAGGACTGGATGTGTGGTTTTAATGGATTTGAGACCATGCGGGTAGCCCCTTGCTACTCTGGAGAGTGGCACATATCTTTTAGGTAGAAGTGCCCCAATTTGTTATAGGAACCTTTCTTCCAATACATTCCCATTACATACTGGTCTGCATCCGTTGGGCTGGGATGCTCTATGTTTAGGATTAATTTCATGGGTGTACCTCCTGCAGGCTTCCTTAGAGTCATTCTTTGAAGGAGGGAAATACCATGGTCATCTACCATAGATAAGGCACTTTTGGGTTTGTAACCCCAGGCAGGCCCAGCATTCCACCCTGCAGCCCCCCAATGGTTACAGTTATGCCCCCATTGTTTGTCAACTACACAAACATAGGGGTCTTTTACATGAGGGATATCTCTATAGATGGTTTGAATTTGTGATGTAGGGAATGGGCAGTCTACAATGTCACAATAGTCAAAAGTGTATGTAGCCACACGGGTACATGAGGAATTGTACCAGAAGGTATACCCACTGGCATCTTTAGTAATGGCTACTTGTTGGGCCTTAATTAGACTAATTACGGAGATGATGTACCAGAGGTACATGGTTGTGCGGTATCTGCTTCCTCTGGGGCAGGAGTCTTCTTGCAATGAGAAGCGTGCATCCAATGTGGCCTGCCAGCCAACTTGATGGAGGTTGAAGTGATCAGGAGAACTTGGAATGGTCCGTCAAATCTTGGTTCCAGGGTGTGTTTCCGCACAAATTTCTTGACCAGAATCCAATCTCCGGGAAGCAGGTTGTGGGTACCCGTATCAAAATCGGGATCTGGAATTGAAGAGAAAACTTGGGCATGTATTTTGTTCAAAGCAATTGCAAGTTCAGTTACATAATCTACTAAAACATCAGTTTGAAGCTGTAGCTGTTGGGGATAATAACAACCTAGTCTGGGTGCAGTCCCAAATAGAATCTAATATGGGGATAGTGAGTGCTTCCCTCTAGGTGTGTGTCTGACGCTGAATAGAGCTATTGACAAGCTTTCTGGCCAGGGCATCTTTGTTTCTTGTGACATTTTTAACATTGTAGCTTTTAGGGTGCCATTCATGCGTTCCACTTTGCCACTACTTTGTGGGTGGTAAGGGGTGTGAAAAGCTAGGGTCACTCCCAGAGCAGTCCAAATTTCTTTAGTCACTGTTGCTGTAAAAGCTGGGCCCTGGTCACTTTCAATAACTTCTGGTAGTCCAAATCTACATACAATATCTGCAAGTAGACACTTTGCTGTTGTCTTGGCAGTGATATTGGCCACTGGATAGGCTTCTGGCCAGCCTGAAAACATATCCACTATTACTAGTGCATATTCATGGGGACCACTCTTTGGCATTTGTATGTGGTCAATCTGAATTCGCTGGAATGGGTACATAGGCTTAGCCAGGTGTTTCAAGGGCACTTTGGTTGGTTTTCCTGGGTTGCACTTTGCGCAAATAACACAGGCCTTGCAAAAGTTGTTGACCAGTGTAGTAATTCCAGGTGCTTCATAATACTTCTGTATGTGCCCATTGGACAACTGCTGGATATAAATTCTTAGGGAGGCAGAATCTAAAGTTGTTGTAGTATACTCCATCCTTTAGGACTGCTCCTTTCTTCTTCCATTTCTGTATTTCCTCAGGGGCAATTGCAGCTTGTTGTTCCCGTAGGATTCTCAGGTCAGTAGGAAGAGTCTGTAAAGTAAAAACTGGAATTTCTTCATGTCCGGACACTCCTTCATCCACTTCCTGCAATTCTCTTGCTGCTTGCTTAGCAGCCTGATCAGCCAAATGGTTGCCCTTTGCTTCATCTGTATCCAATTTCCCATGTGCCTTTACTTTCAAAATGGCCACTTCTTCTGGGAGTAGGAGGGCATCCATTAGTTCTTTGATTGCAGAACTGTGTTTGACTGGTGTACCAGCAGTGGTAAGAAATCCTCTTGTTTTCCAAATTAATCCGAAGTCATGTGCCACGCCCAGTGCATATCTTGAATCTGTGTAGATGTTGGCACGCTTTCCTTCAGAGATCTTGCACGCTGAAGTCAGGGCTTGCAATTCGGCTTCTTGTGCAGACATTATTGGTGGTAAAGATGATGACTTGATAATTTCATCTGTTGTGGTTACGGCATATCCTGTGTGGTATCTTCCTTCTTCATCAGCATACCTTGAACCGTCCACAAACAGAGTGAGATCAGGATCTACTAGTGGATCCTCATGCACGGTTGGTAGATGTATTGTCTCCATTTTCATCTGTTCAAAACAGTCATGAGGTGTCTCTGGGTCATAGTCATTTACTATGACCAGATCTTGAAATTCATTTTCCAGGAAGTGACGTGGCCATGCTTCTAGATGGTCAGTTGCTGGGTATTTGAAAACGCCATTTTCCTGTAGCTGTGATTCATTCATGGTGACCCATAATTTTGCCATGGGCCCAAGATCATTCCATGATCTTGTCTTTAACTTGGTAACAGGGACATGTGGAATAGCAGTGTCCCAATGACGATACAGATGTTTGAATTCTGGAGGCAGATGAATCAAGACCATACTGTTGCCTTCAGAGTCACAGTAGAAGTCTTGTGCAGTGAGTTTTACCTCGACCAGATGATAGAGCTCATCTTCATAGCAGGGTTCAGGAGTGGTGTTTGGCTTGTACCACGTGGTACAGAAGGCATATCCTGTTCCATCGCAAAGAGGTGCCTGACCGTCATGAAAGGATAAATTAGGATGCATTTTCTTGATGGTGCCAGCAAGAAGGAAAATGTAGGTTTCATCTATGATAAATCCATAGTATATACCCCCCTCAGGAAGTGGGAGAAGAGTGGACGGATTGAGAACCTGACATCTTTGGAGAGTGATGTTGTCAGGTAACAGGGGATGACATTGCAGACGGAGGTGTCTGGCAGGAGAGACATGCTTGAGTTGTACTTGGTTGATGATGGCAGAAATGTCATGAGGGGAGAGAAACAACTAGAGGGTGGCCAAGGACCAGGTCTGCAGTTCTTTCAATTAGTTCTCTGGCTGCAAAAACGGCCCGAAGGCAAGAGGGGGTTCCTCTGGCCACAAGATCCAGTTGGCAGGAGAAATATCCAATAGGCCTTTGTCGTCCTCTAGATGCATGTGCTTGGTTAAGAACTCCTGTAGCATGGCCTTGTCTTTCAGAGACAAATAACTTGAAGGGTTTGGTATAGTCTGGTAGGCCAAGGGCAGGAGCAGATGCAATGGCACGTTTTAAAGTGCAGAAGTTGTCATGAGCTTCTATGGTCAAGCAGAATGGGTCTGACTTGAGGGCATCATAGAGTGGTTGCATGAGTAGAGAGGCTTCTGGGATCCATGCTCGGCAGTAGGAAATGAGGCCTAAGAAGGCATGTAGGGACTTTGATGTCCTCGGGGGTGGAATATCCAGTACCGCTCTGACTCTGTCACGGGTGAGATGTCTAGTACCTTGAGATAGGCAATGGCCAAGGAAGATGACAGTGGGTTGACAGAATTGAAGTTTGAGAAGTGAAGCTTTACATCCTTGTTCTGCTAGATAGCAAAGGAGATTAATTGAGCATTCTTCTGTTGTGGGTATGTCATCTCCACAGAGCAGCAAATCATCCACATACTGGAGCAGGACAACCTCTGGATGGTCAGATTGCCATGGATCAAGAATAGAACACATGGCCTTTGCAAATTGACTTGGAGAATTTTGTGCTCCTTGGGGCATGACAGTCCATGTATACTGTTGCTTTTCATGTGTGAAGGCAAACAGGTATTGACAGATTGGATCCAGGGGTACACTGAAGAAGGCATTGGCCAGATAAATGACTGTGAAGTATTTTGCAGAGGGTGGGACCCCAGAGAGCAGAGTGTGTGGGTTTGGCACAATAGGGGTGTCCAGGACTGTTGCTTCATTCACTGCACGGAGATCCTGGACCATTCTGTACTTCTCTGGTTCTCTTTTTGGAGTCTTTTTCTTCACAGGAAACAATGGGGTGTTGCATTTTGATTCACATTTAACAAGAGCACCCTTCTCCAGGAGTGCTTTGATTTGAATTGAGATAGCTGCAGCTTGTGCTGGTTTCAAAGGGTATTGTGATTTCCTTGGTAATTTTGCTCCTGGAATGAGTTTTACCACCACAGGTGGAACTTTTAGGTGACCTATGTCCTCTGGGCCTGAGGACCACAGTTTTGCAGGAACTTCTGTCTTTAGTGAATCAGGGAAATTAGACCTCAGTTCCTTTGCATCCCCATGGGGTTCTTCTAAATGGAGCATCAGAGGCAGGGAGCACAGGGCTGAGGTGTCAGAAACAGATAGAGGGGTAGATAATTCTACTTGTCCATCTGGAGTGAAGATGATAGATGCCTGCAGGCGTGAAAGAACATCAGCGCCTAACAGGTTAATGGGGCATGTGGAGGACACCACAAACCGAGCAAGCAAGCTAGGGTAGTTGCCAACTCGTAACGGAGTGGTTAAAGGACTTTGTCTTGGTAGGCCATCCACTCCTACACAGGAAACATCAATTTTTGACAGAAATGAAGGGTCTGGCAGGTCTTGTTCTCGTAGAACACTTCGGGCTGCACCTGTGTCAACAAGAAATGTAGTAGGTTGTCCTTCAATGGGTAGAGTCACAGTGGCAAGTGGCCCCCCTTGATCCCCTGAAGACACTGCCATGACAGGGGTTAATGACACAGGCTTGCCAATTTCCTAATCATCTGGCTCCTCAACAATTGGAACGGTTTTTGGGGCCTTGGGGGCAGGAGCAGACTTGATCACTTTCTTAGGTTCTGGGCACTCATTTTTGAAGTGCCCTTTTGCCTTGCAATTGAAGCAGAATCCATCTTCGGGTCTGATAGCTTTGGGAACAGTGCCAGGACGGGACACCATAAGGGGAGCTGAATTGGTCTTTCTTGGAGTCTGAGCAGATTCCAGTCCCCTAGCAACTTGGAGTAATGTCTCCAGAGGAACAACTCTAAATTCAGGGCGTGCAGCAATGATTCCCTTGCGTATAGATTCTTTGATGCCTAGGACAAAGGCCCCGGACAGCATTTGAGAATGAATCTTATTAGTAAGATCAAATCCCAAATCTGTGAACACTTGAAACAGTCTTGCATGGAACCTTTCCACTGATTCTCCTTTTTCTTGTACAATATCAGTAAGGTCAGCAGCCTGATCTGCAAGTTTATCCTTAGCCCAGTCCTTTAGCTGGTTGCGGAATGCTACTCCTGAAGGGTAATCAATATCACTCCCAAGCAAATCTGTGTGAGGTGGCGGGCTATGCTGGGCCAGTATGCATCTCCGGCTTTGATGGCACAAATGCTTAGTAAATCTCGCCATGCGGCGGAATAAGTCTTTTGAATTTGAACTATCCCTCGGTAAAAAGGCATTGGTTGCTTCTCTGGGTCAGGGAGTGATATCATCAGAGCACTAGCCTGAGTAGGATTAAAAGAAACATATTTAGGAGGAGCCTGATCTCCCCGGCCCATATGTCCGAAAGGATCATCGAGGGAACAACGAGGCTGAGGCCCTATGGTGTCCGGTGAGCCCTGGTAACCATGAGAGCCGGCCTCTTCATACTCATCTTCGTATGTGACCTGGACCCCTCTGGGAAGTGGGGCCGCTTGAGGTGTCAGGACCGGGGGAAATGAGGGGACCCCGGATGCCGGGGTGGCCAGTGGGTTATGGGCTCGGGGTGAGAAATCACCAGGAAGTACCGGCATTAGAGGTGCTGGATTACTGGGGGCCGCCATATTGGAGGCGTGAAAGGAAGCTGCGTTAGGGTCAAGGGAGGTAGTGGCGGCCATGTTGGATGTGGGCACATCCGGGGTAGACTGTATCGGGATGGACGTGGACGGGGTCTGGGGTTTGGCTAGGGAAAGGAAGTAGGGATTGTTTGGATAGGACAGGGCCACGGGGTAGGGGTAGGGGTATGGCCAGGCCATCTGGGCAGGGGCTAGGGCGGAACCTGGGGAGGGCGGGATAGCTGGGCAGGTACCAGGAAGGGAGGTGGGATATCCGGGGTAGGGAAATGAAGGTGGGGAGGCGGGAACTTGGGCTGCGGGAGGGGTGGGCAGAAGGGAGGACGGAGAGAGATTAGCAGAGGCAGGTGTAGTAGGAGGGACCGGAGCAGGTGTAGTAGACTGGGTGGATACAAGTGGGAGGGTAGGATTATTGACGGAGAGAGAGCGTAGAGAAGGAGTGACGGATGAAATAGCTGGATTAGACAGGGAAGTTAGTGCAGGGATGGATGAGGGTGATGGTAATTGTAGGGATGATGGGGGGGAGAATAGAGATCCATCAGAATTCAGGACCGGGCAAACAGGGGCGATGATGGGATGGGTGATGGGAGAGTTAGGGGTTGGGATCATGGTCAGCTGGATGTCACTCATTGCTGACTGAACCTTGGGAATGGACATCCCCTGGGCGCCATTTTGGGGCGCTGGCTGAGGGAATGCCCCAGCAACATAATTATTATGATATACATACAGTTTTAAACCTTTGTGATCTATTTCTTCCTCAACCCAACCTTCCTGCTGTATAGCTCTTGCTACTCTGTACCAGGCTTCTGCTGTACGAAGCAAACCATTATCTGTAAGCTTGCCTTTCTTCTCTGTTAATAATCTGCGCCAGCTCTCTGGCTGTAATCTACCACATGAAGGCTGTCATGCCTTAACTATGGTATCCTCTTACTTCCTGGTTCCACGGAGCCTAGCCACACCCCTTTATGACACGGTCTGCCTATTTAATCTGACTGCACCAGCTGATCAGGGCTGGATTTTTGAACTACGTTCCTTACTCACAACCCGGCTACAACTTCGTTGTGAAAGCCTCTGCTACCAGACCGGACTGAAAGACTCTGCAAAGTTCCCTTCACCTCTCCTCATCCACGACTAAAGATTAAACACTCTTCATACGCCTCTGAGGAGATCTCGGGAACCAGTGTTCTATGTGCCGGAAGCTAAGTATAACCAATGTGATAAGAGTTGCATCTAAAAGCTGTTATTACCTGTCTCCAAAAGTCCTTCGGTAAAAACAATCCCGTTACAGCTAACTTCAACTCATACTTCATATCAGTTATCTGCATCTGTCTTGCTTCAGTTAAAGTATGGAACAGCTATTGTAATTACTTATCACCTAAACCGTTAACTCTACTAAGAGACTCCTTATTGATTCAGTGTCTGCAATTTACTATCGTTTACTCCTTAAAGCTACAGTGCCTGTAACTGTGGACTTCAGTTATCATTTACTACTTAAAGCTACAGTGCCTGTAATTGTGGACTTCAGTTATCGTTTACTACTTAAAGCTACAGTACCTGTAAATTGGAATTAAAGTCTTTACCTTTTACTTTCTTTAATAAATATTCAAACTATACGAAATCTGCAGTTGTGTTCCTTCATAACAAATGTTTAGACGTGACAGAATAATCCAGCCATTGTAATGGATCCAGCAGATTTCGATTCTACTATAGCTACGCTGAATCAAAGAGTTAATGCACTAGCCCAAAGTGTGCAAGACCTGCAAGTTACTAATGAAAGACTTCTCACTTATATCAGAGATTTACAAACTCATACTCCTCATACTACTCTGCACTCGGCTAGTGATCCTGCTGTGTGTAACCCTGAAAAGTTCTATGGAGATCGTTCCAGATACAGGGAGTTCCTCAACTCTTGCAAACTTTTAATTGCTTTGAAACCTAGATCCTATCCTACAGAAAGAACTAAAGTTTGTTCGGTTATTTCTTTTCTAAGAGGTGAACCTATGTCATGGGCTCATTCCTTTCTGGAAAACGATGACCCCATTTTAGACTCACTGGATGAATTTTTTGAAGCCATGTCTCTTCTCTATGAAGATCCTAACAAACAAGCTACAGCTGATTTAACAATCAGAACACTACAGCAAAGAAATAGACCCGTTGAAGATTACATTGCTGAATTCAAAAGATGGGCTATAGAAACGCAATGGAATGACATCACATTGCGCAACCAGTTTCGAATTGGTTTATCGGAAGCTGTAAAAGATGAATTATCTAGAACAGAACTCCCTACTAATTTGAACGCTCTAATTCGCCTATCAATCAGCATTGACAGAAGATTAAGAGAAAGAAAGGCCGAAAAAGCCCTTTCACATTCAAAAGACCGCAAACCTTTCACTCCCTCAAAAGCTCCAGATAAGACTTCCATACCAAGTGAACCTATGGAAATAGGGGCTCCAAAGCCTCCTGACAACCCATCTGAACCAATCGAACCTATGGAAATAGGGATAATAAGAAGTCCCCTCACTCCTGAAGAGAAAAATCGAAGACGTCAATTAAACCTATGCATGTATTGTGCCTCTCAAGTTCATTTAGTCTCTGATTGTCCTTCATTGAAACGGATAAAAGGCAGAAGGCAGTCTCATGCCTCTTCCATCCTAAGTGTACTTCCCTCTACAGCAAATACTCAAATGTCCCCTATCGTTCTTGTATTACAGTGGGACAATAAAAGAATTATAACCAAGGCTGTTATCGATTCCGGTGCAAATGGAGTATTCATCGACTCAGCCTTTGTAACAAAGAATAAAATTCCTTGTGTTCGTAAAAGAACTTCTGTACCTGTTAAAGTGATTGACGGGTCCCTCATCTCATCGGGACCAATACTTCATGAATCCATCCCTCTAAAAGTAACCATCAATCATACTCATACGGAAAGTCTTATATTTGATGTCATCTCATCACCATTTTTTCCTATTATATTAGGGATCAACTGGTTAAGGAACCACAACCCTCAAATCTCATGGTTTCCCTTCTCTCTTGCATTTGATTCTGATTATTGCAAGAAAACATGCTTGCAACGTATTCCAATTCTCCAGTCTACGAAAGAACCAGCTAAAACCTCATGTTGTTCTGACACCGAACTGGAGTCTCCTCCTCCTACAGTCATTGGAATCCTATCTTCTCTTATCGACGACGTTAAAGGTCTCAGTGAAGACGCTCTTGAACTTCCTAAATCAAGTAAATTATCCAAGAAAAACGGTCTCTACTATTTTAAAGACCGGATTTATGTACCTCCCTCTTTCAGAATTAAAGTACTTGAAATTATTCATGATTCTCCTCTGGCAGGTCATCCAGGTATGAAAAAGACCCTTGAATTGTCTAAAAGATACTATTGGTGGCCTCGTCAAGACCAAACTATTGATTCTTATGTCAATTCCTGTTCTGTATGCCAAAGATCCAAACATGTGTCCTTGCTAAAGCCTTATCATCCTGACCCTTTCCAAAGAAATGTCACTACTTCTCCTGATCCCATATTGGTCCAGGGTGAAGAAGAATACGAAATTCAAAGTATACTGGATTCAAGGATCCATCGTGGCTCCTTACAATACCTCATCAGAAGGAAAGGATATGGTGTTGATGAAGATACATGGGAAAACTCCTCTGTTGTTCATGCTAATAAATTGATTTCCAAATTTCACAAGCATAACCCTTCTAAGCCAAATCAATAGCACCCAGAGGTTGCTCATTAAAGAGGGGGTACTGTCATGCCTTAACTATGGTATCCTCTTACTTCCTGGTTCCACGGAGCCTAGCCACACCCCTTTATGACACGGTCTGCCTATTTAATCTGACTGCACCAGCTGATCAGGGCTGGATTATTGAACTACGTTCCTTACTCACAACCCGGCTACAACTTCGTTGTGAAAGCCTCTGCTACCAGACCGGACTGAAAGACTCTGCAAAGTTCCCTTCACCTCTCCTCATCCACGACTAAAGATTAAACACTCTTCATACGCCTCTGAGGAGATCTCGGGAACCAGTGTTCTATGTGCCGGAAGCTAAGTAAAACCAATGTGATAAGAGTTGCATCTAAAAGCTGTTATTACCTGTCTCCAAAAGTCCTTCGGTAAAAACAATCCCGTTACAGCTAACTTCAACTCATACTTCATATCAGTTATCTGCATCTGTCTTGCTTCAGTTAAAGTATGGAACAGCTATTGTAATTACTTATCACCTAAACCGTTAACTCTACTAAGAGACTCCTTATTGATTCAGTGTCTGCAATTTACTATCGTTTACTCCTTAAAGCTACAGTGCCTGTAACTGTGGACTTCAGTTATCATTTACTACTTAAAGCTACAGTGCCTGTAATTGTGGACTTCAGTTATCGTTTACTACTTAAAGCTACAGTACCTGTAAATTGGAATTAAAGTCTTTACCTTTTACTTTCTTTAATAAATATTAAAACTATACGAAATCTGCAGTTGTGTTCCTTCATAACAAATGTTTAGACGTGACAAAGGCACAGCAATTCTACACACTTTAGCAATCTTTTCAACTCCTTTAACCATCTCTTCACCCTCTCTGTCCTCAACTAGATCACACGCTAACCAGCCCTTACTGGGCTTATCTAACCCCTGACCCATTCCCCCTATAAAAGGTGTCCCAGATATAGAGGAAGAAATGAAACAGAGGGTCTACAATGCTCGACTGCCACGTGAGGGGTGGGTCCCTACGTGCGTCTTCCCAAAACGTAGACTAGTCACTTATTCCGCCTACCCGAGGTAGCCACGGATTGGAGCGAGGTGAGAAGTGTGTGACCAATCACTTCTCTCACAAGAGAAATAGGAGGGGAAAGTGTAAATAACACAGGAAGTAAAGTAAAAGTAAAAAGTGAAAGTAGAGACAGATACAGGAGTTTGAATGACTCCCAATTAAGACAACAATTCAATTGAAATACAGTGCATGCATCACAGTTCAAATAAATTCAACAGTAATCCCTTTCCTTTACTCATGTGGCCAAAGCCACCTCCCTCAACCTCGTAGTGTCCCCGCTCGTAGAACGACTTTCGTAAGTCTCACTACCAGCGGCCACGGAAAACGGCTAACACCGGCCCGAGATCCGTATGCCTCCCCCGTTACAGCGGTCCGGTAAACGTGACCACCACTTCCCTCACTCCCGTAGCACCCCTACGGACCCACCCGTAAGTCTCACTACCACGTGGTGATGGAGACAGCAATGCCTGCCCGAATCCACATGCCACAAATAAAATTGGAATGCCACCAGCCTCAGCGCTCGAGGCTGGAGGGTACCACCTCTCTGCAAGCAGAGCAATGTGCACAATGAGGCTAGCTAGGCTATCAAAGTGACACCATGGGGAATCCCCAGGAAGCAATGAGTCTACACCCTTCCACAGACTCCCCCCACCTCTTTTTCCTTACTGCTGCAGCTACCCAGCATCTAAAAGAGGTAAACAGGCAAAAGAAGACCGCCATGAAAACTTCCACAGGTCCACACCCCTTTTTCCCTACAGCCACAGCCACCTGGCTCCTAAAAGGGGTAAACAGGCAACAGAGGACCCCCAGGCAAACTCCCACAGGTCCACCCCCCTTTATCCCAAAAGGGGTAAACAGACAAACACTCTACCCGGGCACTTAAGCTAAAGACAGACCAATACAAACACACCCAGGCAACAGATAGGCAAAATGCAGGTAAACAGGTGGGTAACAATAAGGCACCAGGCAAGATATTACCTGTCTTTGATGTCCTCCCGGTAGCAGTCACAGACACTGGGACGGGTCAATCAAAGGGGCTGGAACATACCGGCTAGGCTCTGCAGCAGTCTCTACCGTGTACTGGGAGGTGATCCCAGGATTCCTCCGTCCAGCAGCGTCTTCATAGGACGGCTTACCGGCCAAAGGCCATAAGCCGGTGCCCCACGTTGGATGCGCCAATTGATAAAGATTATTTTAAACAAACAAATATGTTTGAATGACTATCTGTTCCTGTCCGAATCTGAGATGATTAAATTGCGTATACGCAGAAGTAAATTCACACTGACACACGGAGTTCAGGTTAAAAGAACTTCGAGAAAATTTAATGGCATCTGGTTAAAAAGCGGGCTCGCAGACCCTTATAAGAGCAATATTACATCATCATAGAATATTAAGATAACAACAAATAAACATAATTAATTGGGTTAGGTGTTAAGTGGCTATGTCAATATCCACCCATCAATATTATTAATTGGCTTAAGTACTAAGTGGCTGGCTAAGTGTCCTCCCACCGAGAGGTGGCGTCATCTTGGACACGGGTGTGGACACAATGGTTCAGGCGCCATCTTGCTAGCACGAGGCTTTACTTGATGGGAGGGGGGCTTTAGGCGCCATTTTGAGTAGTTAGTGATGTTAGATTCGAGGTCAGGTTCAAGGCTTTTTTAGTGAATGGACATTTAATTAGTGCAGTTTCTCATGATCTAACTATGGTATACTTTGTTTCATATTACAGGAACTTGACAATTCCGGTGTTAGTCATATCCTTCTAGAAAATACATTCTCATTCTAATATTCTAAATGCTGTTAGGAAAATCTGTCATATAATGAAGTTAATGGAGAAATTTAATAAAGGTTTTTAATCATTCTATAACACATGCAAAAGCACCAACAAAGACAATACTGAGATACCTGGTTTTAAATCAAAATACCCTCCAAAAGAATATGACATAAAAAATGTAATTGCAGGTCACTCCAAAAATGTTGTTTATTTACTGTAGTTTCTACGTGGACTCCATTATATCGGCATGACAACCAGAAATTTAAAAACTAGAATCGTTGAGCCTTGTAGAAATATCTCAAACGTTTTTTTTTTTTTTAATTATTCCATCTCCAAACACTTTTTAATCCATAATAAAGACCCCACATTTTAAAAATGTTTGATAAAGAGAAAATCACCTCCCCATGGTGTGGTGGAAAACTCACCAATTTGTTTCAAAAAATAGATGTTTGATTTTTAAATTAAATATTCTTGCACCGTGTGGCCTAAATGTGAATTTTTTTTTAATTTATATAATTTTCACCTTGTTTTATTCTTTACTTTTATTGTAATTTTCTCACCCATTACATTTCCCATACTACCTCATTTTACATATACCTCAAGAGTGCAGTATTCCTATTTCAGCCCCTTTCCCTGGACTACAACACCATTTTGGTGGAGCCCAGGCATTTTCATTAACTTTTTAACCCTCATTTTTTATTTTCCTACATCACCCTCTTCTTCTCACCTTGCTAAAGCATATTGCAGCCCCTTCTTTACAGGTTTAACTCTATCGCTGCAATCGCACCGGTCATGTGATGCAGGCCGTGGCGCTATTTTGATACACCCTGTGGTGTTTAGTTTTGGCCCCTGCAGTCCTTGTTTTTCACCCAGAGTGGCCTCCTCCACTTCCTCATAGAGCTCCGATGTACCACCCCCTTTTAGTTTGTATCTTTTAGCCAGAGCCATGCCTATCAACAGATGTAAGCTTTGTCCACCCTTAAAGTGGCCATAACTTTTCATATATATATTTTTTATATTTGTTAAAGTAAATATGCTACTTACAACTATTTAATGTCTTATTAATATATAAACAACTATGACATCATGTGACCATTATTTTTGAATTGTGTATCCCCTTTTTAAACAGGACAGGTCCCTGTAACACTTCGAAAAGCCTGTCAATAAGGTTGAAAGCATCAGCGAGTTGCTCTTGTATTTATTTTAGACTTTTTTTTTCAATAAAAACTAGTGTTTTTATCTATTTTGGACCTTTCTGATTTCCTGATTTTATCCTGAAGACTGCTACAGTGATTTCCTCGACAGGGAACATGCCACCTATGCCAGATGAAATGAGCAAAACCTCTTTTGCTCTACAGCAGTGAGTACATCACTTTTAATTACTTTTATTCAGTAAGCACTATATTGTTTTCTTTTTCTATTTTATGAATATACCATCTGTACTTTTGCACATGAAAGAGTGGGAACTCTCAATTATTCAAGAGCATGGACCACTTCTATATAAACCTGCCACTTAGAGTCATTAACAAGCTCAACATACATTGTGAGTGTACATTCAAATATTTATATTCACTTTCATTTAGTGTACCTAATATGCTACACTATATCAATGCTGCTTTCTTTTTCTTGTTTTATACCACCTGGAGCCCTTCTACTGGATCAAAATATCAAGCATATCCACAAACAGGAATTGTACCACCCAGGTACTAATTATCAGCTCTCAAAGATTTTAAGTGCATTTGTTGTATTTACCTCACCAATATTATTGATATACTGCAGTATATTCTGTATTCTGTTCTCTTGTTTTACATATTGGTCCACTCTAACTTTGAATGGGAAGATATCCCTAAGGCGCTTCTTCCCTCCTCTTTTCTTCTTAGCAATATCCAGCTATTACCAGAAGAGGCTCTGATTTGGGGTTTTCAAACCTCCTACCTATACTTCAAACAAGCACTAGAAACCTTACACTTTTTATATATTTATAAAGTGCTATTTATCATTGTGAAAAAGTGATGTGTATTCTGGAAAACATGATGGGTATGCAATCCTTCTTTTACCCTCTCTGCCATATTGCATGTAGATATAATTGTATTAAGGGGACAACTTCATCAACGTTAAGTTGTTATAATGCCAGGAATTTCAATAGAGAATAACCCCAAGCACACCAGAATAGATTTGCATATAAAAAAGTTTTTATTTATACAGTGGATGAATATAGATTGTATAAAGAAAGTGCAGATAACATTACAGGCATGTAAACATCAAATAGCATAACAGTAACCACTATACATGCAGTAGTAAGTGTATAAAATAGAAACCCATAAACCCACAATAAAACAGGAATACTGACCCAAGAGCAGGAGATAACAACCCCAATGTTTAGCCTTCCTCAGGTGTCTTAGCCTTCCTCAGGGAGAATATCTAACCTAATGAACTCTGTTCCTATTAATATACCCTAGAAAATGTCTAATACTAATTGCCTGATTGAAAACAAACAAGTGTGGGGGGGGGAGGGGGAGAGAAATTGTGCCTGTAATACTGGCAGATCTGTTCATCTGACGTCCATGTTCATCTGACGTCATCACGTTCACGTGACGTCAGACGTAATCACGTCGTACCATACCTATGGTGGTGCCGTAGGACCAAAGCTAAAAAGGCAGCCATGTGTAAGACGGATTTACTTCCGTGCTCATCTGACGTCATCACGTTCACATGACGTCAGACGTAATCACATACAAGGGAACGTCTTCCCATACCTACAGGAGCGCCGTGGGATCAAACTATTTTGGAAGTTAAATCTACAAAATGGTCGTGCATAAAACTCACCAATAGAGATGTCCCGAACAGTTCGCCAGGAACTGTTCGCTATTTGATGTTCGGTCCGCCCCTATTCGTCATCATTGAGTAAACTTTGACCCTGTACCTCACAGTCAGCAGACACATTCCAGCCAATCAGCAGTAGACCCTCCCTCCCTCCCAGACCCTCCCACCTCCATGACGAATTGCAGCCTTGTAAAACTAATTCAAAATAAGTTCATTTATTTGCCCTGATCTACTGTGTACATCATATGTCTAGGATTTCAGTTTATTTTTGGTAGTTACAAAACCCAAGAGTAATATAACATTTCAATGTAGTACTAATTTAAAATTTGGCATGTTTGTCTTGTAAGTTTAAAAATTGTCAAACAAAAGTATATATTTATATAAAATAGACATCACAGTCAATTTAACTGTGTATCAATGTTAAATATTCTTGTAAAATCATTTGTATCACACTGATTTTAGTACACACGTATAAAAATGTTTTTTTAATGTCTGTTTTATAAACCTGGTGTGTGCTACTCTCCATATTGTGTTCAGCTAAATCAGTGGAGTACAAAAATACCCCAATGTATGCTTTTGCCACTATGCTATGAAGCTACAGTGCCATATAAGACACCTGACCATTTCAGTTTTTACAATTAGAATTTGGATAGATGGATTTGATTGGCCTATATGTTATTTCGGGGCATTATAGCAATTTGACTGCCAAATTACTCCACGTAGGCCTACCATTTGTGAAAGTAGACACTCCAGAATATCTCATATGTTGTATATTGTGGATTAATGTGCCACCAGTTTTCTTTTCACCAGCATATGTAAAATGTTGTGGTAATTTTGTTTTTTACATACACATTACATTTGTGCTGGGCATTTTTGCAATTCTGATATGTTACATTATAATCAAACCCCCAAAAATATAATCTGCTAATTTTGAATAAAAGAATACTCCAATGTATGCCTTTGGCCCTATCTTGTGAAGTGCCACGTAAGAGATCTGACTATTTCAGTTTTCACAGTTAGAATTTTGATAGCTGGATTTGGTGAGCCTAACTTAATACTATTCCTAATTCTTAATTTAATCTAATTCTATTTTTCTAATATCAGTACTGATATTAGCAGAGGGAAAACAGTAGAGAGAGATAGGTTGCCACCACCTAATGGTTGGTTTTAGTATGACAGGCATATGTCAAGTTTTAACCAAGTTTTAATCATCTTAAGGATTTAAAAAAAAAAAATAATAATAAAGGTTTTTTTAGTTGTGGCAACTGTGCAGGATGTAAGACCACCCAAATTATTAGGAGAAATGTTTTAGAATTTGGAATACTTAAAAACAACAGTAGAAAATATAAAATCCACTCAGCATGTACATGTAACTCCATAAAATGTATTTATTTATTAATTTGCCCTTGTGGATTGGGTTATGTGGACAAACCAACTTGAAATTTAAGAACCAAGATAGTTAAACAAATTTTCGGAAATGGAATGTTGAAGGTTTCTGATTTCAATAGTGAGTGTAACCAGTATATGTGTGCACGTTTAAAACTGTAAAACATAATACACTATGAGACGGTTTCTCCTTTATTCATTTTAGATTTCCAGTTGTACACTTGAATTACCCATAGCAAGAAAGAGGTAATAAATTATTTACTGTTTTACTTTGTGTGCGCTTTCACTTTTTTTTTTTTATATGAGTTTTTAGTGATTGATTCACGAGTGATATAGCTGCATCACTCTTTTTATTCAACGCCATAACACTATCCAATTTTACTTTTTGTCTATTATTCCTACCATTCTTTTTAGGTTACATTTGCTGTTTATTTTTGCAATTCTTTTGTTTTTGTAAATTTGTATTTATTTTTTTGCAAAATTAAAATATCAGAAGTTCTAGACATAAGTTAGGTAGGATATAATGAACATATCTGTCTTTGACAGCAAACATTTGAGTGTATAGATATTGGAGTTTACAAACTAAATATATAGGAAAAAGTGTACAAAAAGAAATCAGCAACAGTATTGCAGCTGGTATTCAGTACATTATAATGTGTAGTTAAGTTGCGTGGGAAGAAGGTATTTAGAACATATTATGCTAAATAAAGGGACAGCAGCTCCATTGTTTGACCTTGTGTCTTCATTTGTAATCCCTACACAGTGTAATTGGCTAATAACTATGAGATACGGAGAGAGCCATGACAATAGAAGTATGAGGATACCTGCCCTGTGTCTCGCAAGTTAATGAAGGGTGCCCAGATATCCTGTATTGTCCTGTATTGATGGCCCAAACAGTGTGTTATTTCCTCCATTATTCTAATATGTTCAATTTTGTCAATCCATTCTGTGATGGAGGGCATGAATAGTGTTCTCCATTGAGTTGGAATGAGGGACTTAGCGCCATTCAATAAATGTGGAAGAAGGAAGCATTTATATTTTCCTATGGAAAAGTGGTGGAAATTAAATAAAAAGGGCTCTGGTATAAATGGTAATTTAATACCCATTATGACTGTAATTAAGGATAAAATCTTAGACCTGAAACCTCTGATTTTGTCACATTACCACCATATATGTGCCTCTGTGCTTATGTCCACTCGTCATCTCCATTGGGTGCCTGAGTTACATTGCTATTTTTAGACAAATAAATAGAATTTAGCTGAATTTATTGTTGAAAGGCAGATACAGACAATTGAAGAAAACAGAAAAACTGAATTGCATGTTTCCGTTACTTAAATAAGATTTCTTAGAATTTATTTATCACTGTAATATATAGGGTCTGCAATCTAATTGTGTTCCTTTCCTTTTAATTGCATGAACTCACTGAACAACGATACTATCATAATTTGGTAACATAAACCAAATTTCTTAGAGATGTATCTGTAAATTACCAAGGGTCTCTCAGGCAGTCTATGAGACAAGGTGCAAAAAGCAGAAAATCTGCAGAACAAGTATATAGTAAATTTTTCAAAGTATTAGGAAATATACAGGAAAACCATGAAAGATGTAAGATTTTAGATAACTAACCCTATACATAGATTTCTGAAACCACATACTGATTTTGCACAGATGTTCTTGCATTATCTAATTTATATTTGACGTAGATATTTTTTAAGATTGCAGTAAAGATATATATCATGTTCAGAGCTTTTTTTTTTTAGTAGTTTCTTGGTTTAGTGTTATCAGTCCATCTTCAAGTACATTTCGAGTTATTTACATGTTAATGTTGCAATTTTTGTAAGACGAGATAACCAATCTTCTCTAAATGTAAAGTGTACAAGATTTAACATTCAAATTTCCTCTGCTAATTTTCACACTTGTGTCTATAAAACTAAAATAACAGCACAATATCTTCGAGATCAACAAGCCATCTTCACTAAGGAACGTTTATCTTGTAAATTCATGCTAAAAAAAAGCAAATCAGCAGGATCTGAATATTAAGAGATTCCAATCAATATCATAACAATGAAAGTAACATAGAAACATAGAAACATAGAATGTGACGGCAGATAAGAACCATTCGGCCCATCTAGTCTGCCCAGTTTTCTAAATACTTTCATTAGGGGGGGGCGTGGCCGGCAGCCAGCGGGAATGGACGCATAGTGCTGTGCTCCTACCCGACCGGCGATAAGCGACAAAATACAGCGACTTAAACTGCAGACTTCCAGCAGTAAATTACTCCTGCCGACCCCTGATCAGCTATCCTCACCAATGGCAGCAAAACATAAGGCAAAAATAGATAAAGCGGCGTTCTTTGCCCAGAAGGCGCCCGGACAAAAAAAGCCGCCGGAGAAAGAACAAGATGGCGCCGCCGCTGACGGAGCGGATGCTCACATGTCGGACACAGACAACGAGGTGCAGTTAGGGAACGAGGGTCCTATAACAGAGACAAGAATGAAGTCCCTGCTGGACACCCTGAATAACTCCCTTATGCATCAATTTAAGGAGGTAATTGCTAACTTAGCCAAAGATGTGTCGGACCTGGGGGACCGTACCTCCCACATTGAAAATATGATGGCAGAACATGCAGAAGCCCATAACAAAATGGCGGCGCCATGCAGGAGCTGGAACAGAAAATCAAAGCCCATGAAAACAAACTCACAGACCTGGAAGATCGTTGCAGGAGGAACAATGTCAGAATTAGGGGCATCCCAGAGGAAGTGGACGGCAAACAACTACTTCCATACACCATTTCCTTTTTCGCCAAACTTATACCTGAGGTAGATCTAGACCAGATTATTATAGACCGCATTCATAGGGTCGGACGATCGAAACATATACCTTTATCATCTCCAAAGGATGCTCATGCAGATCCATTATTTCCATGTAAAAGACCTAATTATGAGAGCGAGTCGCAAACAACGCCCGATGGAGGAATACAAGGCCTTACAGATATACGCAGACCTGTCCTCGGCTACACTCCAACAACGTCGGAACCTAGCAAGCATCACGGCTGCTCTGCGAGCGCAAAATGTGCCTTACCGCTGGGGATATCACACAAAGATTCAAGTGATGAAAAATGGGACTATCCATGCAATCAGAACTGTGGAGGAAGGTCAACAAAAGCTGAAGGACTGGGACATGTAAAGCGCCCATCTGAGTCGGGCACAGGGAAGCTAAACCCAGAATGGCAGAAAACACCATGACCCAGAAGGGACTGTGCGCCCATTACTCCGGATGGAGGTGGTGGACTTCTACGGGTAATGTACGAATAACACACAAATTGATCAGTTCAGGTCCACCGGACAACAAAAATGGGCTAACAGGAGCCAAAACTATAAAAGAAAACTAATAAAAAAAATAAAATAAAAAAATATAAAAATTTCATAAAAAAAAAAAGAGGGAGGTCTATATATAGAGCTGGGTAGTTTAGCTCGAGCAAAGGGAAACCACAGAGTAATGTATGTATTATATTATAAAAAAAAACCATATGTTAACAAGAGACGTCAATATATACAATGTGGGGAATGTATACCATACAGGTCAGGGGGGAGCAAATTAAGGAGTAAACTAAGGAGAAAACTCAGATTGCAGTTCAGAGGGAATCCGTTGCCAAGGGGATGCCGTTCTCAATGGCAGCGGATATTTTCACCACGTCCACACGTGGTTGTCAAGGCCCACAAAGAGGCAACCACAGACCCCAAGGGGTCAGTTCTTGGGCCAGTATGTTCATATTTAATGTTATTGTTACAATGCAAGTTATGTGTTCTATGGTATGTTTTTTTACCCTATCCCTTCCCACCTTCCCACACCTTCCAAGGGGGACACCGACGCTCAGACGATCTAAGATAATCAAGATGCCCAAAGAAAACTCCGAGTACAAATTATGAAAATAGTCACATACAAGGTTAAGGGGTTGAATACCCAACACAAACGTAACCTTATGGGTAAAGACCTATCCAATTGTAAATGTGATTTAGTGTGCCTTCAGGAAACACATTTTAATAAACAGCCAACCAAGCCCCTATACTCCCAGTCATATAGCAGACAATACCACTCCATAGCAGGCACAAAAGCCAGAGGGGTATCTATCCTGGTACATGATAACGTAGCATTCACCCTCCTGCGTAAAGTCTCGGGCTCCAAAGGGAGATACCTGATTATGGTTTGCATAGTGAACGAAGTGACCTACACACTAACTAATGCATATTTTCCCAACTCCAACCAGGCCCAGTTCTTAGAGACGTTATGCAACAAGTTAGATAAAGTAAAACAAGGTACCCTAGTGTTATGTGGAGATTTTCATTTCATAGCGGAACCATCCTTGGACTCATCGGCCACATTTACCAGCCAAAGATTGCGCACACTGCAAGGTTCTTGCAAGGCACTTAGATCCCGACTACAATTCCACAATCTGTTAGATGTGTGGCGCACCACACATGACCACGAGAGGGACTATACATTCCATTCAGCGGTTCACAATTCATATACGAGACTAGACCGATACTACACACTCCCAACTGATCTGACGCAAATAGAGAAATGTGTGATAGGGCAGATCACTTGGTCTGACCATGCGCCTGTATTTTTGCACTTGAGAGACACACACACTCAAAGGGAAAGGGTTCTGGAGGCTCAACGAATCTTTACTACACGACGTAGACTTTATCAAAAAAGTTAGAGCGGAACTGACAGACTATTTCACCAGGAACAACACTGAGGGGATGTCCCTAGACACCTTGTGGCTGGCCCACAAGGCGGTAGTTAGGGGACTTTTCATACAGAGGGCGAGCTACCTAAAACGTCAGAGGGAACAACAAATGACCGACAGACTCCACAAATTGGAACTTTTGACAAAACAAAACAAACTCAACTCATCCACTGAGCTGGCCACACAAATCAAGACACTCAAATCCCAAATAGATGAGGCTAACTTACTTAAAACCAATTACCAACTGCAGAAACTACAGGCTAAGTTCTACCATCAAGGTAATAAAGCAGGCAAGGTATTGGCCAATCTCCTTAAACATAAACAAGCGAAACAACGCGTAACATCTATACGTATTAATAACTCTAAGACGGTGCATAAACCCCAAGACATAAGTGAAGCATTTGCAGCGTTCTATAAAACTTTATATAACATAGAAACGGACCACCCTAACTCCATACCATCGGGGGAACAAATCAAAACCTTTCTAGACAAGATAACCCAACCCAGACTAAACACTACCCAAACTGAATCCCTAACCGCACCTATCGAGGCTAGCGAAATACTGAAGACCATAGGGGGACTGCCACCCCATAAAGCTCCAGGACCAGACGGTCTGACAGGAAAGTACTATAGGGTATTTGGCGACATTCTGGAGCCATATATGAAGTCGTTGTTTAATGCCACCACCCTTGATAGAGGACTGCCGCCTGACATGCTTTTGGCTAATATTATCACGCTCCCTAAACCAGGAAAGCAACCCACAGAATGCAAAAATTTTAGACCCATATCGCTGCTAAATGTGGACGCGAAAATATACGCTAAAATTCTGGCGGTAAGACATTCTGCGATCCTACCCACTATAGTACAGGGAGACCAAGTGGGGTTTGTAGCGGGGCGACAGGGGGCAGACAACACCCGCAGAGTGGTGGACCTGCTGGGACACATGAGAAGGGCCGGGGCTGAGGGCCTCCTGCTTTCGCTGGATGCTGAAAAAGCATTTGACCGGCTGGGCTGGGGGTTCTTGGCCGCGGCCCTGGACAAATTCGGGATTCCACGCAAGTTCGTTTCCCAGATTATGGCCCTGTATAACGGACCGACAGCGGTGGTGTCCACGGGAGGGTACACATCCTCAAGGTTTAAGCTAACCAATGGCACGCGACAGGGATGCCCCCTGTCTCCGAGTCTATACATTTTGGCACTCTAACCCCTGGCAGAACTTATCCGATCAACACCGAGCATACACGGTATTAAGGCAGGAGGCAGGGAACATAAACTTAGCCTATTTGCGGAGGATGTCCTCATTACTCTATCACAGCCGCTGACGTCGGTACCGGAGGTTCACAGAATACTGATGGAATATGGGGCGGTATCCTATTACAAGCTTAAATCCCAGGCTATGGGGATTAATCTTGCTGAGACAACATCCCAATATCTAAGATCAAGGTTTAAATTTGAGTGGTCGGACACACATGTTCAGTTCTTGGGCCTATGGCTCTCCCGTAATCCCAATAATCTCATGGAAGACAACTATGGTAGGATATGGAGGACAATCGCACACACCATGAGAGATTGGAGGGACAAATACCTATCGTGGGTGGGGAGAGCGGCGGCTTTTAAGATGATGCTATTGCCTAAGATACAATATATCTTTCGCATGCTACCAATAACAGCGCCAATGTCCTTCTTCAAAAAGGCACAACAGCACTTAACAAAATTTATTTGGGCAGGGAAAAGACCTAGAGTAGCCAGGAAACATCTGCATAGAAGCTACTCTGAGGGAGGCATAGGAGTCCCAGATCTCCTTCTATACCACAAGGCGGCAGCATTGGCACCACTGACACAAGTGATGGGGGACACAATGAGACCACAATGGGTTGAAATAGAAGAGGTATCCCTGCAAACTAAATTAGCCACATTGTGTTGGGCGCCAAAAGAACGCAGACCCAAAGCACCGGAAATGCTGCCGATTACGCAGTATATGCTGCAAACATGGGACAAACACAAGCACCACCTAATTAGGACACATATAATTTCCAAGGCCACACCATTATCGGCCCTGCCATACTGGATCCCGCACTTTAATGCAGCTGCATGGCAAAGGGTGGGAATCCATCACATCCACTGCTTTTACGATAGGGACAAAAAGATACCCTTCTCACAATTAGCGAATAATTGTAACATCCCCCAATCCATGTCTTACTCATATCTCCAAGTTACACATTTTTTAGACTCCCAAAAGGAACAAACATTACAGACAGATCAGGAAGGTAACACCATCACTAGATTCGAAAAATTATGTATAGGAATTGCCCCACAGAGAGGACAATTGTCAGTGTGCTACCAAGCAATCAACACCCACAAACCCTTTGCACAATGCAGATACGCAGAGGAATGCGCAAAGGACTGTGGGGGGCCCATTTCCAAAACACAATGGGACATATGCCTAAGGGCACTACAAGGAATCACTCACTGTGCAGCGCACATAGAACTACACAGGAAAATCTTATTAAGATGGTACCAGCTAGACTAGCGCGAGTATACCCAGATAGCTCTCCTCGGTGTTGGAGGTGTGGCATACAAAAGGGCACAATGATCCATGTCTGGTGGTCATGCACGGCCCTCCTTCCAATGTGGACAAAGGTTCATGACATAGTGAGAAATATTTCAAAAATAGAAGTACCAAAAAATCCTCTGCACCTCTTACTACTGGGTTTACCAACAAATATACCATGGAAAAACAAGGTGGTAATAACCCACGTTCTAATGGCTACCCTATACCTTATTGCGAGACACTGGAAACAGGATAAACCCCCGACAATTAAAGGGATCATGGATACAGTAGAAACAAACAAAAAACATGAAATAGCATATGCAGAATCGGTAGGGAAAAGACAGAAAATGGTATTGGCCTGGGCCGGGTGGGACCAATTTAAGGCTGGATATAAGGGATAACAGGAAACACAACCCGGCGGGGTGGGAGTCATGGAGCGTAAGAGATGAGTAGGAGATCACGCAGGAAATAAAAATTACTTGGAGCATGAGAACCGCATGTAAAATTACGAGGAAAGCGGGAAGGTAACCCTTCCATCCCCCCTCCCCCCACCACCCAACCCCTTCTCGAGGAGGGGATTACTTAGTTCTACCCCACGTTATGGGGATTAGTGTTTAAACCTAGGAGAGGGGAAAGAGGGAGAGGAAAACAGAAACAACTTAGGGATTGAATCAGAGCAGGTATAGGTGCCTGTATACACTTGATGTTGAAAGGGTATATGTAAATGTATATTTATGTATAAGCGGTGTATATATCTAGATATCTGTGCCACACCTACATAATGCTTGTCAAATACATAAACTGAGACCAAGTGTTCAAGGTCTAATGTGTACCCGTTCCCTTTTTCTTCTTCTGTACCCTCCACAATCAACATGTGACATTCAAAAATAAAAATTGTAAAAAAATTTAAAAAAAAAATACTTTCATTAGTCCCTGGCCTTATCTTATAATTAGGATAGCCTTATGCCTATCCCACGCATGCTTAAACTCCTTTACTGTGTTAACCTCTACCACTTCAGCGGGAAGGTTATTCCATGCATCCACTACCCTCTCAGTAAAGTAATACTTCCTGATATTATTTTTAAACCTTTGTCCCTCTAATTTAAGACTATGTCCTCTTGTTGTGGTAGTTTTTCTTCTTTTAAATATAGTCTCCTCCTTTACTGTGTTGATTCCCTTTATGTATTTAAATGTTTCTATCATATCCCCCCTGTCTCGTTTTTCCTCCAAGCTATACATGTTAAGATCCTTTAACCTTTCCTGGTAAGTTTTATCCTGCAATCCATGAACCAGTTTAGTAGCCCTTCTTTGAACTCTCTCTAAGGTATCAATATCCTTCTGAAGATATGGTCTCCAGTACTGCGTACAATACTCCAAGTGAGGTCTCACCAGTGTTCTGTACAATGGCATGAGCACTTCCCTCTTTCTACTGCTAATACCTCTCCCTATACAACCAAGCATTCTGCTAGCATTTCCTGCTGCTCTATTACATTGTCTGCCTACCTTTAAGTCCTCAGAAATAACCACCCCTAAATCCCTTTCCTCAGATGTTGAGGTTAGGACTCTATTAAATATTCTGTACTCTGCCTTTGGGTTTTTACGTCCAAGATGCATTATCTTGCACTTATCCACATTAAGTGTCAGCTGCCACAACCCTGACCATTTTTCTAGTTTACCTTAATCATTTGCAATTTGGCTTATCCCTCCTGGAACATCAACCCTGTTACATATCTTAGTATCATCCGTAAAAAGACACACCTTACCATCAAGACCTTCTGCAATATCACTAATAAAAATATTAAAGAGAATGGGTCCAATTACAGATCCCTGAGGTACCCCACTGGTGACAAGCCTAAGCTTCGAATATACTCCATTGACTACAACCCTCTGTTGCCTGTCACTCAGCCACTGCCTTACCCATTCAACAATATTGGAATCCAAACTCAAAGATTGCAGTTTATTGATAAGCCTTCTATGTGCAACAGTGTCAAAAGCCTTACTGAAATCTAGGTAAGCAATGTCTACTGCACCACCCGGATCTATAATTTTAGTTACCCAATCAAAAAAATCAATAAGATTAGTTTGGCATGATCTCCCTGAAGTAAACCCATGTTGTCTCTGATCTTGAAATCCATGTGTTTTTAGATGTTCAACAATCATATCCTTTAACATGGTTTCCATCACTTTCCCCACTACTGAAAGAAGGCTTACTGGCCTATAGTTGCCCGACTCCTCCCTATTACCTTTCTTGTGAATGGGCACAACATTCGCTAACTTCCAATCTTCTGGGACTACTCTTGTTAACAATGATTGGTTAAATAAATCTGTTAATGGTTTTGCTAGTATACCACTAAGCTCTTTTAATAGCTTTGGGTGTATTCCATCAGGTCCTATTGACTTATTTGTCTTTACTTTTGACAGTTGAAATAGAACCTCTTCCTCTGTAAACTCACGTGTAATAAATGACTAATTTAACGGAGGTCCCTTTCCTTCATTTTCAGCTGTAAATACCGAACAAAAATATCCATTGAGGCAGTCAGCTAAACCTTTATCCTCATCTACATACCTTCCTTCTTTTGTTTTTAATCTAACTAATCCTTGTTTTACTTTTCTTTTCTCATTTATGTATCTAAAAAAAGTTTTGTCCCCCTTTTTTACTGACTGTGCTATTTTCTCTTCTGTGTGTGATTTGGAAGCTCTTATAACTTGCTTAGCCTCTTTCTGCCTAATCTTATAGGTCATTCTGTCTTCCTCACTCTGGGTTTTTTTATAATTAATAAATGCTAACTTTTTGTTTTTTACTATGTTGGCCACATCTGCGGAGTACCACAGTGGTTTCTTGAATTTTTTGCTTTTAATGACAAGCCTAATGCAATTTTCTGTTGCCTTCAGTAGTGCAGCTTTTAAATAATCCCATTTCTTTTGGACTCCATTTAAGTTGCTCCAGTCTGATAATGACTCCTTTACACATATTCTAATTTTAGAAAAGTCTGTTTTTCTAAAGTCTAAAACTTTTGTTTTTGTGTGGTATGACTCAGTCACTGTTCTTATATTAAACCACACTGACTGATGATCACTGGATCCTAAACTTTCACCTACAGTAATATCTGATACCAAATCTCCATTTGTTAACACTAAATCTAGTATGGCCTCTTTACGAGTTGGCTCCTCAACGACTTGTTTTAGAGACAATCCCAGTAGGGAGTTTAGAATATGTATGCTTCTGGCACAAGTAGCTATTTTTGTTTTCCAATTCACACCAGGAAGATTAAAGTCACCCATGATGATAACTTCCCCCTTCATTGTCATTTTAGCTATTTCTTCAACTAGTAGATTATCTAACTCTTCAATTTGTCCTGGAGGCCTATAAATCACACCTACACGAATTACTGTGTGATTACCAAATTCTAACGTAACCCAAATGGACTCTATGTTCGTCTCACTAACCTTTATTAGGCTAGATTTTATGCTATCCTTCACATATCCCTCCCCCTTTCTTGCCTTCCGTCTTTTCTATATAAAGAGTACCCTGGTATTGCTATGTCCCAGTCATTTTTCTCATTATACCATGTCTCAGTAACAGCGACTAAATGTACACTATCAGTTGCCATTATTGCTACAAGTTCATGGATCTTATTCCCTAAACTGCGAGCATTTGTAGACATGACTCTAAGCTTATCATTTTTTAACACATATATATTGACAATATATTGACAATGTTATTGTTAGTAGTATTATTGAGATAATCAGAAAACATTTCACAGAGATACACATTTAATGCCAAGCTCTTTAATGTATTGTTTCTGACAATGTCAGCCTCTCACGGTGCGTTACCGTGCCAACTCATGGTAATAGCCACCTAGAGTAGATTCATCCTGATGGACTGCTATGCTGTTATAGTGATGAACATATCCTAGGCAACTTAAAGTAGCGATAATAAAATGAAGGGGTGGCTCTTCTATCACAACAAATTTAAGCTGCTAATATTGGTTAAAGTGAAAGCAGAAGTTTGTTCAAAAATTACAGTTCAATATCACATAGACATCAAGAAACAGCCTATTTTTCAGCTGGTCACAAAAATGTAGCAACACAATTGCAAAAAAACTCTTTTATACCTGGTATATGTTACATACCTTACATGTTTTTAGATTCTATGGATTTCCAAATATTTGTTTTATGCTGCAGTTGGTGTCATTTTTTTTGGTTTTTCATGTAGAACATGTGTGCACTGATGTAGAACTTCAATGCCCATGATGCTTTGCATGCCTTTAAAATGAAAATGCATCATGGAATCTGTAGTTTTAACAAATCTGGGGATCTACCTTTTGGGCACCCCTGATGTAAATATAGTACTTTAGAGAAACAGCTAACGATAATGTTGCTATTATAGTGGACATTGACTAGATTGACTATTGACTAGATAAAGAAATCAAGTAATTTCTACTAGTATCCTACAAAAATCAAGCATGTAAAGTGATTGCATGAATAATGACAGAATGGCAAGCAATAGAATGCTAGTTTGGTGCTACAATTATGTTTAGGGCTAAACTTACAATTAGGGTTGGGGTTAAAGATTGACATTCTTCGAAATTGCCATTCAAAACTACTTTCTTTTCTAGCTGTTTGCATACCAGCCGTCCTGTTTCTGTTGACAATGAGAGCAATTGGTTTACTTCTTATGGACACAACTTCAGAAATAAAACTAAATCATGATGGAATATTTCCGTCATGTGTCCTTAAGGGGTTAAAGATCATTGTAATCAATATATTGTTTATTAATGGACTGATATTGTTGGTACTTTAAGATTGTAATTAATATATTGTTTATAAATGGACTGAAGTTAAAATTGTACTTAATCAAACAACAGTTTAACCAACTAGAGAAAAAAAACCTTTAAAACATTAAAAACCTTTAATTGGTATATTGCAAGTAACAATATAATTTATATATTTCGTGACATAACCGTAATAGGTTTGTACAAGTAGAACTACATAAAAAAAAACCCCGAAAAGTCTTATTTACCAAAAGAGCTAGGAAAACCTTTTTATCAGCATTATATAAATAAAAAAAAAAATAAGTGACCGTTCTGTACGCAGAATTGAATTCTGGTTTATAATAATGATCCTGTTAGAGTGCATAGGGCAATTTTACATGGTTCTTCATATGAAATATAAAACATTAAATGAACATTAGGCATAATCTGCCCAGTGTGAACAAAATAGGCTCAAACTCCCAAGAAAACTAAGAGGCTTATTTTGAGATTAAGAAGCAGATGCATGTCAAAGCTGCTCTGGGATGGATAATGTGGTTTAAATGCACTGCAGTCTCAGAATGCTGTTTGAGAACACAGTCTGTTTTTAGTCTTATTTTGCTGTTGCAAGTTATTCATCTCTGCTATTGCATTACAAAATCTCTATGATTTTTTTTTTCTATTCTATGATATTGTTTAGAGTGTGTTCCCTTGACAAGTTACAGAAATGGCAAAGCTAAAGCTTAAACCAGATTTGTATAAATGTAAATTAACAACCTTCTGTTTTTTTAAACATTTAAATGCACAATATTTTGTTGCACTATTGAAGGATGGATATACATTATTAATGCAATTTTGCAAAGGTATATTTGCAATGTTGCCTTTACATAGGCTAATATGCATTAAAGTGGCTCTGTCACTTCATAAAAAAAAAATTTAAAAAATGAGTGTTTCATTAAGTTAGAATCTAATGTAATATGTGACAAGAAGACAATTTCTATACTAACATGAGCACAAGGGAGCAAGAGAAATGATTGACATGTACCGAACAATGTACATGGTAAGTGCAAGCTTGGGCACTTGACACAAACTATCTGAAAATAATTCACTCATGGAACCTTTGGTGGAAGATCCAAAATTCTATAGATGTTATGGCACTAATATGGAGGAATTCAATTGGTGGTTCTCTAAGTCACTAATTACTACAGGTGATATTCATAAGCTTGGACGTTGCCCATCTGAGAGTCTAATACGGGAAAAATATAGCCTAAACGGGAGACGAGGAACTTTGAGATGATTGATAAATATTGGGGATGCATTCATGATGGCGCCAGTAGTGCCAGGATCCCATCCCAGAGTAAGTAGTCAAACCGTTTAAGAACAGTTTGACAACTTACCTGGGGTCTGCTGGGATATTGGGCATAGGAGCAGTGGTATGTGTTAGAGGTGAAGTGTGTGTGAAAGGTGCAGTGTGTGTGTGAGTGGTGAAGTGCGAGTGCGTGAGGGCGGCAGTGTATGTCAGGGTTGCAGTGTGTGTGTTAGGGGGCAGTGTATGTGTGGGGCAGTGTGTGTGTGTGAAAGAGCTGCAGTGTGTGTGTGTGTGTGTGTGTGAGGGTGGCAGTGTGTGTGAGAGTTGCAGTGTGTGTGTGTTTGGGGCGGTGTGTGTATGGGGGGCAGTGTTTGTGGGGCAGTGTGTGTAGTGTGTGTATGGGGCAGTGTTTGTGGGGCAGTGTGTGCAGTGTGTGTATGGGGGGCAGTGTTGTGGGGCAGTGTGTGTAGTGTGTGTATGGGGGCAGTGTTTGTGGGGCAGTGTGTGCAGTGTGTGTATGGGGGCAGTGTTTGTGGGGCAGTGTGTGTAGTGTGTGTATGGGGGCAGTGTGTGTATGGGGGCAGTGTTTGTGGGGCAGTGTGTGTATGGGGCAGTGTTTGTGGGGCAGTGTGTGTATGGGGGCAATGTATGTGGGGCAGTGTTTGTGGGCCAGTGTGTGTAGTGTATGTATGTATGGGGGCAGTGTTTGTAGTGTATGTATGGGGGGCAGTGTTTGTAGTGTATGTATGGGGGCAGTGTTTCTGGGGCAGTGTGTGTATGGGGGGTAAGGAGGGTAGGGAGGCTTTTAAAAAAAAATAAAAAAAAAATAATTAAAAATAATATATTCATGTCCCCCCTCCCTTCTTACCTTTACTGGGAGGAGGGGGGACATTTCTTAGTCCCTGGTGGTCCGGTGGGGATTCCCTGGTGGTCCCAGTGGTGGTGAGATGAACTCTAGCCCAGCTACAGGCCTAGAGTTCACTCTTGCGAGATTTGGAGCGTTGCCGTGGTTACCGCGGCACCGCTCCAAATCTCGCGAGAGGAGGACCCGGAGGAGCTGCAGGTAAGAGCTCCTGGGTCCTCTCTCACTCCCTCCCCTGATGGCTGTCAGCAATGTGCCTGCGGACCGGGAAGGGAGAGCTCTGATCTCCCCTCCGGTCCGCAGGCACATTGCAGGGCTGGCACTTGGGCAATGCCAGCCCTGCATTAGCCGGCAGGGGAGAATCTCGGGGGGGGGGGCAATTGCCCCGTTGCCCCCCCCCTGGATCCGCCACTGCGTGAGAGTACCTATCAAAGAAGAATTTGGGCAATTGCTTTCTCGAAAATACATAAATTGTCTGCATCTACAGCAATAGTTGAAAATCGATATAAGGTGGTCATGAGATGGTACCTAGATCCAGCAAAACGTAAAGGAACACTATAGGCACCAAAACAACTCTAGCTTAATGAAGCAGTTTTGCTACATAGAGCATGCAGTCTCATGGCTCAATTATTTGCCATTTAGGAGTGAAACTACTTTCTTTAAACATTTCTAATCACACCTCCCTACATGTGACACAGCCTTCCTAATCACTTCATGTAAAAGGAGATAAAGTGTTTAAACTTCCTTTATTACATATTCTGTTTAATTTAGAATTTTTAATTTCTTGATCTATTAATAGCTTTCTAGACCCTGCATGATCCTCTGGTCATAATCATTCACACACACACAAGATTGATTCATATATAATCAACATAATATAACTAGCGTTTTGATAAATAACAATTGAGTTTAATTAATAAAAATGAATAAGGAGTAGGTTACAGGTTACCAATGACACTGACATTAGGTTTTGCAGATCGATATATCTAAACATGTATTGATATTCATTCTGCTGTTTTCACGGTTTGTAGAGCACTATTTAAAATGTCAAATTCAAATACACAGGTACATGAGATATGTTTTAATAATTTGCATGTTAATCTGTTACTTCAAATTAATTGCAACATTTAATCTACGATACATGTCCATGGATTATTCATTTTCAGTGAGGGCTGGAGAGATCAGAGCTTGTGATCACATGTTTGGCACAGCTCATACAACTCACAGTAACAAGAAGTCATCAATGGAACACAGGAAAGCTGCCGGTGGATAGCAAGTGGATGCATTTATGGCATCCACACGAGGAAATTAAATGAAGAACAAGCTACAGCTGCGAGGAGGGTAGTGCTTCTATTTGGAGGAGAACATTAATGAACGGACACATTGAGGAATCTACTCAGTTAGGAGAAATGCCTGGCAAGCCACCAATGTATGATAGAGATTAGCCCTGTATAAGGGGACTCAAGCGGGGAGGTTACTAATCTGTATGTTTTCTGATTTATTACATTTCGTACATTTTGATTGTTTTTATGTACCTTTATGATTGTTTTACGTCCCAGGGGACGTCTACTTAGGTGGAATAAAAGCGCTAGACACAATTTTATCCATTTAATTTTATTGTCTGTGAGTTTGTTTATAATAAACCTTTTTCAATACCAACCGACCTGCTCTAGCATAAAGAAGGGTAAAATAGTTTCTGACCCACCATTCTACTTTGGGGAGACACCCTTGGGTGTTTCAAATTTATATTCTCTATAAGTGCAACAATTGTAGCCATATTTCATATTTATGTAGAAATATTTCACAATGTGTTGCTAATTTCTTTACAGATACACAGCTGTATCCCAATTTTTATATTCATGTTTTTTCTTTGACACAATATTTCTTTAGCACTTGCTCCCCTGATAAATGCCTTAGTATATATGATCTTATTGTTGGGTAAAGAGATAGTGATGTCCCGAACGGTTCACTGACGAATAGTTCCTGGCGACCATAGCTTGTTTGCGTTCGCCACGGATGGCGAACATATGCGATGTTCGGTCCGCCCCCTATTCGTCATCATTGAGTAAACTTTGACCCTGTACCTCACAGTCAGCAGACACATTCCAGCCGATCAGCAGCAGATCCTCCCTCCCAGACCCTCCAACCTCCTAGACAGCATACAATTTAGATTAATTCTGAAGCTGCCTTTTTTTTTTGTGTTTGTGTTTATTATACATTATCCTCCATAGCCAGTAACCTGTGTTTATTATACATTATCCCCCATAACCAGTAACCTGTGTTTATTATACATTATCCTCCCATAGCCAGTAACCTGTGTTTATTATACATTATCCCCATAGCCAGTAACCTGTGCTTATTATACATTATCTCCCCCATAGCCAGTAACCTGTGTTTATTATACATTATCCCCCCACAACCAGTAACCTGTGTTTATTATACATTATCCCCCCACAACCAGTAACCTGTGTTTATTATACATTATCCCCCATAGCTAGTAACCTGTGTTTATTATACATTATCCCCCCATAGCCAGTAACCTGTGTTTATTATACATTACCCCCCATAGCCAGTAACCTGTGCTTATTATACATTATCTCCCCCATAGCCAGTAACCTGTGTTTATCATACATTATCCCCCACAACCAGTAACCTGTGTTTATTATACCTTATCCCCCCACAACCAGTAACCTGTGTTTATTATACATTATCCTTCACATAGCTAGTAACCTGTGTTTATTATACATTATCCTCCCATAGCCAGTAACCTGTGTTTATTATACATTATCCTCCCTATAGCCAGTAACCTGTGTTTATTATACCTTATCCCCCGACAACCAGTAACCTGTGTTTATTATACCTTATCCCCCCATATCAAGTAACCTGTGTTTATTATACATTATCCTCCACATAGCTAGTAACCTGTGTTTATTATACATTATCCTCCCATAGCCAGTAACCTGTGTTTATTATAGCCAGTAACCTGTGTTTATTATACATTATCCCTCCATAGCCAGTAACCTGTGTTTATTATACATTATCCCTCCATAGCCAGTAACCTGTGTTTATTATACATTATCCCCCCATAGCCAGTAACCTGTGTTTATTATACATTATCTCCCCATAGCCAGTAACCTGTGTTTATTATACATTATCCCCCATAGCAAGTAACCTGTGTTTATTATACATTATCATCCCATGGCCAGTAACCTGTGTTTATTATACATTATCCTCCATAGCCAGTAACCTGTGTTTATTGTACATTATCCTCCCATAGCCAGTAACATGTGTTTATTATACATTATCCCCATAGCCAGTAACCTGTGCTTATTATACATTATCTCCCCTATAGCCAGTAACCTGTGTTTATTATACATTATCCCCCCACAACCAGTAACCTGTGTTTATTATACATTATCCCCCCACAACCAGTAACCTGTGTTTATTATACATTATCCCCCATAGCCAGTAACCTGTGTTTATTATACATTATCCTCCCCATAGCCAGTAACCTGTGTTTATTATACATTATCTCCCCATAGCCAGTAACCTGTGTTTATTATACATTATCCCCCCATAGCAAGTAACCTGTGTTTATTATACATTATCATCCCATGGCCAGTAACCTGTGTTTATTATACATTATCCTCCCATAGCCAGTAACCTGTGTTTATTATACATTATCCCCCCATAGCCAGTAACCTGTGTTTATTATACATTATCCCCCCATAGCAAGTAACCTGTGTTTATTATACATTATCATCCCATGGCCAGTAACCTGTGTTTATTATACATTATCCTCCCATAGCCAGTAACCTGTGTTTATTATACATTATCCCCCCATAGCAAGTAACCTGTGTTTATTATACATTATCATCCCATGGCCAGTAACCTGTGTTTATTATACATTATCCTCCCATAGCCAGTAACCTGTGTTTATTATACATTATCCCCCCATAGCCAGTAACCTGTGTTTATTATACATTATCCTCCCATAGCCAGTAACCTGTGTTTATTATACATTATCCCCCCATAGCCAGTAACCTGTGTTTATTATACATTATCCCCCATAGTCATTTATCGTTGGACCTAGGCAGCATGATGCCTTAGGCCGGCCCAGAGAGTGAGTGAGTGAGTGAATAATATAATATATTTGTTCAGAAACATATTAGTAATATATGTAAATCGGGTTCATGCAAAGAGGGTGAAAAGGTATTAAAGAAAAACACACTTATTGCATCAAATTTACAAAGCCAAATTATTAAAAGCTTTCCTCATTTCTTTCTCGGGATGAGGAATATATCGGTTGTAGACTGAGGATTTCCATCTGCCCAATCTTTTAATAATATGCACTGGAGTGTCAGTGTTGAAGGAGACCAAAGCTGCCCCTTTTCTAAATGAAAGACCCAAGACATGGATACAACCCTATCTTAGGAGTAGTGTTCTGATGTAGAAGATGAATTTAGCCGTAGTCAGAGGGATTCAGTGAGAGTAGTGGTGAAATGTGTGTGGCATGACTGAGTGTGGGTAAGTAAGAGTCAAGTATTTTAACTGGGCACTAGTTCTAGGTGGGATAAAGTGGTATAGCGGATGGATGAGTAGTTTGGTTCGTTTTAGAGGTTTGTAGAGAAAGTATATAGTGATCATGATTTTTAGCGATATCCAATATTTTTAAGGTGGTCCCAGTGCCACCACTCATATCTGGTGTCACAATAGCTTGCATTTAAAAAAAAAAAAAAACTTTTTTGACTGTAATATAATAGCAGTCAGTTTCCTTCACATGTGTGCGTTTCAGGGCCTGCCAGGGCACAGTGTCACACCAGTGCAACTCATATCTGGTGTAACAGTAGTGTACATTTAAAAAAAAAATACAGGGGGCTTGTTGTCACCTTTCGGGGACCCTTGGTGTTGTACGTGGCTGGGTGGAGGAAGAGACCTTCAATGACATCAATGAGGACAAGGAACGGGACATGGCTAGCTTGGTATCCAACCTTGTGCAAATGGGGAGTTTGCGGTTGTGCAAATGGACTGTTTGCGGTTGTTTGCGGTGCGTTAAATGGGGAGTTTGGTCTGTCACTGTGAAGCGGGCGTAAGCCTTACACTACCTGATCGATACAACATCATACCTGATGTTTTAAAGCACGTTATTCCAAACAATTTAGGAATGTTAGGTGATTTATGCCCTTTATGGATTAAAACCAGACTCTGCATCAACTCTGTTCCCTCCATTCTCTTTGGTCTCTCTCTATAGCTCCCCTAAACCCTTTATTCATTTTTAAACTAGTATAGATGACAAGTATATTCTGAAGTTATACTGTACTGCTTTGATTAGCTGCAATGTACTATAAAATAATAAAAGCACCTGTAGAGATATGGGCTGAAGAATCCCACATCCAGATGAGGGGGGTAAACATAACTGCTGCCTCTAGAGTTTGGCATAGCATCCAGAGATTTAATGTATGGATAAGGCACTTAGCCCAGGAATCTTGGGGAAAACTTACCAATGGAAGAAGAGCTTTACATAGATATTCTGGCTGTGCTATTTGATTCTGTGAAACAAAAGACAATTTGTGATTAGTGGCTGTGTCCTCTGAGTGGGCATGCAGTATGTCAGAGGTATTATCTAGAAAGGCCTTGCTTATCTTGTTGCAGGCATTTCAGTGGACATACAAGCTGGATCCCTACACCTCCTACCTTCAAGGAATAGGGACACAAGCAAGCTCAGCAGCCACTGAAACTAGGGATCTGGTGGCGGGGATTCAGGGAAGGATGGCCCCCACTCAAGGCCTCCATTTCACCTTTTCCCCAGTCATGTTTTGCATGCAGGTGGGCCTTCTGGTCGGGGGCTAAGTGAGGATGGTTTCAGGACTACAAAGTGAGTAGCAGTGTCATGCAGACAACCCAAGAAGAGACCCAGAAGGCAGTGTTCATATAAGTAGACTTCATTCTGTTAAGGGAGAAACGCAATTAGTCCGAATTTGGCAGAATTTTGTATATATGAAGTGCCATATTGACATATAAAACTACACTCACAATTATCAAACATGTTAATTTGCTTCAGGATTCAAAGTTCTGTTCCTGGGGAAAAAAATAAGGAAATGGAATTGGAGAAGAAGCATAGATGGCTTGAACTGAGTAAAATCTTCCAGCTACATATGGGTCGGGCCATTAGGACTGTAAAATCCAGACATTGTTCATGCAATTTAACAATGTCCAGATTTTGTAATTCAGACTCCAATTTGGATTTCAACCAGTCCAAATGTGATGGGACAGCTGAAATCTAGACTGTATTAAATAAATCCAAACCCAAAATCAAAATCCAGGTTTTCATAAAAAAAAAAAAAAATGGAATGGTTTGTCCACTGTCAGCGACAGGTGGCTCGAGGGTTAATTAGGTGGCAGCTAGCCAGCTCTTGCTAGCCAACCACTACATTAAAAAAATAGAGGACTTTCATCGGTCAGTATATTTTTTTAACAGCTTTATGAATTTTAACTCCCCTCCTACACACACACTAGAGAAATGAGTGGACATTTCTATTTGGGCGGTGGATAATAGCATGCCCACCCAAACCCATCTAACCCCCTTATTTAATTAGCCAGCCTCATTTAAAACGTAAATAAATCAATAAAACGCAAATGGTGGTCAGTAAGACCCAGAGAATAGTATAAGGGAAGTTTTAATAAATTAAAAGTCTTTAGGGGGTCAAACGCTGGCCAGCTACCACATTATTAATCCTTGCTCCATTAGATTTTTTTTTTTTTTACTATTTGACCACTGTCTGCTTGTGCTGCAAACAGGCAATTAATACTTTAAATTATCATTCACTTGCATAAAAGCAATTTAATGATAATTTGCAAACATGCATCCTACCGGATGCATTCAGGCCTGAATTTGATTAAACATTTTCACTGATTTGAATCCACACACCGGGTGATTGTTGTAGGTTTGCTTGGCCAACCTAATTCTAACCACATTTGGCTTTAAAAAATGAAAATTGCCAATGCGGTTGAAACTCGGTCATATTCACCAGATTTTGCAGTGAAATCCAGTACCTTGATTGGCTGTGGTGCATACACAGTGTGCTGCACATAAGAAACAAGCAAGCAAAGATTAATGCTGCCATATCTGCTTTAGTGGAAAAAGTTTTAACTAAGGCATTTAGCCGATGTGATCCAACCTATGTCTACCGGCATGCTGGGAGAGTCTTACTCAGATGATCTTGAAGACTCTGGTGTTTATTCCAGAGCTAACGCATGCCCCTCCATATGTAAGCATTGGAAAGGCAATTCTAAGCCGGCATCAAAGGATAAAGGCAAAACACCCATCAAGAAACCGAGAGTTTCCAAACTTAGAGAATTGGAAGTGGTCACCCTTCTATATTTGAATGAGGGAGATGATGATTTACCCACAACTTTGGCGCTACTAGATGAATGGCAGTCTGAAAAATCAGCTTTGAACATAGAGGATGGTTTTGAGGAGAATACCCATCATACCTCTAAATATATCTGTGAATGATTTGTCAGTAAACCAGACATGATCTCTAAGCAAGACACTGATGGATCAACACCAGCGATGTGGATGTTATCCTGGAACAATTTCACATTTCTATTTTTGATCCAAGAAAAATCCACCATTCCTGGTCAAGTGATAGGGCCTCACAGATCATATAGCAAAGTTCCTCCATTTATGGTTAAGGATACCATTAGATAGGGAGGTCCGCAATCACCTCTTAGCAGAGTGCCAAAGACTAACTTTATCAGACAAAGTGAGCCAAACCCCAGAATTTGACTTATATAGCCTTCAGTGGCAGGGATCCTCGCAAAGGTATCACGTGTAGTCTCCTGTTTAAGCTGGTTAAGCTGCTTGATATTATTGGGCCTATGGCTCAAATATTATATTTGGCAGATTAGATGCCAACAAAGTCAGAGAATGGGCTCAGAGATATGTGTGTCTACTGGACAATGCACTGAAAATACAAAATAAAAAACCTGTTGAGAATCGACCCCAAATTGGCAGACCTCGCAGTCAATGAATTGAGTCTTTCAACACAGGGCATACTATTTGGAGAGACCTTTATAGGGGAAATCAACAGACACATGAATCCCATAATAAGGCATAATCCTCTATGAGAAATGTATTTTGCAATCCATCCTCCAGAAGTGTTTTACCAGGGCTGGTCGGCAGATAAGCCATGCCATCAGCCAGTTCTGGTCTTTGTATCTCAGCTTATACCAAGCGAATTCTTTCTATCCAGAGTTTCATTTAAGAATCTAATTTCCTTTCTCTTGTGGTTCTGATAGAGAATGTGGCTCTTGTGCCTGAGGTTGGGCCAAGTTTGCCTCAGGTGAGTCATTCTTATACAAAGGTTTTTTTCCTACAAATGACTGCTGGTCGTCAAACTAATTTCTTCCAGGCATGGTCAGAAATGTCTACATATTTTTGAGAGGTTATCACATAGATTTTCATTCTTCCCTATCATAAATGGGAATTTCTCAACCCCTTCAAGTCTTTTGAGTTCAACGTCATCTCATCAACCAAGAGATTCATAACTTAGCGGAAATAAGAGCCATCCATCCAACATGCAACCAGGAGGTTTTGTTTTTAACAATATCTTCCTGGTTTCAGAAAAAGACAGGAGATATGTTCCCAGTCATCGATCTAACTCTCCCCCAGTGTATAATATACATTCTGTGATCCTGTATTTGCAAATAGCATGGTCCTCTAGGGTAAATATAGGCACAGTCTTTTGAATTAACATACATTCAGGCACTTGAAAAAAAAAAAATTAACTTCAGAAATAATATAACAGAAATCCCTACAAACAAAATCCTAGCTCATCAGAGTCCTTACTATTATTCAGGTCCCTATCTATCAAGGGTTAAACTTAAAGAAAATACAGGTTTCACCAACCTTGTTTTCTGTCAATTTTCTGCACTCCAGTGCTCAGTCGCAAGCCAGCCTGCTACTTCCATCCCTCAAAAAAGTAACAAAAGTCTTCCTTACTTACCAGGGAGGGATTTATTTACTTTACTGCAGCTGATTACTTTCAACTGAGCAATAGTTTGGAGACAGTCTGAATTCCTGGCCTGGACCTTATTTCTCCCAATTGTCTGTACACTGAGGAGTGGAGTACCTACACTCTGAATGTTCCACCCCAGGGGCCCACATCTAAACATTAATTAATGTTGCATACAACACATACACCTTGGGTTAAATGTCATGCCTCTCTGGAAATCTAGAGGAAATATAGACTCCTTCACAGACCACACAAAGCACTTTATCATAGTTTGGTATCACCATTTCAAGATGGAAGGGATCCATCACCTCTGAGATTTGATCCAACAAAGAGACTGATTCCTACAAATGGAGCTCAAGGATGCATACTTGTCTGTCACTGTCAATCTAGAAAGCTTCCTAAGGTTTATGTGGCAAGACATAGAAATTCACATGCGTTCCATTCAGACTGAGCGCCACTCCATGGTGATTCACCAAACTGCTCAAACCGGTTATGACGCATGTCCGAACTCCATACACTAGTTCTTCAAGACCATCTCCCATTAGTGGTATGGATGCTTTCACGAGTTCCTGGAATTTCAGAGAGTTATCACAGACTGTTCACGCTCTCCTATGAGACTCTTGGGTCCAAGGCACTAAGAATAATGCCTTTCTTCATGCAAGACTTCCTGTGGCTGGTGTGTGGAAAAGGGTTATAATCCCTTTACAAACACTGTTTCTGTTCATGAATTACATATTGGGTTTATTTTGCAAAGGCACATCATTCTGTTCTATTAACATTGTTCGTAGGTATTTAGGGAGGGTCATGTCCCAGTACAAGGTATCCCTCTTGATAAAGACTTTTTGATTTTTTGTCTGCTACATGGCATCCATCTCTTCAGACCTCCAGGTCCTAAATACTCTACACTCTGGGACGTTTCTCTTGTGTTTCTGTATTTTTGAGACTGACCTGATAATGTGAATCTTTTACTTTGTTAGCTTCAGCTTCTTTTGGGAGGGTTTCAGATGTCCATGCGTTCAACCTTTTAACATGTCTCGACGTACTAAGTCTAATACCTATTTTTCCCGAGATTATTCTTATCTATGCATTGTTAACATGTTTTGTTGTTATATATTGGCTACCTCAGTGTTATGCGATTCACAATCCATAGAGCGTCTGATTTCCTATGCTAAACGTGCCTACGGGTCCGATGGATGCTCTCCATGTTGGGGTAGAATCCTCCTTTGCAGCACATTCGGTCCAGGACACGGCAACGTCTTGCACGTTATGCACTGTTGCTCCTCTGGTAGATATTATGTGCTCAGCAAAGTGGTCATGTAAATCGACATTTCATACTTTCTATTTCTATTGTTTTTTGCTGTTGACTGAGCATTTAATTAGCAAATATAAAGCCCCTTGTCATGTTGTAAAATTGCAAAGTATTCTAGCTTTAGTAAAGAGATAATAATAATATTGATAATGACAGGTGCCGGGTATTTCCCTCCCTTCTCTCCTCTCTTTTGTCTCCCATTCTTGATATGGTTTATTTATCATGTTTTTGCATTAGATAGTGCTTTTTTTTGGGGGGGGGGGGGGGGGGGGGAGAGGTTGCTAGGGGATCGGGGTAATGACTGCACAGTCACTAATTTGTATTAGGATATGCCCCCATTGACAAGTTGGGGGCATATGGAGGTTTAAAATCTCTCTTACAGTAATATGGAGAGCTTTTTGACCCCAAAATACTTTTTATATGTTTATTTATTACTTTTTAGTTTGCTGACCAGCTGTAACGAGAATATACCCCAACACGCATGATTCAGCTAAACAGAAGACAACACAAAGGGAAGATACATCTACCGGACCTTAGAGTGGCCGGACTCAACGTATATAGGAAAAGTACAGAGTAAGGAGCGATCCGAGGTCAAGGGCACAAAGAGACAGCGTAAACTAGGACTAGCCGGGGTCTGGTACACAGTAAACAGCAAACCGGCAAACAGAACAGATAAGGATAAAGAGATAACGTAGTCAGAAAACAAAGCCAAGGTCAAGTACGAAGGAACACAACTGAACACAACAAGCGCTAAAGGGAACTAAAACAGAAACCACGATAGGGCAAGGAACCAAGGGAAAAAGGTCAGTATAAATAACTAAACATCTATTTTGATTGGTCCCTGTCATCTCCACGCCCCCAAAAGGTAAGTGTATGGGGAGTGTGGCATGACAGGGACCAATGGGAGGCCTTTTCCAATTTAGGCTCCCACTGTCCCTTTAAGAGCACGCCCGAGACCCGCGGCCCGCTCTTAGAGTCAGGCGGGACACGTGACCGCTTCTCGCGGTCACTGCCCGCCTTCCTGTTCCTGCCTTCGGATGAGCCGCGCGCAGCTCGTGCAGCAGCAGGACCGCACGCGGCTCGAACAGAGGACCCCGGCCGGCCCCTGGAAAGGGTAAGTACCGCTACACCAGCCTACACATAATTATCCCTCGCTCCACCAAGAGATTTTTAACTGGCTGTTAGCACTGCCAGTGGGAAAATATTTCTTCAAATTATCATTCACTTGCATGAAAATAAGTGAATGATAATATTTAGTAATATAGGTGCTTTGTAAATCTTCTGAATCCTATATCCTAAAAATGCATCTGGTGAATTAAAAAAGAAAACCAGATAAAAAAGTTCATTTTTATTACCTGCTACTGCCAGTGCTATTTATTTATTCACTGATTTAGACTTGTTTTGCTGCTTTGTGATTTATTTGAGTTGACATTTGATTTGCTGTGTGCTTCTTGTGCCACTGCTTGTGCATCCTTCCTTTTTTTTACAATTAGAATAGGTAAAGCACATCCTACTATATGAATCTTAATATGGCTAAACGGAGCTTAAGCCATTTGGAAGGAATTGTAGTCCACTATATTAGGTCATAAGTAGGATCTGTGACATATGTATGGAATTAAAAAATTGCAACAAATCCATAGATGACATTATTATTTCTGTGGTGGCAAGCACAAAAGAGGAAATACAATCATAGTTTCAACTTGGATTGATGTTGGTTTGAAACACAAGGGGGCAAGCCTCTGGGCCGGTTTAGAAGCCTGAGATGAATACAGGAGGTATAAATCTAATGAAGGGCAAATGTTTACTGTGCTTACTAGGGGACAAGATTTAATTTTAGTGAGTAAGATGCCATCTTTTCTTGCTGGGGACCCTCTCGTGCAAAAACTATTGTCAGTTTACCTTCTAAGCCAGGCATAGGCAACCTTCGGCTCTCCAGAAGTTTTGGACTACACCTCCCATGATGCTTTGCTAGCATTATGGGTGTAAGAGCATTATGGGGGATGTAGTCCAAAACATCTGGAGTGCCGAAGGTTGCCTACCCCTGGTGAATAGTTAGATTTTCTTTTAATTTCTCCTTTTTATTTTTGATTGCTGTTTGTGTAAATAATTTGTTTGCCATCTGTTTTTATATGCACTGACTATTGTTTTATTCATATTAAATACTCATTTATTAAGTTCTGTCTTTGTAGACCAATTTATTAGTATTTTGAAATCTCATCGTGATGTTGTGTTAAATAATATTTTGTGAGGTTTAGTCTAAATTGCATGGGGGACCAAGGCACCACATTTATAAATTGTCTTGGAGTTTGTAGTATTATACAATATTTATATTATTAAAAATCATGTGTGGGTGGTGCTAAGGGGAATGTTTTCATTATTTCTGGTCTAGTGATGAGAAAAAGTTAATTTTAACCCTTTTACCACCAGAACCAAGTCATGCGCACACTTGGAGCAGGATGCGTTTGTGACAAGCTGTAGTAGCGTTACAGGCAGGTTACAACATCATTGAAGATGAACTATCAGTCTGCATTCCTTTTTTTATTGTTTAACTGTGTGCTGTGTAGTCAAATACAATAATGTTATGTTATTATTACGTTATTATTTATATAGCGCCCACAAATTCTGCAGCGCTTTACAGTGGGTGGACGAACAGACATGGAGTTGTAACCAGATAAGTTGGACACAGGAACAGAGAGGTTGAGGGCCCTGCTCAATGAGCTTACATGCTAGAGGGAGTGGGGTAAAGTGATACAAAAGGTAAGGATAGTATTAGACTAATGACAGTTGCAAGAGAGGAATCAGTCGGGAGCTATTAACAGTTTAATTGATACACTTGTATGAAGAAGTAGGTTTTTAATGATTTTTTGAAAGAGTGGAGACTGGGTGAACATTCAACAAAGGAGGGAAGTGAGTTCCACAGGAATGGTGCAGCCCTGGAGAAATCTTGAAGGCGAGCATCAGAGGTGGGAGTGCGGACAGAAGATAGACGTAAGTCTTCAGCAGAGCGTAAGGGCCGAGACGGGACATACTTGTGTATTAGTGAGGATAGACAGGTGGGATCAGCATTATGAAGAGATTTGAAAGCAAGAACCAAAATTTTAAATTAAGCACTATATCTTACAGGAAGCCAATGTAGGAAATGACAGAAGGGTGAGGCGTGGGAGGTACGGGCGGCCAGGAAGATGAGCCTCACTGCCGCATTCATTATGGACTGTAACAGCGAAAGTTGGGAGCATGTAAGACAACTGAGAAGTGGATTACAGTAGTCAAGGCGAGAAATTACAATGGAATGGACCAGCACCTTAGTCGCATCTGGCGTTAAGTAAGGTCGGATGCGCGCAATGTTTTTGAGATGGAAACAACAGGATTTGGTGATAGACTGAACATGAGGCATGAAAGAGAGGTTGAAGTCAAATAGAACACCTAGGCAGCGAGCCTGCGTGGTGGAGCTGATGGTAGCACCGTTGACTTGGAGGGAGATAGACACAGGGGTAGCAACAATTGAGGGAGGAAAGACCAGAATTTCAGTTTTTTTTAAAACTCAGTCAACTTGAGTTTAAGGAAGTTGGCAGACATCCAGTTAGAAATAGCAGAGAGGCAGTCAGAGAGGGACGGGGAGAGATCAGGAGAGGACAGGTAGATTTGCGTGTCATCCGCATAGAAATTATATTGGAAGCCAAAGGAACTAATGAGTTTACCAAGGGAGGCAGTATAGATAGAGAACAGTATGTCCCCCAAGGACTAAACCTTGGGGGACACCAACAGAGAGGAGTTGGGGAGAAGAAGCAGATCTAGATAAAGAAGCACTGAAAGAGCGCTGGGAGAGGTTGGAGGAGCACCAAGAGGGAGCAATATCTTGTAGACCGATATTGCGGAGGATGAGAAGAAGCTGTTGATGATCAACAGCGTCAATAGCCGCAGGCAAGTCAAGTGAAATTAGGAAAGAGTAGTGTCCACGAGATTTTGCGGCAAGTAGATCATTGGATACTTTGGTTAGTGCCATTTCCACAGAGTGCTTAGTGCGGAAACCAGGCTGAAGCAGGTCTAGCAGAGACACTGGAGTAGCGAGATAGGACGGTAGTTGGATGGGGAGTTAGGGTCAAGGTTGGGCTTCTTTAGAATTGGGTTTACAGTTGCATGTTTGAAGGGCAATGGAAATATGCCAGAGGAGAGAGAGAGATTGAGGTAGAGAAAGAGAAGAAGACAGAGTATGGATGAGATGTGAGGGAATTGGATCTAGGGAGCAGGTGGTGGGGTGGGAGGACTGGAGCAGAGCAGAAGCCTCTTCCACTGTAGCGGTTGCGAATGAACATAGAACAGCAGAGGGAGTGAGGTTAAGGGACGTATTGTAAGGGGAAGAAGAAAGATGAGTCAAAGTGAACCAATTACAATAACAGACATTTAAAAAATGAGGAAAAGCAGCAAGAGTAGTATCTCCTCCAGTACTACCACCTTTAGGCAGAGGAGGGGGAATGTTGAGGATAGTGCCAGTCATTGACAGAGGCAGGTTGGACGTACACAGTTGCACAACTAATCATCCTAGGAAAAGGTCCACCACCTACCCACCACTTTATTGACGTTCACTTCCCACTGGAGCGCAAGGCTTGGACAACAATAGTGTAGCTAGTGGCAGTGATTATTTCACTAACTGACAAAAACTATGAGCCACAACTGTGCTAGACTGGAGCAGGTAATTACCTTGTTCACTCACCTGATAAAAAAAACAAGCAAATAAAATTAAATTACTCCTGCTGCTCCACCTATTTTCAAATGACATTCATTATAGTAGTTAAACCTTGCCTTACTGAGTCTTGAAGTGCTACCTTTGAGCAGTTGGTATAAGCTGATAGGGCATAGTTTTTCCCACACTGGAGGCTGGTCTTTGATGCTACAGACTAGAGGTGTGGTCAATATTTAATCTTGTCAGGATGGAAGGGGTGAGTTAGTGATCGGTTGCCCATTGACTTGTCCCTTTAATTTTTGAATAAATTCCCTATTTTTACTTGAAATGACTCCTGCTCCCTAATTTTCATTAAAACAAGACAGCAAAAAGAAACAGATTACAATCAATCCTTATAAAACTATGTTCTCACTTCCTATTTGGTTTTTAAACCAGAGATGCATTGAATTTCAAAAATAGCTGATATTGCATAGCCAATATATATGTTTTGATATTTGTATCAATTTTTACATGTCAACACAGTCATAGTCAAACATTTTACTGCTTTTTTGGCTAATCAAATTTTTCCTAAATTTTTTTATCTCCAATATTGGCAGGGTCAAGCAGTGGCATGAACTAAATTTTGCCATAGTAATAAAAACAACAAAAAATAAAAACAACAAAAAAAAGAACTGACAAAGTGATTTAGAAGAACTGATTTATTTACTTTTTAGTCCTGCACACGTTTAGATGATTACTACAATCACCACATTCGATTGGCACATTTAGCAATTGCAGCTGTAGAGCAGAGCAGTGGTTCTAGAGCACTGTTCTCTAACCTAGTCCGCAAGACCATCAACAGTCCAGTATGTATGTATTTCCCTGTTTTATACTAATTGAGATGCTGACAATATCTGGACTATTGGTGGTCCATGGGGACTGGGTTGGAGAACACTGATCTAGAGTAGCAAAGAAACACTCCAATTACTAAAACTGAATACCAGTTTTGAACATTGGAGGGCTCCTTAAACAGATACAGGCAATTATCTCAGTAAAGGTTTTTGACATTTCTAGTTTTCTCTTTACCCTTTTCTCTACTATTACATTTTTCCTGATCACTAGACTTGCGCATTCAAGTCACGAGTCATCCAAAACTCAGAAACTCCAAAACGAAATGTGGGCATTTCATGGAAGAAACAAAAATTTTCTTCGAACAAACCAAGTTTTTTTGTCATGCACAAATCTACTGATGGTTGTTGTTTATTTTGCCCCCTCCCCTTTCTTTTTCCATGAATTGATATATTTTTTTTTCATATAACAACACATAAGCATTATATGTTATAACTTGCCATGTGTTCTAGCCATTAACTTTCTTATGTATTATACTTCCACATTATTACTAATACAATTTTTATATGCTAGTTTTATCTGATGTATGCTGTGCGTGTCCCTTCAAATACTAGGTTTGTTGTATTTTTATTATGCCATAGCTCTGGTTAGAGTTATTGCACAATGATTATACAGAGATTACAACAAAGCAAAATTTCTATTTAATAACTTTAATAAACAATATTTTATTAACTACCTTTCTTCTTTATAAGGTAGGAGAGGAGAACTGAGCCCTTGGTGCTGACCAGAAAAAGAGCCTTGTGGTACAAGAGTGCAAGGGAACAAACAACAACAAAAACAATAACTGTATACTCAGTGCATATATGTGTGTATCCATTTGAGAGTCATCATTAAACCTGGCTTTTTATGATAAAATTTAAGAAAATATCATTGTATGTTTTAGTTTTATATAACCAGCTATTTTCTCTGCTTGAAAATATATAGCAGCTCTCAGGTATGCCATGAAAACAAATTACATTAAAATAGCTTGTAGAATCTGAGAGACTTCTTATCTTGTTATATTTAATAGCAAATAAAATACTGCATTGCTCTCCAAAGGAAAGAGAACATCTTCTGCCATCATGTGGTTCTTTAGAGTAGATATGTTTTGATATTTGTGTTGAATATGTAGCTGCATGCTTAGTTCCATTAGTAATACTCTTATGTTAGAGATATCATATCATATATTTTTTTTATAATTCTTTATTTTTGTAGTGCTAGGGAGTTACAATAACAGAGAATTCACATTGACATGAGAATGTGTTCACGAGAGCAAGTTCAATACAATGCATATTAGTTTAACTTGTCTTGCAATCAGCACCATTTTTCAATAAAACAGGTAAACGTACAGAAAATAGCTGAAGCTTGGGTTTTGACTCTTTGTACTTTAAATCTAGGCCAGGTTCGGGATGGATAATTTGCATGCTTAAGGTGTATCCATGATTGTTCCGCGGGGACTTCAGGCATTCAGGTGGGAGATATATAAGCTAACTTAGTGTGCTATCAGGTGATATTGCAAGAATTTTGGCATGGGGTAACAAAAAGGTTCTATTCCTGACAGCAATAGATCATGTCACCACTCTGAATTGGTGTGCCCCTAACCGAGGGGACAGTGGGGGAGGGGGGGGGGAGATGGTGGATAAATTGCATGCCAAGATTAAGGTAAAAAGTGATCCCTGATCCCTTATGGTCAGGTAAGCACCAGATGGGTCTAACCCACTAAAATGCCCTTAGGGGTTAGATCATGTAAGGTGAGCCTCCAGAGGTGTGAGGGAGGTGAGTAAAAGAAAAAGTTGTAAATACAAAAGCAAAACACAAAATATAACAAGAAACAAGTGGCAGGCAAGACAGTGACAGTGACAGCAAGCTTAGTCAGGTGTTGAGAGACTCAGCTCTTCTAGCTGACGGCATAAAAGGCGCTATGTTTGCCGGATCCCAAGTGTGTTGTTGTGCCTGGTGAGTTGTGGTGGGGTGTGGTGCAGAAAGTCCCAATGTGGTCAGGAATGTTGGTGCATCCGATGCAGAGTTGAGTCTGTGCACAGTTCCATTATGGGTCACCAGTAGGGATCGAGGTGTCCCCCATCTATACATAACTCCTGCTGAGTGCAGTTGAAGCGTGACGTTTCGAAGGGATCTGTGCCATTGCTGAGTAGCTCTTGTTAGGTCTTGATACACTGAGAACTGAGAGTCCTCAAATGTGAATGGCGTCTTGCCCCACAGTGCAGTCATGAGGAGCCCCTTGTCTTGGGAAGATTTATATCGTAGAATGACATCATGTAGGGTGGCAGTGAGAGGCTTAGTAGCGTCAGGGAGTTGGTATATTCCATCAATGGTGAATCTTTAAGCTGCCTGTGGGGGTAACACCAATGCCACAGGGCATCGCAGAAAGTGAGGCAATTCTTCTGCCGTGATTGCAGCTGAAATGGCGCAAATGTTTATGTTGTTGCGTCTGTGACGATACTCGAGAGCAGACAGTTGGGAGGTGAATATATGCTGAGTAGATTGTACCTTGTGGTGCATTTCCTTCATGCTGGAATCCTCTGCGCAAATGTCTGTCACTTCCTCCTCCTCCTCACACATGCTGTACATCCGTCTTGATCACTGCCATATCTATTGCCAGCAGTTTTTGTATGTCTATGAGCAGAGTTTGGAGATCTTGTTTGGTGGCAAGTGAGTCAAGGTAGGTCAAGGTGGGTGACTTTACCTACCTTGACCCTTCAGTGCCACCTGAATTCGGTGAGACCTTGATGAGAGGGGGTTTCACCGAATTCAGGTGGCACTGAAGGGGCCGGCATGATATTACTCTCCTTGGACACCATCTTGGATTGCGCCTGCTTCTGGAGAATAGTGCCTTCTGTCCCTTGATTCAGGCCCTGTTCCGGGTGAGGGCTTCTGATTTCTGTGCCTCATAGTTAGTGTACAGGTCATGGGTTCAGGCAGGGGCTGGGTTGGAGCAGTTGTGGCACTTTCGAGCGGTCATCCGCCGAGAAGTCCCAGCCAGAAAAGGCGGATGCCTTGTAGGCCCCAGATCTGAGTTTCTGTTTTGTGCTTTCGTGGCGTGAAAGAAAGGCATGTAGGGACTCCGGCACCTTTGCTGTGTTGATGGTAGGGTGTGTTGCATTTGGATTGTGCCAGTATTGGGCGATATTAATCAGATTTGCCCAGGGCTATCGGGAGCTGAAAGAGATGAAACATCCACTCAGGCTCGCTGGCAAGCTCTGCTTCTCCAGAGATATCATATTTTTAACTCGTTAATTAGCCAAATTAAGTATAAAAGTTATTAGATTCACTTTTTTAGCAGTATAGATTCTACTCAATAAAGCCTCACTCATCCGCATAACTCTAGTTATGATCACTAGTGGGTAGAGCAGCATTTCTCGATTGGTGTTCTGTGGGACTATAGGGTTCCTCAAGAACAAAATGAAAGTTCTGCTGTGATTTGCTCATTGAGTGTCCTAACCACTTAGGGCCACCCGATGGGTATCGCTAAACAGGGGACCGGTCAGGCGAGGCGGCCATTTAAGACCACAACAGGCCCCTGTAGTATGGGATGCTGGGAGGAAGTGACAGCCTGTCACTTCCTCCCATACTTAGAGCGCGATGACTAGAGGGAGACTAGAGGGAGAGAGGGAGTAGCGGGGATTGAGCAGCTGCCGACCTGGCTCACCACCCTCAGCTAGCAGCCTTCAGCACTAAAGGAAGTTGCCCTCCTGCAGAATAAAAGTATGCGAACAGGAAGGTGATTACAAATATTAACATATGTGTTTGTGTGTGTGTGTATGTGTGTGTTTGTGTGTCAAGGTGTATGTATGTGTGACTGTGTGTGTACCTGTATGTCAGTGTGTGTATCTGTGTGACAATGTGTTTCTGTGTGTATGTCGGTGTGTGTGTGTGTGTGTATCTGTGTGTGCATGTATCAGCATATCTGTCAGTGTGTGTGCATGTGCCAATGTGTGTATCATTGTGCCAGTGTGTGTGTATCTGTGTGTGTAGTCACCAGTGTGTGTGCCAAGGTGTGTATCTGTCAGTATGTATATCTGTGTGTCAGTGTATCTGCCAGTGTGTGTGTCTGAGTGTGTGTATGTTCCAGTGTGTGTATCAGTGTTTCAAGGTGTGTGTATCTGCATGTCAGTGTCAGTGTGTATCTATGTGGCATTGTGTATCTGTCAGTGTGTGTATCTGTGTGTATGTGCCAGTTTGTGCACACTTTGTGTCCACACACAAAATACCTCTAAGGGAGACCTTTGGCCATTGAGGCCATAGATGGTAGACCTCTTAGGAATCCGCTCATTACCCATGAGACCGTACCTGTTTCATTGCAGGAACAAATCACTTTTCAGGTTATCTCCTCACCCTCTTGTCCCATTGTACTTGGTTTTCCATGGCTAATCAAACATGATCCACATATAGATTGGAGGAAAGGGGAGATACTAAAGTGGGGTAAAGGATATTGTAACAGATGTTTAAAGCCTATAACTAAGGAATTGGGTACTATCAATGTTCCTACTGCCTCTCCATTTTCTATTATGGTTCCCTCCCAATATGGGAAGATAAAGGACGTGTTTAACAAGGTACATGACGATACACTTCCCCCAAGTAGATCTTATGTTTGTCCAATAAATCTATTACCAGGTACTATACCCCCGAAAGGGAGAGTTTATACCCTGTCTCCCATGGAAAGTAAAATCATGGAGGAATATATACAAGATGCGTTAACTAAAGGTCATATATGCAGATACTCTTCCCCAGTAGGAGCAGGGTTTTTCTTTGTATCTAAAAAAGAGGGTTATCTGCGTCCTTGTATTGATTACAGGGCGCTTTATAAAATCACCATAAGGAACATGTGGCAAAAGTTACCTTGCCACTGGTTTTTTGAGGGGCCTGTTTTCCAGCCTCCTGCCCTGTGACTATGGTCCTGTGGTGTACTGTGTGTTAAAGATACTATTTGTGCCTACTGGGACTTGGAACAATGGTCTTCGAAGTGGCACTTTGAACAGTCGACGTGAGTCAAAGTAGTTGAAGTAGTCGAAGTGGCCGCCATTCGACATTCAAACATGTGGCGGCGGCAATCTTATTTGGTTGAACATGTTCAGCTGTGTTTTGCCATCAAGTTCATGGAACTCAAATCGGACACGCGAAGGCCCACGAACAAGGAACACACATTGACTATGTTTATTCACCATTACAATCAGTAATTTGAACGGTACTTCGACTGTTTAAAAAAGACCAGCCGCTCAGCCTAATTCTCTGAAACTGTTTTGAGCATGAAACCATGCATGCGGTCGGTCAAAAAGAGACTTTCTAGGAATTTCCTGAACCCCTGCTCTGATCTGGGTGATTTTTGGATATTGTTCACCCAGATCAGGCCTATCAGGGGATGTGACTTTTATGGGGATGTTGTCTTTTTGGGTACTTTTGGGGGTTTCATAAAATTGTATGTTTTTCTGTGCATGGTGATAATTGGGTTAGCTTAGTACAGTCCCTGATTCAATTATCTCCCAAGCACGGAGGAGGGATTCTATTGTTTATGTATAACACTGTTTTTTATTTGTTTGTTAACTTGTGTCCCTGTGCCCAAGAAGGTCCACCTGGGTGTCACCCTTGTTTGGAAACTTGCATAAAAGGCCAGTGTGCCTCCATTAAAAAAAAAAAAAAATACAATTGAGTTCCTACTTACCCTCAACATAGAGTCTCTCTGTAATTACCCTGGGGATGGATATATCACTATACTCCCCAGGAATTATAATCACTAGCTCTTTTAAGAGCTGTTCCTGCTACGCTCTCTGGAGTAGGAGAAGTACACGCACTGGAAGCTGGATCCTGGTCTTGGGTCCAAGGTGGGTGGAGGACCGCAAGTTCCCATACAAGCTGAAACGCTGGACGTGGGGACTATAGAGCTTATGGTGTCTGGTGGAGTGCTTGGAGTCCTCGAAGAGCACTAGGAGCATCGACTGACGGAGGCACCCGGTCAGGGTGCCAGGCGGTCCATCACAGAATGTTTACCCTATACCACTTATTTCAGAACTCTTTGACAAGTTAGAAAGGGGTGAGATATATACCAAACTGGATTTAAGGAGCGCTTACAATCTAGTTAGTATCAAGGAAGGACATGAATGGAAAACAGCGTTTAATACCGGTAATAGGCATCACGAATACATAGTCATGCCTTTTGGGCTATGTATCAATGATGTATTGAGAGATTTTATTTATTCCTTCATGTTAGTATATCTAGATGATATACTGATATTCTCATCTGAGGTAGACCTTCACCATGCACAAGTTAAACTAGTTCAACAGACCTTACTCAAGAATGGTCTGTATTTTAAACTAGAAAACTGTCTATTTGATCAGAAAGAGGTACAATGTCTTGGCTTTACGATATCTGACTCAGGATTCAAGATGGATCCCAAGAAACTAGAGGTGGTGATTGGGTCTATTATTGTAGAAAATGGCCTCTACCTGATGGTTTAAAGGCTATTCAAAGGTTCATCAGGTTTTCCAATTATTATCATAGATTTATTAAAAACTTTTCTACAATAATATCCCCAATCACCAATTTGACATGTAAGACGGTTAAAGGTACATTATGGCCAAGAGAAGCCATTAAGGCCTTTGAACAACTCAAGGCTTCATTTGCTTCAGCCCCTATACTTTCTCATCCTGATCCCAGCAGATCTTTTATATTAGAAGTGGATGCCTGAAACAAGTTGGTGCTATACTATCCCAGAGAGAAAGTCATGACAAACCACTGCACCCATGTGGCTTCTTTTCTAAAAAAGTATCCCCAGCAGAAAGAAATTATGACATAGGTAACAGAGAGCTATTGGCTATCATATTGGCACATCATAACCGATCATAAAAACCTGGACTATATAGGAGAGGCTAGAAAAATGTCATCAAGAGTGGCTTGATGGTCTCTGTTTCTTTCTCTTTTCAATTATATCATCACTTATAGGCCGGGTACTAGAAACATAAAGACTACTAGACAGTATGAGACGGAGGAGGAACAGGAGCAAGAGAAAACTCCTATTATTCCTCTTGAATGTATTTTGGCTTCCACTGTCCTTTCTTTGTCCACGCCTCTTCTTGGTATCATAATCGTGGCTCAACCTCAGGCACCTAGAAATAAACCTTCAGGTCTCCTGTTCGTTCCTGAAACTGAAAGAAGAACGATTCTTGCTATGTTTCATAATAACGTGACAGCTAGGCATCCAGGTACATGCAAAACCATTTCAGTGGTAACCAGACAGTTCTGTTGGCCCTCTCTTAAGGTTGATGTTATCACTTATTTCAATACTTGCCAGACTTGTGCTGTCTCTAAGGTTTCGCACAAATTGAATTGTGGGTTGTTACAACTGCTGCCTGTGCCTCTCATTCCATGGTCTCATATAGCCATGGACTTCAGTGTGGAGTTGCCTGTCTCAAAGGGTTATAAAAAATACCTTCCTCACAAGACCTTGCTTGGATTTTTATTAGTGAAATAGTGAGGTTACATGGGATCCTCAAAACATTGTTTTGGTAAAGAATTGGGTATTGGCCTGTTGTTTTCTTCATATTATCATCCCCAAAATAATGGGGCTCCTGAAAGGGCAAATCAGTCTCTGGAAGTATTTCTACATTCTTTCGTTAATGCTTCCCAGGATAATTGGGTTGACCTCTTGCCCTGAGCGGAATTTACCCAGAACAACGCTACGCATGACTCTTCCAAACTTAGTACTTTTTATGTTGTATACTACTGTATTACCTTCTGTGTTCTCTGATACAGATATCCCCACTCTGGATGAGCATCTGACCTCTTTGAGGAAAACATTGGATCTGTTTCATTCTTCGTTTGCTGGCACTTCTTCCTGTTTTAAGCAACCTGCTTACTTTTGTTGCCAACGGTTTAGACATTAATGGCCGTGTGTTGAGTTATTTCGAGGGGACAGCAAATTTAAGCTGTTATACAGGCTGTACACTCACTACTTTATATTGTAGCAGAGTGTCATTTCTTCAGTGTTGTCACATGAAAACATATAATAAAATATTTACAAAAAAATGTGAACTCACTTTTGTGAGATACTGTATATAGCAAAAAACTAAATTTGCCAAATAAGAAAATCTTACACTCTGATAATTGAAATGTTTATGATATCGCACAATTATTATTATTTTTTTGAGGGGGGGATTCCACAATGTTGTACACTATGTCAAAGGATTCCACGGAAAAAAAAAATTGGAAACCCCTGGTGTAGAGGAAACATTTCTCTAGCAGAAGCCACTAGTGACTGATTAAATGCCTGCAAACATGCTTAAATTTTAGCCATAACCCTTGCTTTCAAATAGTACAGAAAGTTGAATGGATCATATTATTCTTAAATGAACTCTACTATCACACTGTCAACATTAAATTAGCAGTCTGAAAACTGATACAGCAGTTTTAAATACCTTAATTTTAGAAATATATGATTTAACTGTATTTACCATATATGAGTATGATGCTCAAATTCTGAGTTGTAAATACCTATAAGCAATGTATCTGACCATTTGTATTCACCTATTTGGTCACTTCTACTGCACTAATATTTCAGACCATTTGTGAAAAATTGCATGATCAAGAACACCAAACTATCTAAAACTGCACATTTTCCAGATATTTTTATAAAGGAGGAATGAATATATAAAAATTTAAATTGTAAAAATCGACATATTTTTTAAGTTTGTCTGCAATGTAATCTATACACACGACTGTTGTGTTATGATATGTTTATATGCTAGCTATGCATGCCTTGCTTTAAATACATGTTATGTTAAAGGATCACTATAGGGTCAGGAACACAAACATGTATTCCTGACCCTATAGTGTTAACACCACCATCTAGCCCCCCCTGGGCCCCTCATACCTCCATAAATATAGTAAAAATCTTACTTTATTCAAGCCTGAAACTGTAAATCTGCATGCTGTTAGACTCAGAAAAACAAGCAGTCTGCTGACATGTGGTAGCCTGATCCAATCACAGTGCTTCCCCATAGGATTGGCTGAGACTGACAAAGAGGCAGATCAGGGGCACAGCCAGCATGATTCAAACACAGCCCTGGCCAATCAGCATTTCCTTATAGAGATGAATTGAATCAATGAATCTCTATGAGGAAAGTTCAGTGTCTGCATGCAGAGGGAAGAGATGCTGAATCACAGGATGCTGTGCACAGTGCTGCCCTGTGCTCTGCTGACAGCAGATCTAAGTGGGTGGAGGCATATTATGCCTCCATTAACTCTGAAGTCCCTCTGGTTCACTCTGAGTGACTGCAACTGGAGGTGCTCCTAGCTTTCAATGTAAACACTGTATTTTCTCAGAAAATACAGTGTTTACATGAGAAATGCTGCAGGGAGCTATAGTTCTCACCTGAACAACCTCATTAAGCTGAAGTTGTTCAGGTGACTATAGTGTCCCTTTAATATTTTTGAATCAAAATGTGCTTGATAGTACATAGGATTGAGAGGAATGAGACCGATCTCTGTTGGCACTTGTGCCGTGAGAGTGGTAAATACCTCCATATGTGGATTGTGGAAGGGTGTGAGGGATCTTGTGGTGGGGGTCCTCCAGAAGCCGGTTGAACTCTCTCCTTGGGTGTTTCTGCTCTCTCGTCTGATTGACGGGATAACTAAACATCCTCAAAAGCTACTTAATTTAATTTCTCTAGCAGCTGGGTTTTGGCAGCAGGCTGGTTGAATAAGGAGGTGCCTTATGAAAATAATGTAATAGCAATGTAGATAATTTGAGGGTTTGTGGGCTCTAAAGGCACCTGGAATCTTGAGAAAATTGATGGCAAGGTGAATGCAGCATGTTATCAGAAAATACTGGCAGACAATTAGCATTCTTGCATTCTTGCATTTTTCTGCACAAAGGCTGTGCATGGGAGAATTTAGAGCATTTTTCTATGGGTATAGGCTCTAAACACTTTAGCTTATGTGTCTTTAAGGTGGCAACCATCACCTTTCATTTATTGCTGTATCCTTTATTTCTCATGCAGAATCATATATTAAAATTAAAAAGAAAAACATATACAGGAGACTTCTGGATGTAATTACTCCAAATCAGATAAAAAGAGCGCCCACCTGATTTAGAGCCTTTTGGCCTGTTGAGATCAGCATACGCTCTCCTATCGAGCGTCGCGTCATTTTCAGTTTCCTCCTGTAGACAAATGTACCCAGGATGCACTTGGTGTATAGCAGATTTCGCATCACTTCCGTTCATTACTCACGTGGAAAACTACCATCCCCATATTGCACCTGATATACTTTAGCATCATATAACTTCCGGTTTCGAGTATGTCTTTAAGGCCCATGTATTCTCGTTTATAGGGTAAAAACAGAAAATGAGAATTGTGTGAGTATTATGTTTACTTAATAAAACAACATTTATAGTTTAACAGATAAAAGGTCCAGAGTTCATTTCAAGTGTGCTATTTGCATTTGGAATCTGTTGCTGTCAACTCTCAATATGAGATCCAAAGAGCTGTCACTATCAGTGAAGCAAGCCATCATTAGGCTGAAAAAACAAAACAAACCCATCAGAGAGATACCAAAAACATTAGGTGTGGCCAAATCAACTGTTTGGAACATCCTTACAAAGAAAGAACGCACCGATGAGCTCGGCAACACCAAAAGACCCGGAAGACCATAGAAAACAACTGTGGTGGATGACAGAAGAACTATTTCCCTGGTGAAGAAAACACCCTTCACAAGAGTTGGCCAGATCAAGAACACTCTCCAGAAGGTAGGTGTATGTGTGTCAAAGTCAACAATCAAGAGAAGACTTCACCAGAGTGAATACAGAGGGCTCACCACAAGATGTAAACCATTGGTGAGCCTCAAGAACAGGAAGGCCAGAATAGAGTTTGCCAAAGAACATCTTAAAAAGCCTTCACAGTTCTGGAACAACATCCTATGGACAGATGAGACCAAGATCAACTTGTACCAGAGTGATGGGAAGAGAAGAGTATGGAGAAGGAAAGGAACTGCTCATGATCCAAAGCATACCACCTCATCAGTGAAGCATGGTGGTGGTAGTGTCATGGCGTGGACATGTATGGCTGCCAATGGAACGGGTTCTCTTGTATTTATTGATGATGTGACTGCTGACAAAAGCAGCAGGATGAATTATGAAGTGTTTCGGGCAATATTATCTGCTCATATTCAGCCAAATGCTTGAGAACTCATTGGATGGCCCTTCACAGTGCAGATGCACAATGACCCGAAGCATACTGCAAAAGCAACCAAAGAGTTTTTTAAGGGAAATAAGTGGAATGTTATGCAATGGCCAAGTCAATCACCTGACCTGAATCCGATTGAGCATGCATTTCACTTAATGAAGACAAAACTGAAGGGAAAATGCCCCAAGAACAAGCAGGAACTGAAGACAGTTGCAGTAGAGGCCTGGCAGAGCATCACCAGGGATGAAACCCAGCGTCTGGTGATGTCTATGCATTCCAGACTTCAGGCTGTAATTGACTGCAAATGATTTACAACCATGTATTAAAAAGTGAAAGTTTGATTTATGACTGTTAATCTGTCCCATTACTTTTGGTCCCTTAAAAAGTGGGAGGCACATATACAAATTGTTGTAATTCCTACACCGTTCACCTGATTTGGATGTAAATACCCTCAAATTAAAGCTGAAAGTCTGCAGTTAAAACCCATTGTGTTGGTGTATAGAGTCAAAAAGATAAGAATTGTGTCGATGTCCCAATATTTATGGACCTGACTGTAAATACCTAAACAAGAAAGAATCTTTCACAATAAACCAAAAACATATCTCAAAACATTTTTTGTTATAAAATATATATATTATATATAATTGAAAAGAGAAGAAATGTTTCTCATAACAATGCATAACAATGACCCGCAGTTTCTTCCTTTCTTTGCTATCCAAAAGTAGAAATGAATTGGAGAGGGGAGGACACCATCAAAAAATTTGTAAAGATGGAAATGAAATGGATTTTTTAACTTTAACACTCTTGTCCGTTTTGGTCTTAATGCAGACTTTGAATTGTAATTTTTTTTATAAAATATCTATTTTTAGAAATGTAAATTTTTTTCTTCTCTTCTTAGATATATATATATATATATATATATATATATATATACACATTATATATATATATATATGTTTTTATATATATTTATATATATGTATATATATATATATATATATATATATATATATATATATAAAATAACCATTTTGTTTTAGATATGTGGATCTAGAACACTATTAGAATTACCACCATTATAAGACGATCATGGTGAGTTTGGATTAGCATTGACAGTTTATTAACAATACAGAACAATATAAGGCCCTCATCATCTAGAAAACGTTTTTCCAACTATTCATGGGAAATTTATATGGATGAGTATAGCTACCCTTCTTGCTTTGGAGTTGTAATCTGCCGAGATGAAACTGTGAATCCAGTGTGATTTCAGGGATGTAGCAGAGTTCCTTGCCAAATGTGTCTCCTGCAGTAATGCAATGCGAGGTTGGTGAACTGTAAGATATGTCTGGATTTTTTAAATTTGTATCGGAGTATGCCCTCCCCTGACATTCCAGGACAATATAGTGAATAATGATTGCTTATGTTGTGCCTTTATGTTTGTTGCTGTCATTATATCTGATCCCTTGTTTGGACAGTGTTTAAAGAATGGTAAGGTGCCACAAATTTGAGCTCAACCTGTCCCTATTTGAGCGGGCAGAAATACCCAGATAATGAAAAGTAGTAGAGATCATGTAGCCTGTAACAAATAGGAACTATTTTTTGAGGACTATATACAATTGGAGGTCGCTGGAGGCTTTCTCAGGTACAACTCAGATACAACAAGTATCTTATTAAGAGGAAGGTGTTGGTGGAGATGTTGAAGAAGGATCTAGTAGTCTTCGTAATACAAGATTCAGAAAGAGGTTTGTTTCGATGATTGAAGTGGTCGAGAGAGATTCCAGCAATTTGTAAGCACAGTGTGGACATGTTAAGTTAAAGTTAATACATTTTTGGTAAAGTTGTATACAGAGTGGTGCAAATGCTTTCCTGTATTGTGTCAACTGTGTAGAATAATGTTTAAAAATTCGAACTTTATAATAAAAAAATAAGCACTATTTTTCTTATAGGCTTGTAGTATTTGCATCACATCATTGTAGTTCAGGAATTTAGCAATCAATGGTATAGGTTATGTAAGATTTTTTGTGTATTCTGGTCACACATGCTGAGTTCTTTCTACAATTAGAACTGTTTCTGAAAGATTCCGTAATTTTAGTGTCTCCATCAGTCAACTGGGAAGACAGTGTTTAGATTGCTAGACTGTAATGATTCACAGAGGTGTTCGAAGCATAGCTTATTCCATCTACTGCAGTTTCCTAAGTCATCTGGTTTATTCAGAAAAAATAGTAGTGTGGATTGTTGTGAGTGTACTGTGGCTTGGAGGTGATGGAGATTGTCTTCAGTGCTACACTAGTGAGATTCCAGTCAATATTTGTGTTGTATGTTGTAACAATTGTAATGTCAAATCAATTGGTTCTTTTAAATCTGTGAACTGGGATTCAAAAAGAGGTTTTAAGATAGTTGCAACTTCCCTAGCTGTGGAAGATGCTTGTAGAGAAAAAAATGTGGGATGGGATAGTGATAGCAGTCAGCCTACTGCCACATCAGGGCCCTGAGGAGTTGTAGATGACATTTGGGATAAAGAAAGTTCTGAGTGATGTTTTTTTGCTGGGCAGTGTGACTTGACTGAGGTTTGTTTTCTAGATAGTTCATCTACAAATTTATCCATGGCAGACTATGCCAGTGAAAGATATGGAGTTATGTGATAGGTGCTTAATTCCAGTATAGTTTGATGAGATATGAATTACCAGGTATTCAAGTTTGCTTTTGGAAATCCTCAATGCAGGTGTGGTAGGTGACTAGATATAGAAAAATATTCTGCAAATTTATACTTGACAGTTTCAAGAGATATGACATATTTTTGAATTGGAACCACTCCACTTTCATGAGCGTATTGCAACTGCCTTCTTATTTAATACTACGAGTTTTGTCGATAGGATTAGTCCAAGACAAAATTTAGATAGTCCATTTTTATAAAAATTCTGCCACTAAGAACAGTCAAACTAGATGTTGGTAAATGTGTGATGGAGTTTTACAGCTGTTAGGCTTATCCTCGTGATATTGGCACATCTGAGTTTTGCTTTGTAAGTTAGTGACAATGCTATGAGAGACATTTAGCATGTGAGCAATTTGTGCAGTCTGTAAAGGTGCAGACCACAATCTTCCAGAACTCTGCGTCAACTGGGACAGCTTAGAATGTCTTGCTTTGATCTTCTTAGTCTCGGCACATGGCCATCACAGTCAACTTTTCGGTTGTCCCAATGGCTAGTTGAGGCTTGGTTAGTTAGTTATTATTGCTCTTAACAAAGGTGAGAGTACATCTGATGTATCCTCAGGTTAAAATAAGGCATAAAAAATACATATTTGAAAAACATTACATAGAATTTAAAATTGCATCAATAACTATTCTCTTTAAAAATCAAAACGTATGAACTAATGACTAATTATATATTTGATTAAAGTAAATCCAACAAATTCTCACTTGATTTATTACATTCACCTGGTAACTTTGCTTTGTTCTAGACATACTCATAAGGTATCACCCCTTGATAATTACAAATGAATTAATAAAGTACGTACAATGACTTGGCACAGTTTTTGTACCTTTTAATAATATTTTTTTTAAATCCTTTTTGCAACCCAAATAATGCATTCTACTATTTCACTGTAATTCTGTTGTCAACGATGCCTACTCTTATTTACTAAATGTGCTTTTACCAACAATAAGTTTGGAACAAGTTTTTTTTGTACCACAAATATTACTTCATAATACTTTTTGATCTCAGTCAAGGAGTTGTAGCGGGGAGGAGCCAGCCGCAATGAGACCAGCGTGGCACTAGAAAAACACCTTCCTTCTACTCCTCTGACCGGAGGGTCGTCCACCTAAAATATGTTTTCAGAATTTGTATTCCTGACACTGTAGTGTTCCTTTAAGAAAATGTTAAATTACATTTTTAATAAAGCACAGTCAGTTTTATTCTTTTAAGTGAGAATTGCTGTGAAAAGTGAATTTTTAAATATTGGCCTTAATAGTTGTATTAAAAATATTCTCCAAGTCAATTTTGCTGTTCATATTGATTATTTAGGCATTCCATTTGAAATACACTTTGCATTTCTGGCAATTCTTACTGTAAAGGGATTTTATAGTGTAAGGAATACAAATCTGTATTCCTTACAATATAGTTCCCTCAGGCCTGCCCTCCACCCTTTTAACCCTTTTAACACTTACCCAATTCCAGCGCCGATCTCCATTGGTGCTAGGTTGGTGCTCTGCCTCTTCCAACGCCACCCAACAGGGGGGACAGCAAGCTCAATAGGCCCTTCCCATAGGAAACTATTACTTTAATGCTTTCCTATGGGGATTTAATTTATGTGGAGTGTCCTAATGCAGAGCAAGCAGATATATTTATATGTTGCAAGTGTGTTTGTTTTTTTCTTTTTTAAATCTTAAAAATGTTTCTCAGTTTCTGTCTCTCTCATCATCGTGTAGTATCATATGGCCCAGAAAATATTATCCAACCTCAATGGGATGGGAAAAAGACTACCACACATAAAAATTGTATATAAATTTCCATAGGTAGAGTGAGCTTCGTAAATTATAAGTCTGGACTCTTATATATTTATTTTACTCTTGTGCCTTTAAGTTATATTTATAGTCCCTCTTAGTAAAAGTTCCAATATACCACAATTCATTTTATTTTATATTACTGTGGGTAATGCTCCACTCATGTGATGTTATAGTATGTGCCTTCCTATCCTCACTTATAATCTTGTTTTCCTTCTTCTGACACAGAAGCAGTGCTCTATCCACCTGTTATTTAGTGAGCTTAGTTTAATCTGCTACTGCAGCAGTGTAGTATTATATATCTATACCTACCAAGCTCAGACATAACTCAGCCATTACTCTTTCATACCAGATCTCGAAAGTAAGAACAGGGACAGAAGCCGGATCAGCTACGGCAAGTCCTTTTTTTACTATCACGAAAACCAGTATGATTCGAGCAACCAGCATTCCGCTCAGATAGCACTATTCCCACCTTTACCCATTGGCAAAACAAGTTTACAGGTTCAGAATTAGATACACTACTTCAGTATTATTTTACTTCTTCTTATTGTTTTTCCCTATATTTTTTTTTGTTTTCCCCCATTTACCCCCCCTCCATTACTCTTACTGCTAAACTACCTTCCCGCTTTTATCAGACTGAGCAATATACCTAAGCACAGATGTGTGCATGGTAATACCTATATCAGGTTTGCTCCGTAGCTGACCATGATCCCGAAACAGGTTGTGTTGTTATTTAACTTTTACCAGTCTACTACGAAGTATTAATCTATTGCTATTACTTCTATTATCACATGAGGCAGCCTATTACAGTAACATAGGCTAGTTGACATTTTACAATTTATTTTGTAGCAATAGCAGCATTTCTCATTACATTTAACTGGTTGAAATTAATCAAACACCTGTCAGTTTGTTCACCTTTTGTACACGAGCACTTAGTTTTTATTTGTATTATTATATTCAATAAAATGTATTTATTTTCTTTTTATTATTATTTTTTCTCTTCTCAAAGTTCCTTGTCTGGTAGCTATCCTGTAGCTAGCTTGTACTCTTATCACAGTATACTTTATTTATCCCAGTCCCTACAAATACACTTTTCCTTGTTTATTACCTTCTTCTGAGAATTACAAAGGCATTGAGGACATTACTTATAGTATAAACATGTACCGTATATACTCGAGTATAAGCTGAGTTTTTCAGCATATTTTTTATGCTGAAAAAGCCCCCTTCGGCTTATACTCGAGTCAGGGTCTATATTATGGCGGGGGGCAGAAAGCTGGGGGGAGGGGGGGGTGGCAGCAAGCTGTTACTTACCTTTCCAGCAGCTCCCTTCAGCTCCCCAGTGTAAATCTTGCAAGTCCCGCGGCCGTCAGAGCGTTGCCATGGCGGCACGCAGACTGCGAGATTTACACTGGGGAACTGAATGGAGCTGTTGGAAAGGTAAGTAACAGCTTGCTGCCGGCGCCCCCACTGCTCAGCCCATGCAACTGGACCACCAGGGAATGACATATCCCCGCTCCCTGGCCAGGTAACAAGCAGGGAGGGGGGACAAAAAAAAGTTAAACAATTAAATATTTAATAAATAAAAATATTAAAATAATATTATAAATAATATAAATATAAATTTAATAATATAAATATAAATAATAAAATAAAAATGCCCTCCCCCCACCCAGTTTACACACACTACACAAACACTGCATTCACGCAAACACACACTCTGCATTATATACACACACACTGCGTTCACACAAACACACACTCTGTATTATGTACACACACTGCATTCACACAAACACACTGCATTATATACACACACTGCATTCACACAAACACACACTCTGCATTATATACACACACACTGCATTCACACAAACACACACTCTGTATTATGTACACACACTGCATTCACACAAACACACTGCATTATATACACACACTGCATTCACACAAACACACACTCTGCATTATATACACACACACTGCATTCACACAAACACACACTCTGTATTATGTACACACACTGCATTCACACAAACACACTGCATTATATACACACACTGCATTCACACAAACACACACTCTGCATTATATACACACACTGCATTCATTATATACACACTACACAAACACACACAAACACACACAAACACTACTTTCATTATAAACACACACTGTAAATAAATATTAAAAAAAAATATTCAACCTACTGATGCCTCAATTAATGTAATTTTATTGGGATCTATTTTTATTTTTAAATTTACCAGTAGCTGCTGCATTTCCCACCCTAGGCTTATACTCGAATGAATAAGTTTTCCCAGTTTTTTGTGGTAAATTTAGGTGCATCGGCTTATATTCGGGTCGGCTTATATTTGAGTATAAACGGTAATTAAGTGCTTTAGAATGTGCAGTAACAAGCTTAAGCAACTTCCCAGCACAAACTATTTAAAGTGCATAAATATTGCCTAAGCATTTGGATAGCACAATCAATTTGCAATCAACAAGTAATTATTTAAGATCCTACAACTTAAATCTGTCAAAATGGTAGAGTATGTTTGACTCTATCATAAAAAAATCAATAGTGGGACCATATTGGGTCCTCCCACACTACTAATAGTCCAAGATTTAAAACTATCCCTATATAAAATAAATAAGGTCATCTCTATGAAACCATTTTAGAAGCAACATTCTGAGAACATCTTCCTTCTATTTCTCCAGCAATAAATACCAAATACAACAAAAAAAAAAACACCTGCTTTCAGACCCATTTTAGTTATAATGCTAAAATCATCCAACTTCTAAGGATTAGAGGAGGTGGGTTGTTATTGGTATCCCAATCACCAACAACAACAACTCTACTATGCCATGCCCTCATCTCATGCTGTAAAATAGTGTATTGCTATAATATGTTTTGTATAATTACATTTTACCATATATTCTTATGATATGTTTTTGCATATACAGTATGCATAGGGATATTAATGTAATTGATCCTTGGTTTGTATTTGGTGATTGAGTATAGAAGAATGTTTAAAGTGCATAATATCTCTTTTTTTTTTTTACAGGCTAGGTAATGTGTTCATTAAACTAGGAATATGTTTAGTGTATACACTTGTGAATAAATCTGACATGTCAGATAACATTATTTGTTATGTTTTTCATGAGGATTTCATTTTTATATATATTGCAAGTTGCCACTCCACAATAATTGTTATTTATTTATTTTTAACACCAGAACACCAGTAGGTTTCAATGCACTGTGCTATATTGATCTTAACACCGTCATGGTTAAGCCTGTCATTTTGGGACGAAACCATTTTTGGTGTTTTTGCTTTTTGTTTGTTCCACATTAACGTAGCACTTTCCCTATACCAAATACATGCATTTTTAAAGGCTAGATAGGGCTTCTTCTTCTGACATTATATATGTTCACTTAAAGGAACACTATAGTCACCTAAATTACTTTAGCTAAATAAAGCAGTTTTAGTGTATAGATCATTCCCCTGCAATTTCACTGCTCAATTCACTGTCATTTAGGAGTTAAATAACTTTGTTTCTGTTTATGCAGCCCTAGCAACACCTCCCCTGGCTATGATTGATAGAGCCTGCATGAAAAAAAAAAACTGGTTTCACTTTCATACATATGTAATTTACCTTAAATAATTGTATCTCAATCTCTAAATTGAACTGTAATCACATACAGGAGGCTCTTGCAGGGTCTAGCAAGCTATTAACATAGCAGGGGATAAGAAAATCTTAATTAAACAGAACTTGCAATAAAGAAAGCCTAAATAGGGCTCTCTTTACAGGAAGTGTTTATGGAAGGCTGTGCAAGTCACATGCAGGGAGGTGTGACTAGGGTTTATAAACAAAGGGATTTAACTCCTAAATGGCAGCGGATTGAGCAGTGAGGCTGCAGGGGCATATTCTATACACCAAAAAGTTGTTCAGGTGACTATAGTGTCCCTTTAACACAATATTAGTTACTAAATTACTAAAAAAAAATAGATTTTTTTTCAAAGTTGTGTTCAGAATAATGTATGTGCAAAATAACTCAAAATTAATTTACTTATTTGTCTCATTTGTGAACATGTCTCATATGTCGAGGATTTCTATATCTAAATCCATGTGTGGTACAAAGCTCAATGTTAAGGACATAACTGACAGGTCTGTACCCCATATGGAGCCTGTTAGGAAGGGTTCAAGTCTAGCAGAAATTGAGGTTACAGATTCAGTTTTTTTCCTTTATTCAAAAGGGGTTTGTATGAAGGAGAAAATGAGAATATTAATAGAGCAAAATGTATAAATATTATGTATATATTTTATAGTACACTGAAACGTACATTTTCCAAAATTTTGGTTCACAGATCAAGTAAGAAAAAGTAACCAATAGAGGGAAAAAGAGGGAAAAAATATTTATATATGTATATATTATATATTTTTTTAATATATAATATAAATATAGATTTATTTACTGTTCCTCCTCTTTTTCCTCTTTTGGTTACTTCTCACTTCTGAGATCCTAGAGTTTAGGAATTCGAATAATCATCCAGTCATCCAAAATTCACAAATCTCAAAGTCTAAATTTTGCTAGATCACAAAATATTATGAATACATTTTTGCAAAAAGGAAGATGACCCCCCAGTTTGGGGTTATAGAGAATGGATATGAGCTTGGTGAGGTTCTGGTTTTTTTTTTAGCAGATTTACGTATTAATTTAGTGAGGTTGGGAGCAGAAGGTGATAGAAAGGCCAGGTTTTGTGAGCAGATAGACAGGAAGAATGCAAATTGAAAGCACGTTGGTGTTGCATTTGTAGAATAATTATGTATATTTATCTCAAAATGAGGAGGAAAGAGCACTTTGAGAACAAAAACAGCAATTTACAAGAGATTGTCAGGAGAAATGGTGAGATAAAGATTATTAGTTTCACATTTGGGGGTGGGAATACAGGAGAAGGATAAAGAAGAAAGCTGAAAAATGTGAGAATATTGGTAAGAAAACAATGTTTGGTAGCTTGAATGTAAATATTCACACAGAGCTGTTAGTGGCTTCTGTTTTTCTCCCATTTAACACCCTCTCAGCTGCATTAATAAATCTGTAAATACACCTGAGGCCAACTACACCTATGGAATAGAACTGCAAAGCCAGACAAGTCTTGTTCCAAGCAAAACTTGTGCCAAGTGGAGAATAATTATCAATGGTTTCACACCTATTCAATTAACATGAATTAGTTACATAGACAGGTACTCAACAGGCATTATCCTCTCACATGAGCACAAGTGGGTCTAAGGTCATAAACATTCAAATACCAACAATAATATAGTCAATAATACCACTGGTTTATCAAATTATGATTAAATGTGCCCAGCAAAACTAATCATCATTGATGGCAGGAAATTGCTTTCGCTTGATTGTCTTGGCTATGAAAACTAAGAAATGTCCAAGGGGGGAAATTAATACACAAAACAATTATCAGCAAAACATATATACAATCTAATATATCAACAATATGTTGCATACATTTAATTGTGACTATAGTTCCATTGAAATCTGGGAAAATATCAGAGAAATCAAAATGCAGAAAAGTGTATGAAAAAGGACGTTTCCACTTGTATTTCCACAATTTTACAGATATTCTATAGGATTTATTCACTGTAAGGCTGTTTTGGCTTGAATTGCAAAATTACATTTTCATTAGGTGCTGCAAAGAAACAAGTTATGCACCTGAAGTGACAGAAGCTGTTTTTGCAGTAAATTAGTGTGCCACTACATACCATGTATTTTGAATTAAAAACCCAGTTTCACAGTTCACACAGAACCTTGACTAGACCTGATTTGAAGAATCCTTAAAGTCATCTATGTTTGGCCTACCTTATGTAATTTGATTTTCCATTTACTAGTATTCACTGTTTAGTGAATAAAACCTTGTAAAAATCCAAAATTTGCATTTGGGGGAATTTTTGCTGAAATTCCCATGGTTAAGTGAAGGTTTCAAAGCTGATATGTGCATAAAAGCTTTTCTGGGAAGCTCCCACCCTGTTTAATTTATAAATGTGTGTATGTATATAATGTTTTGTGGTCCCAGGACATACTTGAAAATGAGAGAAATCTCAACGTATCCATCCTGGTAAAAAAAAATTGAAAATAAATAGTATGCTTCATTCTCCCCTACTGAGACAACCCTAGATGCTTATAATGCTTCAGGGTAAAAAAAAAAAAGGAATGCTGTTTCTTGTTATTCAGCATTGCAAATAATATTTATAAGAAATTACTCTTTTTTAATTTGCACTCGAGTTAATTTTATAGAAAATGTTTGAGATGTTAAAGAATATATGATAAAGCATAGAGCAGAACACATGCATTGTCTACCATGGATCATTTACAGTTACATCATCGGTTAATTGTTGCACTATAGTTTTATCAAACAATTATTCTGAAATGGCAGACACTGAAACAAGGCAGAAATCAGAAATTGTGCAGTAGCAAATATTTTTTTCCAATTTCTTTTACTGAACAAATAGAGCCCTAGATAAAGAGAACTCAAAGTGAACTGTTATGTATATATTATGGAGGTTTATATTGGGCCAGTGGAGAAAAAAAAAGGCATCCACAATATTTTTAAAGCTATAGTCTGGCTGTCACTACACAAAATAATAAAAGGAATAGGGGTTTGTAGGAAGGAAACAGGTCAAAAACAGTATCTTCCCCAGTAGGAAGCAGGCCAAGCACTTTGACAGCTGAAAAAGTGGGAATAAAAATACCTACTTGGCATTATGAATTTTTCTCTAGTGATGCTGATCCTAAAGATTGAGTAGACATAATATATAATTTTTGACTTTCATACTGGGAGATGCTGAGAATACTTGTAAGTAACAACAAGTGCACTTTCTGAGCCAGTAAAATGGCAATCACACATATGATTAACCATGTTAGAACATTAAAGAGGAGTAAAAATCAGTAGGGATAAATAAGCAAGGAAATTGATTATACATGCTTCTATGAGGAATTTACTATGTTTGTTATAACTGTGTTTTTAAGGAAACCAGAAGAAAATTATGTACTATTTTATTGTTTTGATGCACTTGTGGACAATGAGGCAATAATGCCACAATACCATGGCATTAGGGTATTTGGATCCAGCATTCTATTATACTTAAAGGGAAACCATTAGAACAAAGTAAATGATCATTTAGGTCGAAATAAATTTTTTTTTTCAAATAATAAAAATATACAGTAAGCAACAAAAATTATAAATCCAAACTATGCATGCTTAGTCACTCTCAGCCAGTGCGAGTTTATATAAAAGGTTTTTTATTTTATTTTTTGAACATTACAATAAACACCAGTGTAGAACATCAAAAGAACAGGGACATGCAATGTAGCTATTTACATATGATTATAATATCTATTTAATTGAAATCTTAACTAATAAACGATAGCATGCAAAATAATGCAGAATCCTTTGGCATATGACATCAAGATGGTTAGTGTCACTTTTGAAGAAGTAATTACAGCCCCAAACAGTGAAGTATTTATTAACTTATCAAATTAAAACACCTTTTGACATGTCAGGGTTTGTGGGTAATTATAGTTACTCTTTTGCGATGGTAATTTGTATGATTTATGTATCCTCTAAAGCAATATTGCATGCCAAAAAGCTGCCTAGAATAATTTAATTTAAAAAAGTATGAGCAACGTGTATCTCTGGCTGAAGTAGTACAGCCCTGAGGGCAGCAAATGCTGTGAAATAGAAGCCTTGTTATGTGTTTACTTCATAGCTTGCTATTCCAAGCCTGGCAAAATGGCTCTTGGTTTTCATACAATAAGGTATTTATGTAAATTGTTTACTTACTCTTCTGCATTTCACCTTTTTTTGTGCATCTTTTCTACGAAACATAGCATAACTGCCAGAAAATACAATACAAAATTATATATTTCTCTGACATAATGATAAGTGATGTGCACTTTTCTCATTACCTGACTGCTGTCTTGCAGAGGAGTACTGCAACAATATGTACAGCAGCCTGCATGGCTCTCACTGTACAGTGCTAGTCAATAGCAGCCAGCAATAGAAAAGGAAGAGGGAAAGCTCAGGAAATATTGGATAGTATTTTTGTAGCAGTCACACATTGCACTTTGAAATCCAAATGCATGAATAACTAGGAACAAAATTTACAAAAATTTAAAAAAGAAGGTTATAGTTGTGATATACAATATCACTCTACATGTAGGAAATCCATGGCAGTTTTGATGGATAATATAAAACTATTGGACTTCTTCTTTACAACATATTAAGCCTCAGATTTGATATAAACAAGAACATCCATACTATTTTTTTAAGCAAAATGTTGGATGCTATGTAAATAAAACACTACACTTTAAATCAAAAGGCTTCTATTTGTCAATAAGAAAAATGTGTAAAATAACCCCTTACAATTCAGAATTAAAAAAAAAACAACAACAAACAAACTAAAAGAAAAACTAAAAACAAAAGTGCAGTTTACTGTGGAATTGTGGGCTACCTAATAAAAACAAAGCCTACATAAAAAAACAGTCCTTATTTCAGGCCATAAACATACAACAAAAACACGTACATGGTAATGAATAAGAGACACCAGGGCTATATTTTTAAAAGGATTTTTTTTTTATTTAATAAACAAAAAATAAATAGAAAGAAATGACAAAATAAATACAAAAATACTAACTAAAAAATAATAATAGAACATATTGGTAGAACATAGCTAGAATAATAAAGAAAAAGAAACGTAAAATGTACATAAGAATATCATATTAGGACAATAGTGCTAATATAATACAATAAAAAAGAAAAACCACACAGAGTAAGTAACCCAACCAACTGTAAGCACATTTGCACTGGTGTCAGTTTAAGTACCTAGTTTACAATTATGTGCACACATACATTGCAAATGTAAAATTATGGAGACATTTTTTTTTACTGGCATTTCTGGAAATGTTCTATTATTTTGTATGTGCATTACATTTATTAAACATATATACAACATTTACAGATATAATATATAAATATAATATGTGTAGATATGTAATACATGCTTAGGCATACATATACATACACATGCCCAAATTACATACATGCATCTGATTACATATTCCACATTCAACAAATTAGATGAATTATATAAAAACATTTAAATGGATTATGTAATATACCCATACTAAATAAATTATTATAATAATATTGTACTCTCCACTGAAGTTGTGTGTCCTATGTAGTAACAGAAGAAAACAAATATATAATATAAAGAGCGCAAAAGATAAAAAACATTAGAATTTTTTACTAAAAATAAAAAACTTATAATTTTTAGAGACATAGGATGTGTGGTGATATATTTCCCACTGGTTTTACCTCTAGAGAGGTATTGCTACTAATATGTGTTATATTTCTCCAGACTTTAGTATTTATTTTTAAAAAAGGATTCTAATATTTTACACATCACACCACGATACTCATTCCCAAATACGCATTCACATATACATGAAAAAAACATGTGTTAAATCCACCCATCACTCTCAGGCCTTACTTCACAATCAACTCAGTGAAGACTGCATTTACCATCCTGCAGAAACACCCATCACTCTCAGGCCTTACTTCACAATCAACTCAGTGAAGACTGCATTTACCATCCTGCAGAAACACCCATCACTCTCAGGCCTTACTTCACAATCAACTCAGTGAAGACTGCATTTACCATCCTGCAGAAACACCCATCACTCTCAGGCCTTACTTCACAATCAACTCAGTGAAGACTGCATTTACCATCCTGCAGAAACACCCATCACTCTCAGGCCTTACTTCACAATCAACTCAGTGAAGACTGCATTTACCATCCTGCAGAAACACCCATCACTCTCAGGCCTTACTTCACAATCAACTCAGTGAAGTCTGCATTTACCATCCTGCAGAAACACCCATCACTCTCAGGCCTTACTTCACAATCAACTCAGTGAAGACTGCATTTACCATCCTGCAGAAACACCCATCACTCTCAGGCCTTACTTCACAATCAACTCAGTGAAGACTGCATTTACCATCCTGCAGAAACACCCATCACTCTCAGGCCTTACTTCACAATCAACTCAGTGAAGACTGCATTTACCATCCTGCAGAAACACCCATCACTCTCAGGCCTTACTTCACAATCAACTCAGTGAAGTCTGCATTTACCATCCTGCAGAAACACCCATCACTCTCAGGCCTTACTTCACAATCAACTCAGTGAAGACTGCATTTACCATCCTGCAGAAACACCCATCACTCTCAGGCCTTACTTCACAATCAACTCAGTGAAGACTGCATTTACCATCCTGCAGAAACACCCATCACTCTCAGGCCTTACTTCACAATCAACTCAGTGAAGACTGCATTTACCATCCTGCAGAAACACCCATCACTCTCAGGCCTTACTTCACAATCAACTCAGTGAAGACTGCATTTACCATCCTGCAGAAACACCCATCACTCTCAGGCCTTACTTCACAATCAACTCAGTGAAGTCTGCATTTACCATCCTGCAGAAACACCCATCACTCTCAGGCCTTACTTCACAATCAACTCAGTGAAGACTGCATTTACCATCCTGCAGAAACACCCATCACTCTCAGGCCTTACTTCACAATCAACTCAGTGAAGACTGCATTTACCATCCTGCAGAAACACCCATCACTCTCAGGCCTTACTTCACAATCAACTCAGTGAAGACTGCATTTACCATCCTGCAGAAACACCCATCACTCTCAGGCCTTACTTCACAATCAACTCAGTGAAGACTGCATTTACCATCCCGCAGAAACACCCATCACTCTCAGGCCTTACTTCACAATCAACTCAGTGAAGACTGCATTTACCATCCCGCAGAAACACCCATCACTCTCAGGCCTTACTTCACAATCAACTCAGTGAAGACTGCATTTACCATCCCGCAGAAACACCCATCACTCTCAGGCCTTACTTCACAATCAACTCAGTGAAGACTGCATTTACCATCCTGCAGAAACACCCATCACTCTCAGGCCTTACTTCACAATCAACTCAGTGAAGACTGCATTTACCATCCTGCAGAAACACCCATCACTCTCAGGCCTTACTTCACAATCAACTCAGTGAAGACTGCATTTACCATCCTGCAGAAACACCCATCACTCTCAGGCCTTACTTCACAATCAACTCAGTGAAGACTGCATTTACCATCCTGCAGAAACACCCATCACTCTCAGGCCTTACTTCACAATCAACTCAGTGAAGACTGCATTTACCATCCTGCAGAAACACCCATCACTCTCAGGCCTTACTTCACAATCAACTCAGTGAAGACTGCATTTACCATCCTGCAGAAACACCCATCACTCTCAGGCCTTACTTCACAATCAACTCAGTGAAGACTGCATTTACCATCCTGCAGAAACACCCATCACTCTCAGGCCTTACTTCACAATCAACTCAGTGAAGACTGCATTTACCATCCTGCAGAAACACCCATCACTCTCAGGCCTTACTTCACAATCAACTCAGTGAAGACTGCATTTACCATCCTGCAGAAACACCCATCACTCTCAGGCCTTACTTCACAACCAACTCAGTGAAGACTGCATTTACCATCCTGCAGAAACACCCATCACTCTCAGGCCTTACTTCACAATCAACTCAGTGAAGACTGCATTTACCATCCTGCAGAAACACCCATCACTCTCAGGCCTTACTTCACAATCATCTCAGTGAAGACTGCATTTACCATCCTGCAGAAACACCCATCACTCTCAGGCCTTACTTCACAATCAACTCAGTGAAGACTGCATTTACCATCCTGCAGAAACACCCATCACTCTCAGGCCTTACTTCACAATCAACTCAGTGAAGACTGCATTTACCATCCTGCAGAAACACCCATCACTCTCAGGCCTTACTTCACAATCAACTCAGTGAAGACTGCATTTACCATCCTGCAGAAACACCCATCACTCTCAGGCCTTACTTCACAATCAACTCAGTGAAGACTGCATTTACCATCCTGCAGAAACACCCATCACTCTCAGGCCTTACTTCACAATCAACTCAGTGAAGACTGCATTTACCATCCTGCAGAAACACCCATCACTCTCAGGCCTTACTTCACAATCAACTCAGTGAAGACTGCATTTACCATCCTGCAGAAACACCCATCACTCTCAGGCCTTACTTCACAATCAACTCAGTGAAGACTGCATTTACCATCCTGCAGAAACACCCATCACTCTCAGGCCTTACTTCACAATCAACTCAGTGAAGACTGCATTTACCATCCTGCAGAAACACCCATCACTCTCAGGCCTTACTTCACAATCAACTCAGTGAAGACTGCATTTACCATCCTGCAGAAACACCCATCACTCTCAGGCCTTACTTCACAACCAACTCAGTGAAGACTGCATTTACCATCCTGCAGAAACACCCATCACTCTCAGGCCTTACTTCACAATCAACTCAGTGAAGACTGCATTTACCATCCTGCAGAAACACCCATCACTCTCAGGCCTTACTTCACAATCAACTCAGTGAAGACTGCATTTACCATCCTGCAGAAACACCCATCACTCTCAGGCCTTACTTCACAATCAACTCAGTGAAGACTGCATTTACCATCCTGCAGAAACACCCATCACTCTCAGGCCTTACTTCACAATCAACTCAGTGAAGACTGCATTTACCATCCTGCAGAAACACCCATCACTCTCAGGCCTTACTTCACAATCAACTCAGTGAAGACTGCATTTACCATCCTGCAGAAACACCCATCACTCTCAGGCCTTACTTCACAATCAACTCAGTGAAGACTGCATTTTCCATCCTGCAGAAACACCCATCACTCTCAGGCCTTACTTCACAATCAACTCAGTGAAGACTGCATTTTCCATCCTGCAGAAACACCCATCACTCTCAGGCCTTACTTCACAATCAACTCAGTGAAGACTGCATTTGCCATCCTGCAGAAACACCCATCACTCTCAGGCCTTACTTCACAATCAACTCAGTGAAGACTGCATTTGCCATCCTGCAGAAACACCCATCACTCTCAGGCCTTACTTCACAATCAACTCAGTGAAGACTGCATTTGCCATCCTGCAGAAACACCCATCACTCTCAGGCCTTACTTCACAATCAACTCAGTGAAGACTGCATTTACCATCCTGCAGAAACACCCATCACTCTCAGGCCTTACTTCACAATCAACTCAGTGAAGACTGCATTTACCATCCTGCAGAAACACCCATCACTCTCAGGCCTTACTTCACAATCAACTCAGTGAAGACTGCATTTACCATCCTGCAGAAACACCCATCACTCTCAGGCCTTACTTCACAATCAACTCAGTGAAGACTGCATTTACCATCCTGCAGAAACACCCATCACTCTCAGGCCTTACTTCACAATCAACTCAGTGAAGACTGCATTTACCATCCTGCAGAAACACCCATCACTCTCAGGCCTTACTTCACAATCAACTCAGTGAAGTCTGCATTTACCATCCTGCAGAAACACCCATCACTCTCAGGCCTTACTTCACAATCAACTCAGTGAAGACTGCATTTACCATCCTGCAGAAACACCCATCACTCTCAGGCCTTACTTCACAATCAACTCAGTGAAGACTGCATTTACCATCCTGCAGAAACACCCATCACTCTCAGGCCTTACTTCACAATCAACTCAGTGAAGACTGCATTTACCATCCTGCAGAAACACCCATCACTCTCAGGCCTTACTTCACAATCAACTCAGTGAAGACTGCATTTACCATCCTGCAGAAACACCCATCACTCTCAGGCCTTACTTCACAATCAACTCAGTGAAGACTGCATTTACCATCCTGCAGAAACACCCATCACTCTCAGGCCTTACTTCACAATCAACTCAGTGAAGTCTGCATTTACCATCCTGCAGAAACACCCATCACTCTCAGGCCTTACTTCACAATCAACTCAGTGAAGACTGCATTTACCATCCTGCAGAAACACCCATCACTCTCAGGCCTTACTTCACAATCAACTCAGTGAAGACTGCATTTACCATCCTGCAGAAACACCCATCACTCTCAGGCCTTACTTCACAATCAACTCAGTGAAGACTGCATTTACCATCCTGCAGAAACACCCATCACTCTCAGGCCTTACTTCACAATCAACTCAGTGAAGACTGCATTTACCATCCTGCAGAAACACCCATCACTCTCAGGCCTTACTTCACAATCAACTCAGTGAAGACTGCATTTACCATCCTGCAGAAACACCCATCACTCTCAGGCCTTACTTCACAATCAACTCAGTGAAGTCTGCATTTACCATCCTGCAGAAACACCCATCACTCTCAGGCCTTACTTCACAATCAACTCAGTGAAGACTGCATTTACCATCCTGCAGAAACACCCATCACTCTCAGGCCTTACTTCACAATCAACTCAGTGAAGACTGCATTTACCATCCTGCAGAAACACCCATCACTCTCAGGCCTTACTTCACAATCAACTCAGTGAAGACTGCATTTACCATCCTGCAGAAACACCCATCACTCTCAGGCCTTACTTCACAATCAACTCAGTGAAGACTGCATTTACCATCCTGCAGAAACACCCATCACTCTCAGGCCTTACTTCACAATCAACTCAGTGAAGACTGCATTTACCATCCTGCAGAAACACCCATCACTCTCAGGCCTTACTTCACAATCAACTCAGTGAAGACTGCATTTACCATCCTGCAGAAACACCCATCACTCTCAGGTACTGACTGAAGCTTGGAAGATAAGCCACCCCCCGTATTACTGGATTGCTACAATATTCTCATATGTTACTATAGAGTTGTTACAATTTATACCTGTAGTTTGCCACTGTAATGTTATGTGCATGCAGTGTGTACCACTGTCATTTAATGATTCTGACCAATATTTCATGTAGACAGTTATTAATATTTTGGGTGATAGAATTTGGTTGCTAAACTTTTCAATAGTCTATAACACATGCCTACTCTCCCCCCCCCCCCTTTCCCCCCTCTCCTTTTCCCCTCCCCCCCACTCTCCTTTTCCCCTCCCCCCCACTCTCCTTTTCCCCTCCCCCCACTCTCCTTTTCCCCTCCCCCCCACTCTCCTTTTCCCCTCCCCAGTCGTAAATACCTTCATATGACTGTTCCATCCCTATTCCTCAGGCCTTACTTCACAATCAACTCAGTGAAGACTGCATTTTTTCTCCCCACTTCCCACCCAGGCTCCCCTTAAAGATATAGCATGCTCCCCCAGCTGCTTGAGATTCTCACCCAATTACCTCTTCATTCCCCTAACCTCTTACCAATAGCTTCTCTCTGTTAACTCTTTCAGCCATCACCTCCGAACTTCCCCTGCTACCTCTTGTCTCAAATCCCCATGGTTTCCTTTAGATTGTAAGCTCACGGGCCACCTAGCCAAGCACTTTGTATAAAAGAGCTCCAATGGCTAGATATCAGCTTACGGGCAGGGCTCTCTTACCCCTTGTATTTGTATGTGTATATTGTACGTTTCTCAACTAATTGTACAGCGCTGCGGAATCTGTGTGCGCTTTATAAATAGCAATAATAATAATAATAAGAGGACCCTGCTCAAACGAGCTTACAGTCTATAGGAGGTGGGCTATAAAACACATTAGGACAGGAAATATCAATCAAATAAGGTGGGAGTGAAGCAGAGCTGGAGGAGAGAGTAAAGTGCTGCCCTTTAGGAGAGCGCAAGAGACAGGTATGTAAGGTGGAGATTGGGGCCATTGTTACATTTTTGTCCTTTCTGAATCTTGAAATACAATAAATAAAAAATTATAATGAAACTCACGTTAAACATGTTCACATGTATTCATTTGCTCATGAATTAATTTTATGCAGTTGGGAAACACTCATTAATGAACTTTACTGACAGCCAAGTCAATTAAGCATTTTCATAACTTTTTGGCTCACCAGCCATGTCCTCAGAAAAAGCAAAGTGAAAAATTGTGAACAGTTGCATTACTGTTGTATAACACTATGGTAAATAAGAACACTAGACTTTTTTATTTTTTTATTTTAGGGATAGGAATTGTGATGTATTACGTGCATTGATTCAAGATGTTATAGATTTGAGTCCTCCTTAATAAGAACACATCACTTATTTCATCAGCAATTTTTACAGTATGCCAAATACATATACTCCGTATGTGTGACACAAGTCTGTACATTAGTAGTTGCCCACTAGGTATGAAATGAGTGTTTTTGTTAGTGTGAGCTCAATAGATGAGACTAGTATCTATATTAGATTATGTAGATAAGTGTGTATGTAGGTATAAGGCACGTGCATATGTGCTGAATAAAATATAAAATAAATTTTTAAACTAACATTAAAACTGTTTAGCGAACAAAATTCCTCAGTGTTCAATTCGCCATGACTTTAATAAACATTCATACATATACAGCTCATTGTGGAATAACTTAGAGGGATAGCCAAGGGACAATTCGCTAGGGTGAGAAGGAACTGTTCGCAACTTCAAGATTTTGTAATACAATCTAACCATATTAAGAACAAATTGGTAGAGAGAGGTTATAAGAAGAACACCATTGACAAAGAAATCCGGCTAGCTTTGCAAACCGATAGAGGAAATTATCTAATGGACAGACCTCGTGCCAAATCCTATCAGGATAATGTAGCTGCCTTTAGAACACAGTACTGCACAGACCATGCTGGGATTAGGAGGAGTTTGCAGAAACACTGGCCGATTCTCCAACAGGATCCTATACTCAATACTTTCTTACCGGAACAGCCCAAACTTATTTTTAAGAAAAATCTGAATTTTAAGAACACTCTGGCACCCAGCTATGCAATAAAAAATCATGAAGATAGTCAGAAACCAGTTGCAAATGGTTTCTCTAGAGGGTGTGGAGTTTGTAAAGCCTGCCGGACTGTTAATCTGAAAAAGATAGAGTTTTTTTCTAGTTTCATTACTGGGGAAGTATTCCAGATAAAAACAGAAATTGGTTGCCGCACGGACTATGTAGTTTATGTACTGCAATGTCCGTGCGGCAGGCAATATGTGGGAAGAACCAAGAGGCCCCTAAAAGTGCGACTTTTGGAGCATATAAATAATATAAAAAAGAACTTGGCCACACATTCCATCCCAGTACACTGTAATCACTGTTCCCAATTTTCTTTCACGGGTTTGAAATGTATAGGCATTGAAAAGGTATGTGTTGATTGGAGAGGGGGGGGATAGAGTAAAAAAGTTATCCCAGAGAGAGACCTACTGGATCCACAGGCTACAAACTCTGGAGCCTGGTGGTTTAAATGTGGATGTGGATCTAGTATGTTTTTTATAAATACATATCATTATTAGTTATAGTCACTATAGAATATATGAAATAGGGATGGGATTAATATTAAGCACTGATTGCTATAGGATAAATTTGGTTTATCAATAATAACACAAAACAATTAAAAAATATCCTTTTTGATTAGAAGAAGGAGAAAACAAAATGATATATCACAAATTAGAGGTATTATTAGATATGTAAATTATTGGAAGTAATGGTAAATTTATAAATAAATATCGTAAAATTATAAGATAAGGAATTAGTTTATATTAGATACACTTCACTAATTATTGGTATAAATATAATGGGAAAATTCATTGTAACACTGAACACTGTATAGATGATTTAAGGTCAATAAATGTATATATTATATGGTGATATAACATTTGGGTCAAATTACAGACCTTTAATGTGTATTTGTTGTGGCTAGATTTCCCCCAATATAGGTGGAACGCAAAAAAACGAAGGTGGAACGCAAGCTATTTCCGGTTATACAGAACTTCCGGGTTTGTGAACTCAGTTGGAACGCATAGCAATTCCGGTTTCCGGAATGTACGAAAACGCCGAAATCAATTGCAAAACAACAATGAAGATCAGCTGTGAATATTGGAGAATGCAATTTCCAACAGATGATACTCATTGACACAGGACCAATGAGGAAGGACAGAGAGGCACATGTGATTAATTAACTTTAGGGATTAGCCCTATTTAAAGGACTTGTGGGTGGAGGGTGGTTAGGCTGCTTTTTTGTACTGTATTAATTGTAATTTTTAAAATTGTTGGTCCCTGAGGAAGTCCCATACTTTATAGAAGGGACGAAACGCGTAGGACCTCTATTGTATTCATTTTATATATTTTATTGAAAATTAAAGCCGCTTTTTCATACCTTCACCCGGAGTCCTGCTTTTTGGTGGAAATATACAGGGAAGTGTCCAGGGGAACTCCCCCAGCCCCCCATACCATCAGGGGAGGCACCATATATGCCTGAACTGTCCAAGATCCTGTGAGTGCATTTCATATTGCGCAATGTCATTTTTGTAAAACTTTATTACACTATATTCGTTTTGTATTTATCTCTATTTAGGCTACCAGCCGGTTCCCTCGTTGTGTTTTGTATATATTGGTATTGAAGTTGATTGCTAGCTGGGAGCGATCTGAGGGAGGCTGTATTTCACCTACCACTGATAAGTATCATTGTATATAAGTGTGTGTATAAGGTGCATTTTTTTGTTGTATTCATTGTGGAATAACTGCTGTTTTATTTTATTTATTTTGTGTGAAAAGGATGGGAAGCACATAGGATTATTATTATCCTAACAGGAATAAAACAAGACTTTTATATGGGTTTTGTATTACCACATATGAATATGATTGAATAGTCAGCAAGAAAACATGACTTTACAATAGCAAGTTGGTGATCATGAGCCAGCTGTTACCCTTTGCGTGGCTAGCTTTAAGTGGCCTGCAGCCTTAGCCAAAAGGACTCTACACATTCTTATGTATGCATGTCATTTTGATTGATATAGGCAGAGAGAATGTGTCAGATTTCTGCTGGAATTGGGGGGTAACCCCTAGTAAGGAACATAATAGCGAAAAAGAAGGGAGGATCAGAGGTAGAAACTGTTTCATACCTCACGAACCTAACCTATAAACATAAGAGCAACAGACATTAAAGAAACTAAAAAGTAATATTTGCTGCAAAACGGGTGGGGTGGGGGGGTTGAAGGAAGGAGTACTGACTGCAACAAAAGCAGACAGATAATAAATACCAGGGGAGGTAGGAGTATAAGCAGGGAACAGACTGCAAATGCAGGAGAATTCTATGCTCCAGCATGCACCCCTTCAAGGGCACCCCTTAAAAAGGCTGAATCTCCATACCTCCCGGAGTCCCAAAAACCATATAACGTAAAGAAAGACTGAGTCCTAAACTCCTAAAAAAATGTAAACAGGAAATTATAGTGAAGATCTTAAGTTAAAATCACAGCGTGGTGGCTTGTCTAAATAATATAAAGTAGCTGCAGCACCATCCCTACTCACTCAGCAAACCACTGCTCTAAGGAGCCCGACGCATTCGACAGATAATAGCTCTTCCAGGAGAAACGAATCTAAGAGTAGCAGAAGTTTAAATATCCCGCTCTTTGTTCTGGTTGGATGCTGATTCAACCAATCAGGCTGGGGGGCTGGGGTGACGTGAAGGAAAATGATTAGCCTATTGTAAACTGGTATCCTTATGAAAATTAGCCCATACCAAAAAATAAAAAATAATTAAAAAAGAGATAATCACTGAGTAATATGTATGATTACTGTACTCATTATTGGAAGAAAAAAAGCAAATCTATATGAAAACAAAGTATATCAAGCATTCCGAAAACGATAATAGTACAATAAATCGGCAAATAAGTTGAATAATAAAAGTTAACAGTTAACCAGAAGGGGAACATAACGTTTATAAGTGAACAACATAAATGTTTGAACATAAAGTTCAAAATATAATAATTTTTTACTATGGGCTAACTTTCATAAGGTCACCAGTTTACAATAGGTAAATAATTTTTCTTCACATCATCCCAGCCCTACAGCCTGATTGTTTGAATCAGCATCCAACCAGAACTAAGGGTGGGATATGTAAACTTCCAGTATTCTTAGATTTGTTTCCCCTGGAAGAGCCATCATCTAGCAAAACGTGCGTCGGGACAGTTAGAGCAGTGGTTGACTGAGTGACTAGGGATGATGCTGCAGCTACTTTCTAATATTTAGACAAGCCACCACGCTGTGATTTTAACTTAAGATCTTCACTATAATTTCCATTTTTACATTTTTTTTCTTATATTTATTTCTCTTTTATTTGCTGAGGGCGAGCGGGTTAGGAGTCAGGCTTTCCTTACGTTATATGGTTTTGGGACTCGGAGAGGTATGTAGATTTAGACTTTTTTAGGGGGTGCCCTCGAAGGTACGTCAGGGCATAGAATTCTCCTGCTTTTGCAGTCTGCTCCCTGCTTATACTCCCACCTCCCCTTGTATTTATTCTCTGTCTGTGATTGTTGCAGTAAGTACTCCTTCCTCTTCTCCCCTGTTTTGCAGCAACTATTACTTTTTGTTATTAAAGGTATTTATAAGTCAGGTTTGTGAGGTCTTAAACAGGTTCTACCTCTGATCTCCTTTCTTTTTTTATTATGTATTCATGTAGGCAGATTCATTTAGCCTGTTACAAATTTGAGTATATTCAGTCCATGCCACAGGGCAACAAGGCAGGGATAGGCAACCGTAGGCACTCCACATGTTATGGACTACATCTCCCTTGATGCTCTGCCAGCATTACAGCAAAAAAAGCATAACTGGAGAAGTAGTTCACAACACCTGAAGTTCTGAAGGTTCCCTATCACTGCTCTAAGGAACAGCACATTAGTAATGGTGAATATTAAAACAATTATCTTATTAAAATAGATAATTAGATAATAATAACAACACATTTGTTAATATTGGAAAATAAAGAGATTGTCTTATTGAACCAGAAAGAGAAGGTGTAGACAGGTAACTCTCATTTGTACAGTTCTTGATTGTGACTAATTACTGAGGCACTTTACCTGCAGATATGCATAATTACTAAATTATCTACTTGTATATGCTGCATATAGTATTTCTGGATTCCTTTAGAATCTCATCTTTATATAACCAGAACCTTGCTAAGAGTTTTGAGGACTTACCAAGTCTTATAGATTTCACCTTTTGGTGATCTTTACATCGTGGACACCCATTACTGTTATGGTAAATTTCACGTATGAACACATGTAATCTTCCATTGACCTCTAATCCTTGATATCCAGAGCAATCAGCACACTCATGCTTTCCATCTTGAAGTATAAGCTCCCTTATATTTGCCAAGGTTTTTCTTTGCTCTTTCCCAAGATTGGATTGGATAAAGGCATGAAGCCATATAATCTGTCCCAAGAGCCTTGCTGAATATTTTGAGGATTTGCAAAGTCTTTTGGATTTCACCTTTCGGTGATAAAAATATATAAGCTACTTTTTCTCCATATGAAGCTAAGTGACATTTTGTAACATGCCACAAAGGACACTATCAGCACCAAAACAACCTTAGCTTAATGCAGTGATTTTGGTGTATAGATCATATCCCTGCAGTCTCACTACTCGGTTCACTCCCATTCAGGAGTTTATGCAGCCCTAGCCACACCTCTCCTGCCTGTTACAGCCTTCCTAAACACTTCCTATAAAGAGTGATCTAATGTTTAAATGTCCTTTATTGTACATTCTGTGTAATTTAGATTTTTTGTATACTTCTGCACTCTGCAGGAGCCTCCTGTGTGTGATCAAAGTTCAATTTACAGATCATGAGATACAAATGTCTAAAACAAGTTAACATCTGATTGAAAATTAAAAAATGTTTTTTTTAATGCAGGCTGTGTCAGTCACAGCAAGGGGAAGTGTGGCTAGGGTTTCATAAACAGAAGCAAAAGTGATTTAACTCTTATATGACAGAGAATTGAGCAGTGAGACTGTGGGGCATCATTCTATACATTAAAACTGCATCATTAAGCGAAATCTGTTTTGATGACTTTAATGTTCCTTTAAACTTTCCACTTATGCAATACTTCCAGATATCCACACCCCTTCACAGACAGCTGCACCCTTAACAGGTTATTATTTCCTTACTTCCCTTAATTATACTGCAGACCAAACCCTCCAGGAAAGTATCCAAGACTGTTTAAATCTATTACAAATTGTTAATTTTACCCAATTACATTTTATCTTTAAATAGGACACATTTTATATTTTAATTGAGTGCTCCCTATTGCATTCTTTAACCTTAGACTCTGCACTAAAACACATTATATATACATATATACATAACTAGCATAGTTAACTTTGTTAAAAATTATGGGCTAATGTTCTGTACAATTGCTATTTTGTCACAAACAGTATTTAACATGGTTTTTACAGGTTTATTCAAGTAATAATGTTTAAAACAGCAGGATAGGCAGCAATACCATAATTACTATTGCAGCCCAGCATCTTTCAATGTTCTTTATAACAGAAGTGACACATTTTGATTAAAGGACCAAACCACACTTGCTGAAGTGCTTAATGGGTGAGGAGCACCCTGGTTTAACCCCAGTTTATAAAAGTGGAGATTTCTATAAGAAATCAGCACTTTTATAAATTAACTAGGAATCTCCCCCCTGACTGTCAATCAAATAGCCAGGGAGAATTCCTTCCTACTTCCGCTAGCTCCCTTACTTGAGCACGCCGGCCCCTCCCACCCTGCTCAGCACATACACGTGGGCACCAAGTCAGAGGCTTTTCAATGAGAAGCCTCTGATTAGTTATTTCCCTGTGAAGAGACTGAAAGGGGAGGGTTTCAGTCATAGGAACTATTTTAGACTATACTCCCAATGACTACATGCATGAAAATTCATGCATGTGTTCTTTGAAGGTATTTCTACTAAATAGCGATTTATTTATGTGTTTAACTATGTGGCAGTGGAGCACGCCTTTAAATGTAAAATAATCCAAGTCTCAAATAATTGTAAATACCACTGGCATAAATGCAGGATAGTAAAATAGCAGAGTAAACTGACCTAATAATAACAACAATAACAATAATAAGAAATAATAAAAGGTATATTATTTGCCTGGTATGCTTATTGCTAACTGATGGAGTCCAGTAAGCCAGATCATCCATATAGGAAGAGCAAACCAGTCAGCATTTGCCACTGTCAAGATTCTTATGATAATACAATTACATGATATTTCCTTTAAATTATGATACTTATGAGAACCAACTCTATTTTGTTAAGACTTTAGTCATGTTGCATTGTTCTCATGTTTATTTTGGCAGCAGTTCATTAAATATGCAAATTATATGTGAATAAATTTTTATATGTGTAAATAGTTTTACCATCTATGTGGTCAGCAGACACTTGTTAAAGAGTTACTTCAAGCACCATGACTAAATCAACAATTTGAAGTGATCATAGTGCATGGAGTATGTATGTGCAGTGTTTCACTATGAAATGCTCTACATACTGTGTTTAACTCATTTGCTGCTGGAGGTGTAACTCCAGAGTTCCGGGTTGGCTAATGTCAATTATGTGCATATCTTGATGTACAGATTTGCATTCAGCTGATACTCTCAGTCATAGAATGAGTGGCGGGATCATCATCAGGCTTCTGCAACTCTTGAGAAGCCAGATGTTGTAAACCTGCTTGAGAAAAGATCAGGCACTTAGCCCCATGTAAGAATGAAAACCATTGTGTGACGAAATGCCTTTTGTCACTGAGTTTATTGGTGACAAGCTGCCCTGTACCCACGGCTGTTGGAGGAGCCTGATTGCCAGCCTCTTACCTGTTGACTATGGTCCCTGGGAGATTTGGCCCTTCAGGTGCAACATTTGGGCATATTGTATTTTATTGTGCGACTGCTGGCCCTTTAAGAACTGTCTGGGGACATATTGAGACTTTGGGTAACAATACCCTTTAAGACTATGGCCCCTGAAAAGTATTAACTTTTATTGGGTGTGTATGGCTCTTTAAGAACCGTCTGGGGACATCTTGTAACTTTGGTGAACAATGTCCCTTTAAGACTATGTCCCCAGACCTGTAAAATAACTTGTTCCTGGCTTTCTCCCACTTGGTTCAGTAAATAGGGCTTACTGAACCAAGTACCACACAGGCGGACCACCCAGAAGTTAAAGTATGCAGGCAATTTACCTCCCAGGCTGTGAGGTTACTGCAGATTAATTGCCGACCGCTGGGTGGCCGCAGTTCGTGCAAATGAACACGTGGTGGCGGCCATCTTTGTTCAGTCGAACGTGGTCAGCGGTGTATGCTAAAGATTCTGTGGAACTGAAATCGGCTACACATTTTACCGAACACCGCTGACCCTTACCTTCTCCTACACTTCGTTTTTCAGCTCCAGAGACTAAGTCCCGTTCGAAATGGGACTTAGTCGTTTTTCTGCATGAAATTGACCGACCGCACAGCCCAAATCTATGGAACTGTTTTGGGCAGGAAAATGTGCTTGCGGTCGGTCATAAAGGGACCTCCAGCTAACTTTTGATCCACTGGAGGGATTTGGCTTTTGGAAGTGTTTATGTTTGAAGTGTGCTGAGTTCAAATATGTAATTTTTATGAAGATTGGATGTATGGATTTAAAGTTATAGCACATGTATAAAAACTGTATTTTCCCTGGCTGTAATAATTATGTTAACTGGTTATCTGAGGGGAGGGAACCTGTGGGTTGCAACCGTTATGCTATTGGCTATTTTACCCCTCCCCTGTGGGCGGTCTTATATGTGTAAGATGGAAATAAAAGCAGACTGGGTGTGCTAGCACCTCAGATCATCTTGTACCTTCATGAAGTTTCGGCTCATGTTTGGGGGATTGGAGAACTACACTCTGGGGATTGCTATAATCACTATACTCCCCAGGGTATAATCGCTGAGCTCTGCTAAGAGCTTGTTCCTGTTCCTGCTCTCTTGAATTTGGAGAGGTCCAGCTACTGGAAGCTGGACCCTGGTCTTGCGTCCAGAGTGGGTGGAGTCGGCGAGACCCCAACCAAGCTGCAGCGGTTCGTGGGGTCTGCAGTGGTTATGGTGTCAGGCAGAGTGCTTGGAGACCTCGGAAAGCACTAGGAGCATCCGTCAGCGGAGGGTACCCGGTCGGGATGCCAGCGGTTCCGTTACACATTGTAAAACAGTTTGCCTCAATCAGAGCCAGCCAGCACGGGTGACAACCATGACAGTTGTCAAGTGCCCAGTCCGTGAGCTGCGTGTGTGTGTGTGTCTGTATGTATGTTAGTATTTATGTGTGTGTCTATATGTATGTATGTGTCTTTATGTCTGTCTGTCTGTGTATGTCTGTCTGTCTGTATGTGTGTATGTATGTATGTGTCTGTATGTATGTGTGTGTGTGTTTGTATGTATGCGTGTCTGTATGCATGTCTGTATGTCAGTATGTATGTGTGTGTCTGTATGTCTATATGTATGTATGTCTGTATGTCGGTATGTGGGTATGTCTGTCTGTATGTATGTATGTATATACATACACTGCATCTACTACACAAGCACTAACACACCGTGTCCACTTTACACACACTGCATCCAATATACAATCTTCAGAAAGACCTGTGTTGGGGTTGAAATGTCATTCGGGACTTTGTGTATTTTTGCTTGAATGCAATAAAAATAACAGAGTTCTTTTCACGAAAATCCCCTGGAATGCACTCTCATTACTTGGATTATTTCTATATCTAAAAGACCATAGACCTGAATTTGTGGGAGGAGTTTTCACTATATAAACTCTACGCCCCTGCTTACCTATGCCGTTTCCTGTTTGAGCGACTTGTTGCCACAGTAACCAGCACTTCTGGTTTCGGTCAGCAGGACGAACGGTTTCTGCCTCTCGGACTGCAGCTCCCCCGACTCAGCCCGCAATGGCTACCTGTCCAACAGCTCCATCATCCTGGCCTGCAGTTTCCCCGACCCGGACTCACCATCTCCGATCCGGCCCTAGTATCTCCATACCTAAAACGCTGGCTTCTGGCCACGGGATGCGGTACGCATACATGAGTACACGTGGGAACCCGTTTGCGGCGTTCTCACGTTCTGGCCTACCAACGCAGAACAGGCTCCCATTTTGCATCACTCACATGATTGCCATTCGGCGGTTGACTGTTGTACAAACTCGGTTCTTTCTTCTGTTCGTACGTTTTGATTCATGCATTCGGATATATTAAAATTGTAATTTGAATTCTCTGTACTCTGTTAAATTTTGCTCATGATTTCATGTAATAAAACATCTTACCATTCATGCAATACATGCCTGGGCAGGTTAGTTCCTGCACATATAAGTCGATATACGACTTTGTCGCATAAAATTACGCTTAGTAATTTCCCGCTTAATACAGTACGTCGCCTTACACTACTATGCACTGTTCGGTACAAATACAGTATTTCTACATATTAGATAGTTAAAAGGCCTGAAACTGCCTTTTACGTGTCCCACGTTGTGCTCACCTAGGGACTTGTCTTTGCATCGGGCCCACATGTTTGGTCCTCGAAACGTTACGGCATACAGTGACATCTACTGTACTATCCAGCTTGTTCACATCTCTCCTCTAAACTTATTAGGAATAACAAGTTACCTTCCAGTAACTATCAGGTAATTTTAAGCATTTCTCCTTAATCCCCTCTCCCCATTCGTGTCTACCTCTTTACCCACACATTTCTGTTATTATTTATAAGTGCACTTAACTGACACCGCACGAATTTAAGTAAGCGCTCATCAGCTTTCCTAAGGTACGTTCTCCCCTTAGACACTAGTATTATACCAGTACGTCACATGTCTCAGGCTTAATTGTTAATCTTTATTTTCAGATAGGTGTCTTTGACGTTACTCTTTCTACAGCTCTCTCCTTCTTCTGTTCCTTGTTTCACTCTATTTAGATACGTACGGTTACATAGTTACATAGTTACATAGTTGACAAGAGACTTGTGTCCATCAAGTTCAGCCTTCCTCACATATGTTTTTGCTGTTGATCCAAATCATGTTTATTCCTAAAAGACAAGCCCTGCTTGGGATAGAGAACTGGCTGCAAGGGTTAGGAGCTGGCCTTAGTGTTTACTTACACTCATGACCACACTCGGCCTACCCACCCACCTCCGCGGAGGTGGTGCCCACACGACCCTTCGTTAGTTGAAATAAAAAAATAAAAACAAAAAATATATATTTTTGTTTCCCTTTCTGCAGAGATTTTGCAGGGTGCCACATGCCACGTCCACATGTATTTTTCTCTTTACTGTCACCGAGAGGCCAAACCCTGCCACACCGACTTGTGGCTATGATCCCCCATGGGCCAAACCATAGATAGAGCCTCTCATCACCACTTGGCAACTAGCAGGGATTCACCTGTCAAGGAGTAGTTGAACTTCTTCGCCTCCGGCACTAGCTAGCCAGTCAGTTCTATATACGGAATTCAATCAAGGTTCCATCAGTTAGCCTTTTTACTAATTTCTTTATAGGATGTTGCAAGATTCTATCCAAGGTGATGACTTGTCTCTCCAGGGCACTCTTGCTGGGCCCAGCACTCCTGTTAGACCAGGCTCACCCACTGACTCTATCGTTCCTGCTATCCCCGGGTCACTGAGGTCCTGGACCATACCCAAACTAAACGCGGAACTTCGGCAAAGAAACATCCCTTACCTGGCCACTTCTAGGAAAGCAGAACTTTATAAGTTGTTAGCAGCTCAGTCCAGCAAACCCAGGCCTGGTACAAGTTCACAAGAGTTCCAGGGCGGAAGTTGTGGACCATTAAAAGACACCTTGTCATCTTCCTTAATGAGAGGATGATCAAGATAGATCAAGATAGATCATCTCTAGCACTAGCAGCGCACCTGACATTTTAGCCTCCATGTCTGCACCTGCCAACTCCCAGGGTAGTGCCATTGCTTTTGCACCCGCACCCACCACTTCACGTGTTATTGCCCCAGCTCACTCCGTCCCCTCCCCCATTAAGAAAGACATCCTTGATGGCAAGGACATCAGCCTAGTCTCCCTACCATTGCTTCGCATGACATACTAGAGAATAGAGCCGTTAATGGGGACATTTCTGTAATCCTCAAAATCAGGGATCCACGACTCAATAAAAAATTATCCATCCCCGAATTTGTTCTCGGTTTTGTGTTATACAGAGATGTCATCTGCTCTTTATACCCCCAGAGGTATGAGGAATTTGACATCTATTTACATAAGGTGGTGGACCTGGGGCACAAGCATGGGGGCTTTACATTCTACGATTATCACAAGTCAATGTCAACTAAAGCAGCAGCAGCTCTGGCCCAGTTCAAGCATATAGATTGGAGTCAGTTGGACACAGAGCTGTTCTGCAGGCATTTCAACGGCTTTAGGCCCCCATCTTGCACAGTATGTTCCTCCACCTCTCACTCCTCCAACTTGTGTCCCTGCGAAGCAGACCCGTCTATGTCAAACCCCTTCCTACCCTTCCCCCACCCCCTCCATCAGAGAGATAAGCTAGGCAGACCATTATGCCACAATGGATCATGCCATACAAGCCACTCTACTGGCCAGTGAACAAGCATGGCTCATTAAGACGGATATTAAAAACACAAATTACTACTTATTCATCTGTCACTCTGGCATATCCATGGCTTCAAATGGAGGGATAATTATTACTTTGTCACCAAACTCACCTTTGGCTCCAGGAGCAGCCCGAAACTGTTCGACATCTTTGCAGTGACTCTATGCCAGGTGCTCCTGACCACGCTTAAATGCCCCACGGTCATACACTATTTGGATGATTTCTTACTAGTCAAGGCAGGCTCACTCACACCATGTAGCATCCTTAGCACCACAGCACTGTTTTCAACACTAGATGTTCCATTGTCCCCGGACAAAACAATAGGCCCCACAACACAGTTGGTATTCCTGGGTATCTCACTAGACTCGATGTCCATGCAGGCACACCTCCCCGATGTGAAATTGATTCACATTAGACAAGAACTGGACCAGTACCTACAAAAAGGTTCTGGCACAAGGAGGGATCTCCAGTCTTTAGTGGGATACCTCAATTTTGCGATGTGTATCATTCCACAGGGGAGATCTTGCCTGCCTGACGATGGCACCATAGTCCTCAATTCCCCAGTTGTAGCCGATTTATGTATGTGTAAGCACTTCCTGGTAGAGTGGAATGGCATCTCCTTGTTCATTCCCCCACTGACCGACCACTCCCCCGTGATTTGGAGTGATGCAGCAGCTCAAACGGGGTTCGCTGCAGTTTTTGGTAACCACTGGTTTAGGGATGTTTGGTCTCAAGAAACACTTAACTTACCGGCCTTCAGGGAAACTTCAGCCCTTTTTGAGATCTACCCCATTGTAGCAGCTGTTCATACTTGGGTCACCTGTGGGTCGGTAAGGCAGTTAAGTGTTTCTCAGATAATTTGGCGGCTTGCGAGATCATCAGTAAAGGGCGCTCTTCCTCCTTGACCCTAATGCGTTTGGTACGAAAGTTGAAGTGGTTGGCCGCCAAACTACAAATCTTCCAGGTCAGCTTCCTCTGCAACTCTCGCGGCCGCGCGGAGCATTGCCACGGTAACCCGTGGCAATGCTCTGACCCCGCGGCTCTCGCGAGAGTTGCAGAGGAAGCTGACCTGGGAGCTGCACGGACGGAGGAGAGAGAAGGGAGCTGACAGGAGCTGCTGTGAAGGTAAGTTGCAGCTTCCTGACAGCCCCCGGTCCTTGTCTGTATTATGGCAATGAAAATTGCCATAATACAGACAACTGACTCGAGTATAAGACGAGTGAGTGTTTTTCAGCACAAAAAATGTGCTGAAAAACTCGTCTTATACTCGAGTATATACGGTATATATATATATATATATATATATATATACACACACACACTGCATCCACTACACACACACAGCACTGCATCCACTACACATGCACTAACACACACCGTGTCCACTTTACACACACTGCATCCAATACACAAACACACCCTATATCCACTTTATACACACTGCATCCTTGTGGGTGGGCTTGGAGGCAGGCCCCCGAGGACCAAGCCCTTGAGCTGTGTTAGGAGCCCCAACATTCCTGATGGTGGCTCTGGCCTCAATACCAGGGAACTATATAATTTTAAAGTGTGAGTGTTCTCTTGACATTTTATATTTATCACATATTTTGTATTAGCCATTTTGCACTATTATTTGTTTCTTCTTTTTCATTGCTGTTAAGACACACTCCCTCACCTCTGCCTTGAACGCTGCAGTCCCGCTCTAAACATGCACCTCGAGGAGGACACACCCCCAACTATGGCATACTAAATCAACATGCTGCCTACAAAGATGCTCCCGTTGTGCTGAACTCTGCAGGAGGAAGTCTTGCACCCAGGCAGACTATCTCCATTATAGATTCATATTGTGCTCATACAGCGCAGCCTTTGCCCTCGCCAAACAGTCATACTTTTCTCTCTCTTCCGGCATATTCCCTGCTGACCTTAAACATGCCACTGTAATGCCTATCCTGAAAAAAACAACAGCTCTTGACTCGTCCTCCCCCTCTAACTATCGTCCAATATGCCTACTTCCTTTTTCCTCAAAACTCTGGAAAGACTTTACCGGTAGGTTTCACTTCCTCAATTCCAACTCTCTCCTTGGCCCTCTTCAATCTGGCTTCCCCCCTCTCCACTATACTGAGACTGCTCTTATCAAAGTTACTAACGACCTAATCTCAGCTAAATCCAAAGGCCACTACTCCATACTAATTCTTCTTGACCTCTCTGCTGCCTTTGACACCGTTGATCATGCTCTCCTTCTTCAAACTTTTCAATCACTTGGTCTCTGGGACTCTGTCCTCTCGTGGTTTTTCTCTTACCTCTCCAAATGCTCTTTCAGTGTCTACTTTTCTAATGATACCTCCAACCAACAACCTGTCTCGGTTGGAGTCTCCCAAGGCTCTGTCCTTGGTCGCCTTCTATTTTCTCTTTATACTGCCTCTCTTTCAAACTTATTACCTCATTTGGAATCCACTACCACCTGTATGCTGATCACACCCAGATATACCTCTCCTCCCCGGACCTCTCCCCTGCCGTCCTGCCGTCCTGCAACATGTCACTGCTTGCCTTTCTTCCATCTCTGACTGGATGTCCTCCCGCTTTCTGAAACTAAATCTCTCTAAAACTGAGCTCCTTGTCTTTCCTCCTCCTAATACTGATCCTCCTCTTTCGCTCTCCCTTCAAGTTAGTGGTATCCACATAAGTCCATCCTTGCAAGCGTGCTGTCTTGGTGTCATACTTGATTCTGGCCTCACCTTTGAGCCTCACATCCAGTATGTTGCCAAATCCTGTAAATTCCATCTTAAAAACATAGCCCGCATCTGCCCCTTTCTTACACAAGATGCTACCAAGGAGCTTGTCCATGCTCTAGTATTTTCCCTCATGGATTATTGTAACTCTCTCCTAATTTGTCTTCCCAAAAGCTGTATTGCCCTGCCACAGTCTGTAAAGAATGCAGCTGCCAGAATGATTTTCCTCTCTAGTCAGTCCCCTCTGTCAGTCCTTACATTGGCTTCCTGTATCCTATAGGAGTCAATTTAAAGTGCTAATCCATACATATAAAGCACTAAACAATTCTAGCCCCTCTTATATCTCTTTCACAGATCCATAGGTATGCCTCTTCTCTGTCTCTCCGCTCTGCCCGTGATCTTCTCGTGTCCGCTGCTTGCACCCGTACGGCCAATTAATGCGTGCAGGACTTCTCGCAGGTGGCTTCCTTCCTATGGAATAGCCTGCCTACCGCCATCAGACTCTCCCCTAGTCTTCAATCATTTGAGAAGTGCCTTAAAACCCATCTCTTTAGGAAAGCTTATGGCCTCCTAGATTTACCTCTACCTCACATACCTGTCTCTTGCTCTATAGAGGGCAGCACTTAACTCTCTCCTCCAACTCTTCTTCACTCCCATCTTATTTCATTGCTATTTCCTGTCCTAATGTGTTTTATATCCCACCTTCTATAGATTGGAACCTCGTTTGAGCAGGGTCCTCTTCAACCTATTGTTCCTGTAAGTTTTCTTGTAATTGTCCTAATTATTGTTAAATCTCCCCTCTCATAATATTGTAAAGCGCTACGGAATCTGTTGGTGCTATATAAATGGCCATAATAATAACAATAACAATAATATAATTTAAAGTGGAGTGTTCTCTTGGCATTTTATATTTATCACATATTTTCTCTTAGCCATTTTGCACTATTATTTGTTTCTTCTTTCTCATTGCTGTTAAGATACACTCTCCAAATGATTCTGCATAATTTTATGTATATATTTCTATATTTATACATTAATATATTTCCCTTTAGAAAACTAGTTTGAGATGTGAGTGGGGACCTACTAAAGGACAGCTGCTGTCCACGCTCCCTTTTCAAGCAATTTCTTTGGTGTGGTTTGTTTGCAACTTTTTAGGGTCTCCCTAAAGTAAAAAGGATAAAGGTTGTTCACTGTGTCTACAGAGGTGTCAGCCACACCACACTGGCCTACCAAGGCCCATAATTATCTCCTGGGCTTTTGTCTTGGGAAGAGGAAACTTGGCAGCATTTCAGATCTGAATGGTCTTTTTGGGTGGGCAAAGTCTAAAATGTAAAATTAATAAATGGTGTGCAAGGTATTTCTTGTGATTTATTTGTGGTATTTTGTTAGCAGCAGTCAATCCAGTCTCAACTGTGTGTCAGCAACTGTGCACATTCTGTATTTTTTATATGACCTACTTAAGCCCATTCTACAATCTTATCAATGTCCTCTCATGCTTCTTGCACCCAATAAGAGCATTCTTATTTATTTAGTTAATACATCTGTTCTCTGTATTTTACTTGTTTGTCCTTTGGTAGGAAAATGACTTTCCTTGTGTCATGGATCCCATGCATATGTAATATACGCAATATTTAATATGGACATTATCTTAAATATTACTTTTATATTCTGGTGATATTTAAAAGTCTTTACAATTACCCTTGATTATGGTATTTGAGCATTGTTATTTATCTATTTATTTCACATTTACAGTATGAGATCAACAAAGGTATGTTTGGTCTTATGTTAATATTTTTAATATTATACATCCTGTATAAAATATTGTAGGATAAGTTTATCATGTATTGTTGAATAGGTATCCCTTAATATTTTTTTTAATGAATGAAAAAATGAAACAATTCAACTTATTTTTTTTTTCTTTAAATCCATGGATGCATTACATTTTTGGTATTTTATTCATGTGTATATATATATATATATAGTCGTTATGAGGCCCATGTTTTAAACAAAACAAATATTATACTATCTTTTAATGAAAACGTGGTAGTGAATAAGTTAAAAGAAAGGAGGACTTAAAAGGAGAAATTAAAAGCAGGATAATGGTATTAAATCACAGTATGCTAATTGAGAGGATTGTCAGAATTCAGTCCTAAAAGGATTTGCATGATCTTTGATGTTTAATTAGGAAATTTGCACAATTTCCAATTTCACTTTATATATATATATATATATATATATATATATATATATATATATTATTTGTCTCCTGTTCAGTAGATGAAAAGGTGGATTAACCCCTTCACTGAAAATAATATTTATATAATATTGGTTTAGCTTTGCATTGTCCTTTGCTACCTTGCTGGTACTCAGTAAATGGGGAAACATATTTTTTTCACCACATCTTTAATCAGTCCATCACCAAAAAGTGAATTAGTAAATTAAATTAAAAACAAATCTGGAAACTGTCATAATATCTAGGGCTTTATATACATAAATACACAATGTACAATGTATTGACCCAATTTCATATGCTAACTATACATCTCATATCTCAAATAAATGTTACACTTTTGTTTTTGTTTTTTGTAACTTGGAAATCTTATCTTTTTGAATCACTGTTAAATATTTAAACTATAATGGGATTAATCCTAAAATGTCCAAATTAACCCCTTATAGACCAAACTCCTGGAATAAAAGGGAATCATGACATGTCAGGCACGTCATGTGTCCTTAAGGGGTTAAAGGGACACTATAGTCACCTGAACAACTTTAGCTTAATGAAGCAGTTTTGGTGTATAGAACATGCCCCTGCAGCCTCACTGCTCAATCCTCTGCCATTTAGGAGTTAAATCCCTTTGTTTATGAACCCTAGTCACACCTCCCTGCATGTCACTTGCACAGCCTTCCATAAACACTTCCTGTAAAGAGAGCCCTATTTAGGCTTTCTTTATTGCAAGTTCTGTTTAATTAAGATTTTCTTATCCCCTGCTATATTAATAGCTTGCTAGACCCTGCAAGAGCTTCCTGTATGTGATTAAAGTTCAATTTAGTGATTGAGATACAATTATTTAAGATAAATTACATCTGTTTGAAAGTGAAACCAGTTTTTTGTTTTTTTTCATGCAGGCTCTGTCACTCATAGGCAGGGGAGGTGTGGCTAGGGCTGCATAAACAGAAACAAAGTGATTTAACTCCTAAATGACAGTGAATTGAGCAGTGAAATTTCAGGGGAATGATCTATACACTAAAACTGCTTTATTTAGCTAAAGTAATTTAGGTGACTATAGTGTTCCTTTAAGATTGTCATATGGGATTACTCACATGATGTCAGCTCAAGGAAGTTTTGAACTGACATCAGGCCATGTCAGGAGTTTAATAACTTTGTTGATGCAGCTGTAGTCACACCTGTGGTGACTACAGCTGCATCAACAAAGTTATTAAACTCCTAAATAGCAGAGAAGTAAGCAATGGGCATAATCTATACACCAAAAATATATATTATTAAGCTAAAGTAGTTTTGGTGCTTAGAGCAGCCTTTTAATATTTAAGATGTACACAATCCTATCATATTAAACACAACAAAGGTTGGATAAATGAGGTCAATAAAATTTAAATCTAGTTATTGCAATAGGAAAAAAACACTCAGATTTAAAAAAAAATATATATACAAAATAAACAATTATTTAGTCTTTCTTCTCTAGATTATTATTATTTGTGTGTGTGTGGGGGGGGGGGGAGGGGAGGGGTTCACACCACATTGTACTACTTTTTCTTTTGCTTTAAGTGGTTCAGTTCTCATGGGGTAATTGTTACAGTAATGTAAGAAAAAATGATATATTAGCTGTTTAATATTTTAATGTACACTGGTGCCCTTTTATGTATTTTGTATCATCAGAAATATATAATAAGTAGATTAGCTTAATATCATTCACTTCATTTACACTTATAAGAAGTCAGTATTTCTGCCATTTTACTTTTATATAGAGCCAATCAATCATTTAGCACTTCTCACTAAAAGCATATTTACAATGGATGCCATATCCAATATAGGCAAGATCATACGCCACACATAGAAACATGACAACAAGAAAATACTTTCAAAAGAGATTGCAATACAAGAAGTGGCTTGATGTTAATACCACTATTTCTGTAAACATAAAAACTAATTCCAGTGCCACGGGAGAGCATTCTGTGCAAGAATTTGGAACCAGTGGAATATTTTAACAGAGAATTAAAAATCTTAGTAAATGTAAGCATATACGTGAAAGCAATAATTGCAATTATTATCATGTTTTTCATTTCAGCAAATCTCATTTTGACATTTGAACTGTTTATACAGTTCTAATATTTTGATTTACATTTACATTATTTAATTTTTTTTTTAATCCATGTATACATTAAACTGTTTTGAGTCCCATGTTTTAAACAAATATCTTATATTTTGATTCAAATTAAAATGTATAAAGGTTTTTTGCATGTCTATTCATTAGTAACTTGAGAATTGAAACACATATTGTAGCAAAATAGGTTAATTCAATAAACTGGGAATTGTGGCAATTTAGCAAGGGAACTGCAAATTTAAAGGGACACTCCAGGCACCCAGACCACTTCTGCTCATTGGAGTGGTCTGGGTGCCAACTCCCACTACCCTTAACCCTGCAACTGTAATTATTGCAGTTTTTCATAAACTGCAATAATTACATTGCAGGGTTAACTCCACCTCTAGTGGCTGTCTACTAGATTGCCACTAGAGGTCACTTCCTAGTTTCTAGCACAGGTTTCCTGTGCTAGAGCGTCGCTGGACGTCCTCACGCTGTGTGAGGACCTCCAGCGTTGCTCAAAACCCCATAAGAAAGCATTGAAATGATTTTTCAATGCTTTCCTATGGGGAGATGTAATGCGTATGCGCGGCATTTCCGCGCATGCGCATTAGGTCTCCTCGGCCGGTGGGCGAGATTAGTCTCGCCCACCGGCCGACGTAATCACAAGGAGGAGCGTCGCGGAGGCGGAGACAGTGGCGAGGCACATCGCCGCTGTCCCAGGTAAGTCACTGAAGGGGTTTTCACCCCTTCAGTAACCGGGGATTGGGGGGGTGGGAGGGAGAGGGACCCTCCAGTGCCAGAAAAACGGATCGTTTTTCTGGCACTGGAGTTTCCCTTTAAGGCCAGTATTTTTTTAATTGGAGCATTCTGAATAATGGTCCACTCAGGTCTATGTGCTGATGTCTGCATAAAATGTATAGTTTTTAGAAGATCCCACATGAAATGGTTTGGAAAGAAAGCTTTTTACAAAATGGGAGATCCTTTCATTTCTCAATTTACCACCTGTTTGTTACTATTTACTTAAGCCTCTGATCGATCACTGGTGGTCCATCCACTTTCACAACTCTCTTACAGCATTAGGTTTCAAACCCTTTATTAAAAAATGTAAGATGAGATAATGTCAGTATGCTGGGTTATCCATACACCCCCATGATATTTTCATCTTCTGCCATTGGAAATAGTTTAACCCCTTAAGGACCAAACTTCTGGAATAAAAGGGAATCATGACATGTCACACATGGCATGTGTCCTTAAGGGGTTAATAACCCCAATAACAATTACAAATTAAGTCTTACATATATTATTTAAATACATGGCAAAAAAAAAATACTTTCAGTGTAATGTCTGAAGAATATAGAAATATAAATATTTCCAGAAGGTAGCAGTAATTATATGTTAATTAAAATGTCTAGTGGGATATATCACTATGGACACAATTTGGGACAAAGCTTGTTCAGTGAACTTTGGTGAGTGACTGCCTATAAATCGATGTTAAACCAGCAGATACATGTATATGCTCTTGCTGTTTTGGAGAATCTTCTTTTTTGGACATTCCAGCCATTAGGACGTATTGTGGGACATATTAAGTAGTCATTGGAGTTTTTTTTATTTTTATTGTGCTCTTTTGTTTAACATTGGTGTCCCTTTATGTTCACTTTATGTTATGGCTTATTGACTTATTTAATGATTTGTTGGCCTGATTAATTCTATCTTTGTTACCATATTATTATTTTTTATTATAATAATGTTACCATTTATGCCTGTACTTTGTCACTGTAATTTTCTGTGTATGCAGAATTGCTGTGTTGTTATTTTCAGTAAATTTATTTTACTAATATTTCATGTAAAGTTATTAATATTCTGCAAAACTTTTCAGTTGTATACAACAAATGATTGGTTAACCTTCCCCATCTAGACCTTTGTCCCTCCTTGCAGTAAATACCTTGAAATAAGTACCATTACTTCTGCTCCTTACACTTCAGTCCAGAACAAGAATAACAAAATATACAGACATTTCATTTCCACTAAGTACAATTTTCATGAGTATTATATAAAAACGTATGCACTTACATCAGGGCCAGATTAAGAGCTCATTTGATGTGGTGCTGACAATTATGATGGGCCTAATTATAAAATCTTATCGACAGAAAACACAAAAAGTTATGTATCTGGTGTAGGTGGTGCTGGAGGGAAATTCACAGGATATAACTATAAGAAAACATGTACCCTATGCTAATCTCTTGCTTTCATCTTTCAAGCAATTCCATACCCTCTAACAGCAGGTGTGGTGAAGTAGAATGTCGGTGGGGGGGAGGGGTAAAAGGGTGGGCCGATGATGACAGTCACGTAACCAGAACTGCCCAAAGTGGTGAATATGCCCAAAAAGGGGGCATGTCTGCCAGAAGAATTAGAAGGTCAGTCTGGTGTAAATACATGACAGCCTGCTTGCCAATCATGCATGCTGGCCCACAAATGACATACCATGCAGACAGCACCCTGAGCTTGGCAGAAATGCGTCTAATTATACGCAAGACACATTTGCATAATGCGCAAAGTCAGCTTTACCTTATCTAATTTAATTGTCAGCCAGTTCACACAAGTGTTGTTCCCCTACATCCCTCTTAAGTTTTCATATGTAAGCAAGAGCATGTGAATAGTAGTAAAAATAAAATAATATATATATATTTTTTTTAACAATGGGTCTATTCCATGGGCATTGGCCTGAAGCTGCAGCTCCATCAGCTCCTATGTTAATCCAGCCCTGGGTTACATTAACCCAAATTTATTTTTGTGTTCATATTATTACTATTATTTCTAAAGCACTAACAAATTCCACAGCACTGTACAATAGGTGCAATAACAGACAACTGTTTATAACAAGAAGTGTTGGACACCCAGGAACAGAGTTTGAAGAGGGCTCTGCTCAAACAAGCTTACATAAGTCGCTGATTGTGGCAATATGAGAGAATGTGGATACCAATTAGATAAATACATTAACACTAAACACACCGAGCTTATATAAATTAACCTTGAAAAGAAAATAAGGGGCGGAAAAAGAAAAGGGAGTTTTAAATGAATCTATAAAAGAGTTCATTATCATATATGAATACGATAATAGTATAATGAAGTAATTGTACTTTTGTTATTAATGTATACTGCAACTGTTTGTTTATGTAGACAGATATGTATTTTACTGTCTATTGAATTCATTATATACTGCTGAATATATTGCTGATACTAGTAAGATAATGATGCAATGATGTAATTGTATTGTTGTTATTATTGTATAATTCAAATGTTTATTTATGTAAACAGATATGTTTTTTTAATTTTTTGTGTTCATTTTGTATTGCAGAATATATTGTTGTAAAATCTAAAAAAATAAATTCTATAAAATGATTTGAAAAGGAAATATTGATGTTAAAAACTTGAACTGTATCTGGTGGCGATATAGGTTTGAATGCTAATCTGTTCCTTAAAATACAGTATCTCACAAAAGTGAGTACACCCCTCACATTTTTGTAAATATTTTATTATATCTCTTCATGTGACAACACTGAAAAAATTACACTCTGCTACAATGTAAAGTAGTAAGTGTACAGCTGTATAACAGTATAAATTTGTTGTCCCCTCAAAATAACTTAACACACAGCCATTATTGTCTAAACCATTGGCAACAAAAGTGAGCACACCCCAAAATAGAAATGTCCAAATTAGGCCCAAAGTGTCAATATTTTTTGTGGCCACCATTATTTTCCAGCACTGCTTTAACCCTCATGGGCATGGAGTTCAACAGAGCGTCACAGGTTGCCACTGGAGTCCTTTTCCACTCCTCCATGACAACATCACGGAGCTGGTGGATGTTAGAGACCTTGCGCTTCCCCACCTTCCCTTTGAGGATGCCCCACAGATGCTCAATAGGGTTTAGGTCTGGAGATATGCTTGGCCAGTCCATCATCTTTACCTTCAGTGTCTTTAGCAAGGCAGTGGTTGTCTTGGTCGTTATCATGGTGGAATACTGCCCTGCAGCCCAGTCTCCAAAGGGAGGAGATCATGCTCGGCTTCAGTATTTCACAGTACATGTTGGCATTCATGGTTCCCTCAATGAACTGTAGCTCCCCAGTGCCGGAAGCACTCAGGCAGGCCCAGACCATGACACTCCCACCATGCTTGGTGTATGACGTATGGTCTGAGCACTGACAGTCTGACCCCCCTACCCCTTCAACCTCTGCAGCAATGCTGGCAGCACTCATACGTCTATTTCCCAAAGACAACCTCTGGATATGACGCTGAGCACTTCTTTGGTCGACCATGGCGAGGCCTGTTCTGAGTGGAACCATGCCAACCATGCTGCAGCTCAGTTTCAGGTCTTGGTAATCTTCTTATAGCCTAGGCCATCTTTAAGTAGAGCAACAATTATTTTTTCAGATCCTCATAGAGTTCTTTGCCATAAGGTTTCATGTTGAACTCCAGTGACCAGTATGAGAGAGTGTGAGAGCGATAACACCAAGTTTAACACACCTGCTCCCCATTCACACCTGACACCTTGTAATACTAATGAGTCAAATGACACCAGGGAGGGAAAAAGTCTAATCGGGCCCAATTTGGATATTTCCACGTAGGGGTGTACTCAATTTTGTTACCAATGGTTTAGACATTAATGGCTGTGTGTTATTTTATTTTGAGGGGACAGCCCATTTACACTGTTTTACAGGCTGTACACTTACTACTTTACATTGTAGCAGCGTGTAATTTCTTCAGTGTTGTCACATGAAAAGATATAACAAAATATTTACAAAATGTTAGGGGGTTACTCACAAAACAGCATAACATTTAATACATCTACACAATATTAAGACTCATAAGTGTAATTGTGCATACAAGGTTTTGCAAGAAGACATTGGCTGACAAGTTCTGCCCGTGTTAGTCCCTCAATCTTTATTTGATTCGGACCTCAGATGGAGTTTTTTTAAACAAGTCTTCTTCTGTATACATCAGATGTACAGAGGTTTCAGTGGAAACACAGTCATTGGACTCTGGAACACTTTAAATGTTTCACTGTGGATTTTAGAAAAAGATGGAGATGCGATTGATATCATTTGTGATCACCAATTAGTTTTTTTGGAAGTTAATGGATTTTTTTGCAACAAGCAAAAGTTTTATTAAGTAATATTGAGTAATGTTTTTATTATTTCATAAAGTTCATTAAATGTTATATCGTTTAGTTATGCAGTGGAATTCCATTCATTCATACCAGGCACAGATAAGGATTTGTAAATATTGCGCCATTGCACTCCTTGTTTTCTTTTTTTTTTTAACAATTTAGTTGACTTTGTTTTAGTATAAAAAAGTTGCTAACATAGCAAAACCTTAAATAATTACATGTATTCTCTTAATTACTATACAATTTAATAAATCTCCAAATCCCCTAATTTCAGTTTTTTACACTCATTGTTCATATGTTATCCAGCACCAAAATGGAGCAGTGCAATCTAAACATAGATAATGAAAAGATAATTAAAAATAGCTAAATATGATATGACTTTGGAAAGGGTTGAATGAATCTGGTAAATACTTTAAAGCTCAATGGATTGAATACAACCACTCAAGCTTTGCAATGTTCCAAATAATAACTGCATAAAATAAAAGGAAAAACTTAGCTAAGTTAATTAACACTGAGTCAAATGTAAAAAGACATAAGAAAAGGTTTAACAATGACTTGTCACAGAGATAAAAGAAATAAGTCATTATTTAGCTATCTTGTTAGTATTATTAAAGCAGCCTTATCAAGGTCAACGTGGCATTGACTGTAGAGCTCTGCTGCTTATTGGAAGCAAAATGCAAAATCCAAGAACACAAAAAGAAACTAAAGATAAGGCAGGTAATTATTCAATGGTATAAAGAAGGGGCCAGGTCATTGTCTAAGAGGTCATAGGGTATGATACTAAAACAAAATCAAACACTTTAGTATTATTTCATTGAGCTATTCTTATTGACAAAACAAATTAGACATGTAATGAGTTTGGAAATTCACACCACTGAAAATGTTTTGTGCGTATAAAAAGAAAATAAGAGACCAACGTAAGAGCTTGAAAATGTAATATGTGAATGCCAAATTAATACTGTGCAAGAAATAGGTTTGTTACATTTTAATTTTAGCAACATACCTAGAGTAAATAAATGAATTATACGTTGAAAATATTTATTACCGGATCCTTTTTAAGAAAGTATTATTGCACTATAAAATTTGTGTTTTTATTTTTTTAATAAATTATTTTTGACCAAGGTACGATTTTCATTATATCTTAATGTATAATTCACAGTCTTTAATTCAATAACAATACATTTTAAATAAGAGTAAACAAAGGGGTAATCATTTCATGGTATGCTAAAACAGTCCTTTACGATACTTGATTATTTTACTTAATAATTATTGTGTAACTCCTTCATTCTAAGCTAGTTTGAGCAGGGCCCTCTCATAAACAATCGATAAGCTTTAATACTTGTTATTTTATATCCACACTATATCATTATAAAGTGCTGTGGAATACTGTATACTGGTGCTAGAAATGATAATAATAATAATATTAATGATAATTATTCATGTTATAGATAGTGTTTTATCCTTACCAGCATCTCTTCTCACACCCTTTATTAGTTCTTAAACTGACTTCCTGTACCATTTAGGATTAGATTCCATTCCTAGCATTTACCAAACTAGCTTTCCACAGCTTTACTTCAATCTACATATCCGTGCTAATAACAAATTACATTCCATCTCAGCCACTCTATTGTTACACAGGGTATACTTATTATGTTTGAATGTTTTCATTCCTTCTCCCAGAGAGATACTTCAGTAATTACTGCTAAAGATGCAGTATGTCTAATACATGAATGAGACAAAGTCAAACATGTAGTCTTGTTTGTTTGGTTTTCTGCAGGTACAATAAATATAAATACATTTGCATAATATAGGGTTCAATTACAATTTCTAAACAATATTGAATGGCTTGCAATATTGTATTGTTTTGGTAAAAAAATGATCTATTCTTTAAATTAAACAGCCATGATTTAGAGTTAACAATTACTCCTAGAGCAACTATCAACACATTGGACACTAATCAAACACTAATCCTATTATTTAAAAATACATTTAAATATTCAATATGGTGTTATTGATGGAAAAATCTAAACACTATAACCGCTTCAGCGATCTGTTTCAGTTTCAAACACTGCACATACTGAATTAATACCCTTTTCTGTCAGAAGGGAATCTCTATCTTCTGCAGCATCATTAAACATCCCAAAACATAAGTTATGGGCTTGATAATATTCATTCTGTGAATATTAGGCATTTACAATTAGCATGTGTAGCATATTGGTGATAGACGACCAATAGTGACATGCCCTCACATCCATGTCCTCCCTTCAGCCTGTCCTCTGTGATGTCCCTCTTCCTGCAGTTAAAGAGAGTGATGACACCAGAAAACCTGGCATTGTTTCAGTAACAGTAACCCATTAACATTTATGAGAAACATAGGTTAATTAACACTTTTGCTTTTATTATGACCAGATCTTGTTTTTAGATGCACAGCAGTTCCATTGATGTACACAGGGTCGGTGCAAGGATTCTTAACCCCTCTGTGTGTCTCTTTCTCTTCCAGCCCCTCTATGTCTCTCTGTCCCCTTTTGGGTGCCTATATTGCCCATTTCCTAGCCCCTTTTCACCACTTCCACAGCCCTTCTGTGTCTCTTTGTGTTCCCCACAACCTTCGGGGTGTCTTTCCTTCAAGCCCCAGGCTGTCTATTTTGCCCCTTCTCCAGCCCCTCTGTGTCTCTTTGTCTCCCCCAACCCCTCTGTGTGTCTCTTTCTAACACATAACCAATTGTTTGTCTCTTTCCCCAGCACCTTGTCTCATTCTCCCCCAGTTCCTCTATGTCACTTTGTGTGTCCCCCAGGCCCTCCATAATTCTTATCTCCCTCATGTGTTTAATGCACCGCACACACATGTGTCTCAATTCCTCCCCCTAGCTCCTCCACATGTCTCATTCCCCCCCAAGCCCCTTCACATGCTCATTTCCTCCCCCAATCTCTCCATGTGTCTCATTCCCCCAGCCCCCTCATGTGTCTCATTCCTTCAGCCCCATGTGTATCAATCTCTCAGCTCCCCATGTGTGTCAATCCCCCAGCCCCCCATTTGTGTCAATCCCCCAGCCCCCCGTGTGTCTCAATCCCCCAGCACCCCATGTGTCTCAAGCCTCTAGCTCCCATGTGTGTCTTTCTCCCAGTAACCTTATGATTCCTGTCACACTGGGGAGAGGGAAAAAAGCTCCACCCCCATGCTCGGCCATGCTACATACAGAGACCATCATGAGGGTGTGACAACTTAGACACTTAAACAACTCACAGTCACACTCAGCCAGCCCACACATACAAACACATTCAGCTAACTCCACACATACATATCACACTCCGCCACCACTAACATCTCATCCCATGCTTTGGGAGAATGGGAGGTCCCTTCTTTTATTCTGGCACCATGGACTAGTGGTTCCCAGTTATGTCCCTAGTTATGTCCCTCTTACTTATAATACAAATCTTTTCATTTACAGATTAATGCAGATGATCTTGTTTGTTACCCAAGGAGGCATTGGAGTTTGCCATTACTGACTATACAGGCTTGACAAACTCCCATTCCCATGTGAGTTTGCCACGAGCTCCTGGAGGACCCTGCTTGCTAGCCTCCTGCCCACAGACTATGGGCCCTGCAGGGAAACCTTTAAAAGACTGTTTAAATGGCTTTGTTTGTGTAATTTCCCTATACCGTTTGGGAACCGAACAACCGCACAAACCAGGGACCACCCGGGAGCTTGTTAACCCCTTTTAACACCGTAGAATGATTCTCACCTCAGTGTTCTAATTGTTCGTCTGGGTGGCCGCAATTCGCATGAATGACCACGAGGTGACGGCCATCATGTTCGCATGAACTCAGGCAGCGGTGTTTGGTCGTTGAGTTCATGGAACTAAAATCAGACACTAAAACTCCCAAACACCGCTGGACTTCCATCATCTCCTGAGTTCGGTTCTGTAGATCTTAGAGGAATGCTGTTCGGTGGAATCGTTCGTCTGGATGAGAGGAACAAGCTCTCAAATAGAGACTACGTTCGATATTTTATTCATTTTTATGTTACCGAAATTGACCAACCGCTAGCACCGATTTCATGGAACTATTATGGGCTTAAGCCACATGTGCGGTCGGTCAAAATCGGGACTTCCATGGAAAACCGGAACCCCTGAACTGATCTGGATGATTTTGGGATATGTTGGTTACCCATATCGGGGCTATCAGGGGATGTGACTTTTGTGGGGTTTCCGTGGATTTTACGTGTATTGTGGGGTGTTTTGTAAATTGTTATATTTTCTGTCCCTGAGAGATAATTAACTTATAAGTGTTTGCTCAGGTAATTATCTCTCAGGCACAGAGGATCCTGGGAGGGATTTCCCTGTTGTTTTGTGTGGGAGACCCCTTGTAGGGTCTAATATATAAAAGCAGGCCATCTGGCCAGATTAAAGCATTCCAGTCTGTACTCCCAGAACTATGTGTCGACTAGTTACTGGGAGGGGAGAGGGCTAATCACTGTTCCAGCATGAAAAATTCAGCGAGGAAAGTCCTTGTAAGGACTAGAGCTTCCAGGACTGACTGTTGTCCAGTCCCTGGGAGTAGATAGAGCTAATCCCCTATTCAGCTCTAAGACGGAGATATTCCAGGACCGCACTCAAGCCACGGCGACTGGGGGCAGAAGCGCTGAGGTTTTTCCCTTGTTCCAGCTAGGAAGCGGTCCTTTGGCAGAGGTACCCAGCCAGGGTACAGTGAGCTACGTTACAACAGGCATGGACAATGTTTCTAGGAACTTCTTCTTACAAGGCATTTGCACTATGAAAAGAGGACAAATAAGTTTAACAAGAGGTATTATATACATTTAATAATATTCATTAACATCTCAAAAGAGTAATCCAAGCAACATCACCACTACAGCTGTTGAAGTAATTATGTTACTTAAAAATCTCCTTTAATTGAATATTAATCTTGGTTTAATCTTCGATGGTTTATGAAGCTCGATCACCTATGTCTCTTGCTTCAGAGAGGGCAAACAAAATGGTTGAATTTTGTGAAATTATATATTTCAGACCTGCATTTACCTCATGCATAACTTGTGGTTCTATTAAAATGATATAAAAGGCAAGATGCTGGCAATACATTTATTGGAAATATCAGAAACTCTATATGACAGTGGATGAGCTTGGATTTGTCAAGGCAATAGGTGGATGAAAAAGATATTTAAGTTACAAAATATAGCTCTGAATGTTTAGTAGTCCTATCTGTAAACATATACAAGTTCTATAAATTTGAAAAACTACTGGAAAATTGGAGAGGACAGGGATACCCTGTGCCAACTTCCATCAATTCACTAAGGATATTCACCTTGTACAACTGTTACAAACTTACCTATGTTTACCACCTGGTGTTAATCCACTCTTGTCTGTCACTATAAAAAAAAATTGATTTGGCTGCAAGTGGACCTTCAATGCCAATTTTTGAGATTGATGTCCTTTCTAAGAAAACTCAAAAACACGGGACTCATAAACAGAAAGAAAAATGTTTGGCTTAATGACCAAAAGCCATTGGGTTTTAGCCCGCATCAATTAAAAAAAAAAAAAAACACACATACAAGAAATGTATTTGTACTTTTATTAGCATAGGTTAAAAGTCTTTAATGGATAATTTTCATTTCTTACACTGTAACTGAACACTTTGTCTAATTATGCTTATGTTAGGAAATTAATTTCCATTACTGCACCCATTAAGAATTTTAGCCACCCTTACTTTTACTTACCTTTTTATAGCAGCTGACTTTCCTGGGATCCAGTGGGGAATGGGCTGGCCAGTGAAGGGCTGATGTTGAGGATGTTTTGTTTCCTGATGCTTTAACATCACTTCCCCCTCAGCACTGTGTGCTGCAATCATCGCTAGTGCTGACCACTTGGTTGGCACTAGCAAATATTTCAAGCAAAACTGGGCAAGCTGGAAAGTAGAGCCACCCCCTCTAAATTTCAAATTTTTCGTTGATCCAACTGGCTATGGGGGAGATCCGCTAATATTAATTGAGGATTATGGTGGCCAGCAGAGGCTTTCAGATAACTGGTGAAACTGTAAAATGTAAAAAACATAAAACAAGAAAAAGAAAAAGAAAGCAATTTGGGGGTAGGGAAGGCATAAATAGAAGGCAATTAAATAATGCAAGTTGATCAAGATCCTCCATGTATTACCTTACAAGAAATATTAATTACTGGGTCCAAACAGGCACAAAAAGAATAATATAGAAATTCACTGTGCAATTACCCTGTTTTGCTTGTCTACTAACTATTATTTTACCTATCGTTAAAAATGTCACATCTCTGTCTTAATGTTTTGTTCATGATTGTATCATGCTGTCTGTTCACAAAACAGTGACTTCTGATGAGTTCAAAAATACCTTCAAAAATGCAACCCCATAATTGCTAAATATCTCCAATTTAACCGTATTCTGCATTGTTGCTTACATTTTCCAAATTTGTTTTTATTATTTATGTTATATGTATTAAAAAACCTAATCCGTATCTGTTTGTGTATCTCAGTGCTCACTACTTTTTGTTAGCCATAAACTACAAATAGTGGACAAAGTTATATAAGAATTTTAGACAATTGAAGTTTGTTCTGAATATATTAAACATGAGTTTATAGAATTGATTTTACTTTCTCTCTAATTTTACATATATTTAAATAAAATAGTTTTGTATTAAAATAAATCCACTTTAAAAATACAACTTCAGATAAAATGTCCTCAGTAATTTGAGGTGAGACCACTTACTGCTGTTGTTTCAGAGAAACCACATACATTTCCTGCTTGAAAACACTTTCAAGTGCACTAACTGAATGTTCTTAACTTTTGAAAACAGCTATTTAGACATTATTTCTGTTATATTAACATGTGATAATGAATGTACTGCAGGTTTTATGAAGATATAAAAAAAGTAACAGCTGCAAAATAAATACATCAATGTTGGCATACCGCCTTTCAATACAAATATATGTGTTCTGCTGCTCTGCTTAAATGAGTGAGAATTAAAACTATTAATGGTATCAAAGAACAATTTTCCATGAAAGCACGATTATTTTTTAATATATAAGAATGTTTTTTTTCTTCTTAAGTTCAATAACGTATATACACACAGAAACAAAATGTGTTATCTACTGGCTAAATGTAAAATCGTGAATCCATTGTGTTGTTTTGATTTGAAGCATGTATAGAAATGTTCTATAAAAGGCTGTAGAAGCATTTTATACAACAATTGAGCTACCATAATTCAAACGCGAGGTAAATCTGAGCAGCCTATGCTTGTGGAATAACATTGCAGATAGTGATTAGAATATCAGTAATTTAATACAATTTAAAATATAGGCAATAAACTATGCATGTTAGGGAAAGTCCTGCTTGTCTAAATTCTAATGGTGTTAATTAATATAAAACAATATAGTGCCTACTTATTTGTATTTTTTTTTTCTCATGAAATTCCATGCAATTAAATGAGTAGCTCATGAGTAATCATTTTTTTTAACCCTTCAGATATGTTTGGATTAGTGCTGCGTGAGCATGTCTGGGCTATATTATTCTAACAGTGACAGATATATTTGTATCTACATGCTATTTTAACTTTAACTCTGTGATGAGCTGAACATGACCCTTTTGTATTAGTTTATTTTCATGGAAAAGTACAGTACTATTACACATTAAATGAACTCAATTTAACTTATGTTAATAATTCATATTTTGTTTGCTTACGATATTTTGTATATAGGTATACAGTGTTTTGTTATGATATAAAGATTTCATTCATTATAAATATGTTAAAGCTGGATCAATGTTGCTCAGTTGCCCACTCACAGAGTATTCTATGAATTAAATCTAAATATAAAGATTTAGCCTTAAATTTACTATCTTGTAAATAAAGAAAAAAGCGAAACCACTGACTTCTCTTCCTTTTATTGCCTTGTTTTATTTTAATTTAGGCTGATAGAGAACTTTGGCTTTCTCATCAAAGTGTATCTGCATTTGAAGTTTGGCAATGCATGGTCGTAAATAAGATTAAAATAAACAGTGTTATTCAGTAAAGTGCAAATTGTCAGAAATTCATTGTGAACTCAAAGTAGACTGCAGATCTTAGGCCAACATAAATGAACTGAAAAAAATCTCCAAGTTAGCTATGGATTAGTTTGACCATTTCTATTTACATTTGAGTTCACTTTGAGTTGCTGACAATTGATCATTTAGTGAATAGCAGTCAGAGCACAAGAGAAAACAAAAACAATGAAATATGCAAACAGTCTCAATATGTAAGTGAGACTCTCTGCATAGTCTGGAAAAATATATATAGCGCGGTTGAGTCTACATACAAAACCTGGCTATCAAAATAATATGGTCAGAGACCCCAATCAAACAAAGTATGTACAAGTGATCCTACAATCCTATGCCAACCTAGAGTGGTATAGAAAAGGAGATAATTTAGTGGGTATACTCACTCCACCCTTATAATAGGATTTATTGTGATCTGCTATAGGGATATGAGTGCCAAATATCTGAATAGCTGAATCTCCATAATCTATACACCCTATGGGATGTCAATGTTAGACAAAATAGTAATGGCTCAAAATTTGAGCTATCTCCAGGACAGAGAGAGATGGAAATTAATATAGAAATAAAGAGTCAGTGAAAATCAGACTGATAGTTTAAATTAGGAAAGCCTCTCTCCCTGTAAAACTAACTAGACAGGCATAGGAAAGAAAAGAAAGAAATTCAATTAAATAGTGATCATGGTGCTACAAACACCAGTGCCCAGTGCAGAGAAAACGCCCAACGTACGTTTCAGTGCTAAGGAGATGCACCTTCGTCAGGGGCCAACATATGACTGATGGGAAGCCTCTTAAATACCCAAGCTGCCAGGAGACATGAATACCTTATGGCCAATAGGATGTAGGGGTGTGTATCACCAGCTGTCCGTAATATCCACCCTATCAGACTTCAACCGCATCAAACCACGAAACCCGTGGTGAGTATGGAGGAGGAGTCCGGAGCCGGTCACGTGACCCGCCGCGTCACATGACGCAGCCTGCCCTTCCCCAACTGGGCGGGACCCACTTGTCGTCATCATTCGGCTCCGCCCATCCTCCTCACGTGGGCGGACCCCAGATGACAGCGGGGCGGAATTGAAGTGTGCCGATATCGGGATAAACCGAAAGTGCCAATAGATGCAAATAAATGCATGCATGTCCCCCTCCATATGTATTCTTTAGTGGGTGGAATATCCAGTCTTGCCCCTAAAACAAGTGTGTTTAGGGGATACTGTGATACATGATCTCCTACTGGTATTGTAAACAGTAGGAAAAAGTAATAATACTAATGGTACATATATATAAAGAAATAGATGTAGATATGTATACATGTGTTAGTATTTATACACTTAAAGTACGGCCACAAGATGCACAATCTATATGGTGGAGTTTTTTGTACTTATGCATTTGAAATACAGGCAAGAATGTTCAATTTAAAGTGATAAATCCAGCCTATATATCTTCCTTGCTGGGTGAGCTTTATACATATATCTGAATAAAAACCGGATAGTAGTGCAGCTGCCAAATAAAGGTGTATCCCCCAGTATTTTTTAAAACACTGGGGGATGTTGTCTGGAGGTCAGTACACATATATAAGTACCTTAGGTATACAACTATTTCCTAATGCCAATGCTGGCATACTAGGTTAAATGGTCATTATACGGTATACATGTCGGAGTAATAAAATAATAATGATGAAATAAAAAAATAATAATAATAACAGTAAAAATAATTAAACTAAAATGTGCACACTGTGAAACAAAACACACGCTATATTTACAAATTTACAAGTGTATCAGGCCAATTCATATCTATCGAGATAAGCATGTACATATATAATGTACAAGGAGCAGAGACACTTACGGGTATATAGGTCTCCAAAGTGGTGTCAAGGGTCTACAATGAAGGGTGTATATGAAAAACCCTCATTTAGTCCAGAGGGTGACAGAGTTTTGAGCTTATAAATCCAGAAGCTCTCCCTTTGGAGTAGCTTCTTATCCAGGTCCCCCCCTCTTGGTCCCAATGTAACCCTTTCAATACCACTGCATCTGATCCCTTCAGATGAACCACCATGGTACAATTTCAGATGTTTAGAGACTGGAGTGTCAATTTGTCTTTTGGGGTTAACAGAGTTGACATGTTCCCGTATTCTGAGTTTAAACAACCGGGAAGTTTTTCCCACATAGAGTTTTTTACATGAGCAAGAGAGTAGGTAGATAAGACCCTTAGACTGGCAATTAAAGAAGTTTTTCACTTTAAATTCCTGTGCCCCTAAGGAATCCGAGAACGTTTTGGAGGGTCTGCGGATAAACTTGCATGCCTTACATTTCCCACATTGGTATGTCCCTACGACTGGGGACTTCAGCCAAGACGTTTTTTGGGGTGCGCTTTTGAGATGGCTAGGGAACAAGATATCCTTGATATTACGTCCCCTTCTTGCTGTCACTGAGGCCTTAGGTGTGACTATCTTGTGTAGATGTGGGTCCTGATGTAAAAGGGGCCAAAATCTATCCAGGATTTGCATTATTTGATGCCAGCCGGCATCAAAATTCCCTATACATCTTATAACCTCCTGTGATGCCACTGGATTATGTTCCGCTAAAAGGTCTTTTCGGTCTGACATAAGAGCCCGTTTATTTGCATTCTTTAAGCATTTATTCGGGTATCCCTTTTGTTTGAATTGAAGTTGTAAGACCTTGGCCTTTAGTTTGAAATCATCAAGGGTAGAACAGTTGCGTCTAAGGCGCAAGTACTGTCCAGTTGCAATCCCTTTCTTTAAGGAGGGGGGATGGTGGCTAGTCCAATTCAGCAGGTTGTTGGTTGCCGTTGGTTTACGAAACAGGGTAGAAGTAAGGAACCCTTCATCTGTCAGTGAAATGGTGAGGTCTAGAAAATTAATTCTATTGCCGCCAATTTCGCTAGTCAGTTTTAAGTTAATGTTATTGGAATTAAGGATGTGAACAAATTCCAAAAACAGGTCAGAGGTATCTGTCCAGATGATTAATACATCATCGATGTATCTTTTCCATATTTGAATATACTTTGTATATGTCGCCATCTGTTCAGTGAATTCCATTTTAGTCTCCCACCACCCCAGGTGGAGGTTGGCATACGATGGGGCACAAGCCGTCCCCATCGCAGTACCTCTCACCTGGTGGTAGTATTTGCCCTGGAAGATAAAATGATTATGCGTTAGAATGAACTGCATCAGATCTTGGACAAATTCATTGTGTCTTAGTGAAACTATTGGTTTACTATCCAAAATGGCTTTCAGATATTGTAATCCAACCTCATGTGGAATTGAGCTATACAGGCTTTCCACATCGAGGCTGCATAGTATAGCATGACCATTGATTTTTATTCCTTCAATGATGTTTAGTGTGTGCTCGGTATCTTTTAAATATGAAGGAAGTTGAAGTACAAGTTTCCTCAAGATCTGATCCACATATAGGCTGATGTTTTGGGTCAGATTACCTCTGCCAGAGACTATAGGTCTCCCATTAAGTACAGGTTGCTGTTTATGTACTTTTGGGAGTGCATAGAATGTGGCAGTGACGGGATTTTTGACAAACATAAAGTTATATTCATCCTTAAAAATTAGGGAATGAGCTAGTGCCGAGTCAAGGATTATTTTTAATTCGGCCAGGTATTTTTTGGTGAGGTCACCCTTTAGAACTTCATATGTGTTGCTGTCCCCCAATTAATCTATGTCCCCAATTAATCTATGTAGAGCACAAGAGAAGTATGGCATTGAGCTCATGAATGAAACCACAAAATTTGAAGTGAATATATTACTTTAGGGGTTCCCAACAGGTGGTACGTGAACCCCAAGGGGTACAATTCAGTGAAAAAAAAATCAGTAATGGGCAGGGTGCAGCTACACCGCAAGGGCTGGGAACAGCAGGGTGAGGCACCTGGTCCAACACTGCAGCACTTTAATAGTGCAACTTGGCCACTTCTAATGTGCAGGGAGAGTTGGAAGGACGACAGAGAGCTGGGCACTTCCTCCCAGCTGATACACACTGAGCCATGAGGGAGTAAGAGCAAGCCGCAAAATTTATTTTGAAGCAAGAGTCAATTCATAAACTAAGCTTATTTTTTATTGTGCAAGTGAAAAGACCACACCCTGTCCCTAGTAAACTACAGGTCTCCAGTCCCCCTCTCATTTGTGATAAAATTATTAAAAAAAACTAATGTTTTTCTTATCTTTTTATATAGCACTACTTCAGCGCTTCTCATCATGTGACTGAGGTTTCCTCAGTCAGTGTTGAGTGTCATACTGACAGCCACTATAAATTTACTTAAACCTGCAATGTAAAGGACCACTTCATCCAGAACAGTTCATTGAGATGAGGCGGGTTGGTGACTTTAGGGGTCCTTAAATGTAGAATAAACATATATTTTTTCCCATATAATGCATTAATTTTACTGATAACACATTAGTGAGGCAGATGTAATTTTAATCAAATAGGAACTAGCATGGAATCCAGGTAATACTTGACATTTAGTCTCTATTTTTATTCTGTATTGAAGATGTTAAAACTTACACCAGCTGTTGGATACTAACTTCTATAGCAAGGAAACAGCCAGGAATTGCTAATTTATCGGAAGCCATTTTAGTGATTACTGGCTTATTGATAAATTATTTTACCACAGCAAGCTCATGGCTGGGAATTAAAGACACACATATATGCAATGACATACTGCAAAACCAGAAGGAACAGCTTTGGACTATCGAGGAGACATGCATAGTTCCGCAATGAACATTTGTTTTTCCAATCTCTGAATATTTCAAAATAAAACACATTGCACACAGCAGGAATACTCTAACGTGGACAATTATGTTCAATAATCCATCACAGACTCTTCAAGGTACATGTACAAAACCGAATAGGATGAATTAAGCAATATTTTTATTTCTCAATGCAATGTTTACCCTGGGTTTACCATTATAGAGAGTATCTACAGTAAAAAGAAAACTCATAGAGTAGTAAAGTTTGATATAACAATATACTAGTGTTAAAGGTTGCACTCACAAAAGTATATTGATCGTAGGCGTGTCAAATATTAAACAATACAAGAAAAACACCCAACAAATCACAAGTGGAAAGACTTAGAGTGGGGAGGTAATACACAGAAGAAAGAAGTTTTACCTATATAATAATACCCCACACTGTAGAATCTAAAGGGAATAGGACTCCTCCCAGTCCTCTCAAACTGTACAAAGAGTATAAGAGCTACAGCAGGAAAAAACAAAAAATCATAGTGTACTATCTAAAACATCCTTAGAAGGGATTTTCAAAGTTGCACTCACTAGAAGAAAAATGATTGAAGGCACATCAAAAAGTAAAGTTGACAGAGGATCTTCTCCACGTAATAGGCATGTAGGAGAGAGATAATATAATTATAAGTGTAGACTGTTAGTAAACCGATACTACGCTACACATTAAAAACATTTACAAGATATTAGTAGTGTACAGGCACATCAAATCTCAGATGACCAGGATACTGGGTACCAATCCGGCAACACTTTCATTTGGTTAAAATAAAAATAAAAATAAACATCTCTCTAATTCAAATATTTATTTAAATTAATAAAACAAAACATAAATAAAACAAGATAAAAAACAGAAATAATCTCCTACAATAGTCCAAACCCTACGCGTTTTGTCTGATGCTACAGACTTCCTCAGGGGTAAATTCGGAGTAGAGGATCCAGTCTCCTGTGCAGAATCCTCTTGCCGCCCGGCTAGGTTTAAATACCTTACAGCCCCTCCTCCGGACCCCATCAGCCCATCCGTGTGGAGAAGAATCAGCTGTTGCTCGTAATCCTCTATGTGTGTTCCAAGCCTCGCCTTCAAACGTCTTCCGGTCACGTGAATGTATCACCGATACGTAAGTGTTCCAATGTCATGGAAACAGGAAGAACGCGTGCGTTCCATAAAAGCGGTCTCATAGTAAATAGTCCAACTGTCAACTCGATAATATTGTATGGAAAGATCCATTGTGCCATAAATCAATAAAAAACATAAATAAACATAATATCATTATCTAATAAAACAGATTATAAACGGCTCTCAATATATATATATATATATATATATATATATATATATCAAATATTAAACAATACAAGAAAAACACGCAACAAATCACAAGTGGAAAGACTTAGAGTGGGGAGGTAATACACAGAAGAAAGAAGTTTTACCTATATAATAATACCCCACACTGTAGAATCTAAAGGGAACAGATTATAAACATGCATATATAAGACAATAATATATTTCTTAAAAATAAATATTTAAACAGTCATAATCTATAAGTGTGCAATTTAATATTTATATGGGATATAAAAGAAGACAATAACATCAAAGGGAATCCAAACTGCAGCCACATCCTAAATTTAAAAGGACGAACATAAAAAAGATTCTTACAATCATTTAAAAATTCCTCCATTAATTAATTAAGAGGGGGGAGTAGTAGTTATGTCTACAGACTACTACTTGAATGAATCCTATAGGTTACTAAATGATCAATGCACCTATCGTAAATTAGGAACTGATCCTAATGTTATGTTTAATAAAGAATTAGGGTGACTTTTAGAGAAAGCTAAAGAAGAGAACACTATTGATGTTAAGGTATTTAGCTTCCTGATGATAGAATTTCCAAGGATACCCACCTTCTATTTCTTACCAAAGGTACACAAATGTAGGGAAAAACCACCAGGGAGACCTATCATTAGCGGTATAGATTCCACTACTTCCAAACTTTCGGAATTTAGTGATTTTTTTCTACAAAAATATGCACAGAAGGCGAACTCTTATTTGAAAGACACTAAATATCTTATACAACAATTGAAACAGATAGTTTGGAAGGATAATTTCATGTGGGCAACCCTCGATGTAACCTCATTGTATACCATCATAGAAGATACGAAAGGGATAGAAGCGGTGAGGGAGAATTTAGAAGGGGACATGGAGATGGACTTGAATTTTAAAGAGTTTTTGTTGAGATCGATTGAATTTATTTTAACCCATAATTTTTTTGGTTTCAATAATGAATTTTATTTGCAGATCAAGGGTACTTCCATGGGCACCAGGTTCGCGCCTAGCTACGCCAATATTTTTTATGGATCATTGGGAGAGATCCCATATTTGGTGTAAAAATCCTTTTGGCGCGGACCTGGTTCTCTGGAAGAGGTACATTGATGATATTTTAATAATCTGTCAGGGAACGGAAGAAGATTTAAAAGCTTTTATTAATTTTATTAATAACAATGAATTGTCCCTTAAGTTCACTCCGTTATTTGGGAAGGATGGAATTGACTTCTTGGATCTTAGTCTCTATATAGAGAATTTACAAATTAAAACTAAAACTTTTTTCAAAGCCACAGATACCAACAGTTATATCCATACAAACAGTGGACATCATCCTAAGTGGCTATCTAGTGTTCCAAGAAGTCAGTTCACCCGGATACGTAGGAATTGTACAGATAAAAAGACGTATCTTGAGCAGACTAGTATTTTAAAGAGTAGATTTTTGGAGAAAGGCTATTCAGAAGCCTTTTTAAATGAAGAAATTGAGAAAAATAGGACAGAAAGATAGGGACGTTTTTCTTCAGAGTCATACACAAGCAAAAGACAACCCCAATTTTGAGTATGCTTTTAACACTCAATATAACTCCAAAGCTTTGACATAGCACGTATTATTAAGAAACACTGGCCATTGCTTTTAGAAGATGATATTTTAAGGAATAGACTACCCAGGTATCCGCAAACTATTTTTAAGAAAGGTAATAATTTTAAGAACATTTTGGCCCCGAGTACCTTTCAAAGGAGAGAAGTGAGAACAGGACGTAATTTGGGTTTCCACACTTGCGGGAACTGTAAAGCCTGCAGACATACCTTTAAAACATATAAGGAGTTTACAAGTACTCAGACGTCCAAAGTTTTTAAGATTGGTGGCTTTATCTCGTGTTCCTCAACACATGTTGTGTACCTCATCACTTGTGGATGCGGGGCACAATATGTGGGGAGGACCGTGAGAAAATCTAAGGTGAGATGTCTTGAACACTATAATAATGTAAAGAAAAGGATCACCACACACTCAGTTCCTTTGCATTATAACTTGTGCCCCTCTTTTAATAATAATCTTAACTTTATAGCTATCGAACAAGTATCATTAGATCAAAGAGGAGGGGATTTGTTGTTAAACTTAAGAAAAAGAGAGGGTTTCTGGATTCATAAGCTTAGGACCTTGCAACCGAGGGGTATGAACGTCGATTTTGATTTAGTATGTTTTCTTAGATGAAGTTTTACATCATACTATTTAGATCAAGTCTTTTTCTGGATCCTGCTTTTATCTTATATTTTTTATCGATATTTTTTATTGGTTATTTTATTATCATTTTTATAAATTTTTATTCTAGATTCTCTTAATTATTTAATGGAGGAATTTTTAAATGATTGTAAGAATCTTTTTTATGTTCATCCTTTTAAATTTAGGATGTGGCTGCAGTTTGGATTCCCTTTGACCAGATGTTATTGTCTTCTTTTATATCCCATATAAATATTAAATTGCACACTTATAGATTATGACTGTTTAAATATTTATTTTTAAGAAATATATTATTGTCTTATATATGTGTATATATATATAGAGAGAGAGAGGTTGATATATATATATATTGAGAGCTGTTTATAATCTGTTTTATTAGATAATAATATTATGTTTATTTATGTTTTTTATTGATTTATGGCACAATGGATATTTCCATACAATATTATTGAGTTGACAGTTGGACTAATTACTATGAGACCGCTTTTATGGAACGCAAGCGTTCTTCCTGTTTCCATGACGTTGGAACGCTTACGTATCGGTGATACGTTTACGTGACCGGAAGATGTTTGAAGGCGAGGCTTGGAACACACATAGAGGATTACGAGGAACAGCTGATTCTTCTCCACACGGATGGGCTGATGGCGTCCGGAGGAGGGGCTGTAAGGTATTTAAACCTAGCCGGGCGGCAAGAGGATTCTGCACAGGAGACTGGATCCTCTACTCTGAATTTACCCCTGAGGAAGTCTGTAGCATCAGACGAAACGCGTTTGGACTATTGTAGGAGATTATTTCTGTTTTTTTTGTTTTTTTGTAATTCTTTATTTTATTTGTGCTCGGAGTAACAGCAGACATGCATGGCCACAACAGCCATTGCAGGCATAATTATAGCTTTTCAAATTGCGGCAGATTAGACAGCACATTTTTATATATATAATATGAGATTAACAAGCTATGGGACTTTCATAGTTAGTTGTGATCTTGTTAAAGCATAAGGTTAACAGGCTATAAGACTTCAGGAGATTATCCAAAGTAATAAACTTGCCCTGATATGTAGTTAACAAGCTAGGAGGCATCTGTAGATTATCATTAATGTTGGGCTTGCTAGGCTAAATTTGCATACAATCTATTATGTTACGCTTAAACGGGTGGGCAACATACACAAACATTTAGCTGAGTATTAGCTTCAGCTGATGGATGCTAAATTTCACCCCCCTTCCCCCCACCGCACGTTTGGTCAAGATTTTAAGAGTCAATTCTGTGTGACATAGAGACTGGCTTTCGAAGTGTCTTTATATGTCTCTAAATGGTCTCTGCCTTCTGTTGGCTCAGCGTGTTCCTGCTGCGGGTCTGTTGCCCGTGTATGGTGTGACTCCGTCTGGGTTCGATTGGCAGGCGCTGTGCGGCAGAGCCGGAGTGGCGTGCGGCTCCCGGCCAGGTCCCTCTGGATCTCAGTGCGTCGGGAGAGTGTCGGGCGCGGTTCACGATCTTGTGGTCCGTTCCATTTGGATTATGATTGCCTGTTGTGCCTCCCTCTCCATTGCCTGTCGCGGCCCAGTCTCAGTGTCATGAGGTGAGTAGCTTGACAGGGGTCAAGGGTGCATGCGTGTGGGTGGTTGCAGTAGTGGTCTGTGCTGCTGGTGTCCTCAATCAGCCCTGTTGCTGCCGGTGTGGGTGAATAGCCTGTGGTGGCTCCGTTCTCTGTGCCAGCACACATGGTTTCCGCCATCTTGGTGGTAATGCCCAGGTTGCGGGTCGCCTTAAGTGCTTTGCGGTGGTCGGGGCTTGAGGGTGAGGGCCGGGATCAGCCCCCCAGCCCAAAGGGGGGGAACTGGGCCAGTTCCTTGCGGGTCTGGCTCTTGGTTGAGCACTGATGGGCAGGATGGTGGAGCAGCGGCCGTCTGCTCCACTCACCGCCGGAATAGCCTCGATTGTGCCAGTGAGGAATCTTCCTCCAGGGGACTGAAGCCTGTTGGGCCAGCCTCACCCTGGGTCCAGTACTCTCTACCCGGTGAGTGCCACCGCTGCTGGTCTGTTTTTATGTCGAAAATCATAGTTTCATGGCTTGTTTTGTCTTTAGTTTCAGGAGCGTGTCTTATTTGCGACCGTCCAGCTCGGCGGTCCGGCCCCGCCCCCTTATTTCTGTTTTTTATCTTGTTTTATTTATGTTTTGTTTTATTAATTTACAATAAATATTTGAATCAGAGAGATGTTTATTTTTATTTTTATTTAAACCAAATGAAAGTGTTGTCGGATTGGTACCCAGTATCCTGGTCATCTGAGATTTGATGTGCCTGTACACTACTAATATCTTGTAAGTGTTTTTAATGTGTAGCGTAGTATCGGTTTACTAACAGTCTACACTTATTATTATATTATCTCTCTCTCCTACATGCCTATTACGTGGAGGAGATCCTCTGTCAACTTTACTTTTTGATGTGCCTTCAATCAATTTTCTTCTAGTGAGTGCAACTTTGAAAATCCCTTCTAAGGATGTTTTAGATAGTACACTATGATTTTTAGTTTTTTTCCTGCTGTAGATCTTATACTCTTTGTGTCAAATATTAAAGATGGTATAGGATCTACAACATGACAAGGGTATATAGGAAAGAAAAAATAAACAATAAGTGCAGATTGTTGGACATAAATATCTTGCACTTAGGTGGAGAAAGACTTACAGACTTTAAATGATATATAGGCATATCATGTCCAACGGAAGTAATCTCCGATCACCATCTACGGATGGTCACCATAAAAGATAAGGAGTACTGCTTTTTATGTTGTTAAAATTAATTTAATGCAAAATAAACAAATCAGTAAAATAAATAAATAATATCAAAATCCTACAATAGCCCAACCCTACGCGTTTCGTCTGTTGAAAGTTCAGACTTACTCAGGGGTAAAAGTGATCACACCGGAGATTGGATCATAACGTTTATAAAACAAATAATAAAAAATGATAATAATTACATAAAAATATATATAAAAAAATCCCCTCTCCCCCTCAATAAGTGCTCGTTGGTGACCAAAAACATTTATTTGTGCTTACCATTTTGAGCCAGCCTCCACTGCACTGTGATGAGTTGGCTTGAAAAGTATCTATAGGTAAGTTCCTCTCCTCACAACTTGCCCAATAATGTGCGATTCTAACTAGATGTTGTGAACTAAAGCCAACTGTGTCGTGCTGTTACTGAAAAAAGTCACAGTAGTGATTCTATTAATCTAATTTTTTAACAGTACATCACAATACAAAATAATATTTGGTATATTGTTATGTTAAAAGGATACCACTAAAACATATGTATCCAATAGTTGTGTACATATTTTTTTATATAATGAGGTAACACAAATGAGTAAGCATAAGGCATTGCACTAACAAATACACATATATCTATTTATCTATCTATCTATCTAATTTGTGTAATTTGTGATTTCACTTAATATCTTCTGCATAGAAATAAACCACATTTTATTTGCTTTCTCACAGACTGTACCTAGTTGTATACAGGAATCACTTCACACCCACCAAAATCTAGAATTCTTTAGAAATGACTCCTATGATTAATTTACCAATTAATTAGACAATTCGGAAATTACTTAATCTTCAATACTAGATGTATTCAGTAAACAATGCCATAATGTATTTTCTTAGATTTAAAGGGCAACTAAGTTCCTGTTTAAAATAATTTCGTTATAATGACAAGTTAATCTGTACTGATCAGTGTACTGATTCCAGTTTAGTTTTCTGTCTGATTGTGACTCTTAATGCTGAAAAGTTTAAATAGTTGAAGTAAGAATAATATGAAGTGATTAATGTTTTATTTGAAGCAATAAAGGTTGTGGTGTATGTATTGTTCATGGTTCTCATCTAAACAGCTTATTTTTAAGAAGTACAGGATCTCTGTGAACTAGAGTACCACTTAAAAACAAACCAAAAAACAACAGATTTTTTATTTTCTGATCTCATTACTTAAATCAAAGAGGTAAATGACAGAGAAACATCTGCAAGTGACGGTCAGATTCTTTAAGTGATACTGAAATAAAAAATATGATTTATTAAAGGTACATTTACAAACTAATTAGCATTGTATCATATATAATAATTATTTTAATATGTTTGCATTTGTTTATTCTCTTACAAGAGACAAGATACCCAATGTTTTGTATTTGTATCATTATTTGATTTTTCTCCCATTCTCAGGCTTCCCTACACACTGTTTGTGTGTGTTTGAAACCACTCAGTATTTTCTTAAGGTAAAAATCATAGTCAAGACATTAAGCCCTTGCTAGCTTTTTTTATTAAAAGAAGACATGTAATACAGAACTGATCAGAAATCGAGGATGGCATATCTGTACCCAAACCATTTAAAGGAATGCAAAACAAAACGTAACACTAAAATAAAAAATAAAAAACCTTTCAGGCATAATACAGATATTTAAAATATAACAACATTGTATAAAATTAATGACTGTGTTGTCCTATATGTCAACTCACATTTTGTGTTTTCTTTTTTATATTTTAAAATATAATATTTTGATTAACTTTTTTTTAACTTGATTTTTTAGGCAAAAAGTTTGCTTGGCTTGCTTTTGTACAGGGGTATAATTATACCTTAATTATGAGACATGCAAAGGACAAGACAATCATCTGAGGTTGTTGGATCTGTAGTGCAGTGAGTACTTGCTTGTTAATTAGTTAGTTCTGGAGTTCCCTTGTGGGAACAACCTGGTATGCATATGGTACATTTTTTCAATGTCATATGAGCTAGAACTTGAGAGTGATAACTGAGACTTGAGCAAGGATTAATTGAGCTCATAGCACATTTACTGGATTACAGTTTTTAGGGGAGGAATTAAACAATTTTCAAAAATCTAATTATTTAAAATTAATAAAATGATAAATGTTTTAGAAATGCTATAAAACGTAGGTATAATCTAGCACCGAGGCAGTCTCCAATTGGCTGCCATCATTTCTCACTTTTGACGATCTCTTTCTTATTCAAGTTGCATGGACATTAATCACCATGCTCCTATAAAAAGATATTTGTTTTATTTTTTATTCATTTCACAAATATTTTAACTGAACTTTTGGAAATATATACAAAGTAAGATGAAAAAAGAAGGAAAACATAGTAGGGAATAAATCACAAGATATTGGTATAATAAATAATGGATACAGCGATTTATCTGGCAATACCTAGATAACATTTGTTCTTAAAATAAAATACTGTATTAAAATACCATGAAATATCCCACTAACCACTGGTCTTCCATCCAAACTCAAAACAGGGTTCCATTTCTTACACAACAGTTGGACAGAATTATTTGTCTAGTGAGCCATGTATTTTATTTGGCATGTATAATATGTAATAACTCTATTTATTTTTTTTATTCCTTATTTATAGCGTATAAGATAATGCCAACAGGCTTGGTATGCCACAATAGCATAGACAAGCATTTTTAGGTAGATACTAATGGTTATATTGTCATGGGATATAAGAAAAACTGCACATTTTATATTAAAGGTAAGCAAGCTAAATGAGTGATCGTATAAAAGTAAACAATAAACAGTGTAGATATACACGAGGGAACACCCAGATAGTGTTTAGATTATGTATGCATGTGTAACTATAATTCCACTGGTACCAGCTGAAATGTAAAGTGAGCAGAAAGCATATAAAAGACTAAGCCAATAATCATCTGCCCTGTATGTGCAGAACGGACCATTTTAGGGAAGAGCTGCTGGACCCCGGGCCCTATGTTAGAGAAAGTGCAGACTCTATCCTATGCCCACCAGATAGTGCACTACGTCAGGCAGAGTGTCACTTGTCAAGTCCCAGATAGCAGTGCCCCACCAGCACCTCGCTCTTGCACAGTCCAGTACACTTTCCCACCCGTACAATCGCATCTTGCGACCGAACGTGGTCTCGGGAATCTGCCGCCAGATCGCTTCTGTCCACGATGAGAATTTGCCTCCTGAGAATGTGAGCTGTGCCTTAGAGTTTGGGCCTGGTTGGACTGAGGCCAAGGTAAGTGACGGCTGCCCACAGATCTAAGCCTTCAGGATTGAGGTATTCTCTGCTTTTTTTTTCTCAATTTCCCTGCTGTCGGCGCAAGAGTAAGGCCACAGTTGGTGAAGCACTTTCCTCCACTGCACATGTCTCCGATCTCCGGCTGATTCTCACCCATAATTGTGACCAAAATCGCTCTAAAGCCTGGTCTATGTGCTCCTTAAGTAGGTCCAGAGTCATGCCGGCGTCCATCATGAAATGCTCGCCGCTGATGAAAGTCTCTGCAGCTTCTGGAGCCTGCCTCTGCTCTCTGCCACCTGTTCAGGTCTGTCCTCCAGTGTAGACCAGGATGACCCCCACTGGTCCAAAAGGGGGGAAACGGGGCATCAGTTATAGCCCTCAGTGGCGCAGGTGACACTGGGCCACAAGAGATTTTTTTTTAAAACAAAAAAAATTGTGAGTTAAATTTCACTCAATTCTCTCCGATAAAAATGGACTACATGTTAAAGAGATCCCCTCGTCTTTTTCTAAATTCCATCTTACTGCCTGGACGACCAAGTGGTTTTTTAATTGGAGGAATTGAGTTCATTTTAACTCACAATTTTTTTTATGTTTAATAACAAATTTTTCCTACAAGTAAAAGGTACAGCCATGGGCACCAAGTTTGGGCCAAGTTACACAAAAAATGTTTTGGACCATTGGTAAACAATAAATATTTGGTCCAGCAAACCATTTGACACAAACATGGTGCTCTGGAGGAGGTACATAGATGATGTTTTAATGATTTGGAAAGGGACAGAAAAAGATCTACATCATTTTACCACTTTTATTAATGACAATGATATGCCATTAATTTTTACTCCACAGTTCAAATCTAAAAAAATCTATTTTTTTGACCTTACGATTTACGTAGAAAACTCCCAAATTAAGACCAACACATTTTTTAAGGTGACAGATTCTAATAGCTTTATCGACACAAAACGCAGTCACCACCCATACTGGCTTAAAAGTGTTCCTCGTAGTCAGTTCACCAAATTAAAACAAAATTGTAGTGATCAAAAACGTTTTTAGAACAAGCACAATTTTTAAAAGCAAATTCTTAGAAAAAGGTTATTCCAGTGAATTTTTAGATCAAGAAATAACCAGAATTAATTCTATTGAGATAAATACGTTTTTAATAGATAAACCTCGTCACCCTTCAACAAGCAAAATAGCTATGGGTTTTCATTTAACACTCAATTTAACATCCATGCTTTTAAAATTACAAGAAAAATACTGGCCACTTTTACTTGAAGATGACCTTTCTAAAAGAAGATTTACCATCTAGACCCTAGGTCATCTTTAGGTAAAGAAAACAACATAAAGAAAAAACGTAATACCCATTCAGTACCAGTACACTGCAACCAATGTTCAAATTTCAATTTTAAAAACTTTTCATATGTTGGTATAGAACAAGTGCCACTGGATAAACGGGGAGGTGATGTAATTATGAGATTGAGACAAAGAGAGGGTTTTTGGATTTATACTTTGAAAGCTTTGCAGCCAGAGGGTTTAAATGTAGATTTTTATATGGTTTGTTTTTTTGTGAACCCCCAACCATCTCTTTGCCTCAAAATCTGTTTATGTTGCTTATTAATTGGTTGTTTAGATGGTCCCTTTAATTAAGTTAAAGGTAAAGTATACCAGTTTAAATTCTTTTATATATATATATATGTTTGTACACATGCTATTTATTGATATCTACAATATTAATAGATGTTACATACATTGGGGACACATCAATTCATCCATTTTTTATAGTATATGTTCCAAAAATATATTCTTATATTGGTATATAATATAGAGCTTGGTTGCTTCATCTAAGTGTTGCTTCTAAGTGTGTGTGTGGTTGGAGATATTCTGGAGATAAGCTGGAGGTAATCTGAGGTATTCAGGAGGATAAATAAAAAGTTAAGGTTTGTTTGATTTAAATTATTCACCTCATTGGAATGGCAGACTTAGTTCAGTGTAATAGTTGCTTTGCATTTGTTTCACGTTCCACTTTTTGGAGGTTTGGTTGTTGTCTAATCTGTAGACAGTTCTCTATTTTGCGGCAGGAGATTGTATTTTTGAAGTCTGAGATTTGTAAATTATCTGGTAAACAAACTCAGGCTGGAACTGCTGCAAAGCCACTGCCGCAGAGACATACTAGGAATGGCAGATGGATTACTGTAGGATCTGGTAGACTTGGAGTTGTGGATAAAAGGCATATTGCACAGTCTGTTGCTCTACATAATTCATTTTCTGCACTTTCAGAGTGTAGTGGTGTCGTGGAGAGAGGCACTGAGGCTAGTGGTGTTGTGCAGAGAGGCACTGAGGCTAGTGGTGTTGTGCAGAGAGGCACTGAGGCTAGTGGTGTTGTGCAGAGAGGCACTGAGGCTAGTGGTGTTGTGCAGAGAGGCACTGAGGCTAGTGGTGTTGTGCAGAGAGGCACTGAGGCTAGTGGTGTTGTGCAGAGAGGCACTGAGGCTAGTGGTGTTGTGCAGAGAGGCACTGAGGCTAGTGGTGTTGTGAAGAGAGGCACTGAGGCTAGTGGTGTTGTGAAGAGAGACATTGAGGCTAGTGGTGTTGTGCAGAGAGGCTTGGTGAGGCCTAATAGAAAGCAGTTGTTGGTGGGGGATTCCATCATAAGAGGTGTGGAGATGGACAATGGTGGTCTTGTGAGGTGTCTTCCCGGAGCTACTGCTCACAGAGACAGGAGACGTATCGGTAATATTGTTAAGCAAGCAAAGCAGGAAGGGGAATTGGATGTACTTGTCCATTTAGGGACAAATGACTTGGCTTGCAATGAGGTTTCAGAGGTTAAGGAAGTTTTTAGTGTTTTTGCCAATGATATACGGCAGGTTGCTTCCACATTGTCATTCTCTGAAGTTCTGCCTGTGCATAACACTCAGAATGACAGGCGGATGCGTATTAGGGACTTTAACTTGTGGCTTGGTGAATGGTGTCGGGAGCAAGGATTTGGCTTTATTGCTCATGGTAGCTCTGTTTGGAATGGAAATAAACTGTACAAAAAAGATGGTTTGCATCTTTCTCAAAAGGGAACAAATGTTCTCAGTGAGCAGTTCAGAGGTTTTGCTAGGATGTATTTAAACTAGGAGGGGGGGGCAAAAGGGTGATAAAACATCAATCCAATTGTCCCCCAAAACAAGGACAGAAGGTGCCTGTAGCAAGTGTGTTAAAAAATGATAAGCTTAGAGTCATGTCTACAAATGCTCGCAGTTTAGGGAATAAGATCCATGAACTTGTGGCAATAATGGCAACTGATAGTGTAGATTTAGTCGCTGTTACTGAGACATGGTATAATGAGAAAAATGACTGGGACATAGCAATACCAGGGTACTCTTTATATAGAAAAGACAGGGAAGGCAAGAAAGGGGGAGGGGTGGCCCTGTATGTAAAGAATAGCATAAAATCTAGCCTAATAAAGGTTAGTGAGGCGAACATAGAGTCAGTTTGGGTTACGTTAGAATTTGGTAATCACACAGTAACTCGTGTAGGTGTGATTTATAGGCCCCCAGGACAAATTGAAGAGTTAGATAATCTACTAGTTGAAGAAATAGCTAAAATGACAATGAAGGGGGAAGTTATCATCATGGGTGACTTTAATCTTCCTGATATAAATTGGAAAACAAAAATAGCTACTTGTGCCAGGAGCACACATATTCTAAACTCCCTACTGGGATTGTCTCTAAAACAAGTCGTTGAGGAGCCAACTCGAAAAGAGGCCATACTAGATTTAGTGTTAACAAATGGAGATTTGGTATCAGATATTACTGTAGGTGAAAGTTTAGGATCCAGTGATCATCAGTCAGTGTGGTTTAATATAAGAACAGTGACTGAGTCACACCACACAAAAACAAAAGTTTTAGACTTTAGAAAAACAGACTTTTCCAAAATTAGAATATGTGTAAAGGAGTCATTATCAGACTGGAGCAATTTAAATGGAGTCCAAAAGAAATGGGATTATTTAAAAGTTGCACTACTGAAGGCAACAGAAAATTGCATTAGGCTTGTCAGTAAAAGCAAAAAATTCAAGAAACCACTGTGGTACTCCACAGATGTAGCCAAAATAGTAAAAAACAAAAAGTTAGCATTTAGTAATTATAAAAAAACCCAGAGTGAGGAAGACAGAATGACCTATAAGATTAGGCAGAAAGAGGCTAAGCAAGTTATAAGAGCTTCCAAATCACACACAGAAGAGAAAATAGCACAGTCAGTAAAAAAGGGGGACAAAACCTTTTTTAGATACATAAATGAGAAAAGAAAAGTAAAACAAGGATTAGTTAGATTAAAAACAAAAGAAGGAAGGTATGTAGATGAGGATAAAGGTCTAGCTGACTGCCTCAATGAATATTTTTGTTCGGTATTTACAGATGAAAATGAAGGAAAGGGACCTCAGTTAAGAAAAAGGATAAATGAGTCATTTATTACACGTGAGTTTACAGAGGAAGAGGTTCTATTTCAACTGTCAAAAGTAAAGACAAATAAGTCAATGGGACCTGATGGAATACACCCAAAGCTATTAAAAGAGCTTAGTGGTGTACTAGCAAAACCATTAACAGATTTATTTAACCAATCATTGATAACAGGAGTAGTCCCAGAAGATTGGAAGTTAGCGAATGTTGTGCCCATTCACAAGAAAGGTAATAGGGAGGAGTCGGGCAACTATAGGCCAGTAAGCCTAACTTCAGTAGTGGGGAAAGTGATGGAAACCATGTTAAAGGATAGGATTGTTGAACATCTAAAAACACATGGATTTCAAGATCAGAGACAACATGGGTTTACTTCAGGGAGATCATGCCAAACTAATCTTATTGATTTTTTTGATTGGGTAACTAAAATTATAGATCAGGGTGGTGCAGTAGACATTGCTTACCTCGATTTCAGTAAGGCTTTTGACACTGTTGCACATAGAAGGCTTATCAACAAACTACAATCTTTGAGTTTGGATTCCAATATTGTTGAATGGGTAAGGCAGTGGCTGAGTGACAGGCAACAGAGGGTTGTAGTCAATGGAGTATATTCGAAGCTTGGGCTTGTCACCAGTGGGGTACCTCAGGGATCTGTACTTGGACCCATTCTCTTTAATATTTTTATTAGTGATATTGCAGAAGGTCTTGATGGTAAGGTGTGTCTTTTTGCGGATGATACTAAGATATGTAACAGGGTTGATGTTCCAGGAGGGATAAGCCAAATGGAAAATGATTTAGGTAGACTAGAAAAATGGTCAGAGTTGTGGCAACTGACATTTAATGTGGATAAGTGCAAGATAATGCATCTTGGACGTAAAAACCCAAGGGCAGAGTACAGAATATTTGATAGAGTCCTAACCTCAACATCTGAGGAAAGGGATTTAGGGGTGATTATTTCTGATGACTTAAAGGTAGGCAGACAATGTAATAGAGCAGCAGGAAATGCTAGCAGAATGCTTGGTTGTATAGGGAGAGGTATTAGCAGTAGAAAGAGGGAAGTGCTCATGCCATTGTACAGAACACTGGTGAGACCTCACTTGGAGTACTGTACACAGTACTGGAGACCCTATCTTCAGAAGGATATTGATACCTTAGAGAGAGTTCAAAGAAGGGCTACTAAACTGGTTCATGGATTGCAGGATAAAACTTACCAGGAAAGGTTAAAGGATCTTAACATGTATAGCATGGAGGAAAGACGAGACAGGGGGGATATGATAGAAACATTTAAATACATAAAGGGAATCAACACAGTAAAGGAGGAGACTATATTTAAAAGAAGAAAAACTACCACAACAAGAGGACATAGTCTTAAATTAGAGGGACAAAGGTTTAAAAATAATATCAGGAAGTATTACTTTACTGAGAGGGTAGTGGATGCATGGAATAGCCTTCCAGCTGAAGTGGTAGAGGTTAACACAGTAAAGGAGTTTAAGCATGCGTGGGATAGGCATAAGGCTATCCTAACTATAAGATAAGGCCAGGGACTAATGAAAGTATTTAGAAAACTGGGCAGACTAGATGGGCCGAATGGTTCTTATCTGCCGTCACATTCTATGTTTCTATGTTTCTATGTTTCTATGGTATTATATATATGGCTGAGTATACTAACTTATATTAGTATGGAGTCTTACTCTTTTTCCCCTTTATATTTTCTATATTTACCCCCTATACTGAGGACCTTTTTGTGTGAACTTTGTTCTTTTATGATGAAAACTTTGGTGAAATGCATATTTGAACGCACAAGAGTTGCGCATGTGCTCTTGCTGAAAACTGACGTTGCGTCCATACGGAAACAAGGCTTGAGAAGCTCCGAACCCGGAAGTAATCAAAGATGCTATGAATATATGTGTTTAAACAATGGATGCTTCGTATTGGTCTACAGCCAGGTAATCCATTCCAGGTATACAGATGCTGGGGAGCCCCTGACGAAGTCCAAGGACGGACAAAATGCATGGGGTGAAAAAAGGACCTAGTGACAGTTTGTTTTATTATTTTATATACTGTTTTTAGCCTTATATTCGATACTGTTCCGGGAGAACCTGCAGCTATCCCTGAAGACAAATTGGATATTGATGGGCTTACTTTTCACTTTTATCTTGTAAATGCAATAAATAAAGCGTTGTTTAAACTTATTTACAGTACTGCACAATGTTCCTTCTTCTTTTATCTTCCTATATGTATACCTGGAACAAAAGAAGATAGAAAAACTCCACCAAAACTATACGTTCTACCTATTTAGCATCTACCTTTGTGAGTGCAACTTATGGTTCCACTTTACCTGGTGTTTCCACTTGCCACACTATTGTAGTTTTTTTGTATTATATTGCAGATTATTTATGATATATTTTATGGTTTGAGAAGTCTTCGAGGAATCTTCTTTATATTTCTGCATATTATTGAGTAATTTATACCTTTAACCACTGGTGTTGTTTTGACTGGGTTTTATAAATATTTTTTAGAAATGATGGTAGCTCATTGGTAGCTGCTTGGAGAAGCTTACTTGAGAGCATCTGGGCATGTAAATAAAACTGGACTGGTTTAAAGTGTGACATTTTTCAGCAGCTGTTCCACATGTCCTTTAAGAAGTTACCATTCTGGCAGCAGTCCCAGCTTCCCATGAGTGGAGGAATGCTATTGGCCTCTCTATTTGTTAGCAAATAGCACCAAGGAGTGAGGTTACATGGCCCACATGACAGAGAAGTAAGAAGCCATCTCATAAGTCACACAGAGAAGGCAAAGCAGCAGCTTTGCCAAATGTAAGTGTATAATATTATATATTTCTCTTCCCCAATAGCCCTAGTGATTGACTAGGGTCTGATTAGGCAAGGGGATTTACGCAAATATACAATCAAAATATATAAAGCTAGGTAAAAGCCTAAGGGTGACAAGGGGAAGGGACATTTAATAACTCCTACTTTGTACATCCACTGTCTTCTTTAAGTGCTCTACAACTGAAACCTAAGACACTTGTGTTGTGACTTGTTGAAAATGTGACAAGCTTCAAACTGCGGGACTAGGGCTATGAGTCTGAGGACTGATCTGATTCTGATTTCTTATTGGCATTTTAGATCTAAATGTTTGACAATATTTCTATATTTTTTGCCCTGCCTTACTCCCTTTTGAGGCTGACATCCCAGTAGCATCTAAAGAGAGGTCCATAAGTAAGCCATAAGTAAGCCAACAACATAGTTTGTTTATTATTGAAAACCACTGTGAGGTAAATATATATAAACGATAACTAAATTAGTCCCATGGATTGTGCAAGAGACAATATTACAAACATTAGATGGGTCACGCAAATTAAATGTGACTGTCACTCGCAAGAATCTATCAAGCAATATTAGCAACATTTATTTCTTGTAGACATAATAAAGAAGCTCTTTGTTTGTGTGATGTGTCTCATAATAGTCTGTGTTTATGTGGAGAGTTATTTAAGGAAAATTATATTAAGTGACATTGGTTAGGAAGTACAAAAATGTGATGTCCGTATTAAAAATGAATAGTAAATTTAAATTAGTCTTTAAGTGAGTACTGTACAGGAAAGAAAAGGCCAATGTCAAATGGATAATGCCTTATAATAATAGTAAGCAGGGTCTCCCTAAAAACATAAAACAAGAAAACATAAATACTCTAAACCGTCCTTTTTACTGACCTGTACATCTAAAAAAGTCAGTACTTACAATTGTGGTAAATTTAATGTCTGTATGACACTCATTTAGATACAGCAGAAACACTTCAAGATCAGACTTAGAGCCCTGCCAAAGCATACAGCATCCATCTATGAAATGAAGCCACTTAGTGGCATGTCTCAGAAAGAGAAACAAACACAAGTGGTACATACTATAATAGTTGAAAGCTCAAAACACCTGTGAGGTATCCCCTACACCTACACCTTAAATCATATATAACACAAACAAATTAGGTGGAGAAAATAATATACTTCCCTCTCTTCTTAATGTATCCAGCTGGATACATTAACCTCTTAAGGACACATGATGGAAATATTCCATCATCATTCCCTTTTATTCCAGAAGTTGTGTCCTTAAGGGGTTAAGAAGATAGGAAAGTATATTATTTGTTCCACCTAATTTGTTTGTGTTATTTCTCAAAAAGAGCTTGTGTTTATATACAAAATTTTCTTCAAAGTCTGTCATGAAGAGATTTGCATATGAGGGCCATATTGGCACCCATCTAAGTCCACTTTATTTGCGCATAAAAAAAATTATTTAAAAAATCAGTTTTTTTAAAGAAAACATTAATAATTATATTTCTATAGCAATAATATTGTTGGCTCGTAAAGCCACAGTGAGGGGAATACTTATAAAACAGGGTGTAAGGGCAAAAAGAACATTTGGAGATGAATAGAAAAAAAACTTCTCAAATCTATAGGAGAAACAGAGGAACAATATAAACAAACGCTAAATGGCTGCTTATGTAATACACTTTTTAAACTTAAAAAACATCTAAAAAAAACTTAGAATTACAGACAACAAAATGCATTTTGAGGAAATCAAAATTAAATATTATACACAGGGGAATTAAGCAAGCAAACTATTGTCCTTTCAACTTAAACAAAAGTTAACTCAGACAAAAATCCCCTTTTTGATAAATTCAAAAAAAGCTAAATTCATGGATCCAAACCAAATTGTTAACAAGTTAGCATTATATTATGAATATTTATATAATTTAAGGGAGGACACTAGATATGATTTCCACTTTTCTAATGTTGAATTACCACGTGTGACTCAGGAAGATGCGGAAGAGCTGGACAAACCCTTTACAGAAGATGAGGTGTGGGAAGCCATAAAAACAACTCCAAAAGATAAAGCACCAGGCCCAGATGGGTTTTCTAATTATTATTATTCTACATTTGCAAAGGAATTGATCCCAAACCTCACAAAACTTTTTAACAGCATTCTAGATTCAGAAGAGGTGCACCCGTATATGTTGGAAGCCAACATAATTACATTGCCAAAACCAGAAAAAAACACACACTAGCTGTCCCAACCTATATCACTGCTTAATGCAGACATAAAATTGTTTGCAAAAGTTAGATTGAAACCACTACTGTCTAAACTTATAGGGACATAACAAGCAGGTTTTGTGCCAGGCAGACACGTGGGTTATAATAAACATAGATTTATAGATATACTTGAAATAATGAATGGACAAAAAAACAAGGGATTATTGATGGCACTTGACGCGGAAAAGGTGTTTGATCCCCTACATTGGCAATATATGGAGAAGGTACTAGATAAATTTCAACTACAAAATAAATTCAAGCAAAGCATTCTCTCCCTTTATACAAACCCAAAAGCCAGAGTTATAAACTCAGGTTTTCTGTCATGAAAGCTCTGCATCTCTAATGGTACGAGACAAGGCTGTCCCCTCTCTCCATTAATTTTTATCATGAACCTTGAACCCCTAGCATATTTGATCAAATAACGGGACTAAAAACATATATGGGACCTCAAAAAGTTGCATTATTCACGGATGATGTCCTGATAATATTAACAAATCCAGATAAAGCAATAATGTGGTTGATGGATTTACAGAAGGAATATGGCTCCAGTGTCATATTACAAAAATAATTTTGTTAAAACCCAAGTCTTACCTATAAAGATGCTAGAGTCGGCTGTTCGGAGGCTGAAAGATGAATACTCATTTGAATGGAGGACAAATTCTATAAAATATCTGGGTAAACATCTTTCAGTTTCTAAACATGATAACAAATAACCATAGCAAACTACTACGAGAAGTACAAGATACATTAAAATGCTGGGATAAGATAACCACCTCATGGGTGGGACGGATTAATTCCATTAAAATGTGCATACTACTGCAGATCTTATTTCTTTTTAGAACCATATCAATAATGATCCCTAAACCAATTATAACAAATTTTCAGACATCAATAAATGCTCATATATGGAAACGCAACCCCCCAAGGATATCATTGAATACAATGAGCTGTAAAATGACAGAGGGTGGGCTGGGAGCACCACACATCCAGAAATATTATATAGCATTTATATTGGCACAAACAGCAGCACTAATAGATATATAGTATACCACTATGGCATATACTAAAAAAATCCATTGTTCCACAATATGAGATATTTGATCTCATCTGGACAACACATCGCGCTCATCCTGTAAATCATAATTTTCTATCCACAACACAAATTTCTCTGCAGATCTGGGGGAACTGGGCCCCTAAACTCCTAGGGAAAGACACCTATTTCTATTATGCAACTTTACAAAGTTGAAGTTATTATACAAAAGATTTAAATGTAACAACATGAAGAAATAAAGAGATAACAAAAACCTGACATTTAATAACAGACATAGATATACATAAATTCCCAGATATACAAATTAAATACAATCTTCACAGGGAGCTTACATACGTCAGGGTAAAACATATTTTACTAAAACTTCAAGTGGTAGAGGTGGAAAATTCTAAGATGAACAAATTTAGGAAGCTATGCTTGGGGAGAAGACCCCAAGCCAAGCCTCTTTCAAAAAGCTACAGGGGAATATTAAATCTAACAAAACCCGAGAAGCTGCCTTTTATGTTAAAATTGGAGATGGAATTAAATAATGAATAGGAGCCTTCACAGTGGTAATAGGGCTATGAGATCAACTAAGGCTGCCACACATAACATACAACACATAGAATAAACATCTAAAATATGGCTCTGATGGTACATGACACCTCACAAACTGGCACGAATATATCCAGGGAATACGGGAATCTGCTGGGGATGCGAGGAAATGGAAGGATCTATGACACATATATTTTGGCATTGTAAAATGATTACTGATGTATGAAAACATATCTAACAGCTGATTTTTTATGTTACAAATATACTCATGCCCCTGCAACCAGAAATTTTCTTACTCCATTTCATGCCAGAGAAAACACATACAGGAAACTGTGCTGATATTTTAATGGCTACTAAAAATGCTATAGCCAGTTTATGGAAAATAAGCATAATAAGAGAAAAAAATCTCTATTACTAAGATTAACGAGGAGATGGCATATAGGGTAATAGGCAAACAAGATATATTAGATCAAATCTGGGTGAGGTGGATATGAGGGGAATTTTGGAGGAAATGAGGGGAAATCATCAAGATAGATATATATAAAAATAGATAGTTAATATAAATTAAAGGGGGTGGTATAACACAAAATGATATAAGCCTTCAAAATGATAGAGATCCTAGTAGTGACGATCAATATAGGTGTTTGGTTGGAAATGTTATCAATTAAATTGAAACTGTACATACAAAGAAGTAATGATAACTACAGTAACTTATGATTTTTATTATTTTTTTATTATTTTTTTCTCTCTGGTGTTATGTTAATTAATTTATCAACTCATTAGATCAAAGTTGTCTGAGAGGTAAATATTGAGATTATGGTTTTTTTCTATGCACATATTCTGATTATAAAAAAAAAATTATAATAATTAGATCAATATATAATTAGGGCAGGAGTAATTAAAACTCAACTAAATAAGACTAAGGATATGCATACATTGTATTAGAATGAATAAGAAAGAAATGTTTATTTAACATAAGGGATTATTGTCAATCTGAATATATCAGAAGGATATTAAATTGCTACTGAGTGAAGGGGCCTAGATTGCTACAGAAGGTGGTAACAAGGCAGAATAGATCATAGAATGTATAATGTATAATGCGGCACTATAATATTGTATATTTTATATATCATATTTTCTTATTTTCTTTTTGGTTTATTTTTTCATTTCTTTGTAATTTGAAAAAGATTCAAATAAATGAAAATCTATTTACTAGTTTGAGAGCAAAATTAAGGTTTTGCTCAATCCATAGAACTTGGAACATGCAGTCCAGGAGATGTTTGGAATGAACAGGATGGTCCAGGGATCTTGAGAATATATGTATATCTCAATAGAAAAAAGGGTTGCATAGCAAGAGAGAGGAAATGTAGAAAAAAGGTAACCTCTTCCAAATTGTCTGAACCATGCAGTGGTGTGGAGAAAGTAGAGGTGTCTGCGCTCAACTCAGCCAATTTCCATGTCTCTGAGAGAAAGTAAGTATTCATTTTTGCATGCAAATTCATCCCTTTAGTCCCAACAGTCAAATGTGCCTAAATTAGTTGGGTTGACAATCTGGAACTGCCACTGAAAAAGGTCTCCTCTGGAGGGACCAACTGAAATAGGCACCGACCCTCGTTGAGCACCAGGCTATGCCCAAGAGATTTGTGTTTTAAGTAGTTGTGACAGATTGAAAGTTTTATTTTGTATGTATGATTCATTACTTTATAGTATTAAAAATATGAGCATCAAATAATTAATATTATAGTTATTTCTACTGATAAAGTTTACTTCTATATGTTATATGCACCACATTTTATGATTTTGTTTAGGTGATTTAATAATTTAGTTGAGCTTATGAATTAATTTACTCTTTGACAAATGAAATATGTTAATCGGTAACTTGCTTAGATTAGTTTGAGAGCATGTTGCGATATAATAGTGAGGGTGTTTTCAGTCCTATTACTACTGTATGTCTTGCTATATTGAAGCAACATGTGTCTACCTAAATGAACACATTTCAACTTGTTGTATTGGCAATTGGCATTTGAATTGGACATTTTGTATAACATTTTGAAATTTAAAATTACATATGTGAAGTTCATAGAAAATTAATTTGCAATTTATGCTTTTGCTTCTATTCGTCAATTAATTATTTCCCAAGTTGAGTAGTAAGTTGATTAAATTGAATGACTAAGTCTTAGTATGAGTAAACAAAATAATATAAATCTCAAATGTTGTATGATCATTTTAATACTATTCATTATCTTATTTTGAACCATTAATGCTTGTTATATTGTTAATTCTAATTTAGAATTGTGTGTGAATTTTACTTACTGATTTTAATTATTATATATATCTTTTCCATTCAGTGGTATATATTTTTATTCTGTAAACATTCTGGCAGTGTATTCCCTGTTTACTGATGTTTTCTTTATCAGTGAAGGCTGTTTATATGTTGTCAACAGATTTGACTTTCTGATACTGACAGCAAGATCAACCTCAATTTAAAAATAGATGTCAATGCTTTATCAGAACATTGTAAGTCATTATACACAATGAAGATGTGCATCTTCCATAACTACTGTATATGTTGAAATATTATGATTAACTAAAAGTCATAGCAATGTATAATAGCATGTGTAGGCTGAAGTAAGTTCACTTAAGTTAATTATATAGAATTATATTCTAGTTGTATTAGGCAGTTAGGCATTTTCATTTTTCTAGGATATTTTAAGTTTATTAGACTGTCAAACACAAAAAAAACAAGTTTAACGTAATATATACAGAAATAGTAGTAGAAGCAAATTAATATACAAAGTATAGAATGGAAGGCAAAGTATTCACTCATATCAATATTCCGTATGCAATAAATACATTTATAAGTATATATATATATATTTATTTATTTTTCTTTTAGCAACAAGTGGAAGTCCAGTTTCAGTTTATAAGTATATATTTTTATTTATTTTTCTTCTAGCAACAAGTCCAATTTCAGTTTTGAAAAAAAAAAAAAACAAGTCTCAGCAATGTACACATTTTCATTATACAATTATTTTAAAATCAGAGTGACATGCCCACTTTCTATTTAATAGATTTTTAATTTATTTTTGATATTACAGTTGAAATATTTTGCAGTTATTTGAGAAGAATTGTATAAAATATGATTAGTTTGATGGAAAGTATGTGAACAATGCAATACTTTATTTACTGAATAATTATAACTACATGCACAATTTTTTTATTATAGTCTGAATTTTAATATACCTGTTGAAAATAGTAAAAAGAAAACTTTTTTCTCTATACAGAAAAAATGCACTCATTTATCTTAACGTTGAAATAGTTTTCACCTCGCCTCAAGTAAATTAATTTCTCTGCTTTTCCAACTTTTTTTAAATATTATTTTCCATTTGGAGCTGATTTTTATATCAAAGTAGGAGTAATTAATTCTTTTCTGATTGACCTCCAATTGAAGTGACAAATTGAAAAAAGAAATCAAAGGAATTTTGTAAATGAACTTATTCTGAGAAGTATTTTACATTTACACTACAGCTTTTTCAAATGTGATTTCATAAAATGTATACAATGGAGCCATCTAGTGCACATGGGTAAAACATATTAGCACATTTGCAACATAATAATTCCATTATGTGAAACTGATTTACACAGATGCTCAAACATTACAACAGAAAATAAAATTACTCACACAGAAAAAAATACTCAATCCATATCTTGCAGATCAAGTTATGGGGAAATTCAAAAATATAAAGATGTGAAAGCCCTTTGATGAGGTTTTTAACACCATGTCCCTAAACTGAATTTATACACAAACCACTATATATATATACATTTCTAAAGAAAAAATGAATGAGCAGGCAAAACACATTTTTTTTTTATTTCCTATGGGATTCATATTCAACTGTAGGCTATATCAGATTGGCACAATCATAAAAACCAAACATGGCAACAAAGAAAAAAAAAATGACCCCTGTTCAAAAGTATGCATACGCTTAGTTCTTGATACTGTGTAGTGCCCCCTTTAGCATTAATGACAGCATGCAGTCTTTTGTAAAAGTTGTCTATGAGGCCCCAATTCTTGCAGGTGGTATAGCTGCCCATTTGTCTTGCCAAAAGGCCTCCAGGTGATGAAAAGTCTTTGGTCATCTTGCATGAACCGCACATTTGCAATCTCCCCCAGAGTGGCTCAATGATATTAAGGTCAGGGGACTGTGATGGTCACTCCAGAACCTTTACCTTTTTCTGCTGTAACCACAGGAGGGTCAACTTGGCCTTGTGCTTAGGGTCATTGTCACGCTGGAAAGTTCAAGAGCATCCCATGTGCAGCTTTCGTACAGAAGAATGCAAATTGTCTGACAGTATTTTCTGATAACATGCTGCATTCATCCACCATTTCCCCCCCACCATATATATATATACACCAACAAAGTTATGGTGGTGTATATATATATACACCAAAAAAAGTTATGGTGGGGGGAAAATCCTTTGCGGTAGTGACATCACTGCAAATTTGTGATTTCTGTGGGAAAAGTCTTATGGCTTGACTGGTGTGCAGATTTTTGTTTAACATTGTATTGACTATCCACAGACTTAAGGTGGAAGGGGTTTTCAATCACCATTTGAAAACCCCTTCCACCTTAAGTCTGTGGGCATATGGGTGGGCATATGCAAATTAGTTCAACGAAGAATCACATTTTTGCCTCCATTTTAAACATGGATTCCTTTGAGTCTCTTTTTTGTTTTTTTGCTACACATGAACTGCCAAGTCTCAATAGCAAGCCAGTAACCAACCTCATGCTGATGATTTGCATCAACAATTATACAGCTGTCCATGAGTGGTTCACTGGCTTTGCATCTTTTCCTAAGTTGTGTTTCAAAGCTGTTGTATACAGCAATCACAGACAAAGGAATACATGTTTAAATGGAATGAGGCAAAAATATGATTCATTGTTGGACTAATTTGCATATGCTCACCCATAATCCTTTGCAGTAGTAACATCACTGCAAATTTGTGATTTCTGTGGGAAAAACAAGTCTTATGACTTGACTGGTGTGCATATTTTGGTTTAACATTGTATTGGCTATATATATATATATATATATATATATATATATATATATATATATATATATACAGATGAAAAGAGTGCACTCAGAAGGTCTTCTTAAAGATATAAACAATTTATTGTGCCAAACTTTAAAGACATACAAGTCGACGTTTCAGTCCTCGTGGGACTTTTTTCAAGACAATGAAAGGCGGAAAAAAGTGATTTAAATATACCTTGCAGGTGATTTGATTGGAGAGTAGGTTATATGAAAGAGAGGCTGTGCAAACGTGAAAGTGATTACTCAACTTTGAAATAGAGATTAACCCCTTGAGTGCCTAATGAAAAAAGGCCTGAAAGTGAGTGTGGTTACGGCCAAATATCTAATAATCTGCACTCGCAGACATATTAAAATTCAAGGATAAGAAATATCGAAGCCACCTTAGAATGACTAAGTGTTTACGAATCTATTTGAATATTTAAACAAATTTGTTAAACAAAGTTAAACAATATCTTACGATTGCTACATTTTTAAACAATATCGTAAGGTGGCCACGTTTAAATTGGAATTCCAAGTGATTGCAGACCTAATAGATACATTATAGAAAAAACTTCAAAGTATATTTGAATAACCCTAGGGATACTATATATATACTTAATTGTTTTACATATTAACGGCCATACAGTCTATAGAATATAACAGGGGTATCCATAAGCTAACATACCTAGCTAAATGAAAATACAAATACGTATATGAATAATATATGATTGATTTAACAAAAAATCTCATAAGTTTATCACCAATAATGGTTTTTCTGTGACCATTAGTCCAGATATATATCAATTATTTACGAAACTATGGCTTCTTTATCTTTTCGGGATGAAGCAGCTGAGTGGGTTGATTTCATTAAGTCCCCCCGGGGACAAAGTTCCTAATGTGAAGATCCAAAATGCTTCTCTTTGAAGAAGTAGGACGTCTCTGTCACCCCCCCTGTTCGGGGCCGGTACATGTTCAATGCCCATAAATTTCAATGTGGGCAGTGTATGCCCTTTTTCCAGAAAATGTTTAGCTATGGGGGTAGTTGCTATGCCGCTGGATAACGCAGTCCTGATGGTAGATCTGTGTCCCCTCATGCGCTCCCTGAGGTCATTAGACGTTTTGCCGATGTACATGAGTCCACATGGGCAGGTGATGCGATATACTACGTGTGTCAGGAGATAACACCAGACCCGCATATAGAACCTACAGGCCTAGAATTAGAAAACCCATTGCATCTACCGTTGACTTTACCTCAGGAGAGTCGGCATCTGACTCTGATTATAAGGATTCGCAAAGAGAGGGGGCTTACTCTAATACCACAGCATCATATAATACGTCTTTTTTAGAACCGGGACTTGGCCTGGTGAGAGAAACAGCAAGTGGGAACCACCAAGGCATAGAGCGCCCCCCAAACATCAAAACTACACCAGGAGGGGACAGAAAGGGAAAAGGCACTGGACACAGGGGACGACCGCCAAGGAGACGCTAGTTAACCCTATCATTAATCTATCCACTAGAGTCCTCACCACTACAGAAATTAGGCTTCTAAATAAAGGACTTTCATTTGTTCCGACTGCTAATATTAACAAATTCCAATGGGAAATCGAGCAATTTCAATTTACCGTATATACTCGAGTATAAGACGAGTTTTTTGGCACATATTTTTGTGCTCAAAAAGCCCCCTCGTCTTATACTCGAGTCTAGGTCTGTATTATGGCAACTTACATTGCCATAATACAGACCATGACATGTTGGGGGCCGGAGAAGCTGTTACTTACCTTTACAGCAGCTCCGGTCAGCTCCCAGCACGTCCGCGCGGCTCCTCTGCAAAGCTCCCAGTGTAAATCTCGCGAGACACGCGGGCCGCGAGATTTACACTGGGAGCAGACCGCGAGATTTCCACCGGCAGTAAGTGCCCTTCCCCTGCACAGCCTCCCCTCCCCCCGGACAGCCCCCCCGCCCCCCGGACAGCCCCCCTGCCCCCCGGACAGCCCCCCCTCCCCCCGGACAGCCCCCCCTCCCCCCGGACAGCCCCCCCTCCCTGGTCAAGTATGAAGTAGGGAGGGGGGAACAACAACAACAAAAAAAACACTGTAAAATATTTAATTATAAAAATAAATAAACAAATAAATGCCCAGATTGATGGGAGTCTGACTCCCTTTTCTAACTCCCTGTAGTTAATGCAGAGTGTGTGTGTATATAATGCACACACTCTGCATTAAATACAGGGAGTCAGAAAAGGGAGTCAGACTCCCATCAATCTGAGTCACCTTCTTGCACATAAAATTCAAATGTCTGTATATAATGTAGAGTGTGTGCATTATATACACACACTCTGCATTTTAGGTGCAAGAGGGTGACTCAGATTGATGGGAGTCTGACTCCCTTTTCTGACTCCCTGTATTTAATGCAGAGTGTGTGCATTATATACACACACACTCTGTATATAATGCAGAGTGTGTGTGTGTGTATATATAATGCACACACTGCATTATATACAGGGAGTCAGAAATTGGAGTCAGACTCCCATCAACCTGAGTCACCCTTTTGCACCTAAAAGGTAGGCAACAGGAGGGTGACTTAAATATTATCTACGGTATATTTAATATTAAGTGTGTGTGTGTGTGTGAGAGTGTGTGTGTGTTTGTATGTATGTGTCTGTCTGTCTGTAATATGTATGTGTGCCTGTCTGTTTGTATGTGTGCCTTTGTATGTATGGCTTGTGTGTGTCTGACTGTGTCGATCTGTCTGTATGTGTCTTTGTATGTGTGTGTGTGTCTGTGTGTGTGTGTCTGTATGTGTGTGTCTTTGTATGTGTGCCTGTATGTGTGTGTCTTTGTATGTGTACCTGTATGTGTGTGTGCCTGTATGTATGTGTCTTTGTATGTGTGTGTGTCTCTGTATGTGTGTGTGTTATTGTCTGTCGGGGGGGTAAGAAGGAGGGACGGAGGGGCCACTGGTCCCACTTACCGGTTCTCCGGTGCAGTGTGGGTGTTCTCCAGTGTCTCCCACTCATCCTCTACAGCCTCTGTGGGTGGTCCAATGACTGTTGATATCACCGCTCTTCTTTTCTCCTGCACGCCGACCGTAACGCAGCGCATGCAGTAACACTGCGTGTATAGTATGAGTCCCAACACAGGCTGCTCTATGCAAACATAGTTGGCATTCTTTTTCAAAGTCTTTTTTTTTATCCTGTTAGGAATGGATCCCAGTACTTCTAATCCCGGACCAAAACAAAAACGCAGGTCATACGAAGCTGGTTTCAAGCTCAAGGTTGTGTCAAGAGCAGAAGAAAGCAATAACAGTATTGCAAGTAGGGAATTTTGTGTTGGCGAAAAACAAGTGAGGGATTGGCGGAAAATGAAAGCTGACTTGGAAAAGATTCCAAAGGCAAAAAAAGCTCAACGTGGTTTAACGACTTCATATGGGGCTCTAGAAACTGAATTGAATAAATGGGTTATGGAGTGTCGTCAAAATGGTTACTGCGTAACACGCATGGGAATTCGCTTACGTGCCCTTCAAATGGCTAAAGATGACAAATTAAAAGCACCGGGCATTGAAAATTTTGTTGCATCAGCAGGATGGTGTACCCGCTTCATGAATAGGTTTGCCCTATGTTTGCGGCAAAGAACAAAGATTTCCCAGAAGTTGCCAAAAGACCTTGATGAAAAAGTGATGTCATTCCATTCATTCATCATAAAACAAAGAAGGATCCATAACTATGACCTGGGAGATATTGGGAATATGGATGAAACACCTATGACCTTTGATCTTCCAAGCAACAGAACTGTGGCAAGTTTGGGAGAAAAAACTATTTTACTCAGAACCACAGGAAATGAAAAAAACCATTTCACAGTTGTTCTGTCATGTTTGGCTAATGGAACTAAGCTACGGCCTGTCATTATTTTTAAAAGAAAGACCTTGCCTAAAAAGGTCAAATTCCCACCACGAATTACAGTGCGCGCACATGTTAAAGGCTGGATGGATGAAGACGGAACAAAAAAATGGCTGGAAGAAATTTGGAACGGACGACCAGGAGCAGCCTTAAAGAAAAAACCATCATTGCTAGTTTGGGATATGTTCAGAGCCCACACATCTGATGACATAAAAAAATTGGCAAAGTCATCTCAAGTTACTTTGGCCGTTATTCCAGGTGGGCTTACATCTGTATTGCAGCCCCTAGATGTGTGTTTAAATAAACCTTTCAAAGACCGTGTGCGAAAGAGGTGGCATGAATGGATGTCATCTGGTCAACCCCGACTGACAAAAGTTGGAAATCTGATGAAGCCCGACATAGAATTGATAGCAACATGGGTTCGTGATGCATGGGAAGAGATTCCAGAGGACATGGTGCAACGCGCCTTCAAGAAATGTGGCATTAGTAATGCTATGGATGGCAGTGAAGACAGCGCTTTGTATGAGGACAGCAGTGATGGTGATGACTGCGAACTCAGTGATGATGACAATGTCTACGCTGATAACCTCACACCAGCTACAGTTGAAGCTCTGTTTGGACATACAGACGATGAGGAATCCAGTTTTGAAGGATTTTAACTCTTTTAGCTGTTTTAGCTTTAGTTGGTTTTTGTACTGTTAAAGCTATTGTTGATACCATATTGTTTTTCTTTGAAATAAATATTCAAAAACCTTTAACCTACTGATGCCTCAATTATTGTAATTTTATTGGTATCTATTTTTATTTTTGAAATTTTCCAGTAGCTGCTGCATTTCCCACCCTAGTCTTATACTCGAGTCAATCATTTTTCCCAGTTTTTTGGGGTAAAATTAGGGGCCTCGGCTTATATTCGGATCGTCTTATACTCGAGTATATACGGTAATAGAAAACTCCTTTTTGCAGATTTCTTCAAAAATTCTAATCAACAACATCAAATTGAGGAGAACAGAGAAAAGTTTAAAATGAGAAGTACCTTTGACCCCTCCAACTTAAACCCTACATTAAAAACATTTTCACAAATGTTAAAATTTGATACAATGAAGGTTACAACTACCCGGAATCAAAGACGTCCGAATTTATCTAAAGATGAAAGAGAAGCCTTAAACAGCCTGGCTAAAGATATGTCCATTACCATACGTCCAGCGGACAAGGGAGGCGCTATAGTCGTCCAACAATATGACGACTATAAGGAGGAAATCCTTAAACAATTAAAGGATACCAGAGTCTATGAATACACGCTAATAGATCCCACTTATGAATTCAGTAAAATTGTCCAACAAACACTGCAAAGGGGCTTAGAAGCAGGTTTCCTGACTACTACGGAATATGAGTACTTATTTGAAACCCACCCTCGGTGCCCGATCATATACACAGTGCCTAAGGTTCACAAAAACCTAGAGCGCCCACCAGGACGACCGATAGTATCGGCGATCGGGGGATTGTTAGAACCCATAGGAAAATGGTTAGACACAAAATTTAAAAAACCGGTAATGTCACTACCTACCTATGTTAAAGACTCGGCGCAAGTTATAGCAGCCTTAAACTCTATAGAACTCCCCCCACAAGGAGTCTTCTTAGCAGCCATTGATGTAAGCAGTTTATACACCATAATTCCCCACGAGGAGGGAATTCAGGCGATGCGCCAAGTACTAACACAGTACCAAGAACGTATAGAGCCCCCGATTGAATATATACTTGAATTATTGAAATTATGTCTTATACTCAATTATTTTCGATTTGAAAAAGCATTCTACATACAAATATCCGGGACATCGATGGGTGCCCCTATGGCACCAATGTATGCTAATGCATACATGCATGTATATGAACAGGTACATATTCTTCAAAAATATGGTCATCATATTCTGAAATATCTGAGATATATCGATGACGTGTTCATCATATGGACGGGCGAAGAACAAAGTCTCCATGACATGATAGGGTCACTGAATCAACTGGATTTACCAGTAAGACTTACCTATCAAATTAACAACAAACAAATTGACTTCCTGGATCTTCGTATCTTCATAGAAAATAACAAGCTGGGGTATACTTTATTTGCAAAGGAAACTGACCGTAATACGCTACTACATGCCAGCAGTCACCATCCACCCAACCTCATAAAATCTTTACCGGTATCTCAATTTATGAGAATACTGAGGAACAACTCTGATTCTATAAAAGCAGCAAACCAGGTACAAGAAATGTTTGAAAAATTTTCACAACGTGGATATCCAAGACAAATGCTGGAGGGTGCATATTCAAAAGCACTCAAAAACTACACTGATGGCCCTAAAATTAAAAGCAATCAAAATAGAATGATCTTCCCCCAAACGTTCCATTCACTATCGGGCGAGATGTCCCAGAAAATAAGACACAACTGGGAGGTTCTTAAAAAAGACAAGACACTACCGACGATATTTCAGAATACGCCTATGATTAGTTATAGGAGAAACAGGAACCTGAGAGATTATCTGGTTCATACAGACATATCTATGGCACACCAGTCTGTTCAAAGTCCAGGCTGTTATCGTTGTCTGAAGTGCATGGCTTGCAATAGTATGACCCCGGGCAAAGCGTTCTACCACCCTCGCTCAGGTAAAGAATACAGGATACGGCAAAGGATCACGTGCACCACTACACACGTAGTATATCGCATCACCTGCCCATGTGGACTCATGTACATCGGCAAAACGTCTAATGACCTCAGGGAGTGCATGAGGGGACACAGATCTACCATCAGGACTGCGTTATCCAGCGGCATAGCAACTACCCCCATAGCTAAACATTTTCTGGAAAAAGGGCATACACTGCCCACATTGAAATTTATGGGCATTGAACATGTACCGGCCCCGAACAGGGGGGGTGACAGAGACGTCCTACTTCTTCAAAGAGAAGCATTTTGGATCTTCACATTAGGAACTTTGTCCCCGGGGGGACTTAATGAAATCAACCCACTCAGCTGCTTCATCCCGAAAAGATAAAGAAGCCATAGTTTCGTAAATAATTGATATATATCTGGACTAATGGTCACAGAAAAACCATTATTGGTGATAAACTTATGAGATTTTTTGTTAAATCAATCATATATTATTCATATACGTATTTGTATTTTCATTTAGCTAGGTATGTTAGCTTATGGATACCCCTGTTATATTCTATAGACTGTATGGCCGTTAATATGTAAAACAATTAAGTATATATATAGTATCCCTAGGGTTATTCAAATATACTTTGAAGTTTTTTCTATAATGTATCTATTAGGTCTGCAATCACTTGGCACTTGGAATTCCAATTTAAACGTGGCCACCTTACGATATTGTTTAAAAATGTAGCAATCGTAAGATATTGTTTAACTTTGTTTAACAAATTTGTTTAAATATTCAAATAGATTCGTAAACACTTAGTCATTCTAAGGTGGCTTCGATATTTCTTATCCTTGAATTTTAATATGTCTGCGAGTGCAGATTATTAGATATTTGGCCGTAACCACACTCACTTTCAGGCCTTTTTTCATTAGGCACTCAAGGGGTTAATCTCTATTTCAAAGTTGAGTAATCACTTTCACGTTTGCACAGCCTCTCTTTCATATAACCTACTCTCCAATCAAATCACCTGCAAGGTATATTTAAATCACTTTTTTCCGCCTTTCATTGTCTTGAAAAAAGTCCCACGAGGACTGAAACGTCGACTTGTATGTCTTTAAAGTTTGGCACAATAAATTGTTTATATCTTTAAGAAGACCTTCTGAGTGCACTCTTTTCATCTGTATATATTGAAGGCTGAGGCAGCACCAAGGCAAGCACAAGACCGGTACATTGAGTGCGGGACATTCACAGTTTGTATATATATATATATATATATACATATATATATATATATATATATATATATATATATATATATTGTAGATTGGATTAAATACCAGAGTGTTTCAGTAGGCAATAATACATTTTTTTTATTGGACTAACATAATATTTCAAAGACAAGCTTTCGAGAGTTTTCCTCTCTTCCTCAGGCCTGAAGCAATACTGATCAATCTGATGGAGTTGAACACTCTATCAGATTGATCAGTATTGCTTCAGACCTGAGGAAGAGAGGAAACGTCTCAAAAGTTTGTCTTTATACATCAAAAATACTTCAAATACTTCTCAGTATATGTTAAATACACCTCATTTATTTCATATGCAATCATACCTTTTTTATTGCACTAGCATAATATTTCAAAGACAAGCTTTAGAGCGTTTTCCTCTCTTCCTCAGGTTTGAATCAATACTGATCAATCTGATATAATTTAGCGATATAGTTTACTGAGCAAGCTAGATACTGAGCCATCGAGAGCAGAACAGAACTGTCAAAAGACTTGTGTAACTAGGAAATAGAACTTTATAAAGATGGAAATGGATATAAAAAGATATCCAAAGCCTTGAAAATGCCAGTCAGTACTGTTCAATCACTTATTAAAAAGTATAAAATTTAGGGATCTCTTGATACCAAGATCAGGTAGACCAAGAAAGTTTTTAGTTACAACTGCCAGAAGAATTGTTCAGGATACAAAGAAAAACCCACAGGTATCCTCAGGAGAAATACAGGCTGCCCTGGAAAAAGACGGTGTGGTTGTTCCAAGGAGCATAATACAATACGACGATACTTGAACAAAAATTAGCTCAATGGTCAAGTTGCCAGAAAGAAGCATTTACTGCACCAACGCCACAAAAAAGCCCGGTTACAATGTGCCCGACAACACCTTGACATGCCTCACAGCTTTTGACACACTGTAATTTGGAGCAGGGCCGGACTGGGAAAAAAATTAGGCCCGGGCATTTTTCAATCAGAGCGGCCCCCTAAGAAGGTGGCGGGGCCAGAGAGGGTGTGTTTTGTCATCACTAATGACAATCACGCCCCCTCTCAAAGTGAGCATGTAGGTTCAATACACAGAGCCTCGCTGAAGAGCTCTGGCATTAGAAAAAGGCCCTGTATTTGTTCTGGGCAGCGCAAGCAAATTTAATAACATGCTTGCGCTGTGTTTTCTTTTAAATTGTCTCTGGTGTCTCCACAGGGGAGATACCAGAGGACAAAAGGGCCAGGAAAGTGTATGGTGCATGTGGGATTGCATGTGTGTAGAGTGTGGTGTGGTATTGTGTAAATAGGTCAATTTAATTTGTGTTTGTGGTGTAATATGTGTGGCTAGGGGCTGTAGAGAGTGTGTGTATAGTGGGCATAGTGTTATAGGGGATGTAGCGAGTGTGTGCATACGGGCTGTAGTGTGTGTATAGGTGACGTAGTGTGTGTAGGGGTTGTAGAGAGGGTGTGTTTAGAGAATGTTGTATGTGTTTGCTGACAAGGAATGTAGTGTGTGTGTGTGTGTGTGTGTGTGTGTAGGAGATCTAGTGTGTAAAGGACCAAGAGTGTGTATAGGAGATTCTGTTTGTGTGTGTGTGTGTGTGTGTGTATAGAGGATTAAGAGTGCATATAGGGTAAGGGATCTAGCGTGTATCTGGAGCGTAATGTGTGTAGTGGTGCAGTGTGAGGGGTGCTGTTGTGTGTGTCTTTGTGTGTATATATATATATATATATATATATATATATATATATTTGGACGTATTGTATGTGTGAGGGGCGCAGCGTGTGTGTATGTAAGAGGGGTGCTGTGCGTGAGGGTGTTTTTATCTGCCATCACATTCTAGGTTTCTAATTTTCTTTGTCTATTAACTCACTGATGGTTATTTTATATAATATATATATATATATATATATATATGTGTGTGTGTGTGTGTGAGCGAGGGTGCTGTCTGTCTGAGGGTGCTGTGTGTGAGTGAGGGTGCTGTGTGTGTCTGAAGGTGATGTGTGCTGTGTGTCTGAGGGTGCTGTGTGTGTCTGGGTGCGCTGTGTGTGTCTGGGTGCGCTGTGTGTGTTTGGGTGTTGTGTGTGTGTCTGGGGGTGCTGTGTGTGTCTGTGTGTGCTGTGTGTGTGTGTCTGGGGGTGGTGTGTGTGTCTGGGGGTGCTGTGTGTGTGTGTCTGGGTGCTGTGTGTGTCTGGGGGTGCTGTGTGTGTCTGGGGGTGCTGTGTTTGTGTCGGGGTGCTGTGTTTGTGTCGGGGTGCTGTGTTTGTGTTGGGGTGCTGTGTGTGTGTCTGGGGGTGCTGTGTGTGTCTGGGGGTGATGTGTGTGTCTTGGGGTGATGTGTGTGTGAGGGGGCTGTTAGCAGGGCCGGCGGTCCATAAGGATCCCCGGAGCTGCTGGGAGGCGTGCGGCTGACTGGATTAGGAGGCGGCGAGGGAGCTCTCTGATCTCTCTGACCGGCTCCCTCGCGCGCCTTTTGCTGATGCCGCGGGAGCCGGAATATGACGTCATATTCCGGCTCCCGCGGCATCAGAAAACCGCCTGCGAGGGATCAGAGAGATCAGAGAGCTCCCTCGCCGCCTCCTAATCCAGTCAGCCGCAGTCAGCCGCACGCCTCCCAGCAGCCCCACTGGACCACCAATGAAAGACCCACACCAGCACTCCAGGTAGGGAGGCTGGGTGGGAAATTTAAATTTAATTTATTGTTAATTACTTTATTAATTACTGTGTGTGTGCATGTGAATGTGAGTGTGTATGTGTGTGAGTGAGTGTGTGTGTGTCTGTCAGTGTGTGTGTCTGTCAGTGTGTGTGTAAGTGTGTCTATGAGTTTGTGTGTGAGTGAGTGTGTCTGTCGGTGTGTGTGAGTGTGTATGTCAGTGTGTATGTGTGTCTGTGAGTTTGTGTGTGTCTGTCAGTGTGTGTGTGTGTGTGTGTGTGAGTGAGAGTGTGTGTGTGTCTGTCAGTATGTGTGTGTCAGTGTGTGTGTAAGTGTGTCTATGAGTTTGTGTGTGAGTGAGTGTGTCTGTCGGTGTGTGTGAGTATGTCAGTGTGTGTGTGCGCATGTGAGTATGTGTGTCTGTCAGTGTGTGTGTGTTCGAGTATGTGTCTGTGAGTTTGTGTGTGTGTGTGAGTATGTATTTTTCTGCATGCCTGTCTGTATGTATGTATCTGTATGACGGTATGCCTCTGTATGTATGTATGTGTCCGTATGCCTGTATGTCTTGTACGTATGTTTCTGTATGTCTCTGTATGCCTGTATGTAACTGGATGTATGTTTGTCTCTGAATGTCTGTATATATGTCTCTGTATGCATGTATGTAACTGTATGCCTTTATGTCTCTGTATGTGTGTGTCTGTGTGTCTCTGTATGCCTGTATGTCTTTGTATGCATGTTTCTGTATGTATGTATGTGTCTGTATGACGGTATGCCTCTGTATGTATGTATGTGTCTGTATGACGGTATGCCTCTGTATGTATGTATGTGTCTGTATGCCTGTCTATATGTATGTGTCTGTATGACGTTATGTCTCTGTATGCATGCATGTATCTGTATGTGTGTATGTCTTTGTATGCCTGTATGTATGTATGTATGTGTCTGCATGCCTGTATGTTTCTGTATGTATGTTTCTTTATTCCTGTATGTCTGTATGTATGTGCCTGAATGTCTTTGTATGTATGTTTCTGTATGCCTGTCTGTATGTATGTGTCTGTATGACGGTATGCCTCTGTATGCATGCACGTCTTTATATTCCTGCATGTCTCTGTATGCATGTATGTCTCTGCTTGTATGTCTCTGACTGTATGTGTCTGTATGTCTCTGTATGATTATTTCTGTCTTTGTATGACAGTGTACCTGTATGACTTTGACTGTGTGACTGAAAAATGATGCATGTGTGCCTGTGGCTTGGGAGGAAAGACACACAGGTGAAGATGCATTTTTTTTTTAATGAGGGTTGGGGGCGCCAAAATGCATCTTTGCCTGTGTAACTAAAAATCCTAGCACCGGCCCTGGCTGTTAGTGTGATTTTTTTATTTAAATGTAAGTATTTTTTTTATTAGATAAAAAAATCACACTAACAGCCCCCTCACACACACAGCACCCAGACACACACAGCACCCCCAGACACACACACAGCACCCCCAGACACACACACAGCACCCCCAGACACACAAACAGCACCCCAACAAAAACACAGCACCCCCAGACACACACAGCACCCCCAGACACACATGTGGTGCTGTGTTTGTGTCGGGGTGCTGTGTGTGTCTGGGGGTGCTGTGTGTGTCTGGGGGTGCTGTGATTTTGTCGGGGTGCTGTGTTTGTCTGGGGTTGATGTGTGTGTGGCTGGGGGTGATGTGTGTGTGAGGGGGCTGTTAGTGTGATTTTTTTAAATGTAAGTATTTTTTTATTGATAATTTAAAAAAAAAAAAAGTTATTTCCCCCCCTCCCTTCTTACCTTTATCCTGGGAGGGGGGGAGATCCGTTCTGCCTGGGTGGAGGAGGGGTGCCAGGCTGCCATCCTTCCCTGGTGGTCCAGTGGTGAGAGTGAACTCTAGCCCCTGCCGGCTAGAGTTCACTCTCGCGAGATCTGAGCGTTGCCGTGGTAACCGCGGCAACGCTAAGACCTCGCGAGAGGACCCGGCGGAGCTGCTGGATAGAGATTCGCCGGTCCTCTCCTCCCTCACTCCCCAGCACCGGCCGCATGTAACAGGGTCTCTGGGCCGGTGAGGGAGGTCTTTGATCTCCCCAGCGGCCCATGGAGGCACACAGCAGGGCCGGCGCTCGGATAGCGCTGGCCCTGCAGGGGCCGGCCGGGGAGATCCTGTGATCTCCCCTGCCGGCCTCGGCCCCACGGCCATCGCGGCCCACCGGGCATTTGCCCGGTATGCCCGATGGCCAGTCCGGGCCTGATTTGGAGTGACAAGACCAAAAACGAGCTTTATGGTCACAACCATAAGTGCTATGTTTGGTGAAGGGCAGCGATCTCAGTAAGGTCCCAGTTGTCTGCCTACTCAGCTTGGATGGACTAGAAGTGAGCAATGTTGGTGTCTCTGAACCAGAGACTAATTTCAATAGTATCCCACAACAAACCAGGGCCATCATAGTCTCCCCCCTCAATACACTTGTATTCGATCAGCCATGGGTAGAGGTGGTAAGCATGCCACCGCAGGGCCCAGTAGGAATAATTCAGCCAAAGTCTCAACTAGCGTCTCCAGTTCGCTTACCCATTCCTCTGAGGGCTGGTTTCCCAAGAACGGCATCCGCAGCTCTAGCTTTTCCACTTGGGACTGGTTGGTGGTCAGTATTTCCTCACTTTGGAAGGGTCTAATTTCGTGAAGGTCCTCCTTCCAGAGATCTGTTCGAAGCGCCACCCTCCATTCTGTCTCTATCTTCTGGGATAGGGTACTCCATACTGTGCAGCACATCCTGTAGTCGCTGCTGGAGTCTGGTGTCGAAGCCGGGTGCTGCCCGGCAGTACTTGCCTTCCATACTGCAGTAGTGCTGGTTTTCCCAAGACTAGGAAGCCATCCCATAGCTTGCCACCAAATGTAGTGGAGCTTCCTGTACCCTGGCTGAGTACCTCCACCAAGGAGCGCTTCCTAGCTGGAACAGGGGACAAACCACAGCACTTCTGCCCACAGTCGCCGTGGCTTGACTGGGGCCCTGGAGCCGAATAGGGAATTAGCTCTGACACCCCCAGGCACTGGACAACACTCAGTCCTGGGAGCTCTGGAACCGAATGGGGATTTAGCTCTAGTCCTCACAAGAACTTTCCCCATTGAGTCTCCTGCAAGCTGGAACTGCAGACAGAGGAGCAAATCTTCTTTCCCTCCAATAACAGGATGACACACAGTTTTGGAGTGTAAGCTGGAATCAGATTTTAATGGAGGCACACTGGCCTTTTATTTAAGTTTCCCAACAAGGGTGACACCCAAGTGGACCTTGTTGGGCTCAGGGACACAAAGTTCCAAACCAATAACAACACATTTACAATGTAAGGCACTGCCACACAAGGCAAACAATCCTTCCCCTATGCTTGGGAGATAATTGAGTTAATTATTGTATCAACTCAATTATCTTCAAGCAGGAAAAACACACATTTCTAAAAAGTCCCAAAAGTACCCCAAAACACATCACATCCCCTGATAGCCCTGATCTGGGTAAACAACATATCCAAAAATCACCCAGATCGGTTCAGGGGTTCAGGAATTTCTTGGAAGTCATAGTTTTGACCGACCATGCACATGGTTCTATGCCCAAAACAGTTCCAGGGAAATCAGTGCTAACAGTCGGTCAAGTTTGGAAGTCTTTTTCAGGTTTCCCTGCAGGGCCAATAGTCTGTGGGCAGGAGGCTGGCAAGCAGGCTCCTCCAGGAGCTAGTGGCAAACTCACTTGGAGAGGGGAGTTTGTCACAGGCCATGAGATGGAAAGCTGGCCATCATGCACAAGAACCTCATAATAACTTTGTAATGCTAAATCTGAACTAATAAACATTTGACTAACTAAACACCTGCACTGAAGCTTACCTCAGGCAGACACGAGGGAGTGGGAACAGTCAAACCTAAAGTAAAAATGATAATTAAAAAAAAAAAAAAAGAATTATATTATCCTATTTATATAGGATATAGAAAAATATTAAATAATTAAAGAAGTTAACATCCAGAATGGTATAAAAATCAAGCTCTGATTGCTTATAAAAAATACATTATATTAATGTTCCCTAAAACTTAGATTAGAAAATAGAAAACTCTTACAGCTTTGATTAACAAAAAAGAAATTAAGTGACCCTAAATAAATAAATGAATAAATAATAATAATAATTTGGCGGAATTGGTAAAAGGGATTCAATTGGCTGAAGTATTTAAATGCAACCTATTATTTAAAACAGTCCTCTGCCATGTGATTACTTTAGTTGTTTTCAGAACCAGCCAAGGACAGTGCATTCCCATTTATTTCTCACGTCCAAAAGACAAGCATTACAGAAATGAGATTTACCTGAGTTTGTGCTGATAAGGTAGACATGGAATGGGTCACTGATTTTCATGTGTCAGAAGGTCTTTGTGAGAGAATTTATCAGTCATCAGTGATATGTAAAGGGAGAAATGTATCATTGTAACAAATGTGGCAAATAGCTAAATAAGGAAAAATCCCCATGGAAACTAGACTTGTGCATTAGGATTGTGGTGAATTGCGTTTTGCCCAAATTCAGTATTTCTGAAGCGCCATACAAGCATATAACTGAACAAACTACTTGCACAATGGCTGAACATGTTAATTTGATTTGTGATTTGGAGTTCTGCCAATGGCAAAAAAAAAAAAATGATGGGGAAATAAGAGATGATTGATCTAGCCACTAAATGTTGATTATTTTTTTCACAGATCAACTGAAAGTGACCAATTGAGGGACAAAAAGGGGAAAAAGGAGGAGCAGTAAAAAAACAACTATATTTATACATTACATACATTTGTTTTATATAAAAATATAGATTTTTACTGTTACTCCTCTTTTTTTCCATTGGTTACTTCTCGTGTTACTTGATCTGTGAACCACATGGTGAGAAAATGTGTCTACCCGTGTACTGTAAAAAAAATACATCATATTTATATTATGTATATATTTTGCAGTTCACTGATCCATTTCTATTCCCTTTTTCATTTGTCTGAATGTTTCCTGAATATCCTGAATATTTTTCCATGAATGATATTCAGCCAGTCTGAACCATCACATGAAAATGATTTGTGATGGGAAAAGTTATTGGCCAAACTGATCTTTCCAGCCATACACAAGTCTAACGGAAATCAAAATCTCTATCTTGACATTTGTAACATTTAGCACTCGGCTTTCAGAATAGTGCTTGATTTATCTTGATAATTCTTTCCCTATCTGCAGGGCCGGATTTTCCTATAGGCTAACTAGGCTTCAGCCTAGGGCCTCAAGATCAAGAGTGGCCTACATTCAAATTGTTAGCAAAATTAAAATTACACTATTCTAAAAACAGTGAACACTAATACACTGAACCGAAAATAAGGAGAAATTCTACGCATATGATATGACCAGTGGCGTACTAAAAGGGAGGCAGGGGTGCGGTCCGCCTTGGGTGCCACTTACTAGGGGGGTGCCCGGGACAGACTGCAATGCCCCTCCTGCCGCAATCGCCGAGACCGGCGGTCTGCAGCTCCGCAATGTGCAGAGCTGCAGACCGGAAATGAGGGCCACCACCAGGAACCACACCGGACCACCACGCAGCCCCCACTGGACCACCAGGGATTTAAGGTAATTTTTTTAGTCACACCCCTCTACTTATCACCCCCTCCCTCTCACAATCACCCCCCTCTCCTCATCACCCCCTCCCTCTCACAATCACCCCCTCTCCTCATCACCCCCCTCCCTCTTACAATCACCCCCTCTTACAATCACCCCCCTCTCCTCATCACCCCCTCCCTCTCACAATCACCCCCCTCTTTTCATCAACCCCCTCCCTCTCACAATCACCCCACCTCTCCTCATCACCCCCTCCCTCTTACAATCACCCCCCCTCACAATCACCCCCCTCCTCATCATCCCGCTCCCTCTCACAATCACCCCCCTCTCCTCATCACACCCCTCTCCTTATCACTCCCCTCCCTCTCACAATCACCCCCCCACAATCACCCCTCTCACAATCACCCCGTCTCCTCATCACCCCCTCCCTCTTACAATCACCCCTCCCTCTCCTCATCACCCCCCTCTCCTCATCACCCCACCCTCTCACAATCACTCCCCCTCTCACAATCACCCCCCTCTCCTCATCAACCCCCTTCCTCTCACAATCACCCCCCTCCCTCTCACAATCACCCCCCCTTTCCTCATCTCGACTTTTTTTTTATTTATTATCCGTGCCACATTTTTTTATAAAGGTTAGTACCAATCACAACATATTTCATTTAACATATTGATATATATCACAGTAATGATGTATTTTATCGTCTCTCATGTAATTTACAAACTTAAAAATGGGATGTGAAAGGGCCTCATAAGTGGAATAGCCTAGGGCCTCTTTTCATCTAAATCCGGCCCTGCCTATTTGCATTAGAGAAAGTTGCACTAATTTCATTGTCAGCAGTTATTTAAATGTACATAGGGATTTGGGATAGTACACATGCACAAGTAACTTTGCTCTGTTTTTTACTTGACTATAAGGATGACTGCATCTATCACTTATACACTGTATGTATAAATATTTCAAATTTCTCATACAGACATTTGAATATCCAACCTTCCAACTGTTTGTCATGAATAAAAGAAAGACAATAAAAAGTGGGTAATATAGACTTATTAAGTTATTTGATTAAATGTTTACCTTGACCTTGACAGTTGTTTGTCTTGAAAAAATGAAGCAGCCTAATATTTTTTGATCTTTGACTTATTATTCTACAATTTTCTCACACATGTCAAATTTACTTTCAAAGTATATTGTGACAAAAAACCCTATATTTTATTCATTTACTACCTTGACATTATATAATAAGCACATTTAATTTGTCTAAAATCAATGATCTTATTAATTCACATTATAATTATATAATTCCACGTTTTATCCTGTTTCGTATATGTTACATCTGTTTTAACTCGTTTTTTTTTTTACTGTTCTTGTTTTAGTTTTATTAGTGACATGCGTTTGTGTTTATCCAATGTTTGTTTGCTTTTTTTCGTACTAAAAATTATTGTGCAGGGGATTAGTACACTTTTTTTCAATTCAAACCCGCAAAAAGGTGTAGTACACATGAAAAAAACATGCAATATAGTAATTGGGAAACAATCATAATATTTGTGGATCTGTATTTTACCATTCCTTTCCAATTTAAATATTTGTTTAAGAAAGGCGACAAAAATGTCAGTTGTATTCTTTCATTTTAAGTCCAAAGTCATGATAACCAGAAGAAAAGGAACACAAGAATTTATAGATTTAAGATTATGTCACCACTTAAAGCAGTAATGAATTCTGATGGGTTGAAATAGATCCATGTTCAAACAGATTGAACTTTTTAGCCTCTCATATCAGTTATATCTTTGCTTTGGTTTTATATTTCAGTTAAGTAAGGACAAAGCCAAGTTCAAGATGGGTGAGAAGGTATTCATTAAACAAAGGCCTTCAGAGATATTTATTTCAGTTCTATATATAATTAAAATATATGTAAAAACTGTGCATACAGTATTGGATTAAAATAATAATGTTCAAATATTACAATTACAGGAAAAGTGGAATTTAGTCAAATAAAAATTTTCATCATACAAAATCATGAGATCATTATTTTGTTTTTATGCTGTGGAATTCTCTTCTCCACTTGGACCTTACACTTTTGCTATTCTTAGATTATTGTTCCCTTAAGGATCTGGCAGTTAAGGACTTGAAAACAAAAATGGATTTCTTTGTTTTTTTGCATACTAGGTTATTCACTGAAGTATGAATTATCAAGAATTCAAAGTGAATTTGAAATTAAAGGCCAAAATAACTGAATACTGAAATCTTCATGTCAGGTTTTCAGTTTGAACATCATGGCCTAAAATTTTTAATTCACTTTGAATTGAATTTAAATATCTGTTGAAGTCTCTAAATGTCACAGTTCTGCTAATAACCCTGACCCCATAATTTCACACTTTCATGTATAGCTCACCTACACATATAATGTATTGGCCATTGAATGACAGATATGACTTTCTTGTGATGAGATATAATATATATACTGTATGTATTAAATAACATTATTGTTTGTTAAAAGCCACAGAGAAGCACATAGAAGCATAATACAATTTCAAAGATTAATCTAAAACTTTGTATGTTAAAAAGTTAGAGAAACCAAAAGCATATGCATTATTACACTGCACGTCAATTAAATACAAATTCTTAAATTCTTTTGCCGTACACTGACAAAACATCATTCACTTGACAAACACTTACTGACAAACACTCACTGACATACTGTCAGGGTACCTGTAGTCTCTACCCCTGAGACGGGTAGAGACTTAGACGTTTTTCCATCCAGACGGCATGATTCTCCCATTCCTCGCGGTCCCCTCACGCATGTAAACGCCGGCCGCGAGAGAACTATGCCTTTTTGTAACGTGACGCTCAATAGTCGACGTCATGACGCTATTCTAGCCCGACCTGTCAGTCAAATCCCGGACACGAATCAGGTCTCGGCGGAGGCGTGATTAGTCTCTAGAACCAGGGTATTTAAGGGAGCTCTCAGCATTTGCTCATTGCCCTGTCGTGGTTCTAGCCAGCCTAGTCACACAGTGCTCTTGTATTCTCCTGTCTTTTGGTTCTGACCCGGCTTTGTTATTACTTACCTGTCTTCTCTGTTATCCTTGACCCGGCTTGTCTCTCGCTTACCTGTCTTCTCGTTCCCTCGACCTCGGCTTGTCCCTGACCATTCTATACGTAGTATTACGTTAAGTCCGGCCATTCTAAGGTCCGGTATACGTATCTGCTACTCTTTGTAATCTGCGTGTTGGATCCCTGTCCCGATCCTGACATTACGACAGGGCCAATGGATCCTGCAGGTACAAACTGTTAGCTTGGTTCTCCTGATCCTAGGTTTGACGCCATGGATCATAGAATGGATCAGATGGCACTAGCACTACAGGCGTTACTATCACGTCCTAATAATTCACCTGAGGAGATGCGTAACACGTCTATTCCTCCTGTGAGTTCAGGGCTAGAGATAGCCACTGTAGGTGCTTCTTCCCGAGTTACCCCACCTGTACGTTATGCTGGTTCTCCTGAAAGGTGTCGTGGCTTTTTGAACCAGATCAGTATCCATTTCGAGCTACAACCCCGTTCCTACCCTACTGATAGGGCAAAGGTGGGATTTATTATCACCTTACTCATTGAGAAGGCTCTGAGATGGGCTAATCCGTTGTGGGAGAATGATAATCCATTAGTCTATAACTATAATGCCTTTGTAGCTGCTTTTAGAAGAACTTTTGACCCCCCTGGCAGAAAGGTCAATGCAGCTAGATTACTGTTGCGCCTTAGACAAGAGAACCAAACACTTGTGGATTACGCACTAGAGTTCAGGTCTTTGGCGGCAGAGGTTAAGTGGAATGAACAGGCTTATATAGACGTATTTTTAAACGGATTATCCGATGTAATACTTGACGAGGTAGCGACGAGAGAGCTTCCCGAGAATTTGGAGGACTTAATTTCCTTTATCTCTCGCATTGATGAACGTCTAAGAGAGAGGCAGAACACTCGAGATAGAACCGGTAGACCTTCCTTTAGACTAGCTCCTTCATTTCAAAGTCCTGAAACCAAAACTCCACAGTTTCCAGAACCTATGCAGATAGGCCTTACTCGCCTCTCAGAAGAGGAGAGACAGTACAGGAGAAGGGAGGGACTGTGTATGTATTGTGGAGTCAGAGGTCACTTACGTTTGAATTGTCCCAATCGCCCGGGAAACGCTCGCACCTAAGTTTCTCTAGAGGACAGGCCTTAGGTGTTTCTATTTTGTCCTCTACTCATAACTACAAAGAACACAGGCTTCTATTACCCGTCTCTTTAACTTGGGAGAAGGGAACTTTAGAGACTGTGGCATTGATAGACTCCGGAGCTGCTGAGAGCTTTATCGACCAAGTTTTTCTCACCAAACACGCTATCCCATCCCAGTTAAGGAAGACACCTTTGGCTGTTGAGGCCATAGATGGTAGACTTTTAGTTGAGCCTGTGATTTTCCGGGAGACTACACCTCTTAACTTAACTACTGGTATTCTACACAAGGAGGAGATATCTCTACTACTCATTTCATCTCCTTCTGTTCCCATAGTCCTGGGATACTCCTGGCTGAAAAGACATAACCCCATTATAGATTGGAAATCAGGGTAAATAGTCTCGTGGGGTCAGGGTTGTCAACAGAGATGTTTAAAGAGAGTGTCACCCCTTTGTATTGTTAACACACTTAATGACTCTACCGACTCTACCAAAGTACAGATACCGTCCTTGTATCTAGATTTAAAGGCGGTATTTGACAAGGGAAAGGCTGATACCTTACCACCACACAGGCCTTTTGATTGCAAAATTAATTTACTTCCTGATACTATGCCTCCCAGGGGCCATGTATACCCTTTGTCTACGAATGAGAACTTAGTCTTAGAGGAGTATATTCGTGAAAACCTAGACAAAGGGTTCATTAGGAGATCCTCCTCCCCTGCTGGGGCTGGATTTTTTTTTGTTAAAAAGAAGGATGGTTCTTTAAGACCTTGCATTGACTACCGAGGTTTGAACAAGATAACCATTAGAAATGCCTATCCGATCCCCTTGATCACCGAACTTTTTGATCGATTAAAGGGTTCCAAGATTTTCACTAAGTTAGACCTCAGAGGTGCTTATAACTTGGTGAGAATTCAGCAGGGACACGAGTGGAAGACTGCGTTCAATACTCGCTATGGGCACTATGAGTATACTGTAATGCCTTTTGGTCTCTGTAATGCCCCGGCGGTATTTCAGGATCTAATTAATGAAGTTCTTAGGGAGTTTCAACATGACTGTGTTATTGTATACCTCGATGATATACTTATACATTCCAGGGAGATTGAGACTCACCACGGACAGGTCAGAAGGGTTTTGCACAAACTTCTTCAACATGGCTTGTACTGCAAATTAGAGAAATGTAGCTTTGACCAATCCCAGACTACCTTTCTTGGTTATGTGATTTCTGGAGAGGGGTTTGAAATGGATCCGGAGAAACTCCAATCCATTTTAGATTGGCCTTTACCTAAGGGCCTCAAGGCCATTCAGAGATTTATTGGTTTCTCTAATTATTACAGACGTTTCATTAAGGGTTACTCCTCTATTATTGCTCCTATCACCAATATGACCAGACAAGGGGCTGACACTAAGAATTGGTCTACTGAAGCACTTCTGGCTTTTAAGACTCTCAAGGAGCTGTTTGCTTCCGCACCAATTTTAGTTCACCCTGATGCTACTCTGCCTTTCCTACTCGAAGTTGACGCTTCTGAGACGGGTATAGGTGCCATCCTGTCCCAAAGGTTGGGTGTGGATAAACCATTACATCCATGTGGGTATTTTTCCAAAAAATTATCGGGTACTGAGAGCAGATATGACATTGGTGACAGGGAACTCCTAGCGGTTATCATGGCTTTAAAGGAGTGGAGACATCTATTGGAGGGGACTTTGCATCCTGTTACCATTTTGACGGATCATAAAAACTTATCCTATATTGGGGAGGCTAAACGATTATCATCGAGACAGGCCCGTTGGTCTATATTCCTCACTCACTTCAATTACATACTCACATATAGGCCTGGTTCTAAGAATTCTAAAGCTGATGCCTTGTCTCGCCAACATGAACCTTCTACCATATCTGAGCCGGTTTTATCCTCTATAGTACCTAAGTGTAACATCATCGCTAACACAACTCTCAAAATCCATTCTCCGCTTCTGGATCAGATCAGGAGCTTGCAGCATCTTGCACCTAGACTGACTCCTGCGTCTAGACACTTCGTTCCTCCTGAACTCCAACTGGAGCTCTTACAGTGTCTTCACGAGAGTAAGGTGGCTGGTCATCCGGGCGTTCGCAAAACATATTCCTTGATCTCTAAGGATTTCTGGTGGCCTTCTTTACGGAGGGATATTAAGGATTTTATCGGAGCCTGTGAGGTCTGTACTAAGACTAAACTACCTCATTCGCTTCCTTGTGGTCTCTTACATCCCCTGGAAGTTCCAGAAAAACCTTGGTCCTGTTTGGCGATGGATTTTATTGTGGATTTGCCTGTTTCGAAAAAGCACACTGTTATTCTCACAGTGGTGGATAGGTTTACCAAGATGGCTCATTTCGTGCCTTTACCTAAACTTCCGACTTCACCTGAATTAGCGGAGATTTTTGCTAAAGAGATCTTTCGCTTACATGGGATACCTTCCGAGATTACTTCTGATAGAGGTTCCCAGTTTGTTTCACGTTTCTGGAGATCATTCTGTTCTCAACTAGGCATTAAATTGAATTTTTCTTCTGCTTATCACCCTCAGTCTAACGGAGCCGCTGAACGTACCAATCAAAAGATTGAACAATATCTGCGTTGTTTTGTTTCTGAACACCAGGACGATTGGGTCGGTCTGATTCCTTGGGCAGAGTTCGCACACAATAATCTTGTTTGCGATTCAACTCGCTCTAGCCCCTTTTTCATGAATTATGGTTTTCATCCTTCCATTCTTCCGTCGGTTCCTTCTTCCCAGGGGGTACCGTCGGTTGATACTCATGTTGCCAATCTGAAGAAGTTGTGGGATCAGACTCGACAAATTCTCCTATATAATTCTATACTGTATAAAAAACACGCTGACAAACGCAGAAGGCCGGCTCCTAGTTTTGTCCCTGGTGATAGGGTATGGTTGAGTACTAGAAACATTCGTTTGAAAGTACCGTCTATGAAATTCGCTCCTCGCTACATTGGACCCTATAGGATCCTGAATCGAATTAATCCTGTTGCGTATCGCCTAGCGCTCCCCTCTGCCTTACGTATTCCTAATTCCTTTCATGTTTCCTTGCTAAAACCCCTGATCTGTAACAGATTCTCCTCCAAGGTCTCCTCTCCTCACTCTGTTCAGGTTGAGGGTCAGGAGGAGTACGAAATCAACTCCATCATCGATTCTCGAATCTCCCAGGGGAAAATTCAATACCTGGTTGACTGGAAGGGATATGGTCCAGAAGAGAGGACCTGGGTACCACAGGAGGATGTCCATGCTCCTCGTCTTCGCAGGGCTTTTCATTCCCGCTTTCCATCTCGTCCCGGTTCCTTCCGCCCGGTGGGCGTTTCTGAGAGGGGGGGTACTGTCAGGGTACCTGTAGTCTCTACCCCTGAGACGGGTAGAGACTTAGACGTTTTTCCATCCAGACGGCATGATTCTCCCGTTCCTCGCGGTCCCCTCACGCATGTAAACGCCGGCCGCAAGAGAACTATGCCTTTTTGTAACGTGACGCTCAATAGTCGACGTCATGACGCTATTCTAGCCCGACCTGTCAGTCAAATCCCGGACACGAATCAGGTCTCGGCGGAGGCGTGATTAGTCTCTAGAACCAGGGTATTTAAGGGAGCTCTCAGCATTTGCTCATTGCCCTGTCGTGGTTCTAGCCAGCCTAGTCACACAGTGCTCTTGTATTCTCCTGTCTTTTGGTTCTGACCCGGCTTTGTTATTACTTACCTGTCTTCTCTGTTATCCTTGACCCGGCTTGTCTCTCGCTTACCTGTCTTCTCGTTCCCTCGAACTCGGCTTGTCCCTGACCATTCTATACGTAGTATTACGTTAAGTCCGGCCATTCTAAGGTCCGGTATACGTATCTGCTACTCTTTGTAATCTGCGTGTTGGATCCCTGTCCCGATCCTGACACATACATACACTCACTGACAGCCTGGGGTCCAGTGTGAGGCAGTCTCTCACTTCTCCCGCCCACTGTTTAGAATGTCAGGGCCAGAATTACATCATATTTCGGCTCCTGGCATCACAGAGGGTGTGTAAGGGAGGAGTGAGATACTGCAAGAACAACCTCCCTCGCCGCCTGCATTCTCCTGGTCACCGGCATTTGATGGCAGAGCAGGCACCTGTCATCAAGGTAGGAAGGTGCCTGCTCTGCCATACTGAAGGACAACTTAGGGGGGGCCTGTTCTCCTTATATACCTATCATTATTCTACTGATTTTCCTTATAGTCCTACTATACAGGGAAACTTTAGGATAGGCTAGAGCGAGCGTTATTGTGGCGACTTTAGGTTCAGTTCAGGTACCCTCAAAGGTACCAGGGACAGTGCTATTACCTCTAAATATAGGATGCTTTTTCCTATCATCTTCCCAGTGGGTTTCCTTTTTACCCCATTGCTCTCAAACTGTATCTTTCTTTTACACTCCCTGATATACAAAATCAACCTGTTCTATCTGCAATATCATCTGGTTCTACTAGAGATTTCTCAATCTCTAATTTATAAGTTCTCTAATATTGATGCACATTTATGAACTATATGACAGATATGTGAGAATAAATTATTTGTTTTGTTTTTAATCAACTATTAAATATAATATTGATGCAAGGTCTTTAGCTCATTTATGTACATTTAGCAGCTCACAAATTCAAATGTTCCCATGAAGGCAAAATAGATATTTGCTAAATACTTTGAGGTATGAATTTTATCATGCGGTTATTTTTGCAGTACCGTGTGATATAATAACATGAAACACAGCAGAGTATTCCACACAGTAGGCCTGAACAGGTTAGGGAGTAAATATTTAAGGAATGTTTAGGACTAGAGGAGTTAGAGCGTACTCATTTTAAAGATATTGTTTACTGTAAACTGTAACTTCTATCACATCAAACTTTGCCTGGCTATGAGTCCTGTAAGTTACACTCCACTACATCCTGAAGACAGATATACCTTAACTCTAGCCCCCTGCGCCCCAATCCTAATTATCCCCAAATAAACCTTCCCAATACTATGTCCCTCCTTACTCCAAGTATCTCTTAATTTTCAAGTCACCCAAACCTGTCACAAAATGCTTTGTTTCATCCCTAAAATAAAAAGCAGATGACAGATCGTAAGCAGAGCCCTGCACCCATAACACTTCTCAGTGTGCATTCAAGATGGACACCCAAATGTAGTCTTTTCCAACCATACCGTCCTTTCTCATATTGGAGAAAACCCAATGATGTTAATGAGTTCTTTCTAATTTTCATCCATAGGTGCATGCAATCACTTTAAATGCTGCCCATCGCTTATTGATCACAGTGATTGCACTAAGTTTGACCCTTACTGAGAGAGTAGTGCCTCAAGTATCAATAGATACATGGATATCCATAGAATTTATAGGTATTTAACTCCTTGTGATGACTGTAATGTGATGTTTCAATTTGATATAGTACATCCAAAGAGTTAGAATTATTTTATTAGTGTATTCAATTCATCCCACAGCTGCATAATATATGTGTGTGTTCATGGTGCATGAATCATGCACCAGTGAGTGCTAGTTCATATTGTATATTAGTCTACTTGTAGTGGCTATCAGCTTTGTAGATTTTGTACTACCATTCTAAAGATATAATTGGCTTTAGGACAAGGGATTACTGTACCCCATTTCCTTGCCACTTTTGAGCAGTGGCCTATATAAAGAATGTCTTGTAAAATTCATGGCAAGAATGTCAGTTTTCTACAGATGTTCCAGGCTGACCAGTAGCAAGTTATTCATCAACTGTAGACCGTTTTTGGTTTTCTTGTTTTTTTTTTACTTAAATTGTAGCAGAACTGTTGAGGTTCTTTTATGTTAAGAGTTGCACATTGCCATGGGTTGATTAGTGCAATTACTACAGTTTATTTTACAACTTGTGGGGGGAAAAAATAAGCCATCCCTCCATCCCTTGTGAATAACCCCCCAACCAAAACATTAAATGTTTGTCCATGCATCTCATTCAACGGTGTAGAAAGCCACTTTAGGAACCTTCAATGGCTCAGCTAACTAAGAAAAACTCTGAAAAATAATGAATTGTCAAAAGTACATTTGCTTTTAAAGGCCACATGAAATCCGGGATTTATTAATGATAGGACAATCAATCTTTTGTTATATTTGCTAATTATTTTAGTTTGTTTTACCAGTTTTGTTGAGTCCCTAGAGGAAGGAAGATGGATAGCCTTATTTCACATAATAAATTCCTTGAGGAAATATATATTATAGATAACTTGGAGGAGTGAAAAGGAATGACACATAACAAAACATTTCAAATAGATCTAGAATTTTAACAATGCACTTGGGAATTGTAGTTCAAAAATAGGTCTAGAGATACATTAGGTTATGTTCTCAATGGACTGATTAATAATTTTTAAATAAATATGATTACAGAAAGAGGATATTGCGGTGAAAAGATAAACAGCTATGTATTTTAAGCATAGTTTGAATAAACTCATAAATATAGTCAATTACTTACTAAATATATATTTTTTGTAAATTCTGTCCTCTGAATTGCAACTTTCCTGCACATGTTTTGAATAATAATCATTTGAAAATGTTGCTCCAGGTTGAGTCAAAGATGTTGCTTTTAAGCTGTTCTATGCTCAGGCTAATAGATGAATAATAATAATTAAAAAAAATACAACTGCATTCAGGTTATGTGAACTACACAATAACATAAAACAATTACTAATTTAAGTCATCATGAAATAAAAAATGGTTTACGTCATCTTTTTAAAACCATGAAAATGTGCTTATGATGCTTATTAAAGGGACACTATAGTCATCAGAACAACTACAGCTTATTGAATTTGTTCTGGTGAGTAGAATCATTACCTTCAGGCTTTTTGCTGTAAACGCTGTCTTTTCAGAGAAAATGCAGTGTTTACATTACAGCCTAGTGATAACTTCACTGGCCACTCCTCAGATGGCTGTTAGAGATCCTTCCTGGGTCATAGCTGCCTAAAATGCATCCAAACATTCAGTATCTCCTCCCTCTGCATGCAGACATTGAACTTTCCTCATAGAGATTCATTGATTCAATTCATCTCTATGAGGAGATGCTGATTGGCCAGGACTGTGTTTGAATTATGCAGGCTCTGCCCCCGATCTGCCTCTTTGTCAGTCACAGCCAATCCTATGGGAAAGCATTGTGATTGGATCAGGCCACCACTTCTACTGATGTCAGAGGTCAAAGGCAGGTCAAAGGGAAACAGTGACAAACTATGCAGCTGCAGATTTCAATTCAAGTAAGATTTTACTATATTTGGGGGGGGGGGACATGGGGGCTAGATGGTGGTTTTAACCCTATAGGGTAAAGAATACATGTTTGTGTTCTTGACCCTATAGTGATCCTTTAACTATTCAGTAGCACTCATCGAAGTCAAATTCTCAAGTCAAGCTGTTAAAGACTAGATAATGAGAACCAAGAGAATTACTAAGAAAAATAGAAAAATAATTATCAGGCATGTGTATACATATTTAGTTTTTTGCATTTTTCACACACAACAAATATGAACACTAACTTTGGTCAGTGTTTGTGACTAAGTGGCTACTAAAAAGACTGGACATAACCCACTTGCAATACCTTGGGTTGTTTACTTTTGCAAATGGTATGCCATCATGGGGGATAATTCTCATTTCTGGGCTACCATTTGTTCTCGAAGGCAACATAACCAGTCTGTCAAATTTCAATGTGTAAAAACTTCTCAGCACCGGGCCACCCCTTCAGGCACCCAAAGGTGGTGGCCCCCAGAGGATCCCTGTCACATGGGGCCCAGGAGGTGGCCACCTCAGGGCGCCCCCTAAGTTGTCCTTCAGTATGGCAGAGCCTACTCTGCCATCAAATGCCAGTGACCAGGAGAATGCAGGCGGTGAGGGAGGCTTTTCTTGCAGACTCTCACTCCTCCCTTGCGCGCCCTCTGTGATGCCGGGAGCCGGAATATGACATCATTCTGGCCCCAGCATACTAAACAGTGGGTGGGAGGAGTGAGAGACTGCCTCACACTGGACCCCAGGGAGGTGAGTGTTTAACTGTTAGTGAGTGTATGTATGTCAGTGAGTGTTTGTCAGTGAGTGTCTGTTAGTGTGTGTGTTTCTGTCAATGAGTGAGTGTATGTCTGTCAGTAAGTGTCTGTCTGTCAGTTAGTGTCTGTTAGTGAGTGAGTGTCTGTTTGTGTCTGTCAATGAGTGAGTGTATGTCTGTCAGTGAGTGTTTGTAAGTGTGTGTCTGTCAATGAGTGAGTGTCTGTGTGTGTGGGTCTGTCAGTGAGTGATTGTATGTTTTTCAGTTAGTTAGTGTCTGTCTGTCAGTTAGTGTCTGTTAGTGAGTGAGTGTCTGTGTGTGTGTGTGTCTGTCAATTAATGAGTGAATGTCTGTCAGTGAGTGTCTGTGAGTGTGTCTGTCAGTGAGTGTATGTATGTCAGTGAGTGTCTGTGTGTGTCTGTCTGTCAGTGAGTGTATGTCTGTCAGTTAGTGTCTGTTAGTGAGTGTCTGTGTGTGTGTCTGTCAATGAGTGAATGTATGTCTGTCAGTGAGTGTCTGTGAGTGTGTCTATCAGTGAGTGTATGTATGTCAGTGAGTGAGTGTCTGGGTGTGTGTGTGTCAGTGAGTGAGTGTATGTCTGTCAGAGAGTGTCTGAGTGAATGTATGTCTGTCAGTGAGTTTGTGTGTATGTCTGTCAGTGAGTGCCTGTGTGAGTGTATGTGTCAGTGTCTGTCAGTGTGTTTCTGTGTGTGTGTCAGTGAATGAGTGTATGTCTGTCAGTGAGTGTCTGAGTGAGTGTGTGTGTATCTGTCAATGAGTGTTTGTGTATGTCTGTCTATCAGGGAGTGTCTTTGTGAGTGTATGTCTCTGTGTGTCTGTCAGTGAGTGACTGTATGTTTGTCAGTGAGTTTCTGTGTGTGTGTGTGTCAGTGAGTGAGTGTATGTGTGTCAGCGTGTGTGTCTGTTAGTGAGTGAATGACATGAGGGGGCAGCAAAATGGATCTTTGCCTATGGCAGCAGAAATCCTTGCACCTGCCCTGTCTGTATACAACATAACATGTCAACATGAGATCCATAAGAATCGACAAGCATGCAGAGAGAACTATTTTGATTTCACTATACATGTATTTATATTGTGTATAAAAATATGATCCCAATTGTCCATATTCTTAAATTGCATATGTTTAAAACAGATATTTATTTGACATTCTGTTAGTAAATTGCCAAGGAAGGAAAGTATTGAGATTAAAAACCACACAAAATATAACCAAAGAAGGGGAAAGATTATGATATTTAACATGACCCTATTGTTTTTTTAAAGGCTGTCGGAAACAATGTTTTCTTCTAAAGGCAAAAGGGAATTATTTATCTTTTCAGAAGAGCGCTTCCTGAACAATTTTGGTCTGACAGCTTGAAAAATACACTAGAGGAAGAAAAGTGTAAAAGGGGAATTTTAACGGAAATTGAGTCAATAAACTAAACAGTTATAGTAAATCAACCAATAACTAGCAAAATATATTTAGGTTGTAAAATATCTTCTTCCTAGCTATGTAGGACATATATTTCTGGAGCTATTTTTTTTTTACATTGTGCAAGTCACTTGTCAACTCAATGCACTCTTTAGCAAACAATTGTCAGTGTTTCCAACGCCTGAACTTGCATTGTGTTTGCTATTTGTACTCATTTGGTTTCAGTATAATGGTTACATTTTATAGAGAATGGGTAGTAAATTATTAAACAGTTAAATATATACAAAACTATTTACCATTGTGATAAAACAAAGTAAATGTGATAACACAATTATTTAACTAAGAATGTAACATTCCAAAATTTTTAGATTTCAAAAATTCATTTTTATCTTAAGAGATAATCAAAAGAAGAGAGTATTTTATACCTGCAAATATTTATTTTTTATATTATTAATAATAATAAAAAGGTTACACCAATTTAGATTACGAGGTGTTTGTAGTTATTTTATTGTAACGGATATTCATATAATCTATGTAAACAATGTTACTTTAACCAGCATATAAATGATTAACATAAAGGTTTTATCAGCTATGAGGAATCTTTGAGCACATGTATTTTGTTTCATATATTGCTTGTTATAATATTTATAAAAAAATAAATATTTAACCATAATATCTGACTACTGTCCTTTGCAGCTCATTTTACCAAATGGGTAGGGAGACATCTGTTTAGTCTGTTAGAATAGACAGCAGAGACACTGAGTGAACACTAGTCAGGATAACCAGGGCTCAGTTACAGTAGCACATGAGATAGATGTAACCTAGGTCACCATATCAACACTTTTAAAAAGCCAAATTGAATTCGTAATCTGACAGTGGCAGTCCCATTGCGGAAAAGTGACCTAGCCATATTGAAGAGACTTTCACTACTTTAACAATTTGATTGATGTCATTAAACACCAACTGTCCATTCATGCAGAAATTAAAGTATTGATTACCTTGCTCAGATAAGAATGAGATACATCATCGTTTCCTACAGCTAATGGAAGGGGTATAGAGATATGTAGGTAGGATGAGTGCACATTCTATTTCTTAAATTTTCTCTTACATTAAGTTGCAATAATGCCCAAAGATATTACTTAGCACGAGAATATTTCATTGTAGTTAAATCTAGTGTTGACCCTTTTACAGTTAATCTGTATATATCAATTCACTGCTTATTGAATAAAACCAATATCATTTTAAGATACATTTGGGACATTTCTGACATTAGTGAAAATATTTGTCTTGAAAATAGTTAATCTACAGCTCTTCAAATAATGTCCTGCAAGTACAGTCAAGTATGCAGCCGCATCCCCAATTTTAGTGCTTATTCAGGGTATTTATAGTCATGTTTATGGTGATGAATATATAATAGACAGGTGATTGCAATTGTTATAGCTATTTCCTAACTACAAGCTAACTGCGTCCTAATGGGTCATGAGCACCATTATTTAAAAGTGCGTCATGCCGGGAAAGACAGGGTCCATCATACGCTAAAGTTAACCCCAGATCGCGGCGATTGCGGGGTTGACGCTCCTCCAGTCTGCCTTGGAATTCGAGGCAGACCGGTAGCAACTGATCGCGCTGTCCCTGTAGCAGTGATCGCTCTTAAAAAGGCTGTCAGAGCGAGCACATGTGCTGTAGGGACTTCTGATCCACCTCCCTGTGCTTCTGCGTTCTGTGTGAAGTGCAGGGAGACGGATCAGCAGTGATTATCTTCTCCTTGTAAAGAAAAATAGTTTGTTTAAAATCCCACCCCCACTATCCCCTGCATTAATAAAACTAACCCCTTCCCTGCCAATTGATCACTGACTACTGTGATCAATTGGCAGGGACTACATTTTATTGTGATCTGATTAAAAATTGTTTTATTAATTAATTTAAATATATTAAAATTATATATTTAGCTAGTTGGGGTGAGTGGAAGTTAGTGGGGAATATAAGAATTTGGTGTAAGGCTAGCTAGGGATTAACGTTAAAAAAGTTAAAAAAAAAGTAAAAAAAAGTTTGCCCTCTAAAAAATGGTATATAACCCCTTAAGGACACAGCTTCACAAGCTGGACATACCCTTAAGGACACAAGCTATTTTTGCATTTTTTGCTGTTTGTGTTCAACTGTAATTTGCATCTATCTCATTTATTGTACCAACACATATTATATACCGTTATTTAGACAACAAAAAGGGCTTTAATTTGATGTGACCTATACATGTATAAATTCTAATTTATTACAAAAAAAATGCAAAATAATGTGGAAAAAAAAAAACAACTATTTTTCCCCACGTTTAGGCAAAAATAATGTGTGCATAATATGTACAGCTTAGGAAAAGTAATTCAAAATCAATTCATTTATGTGTCTTGATTTACAAAGTACATAATATGTGTAGGATTTCAGTTTAATTTGAAAGTTACAGGTCACAAACTACAAGGTCTAAAATAAAATTTCAATGTGAAACAATTTTAGAAGTTGGTATGTTTGTCTTAGAAGTTTAATACCCATTACAGGAAACAAAATTGCCACACAAAAGTATATATTTATTTAAAGTAGACATCACAGGCTATTTACCTAAGGTTAGTTTGACACTTTTTGCGTAGCCATTTCACCGCCAATCTCTGCTAAATATTGGAGTAAAATTGTGTTTTTTCTCTATTTTGGCATATTCACATATAACAAGGTTTTTGTAATGTGTATTTCGTAAATCTAGTGTGTGCTATCCCTGTACAGAACCCCATATTGTGTTCAGCTACATCTGCTGAGTACAATGATACCCCCATTGTATACCTTTGCCCCTATTCTGTGAAGCTACAGTGCCATATAGGAGACCATGCTATTTCAGTTTCTATAGTTGAAATTTTCATAGATGGTCATATGTCTGAATTTGTGGCATTATAGCCATTTGACTGTTCAAATAACCCCATAAAGGCCTTCCATTTGAGAAAGCAGACACTCCAGGGTATGTTATTAGGCATATATTATACCTTAACTTGCCACCATGTTTTCACCAATTTATTTAAAATTTTGTGGTGAGAAAATAAAATTTCATTTATTTACATACATGTTGCATTTTCGCTGGGTATTTCTTACATTTGATAAGTGCCACTGTCATAAATTCCCCCATATATGCTCAGTTACCTCTTCTGAGTAAAACAATATGCCCAATGTATGAAGTTACAGTGCTATGAAAGAGATGTGATAAGTTCAGGTTTTTAAGTGTGAATTTACATGGAGAGTTTTAATGGGTCCGTATTCTATTTTTAAATATGTTAGCAGGCTGCTTTTTCCAATTACCCCAAAAAGGCATACTATTTCTTAAAGAAGACGCCCAAGGGTATTTCAAATGGCAAATTTTGAACCTTAGCGTGGGATAATTTTTCCGTTAGCTTGTATCAAGTGCAGTGGTAAAAAGCATTTGTTTTCTGCCTTTTTGACACACAGTGAGTTTGTACTGTATATTTTGCAAACCTTATGTATGCTACGGCTTTATAATACTTTTTATGTTGCTCAGCTATGTTGTCTGAGTACAGCAATACCCCCGTATGTACCTTTGCCAGTTATATGGGGACGTTGAAGGGGCACATTTCAGACACAGCCATTGCAGGTTTGGTCAAACAAATTTTAACGCTGTGTTGTTACCCCACTTTGAAGTTTTTTAGCAGGCTATATATTCAAACTATCCCATAAAAGCATACTATTTCTTAAAGAAGACATCCCAGGGTATTTCAAAAGGCATATTTTGAACCTTAGTGGGAAATAATTTTTCCGCTAGCTTGTACCAAGTGTAGTGGTAATGAGCATTTTTTACTGCTTTTTTTACACACACAATGAGTTTGTAATGTATATTTTGCAAACCTTATGTATGCTACGGCTATATAATACTTCCTATCTTGCTCAGCTATGTCGTTTGAGCACAGCAAGACCCCCATATGTACCTTTGCCAGGTATATGCGGACTTTGAAGACATTTGAGACACAGCCATTTAAGTTTTTTCAAACTTTACATTTTGACGCTGTGTCCATACCCCACTTTGGAGGTTTGTTTGTAGGTTAATTATTCCAGCTACCCCATAAAGACATACCATTTCTTAAAGAAGACACCCTAGGGTATTTCAAAAGATGTATTTTAACCCTTAGCGTGAAATAATGTTTCCGCTAGCTTATACCAAGTGTAGTGGTAATACGCTTTTTATATGCCTTTTTGACATACTCAATGAGTTTGTAAAATATATTTTGCAAACCATATATGTGTTACAGCAGTATAATACATCATATGTTGCTCCGCTATGTCATCTGAGTACAGCAATACCCCTGTATGTACCTTTACCAGGTATATGACAACGTTGAAGGGGCACATTTGAGACACAGACATTCAAGGTAGAATTTTTACGCTGGGTCCATGCCCCATTTCGGAATTTTTTTAATAGGTTGTGTTTTCCATTTACTTCACAAAGGCATACCATTTCCTAACGAAGACACCCCAGGGTGTTTCAAAAGGCATATTTGAAACCTTACCGTGGTATCATTTTTTCGCTAGCTTGTACCAAGTGTAGCGGTAATACGCATTTTCCCCCTTTTTTAAATTTTTTTTAACTTTTTAAAAGTTTTTTTTTTACTTTTAGAAAGTTTTATTTAGCTTTTAACAACTTATTTTACTATTTTAAAACTTTGTTTAAACTTTTCAAAAGTTTTTATAACTTTTTATTGTTTTTTTTACTTTTAACCCCTAACTAGCCTAACCGTAAATCCCCCAACTTTCCCACTAACTTCTACCCACCTTAGCTAAATAAATAAATATTTTAAAATATTTAAAATAATTAATTGCATACATTTAACCCCTGAGGATTAAAAAAATAAAAGTTAACACTCAGGGGTTAAAAGAAAAAAATCAGATCACAGTGAAATACTGTGATCTGTATTTTGATCAATGCAGGCATTGATCAAAGGGCAGGGAAGGGGTTAAATTTTATTTGAAAGAGGTGAGGGGGGTGGGATTTTGTAACTAACTGTTTTTTTTTACAGGGAGAGACAGATCAGCACTGATCTGTCTCTCTGCTGTTCACAGCTCACACGGAGCTGCAGGGAAACAGATCGGGTTTCACTGCAGCACATGTGATTGCTCTGACTCCCGGTCAGAGCGATCACATGGGCTGAATCAGTGAAACTGCCCATGGTTGTGTGCCTCCGATAGGGAGACACACTACAGGAAGATTAACCCCACGATTGCCGCAATTGTGGCAATCAGGGGTTAATTTTCATTTTTGACGGAAATTTTCCGTCATGCGTCCTTAAGGGGATAATATGTGTTGGTGCAATAAATGACAGAGATGCAAATTACGTCCTTAAGGGTAAGATAAGCTTCTGAAGCTGTGTTCTTAAGGGGTTAAGAACACAAAAAGATGGCAGATTACTTTCTATCATCATCCACAATGAAAGGGTTAAAATATAGTTTGTCATGGTAAAATTACCACATCTCGCTTGTTTTTGGTTTAAAAATAGCTCATTATTAAATATACTCTCTAACTCTACACTATTATAAACAAATAATTAATCTGTCTGATTATTCATTCTTCTTTCATCAATATATATTTTTGCATTAAACTTATATATCAGGTTTATTATTTAAAAAAATGCATTTATTCACCAGGACAATCAGGTTCCACCACCCTCTTAAGCTAATGAAGCTAACAAAAGATATAGCATGAGGGGCTACTAATCCTCAAGTTGTCTAGTGCCAAATTTTAAAAGAAACTTGATAGTAGATCTGACTGCAGAAACAAGGCTACACTGTGTGCAGTCCCATAACCACAAAATGACTGACAAAGATACAATAAAAGATAAATAGTCAATTTTATACAAGCAGAGTGTAAAATTATCCCTCTTAACCTGCTCTAATACTCCTTTCTCTGTCTTGGCTGCAAGTTGTAGGTTTCTACTTTACAGCTTTTATTGTTTTCAACAAACAGTGACTTGAATAGAAATTGCCAATGGCTTTTAATTATTATAAATATTTATGGTGCTGTAGTTTAGGTATGATAATTAGCATTTAAGTAAATAAAAGAACTGGCCTCTTCCAATGAAATTGTGTCGCATTATTTGCAAGAAAGCACAATCGTTCTGTTGAGCAAGTTACAGTAAAATGTTAGGCTCAATTATAGCTGTGCAAACAAGTAAATAATAGAGTAGTGGTTCCTAAATGTTTTAGGTTCAAGGCGTCCTTAATATTTCAAGATTTTTCCAAGGCACCCCAAGTCAAAATTTATATATATCTGTACAGCGTTGCGGCAATTACTGGCGCTATAGTGTTATGTACAGTGTTGGTGTTTGAAGGGGTGCTTGTATATAGTTTTAGTGTTTTAATACAGGGGTCTGTTAGTGTGTAATGTTTGCGTTTTATTGCAGAGATATGTCTGAATGTAATGTCCACTTTTAAATGAAGATGTACATCTGTGTGAAGTATGTGTGTTTGTATATTTTGGGGGGGGGGGTTGAATGCAGGGTTGTGTTTGTATGTAATATTTGTGTTAGATTGCAGGAGTGTGCTTGTGTGTTGTGCTGGTGTTTTTGACTGCTTGAATGTGTGCACATACACTACCACATACAAACATACAAAAGTACACAGATATTAATGCACATTAACACACAGATACATATAAATACACCAACACATACACACAAATTCATATAGACACCGACGCATACATAAATACACACCAACACATACACACACATAGATATACTCTGACATATACACATATACACATGCACCCTGACAAACACAAACATTGATACATGCACACACCATGACACAGATATACAAACACTGACATAAAAAAACACACTGACACACAGATGCACATACACAAATGTGTGCACACACACAGAAGCACACTGACATACATATACACACACATATGCACACCATGACACACACACACACACACACACACACACACACACTAGCAAACAGCTTGACACACACACACACACTCATATATATACACACACACTAATACACATACTCACACTTATACACATACACACACTCATACTTGTACACAAACTCACTCTCACACACACACACACACACACACACATACACACTCATACACACACACACTCATACACACACTTGCACACACTCATACACAGACACAAACATTCATACACACACTTATACATGCACACACTCATACACACACACACATTAAAACACACTCTTGCACACACTCATACACACACACACACTCATACACATATACAAACACATTCAGGGTTAACTATATGCCTGCTGGTGCCACTAGTAGGCTGTAAGTAAAGAGTTGAAAACAGCCTGTAGGCATCACTGGTCTTTTCTAAGATCGTCAAATAAATATAAAGCAAGCAGGGTGATAGTGTTCCCTTTTACTTCTTAGGTGGGACTCTCATGAAATCATAATGTGTCAGGGACATGACGGGGGGGGGGGAATATTATTCAAGTGAATCAGCAAACCTAATGTACCCCAAACCCTTACCCATGGGTGGCAGGTAGGTCTCTATTATTGATGATCAGAGGGAAAACATTTAATCCCCTTAAGCCTCTATTTATGAGCAGTGGGTAGGACTCTCATTAAATGTACTTGGGGGTGCCATTGACCAACACACCCAAAAATTATGACCCCACTCACTGGTGGTCAGTTTCCTAAACCTCTATTCACCCCTCAATAAAATAAAATCTGCCAACCACACCCTAATAATAGTGAGAGGGGTCCAAATAATCTAATACCTGTAAAAAACACCAGTTATCTTCTGTCTTCTTCCATTTTCATTTCTTCAGCCCTAAAAATCCCAAATAAAAATCCATAGTGTCCTGACAGTACTACAAATTAAAAAAGAAAAACAGATATCTATCAGGTCAACACACACTGTAGCAGATTCCCAATACCAGAGAAAGTAACTAGAAAGCAGGTCTTAGACTTGAGGAATCCATATACAAACCAGGTTATGACATCTTTTTTTTTTTTTAAGATGGCTACTGAAATATGATCTTGGCTACTGAAATATGATCTTTTAGATTGTAAACTAATTTAAAGATACAGTCTAGGCAGCATTAGGCACCAGAACAACTTAATCTTAAGTTAAGTTAAGTTGTTATGGTGCCAGCAGGCTCCCAGACGCACTCTTACCTTCAGATGTTAAACCAGAATGGTTAAACAGAATGGCTGAAAAAGAAAAGAATCAAGGTCTTGCAATGGACCAGTCAAAGTCCAGACCTCAACCTGATTGAAATGCTGTGGCGGGACCTTAAGAGAGCTGTGCATAAACAAATGCTAGCAAACCTTAATGAACTGAAGCAACATTGTATAGAAGAGTGGGACCAACATTACTCCAAAATGATGCAAGAGACTGATAAAGTTGTACATAAAAAAGTTATTGTTGCTAAATTTGTTTCTACAAGCTATTGAATCATAAGGTGTACTTAGTTTTTTTTACACATGGCTTCTCCATTCTGGCTTTATTTTTGTTATATAAATCATGACACAGTGTAATATGTCATGTGTTGTTGTCCATCTGAGATAGCATTTACCTAATTTTAAGACCTACCAAGTAACAGATTATTGTTATTATGTTCTGATATGTAAACCATATAATTCAAGGAGGGTGTACTTTCTTTTCCCCATGACTGTAGGTGTTCATTTCCTTCAGAGCAGTGATAACTAAGCTTGCCAGAACATAACTTTGTGAAACTCATCCAACATTTACCACAGAAATTTAATTTAGAGATATCTGGGATATCAACTATCACCACATTATTAAAAACAAACAGGGCACTCTAGAGTATGAGTAGGGCTCATATACTAGGGACCCGGTGTCCCTTTCACACTAGGCCCTTGCTTAGATATATTTTCAGTGCATGTTTTACTGAGTGGCAAAGTAGAACATAAAACACATATGCATATTTTTACTGGAATGAATACACATAATTATTTAGTTTTTGTTACCACTCTACAATAAAAATATATGTTTATATTATGGCTCCAAACACCAATAGCACAAAATGGATGAGATATACTGCATTATCCAGTTACCCTGTTAATATACTGGTTAACATTGGTGTACTTTTTGATTATGTGACTTTACAACATCAAAATGCTTTTCACATATATTTAATCTGTTATGAAACACGTGGGTTGTCCTTTTTTTTTAAAAAAGAATGACTCCCAAGAGGCTTTTTAAGAGTAATCAATCTTCCATTATTGCTCACAAAGTAGATTTGTCAGCCAAAAACTGTTTTAAAGTTTTTCTAAGATTTATCCTTGCTAGCCCACTCAAACTTCCCACAGTTACCAAGGCTCCAACATTTAAATAGGGAGAACATTATTTATTACATGTGTTCCCTTTATTTATTTATTTTTTAAAAACAACTTTACTTTCCCATGCCATAAAGGAAACTTGTGTAACTGGCCAATAAAGATGATGAAAGCTAGAGGTTATTGTTATTCATTGTTTTTTTGGGGTTTTTTTTTTTGTATAATCGTATTGCTATTACCCATAAAAAGCATATTTGAAGCTAGTAAGAGTGTTTACAAGTGTTTAACTGTTTTTAATAGTAGACAATGGACCATGTTGAAAAATACATTGTACAGCGCTACAGAATTTGCTGGCACTATATAAATAATAACATAATATTAATATGTATTTATTTATTTTTTTGTATATAGGTTTGATATATACTACATGCAATATAAAATATATCTTACCATGTTGGAATAGTTTAATAAAGATACATAATATATCCACATTCAACAGTTCCTTGCTTTTAAACATGGTTTGGATTATACATTAAAGGGACAATCAACTTACGCTTTACATGTTAAGTGTCCTCTTTTTATTTTACAAAAATGCAGATTGACCATTCTTCTTGGCAACATTTCCCCTCTAACTCACTAGTAGCCTCTGTCCTTCCTGGTGTCTTCAAAGTCCCAACATGTCTGTTTAGCTCATCTCACCCTAAAAAGAAGTCCTGAATGCTGCTTAGGGATATTCTGCAGCCTGCAGTGGCACCTTGAAGTCGTTTATACGGAGCTCTGAGTTATGTCACTGAAACTCTATCCCTGATCCTTCACTTTATCTAGTTCTGGGCACTGGGCACTCAATTTGTTTGGGCAGGCAGTTTATTTGGGCATTTAGAGAGAGTGTTTTGCGAACGCTATACTTTCCCTGCTTGCAGACCTCAGTAGACACTTTATGTGGTTCTGAGCACCATTGCAGACTCCCAGCATGCACTCTGAATATATATAGATACACCAGATAGCACTCTCAGGACTTGTCAGGAAATAAAACTTAGCTTTTAATTAGCTTTTCATAAAAAAAAAAAAAAAAATCAACATTTCAGTTTGTTACACACAAACCTTCATCAGGACTAACGATCATAATACACACACTTCTACCTACACATATATACATTAGCTTACACCAGACCACCATCAACTCCCTGTCAGCCCGATCTGGGGCTCGTGCAGGTTCCACCGACGTCATTGCATGCATGCAATGCGTCATTATGTAACTTCGACATCATTACCTCATCATGCGAGACCGCGTTCTGTGGCATCATCGGGAGGACGTTGTTATAGAAACAATACAAAAAGAATACCATGTCATAATTGTAAAAATACTAAACTTCACGATAGCCATAATTGTATAATACTGAGGATTAATGGATTAGCAATAATTGAAACCACAGCGATCTCAAAATAAATGCAATACATATATATCTCACATTGTGAATTTTTAAGCCCTAGGGTTACCCATTTGTTGTCAAAACATGCATTGAGTAAAACTATAAATACCCCTCTTATGACGTTCCATGGCAAAATATCAAGATCCAACTTGATTTAAGGGTAAATTAAACTCCCATACCCCATATTGCTAAGTACTGCATGGAGTTCTAATTACTAAAAGGGCAGAAAATATCCCCAAAGAAGGCTATAGGAACATCAAAAGGAATACACCAAAGCACTATATACAAGAAACTATACCTACTAACTTATTATGTGGAACCATACATATACATATATACAGTGAATAGATTGAAGCCATACTCCTTTGGGAACCTGTGCTAAGTAATTATCCTATCAAGTATTAGGGATAGTAGCCTAACCCAAGAGGGTGGGCACCAACCACCCCACTCAGGATATAGTCAGATGCATACAAATAGCAAGCCATGAAAAATAAAAAAAAATACAGTATTTAGCCATCCTCTAACTGCGCAAAAGGGGTGGTTGCCTAACCCAAAGGGATGGGCACCTATCACCCAATTCCAGAATATCAGACCAGAAACAATGTCACATAATAGGAGAACTGACAATATTTATTATATATACTGGGCACTAAAACCCTATGTACCAAACTAATTAGCCTCACCAGATCATGAGACAGCCTATGCACCTATCCTGTTAGTTAATGTCACTCAAGAGTAAAAGGCCATATAGGATCATAATCCTCCTGAGTACCAGGGATAGTAGTCTGACCCAAAAGGATGGGCACTAATCACCCCACTACAGATTATGTCAATAATCCAACATGGAACCAACAGATAACAGATACACATATGTGGTCAGCCATCATCTCACTGGGACTAAGGGATGGTAGCTTAACCCAAAGGGTGAGCACCAATCGCCCCACTCCAGTATTAATCAGGCTACGAAGGACATTCAACTTTTTCCATATTAATACAATACTATAGAAAGGCAGACAGAGTATACTTCTCATTCAACCCATGTAAAGTTCTAATCCAATACAGTTCCCGTTAGAGAAGCATTCTTTTCCGATCACCACCTCTCCTCATCAATTTCAGGGATGGTAATGTATGCCCTAGTTTAGAAAAAGGCAGTTCCGTTTTGTTATCCCTATATGCAGTTCTTATACTGGACCTATGATTCCTGATCTGCTCCCTCAATGGTAGATCAGTCTTCCTGATATAGGCCAAACCACAGGGAAATAACAGTTTCTAAACCACAAAATCACTCGTGCACGTTAGTCGATGTTGAATATGATAGCTTTGCCCAGTGTGTGAATGTGTGAACGTTTTCCCTGGAATCATGTGTCCGCAAGTCACACATCCCAGGCAATGATAACAGCCCAAGTTCCAAGTTCCATGTTTGTTCCATAGAATAACAATGTACTGGGTCCGTGTTCACTAATAGATTCCTCAAGTTTTTATTCCTCTTGTAGCATAACATAGGGGACTCACGAAATTCCAAAGGTAGCGTTACATAATTTCTCAGGACCCTCCAATTGTCATCTATAATTTCTTTGAATTTCAAGGATGCTGTATTATAGGTAGTAGAGAATACAAACCTCTTAGCTTCTCTCTTTTTCGGAAGGGTGCCTACTGTAGCCAAACATTTATGTAAAGCTTTTCGAAGTACACATTCATTGTATCCACAATGATGGAATTTATCCCTAGTCCTAGTTGGTCCTGGGCTTTACTTACATCAGAATTGTTTCTCGGAACTCTCAAGAATTGAGAGTAAGATAAAGAAGCTCTCAAGGGATTAGGGTGAAAGCTATCTGGAGAAGGGTATTGCAATCCGTGGGTTTGGAGATCAGAGTATATGCCAGACTTGTTCCCTCACGGGACAAATCCATCACAGCAGTTAATTCAATATTCAGAGTGTTTAAACTGATGGACCATGAACCATTTCTTCAACACCATTTATTTCACCTTTGATTAACATAAAAATGTTGTCAATGTAGCGAACGTACATCAGGATGTTATCCTTATAGGGTGCCAGAATGTATCTGGTTTCAAACATGTACATGTATCCATGGATGTACCAGTGATCTGCCTAAACCAGTTTGTTTCGAACTGAAAGTAGTTATGTGAAAGCACAATTTCCAGGAGTTCTAAAGTAAACTCTACTGGGGCTCCAGCATAGTAGGTGGATGCAGAAAGTATCTGTCTCATAGCTTGAATCTATCCTGGGGAGGTATCACCGTATACAAACTTTTGACATTGAATGTAACCAGAACCACAGGTTCCTGGGGTAATGAAATCTTGGATAGCTGTTGAATAAAGCTAGGGATATCTATGATGCATGTAGGGAGATGTTTAATGGTGTCATGAAACAGAAAATCTAGGCACTTGGCTTGAGGTTCCAATACTCCTCCTACCGCTGACACAATCGGTTGACCCGGAAGCCTTTCTTTGTTCTTATAGACCTTGAGTGAAATGCAAATGACCGGAGTTCTCGGTGAGGTTTGTTACAGATACTGGTATAGATCTATAGGCATTGTAATCAGACCAGCCAGGGGTAGACTGAGAACCCTCAGGGCCCGTGGGCAAAATAAATCAAGGGCCCCCTTACAGGCCCCACCCATGCTCCGCAGCAAGCCCCACCCTTGTTCCGCCTCCAGCCACACCCTACACAATCTTTAGACACAAGGAACAAAGGTGCAATAATCCTCTCGAGGCCCCAGTAGAGACTACAATTGAGGGCTAATGGGCCATGGAGGGGGGTCTTTCTAGCAGAGGCTATTTCAGTGTCCTTTAGAGAGAGTGTTAGAAAGAATCCCCTCCAGGCCCCATAAGAGAGTACAATGGAGTCTAATAGGCTTGGAAGGGGGTCTTTCTAGCAGAGGACATCTCAGCGTCCATTAGATAGCCTCTGCTGGAAACAGTCACCTCCAGGCCCCAGTAGAGACTACAATTGAGGGCTAATGGGCCATGGAGGGGAGGTCTTTCTAGCAGAGGCTATCTCAGTGTCCTTTAGAGAGTGTTAGAAAGAATCTACTCCAGGCCCCATTAGAGACTACAATGGAGTCTAATGGGGGCCTGGAGGGGGTTCTCTCCAACACTCTGGTTCCTATTTACAATATAGCAACACAACATAGCTTGCTGATACCTAGGCCAAGTTGACTCCTCTTACCTTAATTACTGTTGCTGGCTGGCAGTCTGTGGGCTTGCTGGAAGGCTGTGGGCTTGCTGGCTGTGGCTGGCAGGCTGTGGGCTTGCTGGCTACTGCCGGCAGGCTGTGGGCTTGCTGGCTAATGTTGGCAGGCTGTGGGCTTGCTGGCTACTGCCGGCAGGCTGTGGCTTGCTGGCTGCGGCTGGCAGGCTGCGGCTTGCTGGCTGTGGCTTGCTGGCTGTGGCTGGCAGGCTGTGGCTTGCTGGCTACGACTGGCAGGCTGTGGGCTTGCTGGCTGTAAGCCTGTGGCTTGCTGTAGGTCTGTGGGCTGGCTACTGGCCTGTGGCTGGCTGCTGGCCTAGCTGGCCTGTGGGCTGGCTAACTGGTGGCCTGTGGGCTGGCTGGCTACTGGCATGGCTGGCCTGTGGGCTGGCTTTTGGCCTGTGGGCTGGCTGGCTGGTGGCCTGGTTGGCTTGTGGGCTGGCTGGCTACGGGGGCACGTGTAGATTATTTAAATAAATAATCCATGCACAATAACCACTGCTGCTCTGTGTAGTGGTTATGGTGCCAGGAGTGCCGGGACCCCCTCCCAGAGTAAGTAGTCAAACTGTTTAAGAACAGTTTAAAACTTACCTGGGGTCTACTGGGATATGGGGCTGTAGTATAGGAGCAGTGGTGCAATGTGTGAGGGGTGCAGTGTGTGTGAAAGGTTCAGTGTGTGTGTGTGGGGGGTGTAATGTGTGAATGTGTAGGGTGTGTGGCAATGTTAGTATGGGGGGCTGTGTATGGGGGTTTGTGTGTGTATGGGTGGGCAGTGTGTGTGTGAGGCAATGTGTGTAAATGTGTATGGTGTGTATGGGGGGCAGTGTGTGTGTGGGGGGGGCAGTGTGTGAATGTGTATGGTGTGTGTGTGTGGGGGCAGTGAGTGAATGTGTATGGTGTGTGTGTATGGGGCTAGAGTTCTCTCGCACTACTGAAACCACTAGGAATCCCTGGTGGTCGCAGTGTTGAGAGTGAACTCTAGCCCGTAGCTCCAGGGCTAGAGTTCACTCTCGTGAGAGCCGGAGCGTTGCCGTGGTAACCGCTGCAATGCTCTGTGCTCGCGTGAGAAGGACCCAGAGGAGCTGCAGGCCTCCCAGGTCCTCTCTTCCTCCCTCCCCTTCCGGCTGCCTGCACGGTGTCTGCAGACCGGGGAGAGAGATCGGCCGGGGGGGGTCCACCAATGATATATACAGCCCCTCTGTGTGCCTTTTTGTCTCCCCCAGTCCCTCTGTATGTTTCTTTCTCCCCCTCACTGCTCATCTATGTCCATGTCTCCCCTCTCCTTCCCAGTCTCTCTCCCCCCTCTGCCTCTTTCTCCCCCTCCCCTTGTGTGTGTTTCTCTCCTTTCTCCCTGTGTCTCTCGTCCCCTCCTGTCTCTTTCTCCCCCTTTTCCCTGTGTCTCTCTCTACCCCACATCTCTCTTCCCCTCTGTCTCTTTCTCCCCCCTCCACCATCTCTCTATTCCCCTCTTTCTACCCCTTTGTCTCACTCTTCCCCCATCTCTTTCTCCCTCCTTTCCATGTGTCACTCTCTCCCCCCTCTGCTTCTTTCTCCCCCTCCCCTTGTGTGTGTCTCTCCTTTCTCCCTGTGTCTCTTGCCCCCTCTGTCTCTTTCTCTCCCCTTTCCCTGTGTCTCTCTCTACCCCACATCTCTCTTCCCCTCTGTCTCTTTCTCCCCCCTCCCTCTATTCCCCCTCTTTCTCCCCCTGTGTCTCACTCTTACCCCGTCTCTTTCTCCCTCCTTTCCCTGTGTCACTCTCTCCCCACCCCCTCTGTCTCTTTACTTCCCCTCCCCCTGTGTCTATCTATTTTCCCACTGTCTCTTTCTTCCCTCTTTATTTTATTTTCCCCCCTCCCATTTACCGACAGAAGACAGAGGGGGCTGCCCGGGGTAAATGCTGGAGCCGCCGGGCTGGGTGGCAGCCTCGCACAGCATGTGGGAACCACAAGGGAGCATGAGCGAGAGACATGCTCCTCCCTCCTTCCGTCCTCAGCATTACTGACAGGACAGGAGTGCCGCCGGATCGGCGAGGCTGCCACCCGGCCCGGCGGCCCCAGCATGTACCCCGGCCGGCCCCCTCAGTGTGCCACCGAACCGGCCACCCGGTGGCACCTACCACAGTCCCCAGATGCCACGACCGCGGTGTGGAAATCCGGCCCTGCCGCCGGGCCCCCTGATGGCGGCACTGGCGGCGGGCCCCCCTCCCGGCCGGGCCCTCGGACCATGTCCGAAGTGCCTGACCAGTCAGTCCGCCCCTGAGACCAGCTGACAAGGGGAGCGGTATTGTCATCCAGAATTATACGGACTACCGTTATGAGATCCTACAACAACTTTCAGATCATCACACATATAGCAAATTGACACATGACCCTACTGGCGATGTTATCCAGCATATAGAGAATTGTCTGCAAAGAGGTTTATCTCTATAGATCTATACCATTATCTGATTTTTTTATGAAAAGCTAATTAATAGCTAGCTAAGTTTTATTTCCTGACAATATATGGAGTGCAAGATCTTTTTTATATTTATATATATATATATATATATATACACACACGCACACACAAACAATTATCACTAGCTTAGAATGGGAGTTTGTAATGTTATGCATGCCAGAGTCCCTTTCAGCAGAATTTTATCATTGTTGAAACATATTGAAAGTACACAGCTTAGTAAATATGGCACTAAATCCAATGCTACCAGGGAAAATGTTTTTTGGTTTGCACTTCCACTGATCTGGAAAAGTTAGTTACAAGCAGTTCATAGAACATACATGTGCAAACATTATCCAAAATGTATTTTCCAGCAAATTAATTCCTTCCAAGCTGTATAAACGTTCCTTTCAGTCAATCAAAAACTGAAAAAAAAAGGAATATGGCTTACAGTTTCATTAAAAACATCTGCACAAACTATGTTCTCTTGCATTCAAAAGTGAGAGCTTGTTTTTAACTTTCAGCTGAAAGAAAATTAAATAAAAATTCTGTTGATTAGTTGTCAATGAACACATTAAAATGTGTAATATTTCTCTACAGTTCGCATTAGTTGTCACTTTTACAAAAAAACTAAAGGAATAGGTTAAATTTAAAGACCGTACAAAAATCGATGTAAAGGAAAAACAGATGATTTGATTAAAGAAATGAACTAAAACAGAAAAGAACAGACTTTTATTTGGCTTGTCTCAGTGGCTGTTACTAATAATTTTATCCTTGGGGTCTATTCACAAAATAGTGAATTGTGGTGCGTTGACAGCTGACTGTCAACACACAGGCCACAATATTTATGAGGGCAAAACATTTCTATATTATACTTAATAAATAAATACAGAGATAAATAAAAAAAAAATACATTAGTTACAGAGGAGCTCTGAACTTTTTCCACCAACCTTAAAGTCTTTCTCTCTACCTAGCGCGTACAATCTAGCAGAGTGCCCAAGATACCAAGCACCTGGTAGCAGAATTGCCCTGGTAAAAACCCCAACCAGGGATTGAGAACTCAAGCCAGTCACATGGAACTGTTCATAAGTTTAGTGTAGGCTGGCTAAACATTCAACCGGGTGACAATCGAACACCATGTGGGCTATCCAAGTGATATTTGGTCAGACAGTAGCTGCAGGGGTGAGCTGTTCGGGAGCAGATTGGTTTATAGGGGTATTGTAAACTAAGGAGCCTAAGAATTACTGGCACCAGGAATTAGAGGTCCCAGGAATTAGAGGTCCCAGCTGGCACCAGGAATTAGAGGTCCCAGCATAAGCTTCAGATCTGATCATATTAACTGACTGTGCCAGGGGTGGTTCATCATTTGCAGGCTGAATATACATTGGTTCTGTAGATATACGTGTGGTTTTGTTCAATAAAGTTTTCTTGTTTTCATCCTTCATCAAGTTTCCATTTGTGTTTGAGTGATTGACTATACTCACTAAACTGTATTATGCAGTACAAAGGAGGGAAGCTAGCAGTGATACTGAGCTTGTGGCAAAACCTACACCTATTCATATACTTTCCTCTTTTTTTTACATGTTTCATCCTTTTGTTGTTTGGGAAACTTCATACATTCGGGAGACAATACTTTCATCTCCCGAACGAGGACAACCCCTGTACCCCATTAGAACGTTGACACCGACCACGTAAGTGCGAAACCGCAAGGGAAGAAATTAATGAATGCTTCCCCTGGGTGCCATCTTTTCTCCCGAACCTGGGCAGTGGTACTTGGTCGTCGAGTGCCTGGAACTCAGCTGCCGGTAAAACCTAGACCGCTGCCCATTCTATTTCCAGACCACCTATATGAACGACGTTCAGGAGATATGAACTACTGAACAGGGGGAGCATTCGTATCCTGAAATGAAGAGATTCCCTTGCATGATGTTTGCACAGGAACCTCACGAACAGAGACCGACCAGAGCACCTACTTCCCTGGAACTGTTTTGGGCTATCACCTCGTGTCTGGCTGGTCAAAACTTTACCTCAATGGCATTCCCATTTTACCAAACCGATCTGAGTCATTCTTGGATCCTGGGGTTGAAACCCCTGTTTTATTGTGGTGTAAACCCCTTGTAGGGGACTGGGCATAAAAGCCGTGTGGGGCCAAATAAAGTTCAGTTGACTCCCATAACTATGTTTCGTCTGGTTACTGGGGGAATGGATGCTTGTTTTAATGATTCCGGATTGACCGAGTGAAGGTATTAGCAGAGGTAACCAGTCGGGTTACCCATGGTCCGCTAGAGAGCTCAAGTACCAATCTCGACTGCATTGCTAGATAATGTTCCAATTTGGCTATTAAGTCACCACGAGTGTTTCTATAGTTTCCAATAAATAAACACTATTATTTTTTACATGTATTTTCTCATTTTTTATGACCTAAGTGGGAATACAGAGGTTTCATATCCAAGGCTGGTGCTAAACTATTTTGACCAGCTACTTGCACTTCCCCCAAAAAACATAATTGCTAACTTTGTGTGTCTCTTTTTCCTCCAGCCCCTTTGTTTGTTTCTTCATATCTGCTTTCTCTGTGTTTAACAATATTTACTAGACTTGAAGATTTTTTTTTGTTATAAACAGCAATTTGTTGAATTTAGGCCGATTGAGTGATGGATTGAATTCCAGAACTCCCAAACTATATTTAATACATATATCATATATAAAAACACAATTTTTGCAGGTTCTCCTCTTTATCCCTCTATTGGTTACTTTTTCTCACTTGATCTCTATATGTATTATATTGCATATATATTTTGCAGTATATTGATTGGACCATTTTCATGCCTTTTGTCTTATTCATTTTAGTGAATTTTCCTTTTCAGCTGGGGCCAAACCACAATATATTTGAGATTTGTCTGTCTTGAAAAAAATAATTTTTTGGCAGAAATGATTTAACTGAAACAAATTGTTTCACCCAAGTATAATATTTACATGTATATATGTTGTGTATGAGTTTACTCTATTCTATAAGGTGGTTCAAAGCATTTATGTTATGTTACATTCTTGCATAAATTCATAGCTATCTGAAATCATTAGGACTCACACTCTGCACTCTGTATCATAAAGATGGTCTCAATTCAGAGCAAAAGCTTGATATTACATAATAATTTATTCCTCATAAGTTTTGTCCTGGCAGAGCCAGAGCATACCATGGTAACCAGTTTAACTTGCACAGTACACTATGAATGTATAATTAAAGTACAATTGCAAGAATGCCCTAGCACACACAATCATCTGTCATTCTTGGTCATTTTTTGAGCAATCTTAAACACTTCTGGAGCATCATGAACAATAGATGTGACCGTGAAGTGTTGCAGAGGTATGTTTTCTACTAATCTCCATGGCATCACTAACCACAGCAAGCACTTCAGTAATGTTAACTGGAATGACTGATGGGTGAACTGTCAGTCCCAGTGACATGTCTTGCTTTAATTCAATTTGCAGTTTTCATGCCTACTTGTGGCTGTCAGACAGTCACCTAACACTTCTCATACAAATATCTTGGACTTTTTAAATCGGTTTGACATCTGGCATCAGCTTAAAAAGTGTGACAGTACTACTACTAAAAAGAGTCTGTCGTGAAGATTTTCCATCGAGAAACCTTGGTCAAGGCAACACACCAGTAAGTGTCCTTGGGCTAGACACATAATAAAATATTACATTAGGGTTAATCCAGCCTCAAGTGGCTGTCTCATTAACAGCCACTAGAGGCGCTTCCACGCTTCTCACTGTGATTTTCACAGTGAGAAGACGCCAGCGTCCATAGGAAAGCATTGAGAAATGCTTTCCTATGGACTGACTGAATGCACGGGCGGCTCTTGCCGCGCATGTGCATTCAGCAGATGACGCCGGACGAGGGAGGAGAGTCCCCAGCACCGAGGAAGCCCGGGGTTGGAGAAAGGTAAGCATGTAACCCCTTAACCCCCCTTCAGCCAGGCGAGAGTGGGACCCTGAGGATGGGGTGACCTAAAGTCCCTATAAAGCCAGGAAAACGAGTTTGTTTTCCTGGCACTATAGTGGTCCTTTAACAAGATCTAAACAAAATCTTTATGGAACCAGTGGAATCTGATTACATATGGGCTACTGGAACAAACCATTCATAGAGAAGAAAAATCAGAAGACTTTGATTGTGGTAGAAATGGCAATACCCAATGACCATTATATAAAAGGAAAGTATTTAAGATAGTGGACAAGTGCCCAGGGGTTGAAGAGAGGCTAGAAAGGTGCAGTTTAGCTAACTGCAGCTATGGATTATGGTTTTTTTTTTTTTGTCTGTTATTTTACCGTTTTATAAACGTATGCATTCTCTTAAAATTGCCCCCATAGTTATTTGCCTTTTGTTGCATTTGCTTTAGGTGTAACGCTCTCCCTCTCTACTGGTGGCTGTAATTTTACTTTAGACTTTTTTCTTTTATTTATTTCAAAATGTTAGTTTTTTTTATTAGTTGATGGTAATATAACTTTTAATTCCACTGCTATCTTGAGTGAATTGAGCATATATGTTTTTTGATTGACATGGGATTTACCCACACTATTCACTTAAGTTAAACAAAGGTCTCTACATTATGCCATTATGACTATATATAGAGATAAATTACTGCTGTTTATGCACAATATACTCATATGCCCATGGCTGTGTTTAATGAATTACAATTGACATGCATGATATATTAATTCTATATGATAGAAACCTGTCCTGTATGCACTGAATTCATATCTGATGACCTATTTTGTTAAAAGATTGCATACTGTTGGCATTAAATGGCTTATCTGATTTTAGTGGTTAAATATGCAGACTATTACATAACAAATACATCGTTTCTTTGCATTTGTTTATGGTTGTGGTCTTAAACATTCCCAGGTTATTTCTTATTATTTTACATACTGCAGAATATAATGAATTAGCATTGCTCTATCTACCAAATCTGCCTACAACACTTTTTTTAACAACATTTTTAATGTACTGATTCTGCACAAGATCTAATCTGTTGTCGATTTTCACGTTAATCTTAATTCCTAAAACTGTGACGGGGTTGATGGATTTTTTAATTTATTTTTTTGCAATGTCGTCATTACTGTTTAAAACTTTTTTTTTTATTGAATGTACATTATTTGAGAAATTTCACACAAATACATATCTGCATATGCTATCATATATCAACATGTTAAAAATGTATTAAATGCCTCAGACACTTCTCAGACAGGTCTGCAAGCTGATGTTACCTTAAACCTACCAGAATTATTTTATTTATCAGCAGGTCTTATGCATGCTGTGGATTACAGAAGAACATTAAAGCACATTTTCATGTATTTTCATATTTAAAAACAAAACACTATTTGTTCCTTTTTCTGGTACTTCATCATTGATGACTGTACTCAACGTCTCCCACTGCTATTATCATTATTTTAATTATTTTTATTGTCACTTATATAGTACCAACATAGTCTACAATTATATAAAGAGAAAATGTAGATGTATAAAAGGTCATGCTCAATAGGGATATGCATGGACAATAATAATAATAATAATAATAATAATAATAATAATAATAATAATAATAATAATAATAAAACAAGTAAACATTTGCTGCCTGGACTTTCACCATGCTATGAACAAAGGGACAGACCACAAAGATTTCATGAAATAGCAATCTGAGCAATGTCAGTAATGTTTTGAAGGAGCCATTGTCAAGCATAAAAAATTATAATAATAAACATATAAATATATCCTCCATAATTTTATCCTCCATAAAATTACATGGTGATCATCAGTGCGGGTCCACATCTGTTTTCCTAAAGGAAGTGATACAAAAATAAATAAATATGAATATCTCACTCAATAGGAAAATGGAGTGTTGCCACAACAGCAGTAACCATGCAGTAAATGATACGATTGCTATTACATCAAAACAGTGACAATTTTCCAATAAAATGAATGTCTACGTGCCAACATAACCTCATTTCAAACATTAAATGAAGATACCTAGGGATATGTATATCATAATTGTGTATTATGATATAATTGAATAAGAAAACGGTCATATATCAATTTGTATAAACTGTTATTTGTTCTTCTATATAATTCCAAGCTTGTATACTGATGTAGGCATTTGGCTGCATTGGACTGTAAAACGTTGATTTTCAAAGCTGGTCTCTGAAGTGCAGTCTTTATTCTGTATTTTGAACTTTCATCACTGGTACATCTTTTCTTAATGTTCACACAAAATCCACAAAACATTTACTTACTACACTGGCTGTGAGTGACTGACGGGTTATCAAATGAGAGTGCTTAGTAATTTAATATTTTGGTTTGGTCGGCTAGTCTCCATACATTGCTTTACATATAACTGTAAAGAAAAAGTCCAGTGCACGTAATAGTAATATAATAATAAAACTCCTGTTATAGAAAGCTTTAATTAAAGGTATTATATTAATAGGTAATAGTATACGATTTCTAATGATTCTAAAAATGATTACTAATAAAATAACTATTCACATGATAACTATTTTAGTCAAATTAGATTATAAATAGCATATAAAATGTATTATAAATATATAATATGAAATACCAAGAACCAGGTCCTCAGTCATGTAGGGAGGCATTGCCACAAAGCATTGTTTATAGTAAGTGACATTAAGTAGTAAACTCCAGAAGTACATTCTGATAAGTTCAAAATAGCACAAACTACATTGTCCCAGCAAATTACCAATATTAACAAATAGGGTAGCAACTCCCTTTTCGCAAAACTTCCTGAAAAGTAAGATTATCATCTATTTATCATACTCTAGGGGAAATGTATTATTACCAGAAATTTGTAAAGTTCATTTCTGACCACAACTTATAATCACAAACTTTATTTCATTTTTTTTCTAATTCTTTAGTGTTATTTTTTATTAATTTTTATATTCTTTAACTTAAGGCAATATAAGACAGTGGAATTATATTAATGTATATTATTTTATATTATATCTATATTATATAAACTATAATATCTTTATTATTTTATATTCCTGGAAATCATAATGTAATTAATATTTTGCTTGTAATAAAAATTAATATGTTCTTGAGAATATTCTAAGAATAGATGATACATAACATGGAACCATGCACCTCCGAGAGGTTCTTGAGACATTATAGCTGTGGCAGTCTGTCAAGGTATCACCAACACGGATGCCCTTTTCCCGTAATAACACGCCAATAATCAGCAAGGTATAATATTGCTGGTATCAAATAATCCCCCCAAACATGAGCCAAGGCTTAATGCTGGGAGAAGACTGTTTATTGGCAGTACAAACATCACATTTATACAGTCAGTAAACACCTCCTCTGTGCCTGTGAGATAATTGAGTCAGGAACTGTACTAAACTCAATTATCTCCAGGCACAGAAAAACGAACAATATTACAACAACCCAAAAGTACCCCCACAATACATGGGAACCCCACAAAAGTCACATCCCTGGATGATCTGGGTGAACAAGATATCCAAAAATCACCCAGATCCGTTTGGAAGTTTTCGATCACCATCGGAGGGATGTTCTGACCAGTCTGCCACGAGGTAGAAGCCTAGAATAGTTCAGGGAAATTGTCAGTCTCCGTTCGTGAGGTTTTGTATGAAAACCACGTAAGGTATAGGAAAGCTGGTTCATGGAGAATGCTCCCTGTGTTTGGTACTGTAACTCCCGAACGCCATTTGTCTAAGTGAATGGGAACTAGAACGGGCCGCAGGGACGTGGCTTCCGCAAGGCAAACAAGGCATCTGCCTTGGGCAGCACTTTGCAGGGGGCGCAAAAAAAGCCACCCCCAAACGCCCAGGGAGATCCCTTGTTTGCCTCATGTCCTGGGGGGCTCAAGAGCTGGCCACCTGGCCACTTTTGAAACCCCCTGAGGAGGGCGGTGGGCAGCGAGGGAGCATACTCACCTGAGCTCTCCCTGCTTAGCTCCCTCCGCACCGCTTAATGAAGCCATGAGCCGGAATATGACCTCAGACCAGCTCCCGGCATCACTAAGCGGCACGCAAGGGAGCTGAGCAGGAAGATTAAAGCTCCCTCGCCGCCTACTCAGCCTACCCCCTGCCTGCCCGACCAACAGCCCTACTGGACCGCAGGTAAGTAATCCACTCTAGCTCTCCCAGGGAGGCTGGGTGGATTTAAAATAAGTTTTAAAAAAATAATAATTTGTGAGTGTTGGGAGAAATGTGTATGTGTGTATGTGTCTGTAAGTGTATGTGTGTGTGTCTGTAAGTGAATGTGTGTGTCTGTAAGTGTGTACAGGTGATACTCGAAAAATTAGAATATCGTGCAAAAGTTTATTTATTTCAGTAATGCAACGTAAAAGGGGAAACTAATATATGAGATAGACGCATTACATACAAAGCAAGATAGTTCAAGCCGTGATTTGTCATAAGTGCGATGATTATGGCTTACAGCTCATGAAAACCCCAAATCCACAATCTCAGTAAATTAGAATATCACATGCAATCAATGAAACAAGGAGTGTACATAGAACAATATCGGACCTCTGAAAAATATAAGCATGCATATGGACTTGGTTTGGGCACCTTATGCAGCAATTACTGCCTAAATGCGGCGTGGCATGGAAGCTATCAGCCTGTGGCACTGCTGAGGTGTTATGGAATACCAGGATGCTTCAATAGCGGAATTCATCTCTTCTGCATTGTTCGGTCTCATGTCTCTCATATTTCTCTTGGCAATGCCCCATAGATTCTCTATGGGGTTCAGGTCAGACGAGTTTGCTGGCCAATCAAGCACAGTAATCCCACAGTCATTGAACCAGGTTTTGGTGCGTTTGGCAGTGTGGGCAGGTGCCAAGTCCTGCTGGAAAATGAAGTCAGCATCCCCATAAAGCTCGTCTGCGGAAGGAAGCATGAAGTGCTCCAAAATCTCCTGGTATATGGCTGTGTTGACCCTGGATTTAATGAAGCACAGTGGACCAACACCAGCAGATGGCATGGCTCCCCAAATCAACACAGACTGTGGAAACGTCACATTGGACTTCAAGCATCTTGCAATGTGCGCCTCTCCATTCTTCCTCCAGACTCTGGGTCCTTGGTTTCCAAATAAGATGCAAAAGTTAATCTCATCAGAAAAGAGGACTTTGGACCACTGAGCAACAGACCAGGTCTGTTTTTCTTTAGCCCAGGTAAGACGCTTCTGACATTGTTTGTTATTCAGGAGCAGTTTGACAAGAGGAAACAACATGTCCAGGATCCGTCTGTGTGCGGTGGCTCTTGATGCACTGACTCCAGCCTCAGTCCACTCCTTGTGAAAGTCCCCAACACTTTTGAATGGCCTTTTCCTGACAATCCTCTCCAGGCTGCGGTCATGCCTGCTGCTTGTGCACCTTTTTCTTCCACACTTTTCAATCAGTGTATGCGTCTGTCAGTGAGTGTATGCGTCTGTCAGTGAGTGAGCATCTGTTGTCTGAGCGTCTGTCAGTGAGTGATCGTCTGTCAGTCAAAGTGCGGCCTTGACAGGAAGAGGTGGGGTAAATTTTAATTGGGGGGGTTGCCCGAGCACAGTCCTGCTTAGGGCAGCACAAATCCTAAATACACCACTGACGGGCCGTAGATCCGTGGTGAACGGTGTTCGCGGGAGTGCCTGGCCGAAATGAGTTCCAGGCACTCGACAACCAAATGATCTGGACTTTTTACCTGGATTGTTAGGCAGGACCCTCAAATTGTAATGAATTATATGACCTAATTATGTAAAAATATTATATAAATATATATGTAGAATTTAAATATATGTATATACATTTTTTTTTATGTATAGCTATATGTATATATATATATATATATAGATATATATATATATATATATATATATATATATATAAAGTAATTGATTGCCGGCACTCCTGGATTTACAACATCAATCTGGTTTATTGTTTTAGGTCTCATGGAACAGCTAGCCAGCGTAAGGACGCTTAATTGAATCACCCTATAGATTCCCTGTGCGTCGTGGGCTGGGCCCGCCCCCTCACTTCATACTTACGGCGTCTATGCATCGCCCTGGCAACCTGCCGATAACAGTCGGCTATTGGCTGCACAAAGGGCCACTGACAGCAAATGGAATCTTGTGTGTGGAGGTTCCGCCCATGCCCCATGTGCAACAGGGTACGTTCCCATAACAACCTGACGCCAGTTTCACTTAGACGGATTCCAACTGAGTACAAACTTAAGTTAATCCGAAGAGTTTCTGGGGATGGCAGTAAGGTTTAATAACAGATTATATATACATGAATATATTATATAGCTAGTACTTCCCTATGACCATAAGCTCTTAAGCTCTTAATAGACAGATTAATGTGACAGTAGGTATCAGAGAAGGAACTGCTGTTCCAATAAACTTGTGCAAAAGCAGCATTTAGAGATAATAACATCAAATGTGATTATAAAATACTATACTCTGTGATATATTATTATATATGATGGTTCATACTACGTGGGACCAAAATTCATTAAATTGTTTCTTGTAGGAACAATTTAATTAATTAAATTGTAGGAAAATGAATTAAATTGTAGGAACAATTTAATAAATTTTGGTCCCACATAGTATGGACCATTATATATAATAATATATCACAGAGTATAGTATTTTATGATTACATTTGATGTTATTATCTCTAAATACTGCTTTTTCACTATACCCCACTACCTCTAGCATGTAAGCTCATTGAGCAGGGCCCTCAACCCCTCAGTTCCTGTGCGTCCATTTGTCTGGTTACAATTTCGTGTCTGTTAGTCCACCCATTTTACAGTGCTATGGAATTTGCTGGCGCTATATGAATAATAAAATAATAATAATAATCAACATTTCAACCTCTTAGAGTCTTTCTCAAGATCCAGCCACATATCTTAGCCATGTATATCATAGCTAGCACCCATTTGCAGAAGAGATGATGTATGTTTAACCTGGAAAAAAAAAAAAAGAACAAGTACTGTCCAATATTTAGAGAAAGACATTTTTCAAGTATAATTTTGCTGGTAGCCATATTGACTTTGCCATGTGGCCAGACACTATTTTACACTGCCCTAATGGGTATCCTGAACTAGAAATGTATAATGTCATGAAATGTTTAAATGTTATCTCATGTTATTGGTATGGCATAAATTATTTTATTAATCTTATATTTAATAAATAGCCACAAATATTTTATATTTACCTCATTTAAAAAAAAAATAATAACCTGTGTCATTATTTTGAACTTGCCATTCATGCTTAATCTAATGCAGAGCAGTTAAATGTTTTTGTGCCAATGTAAAGCTCCTCGAGTAATCTAAATTCTTTTAAAAACAGAGCCTTTAGATTCTTGAAATTAAATCTCACTTCTTGAATGTCTCAACTCCACTTAAACATGTGGACAAAGAGGACTGGTTTAAATTCAAACTCATATACCAAAATGAACAAAATCTTTGAAAGCGCCAAGCGCCTAATACAATTAATAAATATTTCCAAAGATCTTAGGTCATTTCACAGCTTTGTAAAACATTTAAAGGCTCAGTACAATGTGTTTTATAATTGTTAAAATAATTATTATATTTTAGGTGTAATACTAGTCTGTAAGGAAATCTGCAAATAGTGCATTCTAGTTTAAAATAATATTTATATAGGCAATCCTGCTACAAAGAAAAAGCTTATTGTGCATTCTTTAAAACCTGAGGATCACATTGACCATTATAACGGCTATTCTCCCCAAATATATACATCCGACAGCTGTGAAGACTTAGAGCAATAATAAATCTACCTTGCTTCCCAAAGCAAACACATTTGTTCAGAGTGACTCCTGCAATAACATTTGGTATGCTCAAGTCAACCCTGCTTTTGTGACTTAGCCTGTCTGTATTTTCAGAGTGATGAAGACTCTGATTTTCATTTACTCTTTTTTAAGTTGTTTTTTATTTTAAAAATACCAATTCAAAAAGTCCAAATTAGTAAGATTTTATATCAATAAAACAAGTAGATTTTATTTTTAGACTATTCCATGTTTGAAATTTCTAGAAACTTGCTTGCAGATTAATTGCAATAAAAAACTAAAATTTATCCAAATATGGGCTGATTTCTGAACCGTCATATAGATTAATCACGAAACAAACAATTTGCTTGATAGACAAACATGTTCATTTTGATTTGTGATTTAGAGTTTCGCCTGTGGCGCCAAAAAAAAACAGATGATTGATGAGAAAAAAGATGACTGATGGCTAGAGGAAAGTAACTTAATGTTGTTTTTATTCACACAGATCAAGTGACAAGTATCCAAAGAGGGAAAAAAGGAGGATCAGTTAAAATTAGAGATGTCCCGAACAGTTTGCCGGGAACTGTTCGCCAGCGAACATAGCTTGTTCGCGGTCGCCGCGGCGGGCGAACATATGCGATGTTCGGTCCGCCCCCTATTCATCATCATTGAGTAAACTTTGACCCTGTACCTCACAGTCAGCAGACACATTCCAGCCAATCAGCAGCAGACCCTCCCACCTCCATGACGAATAGGGGCGGACCGAACATCGCATATGTTCGCCCGCCGCGGCGACCGCGAACAAGCTATGTTCGCCGGCAAACAGTTCCCTGGCGAACTGTTCGGGACATCTCTAGTTTAAATCCATATCCATATCCATATATATATATATATATTATTTTCCTCTTTTCCCCTCTATTTGTTACTTTTTCTTACTTGATCTGTTAACCAGATAGCGTGAAAATACATCAGTGTACAGTGAAATGTATACAAATATATAACATGTATACTATAGCATAATAAATATATATATTATGAACACTGATTGGCAGATTTTTACTCCCTATTGGTTCAGCCCATTCGTTTTCCAGATCTTTTTCAGGGGATAAAATTATGATGAGCCAAACCCCCACATTCACAAAATGTTTCCATCTTTCTTTTACAAAAATATAATTCACATCACTTTCTTGGATACATAGATATTTGTATGTGCTAATTAAAGATTTAAATGAAACAAATACATTGAAATATCAATATTATTTATTTCATTCTCATAGTCACTTATAAATTATTAGAGGATGCACTGAACTGCTTTTATTGCAGACTCTAAACAGCTTAAATTAACTAAATCCAATGATCCTGAATCAGTATTAGACTGAGTCTTTTAAGAATTTTAGTGTACAATATCTTTACACAGCAAGTCGCCCTTTAAAGGAACACCCCAACTACCATAATACATAAGGACTCCAGGCTTCCCTTCTGTCTATAGTGCGGTAAGAAAAGGGGCCATTCATAGGCTGAGAGTGTCAGCTGGTAATCTCAGGCTATCAATAGGCATCCATTGAGAGAGAGCATTGGCTATAAATAACTGCCCTGGAAGGATTAAAGGACACTCCATTCACCTAAAGCACATTAGCTCGCTGAAGTGTATTATCTGTAAAAGGTATGCTTTTATCATTAAAAAAAAAGTAGAACATTATAAAATAGAAATTAGCACATTTATAAATTAACCTTTTTACACCTCCTGGTTCTCAATCAAATTTATTAAACCCAAGTGTGACAAAAGCAACTTTGCCACTGTTTTTTGGAGGGGCCTGTTTTCCAGCCTCCTTCCATGGAACTATGGGCCCTGTGATAACCCATGTTCAAAAGTACTGTTTCTGCCCCTTGGACTTTTAACTGGAACAGATTCAAACATGTGGTGGCGGCCATCTTAAATTGTCCAGCAGTGTTTTGTCGAGTGTATGGAACTGTTTTGGGCATGGGACCATGTGCATGGTTGGGCAAAAATAAGACTTCCAGGAAATTCCTGAACCCCTGAACGTTCTGGGTGATTTTTGGATATGTTGTTCACCCAGATCGGGGCTATCAGGGGATGTGACTTTGTGGGGATATGTTGTATTTTGGGGTACTTTTTGGGCTGTGTAAAAATGTATGTATTTCTGCTTAGAGTTAATTGAGTTAGTCCATTGCCTTCATTAATTATATCACAGGCAGAGGGGAGGGATTGTGTACACTGTATGGGAGTGACTAAATGTAAAACTATGTTTTTATTGGCTTGTTGTTCCTGTGTCCCTGTGCCCCACAAGGTCCACCTGGGAAAACTGTATAAAATACCAAACTGTTCAATAAACAGATCTGCTGAGTTCCTGTTTTACCCTCAACATAGAGCATTGTCTCATGTGTGGGGGGAAAGGCTGCATCTACCCTGGGGATTGCTATATCACAATACTCCCAAGGGATTATAATCACTAAGCTCTTTTAAGAGTTCGTTCCTGCTACTCTCTCTTGGAGGAGAGGTTCACCGACAGGAACCTGGAGCCTTGTCGTAGGTCCAGGGTGGGTAGAGGATGGTGAGTTCCCAGCCAAACTGTAATGCTAGATGTTGGGACTGCGGTGCTGATGGTGTCTGGTGGAATGTTTGGAGTCCATGATGAGCACTAGGAGCATCCGTCGGCGGAGGTACCCAACTGGGATACAGGAAGCTCCGTTACACCAAGATTCAGGCAATTGCATTTCAAAGACTTCTCATTGTGCTGCATTGGGAATCCTGTGATTTCCACAGAAAGTCTGAGATAGGAAATAAGGGGATGCCTTGCAAAAAACAAGAGATCTGCAGCTTTTGCAAGCGGTTTTAGCTATACCCCCAAGGAAAAATGCTTAATTAAATGTATGGTAGTTGCTATTTGGGTATATCTACTAAACAGTCAAGATAAAAGTGAATTAAACTTTGCATGACAAATATTAATTTGGTGTTGTACTAGAATGTTAATAAAGTGGGAACAAAGTACTAAATAATATAACAAGAGATGTGGAAGAAAATATATAAATATAATGCATGAAGTAAATGAAAAATAACACAATTTAAGTTGTTCACAGTGCAACATAATTTTATATTTCTTGTTCTAAAGATGAAAGTACAGCCAATTACATGTTCTCATGCTTACAAAATAGTATCCCAATTGTGTGTTTATACATTAACACAATGCTAGATTGTCAACCAAGACGAGAAGGTGACAGGGTGGAATTATAAAAGAATTGATTAAGACTTTGTGTTTTTACAATGTATTCCATATACGGACATGTTGTCATGATAAATGCATTGATCATTATTTAATATATGTTTAATATTATATTTTGGTTTGCAAAATGTCCATTCACAATCAGTATTCCTTTTTAGTTCTGCCTTATCAGAATGTTACAGTTCATATAGCAATTTCAGTGAGTAAAATTGGATATGTAAATAACATTTTAATGCACGACAGGTTTTTCTTTTCTTCAGGAAATAGATCTTTGAGGAAGTGATTGAGAAATTGAATTTTATTATTCCATTCATTCAGATCACTGGAAATGTGACTTATTGTGCGTAAGTACTAAAAATCATATTGTAGGTTGACTTTAAAAATGAAATGAAAAGCAGAAATATTAATTAGCACATGGACAACATTAGTTCTGTGTGATAAATAATTTAATGCTAATATAAGTGCCTATCAGAATATTTTATTACATTTTCAATTATTTTATAATTGTTTCATTAGTATATTTAGCTATTGACAATATTACTTGAAAAAAAATGGCTACCTTAAAGGACCACTATAGTGCCAGGAAAACAAACTTGTGCCAGGAAAACAAACTTGTTTTCCTGGCACTATAGGGTCTTTAGATCCCCCCCCCCCCCCACCCCCCCCACCCCCCCCCCACACACACACACACCCTCAATAAGACAGCCACTAGAGGCTGGATTAGCCCTCAGTGAAACATAGCAGTTTCTTTGAACACTACAGGGACCTGGCACCCACACCACTTCATTGAGCTGAAGTGGCCTGGGTGCCTATAGTGGTTCTTTAAATGCAAACAAACTGTATTTTGTTTTGCATTTTGTTTCTCCGGTTTTGAAACTAAAAAATGAATTATATTATTTAAAATAATGACCCACAGAGCATATTTTTGTATTATCTATCTGAAGTTTATTTTATTTACCATTAAGTAAATAGGTTATATATAAGCTACAATCTCTGATCATTTAAAATGAGTTTATGGTTTGCCTACTTTGTTTCTATTATGACCTTGAAATTTCATATTTTACAGTTCGAAATGAGCACAAAAGAAAACTTTGAATGGGAGATGGAACATTTGTTTTACCCTCAACTTGGTTAGCATGTTGTAATTCAACCTCTTGTCATGCATGAAAAGGGGCATTCATTCTCGGGGCGAGAATATCATTTTGCCTCTTTAAAAATCACTGGTAAGACCACACATTGAATATGCTGTGCAATTTTGGGCACCTGTTCTAAAGAAGGATATTATGGCACTAGAAAAAGTACAGAGGCGGGCTACACAATTAATAAAAGGAATGGAACATATCAGCTATGAAGAAAGGTTAACAAATTTAAACCTATTTAGTTTAGAAAAACGTCGCCTGAGAGGGGATATGATAACATTATACAAATATATTCGAGGCCAATACAAACCATTGTGTGGAAATCTATTCACAAACCGGACTTTACATAGGACACGAGGTCATGCGTTTAGACTAGAAGAAAGAAGATTTCGTCTAAGGCAAAGGAAAGGTTTTTTTACTGTAAGAACAATCAGGATGTGGAATTCTCTGCCTGAAGAAGTGGTTTTATCAGAGTCCATACAGATGTTCAAACAGCTACTAGATGCATACTTGCAAAAACAGAATATTCAAGGATATAATCTTTCAATGTAGGGTAATAACTGCTTGATCCAAGGATAAATCTGACTGCCATTCTGGGGTCAAGAAGGAATTTTTTTCCTAGCTTGTTGCAAAATTGGAAGTGCTTCAAACTGGGTTTTTTTTTGTGTTTTTTTTTTATGCCTTCTTTTGGATCAACAGCAAAAAACATATGTGAGGAAGGCTGAACTTGATGGACGCAAGTCTCTTTTCAGCTATGTAACTATGTAATATACAGTTGCTAAAAGTTTTTGTTGTTAATTGTTTGAAGAAAGAAAAACCTATAATATTATTATCTTTATTTTCTTCGGAGTACGTTGTGCAAGTGTATGAGCACTGTTTCTTATCATCAAACACGATAATGTTACAGCAGTAAATTAAACAAGCAACAACACATTTTGCAACACAAACTCCAATTTTGTTGAATAAGTTTACACAAAACACAACCATTCAAATACTTAAATTACTATAATTAGAAAATTAAATGCACCATCATCAATTTTCTAAAATGTAGGAAGGATAGGGAAAGGGGTTTTGTTCCCCAATCCACAATCAGCAGTATTTTCATGACCTCTGAGAATCTGAACATCTCTTTCACGGCCATGAGGGCTGCTGCTACCTCCTCCACCGCTGACTCCATCACCAGCAATGCTGCCACCTCTACTATGAGTGGTATTCAGCCTCAAGTTAGTGGCATTAACATCATATAAATTATGTCAGAGTCATCAACCAGGAGGCAATAGGATTTTTCACATGCTTTCACTGGTACTTCTACCAAACCAAGTTTAAGCATTACAGCTTCTGTGTTTTATGGTGATTAAAAAAAAGATAAGTAAAACCAGGGGAGCATTACCCTATATTTCCAGTAGCCACTCAAGAATCAACTAAGATAGAGCTCTGCATAGACTTTGTCAGTGCCTTCAGAGCTACACTTAATGAAAAGGTAGAGCGGAGTTCCCAAGTTGTATCTTCAAAGTCTCATCTTGGAGTTGGTAATGGGGATGAAGATTATAGTGTTGATGTTATCTCTCTTTCCCTCACCACTTTGGACATTTGTTTAGCTCTGTCCCAGGAGTAAATCAGCTATGATACAGAATTAGATATTTTTTTCAGAGAGGAGAAGTTGCAGTCCACTATTTTCTGCAGCCACTTTGACTAAGCCCATCTTTATTTGCAGTAGAATTGCCTTGCCAACTTCATCTCCTACCTGTCCAAGAATTAGCTAATTGAATGAGATTATTATTAACACCACCCACCTGCATTAGTTAAACAAGTATTAGTGTAGAGACTAGTGTTTCAACAACTTCTAAAGCTTTGAAAATTAACCCACATCTTTTTTCAGCCACAAGTTTAAGGGTTGAGGCTAGTAGATCTTGCAAAAGCAAAGTTTTGCATTGCTTGACAGCCTCACATAAGAGAAAATTGTAAAGAACACATTGAGTATAAGGAGAGTGCAGGGTCATCTCACCAGTGCCAATCTAAACCAACATGTGCAAAGACACCTCAAGACTGCATTATTAAAGTAAGAGGCAGAAAAAAGAAGTAGTAGTGCAGGCAGCAGATTCCCTTGTACTGTATATGATTCTACGAAACCAAGTACCTCCTTTCTCAGTACAATTCTTAGCCAGAGCAGGGGGCATGTTGAGCCAATAGATGACAGGGACAAACAAACACTCAATCCATATTATCCAGGGATGGGTCTACCAGCTTACTCTTGAACATTTTGTTGAATTTTATGCCAGGGGCATTTCAAAATCACCTGCCTGATTACCCAGTTGATTGCTGAAATTAGGCATTAATTTCTGTCGGCTGCCTCTATGGTACTGCCTGCTGGTGTTGAGCCTGCCGCTGTCATGTTCTCTTATGTGATATACTTACAGATGTTGCTTCATACCAGCATTAGTTAGAAAACCCTTCAAAACCTACTCCCCTCATTGCTGTACAATTTTAAATGACTAGAAATGTTAATTGTGTAAGTACTGGTGATGTAGATGTTGGTAATATTATGGCGGTGGTAATACAATTGTAAAATTCAGTGGGCAAGCTACCTGTGCTAGTGGTAGCAAGTGCAGATAATGTCATAACTATCTCTGTTAAATTAGGCAATTCTAAATCAGATACAGATGGGCTTGGAGGTGATTGACACGATGCAAGTGACGAGTGCACCCAAGCTGCTGGAGAAAATACTGGGCTGCTGCCTGTCCTCTCCACACTGTACTATTCTAATTCCTGTGGCCCATTATACTCATAGTCAAGTAGCTCATGGATCTGAGCTAAAAGTGCTATGTCTGCAGTGGTGGATGAAAGAGCAATATCATCCCCAGATTTGTCAGTGCCTCCAACACCAATACCAGACATTGGGGACATTACTTTGGTACTCTGCCCTAAGTACTCGCTAAAGAGTATCTCTGATGACCCCCCACAAAGTAGACTATGCTGTGGTCTCTACTACTTGCTTCTTGGGTGGGAGCACCAAGAAGGTATAACACTTAAACAAGTTGTGGTAGAAGGAGCGCTGTCAGGGTACCTGTTGTCTCTACCTCAGAGGAGGTGAGATACTGAGAATTCCGTCCTCTCAGAGGAACTGACTCACTCGTTCCTCGCGGTCATTTCAGCCGTTTACATGCCGGACGCCTCTGATCCGCCTCCTTTTATGACGCGGCTCTATTAGCCGACGTCATGACGATTTGCCGTTCCGACCTGTCAATCAGTCCTGAGCTCGAATCAGAATTCGTCGGGGGCGTGATCATCTCTCTGGAACCAGGGTATATAATGAGGTTTTGTGTATTGGTTCATTGCCCTGTCGTGGTTCTAGCTAGTCTAGTCACTCAGTGCTCTTACCTCTGTTTTACTCTTTGGTTCTGATCCGGCTTGTTTATTCTACTCTGCTTACCTCTGTTACCCTTTTGACCCGGCTTGTCTCTCGTTTACCTGCTCTCTCGTTCCCTCGACCTCGGCTTGTCTCTAGACCATTCTTTGCTTACTCCTTACGTTAGTCCGGCCATTCTAAGGTCCGGTATACGTACCTACTACCTGTTTGTACTCTGCGTGTTGGATCCCTGTCCCGATCCTGACATTACGACAGGGCCATGGATCCTGCAGGTACAAACTCTCAGGTCGGTTCTCCTGACTCTAGATTTGAGGCTATGGATCATAGAATGGACCAGATGGCTCTAGCATTGCAAGCCTTACTATCTCGTTCTAGTAACCAATCAGAAGAGATGCGTACTGCTTCCGTCTCTCCTGTAAGTTCAGGCCTAGAGGTAGCCACAGTAGGTGCTTCATCTCGTATAACTCCTCCTGTACGTTATGGTGGCTCTCCGGATACGTGTCGAGGATTTTTAAACCAGATAGGTATTCATTTCGAATTACAACCCCGCTCCTACCCTACAGATAGGGCGAAAGTTGGATTTATAATCACACTACTCATTGATAAAGCTTTGAGATGGGCTAACCCTTTGTGGGAGAATGATAATCCGTTAGTCTATAATTATAATGACTTTGTTACTGCTTTTAGAAGGACTTTTGATCCTCCAGGTAGAAAGGTTAATGCTGCTAGACTACTGTTACGTCTTAGACAACATAACCAAACCCTTGTTGATTATGCCTTAGAGTTCAGATCCCTGGCAGCAGAAGTCAGGTGGAATGAACAGGCTTACATGGACGTGTTTCTAAACGGACTATCAGACCAAATTCTAGATGAGGTTGCCACAAGAGAGCTTCCTGAAAATTTGGAGGATTTAATTTCTTTTATTTCACGAATTGATGAAAGGTTAAGACAGAGACAGAACACTCGAGATAGAACCCGTAGACCTTCCTTTAGACTAGCTCCCACATTTCAAAATCCTGAATCTACAACTTTAGCGCTTCCAGAACCTATGCAGATAGGCAATACTCGTCTCTCAGAAGAGGAGAGACAGTACAGCCGAGAGAGGGGTTGTGCATGTATCGTGGAGCAAGAGGTCACCTACGCCTAAATTGTCCTAACCGCCCGGGAAACGCTCGCACCTAAGTTCCTCCAGAGGACAGGCCTTGGGTGTTTCTATCTTGTCCTCTATACATGAGTATAAAGATCATAGGCTTCTACTACCTGTTTCTTTAGTTTGGGAGAAGGGAGTACTTAATACCATGGCGTTGATAGACTCCGGAGCTGCTGAAAGCTTCATTGACCGAACCTTCGTCACTAAACACTCTATCCCATCCCAGCTAAGGGACACACCCTTGGCCGTTGAGGCCATAGATGGTAGACCATTATCTGAACCTGTTATTTCTCATGAGACCTTACCTCTTAACTTAACTGTTGGTATCCTACACGAGGAGGGTATATCTCTTATGCTCATTTCATCCCCTTCTGTTCTTATAGTCTTAGGGTATCCTTGGCTTAAGAAACATAACCCCATTATCGATTGGGAATTGGGTGAAATAATCTCTTGGGGCCAGGGTTGCCGAGACAGGTGCTTACAGAAGGTCTCACCGGTTTGCGTAGCTGACACACTGGTTAATTCTACCCAGTCTTCTGACTTACAAATACCACCCCTATACCTAGATTTAAGGGCAGTCTTTGACAAGAAGAATGCTGACACTCTACCTTCACACAGGCCTTTTGACTGCAAGATCAGACTCTTGCCCGGTTCCATGCCTCCGAGGGGCACGGTATATCCTTTATCTACTAAGGAGAACCTAGTCTTAGAGGAGTATATTCGTGAGAACCTGGATAAGGGATTCATTAGGAGATCCTCCTCCCCTGCCGGGGCCGGGTTCTTTTTTGTGAATAAGAAAGATGGTACATTAAGGCCTTGTATTGATTATCGGGGATTGAATAAAATAACTATCAGAAATGACTATCCGATCCCTTTGATTACTGAGCTCTTTGATCGTTTAAAAGGCCTCCAAAATTTTCACCAAGTTAGATCTCAGAGGGGCGTATAACTTGGTGAGAATCCAACAGGGAGACGAGTGGAAAACAGCTTTCAATACCCGTTACGGGCACTATGAGTACACGGTAATGCCTTTTGGTCTCTGTAATGCACCAGCAGTATTTCAGGATCTGATTAATGAGGTTCTTAGGGAGTTTCAACATGATTGCGTTATCGTATACCTAGATGATATACTTATACATTCTAGCGAGATTGAGACTCATCACAGACAAGTCAGAAGGGTATTGCGCAAACTTCTACAACATGGATTATACTGCAAATTGGAGAAGTGTAGTTTTGACCAGTCTCAGATAAACTTCCTTGGGTACGTTATTTCTGGGGACGGGTTTAAGATGGATCCGGTTAAACTCCAGTCTATTTTAGATTGGCCTTTGCCCAGGGGACTCAAGGCCATTCAGAGGTTTATTGGTTTCTCTAATTATTATAGGCGCTTCATTAAAGGTTACTCGTCTATTATTGCACCTATTACTAATATGACTAGACAAGGGGCTGACACTAAGACTTGGTCTACTGAAGCTCTCGTTGCTTTCAAAACACTCAAGGATCGTTTCTCTTCAGCACCGATTTTGGTTCACCCTGACACGTCTTTGCCTTTTCTACTCGAGGTAGACGCCTCGGAGACGGGTATAGGTGCTATCTTGTCTCAAAGATTAGGTGTGGATAAACCATTACATACATGTGGTTTTTTTTCCAAAAAATTGTCTGGGCCTGAAAGCAGATATGACATTGGTGACAGGGAACTATTAGCGGTTATTATGGCCTTAAAGGAGTGGAGACATTTATTGGAAGGGACCTTGCACCCTGTTACTATTCTAACGGATCACAAAAACTTGTCTTATATTGGGGAAGCCAAGCGCTTATCCGCCAGTCAAGCTCGTTGGTCCTTATTTCTCACTCATTTCAATTATGTGCTCACCTATAGACCTGGTTCTAAGAACTCTAAGGCCGATGCTTTGTCTCGCCAACATGAACCTTCTACTGTATCTGAGGTGGTTTTGTCATCTGTAGTTCCCAAGGGCAATATTATCGCCAACACGAATCTCAGGATACACTCTCCGTTGCTTGCCGAGATCATGAAAGTGCAGCATCTGGCTCCCAGACAGGTTCCCGGGGCAAGGCACTTCGTTCCTCCTGAACTTCAACCGGAACTGTTGCAATGCTTTCACAACAGCAAAGTGGCTGGGCATCCTGGCATACGCAAGACGTGTTCCTTGATTTCTAAAAATTTCCGGTGGCCTTCGTTACGTAAGGATATTAAGGATTTCGTCGGGGCATGTGAGGTCTGTATGAAGACTAAACAACCTCATACGCTTCCTTGTGGGCTCTTGCACCCCTTGGAGATCCCCGAGAGACCATAGTCTTGTCTGGCTATGGATTTCATTGTCGATTTACCTATTTCTAAAAAACAGACTGTTATTCTCACGGTGGTTGACAGGTTTACTAAGATGGCTCATTTTGTACCATTACCTAAACTTCCGTCTTCTCCCGAATTGGCTGAGTTATTCGCAAAAGAGATTTTTCGTTTACATGGTATACCCTCCGAAATTGTCTCTGATAGAGGTTCCCAATTTGTTTCCCGTTTTTGGAAGTCCTTTTGTTCTCAATTGGGTATCAAACTGAATTTCTCTACTGCATATCATCCCCAGTCTAACGGAGCTGCTGATCGCACCAACCAAAAGATTGAGCAATATTTGCGTTGTTTTGTTTCCGAACACCAGGATAATTGGGTCGGTCTGATTCCTTGGGCGGAGTTTGCACACAACAATCTCGTTTGTGACTCTACTCGTTCTAGCCCCTTCTTCATGAACTATGGCTTTCATCCTCCTATTCTTCCCTCGGTTTCCCCTTCCCAAGGGGTACCGTCGGTTGATGTCCATGTTGCCAATTTGAAGAAGTTGTGGGATCAGACTCGACAAATTCTCCTTCATAATTCCACGTTGTTCAAACGACACGCAGACAAGCGTAGAAGGGCGGCTCCGGTTTTTATTCCAGGGGATAGGGTGTGGTTGAGTACCAGAAATATTCGCTTGAAGGTTCCCTCTATGAAATTTGCGCCTCGTTTCATTGGTCCTTACAAGGTTCTAACTCAAATTAATCCCGTTGCGTATCGCCTTGCTCTTCCACCTGGCTTGCGCATCCCCAACTCCTTTCATGTTTCCTTGTTGAAGCCTCTAGTTTGTAACAGGTTTTCCTCCGCTGTACCCTCTCCTCGCTCTGTTCAGGTTGAGGGCCAGGAGGAGTATGAGATCAACTCCATCCTCGATTCTCGTATTTCTCGGGGGAGGTTACAATATCTTGTGGACTGGAAAGGATATGGTCCGGAAGAGAGGTCCTGGGTGGTCCAGGAGGAGGTGCATGCTCCTCGCCTCCGCAGGGCTTTTCATTCCCGGTTTCCGTCTCGTCCCGGTTCCTTCCGCCCGGTGGGCGTTTCTGAGAGGGGGGGTACTGTCAGGGTACCTGTTGTCTCTACCTCAGAGGAGGTGAGATACTGAGAATTCCGTCCTCTCAGAGGAACTGACTCACTCGTTCCTCGCGGTCATTTCGGCCGTTTACACGCCGGACGCCTCTGATCCGCCTCCTTTTATGACGCGGCTCTAGTAGCCGACGTCATGACGATTTGCCGTTCCGACCTGTCAATCAGTCCTGAGCTCGAATCAGGATTCGTCGGGGGTGTGATCATCTCTCTGGAACCAGGGTATATAATGAGGTTTTGTGTATTGGTTCATTGCCCTGTCGTGGTTCTAGCTAGTCTAGTCACTCAGCGCTCTTACCTCTGTTTTACTCTTTGGTTCTGATCCGGCTTGTTTATTCTACTCTGCTTACCTCTGTTACCCTTTTGACCCGGCTTGTCTCTCGTTTACCTGCTCTCTCGTTCCCTCGACCTCGGCTTGTCTCTAGACCATTCTTTGCTTACTCCTTACGTTAGTCCGGCCATTCTAAGGTCCGGTATACGTACCTACTACCTGTTTGTACTCTGCGTGTTGGATCCCTGTCCCGACCCTGACAGCTGCAGCACCAGTAGAAGGAACAGCACAAGGTGTTGCACCATGAAACGAATGGGAAAAAAACAAATAAGCTTTTAACAAGTGTATGTTGGCAAGCAAGTTTCATACTAGGATCAATTACAATATGCCTGCCAATCTCCTACCCACCCCCCACTCAAAGTTGCTTCAAGTGCCCAAGTATCATACTAGAATAAATGACCCAGGTTATGAAAGATGAACTTTTCTTTGCTGTGTTAATGAACACCACAATCACCCAAAAAAGGTTTTTATTTCCTCCAAACAGTTGACAAAAAAAAAAAAAAAGAAAACTTTTAACAACTGCATATGGGTAGCCTAGTCTCAAAGTAGGCTTAATTAAATCTCCTATCTCCAACACCAAGTTGTTTACAATGTTATGGCTTGCGTAATTTGGTATCCTCCAAGTTTCTTGCATGTGGCTGCAAAAAATTTGGATTTCTTCAAAACACCAGATTACAATGAATTTCGCCAATTTGCCTGAATTTGGCGGATTTGCAGTTTGGTCAGAAAAAAATCTTAAATTCCTATGTCTACTAAACAATTGAGCAGTCATTGAATACACCATTATAACTCAATCTCTTAAGTGGTGGAATGTGGTCACAATACTCAGCAGGTGAGGGATTAATTGAAATAGTAACTGCCCAGTTAAAGTTCTATTCCATTAGCAGTGGGATCAAACCTGTTACTTAAATAATATTGATTAAGGGGAACCTGCCACTTCCCACCCCCTATGCCCCAAGCTATTGACAGTTTGTTCTTTTAAATATTAACTAAGGAGGGACATGCCCTTGCTCTAGTCCCAGGGCAAGTGGTTAGGGCTCAAATAATAATGAGTAGATATATATATGAGAATTTCTAATTTGACTGGCAGCGTACAATAAATCACATGAGAGGACTTTAATCAGTAAATCAGATTTCAAAATGTCCTCTCATAATCATTATATGTAGAGCCCCTATCGGCTAACAGTAAGGGGGCATGAAGGGAAAGAGTGGCAGGCCTCTTCTTTATTGTTAGTAATAAATGTCATATTCTATGTTAACCTCATCTCTGTCCTATGTTAGTGAGTAACCTTGCAAAGAATTTAGTTGTTTAACATTAGTTGAAAACTGCTATGACACATACTAAACAATGCTTCTATTAAAAAGTTAACAAACCTGGCTCTATTCTGCTTAGATACCTCAGGGCAAAATTCTACAACAAATTAAAATCCATCAACTGACAGACTTGTTAACCACTTTATCAGAAATGTCTCAAGCCTTTGTTAAACTACTATTTACAATCATTCTCCCGACAAATCCCTTAATGAACTTTCTCTCAGACAATAGACTCCCCAAACTCTCTGACACTGACAACACATTTTATTTGACCTGGAAATGTAGAGAGATAAAATAAAGGAAGCTGCTAGCTTTCTCTTGAATTAAGAACTAAGAAAAAAAAATGCAAATAATCAAACAAATACAGGTATATTTCTATAAATTATTCAAATTATAAATTATTTTGCAAAGATTATAATCATCCAATTTAGGCCTCAAATTAACATTGTTGCATAAGCTTTTCAAATAAGTTAATACATTGGATACACTTTTAAAATGATTTAATATTGCTAAGAATATTTTATTTTAAATTATATAAATGTTTGATATATTGATATATTTATTTTAGGGCCAAATCCCTCTGTCCCTCTATTCTATCTTAAAGGGAAACTATAGTGCCAGGAAAACCAACTCGTTTTCCTGGCACTATAGCTTCCCTCTCTGTTAAGCTCCTCCCCCACAATTTAGTGGCATACATTTTTATTAGTAAATCCCCAAAACTTTCTCAGAATAGCCCCTGACCACACCCCTACTTACACCGCTAAAATTAAAGTGCTCCGTTTTGTCCACTTAAAATGCTGGCAGGTATACCTGAAGATTTCTACATTGCATTTGGCTGCTTCTTCACAAAACACAAGAATATGACTGCAGTATTCATAAGGTTCATACAGTGCTTGAATAGTGATTTATTTACTGTACTGGATTTGCCAAGACTCCCACCAGTCAGATCTTTACACTAATAATCATAGTAATAGTATGGCAATGTAATAGGCTAAGCAAGATTTGACAGATAGTTAACCCAACTTTAATGCCAGTGATATCTCTTTACACACCATTTCACAATGAGAGAACCCTTTTACTTTGTTTTAATGTAACCTATTTCGACTATATAATAATGGCATGAAATATCACATTTGTGTTATTTATATCAATAGTGAATTGCCATGTTTGCTTTGACTGTACACTGGCATATTTAATTATGCTGATAATTTAATACTTAATATCAGGTAATTATTTAGGCTTTTTGTCACTAACAAGTAATTCCAGGCCTATATTACTATGAAAAAAAAAAAACAATGTGCATTGTAGACATGTGCAATTCAATCAGTTCTGATCTAATTATGCATGAATTCGTCAGATTTTCTGACAAATTATTTTGGATCCATCTGCATTCATAAGGATAGCAAATTAGGGACTTATATACTAAACCTCTGAACCAACAAAATTAAAGGGACTATGTAGTTATCAAAACAACTTCAGCTTAACCAGTTAGTGACCAGACCATTTTTAAATTTTCTTATCGTTATGGACCAGGGCTGTTTTTAAATTTCTGCTGTGTTTGTGTTTAGCTGTAATTTTCCTCTTACTCATTTACTGTACCCACACATATTATATACCGTTTTTCACGACATTAAATGGTCTTTCTAAACATACCATTATTTTCATCATATCATATAATTTACTATAAAACATTTTATAAAATATGATGAAAAAAATAAAAAAACACACTTTTTCTAACTTTAACCCCAAAATCTGTTATGCATCTACAACCACCAAAAAACACCCATGCTAAATAGTTTCTAAATTTTGTCCTGAGTTTAGAAATACCCAATGTTAACATGTTCTTAGCTTTTTTGTGCAAGTTATAGGGCCATAATTACAAGTAGGCTGTTTAACAATATATATTTAAAATGTATCAATAGTGACAATGTAACACTGTCATCTTTCATAAATCTCTGAATCACACCTCACATGCAAATATAAGTAGACAACTCAGGGTATTCAATATGGGGTATGTCCAGTTTTTTTTAGAAGATACTTAGTCACACACACTGGCCAAAGTTAGCATTTATATTTGTTTGTGTGTTAAAAATGCAAAAAACAATTATAAACGGTAACTTTGTCCAGTGTTGGTGACTAAGTGGCTACTAAAAAAGACTGAACATTTGCAATACCTTGAGTTTTCTTCCTTGGTATGCCAAATGGTATGCCATCATGGGAGTAATTCTCATTCCTAAGCTACCATATGCTCTCAAAGGCAACATAACCAATCTGGCAAATTTCAATGTGAAAAAATGAAAAAAAAAAAACAAGCCTTATATTTGACCCTGTAACTTTAAAAACACAACCTCTACATGGGGGGTACTGTTATACCCGGGAGATTTTGCTGAACACAAATATTAGTGTTTCAAAACAGGAAAACGTATCACAACAATTATATCATCAGTAAAAGTGACATTTGTGTGTTAAAATGCAAAAAAACATCACTTTAACTGACAATATCATCACTGTGATGTTTTACTGTTTTGAAACACTAATATGTGTGTTCAGCGAAGTCTCCCGAGTAAAACAGTACCCCCCATGTACAGGTTTTAGGGTGTCATGGAAAGGTACAGGGTTAAATACAGTGCTAGCAAATTAAATTATCTGGACTTTTTTCCTGGGTTGGCAGGCAGGTCCCTCAAATTGCAATCAATAAAATCATTTAATTATGTAAAAATATTACATAAATATGCACAAAGAATTTAAATATATATTTATATATTTGAAGTCTACATGTATATTTATGAAATTATTTATGTAATTATGTATATGGGAAGGTGAAGCCTGGAGTTGTGGGAGGGGGTGATTCAGCCTATATAAATACAAACTTACATCCATACCAGGTCGACGTAGATTGGTCACTTCCGGTTCCGGTTCCGGTTCGTAAGGACAGTCTCTCTCGTGGTACACTACCCTTGTGCAAACCAGGACACTTGCCAGGCTTCCAGCGGGTCCTCGATCCAGTTAAACGCCACCTGTCCGCAGCCAATCGGGCACCTTTACTGCTTTACCATCTGTCATACTTCCGGGCCAGCTGACAAGCACCCGGAAACAGTGAGTAAAAAACTTTAATGAAACACTACAAACACACGAACCGCACGGACGAACCAATTCATACGAACGGCTATACTTACACGAACGGCTAAACTTACATGAACGACTAAACTCACACGTACGACCAAACCACACGAACAGCTAAACCCACACGAAACGGCTAATCACAAGAAACGGCTAAACCACACGAAACGGATCAACTTCACGCAATGGCTAATGCACACGAATGGCGAACTCACGAACAGCTAACTCACATAAAAGTCTAACTCACATGAACAGCTAGCTCACATGAACACTTAAATTATACGAACGAGAACCACATGAAAGCACTTGTACAGTTTAACTGCAAACAGACACAAACCCTTAAGCACGAACGGGCTATTTCTACTATAAGACACATGGGGGAAAAACACAAGCTCAAGGGAACCACTAAAACTACCGAACGGGGGCATGCACGGACGAACTACTATACAAACTTTCCCTCAAACCAACAAAGTCATGCACCCACACCACCATCTACCGGCCAAAATCACTCATGACAACAACCACATAAATGTGAATTGAAATGCCTACATAGGCAAACCTATGTTACTTCTGATACATATAATAGTTAAATGGTACAAAGTTTCATGTAAATATAAAAAGTGTCTATTTAGCAGGAACTTTTCTAATCATTCAAGCAGTTGGTTTTTGTGTTTACCCACATATGTTGCATTTGTTATTTTATGTCCTTTCAGATTTTGAATTGTACACTCTGACTGTTCAGTCTTGTTTCAAATACCAATTCAGTAAAACACGGTACGTTAATAAACACAGTACGTTGGAAAATGACGTGACCCAAACAAATATACAGGAGGGGTTACGGTAACAAATAGCCATTCCAAGAAACATACATCCATCAGCATGCTATACATACCAAACCAAAAATCACAAGGAGAAAAACTTCTATAGGAAATACTTTTAGGAAGGTAGTAGGTAATACATTTAGGAATGTCTGTATATGGTTTCATTTCAGTTCGAACTACTATCAGCATAACAATACCCACCCAGACGGGTACGCTAAAGTTCAGCATACACTTTCAATTCTACAACCAAACCCGTAAGTCACAGTCAATGCATAATGGATACGACCAATAATATAGAAACACCACTAAAACACTACTACATACGTAACTACCATATTATAAAACTCACATCATAAACAATTAGACAAACACGCCAATGGCTTACTAGGTTAAATAGTTAACTCTCACTTCAATCCCTCAATCTGCTAGGTTAAAGATACCAATATTATTACTAGTGAAGGAGCTAAGTACAAAAGTAGGTACAACCAAGAAAAAAAGTTTTAACATTTTTAAAAAAGTGCCATCCATTTTTGGGTTCTACAGGTGATCAATTCTATCCAGTCAGATACTCCATCACGGAATAAGACCCCTCATAAACTTTCAGGTATGCATGCCCTCTCGTTACTTCCCCTAATGCACGATTAGCTGGCAGGCAACCCCAAACTCAGGCTCAAACCTATCACCGTGAGACCAACACCCATCCTCACCTGGAGCTATTTTTGCCCTTGACCCAAATCATAGTTAGAGTCTCGCACACTCCACAAGTGGAGCAGTCAGAATGTCACTTTCCCTATCCTCTGTCTTCTGTCGATACCAAGAGGCCAACACCCCGCCATCACTTCATGGCACAGGTCAGGGCCAAATCATAGTTAGTGCCTCTATCAGCCACTTGGCAATTAGTAGAGCCTCACCACCCCAAACGTAGTTAAGTTCTTCGTCACCCGGCATTAAAAAAGAAGCCAGTTAGAGTAAATATACTTGCTATATTACTACAATACATTTCATATGTCATTATAGTATGTCTCATTTATCGGACCAATGAGAGGACTTCTCACTGCCAAGCACACCGGCTAGACCATCCACACCAACCATTGCCCTTACAACAGTCAAAAACCTAGACACGTCAAGCCCCTGTTCGATGAGGTCATGGACAATCCCTAAAATAGCCACAGAAGAGGCATTTCATATCCAGCCACCGCTAGGAAGGCAGAATTATATAGACTGCTGATGGCCAACTCAGACAACCCTCAACCAGAGTCTAGCACACAAGCCAACATCAACGATACTTTAGCCGGGATTCAAGCCACAATGTCGGCAATGCTGACATAAATTAATAACTTAAATCAGAGAATGGAGAAGCTGGAATCTACAACCCCATCTATAGTAACCTCCGCAGATCTCTCGCCCATTGTAACAACCGCACAAATTGCACTACCAATGGGCACGTTTGAATGTAATAACTTACCATCAGCAACTTCAGATCCCACTATAATGGATATGGAAGCACGGAAGTAGAGAAAGGCTTCATGATCGGGCCATTCCAAACACCCCCATTCACTTGTTGGCAAAGCAACCCGATAGGCGTTGCTACCGGCAAGTACAATAATAAAAAAATGGTTAATCATAGACCTGTTGGCTCCTCATTCTGTCATTACACCAAGCCTTAACTCACTCATACCTTCAGAAGAGTTCTCCCTGCAGTATACTACAGTAGACAATGCCATGCAGGCAATATTGGAGGCAGGAGAGGCAGCTTGGTTGGGGAAGACAGACATTTCCAATGCCTTCAAATTGCTACCAATACGCCTGTCACTGTGGCATCTGCATGGAATGAAATGGAAACTCATACTATTTTGTAGCCGACTAACTTTTGGAGCAAAGAGCCAGAAAAACTACAAGCCAGAAAAACCTATAACCTATTGGTTCTCTGAACTTTGCCATGAAAATTATGCCACAAGGACGAGCATTCATATCCACACTACTCAGCCTCTTACCCAAACTACCAATGACCACAACATAGTCACTCTGGATCAATAAGCTAGGTCAGATTTATCCATGTGGAGTCAATTCTTGACTCAGTGGAACAGCATCAACATGTTGATACCACCCTGGACCGAGATTTCCCCAGTTATATGGACAGACGCAGCAGCCCACTCAGGGTACACAGCAATTTACGGTAACAAATGGTTCAGAGACACATGGCCAGTTGAAACAACAACATTACCGTCATTCAACACCACCTCCGCTCTTTCTGAGGTCTACCCAATAGTGGCAGCAGCCCAAGTTTGGGGACACCTTTGGATGGGACAAGCAGTAAAATTCTACTCAGACAACGCAGCAAAATGTGATATAATTAAAAAAGGCAGATCCTCAACCCTAACCATCATTAGGTTAGTCAGAAAACTAGTATGGTTGGCAGCCACACAGCACTTTCATTTAATGTGTGAACACATACCAGGCCACCACAACACAGCCGCTGATGCCCTTTCTCACTTTAACTTACAGGTGTTCCGTCAAGAACATCCCACTGCCAAGACAAACCCGTACAGACCTCCGCTATTCCAGGAACTCATCCTGGATTAAACACACTCATGGCTCATGGCAGAATGCTAACACAATCGGCACTCTCTGCAAACACCAGGGGCTCTTACAACCGAGCCCTAACAATAACAACAGGTTCATCACAGAATACAGAATCAGTAACCCGTGGTCATTAGATACCATTGTGGCGTTTACATATTTTTGCCACCTACACTGGCACACAATACGATAAAATTATACCTTACAGGTATACAATATTACCTCACAAACACATATCCTAATCACAGGACTTTCATGTCCACAAACCCCGTAAAAAACATTCTGAATGGTATCTTTTGACTAGAAGAACAAAAACCCACTAAACGTCAACCAATAGATGCGAACAAATTCTGGGCATTATCCGAAACATTGGATACACTGCCTTTTGAAAACTAAACAAAAAATATCTTAAAAATGGCTATTTATCTAGCCTTCTACGGGTTCTTGAGACCAAACGAGTTCACCATAGAACAAACCAGTCATACCACCAACATGCTGAAAATGACGGATCTTAACAAAATAGGGGACCACTATGTTTTGACACTTCCACACTCAGAATCTAATCAAATGGGACCACCCAACGAAATACCAGTATACCACACAGGCAACAAATGGTCCCCAGTACAGTTATTTGACCAACTATATCCATGTATAAAAATACAAGATAAAAATGCCCCCCCTACTAAATCTACATAGTAACCCGCTGACAAAATCCAAATTTATGGTTTTCTAATGGACTCTTTTTACAAAAATAGGGTGCGACCCATCAGCTTTCATCGGTCATTCATTCCGCATAGGTGCAGCAACTGCCGCTTCTAGTCAGAACGTCCCAGCACAAATTATTTAAAAACTAGGACAATGGAAGTCATCCGCATACAACCGGTATATACCCCAACCGGAAAATAAACTGAGAAAAGCATTTAAGGACTTAACTAAATAAAATACGTGTCAAACACAGATCTTGTATTCAACTGATATGTATTAAAGATGTTTTGCCCATACCCTTTTGCCCTCTTTATTTTACAGGCCTGCCCGTACATTCGGTTTCGGCACACCACAACCGAATTTGGCTAATAACACGATCAACGCTTACTCAGCTAATTTCCCTGACCACAAATGGGAAGGCGGAGCCTGGAGTTGTGGAAGGAGGTGACCCGGCCTATAAAAACACAAACTTACCTCCATACAAGGCCGACGTCAATTGGTCACCCCATCCATCACTTCACATATACACATACCTACAATTTCAACCTTGGCGGGCCCTCTTTATTTTACAGGCCTGCCCGTACATTTGGTTTCGGCACACCACAACCGAATTTTGCTAATAACACGATCTACTCTTACTCTGCTAATTTGCCTGTCACAAATGGATATATATATTTCGTATTTTATATATATATATATATATATATATATATACACACACATACATACATATATATATATACAAAAGTTGATAGGAGTTGCACTCCAGCTATCCTCACGTGTCTGCCCGGTGCTCGGCCACACAAATGTATACTGTATAGAAAAAAGCCAGCACTCAAGGACTTTGCAATTTATAAAAAGTAAAAACCTTTTATTCCGATTTGTCTGTAGGTCGACGTTTCAGTCCACCGTTGTGGACTTTCAACAGTATATATATATATATATATATATATATATATATATACATGTGTGTGTGTGTGTGTAATTGAATTCTAAGTGTATTTTTATATTAATATATGCATATAAAAATATAAAAATACACTTAGGATGACATTATATATATATAGATATATACTATATAGATATAATATATATATATATATATATATATATATCTTAAATATCTATCTACATATATTTTTATATTTACTAACATATTTTTATTTTTATTTTACAGATGCAGAGAGACTGCAATTATTTACAACAGTATCCCACTTCTAAAAATGCTGTACTGCTTTGAGACCGTGGCCTGTGGCACTATTCAGAAGAGTTGCACAGGCTTCCCAAAGGCTTTAGCAGAAACAAAAATAAAAAGGGGGGGAAACACCAGCTCTCTGCCAGAATGAACTGCTGGCACTAAAGTACCATGATAAAAAGGAGGTGTTCATCCTAACCACTATCCATGGTGAATGCACTCACAAGGTCACAGTTTGTGGCAGAGAGGAATTTAACCCCTTAAGGACACATGAAATATGTGACATGTCATGATTCCCTTTTATTGCAGAAGTTTGGTCCTTAAGGGGTTAAACAGGTGCCAGTCTGCATAAAACATTACAATCGGCATATGGGGGGAAGTGACCTGTCTGATGCAGCCATATTTGATCATGTGAAAGACAAGGGCATGGTACAAAAAAGTGGGTAGATATATAACGCAGACAGCAATTTACAATGCCTTTGTAAATTTTAAAAAGGCAAATGTTGAGCTGAAGTGCACATTTCTTTCATTTCAGTTTCAGCTCATTTCTGGGCTGCTTGAGTGCCAAAGAGGGGGGCCATCCATGGAGCCTAGCTGAAGTATGGAGGCAGGTCACTTCTGCTTCAGGATTCCATCAACCCCCAAAAATAAACCCCCAGAAAAGATGAAGGGTGTGTTACAAGAGGGGAGTAAGTGCTGAGACCAGTTACTTCTGCCCTGATTGCCTCTCTCAGCCCGGCCTATGTATTGGCCACTGTTTTAAAATTTTCCACACCTAGGCCGAATAAGTAGACCGGTTTTGGGGTGTGATTTTAGTCATCTGTCTGATTGTTTGGTTACCAAATCTTTGTTTTGTCTCCCGTTTATCCTGTCTTCTCTGATCCTTGACCTCGTCTTGTCCTATCGTTGTTCCATTTCTCTTTACACCTTTGACCTCGGCTTCTAACTTGACATTTCTCTGCTTGTATAAAAGTTTCTCTCTCTGTGTTCTCTCTCTTTGTAGTCTGTCTGTGTGTTTTGGTTCCGGAATACGTGACAGCGTTGCCCGTGACACAGGTGACTGGGTACTTCCCCCTGATAAGTTTAGCCAAATATTCCCTCTTTTACAGCAAATAGTATGCACTTGTTTATAATTTATATTGATGAGCTGCTTGTATTTAAAAATAGATGTGGCCTTGGAGTGGTAATTTGCAATCATTAGCTGCTAAAATGAGACTTACGCCCAGCATCCTCTTTTGAAAAATATGAAATTGTCTCAAATGAGCCCCTTCAGCATCCACATATCCCTGAAAAAGGTACACATGTAGGTATTGTTTTACTAAGATAACATAGCTGAGCAACATATTAGGTGTTATACTGCTGTAGCACACATAAGGATTGCTAAATATACAGTAACATCTCCAAGGTGTGTGTCAAAAAGACAGAAAAAATGATAATTGCTACTAGACTTGGTGCAATCTAGCAAAAAAAATTGATCCTACGCTAAGGTTGAAAATATGCCTTTTGAAATACCCTGGGGTGTCTACTTTAAGAAATTGTAGGCCTTTGTAGGTTTTTTTTTTTTTAACAGTCAAACTACTGTAATGCCCCAAATTGAAACATGGGCCCATCAAATCCGTCTCTCAAATTTCTACTGTAAATACTGAAATGGACAGGTCTCCTATTTGGCACTGTAGCTTCACGAAATAGTGCCAAAGACAGCAGATGTAGCTGAACACAAAATAAAGTTTTGTACAGGAATAGCACCGACCAACTTTATGAAATACACACGAGAAGATCTTTGTTATAAGTTTGTGTGTCAAAAACCCCCAAAAAACTAAATTGTACGCCAATATTTAGTTGGCTGTGAAATGGCTACATAAAAAAAGTGTCAAAATAACCTTGTGTAGCCTGTGATGTCTACCTTATATAAATATATACTTTTGTATGGCAATTTTGATTTCTTTTATGGCTATTAAGCTTACAAGACAAACATACCAAATTCTAAAATCGCTCCAAATTAAAAGTTATTTTACTCCTTGTGTTTTGTGACCTGTAACTACCAAAAAAAAAAATGTATACTTAAAGTACTAGACACATATATCTTGTAAATCAGAACAACTAAATTAATTATTTTTAATTACTTTCCTTAACCTGCACTAATTATACACACATATTTTTTTTTTCCATTTTTTTTACCAGGTACATCCACCAAAAAACGGTCGGTAATAACCGCAGACGTACCTGATAGGTCATTTAGTAAATAGCAACTTACCTGATTGCTGGCGATCCCCCTCCAGGGATCGCGATTGTGGGGTCTGCCTTGGAGGTCATGCATACCCCCACTGTCCGATGTGGCCCTCCAGGGCCATGTGATTGCGGGGTTCTCGTGATCACATGGCCGGAATAGCCGGCTTGTGCAGTGCCTGCAAGGGGCCTGCCCGAGAGCTTAGTGCCTGAAAAAAAGTTTAACAAGTTATTAAAAGTTGTTAAAAAGTTTATAAAGTACATAAAAAGTACTTAGATCTTAGATATTATTATCTATTACCATTATCAAAAGTGTATTATAATATTAATTATATATATATATATATATATATATATATATATATATATATATATATATATATTTTAATTAGGGATCGACTGATATTGATCTTTTAGAGCCGATACTGATATCGATAATCTGTAAACTTTCAGGCTGATAGCCGATAACTTACCGATACCGATATTCTGTACATTTACTATATTTAAAAATAAACTATTTCTACACAAATCTACTGTTAACTGAACATGTTTATAATTTATTTAATCTTTTTTCTTTTTATTAACGTAAATGCACAAAATATACATGCCAGTCAGAATTTTTAATGTTTTCAAGAATATATGTGTGTGTAGTGGATGCAGTGAGAGTATTTGATTAGTGAATGCAGTGTGTGTGTGTGTGTGTTTGAGTAGGGGATGCAGTGTGTGTTTGTGTAGTGTGTGTATAATGAATGCCGTGTGTGTTTGTGTAGTGTGTATATAATGAATGCAGAGTGTGTGTGTAGTGTGAGTATAGTGAATGCAGTGTGTTTGTGTAGTGTGTATATAATGAATGCAGAGTGTGTGTTTGTGCAGTGAGTGAATAGTGAATGCAGTGTGTGTGTGTGTGTGTATGTGTGTGTAAAGTGAATGCAGTGTGCATGTGTAGTGTGTTTATAGTGAAGGCAGTGTGTTTGTGTAGTGTGTATACAATGAATGCAGAGTCTGTGTTTGTGTAGTGTGTGTGTATAGTAAATGCAGTGAGTGTTTGTGTAGGTATGTAATGTGTGTAAAATGGGGGGGACATTTTTGTTTTTTTAACATTTTCTAAATATTTTTTAAATATTAATTTTTTTAACATTTTCTTTTAATTCTCCCTCCTTGCTTTTTACCTGACCAGGGAGGGGGGTTATGGCATTCCCTGGTGATCCGGTGGCATGGACTCTGCAGAGGGGGCCCAGCAACACTCTGACTTCCCTTCCCAGCAGCTCTGCTGTCTAACTCTCTAGGCCTGTGTGCAGCGCGGAGCATTGTAATGGAGTCCCGTGGAAACTCTCTGACGGCCGCAGGCCGCATACTAGGTACGTCTGACAGAAAACGGTTGTTAGGGAACACGGACGTACCTAGGTGGGGTGGGGGGACTGTAGGAGATCCCAGCAGTCCCCCTGCTGCAGCTCCGGCCACCCATAATCACATGGCCGCAATAGGAATCTATGGAGCTGCCAGCATGGGGACTGTTTGAGCTTTTAGGCAGTCCCCCAGACAGCTAAAAAGTAATATATATATATATATATATATGTATATATATATATATATATATATATTTATATATATATTATATGTATAATATATTGTAAAATAATTAAAGAATTTTATAATATATTATACATATATATGATTACATATAAGTGTACTTTGAGATATATACACATATATCCTAAAATACACTTATAATGAAATCATATATATGCATTATATATGTATCATATATTATAAAACTATTACAAAACTTTAATTATATTATATTATACATACACACACACATATTTATATATATATATATATATATATATATATATTCTACATATACATATATATATATATATATATATATATATATATATTCTACATATATATTTAACTATTAACCCCTTAAGGACAGAGCTTCAGAAGCTTGTCTTTCACTTAATGACAACTGCATTTTTTGCATTTTGTGCTGTTTGCGTTCAACTGCAATTTGCATTTTACTAATTTATTGCACCGATGCATATTATATACCATTTTTAAAGGACAGAAAGGGCTTTAATTTGATGTAACATATATATACATAAATGCTTATTTATTATTAAAAAAATACAGAAAAATGCAAAAAAAATGAAAATTTTAGATTTTTTTTACAGTTTTTGCAATAATAATGTGTGCACAATTAGTGCAGGTTAAGGAAAGTAATTAAAAATAAATTCATTTAGTTGTTCTGATTTACAGAATATATAATGTGTCTGGGATTTTACATTTTTTTTTGGTAGTTACAGGTCACAAAGCACAAGGAGTAAAATAAACTTTTAATGTGGAGCGATTTTAGAATTTGGTATGTTTGTCTTGTAAGCTTAATAGCCATAAAAGAAAACAAAATTGCCACACAAAAGTATATATTTAAATAAAGTAGACACCACAGGCTATTTACCTAAGGTTGTTTTGACACTTTCTACGTAGCCATTTCACCGCCAACCTCTGCTAAATATTGGAGTAAAATTGCATTTGTTGGGGGTTTTGGCACACAAACTTATAACAAAGAACTTCTCATGTGTATTTTGTAAAGTTAGTGTGTGCTATTCCTGTACAAAGTTTTATTTTGTATTCAGTTACATCTGCTGAGTAAAATGACACCCCCATTGTATGTCTTTGGCACTATTTTGTGAAGCTACAGTGCCATATAGGAGACCTGTCCTTTTCAGTATTCACAGTCGAATTTTGAGAGACGGATTTAATGAGCCTATGCTTCCATTTGGGGTATTATAGTAGTTTGACTGTTCAAAAAAACCCCACAAAGGCCTACCATTTGTAAAAGTAGACACTCCAAGGTATCTCATTAGGTGCATATTGTGCCTTAGCATGCCCCCATTTTTCCACCAATATATGCCAAAGTATGTGGTAAAAAATTATTTTGGGCATTTTTTTACATACGGATTGCATTTTTGCTGTGCATTTTGTATATTTCATATGTGCCACTAAGTTCAAACCCCCCACATTATGCTCAGCTAAGTCTTCTGACTAAAAGGACACCCCCATTGTATGTCTTTGGCACTATTTCGTGAAGCTACAGTGCCATACAGGAGACCTGCCCTTTTCAGTATTCACAGTAGAGTTTTGAGAGACGGATTTAATGAGCCTATGCTTCCATTTGGGGTATTATAACAGTTTGACTGTTCATAAAAAACCCACAAAGGCCTACCATTTGTAAAAGTAGACACTCCAGGGTATCTAATAAGGTGCATATTGTGCCTTAGCATGCCCCCATTTTTCCACCAATATATGCCAAAGTATGTGGTAAAAAATTATTTTGGGCATTTTTTTACATACGGATTGCATTTTTGCTGGGCATTTTGTATATTTCATATGTGCCACTAAGTTCAAACCCCCCAAATAATGCTCAGCTAAGTCTTCTGAGTAAAAAGACACCCCCAATGAATGTCTTTGGCACTATTTTGTGAAGCTACAGTGCCATATAGGAGACCAAGCCATATCAGTTTTTACCGAACTTTGAATTTTGACGCTGGGCCTATGTGCAATTTCCAAGCATCTTCACAGGTTTTAAATTCAAACTACCCCACAAAGGCCTACCATTTCTTAAAGAAGACATTCCAGGGTATTTCAAAAGGCATATTTTGAACCTTAGCGTGGGATCATTTTTCCGCTAGCTTGTACCAGGTGTAGTGGTAATGAGCGTTATTTTTTTGCCTTTTTGACACACAAAGTGAGTTTGCACAGTATATTTTGCAAACCTTATGTGTACTACCACTGTATAATAGTTTATATGTTGCTCAGCTATGTCTGCTGAGTACAAAAATACCCCCGTATGTACCTTTGCCAAGTATATGTGGACATCGGAGGGGCACATTTGGGACACAGCCATTCCATTTTTTTCAAACTTTAAATTTTTACGCTGTGCCCATGTCCCATTTTAGAGTATTTTAACAGGCTATATAATCCAAATACCCAATAAAGCCATACCATTTCTTAAAGAAGACATCCCAGGGTATTTCAAAAGGCATATTTTGAACCTTAGCGTGGGATCATTTTTTCCGCTAGCTTGTACCAGGTGTAGTGGTAATGAGCGTTATTAAATGCATTTTTTAACTTTTTAAAACTTTTTTTACTTTTTAAAACTATTTTTTAAACTTTTGTTTTAATTATTAATTTTTTTTAAATTTCCTAAACTTTCGTAAAACTTTTTTTTACAGATTTAACATTTTTCTAAGCTTTTTTTATTACCGTTAACCCCTAACTAGCAGTAAGCAGCACTAACTAATTCCCCATTTTCCCATAACTCCCACCCACCCCAGCTAGCAAAATAATTAATTATACAATATTTAAATTAGTTAATTAAATAAATTTAACCCCTGAGGGTTAAAAAATAAATAAAAGTTAATCGTCAGGGGTTAAAAAAATTAGATCACAGTATAATACTGTGATCTGTATTTTGATCACTGTAGGCAGTGATCGACTGGCAGGGAAGGGGTTAATTTTCATTTGGACTGGGTAAAGGGTTTATTTTTTTTATTTTTTACTTAAACGTTATTAAAACTTTTTTTAACTTAATTTTTTAACTTTTTAAAGCATATTTTAAAACTTTTTTAACGTTAACCCCTAGTTAGCCTAACACTAAATCCCCCAATTCCCCACTAACTTCCACCCTCCCCAGCTAGCTAAATTTATAATTTTTAAATATTTAAATTAATTAATAAAATAAATTTAACCCCTGGGTTAAATAAAAAAAAAAAGAATTAACCCTCAGGGGTTAAAAAAAAAAATCAGATCATAGTAAAATGTAATCCCTGCCAATTGATCACTGTAGTCAATGATCAATTGGCAGGGAAGGGGTTAATTTTTTATTAAAATGGGTAAAGGGGGTGGGATTTTAATTTAATTTAGTTTTGTTTTTCACCAGGGGGCAGGATCAGCACTGATCCGTCTCCCTGCACTTCACAGTGAACCCGGAAGTGCAGGGAGGCATAGGTGAGTATACTAAGCACATGTGCCCGCTCTGACATGCGGTCAGAGCGGGCACATGTACTGGGACAGCCCGATCCGGTGCTCCCGGTCTGCCTCTAATACAGAGGCAGACCGGAGCACCATTAACCCCACGATCGCCGCGATTGCGGCGATCTGGGGTTAATTTTACCACGTGACGAACGAGGTCCGTCACTCGTCATTAAGGGTTTCCCCTGAGTGACGGACCTCGTCTGCCTGACAACCCAGGCAGACAGTCCATAGAATTTAATTGGCAAGCCCTATATTTCCAAAACACCATAAAACACCATTGTTATACTCAGGAGACTTCAATGAACTCAAGTATGAGTGTATAAAATAGCAAAACTTATCATGATGATAAAATTACCAGAAAAAGTGCAGTTTTGTGTAAAAAAATGCAAAAAACAAATATGAATGCTAACTTTGGCAAGCATTTGTGGCTACTACAAAAGACTGTACATACCCCATTTTAAATACCCTGGGTTGTCTACTTTTTCAATTGGTATGTCATGGTGGGGTTAATTTTAATTTCTGGGCTGCCATACCGTCTCAAAGACAACATAGCCAATTTGGCATTTAGCAATTTACAAAATAGAAATTGGCAAATCTTATGTTGACCCTGTAACTTTCCAAATCACTATAAAACCTATACTTGAGGGCTACTGTTGTACTCGTGAGACATTACTCGACACAAATATGAGTGTTTTATAGCAGTAAAATGTATTATACCGATAATATAATCGGTGAAATGGCAGTTTATGTGTGAAAAATGCAAAAAAGCAAATATAAACGCTAATTTTGGCCAGGGTTTAGCAAGTGGCTACAAAAAAAGTCTGGACATACCCCATTTGAATACCCTGAGCTGTCTTCTTTAAAAAAATATGTAAAGTGTGATTCAGAGATTTAGGACAGATAACCGTGTTACAATGTCACTATTGATACATTTTACAAATATATATTTTGAAACAGCAATGTCCTACTTCTATTTATGGCCCTATAATTTGCAAAAAAATTGGGTTTTTGAATTATATGATATGATGAAAATAATGATCTCTTTAGAAAGACAAATGGCGAGAATAACAGTATATAATATGTGTGGGTACAGTAAATGAGTAAGAGGAAAATTATAGTTAAACACAAACACCACAGAAATGTAAAAACAGCTTTGGTCCTTAACGGTAAGAAAATTGAAAAACAGTCTGGTCACTAAGGGGTTAAAGTTCAATTACAGAGCAGGAGATAAAAACTTCTGCAGTAAGTTAACATCTGATTGAAAATTAAAAAAAAATTTAATGCAGGCTGTGTCAGTCACAGCCAGGGGAGGTGTGGTTAGGGCTGCAAGAAAAGTGATCTATACACAAAACTGCTTTATTAAGCTAAAACTGTTTGGTAACTATAATGTTCATTCAAGAAAATGTTTTTTTTTCAGCTGTTTAGGAGATTACTTCCTAATTTGATATCCTTATATGGGATTTCCATTATTATAGGTACCAAAGTAAAGACGCATCTAGCTTTTCTTCATTTTGATCTTTCAGTTGTTTAGCAGATAGCTCACTAATTTTGTACCCTTGTGTGGGATTTCCATATACAAGGGTTTCAAATTAGACAGTTATGTATTAAACACAACAGTTTCCTAATTTGGTACCCTTATGTTGAATTACTAAGTTTAAGGGTACCAAATTAAGGAGCTATTTACAGATAGCTCCCTAATTAGTAATCTATAAATATGGCAATCCCATGTAAGGATAGGGAATTAGGGAGCTATCTACTAAACAGGGAAATGATCATAATTAACAAAAAAAAGGCTTTGTTTTTTCATATTTTTGCTGTGTTTAGTAGATAGCTCTGTAATTTTATATGATAATGTGGAATTATCATTTTTAAAGGTACCAAATTAGGGAGCTACCTGCTAAACAGCAACCTAATTTTGTATCCTTCGGAATATTGGGAATATTTGTTTGATTTTATTTAATTTTTTTTGACGAATTTAATTTTGCTTCAAATCAATATTTTTTTTTTAATTTTGGATGAAAATTAACTTATTGAAACAAAACAAAAAAATTAAGAAATTACAAATGTTTCACCTATACTTATACTCTAGTGCACGGTTTCCCAAACTGTGGGTCGCTGGTTTCTGGTGGGTCGCACTGACTCACGCCGGGAGACAATCAGGCCCTCAAGTGGGTGCCCAGCGGCTCGCAATATGTGCCACTGGGTTCAGGGCTCCTCTGAAATGGGGAGAAATCCTTGCACACCTTCCGGTCTGCAGCTTCCCCTCCGCCGCGGGCAGACCATGCAGTAACTGTCAGCGAGCTCGGCCAATCACAGAGCGTTACCGCAGGTTACCACGGATTACCACGGTTACGCTCTGAGACTACATGTGCCAGAGCTCGCAAGACTATGTCTGCATGGTCTGCCCGCGGTGGAGGGGAAGCTGAAGACAGGACAGCAAGAGCAACCGGACCACCAGGGAGGAAGGAAGGAGAAGAGACCACTGGATAACCAGGGCCTGCAGAAAAAAGGTATTTGAATGACTTTCACCCTCACCTCCCCCCCCACATTGTCACCCTCACCTCCCCCCTCCACATTGTCACCCTCACCTCCCCCCCACATTGTCACCCTCACACCCCCACATTGTCGCCCTCACCTCCCCCCCACATTGTCACCCTTACCTCCCCCCCACATTGTCACCCTCACCTCCCCCCACATTGTCACCCTCACCTCACCCCCACATTGTCACCCTCACCTCCCACATTGTCACCCTCACCTCCCCCCTCATTGTCACCCTCACCTCCCACATTGTCACACTCACCTCCCAACATTGTCACCCTCACCTCCCCACATTGTCACCCTCACCTCCCCCCCACATTGTCACCCTCCCCCCACATTGTCACCCTCACCTCCCACATTGTCACCCTTATACCTCCCACACTGTCACCCTCACCTCCCCCCACTGTCACCCTCATCCCCCCCACTGTCACCCTCATCCCCCCCACACTGTCACCCTCACCTCCCCTCCCCACCCTGTCACCCTCACCTCCTTTCCCAACCCTGTCACCCTCACCTCCCCTCCACACTATCACCCTCACAACACCGTCATCCTCTCCCCCCCCCCACACACTGTCACCCTCACCTACCCTGTGTGTGTATGTGTCTGTACATGAGTGTCTGTGTATTTGTGTCATTGTGTGTGTCTGCATGTGTACTGCCTTGTCAGTCTGGGTATTTGCATGCGTGTATGAGTATGTGTCTCAGTGTGGAAGTGTATATACTACACACAAATGCATACCTGCATTCAAACATGTACATTCACACACATACTCCATGCTTACAATCAAACACACATTGTATATATCTTTAAATACACAATATACACACACTGCATCCACTACACATGCACTGCAGTCAAACGCAACAAACACACCCATGTATTAAAACACTAAAATTATATATAAACCGCCCTTCATTCAAACACCAACACTGCACATTAAAGCACATCTGTATTTAAAATGCATCACTACATACAAATACCCTTGCATTCAGATGCAAGCACTACACACAAGTACACCACTACATTCCAATGTCAACAGTACATACAAATACACTCATACATCAACACATATACTTCATACAAAAACATGCTTACATTCAAACGCTCAAACACTGCTCACAAATACAACGGTGGGCAAATGGTAGATCCTCAGCTGGCATAGCATTGTTGGAGTTCTCCGACAGATGGGGATCTACCACTGGGATACTCAACGTGAGATGTCTGGATGAAAGAGAGGGACACAGCGCTTCTGATTCTGCCTGAGTCTGTGGGTAACTAGTTATATGCCTCTAAAACAGATTGCCATGATATGCCAAGTTTCTGCCACTAAAACTGCCATGATATACCAGAATTATGCCTCTAAAAATGCCATGATATGCCAATTTTCTGCCTCTCAATCTGCCATGATATGCCACGTTTATGCATCTAAAACTGATTGCCATGCGTCAAGTTTATGCATCTCAAGCTGAATGCCATGGTGTGCCAGTTGTATCCATCTAAAGCGGATTGCCATGGTGTGCCAATTGTATGCCTCTAAAACTGCCATGGTGTGCCACGTGTATGCATCTAAAACTGATTTCCATAGTGTGCCATTTTTATGCATCTAAAACTGATTTCCATAGTGTGCCACTTTTATGCATCTAAAACTGATTTCCATAGTGTGCCAAGTGTATGCCCCTAAAGCTGATTGCCATAATGTGCCTAGTTTATGCCTGTATGCATATAGAAAGAATCCCAGGCACTCACTGTGATTGTTCTTCAAGCAGGTTTATTGCAACGTTTCGACCTCAATGAGGTCTTTTTCAAGCTAACACCACTGTGACAAATTTGAGCTTATATACACACACAAATTAATGAACAGATGAACATTAATTTGTGTGTGTTCATTAATTTGTGTGTGTATATAAGCTCAAATTTGTCACAGTGGTGTTAGCTTGAAAAAGACCTCATTGAGGTCGAAACGTTGCAATAAACCTGCTTGAAGAACAATCACAGTGAGTGCCTGGGATTCTTTCTATATGCATACATTTCTTGGGTTTTTTTTTTTTTTTGCTGACCCTTGCCCAGTAGCACCCTGTGTTTAAATTGATGTGATTGAGTGCAACCCTATCTCCTTTTTTTTAGTTTATGCCTGTAAACCTGATTGTCATGGTGTGCCAATTGTATGCATCTAAAGCTGATTGCCACGGTGTGCCAATTGTATGCTTTTAAAGATGAATTCCATGTTGTGCTAATTGTCTGCCTCTGTAACTGATTGCCATGATGTGCCAGTTTTATGCCTTTAAAGCTGTCATGATGTGCCAAGTTTATTCATTTTTAAAATATGCATTAAAAGCAAGTGGGTCTCAAAAAATTACCGTTTTCAAAAGTGGGTCTCGGCCCATAAAAGTTTGGGAAGCCCTGCTCTAGTGCATTGCCTTTGTGTGCCAGGGCTGGGGTGCTGAGCACATGAGATGATAGATAGATAGATAGATAGATAGATAGATAGATAGATAGATAGATAGGTAGATAGATAGATAGATAGATAGATAGATAGATAGATAGATAGATAGATAGATAGATAGATAGATAGATAGATAGATAGATTTTATTTTGACAGTCATAGAATATTTTTTGTCTCACAGTTGTGGGAATATTAAACAACATTGCTTTAAAAACATATTTGAATCTTTCCACAGTATTATTTATTAATGCTTAGCTAGGAGATATTTATAATGCATGTAATAAAAAACACAATAAATATTTTTGATTTATGTAACTAAAGTAAACTCAGGTCAAAACATGCAAAAGGTTAAGTTAAAAATATCTTTGGGCAAAACAAGAGCAATTAGTAAAATTGCCAAGAAAAACAAGATAATTTTACAGATTGTTAAAGGAACAATCCAAATTCCAAAATCTATGTTTCTTTTCTTTGTGATATATGTTTATTACTCACACCTGTGATGTCAGAATTTTTTTTAGAAGTTCTCAACTAATAGATCCTATTATAAACTGAGGCAGAAAGTGAATAAAGCCTTGCAAAACAAACTGCAGATGGGGAGGGAGACTGATCGTCTCTGCGCCTGTTTGCTTCAACTGCTGCTGGGGAGGGAGACTGTCTGTCTCCATTGCCGATAACTACTCCCTGCATAATACACTGCCGCTAGGGGGGTGAGGGGGGGGAGGGGGATCATGTCCATGTCTGCTCCCGGTAACTCCAGCTGTCACTGGATGTGTAGCAGGGTTGACAAGGTCCCCATGCTCCAAGGGTGAGGATCTGGGCTGGCTGCCCAGCATCCCAGTGATTCGGGTGTAGAGACAACGGTTCTCTCCACATCTCTTTGCCAGCATCCCCAGATGTAAAGTTTAATAAATACCAATTCTCTGGGACCTGCTGCTGTACAGAGTTGAATAATCGCTTGTAATCCAGTTCAAGCTCCCACTCCATGGTTGCCAGGGGGATCAAATCGGGTTCCAGGTCAGTTGCTTCTGAGAGATCCAGTAGTTGTTTAATTTGTTACTTGGTAAATAGTGTCTGGAGCAAGGATTTACCTTCATTTCGCACCGTAGCTGTGTTTGGAATGGAAATAAACTGCACAAAAAAGATGGTTTGCATCTTTCTCAAAAGGAACAAATGTTCTCAATGAGCAGTTCAGAGGTTTTGCTAGGATGTATTTAAACTAGGAGAGGAGGGGGGCAAGAGGGAGATAAAACATCAATCCAATTGCCCCCCAAAACAAGGACAGAAGGTGCCAATAGCAAGTGTTTTAAAAAATGGTAAGCTTAGAGTCATGTCTACAAACGCTTGCAGTTTAGGGAATAAGATCCATGAATTTGTGGCAATAATGGCAACTGATAATGTAGATTTAGTCGCTGTTACTGAGACATGGTATAATGAGAAAAATTAATGGGACATAGCAATACCAAGGTACTCTTTATATAGAAAAGACAGGGAAGTTAAGAAAGGGGGAGGGGTGGCCCTGTATGTGAAGGATAGCATAAAATCTAGCCTAATAAAAGTTAGTGAGGCGAACATAGAATCTGTTTGAGTTACGTTAGAATTTGGTAATCACACAGTTTTACAACTCGTATAGGTGTGATTTATAGGCCCCCAGGACAACTAGAAGAGTTAGATAATCTACTAGTTGAGGAAATAGCTAAAATGACAATAAAGGGGAAGTTATAATCATGGTTGACTTTAATCATCCTGATGTGAATTGGAAAGTCAAAATAGCTGCTTGTGCCAGGAGCACACATATTCTAAACTCCTTACTGGGATTGTCTCTAAAACAAGTAGTTGAGGAGCCAACTCGTAAAGAGGCTATACTAGATTTAGTGTTAACAAATGGAGATTTGGTATCAGATATTATTGTAGGTGAAAGTTTAGGATCCAGTGATCATCAGTCAGTGTGGTTTAATATAAGAACAGTGACTGAGTCACACCACACAAAAACAAAATTTTTAGACTTTAGAAAAACAGACTTTTCTAAAATTAGAGTCATTAGGAGTCATTATCAAAGTGGAGCAGTTTAAATGGAGTCCAAGAGAAATTAGATTATTTAAAATTTGCACTGCTGAATGCAACAGAAAATTGCATTTGGCTTATCTGTTAAAGCAAAACATTTAAGAAACCACTGTGGTACTCTGCAGATGTGGCTAAAATAGTAAAAAACTAAAAGTTAGCATTTCATAATTATAAAAAAAAAACAGAGTGAGGAAGACAGACAGATCTAGAAGATTAGGCAGAAAGAGGCTAAGCAAGTTATGAGAGCTTCCAAATCACACACAAAAGATAAAATAGCACAGTAAAAAAAGGGAACAAAACATTTTTTTAGATACATAAATGAGAAAAGGAAAGTAAAACAAGAATTAGTAATATTAAATACAAAAGAAGGGATTTATGTAGAAGAGAATAAAGGTCTTGCTGACTGCCTCTATGAATATTTGTGTTCAGTATTTACAGATGGAAATTAAGGAAAGGGACCTCAGTTAGTAAAAAGGACAAATTAGTAATTTGTTACATGTGAGTTTACAGAGCAAGAGGTTCTATTTCAACTGTCAAAAGTAAAGACAAACAAGTCAGTGGGACCTAATGGAATACACCCAAAGTTATTAAAAGAGTTTAATGGTGTACTAGCAAAACCATTAACAGATTTATTTAACCAATCATTGCTAACAGTAGTAGTCCCAGAAGATTGTAAGTTAGTGAATGTTGTGCCTATTCACAAGAAAGTTAGTAGGGAAGAGTCAAGCAACTATAGGCCAGTAAGCCTTACTTCAGTAGCGGGGAAAGTAATGGAAACCATGTTAAAGAATAGGATTGTTAAACATCTAACATTTCAAGATCAGGGACAACATGGGTTTACTTCAGGAAGATCATGTCAAACTAATCTTGTTGATTTTTTTGATTGGTTAACTAAAATTATAGATCAGGGTGGTGCAGCAGACATTGCTTACCTAAATTTCAGTAAGGCTTTTGACATTGTTACACATAGAAGGCTTATCAATAAACTACAATCTTTAATTTTGGATTCCAATATTGTTGAATGGGTAAGGCTGTGGCTGAGTGACAGGCAAAAAAGGGTTGCAGTCAATGGAGTATATTTGAAGCATGTTCTCGTCACCCATTCTCTTTAATAGTTTTATTAGTGATATTGCGGAAGATCTTGATGGTAAGGTATGTCTTTTTGCTGATGATACTAAGATATGTAACTGGGTTGATGTTCTAGGAGGGATAAGCCAAATGACAAATTATTTAGGTAAACTAGAAAAATGGTCAGAGTTGTGGCAGCGGACATTTAATGTGGATAAGTTCAAGATAATGCATCTTGGACATAAAAACCCAAGGGCAGAGTACAGAATATTTGATAGAGTCCTAACTTCAACATCTAAGGATAGGGATTTAGGGGTAATTATTTCAGATTATTTAAAGGTAGGCAGACAATGTAATAGAGCAGCAGGAAATGCTATCAGAATGCTTGGTTGTATATGGAAATGTATTAGCAGTAGAAAGAGGGAAGTGCTCATACCATTGTACAGAACCCTGGTGAGACCTCACTTGGAGTATTGTATTGATACTTTAGAGAGAGTTCAGAGAAGGGCTACTAAACTGGTTCATGGATTGCAGGATAAAACTTACAAGGAAAGGTTAAAGGTTCTTAACATGTATAGCTTAAAGGAAAGACGAGACAGGGGGATAGGATAGGAAAATTTAAATACATAAAGGGAATTGTAACGGATCACCTGGCACCCCAACTGAGTACCTCCGTTGAAGGATGCTCCTAGCGCTTCCTGAGGGCTCCAAGAACTCTAGCCGACACCATAACCACCATAGACTCCTTCAGAGAGCAAGACAGGAACAAGCTCTTACAAGAGCTCAGTGATTATAGCAAGGGAATATGCAGAACATAGCAATCCCTTGTAGCAGATTCCCCCAATAAGAGACAGGACTCAGATTGAGGGTGAAGTAGAACTGAGTGTACTGGCACATACAGCCTCTTTTATTCACATTCTACAAACATAGTACTGCCCACAGAGTTTTGAAATACAACTAATCAATCCGTACAATACACACAGACACTCCCACACAAAATCCTCCCCTCTGCCTGTGATATGATTACTGAAAACAATGGTTAATGTAATTATAACAGGCAGAGAAATGCAGTATTATAAAACACATCACAGGTACCCCAAAACATGCAATAAATATATCCTCGGAACCGGGGGATCTGGGTGAACCACATATCCAAAATTCACCCAGATCCGTTCAGTAGTTTGGAAGACACGGTTTAATGCAGATTCCGCAGAACATATACAGGCTATATGAAAAATAATGACTGTTAAATATGTCCCCTGTTCTGTAGTTTAAAACTACTGAACGATGTCTTTGTGCACCAAATATCGGCGAGATGGCACCGTGTTGAAAAGTCAAAACAGTGTTTGTGAGTTAAAATGGCCGCCATCCATTGTTCTCACCATGTGCTTCATCCATTGTTCTCACCATGTGCCTCTGATACATGAAATGGTGGCCACCCAGTAACTCCACAGTATGTCCCCAGATGGTTCCTAATTGTCCAGCAGCAGCATAATAAAATACAATATGCCCAAATCAGTTCCTAGAAGGGCAATACATCCCAGGGTCATAGTCGCAGGGCAGGAAGCTGGCAAACAGGCCCCTCCAAAAACCAGTGGGGAGGTCACTTTCGCCATAGGAATCAACACAGTAAAGGAGGATACTATATTTAAAAGAAGAAAAACTACCACAACAAGAGGACATAACCTTAAATTAGAGGGGCAAAGATAAAAATAATATCAGGAAGTATAACTTTACTGAGAGGGTAGTGGATGCATGGAATAGCCTACCAGTTAATGTGGTAGAGGTTAACACAGCAATGGTGCTAAGAATGCGTGGGATAGGCATAGTGCTATCCTAGCTATAAGATAAGGTCAGAGACTAATGAAAGTATTTAGAAAATTGGACAAACCAGATGGGCCGAATGGTTCCTATCTGCCGTCACATTCTATGTTTCTATGTTTCTGTTTCCCTATTTTCCCAAATGTCATCGAGCCAGAACTTCTCAGGACTTTCGAATTCAACTCTTTATCCTCAAAGGCCTCCCACAATATGTCAGGACCTGGTCTGTTCTGTTCAGATGTCTGTTCAGATGTCAGAGAATGCTAAAGAATATGGGTTCCACCAAATGTTACCACTTGCAATAGAAGGTGAAATATATCCTGAAAAAGTCTTAGATAGATACTCTTTAAATAAAAATTGATTGCCAGGTAGCCAATTTAGTTTGGACAATAAAACGGAAAAGAGGAAAATGAACATACTAATGCCATTAAAAGACTGGCAAAGATTAAACTATACAAAGCCTCTCTCCCTTTAAAACTCACTAGATAGACATAGGAAGATAGATTAGAAATAAAAGTAAATGAACAATCAAAGCAACATGCTAGCCATTCATAAAAAAATAAATAAAATATAAGTAAAGTGCCTAGTGGAAAAAACCCAAAGCTAGAATGCCTGACACGCGTTTTGGTGCAGTACTACATGCACCTTTGTCAGGGTAAGACATTGCAATGGCAGTGATCTCTCTTCTAGCCAGTTATCCCACGTGGGAGTAATTAGTAGTGGCCAATGGTATGTATGTAATTCAATTAGGGTGTGTATATTATATATTCAAAATGCCCAGTTACTGTTGGGTTCCAATTGCAACATTATCACAGGAGTGACTTACTCCACGTGGTGTTCAGGGCATGTGTCTGAGTGAATAACTCAGTAATGTACCGCCCACATCACAGTATGTTCCATTAGTGTATGGATGGGAGGGGTCTCTAATTCTTTGCCGATATTTATATGGTTGATATATCTTAGAAATTGAGATACTGATGTAATACAATCGCAACATGTATCCAAAGAATGACCCACTCCATGTTGTGTTCGGGGCGTATGTATTGGTCTGGGTGTGTAACTCCGTACCATACCACCCACAACACAGTGTGTTCCAGTAGTATGTAAATGGGAGGAGTCTCATTCATTGCCATTCATTGAAGTATGTTAGAAATAAATATAAAGCATAAGTACTAGCAGAAGTCGGCATGTGATTATATGTATATAAAGAGTCTGGGGTTGCACAGAATATTTAAATCCTGGAGCTGTATAGATCTATCAGATGAAAACGAATGTATCATTATTAAATATAGCCCCAATCTACAATGTTTAGTCATATTAATATTCCATATTCCTGTAAAGTCATTAACCAGAATACCTGTCCGTATGTCCCAATTTTTATACTCGCGCAACAGTAAAATACAAGGTCAGTGGTGACATTTAAAGCTATACTTGTTATACCAGTTCAATTTGTATCCAAAGACATGAAACATTGAATAGATAAATAAATCCCCATCAGGTCCAGTTATGAGTATGTTGTGAACCGACTCTCAGACGAGGTCTCAAACACTCACTATTGTGTATGAGCCAAGGTATGAGAAAGTAGATAGGATAATGGATATACTCCAGACATCAAGATATTAATATGTGTATTATTGATACTATCCTAGTGATAGTCTATTGATACACGGTAACTAATTGTACATACAGCCATAGTCACTTAATTAGTTCCCACTATGTGGCAAAGGTCTAATAAATGGATATACTTACAAATGCTACTTAAGTGTGGTAAAGTAAAAATAAAGAATAGATGAACAACTAGTCTATAACTACTATTTACAATATATACAGCGTAATCAGATGGTAATATAGAAGAGTGAATTCATTTTAATCTGAGATGAAAGATGTATACGAGAAGACCTCATTTAAGCCTAATAAGCTTGTAGATCCAAACGCTCTTTTGTTGGAGTAGCTTTTTGTCCAGATCACCTCTTCTAAGGCCAAGTGTCACTTTTTCGATGTCACAGAAAATAAGTCCATGCAAGGAACAAATATGACATAACTTAAGATGTTTTGAGATGGGACTATCCACTAGTCTCCATGGGTTCACCAAGTTGACATGTTCACGGATTCTGAGTTTAAATGCACGGGAAGTCTTGCATACATATAGTTTTTACAGGAAAAAGTCAATAGGTATACAAGTCCAATTTATTGACAGTTAAATAATGTTTTAGTGGCAAATTTGTGGGTATTTGTTGAATCAGAGAATGTTCTAGATGGTCTCAGTATAAATTTACAGGCTTTGCATCTGCTGCATTGGTCGCTACCTACCGTGGGAGATTTAAGCCATGTTGGTTTTATGGAAGTAGTGTGGAGAAAGCTAGGGACTAAAATGTCCTTAAGATTATGACCACGTCTCACTGTAACTGAGACATGTGGAGTAATTGCCTTGTGTAGATGTTTATCTTGATGAAGTAGGGTCCAACACCTCTCCAGAATCTTGATTATCGAATACCAACCAGCATCGACATTACCAATGTATCTAATAATTTCAAAAGAAGACTTGCTTGGTAAGTCATCAGTCAAGAGTTCTTTGTGATCAACTAGGAGGGCACGTTTGTATGCGGCTTTGAGGCATCTATTTGGATAACACTTATTTCTAAACTGGGCCCTAAATGTCGTTGCTTTCTGTTGAATTCATCTAGGGAGGAAAAATTGCATCTAAGGTGCAAATATTCTTCCACAGCCTTTCTTAAGGGCTGGTGAATGATAACTGTCCCAGTTTAGAAGACCCGCTGGTAGATGTGGGTTTCCGAAAGAGCGTAGTTGATTGGTGCCCTCCAGTTTCAATTGTTATTGTGATGTCCAGGAAATTAATCTTATTTCCCCCTATTTCTAAGGTGAATCTCAGGTTGATATTGTTGTAGTTAAGTGTGTCGACAAATTCCTTGAAGCGTACCACAGTGTCCGTCCAGACTATCAGGATATCGTCAATGTAAATTTTCCATAATTTGACGTGCCTCGTGTATCCCTCTAGTCTGGTATCGAACACTGTGATTTGTTCCCAACACCCCAGGTGGAGGTTGGCATATGAGGGGGCACGAGCCATCCCTATAACTGTCCCTCTCACCTGGTGGTAGTACTTTCCCTGAAACAGGAAGTAATTATGCGTGAGAATGAAACGCATCAATTCCTGTACAAATTTGTTGTGTCTTGAAAATGGTGCTGGGCATGTGTCTAAAGAGTCTTTTAGGTGGTAAATACTGCGCTAATTGAAAATGAAACCATTTTTTTCATGCAGGTTGTGTCAGTCACAGGCAAGGTAGATGTGGCTAGGGCTGCTTAAACAAAGTTATATAATAATGGCAGAGAATTGAACAGTTAAACTGCAGGGCATGATCTATTCACCAGAACCACTCAATTAAGAAAGTTATTTTGGTGCTTATAGTTGGGTTTGTGTGAAGAGTATTCCTTTAATGTTTCATGCTCTGAAAATGGTAAAATAAAATATTGTAGAGGCACATTACACCCACAAAAGGTGAAACATATACTTTCCCAATGAAGTTCCTGCAGGGAGCTTTCATCATATCATTAGATGGCAGAAAATGTGTAGCCATTCCTGGTTCTCCCACTATTTTTAGGGTAATCACTTTTTTTTTTGTGAAGCTGTGCTTTCTACTCGTACATATTACAGTTTCTATATTGTAAACGGTATCCTAATTCAACAAATCTACATCTCTATCCTTTAATTGGGAACTTGGATATTGACTGTCAATCACTGTTATAAATGATGACCTCTTCTACCAGTCGAGAAAAACAGAGCTGGTAATTTTGAATGTTTTATTCAATAGTATATTTTCCAGAGCAGTGACAGTTCTACTTTTAAACATTATTCTTAATATTATGTAACATTTCTACCATGGATACCACTTCTCGTGATGGACACACTTTCCCATAGGTTGTAACATTTGGGCTCTAATTAAATACTTATACAGGACTTGACATAGTGTTCACCATGAGGGGGCCAATTGCCTATAACTTGTTGTGCGATGAACACATTATAATCCCTCACCTGAATCCAATGGATGGGGGAGGGTGAACATTAGCATGTTCAACTACCATTGATTGTTAAGTAACCCCCACCTGCCATCAATAAGTGGGGACTGGAGAAGACATTAGGTCCCCCATTTATCAATATTAGACACCCATCCATTGCCCATAAGTGGGTGGACACTAGATTATGCCCATTATCAATGTTAGAACCCCCACTCCCTGGCTATGGGTAGGGGCAGGGGATGGACATGTTTCTGCCCTCCTACCTTTTTTATTACAGGTCCCATTCTCATTGGATAGGGTATTTGTAAATGCGTTTCTAGCAGAGGCTAATTTTGAATCCATGCCCTCACTCACAGGCATAAGGGATTTACTATTTACTATTTAATGTGGCCACTGCTTGCTAGCCGGCCACCCTATTATTAAACCTTGCATCACTGATATGTTTGGTTTGGCCAAATGTTTCATTACTGATTTTTTTGGTCAAGCCAAACTATCACATAGCTGATCATCGAACGTCCGAACAAAAATTTTAATTCTGGGAATTTTGTTCTGAAGAACCAAACAATCGTGCAGTGCTCATATCTATTTTTTTTTTTATTAACTTTAAATACAACAGAATATAACAATAGTTAAAAGCATATTCAAATATGTGCTTAAAACCTTTGGTAAATGAATAATGTTTAGTTTGCTGACATAATTACTTCAATGTAATTTTTATGAGTTGTAGAAATCTTGGCATTTTCACTGAACCAGATAATTAGACTTTGAATAGAACAGGGTCAGAATAATTAATACATCAAAACTAGATGAGCATTTTCTAATTATTTTTATTTAATCTCTATTATAATTATTGTTATACTCTGCTGAGCATGATTGCCTCATGTTCATAGATTTAAATTCTGTCTTATAGTTGCATCCTGGGACTTTGTGGAATATTAACAAACCGTGGCCTGGAGAAATAACAGTGGCACATACTGTACACTCGTGATTGAATTTAAAATTGAAGTGTTAAAAAGGCTCTGTAAATCTACCCATATTTAATTATACTATTTAAAGATGTATATGAAATAAATAAATTACTGATATGTCTATAACACATAGGTCAGAATTACATACACCTGCCTATAGCGTACAATACTATAAACGTTTAAAAGTAAGCTCCACATGGTTTAGATGTTTTAAAGCATACCCATTAGCAGTATAATTTTATTCAGTTCATACTGACAGATTCGGTCTTACCGTGAGGCAACTGCTAATAAGAAAGAGAGGCAGTGTTATATTTGCCTTATTTTATAGAGCTGATTTCAAGAGAAATACTCCTTATATTTACCTTCCTTGCTGTCAGTCATAGAGCTGGGAAGATTTCCTTCATCATTTGCAATGAATTAATGTACAATACTCTAGTGAAAGCCTCTCATAAAGAAGCACTTTATTAACGAGAAGCATCCTACAGGTGTTGCATGGCATTTCCTTGCATACCATTGGTCCTTCATTTGTTTCTATGAGATACATTAGATTGGCCTGTAGATTGTCAGCATTAATCATTGTAGTGGCTGTGCTGTAGTGACATAGCATTCTCTCCTGTTGAAAAAGAGAGAGTGGGGGGGGGGACCCTAAGTCTACACCAAAAATAAATACTTGTGTTCCTTCAATGGAATTCACTCTTTAAATAAATTATTTTCTTTTATTGTAATAAAATGATTACTAGACTACTGAGAAATATAGTGTATGAATGAGATGTTTGCCTATGCAGATTTATGCCAGGCTGGCCCAAGACATTATGTTGCATGAGTCAAAGGACAACATTTGGATCTTCTTACTATACTCCCACTCCAGTATAACACCCAGTTTTTGCCATCATGGCATATTCCATTAATTCCAGGAACACATTAGCTTGCCCTTTGACAAATCCCTGCATAGGTCTCAAATTAGTTTTTGCTCACTTGTGCCATTACAAAGGGAACATATTCAAAAGCATATCAGACTGATCCCACCTGTAAGGGCAGTCCAAAACCAAAATGTCAGCAAGTTCTCTCTGCACTAGAGCTAAGGCAACATTGGACAATTGTTTATTTTTTTAGTCAAGTTAGCATTTCACAAAATGGTTGGGGCATTAGCGACACTAAACATCACCATCTCATTCAAATAAATTCTTGCTTTATTCTTGTTTATTCCACATACTAACCAGAGGGACTGAATTCAGGGTTTTCTCTATACATATTTTAACAGGATAGGTGTTATTGGTCATAGGGTTGGTATTCCCAAATAATCCTCAAGTAACAAGTATGAGAATTTTAATGGAAACAGCAAGCAAAAAGTTTTTGCCTCTGGATGCATTCCAAGGAGGGCCAGCAACAGTGCTCACATGACTGCCAGAGTTCAGGATAATTTTGTTTCAGTGTGGGCTTTGTTAGATCCTGATATTACTATTTATGCATAAATCTAACCTTGGGTTATCTTTTATCACAATTTTAATGTTTTTTTGTTGTTGCCATTTTGGCATTATTTTTTCGTTTTTTAAAAAGATGTCTTGAATTTATAACATATTCTGCATTAGAAAAGTCGTCATTTGACTCTGCACTAGTTGGGCCTTGAAACTTCCAGAGCACCATACAAATGAGAATGTGTTTGTCATATTTCATTACTGTTTATTGAATATAATTAAATAATTATTCTATCATGAATTCTAGTATATAAAGGAGTTATTGTTTACTTGAATTTGACTTGACAAAGGCCAATATAGACCGACACGTTTTGTTGCTGATTCCATTAAAGAGGTCACTTTAACATGTTAAGGACCAAAACTGGAATAAAAGGGAATCATGACATGTCACACATGTCATGTGTCCTTAAGGGGTTAAAAGGAATAATTGAGTCCCTAGATCTTCCCTTTTTATTTGACGCATATATTTATGGGATGAAACTGAATGACAATACCCAGAAATTCTAGACAACATAGCCATTACCCGTAGCTGTAGTTTCTACATTGCTTAGATGTAATTTTCTCTGTTGCTGCTCCTATGTCCCACTTATTCACACAAAAGCATATTCATCGTTGCCATAGCTTAGTAACTTAAATCTAATCTTATGTGCACACTTTTATTTCAGTGATGTATATGTCACAAAATCTTTATTAACATGAGGATGGCAAATAAGTATGTGTTACAAAGGTGAAATATTGAAGTATAAGAGAACGGGTGGTACTGATTGGATGATGTTTAAACCAAATGAGGTTTGAATAAAGAATGTTATGATTAGTAAAAAAAATTACATTTACATAATTTTAAAATGAATTTCAAATTTTAGGCAAAAATAACCATACTGGAAAAATTATTCAAGTCAGCTTTATTTTTAGTTTGACTATTTGTCTTCTGACTTTCTTTTTTTTATCCATTTGTAATTTCACAGTTTATTGAATGGATCCACACATAATATACACTGCTCAAAAAAATAAAGGGAACACAAAAATAACACATCCTAGATCTGAATGAATTGAATATTGAATCCACGTGCCTGTATGACCTCCCTACAATGCCTGTGCATGCTCCTGATGAGGTGGCGGATGGTCTCCTGAGGGATCTTCTCCCAGACCTGGACTAAAGCATCTGCCAACTCCTGGACAGTCTGTGGTGCAATGTAATGTTGGTGGATGGAGCGAGACATGATGTCCCAGATGTGCTCAATTGGATTCAGGTCTGGGGAACGGGCGGGCCAGTCCATAGCATCTATGCCTTCGTCTTGCAGGAACTGCTGACACACTTCAGCCACATGAGGTCTAGCATTGTCTTGCATTAGGAGGAACCCAGGGCCAGCCGCACCAGCATATGGTCTCACAAGGGGTCTGAGGATCTCATCTCGGTACCTAATGGCAGTCAGGCTACCTCTGCCGAGCACATGTAGAGCTGTGCGGCCTCCCAAAGAAATGCCACCCCACACCATTACTGACCCACTGCCAAACCGGTCATGCTGGAGGATGTTGCAGGCAGCAGAACGTTCTCCACGGCATCTCCAGACTCTGTCATGTCTGCCACATGTGCTCAGTGTGAACCTGCTTTCATCTGTGAAGAGCACAGGGCGCCAGTGGCGAATTTGCCAATCTTGGTGTTCTCTGGCAAATGCCAAACGTCCTGCACGGTGTTGGGCTGTAAGCACAACCCCCACCTGTGGACGTCGGGCCCTCATACCACCTTCATGGAGTCTGTTTCTGACCGTTTGAGCAGACACATGCACATTTGTGGTGTGCTGGAGGTCATTTTGCAGGGCTCTGGCAGTGCTCCTCCTGTTCCTCCTTGCACAAAGGCGGAGGTAGCGTTCCTGCTGCTGGGTTGTTGCCCTCCTACGGCCTCCTCCACATCTCCTGATGTACTGGCCTGTCTCCTGGTAGCACCTCCATGCTCCGGACACTACGCTGACAGACACAGTAAACCTTCTTGCCATAGCTCGCATTGATGTGCCATCCTGGATGAGCTGCACTACCTGAGCCACTTGTGTGGGTTGTGAAGTGGTCTGTGGTCACCACCTGCAGAACCACTCCTTTATTGGGGGTGTCTTGCTAATTGCCTATAATTTCCACCTATTGTCTATCCCATTTGCACAACAGCATGTGAAATTGATTGTCACTCAGTGTTGCTTCCTAAGTGGACAGTTTGATTTCACAGAAGTGTGATTGACTTGGAGTTACATTGTGTTGTTGAAGTGTTCCCTTTATTTTTTTGAGCAGTGTATGTCAGAATAAATCATACATAAACAATCAATGCTTACATGAATACCCTGCAACTCTCCAATTTTTTGTGAACATGTCTTTGAATAAATAATTATTATCATATTTTACTTTATCTGTTCATCTTATAACAGATGCTTTTAGATTCAGGGTTTGTTCTTGCAGATATGGGATATTTTGTCGTTTGCAATGTTCAAAACAAAATGTGAAAAATCAGCAGTGCATTCACTTTCTGGTAATATTTGCTGATGTAGTTATACCTACTCTGCTTGCACAACTGAGGGTTATTGATTGTTTAAACTGTGATAAAATCAAGGTAGCATTCATAAAATGCCAAACAAGCAAGTGTTGCCAAAAAGATATGCTATGCTAGCATATAAAACACAATTAAAAGACACATGCAATGAACCCTTATATTACATTTGAAATGTGGAAAACAAAGATAAGTATTTATTATTTTTTGCAGAAGGGGAGCATTAGGCCAGAGATTCACTTATATGTTATATCTTACAGACCCTGTGCTAACCTTTATAGTACATTCAAAAATAGTTCTGTTCATGTATATGGAGCACTCACAAAGTCTTGTGCTGCATCCAACAAACATTTTCTATGCATATAATTTATTTATTTAAATATTTATTTTTGCAATAGCTTTAAGTTCCTTGATTATGTACATTATTTACACATATCACCAACATGCCAACATACATAAAGGGAATCAACACAGTTAAGGAGGAGACTATATTTACAAGAAGAAAAACTACCACAACAAGAGGACATAGTCTTACATAGAAGGGCAAAGGTTTAAAACTAATATCAGGAAGTGGATGTATGGAATAGCCTTCAAGTTGATGTGGTAGAGGTTAACACAGTGAATGAGGTTAACCCCTTAAGGACCAAGCTTCTGGAATAAAAGGGAATCATGACATGTCACACGTGTCATGTGTCCTTAAGGGGTTAAATGGGGTAGGCATAAGACTATCCCAACTATAAGATACGGCCAGGGACCTAATGAGAGTATTTAGAAGATAGGGCCCTCACATTCTATGTTTCTTTCTCTAAGAATGATGATAACATATACACACACCGGTAACAGAGAAGAGGTGCAGGCACTCCGATAATTTTAGGCATGTTTATTTGAACATAAGGAAAACTGCAATGTTTCAACCCTGAATTTGGTTTTTGTCAAGCTGTGTCAATTTAGGGTCAAAACATTGTAGTATTCATTATGTTCAAATAAATGTGCCTGATATTATTGGAGTGCCTGGACCTCTTCTCTGTTACTGGTATTTATCATTGGTGGGCTTGTGATGGTCCGTGGTCGATTGAGTGCGGTTACTACTGGTATTACATATGCACACACATCACCATACCACGTGGCACACACATACACCTTTACAGTTGAACTAATCAAAGTCTTAGTAACATGTGACTATGGGCAACTGTTCTGGTTTTTCCTACTTTCCAAATGAAAGACACTTCCGATCATGCCACCATAGCTATCCTCTGCAAATATATATTGATATTTTACTGATTAAACTGATGCTAAAAGGTATTACTTTTCTTGAAAACCTATTAAAATAATTGTTTTACTACGACAATTTAAATACCTAATTTAATATAAGGTGAGTGATATAGTTATTAGTGCAATAAAACAATGTTTTTAGTGCAGTATTGAATCTACTTGCTCTGCCTGATATTCACAATCTGTGAGAAAATATTGATACAGTGGGTAAGTGAGTAAATATTTAGAAAGAGAGCAGGACCATTCATTAGAACTATGTTTTAAAATGTTTGTAACCATATACTTAACTTTAGTTTTTCTAATGAATATTCCATGAAGTAGTACAATTACATAAGTTCTGCTTTGACAAAATTCAATGGATAGCATAGTTAAAAAAAAAAACTAATTCTCATTAGTTTTCTTTGTGTGACACAATGTTCAAAACTACTGATAAGGTGTTATGCTTCAGTAAACTTCCAAGAAATATATATATTTTTTTTTCATGAAGTCCTTGGAATAAATCATTAGGTAACATTTACATGGTTATCTATTAAAGTGCAGAGCCGGATTGCCCATTAGGAGTCAAATGAAGCCACCTAGGGCCTGTGCTCTGATTGGCTCCTGTCTGGTTCTTGAGCTCCAATTCTGGCTTTGAAGGAGTAATCATTGACCTAGCAGGAAGATCAAAAAGATCTCAGTACTCTATCCTGTGCCCTCTCACTTGTTCCAGAGAGCTTTTGTGGTCTGCAATTCTATCAGATAAATCACTTTGTTACGGTTGCCCCAGGCTAGCTGAGGGTTTGACCGTAGAAAGGATGCTCCTAGCGCTCACCAAGGACCATCAGCACCGCAAACACCATAAGTACTGCATACTCCACAAACCGCCGTTGCTGGGTTGGGGTCTTGCTGTCTTTTATCTACCCTGGACCTACGACAAGGCTCCAGGTTCCAATAGAGGAACCTCCCAGAGAGCGAAGCAGGATCAGGAACATGAGCTCTTACAAGAGCTCAGTGAAGATAAGGGAATATGCAGAGCATAGCAATCCCTGTAGTGATTATAGCTGTCCTCTCCAAACACGAGTCAAGGCTGCGAGTTCAGGGTCAAGTAGAACTGTTTTAAAGAGCATACAGGGCTTTCTTATATACACAATTTCCCACAAGGTTACCACCCATGTGGACCTTATGGTACATAGGACACAAAGTTACAACAGCCAATTAATACATTACAGTACAATCAGACACTCCCCTCTGTCTGTGATATAATTAACAAACACAATGGGCTAACTTAATTACCACAGGCAGAAAATATACAGTTTTACCCAAAACACAGAAACACCCCAAAACAACAAACAATGTATCCCCATAAATCATACATCCCTGGATAGCCCTGATCAGGGTAAACAACATATCCCAAAATCCCCCAGATCAGAGAAGGGGTTCACGAATTCTATGGAAGTCATATTTGACCGACCGCAAGCATGGCTTTCATGCCCAAAAGAATTCCATAGATTTAGGCTGTCCGGTCGGTCTATTTTACATAGTTCAGAATGCCATTCGAATGCATGAACAGGCGCTGTTTGTGCAAATATCCATTGTTAACGTGGCGTTCGAACGCACTTCAATTTCCATCAAAGTCCCAGAGAAGGTAATGTTCAGCGGTGTTCGTGCCATTGCGTAACACTGCTGAACATGTTCGAATGAATTAAAATGGTCTCCACCACATGTTCATAAGTCGAATGGTGGCCACTTCGGCACTTTGGCACTTCGGTTGCATCTGAAGTGCCATTTCAAAAGCACAGACCCTTTCCCATAGGATTTAAAGGTGCAGTAAAAGTGTAATAAAATTCAATATGCCCAAATAGAGTGCTTAAACGGCAATACACTCCAGGGGCCATAGTCACAGGGGAAGAGGCTGGCAAGTAGGCCTCTCCAAAAGCCAGTGGCAAAGGGTAGTTTGTCACACACTTTATGAACTCCCTTATGATTATTAGTGCTTCTCAATGACTCCGACCCCTGCAGCTAGAACTCCGAGTCATTGACTGAGCACTGGAATTGTGAGGGCGGCTTTAGAGTGATCTGAACTGGATATATTTGCAGAGTACAATGATTCCTTTGTGGAACCACCTGGGTAAGGTACGAAGGATGGAGGAACACATACACACTTTAGACTCAGACTGTAATGATATTGATGTTACAAAGTTTTGGAGTCCAGTAGCCAGATCAGCAATGTTTTCTGCCAGAGGTAGCCACTCATTACCCAGGTGGTTGAGCCCCTGAGCCTTGAGTGGCCATCTGGTCTTAAGCAGAGATGACAGACTGGAACTGAAAGATGATAATTGCAGTGAGGCAAGCCGAGGTCAGTAGGAAGGAGAAGCAGCTAAGTCAAAACGGTCCAAATTCAGCAACAGGTAGGAGAAAAAGGAACAAGCTTGATTAGAGAGTACAGGAACCACAATAATCTGGCAAAGGTACAGAGACAGGAAGTGGCTTATATAGGCCAAGAACCAGACACCTGGCCACAAACAGCTGAAGAGAGTTGTCACTGATATCATTGCTTGTAGAGTCAAGGTTATCAGATCTCAGGTAAGTTTGCAAATGGCAGGCTGGTGTACTGGTAAGGAAGATGTTTAGCAGCATGTAAACCAGGGTTTGAAACCCAGCAGAGTCAGTTCCTCACACAAACATACAACATAATTAGATGCCCAACACATAGACCCCTCCTCCACACACAAAAGTCAGCCAACATACACAGTCACATTCAGCCTCCCCCACATTAATACAGCTCTTCAACACTCAGCTGCTACACACACATACAGCAATCAGACTTCAACACACACCACTCAAGAACAATAGTTGACAATCATCCCTGCCCACCTTCTGTGATGAAGTTGGACAGGGAAGAGAGCAGGTTCCTGATGAAATGTTGATCTTCTCATTTTGGCCATTATTAACATTTAACAAAGGACATTATCCACATCTAAGAAAGTGCAGCCATTGCCTTTTGGACTGGCACCCAGCACTTTGCACTAATATATATATATATATAGAAGGCTTGGCCTGTAATTGTGGGAGGCACTTAAGTTCCCTATTTAAACCGAGTGAGCCCCTGCTTACCTGTCTTCGACGTTCTCGGAAGTGCCTCAGTGTACTTCCGGTTCACAGTTCCGTGACGTCAGTTTCCCGCCCGCCGGCAGCCCGGTTCAAACGCTCTGCGACTGTATTCGTGAGTATAACGGTTTTGCTTTACACGGACGGCATAAAAAACGTAAGTTTAGCCCTGTCTCTCGCGGGCTCGGGTTTTCTCCGCTCCTGCAAACTCTCGGTCAGTGTAACACGTTCTGTTACACTTTCACCTCGCAGTCTAGTTTCAGCCGGACCGGGTTGCCATACGTTTTCATTCAGATTAGTGCAGTACGTTCATTCTCTTACCCTATTTTCTGTTGTAGTCCTTACTAGTGCTGACACTTCTCGCAAGTGGCCCTTCGCGGGTATACGTGTTTGCAGCATTGTTAAAGAGGTAGGCCTCTATTTCACCCAGTTCATTCGTGTGTGTCTTAAAGTAAATAGTATGTTTCATAAATAGGTCACGTTTCTTTCCCTTTAGTTCCGTTGGTTCCCTTCAGGATAAGTAGTCCTATATTAGGTCAAGTAAAGTTTATTCCTTCCTCAGCAGGTATGTTAATTGTGTGTCCTGGGGTTTTTTTTATGTCTAGTTGTAGTTCTCCCGCCAATTTAGGTATGTTCCCATAGGCCTCTTTGCCTATAAGTTTAGTGGTCCCGCAAGGCATAAAGTCAGCCCCTATGTTCGGAGGTTCAGGCCAATCGTCCCAACGCTTAGCTATAGCCTTGCTTCAATTTATAGGTAGGGCCTCACCCGTCACGGCCAAACGTTTTGTACTTTCTTTTACGTGTCACCGAGAGGCCAACTCCCCGCCACCCACCTCAGTGGCACCAAGGCCCCACGAGCCAAATCATAGGTAGTGCCTCTCATAGCCACTTGGCAAGTAGTTAGGGCCTCATCTGCCACCAACTTAAGCTAGTTAATACAATTTCGCCTATGGGCACTAATCTAGTAAGCGGGGTCCCTCCGGTTATTCACATTTCAGTACTAACTCATCCTCTCTGCCCCCCTTAGAATGTCCAACGCTTCTGTACTAGAAGACAATCTGTCGGTTACCAGCACCCCTCTCAGGTCAGGCACGCAGAGAAGGCAACCCATCCCTCCAAGTCCAGCTTCCAGCTACCGCTCCTGGACTATCCCTAAGATCACCGCAGAACTCAAAAAGAGGAATATCCCTTATCCGGCTTCAGCCAGGAAAAATGAACTTTTTCGTTTGTTGAACTCTACTGAGGATAACGAAAGGCCTGGCCCTAGTTCAGAGGTTAACGTACTTAATAGCCTGGCTGAATTACACGCCATGATGGCCTCCCTAGTGTCCTCAGTTGCCACTATTAATAATAGATTGGATAACCTGGAAGCTAATAATGTTCCTACAGTCCCCGAGGTTCCCGGGCCGGTTGCTCAGCCCGCGCCCGCCCCAAGAGGTAACGATAACCCTCTACCGGCTAAAAAAGTTACTAACGTTATCAATCCTATTCACCTCATACCGCAGACTCTGAGACGTGACATCATAGAAGGCAAGGACGTTAACTTGGCCTCACTACTGATAGCGGCTCAAGACGTGGTAGAGAACAGGGCGTACACGTTTGAGGATCTATCAGTAGTAATGAGGGCCAGAGATCCTAGGCTGAATAGGAAACTTAACATTCCCGAGTTTGTCTTGGCATTTGGTCTGTACAGAGACGTAATCTGTACAGCTTTTCCCCTCCGCAGAGAGGAGATAGACTTATATCTACACAAAGTAATAGAGCTAGCTTATAAGTACGGGGGCTTTGCCTTTTACGACTATCACAAGTCATTCTCCTCCAGGTCAGCCGCCTCACTGTCTCAGTATAATACAGTCACGGACTGGGGACAGCTAGACACTGAATTATTTCTCATGCATTTCGCAGGTCTCAAAACCCCTTCCTGTGCCATATGCTTGTCTGCAGCTCACTCGATTAATTTCTGTCCCGAAAATGTAGCTATCCCCTCTACCAGTAACGCCAACTCCGATTTTCAGTCCACCTCTAACCAGAAGGAAATAAGAGACAAATTAGGCAGGCCGATCGTGTTCTTGGGCAAAGCTCAGGTCTGCAATAATTTCAATGCTGGGGGTTGTAGTTATAGTGCTTGTAGGCTGCTACATGTGTGCTCGCTTTGTTTCAGGGCACATGCCAAAACGATGTGCCCTAACAGATTGTACCCTAAAAAGGCGTCCACTCCAATAAACGTACCTAATTTGCAACGTTACCTGTCTAATCATCCTTCTTTACATCTGGTGGAATTTCTCACGTCAGGGTTCACTCACGGGTTTCACACAGGCTTTGTCTCTCTCCCCACAGGCATCTTGGAATGCCCCAACCTTCAGTCAGCTCTCACAGACCCCGACACCTTACAAGAACTCTTACAGAAAGAAGTCACTAACGGGTTCATGATAGGCCCTTTCACTACTCCACCTTTCTCCTCCTGGAGAACTAACCCTCTAGGTATCGCCACTGGGAAGTTTAACAATAAAAAGAGACTAATTATTGACTTTTCTGCACCACACTCCTCTCCCACACCTAGCCTGAATGCACTAATCCCATCAGAAGATTTTTCTCTTCAGTACGCCAGAATTGATGATGCCATTCAAGCTATCATTAGCTCCGGGAAGGCGGCCTGGTTAAGTAAATCAGATATTACTAACGCCTTCAAGTTACTTCCCATTCATCAATCACTCTGGCATCTGCATGGAGTTAAGTGGCAAGACAACTACTATTTCGCTACCAGGCTTACTTTCGGCTCCAAAAGTAGTCCTAAGTTATTTGACCTTTTCGCCGAAACGTTAACATGGCTTCTCCTGAACTTCTGCAGATGTCCAGTTGTCATTCATTATTTAGACGACTTCCTCACCATCGAACCACACCACTGCACTCCACACAGCCTTAATCACATGCTCACTCTCTTCAAAGATTTAGGTGTCCCCGTAGCCCAGGACAAAACTGAAGGTCCCAAAACCGAGATTACTTTTCTGGGGATTACACTCAATTCTGTCTCCATGCACGCCAGCCTGCCCCAGGAGAAAGTAGACCGAATTCTGTCTTACATTAACACCTGCATGTCACAAGGCACTTGCACCAGGAAACAGCTACAGTCACTTCTAGGTTTACTTAATTTCGCCATGAGAATAATTCCACGGGGCAGGTCTTTTATTTCCAGAATCCTTTCACTTTTGCACGGTCTCCCTGACGATGACTCCACTACACCCATAGACGAGTCAGCTACAGCTGATCTAAGAATGTGGCAGCTGTTCCTTTCCTCGTGGAATGGCAGGTCGCTGTTTGTTCCCCCCATTTCCGACGATTCCCCAGTACTCTGGACTGACGCTTCAGGTGCCATAGGTTATGCGGCCATATTTGGCGACGAATGGCTTTACGACTCTTGGCCGATCGAAACCACATCACTCGAGAGTTTCAGTACCACCTCCACACTTTTCGAGATTTACCCTATCGTAGCAGCAGCACACACGTGGGGGGTAGAGTGGAGGGGGCAGTCAGTCAGGTGTTTTTGTGATAACTTAGCTACCTGTAACATCATTAACAAGGGCCGCTCTCAGTCCCTCACGATCATGAACCTGGTCAGGAGACTCACTTGGCTAGCAGCTAATCTCCAGTTCTGCATATCCTGTGTTCACGTCCCAGGTATACAAAATACTGCCGCTGATGCTCTATCACGCTTCAATTTGCAGGAATTCTTCAGACTGCATCCAACAGCTTCCCAGCAACCCAGGGTACCTCCAAAATTCGAAGACCTGGTAATGCGTTAAGCTCTCTCTTACAACTAAGCGGGACGCTTGCTCAGGCGGGTTTATCCCTTAACACAAGGAAAGCTTATTACAGAGCATATGAACTGTTTAAGTGTTTTGTTCGTGATTACTGTATAATAAATGTTTTTTCTGTTGAAACCATGGTTGCATTCACAACTTTTTGCCACTTTTCTCTTAATCTAGCTTACAACACAATCAAACTCTACTTAACGGGAGTCCAACACTACATGCTAACCTCCTTTCCCAACAAGTCTCCTTTCCTAGCTTCCTACCCTCTTAAAAGTGTCCTCAAAGGCATTCATAATTTGTCAGTACACATACCCACTAAACGCCTTCCCATAGATAGTAAGCTATTTAAGAATATCTCCGATGTACTCGACACGTCCCCTTTCGAACAAATCACTAACCTCGTTATCAAATCCGCGGCTTATTTAGCCTTTTATGGTTTCTTGAGACCCAGAGAATTTACTGTAGAGAGAGCTTCCGACTTCAGCTCATGCCTCCAAAAGAAACACTTAGTTAAAAAACTAGACCACTACACATTGTCCGTTACTCATACTAAAACGAGCCAAACAGGCCCACCAGTGGAAATTAACTTTTATCCCACGTCGACCAAATGGTGTCCCGTCCGTGTATTGGATAAGCTAGTAGAATCCCAAGCTAATTCCGTTCCTAATTGCCCACTTCTAGCTATACTAGGGAAACCCCTAACCACTAAAAACTTCATGCTTTACATACGCACCCTATTACTCCGGTTGGGACAAAATCCACATTCATTTTCGGGCCATTCTTTTCGCATTGGAGCAGCCACAGCTGCCTCAGGTAATCATGTACCAACACACATAATTAAAAATATGGGGAGGTGGAAATCGTCTGCATACAACAGATACATCCCCAATCCAGAGAAAGAGATAAGGCTGGCTTTCTGTGATATGACTAAATGATGTATCGCTTAATAAACGCATTTTGACTTAATCGTTTCTTATTTTTGCCCTCTTTTACAGGCCTAACCTTACGTCAGTTTCGGCACACCTCAACTGACTTGCTATTAAGGAACTACTTATTTTAACCCTGCTTTCCTTACGTCCTCGGAATATGCCGTACACAAATAGAAGGCTTGGCCTGTAATTGTGGGAGGAACTTAAGTTCCCTATTTAAACCGAGTGAGCCCCTGCTTACCTGTCTTCGACGTTCTCGGAAGTGCCCCTCCCACCGCACCCTCAATTTTATCATTTTACCTAGGTGGGCCCTCTTTTACAGGCCTAACCTTACGTCAGTTTCGGCACACCTCAACTGACTTGCTATTAAGGAACTACTTATTTTAACCCTGCTTTCCTTACGTCCTCGGAATGTGCCGTACACAAATATATATATATATATATATATATATATATATACATATGAATGCTACCGGTCTTCATATATGAATGCTACCGGTCTTTGAATGAGCAATGGCCAGAACAAGTGTATACTGTGGTCTGCACCTGCTGGGTGTGCAGACCACATGCACCTCCATTGGACCACCAACGATCCTGACTGCCAACAGCACCATCAAGAAATCAGCCAACATCCCCTGGATCACTATAGTGATTAACTGCCCTACATAAAGGTAAGCAGGAAGAGGGGTTTTATGATATACACAAGCCACACTCCGTCAAACAGACAGACAATCACTTTCAACCACTTTGACACACAAATGCACGCACAAGCGCACTAAGCCAACCCGCATATATAATAACACTCAGCTAATCCACACACAAAAATCAAACTCAGACAGTCAATAACGCTCTACCAACCCCACACACAGTCACACTTAGCCAATCACTATTCAAAGAGGAAAATGGAGCAGAGGGAAAGGACATGGGGCTTTCATTGATTTTTGCACATGGGTCCTGCAGTTTCTAGCTTTGCCCATAGTGGTCTATCTTCTGACATGTGAATGTGGCCTTTAGTACGTGGGCAAAACCATACGCCCCCTGAAAAGAAGGGTAGTGGAACATGTTCACTCAGTGATTATTAAAAAAAATGGGAAAAAGAGGGGGCAATTTGGATCAGACTTTAAAAAAGAGAGAATGCTTCTGGATCTATAAATTACATTGGCACCAAAATAGTTAAATGGGGGTTTCACATTTACCCCATTTATTAACAATATTAAAGCAATATTGTGAATTCTATATAACAAGATAATAGGTTTGTAAATAATCTATTTACCAATGTATGTTTTTTATAGACACATAAGTCTGTTCCTTTAATCATTTTACTTTTCTTTATTTCAGTATCCTAGTGTTGCTATGAAAGTTATCCCAGTTATCTGTGATCAAGTTCTAGATCTCAATGGGTCACTGTAGCTTACTGTATATCATATTATGCCATATTATAGTCATCTCTATGCATCATTGACTTTATAATTCCACACAGGAGTGGTGGCACAGTATTTAGCTCTGATATACAACAGATGTAACTGTTGATGAGGCATCCTGACAAGATGCCCTTTTGATGTACTGTCACCACGTTCGGATGAATAAACCCTATGGGTGGAGTTTCAATCCATATGAGAGACTGAGTAAACAATACACCTCAATGGAATGGGTGGGACGAGGACGGCTCTATGTTACACATACATCCATGGTCTGAGTGAGCAATCTAGCTTGACGCCATCCAAATATACCAAAAAACGTGTAGGTGCACAAACAGTTAAAAGATCAATTATATAATTACTTCCCAAGATATCCAAACAATTAAGTGTGGGATAGCAATATTATTTTAAAATTGTTTGGATATCTCGGGAAGTAATTATATATTATCTAATTGATCTTTTAACTGTTTGCCCACCTACACTTTTTTGGGTTTACAATCTGGGGATTTATATGATCAGGGTTCGTAGTAGGCTGCTGCATTCGTATTATTGTCACACAAGTATAAAGTCACCTTAATTTATTATAATAATTGCGCCATCCTAATCTACTTTTTTATACATTTGCCATCCAAATATACCACTTATATGTGGATGTGCATTACCCCTCTCACAGACTGCCAGTCTGAGTATGATGGAGTGAGTGTTCCTACTAATAGTTAGCAGTATAATCGAAGTAGTAGGCGGGTCGTGAACGTACCCTCCTACTCAATACACTCCCACAGACCAGCTTCAGGGGGGTGGTGACATCATGACGCACCCCCAGTAATAGAGCCCCTCTGACGGCTTGGACCCACCCATGGACACACAGATTTACATGTCCGATATACAGGAGAAGGGTATAGTGGGTGTGAAGTTTAATATCGATCGTAATTATGGCGGGAAAGATGTAACACACCCCTATACCCCATTGGTCCACATAGACCCACTTCTCATTTAAATAACAACACTGTTGGTGTAGAAGATGCGGATAATTTACATATATGGTGGAACTGTATACCATTAATGAGAGCCTGGGATTGTTTTTTAGTTGAAATTAATAAAATATTTGATATTACACAAAAATGGGCACCAGAAATGGTGCTGTTGCATCTAAAATTACCACAACTAGCGAAAGATGAGAAATATTTCTTAATTCATGCATTGATGGCTATTAAAGTGTCTATTGCCAGGAATTGGAAAAAGACGATAATATATTCATGGCAACAATGTAAAGAAGCCATTATTCATCAATGAATGGAAAGATGGAAAGAGGAATATCTTCTAACTTCTGTATTAGTACGGAGAAATATAAAATTTGGGATAAATGTATTAAGATTCTTGAAAGACCTTTATCAGTTATTTGATCGACACAAGTATAAAAAAAAAATATATATATATTTTAAAAAAATGAATGTTTTATTTTTTTTAATTTTTGAGATAAGGATAATAAAACCAAGACAGGATAAAAGTTATAACCTAGAAACACACTGTTTTGATTGTGTTTGTATGTCTTAATGTCTATTTGTAACAATGTATGATATGTGATAATCATACTTGTTTGAATATCTATGTCTGTAAATCGTGTATTTTTGTATTGTTATTGAAAAAACTAAATAAATTATTTAAAGAGAATAAATAGCAACACTGAATGGTGTATTTGTTAATGCCTCAGACGAAGGCGCTTTAGTATGGCCAAAATGCGTGTCAGGCTTATCTTTATTATTTTAACTCACTGAACGCTTTAGTTTTTCTCTTTTGGTTTTGTTGTGAGGATCTTTGTAGCAATCTAAGGAGGAGATACTCTTTCTAATCGGGTTTATCTAAGAAATTTGCTGCAGAATGGAAGGTCTTAATTTATTAAGATTTTCACAATAGCCTTTGACTATTTTTTTCAGGCATTGACATTCTAAGTTGGTTTATTTTCATCTTTAGTTGACTATGTTAGCTTGGCAATGTGTGGTATTTTCTAAGTTACAGCATTACTAGTGTGACTGGTAGGGTATTCTAGGTTTTAAGCCTTCACTCATTCCAGTTTTTTCTAGATAGCGACCTCAAAGTCGATTTATTTTTAGCTAGCTCAGTGAAGGCCTAGCAACCTGTGTCATTTTTTTCTGTGATAGCTTTCCTAACAATTTGCACAGTAACTAGTGGTGACTTTGTTTCAATATTTTTTGCTGCAGTATTTTAGGAGTCTGTGTTTATGTGCTTTGGTTAGCTTCACACATTTGGGATACAGTCACATACCCTCTCCTCTAGACCTGAGGGTCAGTGAGGCTTACCTATTTTTGCAGTTTCCCATTTCTTGTTAATCCAAGAAGCCTCCTATTTTCTGTGACCCTTTCTACCCATTTAGGATTGCAGACCTTAATAGCTCCTTGTAGGGAATTATATGTGGTGTGTTTTTGTGTGTGCGTTACTTATGTTTGTTTATTTTAATATTCTCGAATAAATTATGATTTTATATATTTTTTCATACAAACCAGCAGGGACTTTAGTGTGTCCTTTGGACTTTGGGTCCACAGGCCACTTCAGTGTTCCCTTGACACATTACAGTTCCGACTAGGGGACATTGTTTACTTTTTCCCCTAATATGTGCACAACATTATACGATAAAGGATTTTAAATAAGCTTAATGGAAATCAGAATCATAAACTGTAGATGGTATTAGAACATAAGTAACAAGCAATATGACATTATTGTATTATTATGCAAATTAAACTAGTATAAAAATAGTCACTGTAACGGAATGCAGTATATTAGTCCACGATATCCGTTGGTATCCTCAGGAAATCCACAGTCAGAACAGAAAGCACGGCAATATTCCCCATCCTCCCAATAACCAGACGAAACACAGTTTGGGAGTCAACTAACTCAGTTTATTCGCAAGCTGGCATATTTAAGCAGTTCCCCATGCAAGGGGTTTCCACACAGATAATCCAGGGGATTTCTCCCAACATGCATTGTGACTTTCCCAACAGGCACCGCTGCACGAGAAGGATACTCCCACTAAAATGGACGATTAAGTGGATTATCCCCTCGTGCAGCAAAACCGACAATTGACTTTAAAATATATATTTTACACAATATTCGGTACTTTGCGCTGGCGGAACGTTCGGCAGATAGCTGGGGTCGGAGCGCATACTTTGTGAGAATACCGCTCTGATCCCAGCTGAATTGACCGAACGCCGCACAGAATACATTCAAACATTGAGTTCGGTTTAAAAGTACTGAATCATTGTGGGGAACATAATGTACCGAACGCGGAACTCCCGAACGCTCTGGAAGTCCAGCGGTGTTCGGATCATTGAGTAGCCGTTTTCAGTTCCAGGCTCTCGACGACCGAACACCGCTGCAGAGACAAAGGATCCAAGATGGCCGACCGCCGCATGGTCGGTAGCCGAACGGCGGCCACCTAGGAGAGCCCTTAATTACCGATTGCAACATTGTTGCCATCTATTAATTGGTGCCACACGACTTGTGAATGTGTGGTCTACCTGGGGAGCTCGCATTCGTACGGCGAACGGCCGGAATAGCCGTGTTTCGTCGAACAAATGCTTTGTATGCTGGCAGCGTACGGCTGCCAGTATGCGAACGGCCATAACACAGCACTTATACAGGTAAGGACTTACAGTATACATTCAGCCTATGGACAACCTGCAATACATATAGTTCAGAAGTGGCTAGGTTTGCCACAATGCTCCCCCAGAACCAAGCCGGCATACACAGTCTGATCCCAACGGATCGGCTTGGGGATATCTGGGGGAGTACTCACAGATCACTTCTCTAGTTCAGTCTGTCTGGATAACCCGTCAGCGTTACCGTTTTGTTTTCCTGGCCGGTAGTGGATGGTAAAGTCAAAGGGCTGCAGCGCCAAACTCCAGCGCAGCAGCCTGGCGTTGTCTCCAGATACACGGTTTAGCCACACCAACGGGTTGTGATCTGTGAGTAAGGAAAAAGGTTGTCCATACAAATACGGCTGTAACTTTTTAAGGGCCCACACCACGGCCAGGCATTCTTTCTCAATGGCGGCGTAGCTCACTTCACGGGGCAACAACTTGCGGCTTAAGTAGGCTACAGGATGCTCTCCGCCATCGGCTCCCACTTGGCTCAGCACTGCCCCCAATCCAAACATTGAAGCGTCTGTGTGGACAAGAAATCTTTTAGTTGGATCAGGAGCAGTTAACACAGGAGCATTAGTTAGGGCTGTCTTGAGCTGTTGGAATGCCTGCTCACACTCTGGGGCCCAGACAACCAGTCGAGGAAGGTTCTTTTTGGTCAGGTCCGTCAGGGGTTTGGCCAGGGTGCTGTAGTCGGGTACAAATTTCCTATAATACCCTGCAGTCCCTAGAAACGCTAGCACCTGGGTTTTGGTCCTTGGGGTAGGCCACTTAGCTACGGCCTCAATTTTGGCTGGCTCGGGTCTCTGCTGCCCCCACCCTACTCGGTGTCCTAGATACTGCACCTCGGCCATACCTACGTGGCACTTACTTGGTTTTAACATTAACCCGGCTTCCCCAATACGGTCTAAGATCGCCCCTATATGTTGTAGGTGATCTTCCCAGGTCTGGCTGAAGATGGCTATGTCATCCAGGTAGGCACAGGCATAGTCCTGGAAGCCGTCCAGTAGCCGATCTACCATCCGCTGAAAAGTAGCCGGAGCGTTTTTCATTCCGAAGGGCATGACCTTGAACTGGTACAGGCCAAACGGAGTGACAAACGCAGACTTGGGGATGGCATCATCGGCTAAAGGGATCTGCCAGTATCCCTTACATAAGTCAATGGTAGTGAGATACTGACCCCGTGCCATCTTATCTAGCAGCTCGTCTATCCGAGGCATCGGGTAGGCATCAGACACTGTCTTGTCATTCAGCCTCCGGTAGTCAACGCAAAATCGGGTCGTGCCGTCCTTTTTAGGCACCAGGACTACCGGCGATGCCCAGGGGCTATCTGAGGGTTCGATAACCCCTAGCTGCAGCATTTCATCCAGCTCGGCCTTCATATGGGTCCGGACTGATTCCGGAACTCTATATGGCGCCTGTCGCATAGGTAGCTGTCCCGGGGTTTCAACTCGGTGGGTGGCCAGCGGAGTGTACCCAGGTAAATTGGAGAAGGTAGCCCCTTTAGCTACGATCAGCGCCTGTACCTGGGCACGCTCGTGAGGGCTTAGCCGCTCCCCCAGTTGAACTCCCCGGGAGGGCTCTACCGGTTCTTCCGGTTCTAGTAGATCAGGTAGTGGCAAGTTCTCCTGATCTTCTACGGCGGAGGCACAGATTGCCGTCACATCCTCTATCCGCTCATGGTAGGGTTTGAGCATGTTTACGTGAAGCATGCGTCTCTTCCCCACCCCTGAGCAGGGGCCGATCACATAGGTAGTGTCGCATCGCTGCTCCACTACCTGGTATGGGCCTTGCCAGATGGCCTGCAGCTTGTCTGTGCGGACAGGTTTTAAAATTAAAACCTTCTGTCCCACTTGAAAGCTGCGGTCCCTGGCTCCTCTATCGTACCATCGTCGCTGACGTTGCTGTGCCGCCTGGAGGTTGGTGTGCACAGCCTGAGTTAGCGCCTCCAGACGGTCTCTGAACTCCAGTACATATGATACGAAAGGTCTTTCGCTAGCTGTACTCTCCCCCTCCCAGTGCTCCCTAATCAAGTTTAAGGGTCCCCGTACTCTTCTCCCAAACAATAGTTCAAATGGGGAGAACCCGGTCGATTCTTGGGGGACCTCTCTATACGCAAAGAGCAGGTGAGGCAGGAACCTCTCCCAGTCTTTGTGGGTTTCCCCGAACGTCCGAAGCATCTGCTTCAGCGTCCCATTGAATCGTTCACATAGTCCATTGGACTGGGGGTGGTAGGCTGAATTGACTATTGGCTTAATGCCACATACCTTCCACATATGTTGGGTGACCTCGGCAGTAAATTGGGTGCCCCGGTCGGATATTATTTCCTGGGGAAACCCTACCCGGGAAAATACTTTCATTAGAGCTTCCGCCACGGTTTCAGCGTGAATGTTAGTGAGGGCCACAGCTTCGGGGTATCTGGTGGCGTAGTCCACCACGGTTAGAATATACTTTTTACCAGAGGGACTGGGTTTTGGCAGGGGCCCTACTATGTCTACTGCTACCCTGCTGAAGGGTTCGGCAATAATGGGTAGGGGGCATAACTTGGCCTTGTGGCGATCCCCTCGTTTACCTACTCGCTGGCAGACGTCGCAGGAGGTGCAATATTGTCGCACATCCTGCGAGATTCCGGGCCAGAAAAACGCATGCGTTAGGCGGTATCGGGTACGGGTCATCCCTAGGTGTCCTGACAAGGGGATATCGTGAGCAATTCTGAGCAGCTCCTGCCTATACTTCCGTGGTACCACTAACTGTTTGTTAGTCAAGGTGACAGACCCCCCCACGTCCTTGGCCGTGACACGGTACAATAACCCTTTCTCCCACGTGTAATGCTCCCCCTCTAGCCCGGTCTGGTCAGCTTGTGCCCGGTCCCTATAGACTTGTAGAGTGGGATCGGTCTGTACTTCAGTGACAAAGGTAGTCGGGGTATCCCAGGATATGGGAGTCGTGTGGGGGTCATGGTCTCTTACCTGAGCCTCAGAGTGTATCGGTGTAGCCGTGGTGCGAGCCTGTTGCCGTGTGGTTACTGGATGGGCTTCCTGGTAGGGGGCCTGTGGAACAAAGGCAGAGGTCATCTGACCCAAATCATTCCCTAGCACAACATCTGCTGGTAAGTTCTGCATTAGCCCCACTTCTACTGTCCCCTCCCCCGCACCCCAGTTCAAATGTACTTTCGCCGTGGGTAGTCGGTATACAGCTCCCCCGGCTACCCGAACAGCCACAGATCCGCCGGTATGCGTGCCCTCCGAAACCAAATGGGGGGCTATCAGGGTTAAGGTAGCTCCCGAATCCCGCAGTCCCTGAACCTCGTTCCCCTCAAGTGTTACCAGCTGCCGGTGATGCTGCCGGTTATCGGTGGCTCGGACCGACATTACTTCGTGTAAGATACCCAGAGGTTCCTCCACATGCACACTCCACAAATCCTGAGTGGCTGGTTCCCTCTGGTAATGGTGAGCAGCCGCCCTGGGTGCGGGGTTTGGACGCCCCTGATTCCAGGTGGGCCTGCCGCGATTTTGGGTGCATTCTCGGGCCATATGCCCCCATTGTTTACAGGAATGACACTGGATGTTGGCCCGCCCGTTGTATCTGGAAGGTGGCGGTATCTGTCCTTGTGAGGGACGGAACGGAGCGGCGGTGGGCGCTAGAGGTGGTGTAGCGCTAGGTAGTCCTGGGGGTCGGGAGTAGCTTTTGGCTACAGGTCCCTGGTGCCTCCGGGCATCAAAGTGTTGATCGGCCAATCTAGCCGCTTCAGTTAGGGTGAAGGGTTTCCTGTCCCGCACCCATTCTTGAGTCTCCGGGGAAAATCCATAAAAAAATTGCTCCAGCAACACCATTTGACGCAATTCCTCCATGGTGGTGGCGTTGCTGGTCTGTATCCACCCTTGGGAGGCTTGATCCAATTTGTGTGCCCATTCTGCGTGCGAATCTCGCTCTGGTTTGCGTAAGTGTCTGAACTTGCGCCGGTATGCCTCTGGGGTAATGGCATACCTCTCCAAGATTGCGCGCTTTACTTTTTCATAATCTTTGCTGTCCTCACTGGGCACAGCACGGTACGCTTCGGTTGCCCGACCTGCTAGTTTGCTTGCTAGCAGTTGCACCCATACTGACCGTTCTAGCTCATGCAGATCACACAGTCTTTCAAAGTCCTGCAAGTACCCATCTATCTCGTCCTTTTCCTCGCAAAAAGCTCTGAAGGCCTGGTACGGGATCTTGGGCTTTACCGGGTTGTAGAGGGACCCTGTGTTGGACTCGGTTCGAGTCAAGGTGTGTTGCGGGCTGTGTGCCATAACATATTCCTGCACATTTGCTATTACCATTGTCAACATGGCCTCCGATATAGGCTGCGGCAAAAATGCTAGCCTGGTCCTCATCTCTCTTTCATAGAGCGTTTCCTCCATAACTACTGGGGGTGTAGCGCTGCGGGCTTGGTCTCCCTCCATCAGCTCGGCAATTAGTGTAGCCTTGGTTTTGCTGCTGGCTACTTTCCCTCTGGCTTCCAGTAGTTCCTTTAAAGTCTGTCGTTTCAGTACGGTATAATCAATCTCCATACGAATTGCCTTTGCTTTCCTCGTTCGGTAGTTCCAGTTACACGAACTCCGCTTTTCGGCTTTAAGGTTCGGATCCCGTCGCTTGCCACCAATTGTAACGGAATGCAGTATATTAGTCCACGATATCCGTTGGTATCCTCAGGAAATCCACAGTCAGAACAGAAAGCACGGCAATATTCCCCATCCTCCCAATAACCGGACGAAACACAGTTTGGGAGTCAACTAACTCAGCTTATTCGCAAGCTGGCATATTTAAGCAGTTCCCCATGCAAGGGGTTTCCACACAAATAATTCCACACATTGTGACTTTCCCAACAGGCACCGCTGCACGAGAAGGATACTCCCACTAAAATGGACGATTAAGTGGATTATCCCCTCGTGCAGCAAAACCGACAATTGACTTTAAAATATATATTTTACACAATATTCGGTACTTTGCGCTGGCGGAACGTTCGGCAGATAGCTGGGGTCGGAGCACATACTTTGTGAGACAAAGGATCCAAGATGGCTGACCGCCGCATGGTCGGTAGCCGAACGGCGGCCACCTAGGAGAGCCCTTAATTACCGATTGCAACATTGTTGCAATCGGTTAATTGGTGCCACACGACTTGTGAATGTGTGGTCTACCTGGGGAGCTCGCATTCGTACGGCGAACGGCCGGAATAGCCGTGTTTCGTCGAACTAATGCTTTGTATGCTGGCAGCGTACGGCTGCCAGTATGCGAACGGCCATAACACAGCACTTATACAGGTAAGGACTTACAGTATACATTCAGCCTATGGACAACCTGCAATACATATAGTTCAGAAGTGGCTAGGTTTGCCACAGTCACTATACAGGCAATTCACTTGAGTTTTTCTGTTTCCAGCCTCTCATCGATGTGGTTTTGCCTTACTCTCTGAGCCTTTTGTGGTTCTACTTTTCCCATGTAGGGTTTTCTAGCTATCCCTCTGTGCTTTTTCCTTGTGTATGACTCTCTCTTTGTCTGTGTCTCTCGCTATGGCATGCCTCCACTTTGTAGATTTTCTTGTGTTTTCTGAAAGTTTTGTGAGCCTCTCTTCATTGTGAATTATGTATCCCCCTACCCCTTTACAAATTGTATTTTTTAAAGATTTTTCTTTTCAGATGATACAGAAAGGAAAAGGGGAAAAGGGTATACATTAAACATATACATACAAAATAAAAAACAAAGCATCCATGGATACAGACTGTATACATTGCAGCAGACAATGGATGTACAGCACTTGCATCTCGGGTTAATACAACACAATGAAACATACAAATAGTAAAGAAATAATAAATTGTAAGCGAGATAGAAAGGAATATTAGAGGCTGCCAGAAGTAGCATGGTATATCCCCTACAATGAATATAGTAACACCAAAAAAGGAGGAAGGTAGACAAGAAAAGTATTTTTTTTTAAATGGTATTGAGTCATCCCTATGCAACCACAAAAAAAACCTCTAAAGTACTAGGGTTATGAGAAAAGCACAAATAATGTAAACCCTGAATACCTGTGACCAAAATGATCGGAGACGTGACAACCCCACCGATATGAAGTGAAACTAAAGATGCTGATGCATCATTGTTTGGTGTGTCTCTATGTAGCTATAAGAGGTGGTAATGCCATTTAATGCATTGATTGCTTTGACCCAATCCTTGATATCAACCTCCCCTTTGTGCCTTTCTCATGCACTATTCACCTGTTTTCCAGTCTCTTCATTCTTGCTTATGTCTCTTTTCATTGCCCTCTATGTAGCACTATCCTCTTTCTATTCTAAACACAAAACAACTTTAACTTAATGAAGACATTTGATTTTTAGATTACTTTCTTGCAGTCTCACTGCTCAATTCTCTTCCATTTTAGAGACAAATCCCTTAGTGTATGCAGCCCTATACACCAGTAGCAGAACTAATAAACACAGGGCCATGGTAAAAGACATTTGGGGGGAGAACTCTACTGCTCCAGACTATTAAACCCTAATTTCCCCAAAATGTCTCTACTTGCCACTGCCAAAATAACAACTCTATAGTCAAGACTAGTGATGTACCGAACTGTCCGCCGGCGAACAGTTCCCGGCGAACTTAGCGTGTTCGCGTTCGCCGCGGCGGGCGGACACATGCGCAGTTCGATCCGCCCCCTATTCGTCATCATTGGGCAAACTTTGACCCTGTGCCTCTCGGTCAGCAGACACATTCCAGCCAATCAGCAGCACTCCCTCCCTTCCACACCCTCCAACCTCCCTCCCAGCATCCATTTTCGATTCATTCGGAAGATGCATGCTTAGTGAGAGGAGGGAAAGTTTAGCTGCTGCTGATTAGATAGGGAAATTGATAGCTAGGCTAGGGTATTCAGTGTCCACTACAATCCTGAAGGACTCATCTGATCTCTGCTGTAAGTACAGCACCCCAAAAAGCCCTTTTTAGGGCTATAACATCAGGCTGCTTTTTTTTTTTTTCCTGTGTAATGTAATTGCAGGTGCCTGCCTGCCAGCTTCTGTGTGAGGTTCACATTGGATACTGTGCCTATTTGCCCAGTGCCACCACTCATATCTGTTTTAACAATAGGTTAAGCTTTACATTTAAAATAAATATTTTTTTTTCACTGTAATAGAAGAGCAGTTGCCTGCCTGCCAGCTTCTGTGTGAGGTTGGATGCCTTGCCCATTTGCACAGTCAGTGCCACCACTCATATCTGTTTTAACAATTGGTTAAGCTTTAGATTTAAAATAAATATTTTTTTTTCACTGTAATAGAAGAGCAGTTGCCTGCCTGCCAGCTTCTGTGTCAGGTTGGATGCCTTGCCCATTTGCACAGTCAGTGCCACCACTCATATCTGTTTTAACAATAGCTTAAGCTTTAAATTTTAAAGAAATCATTTTTTTTCACTGTAATAGAAGATCAGTTAGTTGTCTGCAAGCATCTGGGTGTCAGGCCTACTTCAGCGTGTGCTCTGCAGACCTGTGCCAGTGTGCTTTGACAGTTGCCAATCATATCTGGTGTCTCTTTAGCGTGCTTTTACAAAGAAAAAAGGTTTCCAGTGTAAGCTAATAGCAGACAGTCAGTGTCCTTCAAGCGGCTCTGTCAGGCCTTCCTTCAGCGTGTGCCCTGCACAACCCTGCCAGCGTACTTTGACAGTTGCCACTCATATCTTGTGTCTCTATAGCGTGCTTTTACAACCAAAATTTTGTTTCCACTGTAATAGAAGAGCAGTTGCCTGCCTGCCAGCTTCTGTGTGAGGTTCACATTGGATACTGTGCCTACTTGCCCAGTGCCACCACTACTATCTGTTTTAACAATTGGTTAAGCTTTACATTTAAAATAAATCATTTTTTTTCACTGTAATAGAAGAGCAGTTAGTTGTCTGCAAGCGTCTGGGTGTCAGGCCTACTTCAGCGTGTGCTCTGCAGACCTGTGCCAGAGTGCTTTGACAGTTGCCAATCATATCTGGTGTCTCTTTAGCGTGCTTTACAAAGAAAAAAGGTTTCCAGTGTAAGCTAATAGCAGACAGTCAGTGTCCTTCAAGTGGCTCTGTCAGGCCTTCCTTCAGCGTGTGCCCTGCACAACCCTGCCAGCGTGCTTTGACAGTTGCCACTCATATCTTGTGTCTCTATAGCGTGCTTTTACAACCAAAATTTTGTTTCCACTGTAATAGAAGAGCAGTTGCCTGCCTGCCAGCTTCTGTGTGAGGTTCACATTGGATACTGTGCCCACTAGCCCAGTGCCACCACTCATATCTGTTTTAACAATTGGTTAAGCTTTAGATTTAAAATAAATAATTTTTTTCCACTGTAATAGAAGAGCAGTTGCCTGCCTGCCAGCTTCTGTGTGAGGTTCACATTGGATACTGTGCCTACTTGCCCAGTGCCACCACTCATATCTGTTTTAACAATTGGTTAAGCTTTAGATTTTAAAGAAATCATTTTTTTTCACTGTAATAGAAGATCAGTTAGTTGTCTGCAAGCGTCTGGGTGTCAGGCCTACTTCAGCGTGTGCTCTGTAGACCTGTTCCAGCGTGCTTTGACAGTTGCCAATCATATTTGGTGTCTCTATAGCGTGCTTTTAAAACCAAAATTTGTTTTTCACTGTTATAGATTGAATAGCAGTTACTTGTCTTCAAGCGGGTGTCTCAGGCCTACAGTGTGTGCTCTGCAGAACTGTTCCAGTGCACATTGCCAATCATATCTGGTGTCTCTATAGCGTGCTTTTAAAACCAAAATTTGTTTTTCACTGTTATAGATTGAATAGCAGTTACTTGTCTTCAAGCGGCTCTGTCAGTCCTTCCTTCAGCGTGTGCTCTGCAGAACTGTTCCAGTGCACATTGCCAATCATATCTGGTCTCACAGTAGCTTGCACGCATAGTACCACTAATCCCCAAAAAAATGACAGGCAGAGGCAGGCCACCCCGCAGGGGCCGTCGTGGTCGTGGTGCTGTGATTCCCTTTTGCCCTAGAATAATGCCCAGTTTTCAGAAGCCACGTACCCTGAACTTGAAAAGTTCTGAGGACTTAGTTGACTGGCTAACACAGGACACCCAATCTTGTACAGCCTCCGCTCGGAACCTTGACGCACCATCCTCCTCCAGCTTAGCTTCAGGCACCTCTCAAGATAGCACTCACCCGCCTGCCGCCACCACCAAAACTAGCACCACAGCCGCTTTACTTGGTATGTCAGAGGAGTTATTCACACACCCGTTTGAAGAAATGACTGATGCGCAACCATTATTGCTAGAGGATGTAGATAACAGGGATATGTCTCAGGCAGGCAGCATTAAACACATGGAGGTACGGTGTGATGATGATGATGTTGTACCCGCTGCTGCTTCCTTTTCTGAGTTGTCAGATACAAGCGAAGCGGTTGATGATGACGATGCGTCCATGGATGTCACGTGGGTGCTCGCTCGGCAAGAAGAAGAACAGGGCAAAAGTTCAGATGGGGAGACAGAGAGGAGGAGGAGGAGACGAGTTGGAAGCAGGGGGGGGTCGTCGCAAGGAGCTAGTGGCACAGTCAGACAGCATGCATCGGCACCCGGGGTCAGCCCGACAGCACGCCAATCAATGCATGCTGTGTCCACCACCAGAATGCCGTCATTGCAGAGCTCAGCAGTGTGGCATTTTTTTTGTGTGTCTGCCTCTGACAACAGCGATGCCATTTGCAACCTGTGCCAAAGGAAACTGAGTCGTGGGAGGTCCAACACCCACCTAGGTACAACTGCTTTGCGTAGGCACATGATCTCACATCACAAACGCCTATGGGATCAACACATGAGTACAAACAGCACGCCTACTCTAAGCCGCCATCCTCCTCCTGGTCCAGCATCTTCAGCCACGTCAACCACTGCTGTCCTCCTTGCCCCCTCTCAACCATCCGCCACTCCATCTCCCGCCTTGAGCAGTTCCCGCTCATCTGCCCACAGTCATGTGTTTCTGTCAAGGACATGTTTGAGCGTAAGAAGCCAATGTCACCAAGTCACCCCCTTGCCCAGCGTCTGACAGCTGGCTTGTCCGAACTATTAGCCCGCCAGCCTTTAACCATACAATCTGGTTGAGTCTGAGGCGTTCAAAAAATTTGTAGCTATTGGGACACCGCAGTGGAAGGTACCCGGCCGGAATTTCTTTTCACAAAAGGCAATCCCCAACTTGTACTCGATTGTGCAAAAGGAAGTCATGGCATGTCTGGCACACAGTGTTGGGGCAAGGGTCCATCTGACCACTGATACCTGGTCTGCAAAGCATGGTCAGGGAAGGTATATCACCTACACTGCGCATTGGGTAAACCTGCTGACGGCTGACAAGCAAGGAATGCGTGGCATTGCAGAGGAGTTGGTGACACCGCCACGAATTTCAGGCAGTCCTGCTGCCACCTCCTCTACTCCTCCTACTCCATCCTCTTCCATAACCTCCTCGGCTGAGTCCTCTTGTGCCGCTGCTTCTTGCTCCACATCAACGGCACCCCCCCAGCTCCCCAGGTACTATTCCACATCCCGGATACGGCAGTGTCACGCCGTCTTGGGTTTGACTTGCTTGAAAGCAGAGAGTCACACCGGACAAGCACTCCTGTCCCGCCTGAACGCACAGGTGGAAAAGTGGCTGACTCCGCAGCAACTGGATATCGGCAAAGTGGTGTGTGACAACAGAAAAAATTTGATAGCGGCATTGAAGTTGGGCAAGTTGACACATGTGCCGTGCATGGCACATGTGTGTAATCTGATCGTACAACGCTTTGTGCATAAGTACACAGGCTTACAGGACGTCCTGAAGCAGGCCAGGAAGGTGTGTGGCCATTTCAGGCGTTCCTACACGGCCATGGCTCACTTTGCCGATATCCAGCGGCGAAACAACATGCCAGTGAGGCGCTTGAATTGCGACAGCCCTACACGTTGGAATTCAACACTCCTAATGTTCGACCGCCTGCTCCAACAAGAAAAAGCTGTTAATGAATATTTGTATGACCGGGGTGCTAGGACAGCCTCTGGGGAGCTGGGAATTTTTTTGCCACGTTACTGGACGCTCATGTGCAATGCCTGTAGGCTCATGCGTCCTTTTGAGGAGGTGACAAACCTAGTCAGTCGCAGTTGTGTGTGTGCGTGTGTATGGCTGTCTGCCTGTGTGTGTGTGTGTGACAGGGTGAAGATTTCTTGCACATGGGTGTGACAGGGTGAAGATTTCTTGCACAGGGCGCCCAAAGGCCTAAGGCTGGCCCTGCGCATGGGTCAGTGGCTCTGCACCAGACTTCCCTCCAATTGATCAAAGTTAAAGGATTTCAAGTGGACTGATTACAATTACAGGGCCTCTAAAGAGTCCTGTATTGTTATTTGTCGTCACTACCTTCCCGCGTCGGGAGTGGGTCATTTGCGCCCCTGCTGCCTTCCTTGCATGTGGTAGCTGTTTGTCAGGGATTTGTCAATCCATATCTGCCAAGTGACCCTATGACAGGGTGAAGATTTCTTGCACATGGGTGTGACAGGGTGAAGATTTCTTGCACAGGGCGCCCAAAGGCCTAAGGCTGGCCCTGCGCATGGGTCAGTGGCTCTGCACCAGACTTCCCTCCAATTGATCAAAGTTAAAGGATTTCAAGTGGACTGATTACAATTACAGGGCCTCTAAAGAGTCCTGTATTGTTATTTGTCGTCACTACCTTCCCGCGTCGGGAGTGGGTCATTTGCGCCCCTGCTGCCTTCCTTGCATGTGGTAGCTGTTTGTCAGGGATTTGTCAATCCATATCTGCCAAGTGACCCTATGACAGGGTGAAGATTTCTTGCACATGGGTGTGACAGGGTGAAGATTTCTTGCACAGGGCGCCCAAAGGCCTAAGGCTGGCCCTGCACATGGGTCAGTGGCTCTGCACCAGACTTCCCTCCAATTGATCAAAGTTAAAGGATTTCAAGTGGACTGATTACAATTACAGGGCCTCTAAAGAGTCCTGTATTGTTATTTGTCGTCACTACCTTCCCACGTCGGGAGTGGGTCATTTGTGCCCCTGCTGCCTTCCTTGCATGTGGTAGCTGTTTGTCAGGGATTTGTCAATCCATATCTGCCAAGTGAACCTATGTAGGGGTAACAGCCCCTATTCTGCTCTGTGTCAGTGTGTATCATGGTCTCTGTGGACAGGGAACAGTCTCTATTCTGCTCTGTGTCAGTGTGTATCAGGGGTTTTGAGGACAGGTGTCAATCCATATCTGCCAAGTGACCCTATGTATATCTGCTGTAGTACACAGGAAAAGTTTAAATATTTCTTGTTCTACGTTCTCTGCAACTCCACGCACCGACTCATCCAATACGTGAAGATCTGGGGTTTCTCTGACTCTCCTCAGTAGTGTATCAAACAGAGTCTGCACTGTGGTAACACAGACATCTTCAGGACATAACTCAACTATTTGCAGATAGGCAGTCTGCAGCTTCTCTTTTTCACCTGTTCTCTTCTTTCTCTTATGCGTATTCTTGTCTATATGCAGGTGGTCTCTTGCCTTTCTTTTAACCAATTCGTTCCTTCCATATGGTTTCAAAAGATCTCTGGCATCATTACTTTCAACGCAAATAACGTCATCATAGTTAGTCTCCTCATTATTCACCGGGAAGAGAGTGTTTGCACTGACTACCCACAGCATGCTCTTGCCATTGCCTACTCCACCTTCAACGACAGGGTGCAAGTCCCAAGGAGAAGGATCATTCACTTTATTATCTGTCTTTATTTCACAAGTAGTGCCTGGAACATCCTCATGGGTCACAAGATGTAAATCTGGACTAATGTCAACCCCAGGGTCTGGAAAATCATCAATTTGAAATTTTTCGAATAATCCCAGTGGGCTGCCACATTCTTCCTCCTCTGATGGTATTAAAGTTTGCAGAGATTCACTATGGGGTGGTGTCAAGCATTTTGGAGAACAATTAAGCATCTCCATCCCAATACGTTTCAGATGTCCTATCAGCTCTTCCACCCTATGCGATACTATGGGCAGGCTACCCGTGACGTCATTACTCACGGCCCTATTTCACGCGGACACTCTGTGTCAGTGTGTATCATGGTGTCTGTGGACAGGGAACAGTCTCTATTCTGCTCTGTGTCAGTGTGTATCAGGGATCATTAGGATAGGTGTCAATCCATATCTGCCAAGTGACCCTATGTAGGGGGAACAGTCCCTATTCTGCTCTGTGTCAGTGTGTATCAGGGGTTTTGAGGACAGGTGTCAATCCATATCTGCCAAGTGACCCTATGTAGGGGGAACAGTCCCTATTCTGCTCTGTGTCAGTGTGTATCATGGTCTCTGTGGACGGTGAACAGTCTCTATTCTGCTCTGTGTCAGTGTGTATCATGGTCTCTGTGGACAGGGAACAGTCTCTATTCTGCTCTGTGTCAGTGTGTATCAGGGATCATTAGGATAGGTGTCAATCCATATCTGCCAAGTGACCCTATGTAGGGGGAACAGTCCCTATTCTGCTCTGTGTCAGTGTGTATCAGGGGTTTTGAGGACAGGTGTCAATCCATATCTGCCAAGTGACCCTATGTAGGGGGAACAGTCCCTATTCTGCTCTGTGTCAGTGTGTATCAGGGGTTTTGAGGACAGGTGTCAATCCATATCTGCCAAGTGACCCTTTGTAGGAGGAACAGTCCCTATTCTGCTCTGTGTCAGTGTGTATCAGGGGTTTTGAGGACAGGTGTCAATCCATATCTGCCAAGTGACCCTATGTAGGGGGAACAGTCTTTATTCTGCTCTGTGTCAGTGTGTATCAGGGCTGGGCTTTGAGGACAGGTGTCAATGTTAGGTGATTTCTGCCCTTTATGGATTAAAAGCAGACTCTGCATCAACTGTGCAATTTTCCATGGGAGTTTTGCCATGGATCCCCCTCTGGCATGCCACAGTCCAGGTGTTAGTCCCCTTGAAACAACTTTTCCATCACTATTGTGGCCAGAAAGAGTCCCTGTTGGTTTTAAAATTCGCCTGCCCATTGAAGTCAATGGCGGTTCGCGCGTTTCGCCGGTTCGCGAACATTTGCGGAAGGTCGCGTTCGCCGTTAAACCTTTGGCCCTCTAATTTAAGAATATGTCCTCTTGTTGGGGTAGTTTTCCGTCTTTTAAATATAGTCTTCACCTTTACTGTTTTGATTCCCTTTATGTATTTAAATGTTTCTATCATATCACCCCTGTCTAGTCTTTCCTCCAAGCTATCATACATGTTAAGTTCCTTTAACCTTTCCTTGTAACTTTCCTTGTTCCTTGTCCTTAGTAGCCCTTCTCTGAACTCTCTCTAAAGTATCAATATCCTTCTGGAGATACGTTCTCCAGTACTGCGTACAATACTCCAAGTGAGGTTTCACCAGTGTTCTGTACAATGGCATAAGCACTTCCCTCTTTCTACTGCTAATTCCTCCCCCTATACAACTAAGCATTCTGCTAGCATTTCCTGCTGCTCTATTACATTGTCTGCCTACCTTTAAGTCATTAGAAATAATCACCCCTAAATCCCTTTACTCAGATGTTGAGGTTAGGACTCTATCAAATATTCTGTACTCTGAATATTTTTACGTCCAAGATGCATTATTTTGCACTTATCCACATTAAATGTCAGTTGCCACAACTCTGGCCATTTTTCTAGTTTACCTAAATCATTTGCCATTTGGATTATCCCTCTTGGAACATCTGCCTTGTTAAATATCTTAGCATCATCAGCAAAAAGACATGCCTTACCATAAAGACCTTCTGCAATATCACTAAAAAAAAGATTAAATAGAATGGGTCCAAGTACAGATCCCTGAGGTACCCAACTGGTCACAAGCCCATGCTTCAAATACACTCCATTGATTACAACCCTCTGTTGCCTGTCACTCAGCCGCTGCCTTACCTATTTAGACTCCAAACTTAAAGATTGCAGTTTATTGATAAGCCTTTTATGTGCAATAGTGTCAAAAGCCATACTGAAATCTAAGTAAGCAATGTCTACTGCACCACCCATATCTATTATTTTAGTTACCCAATCAAAAAAATCAATAAGATTAGTTTGGCATGATCTCCCTGAAGTAAACCCATGTTGCCTCTGATCTTGAAATCCATGTGATTTTAGATATTCAACAATCCTATCCTTCAACATGGTTTCCATGCATTCAATGTCAGTTCTCCTTCTCCCACCCCATTTTAGATTGCCACATTTCCCTGACAATTAAACCTTGCCTAAATAGATTTTGCCACATTTGCCCGTCCATAAGCCCTCACCTTAAGTCACCTCTGCTTGGGCCCTTATTGTTCTGCCTCCTCTTATGACTGGCCAGGAGTGGACCCCTATCTCCATTGCCATTGCACTCTCTGCACCTGCAGTAGTTCCGCCATTACATGCCACACTATCTTGGCTGTGACTCACACAGCCAGTATGAAAAATATCTCCTGCTCTGTTAATTGAACTTTAATCACACACTGGAGTCTGCTACAAGTTCTAGCAGGCAATTAACAGAGCAGGATATAAGAAATGTAAATTAATAAAAATGTGTAATGAGGGTGGTTAAAACATTGTAGTTCTTTTTCAGGAAGCGTGTACAGAGGCAGGTTGAGTCACAGCCAAGGGTGGTATGGCTAGAACTATAGTAAGTGATTTAAGTTCTAAATGACAGAAACTGACCAGAGAGACTTCAGGAACATGATCAATTCAAACTAGGTCATTAAGCTAAAGTTGTTTTGGTGCTTAGAATTTTCATTTAACTTTATTATTTTTTTCTTCCCCAACCTACTATTGTCTTTATCTGATTTTTCCTTTTACACATTTTCTGGCTTTTGATTACCATTCTGCCTATATGTAGCCCCTGTCTACTTTGTGGCTCTTCTGTTTTAAACATGCAATCTTGTTTACCATGTACTTATTTCTTGCCCCATATTTCCATCTTTGGTCTTCTCTTTTGTTTGTTTGCTTTTCTCTTAGACGTGCGCAATGTGGGATTGCTTGATTTTACAAATACGAATACTTTTTCCCAGAACTGAAACTCCGCTGGATGAGGTGATTCAAAAGCAGGTGTAAATAGACTTTGACAAGGTGGAGAAGACAGCAACCATTATTTCCTGGTGGGCTCCTCCTGTTTTGTGCTGCAGCGCTGGGTTAGCGGCTCTTGAGGTGCTCCCCGCCCAGCGCCGGGCCGATTCCCCAGGCGCCCGAAGGTGGGGGCGTCAAAAGGAGCCAAGTTACAGGGGGCACAGGAGGTGGACATCTGATGGCAGGTGCTTGCTCTGCCAACGAATGCCAGTGACTGGAGGAAAGGGGGACGAAGAAGGCAGATGGGCAAGGGCGGCTCTTCTTGCAGCATCTCACCAAAATGATTGCGCACCCTCTCTGATTCTGGGAGCTCAAATATGATGTAATTTCGGCCCCAGCATACTAAACAGCGGGCGGGGGGAGTGAGGAGCTGCCCCACACTGGACCCCAGGGAGGTAGGGAGGCTGGATGGGACTCAAAAAATTAAATTGTGTGAATCTGTGTGTCAGTGAGTGTGTAAGTGTTTGACTGTCAGTGAGTGTGTGTCTGTGAGTGTCTGTCCATGTGTGTATCTGTCAGTGAGTGTCTGTGTTGGTCAGTGAGTGAGTCAGAAATCCTTGCACCGGCCCTGGGAGAAGATGCAGGAGGAGTGTACACACTAACTGCTGTAGAAAATAGACTTTTTCTTATTATTCCTCTGGCTCAGTCAAGTAACTGCTCAGACAGAGGTAAAAGTGTTATGTCTACAGTGGTAGACAAAACAGCATTATCATCACCACATTCATTGGTGCCACCAATACGAAGACAAGACTTTAAGGACACTCCTTTGTACTCTCCTCCAACTGTTCAGTAAAGAATGTCTCTGATGACACCCACAAAGTACCATCTGATGATCTTCCCCTTCATTGCTTTTTGGGGGGTTTACAGGATGGAATATTTCTTGTACTGACTGTAGTAGAATGAGCTGCAGTGGAAGCGGCAGCGGAAGTTATTGTGTACTTTGTGGCCTTTTTCATGGGCCTAAGTAAGTCTACTGCTGAAACTACAGATTATTACTACTATTGTAAACTTTCTGTCACCAAATGCAGTCAAACCAAAAGCTGATAAAAAAAACCTACTTGCCTTCTGGATGAAGAATCGTATGAAGCAGACTTACAAGTCTCACTATTGTGATGTGAAATACCACTAATAATGGTGGTGGAGGTGTCAGATGTCATGGCACAGGAAGAGGACTTAGAGAACCACTCCACATGTAAAGTCATTTAAAAATAAATATACAGGGAGTGCAGAATTATTAGGCAAGTTATTAGGCAAGTTGTATTTTTGAGGATTAATTTTATTATTGAACAACAACCATGTTCTCAATGAACCCAAAAAACTCATTAATATCAAAGCTGAATATTTTTGGAAGTAGTTTTTAGTTTGTTTTTAGTTATAGCTATTTTAGGGGGATATCTGTGTGTGCAGGTGACTATTACTGTGCATAATTATTAGGCAACTTAACAAAAAACAAATATATACCCATTTCAATTATTTATTTTTACCAGTGAAACCAATATAACATCTCAACATTCACAAATATACATTTCTGACATTCAAAAACATAACAAAAACAAATCAGTGACCAATATAGCCACCTTTCTTTGCAAGGACACTCAAAAGCCTGCCATCCATGGATTCTGCCAGTGTTTTGATCTGTTCACCATCAACATTGCGTGCAGCAGCAACCACAGCCTCCCAGACACTGTTCAGAGAGGTGTACTGTTTTCCCTCCTTGTAAATCTCACATTTGATGATGGACCACAGGTTCTCAATGGGGTTCAAATCAGGTGAACAAGGAGGCCATGTCATTAGATTTTCTTCTTTTATACCCTTTCTTGCCAGCCACGCTGTGGAGTACTTGGACGCGTGTGATGGAGCATTGTCCTGCATGAAAATCATGTTCTTCTTGAAGGATGCAGACTTCTTCCTGTACCACTGCTTGAAGAAGGTGTCTTCCAGAAACTGGCAGTAGGACTGGGAGTTGAGCTTGACTCCATCCTAACCCGAAAAGGCCCCACAAGCTCATCTTTGATGATACCAGCCCAAACCAGTACTCCACCTCCACCTTGCTGGCGTCTGAGTCGGACTGGAGCTCTCTGCCCTTTACCAATCCAGCCACGGGCCCATCCATCTGGCCCATCAAGACTCACTCTCATTTCATCAGTCCATAAAACCTTAGAAAAATCAGTCTTGAGATATTTCTTGGCCCAGTCTTGACGTTTCAGCTTGTGTGTCTTGTTCAGTGGTGGTCGTCTTTCAGCCTTTCTTACCTTGGCCATGTCTCTGAGTATTGCACACCTTGTGCTTTTGGGCACTCCAGTGATGTTGCAGCTCTGAAATATGGCCAAACTGGTGGCAAGTGGCATCTTGGCAGCTGCACGCTTGACTTTTCTCAGTTCATGGGCAGTTATTTTGCGCCTTGGTTTCTCCACACGCTTCTTGCGACCCTGTTGACTATTTTGAATGAAACGCTTGATTGTTCGATGATCACGCTTCAGAAGCTTTGCAATTTTAAGAGTGCTGCATCCCTCTGCAAGATCTCTCACTATTTTTGACTTTTCTGAGCCTGTCAAGTCCTTCTTTTGACCCATTTTGCCAAAGGAAAGGAAGTTGCCTAATAATTATGCACACCTGATATAGGGTGTTGATGTCATTAGACCACACGCCTTCTCATTACAGAGATGCACATCACCTAATATGCTTAATTGGTAGTAGGCTTTCGAGCCTATACAGCTTGGAGTAAGACAACATGCATAAAGAGGATGATGTGGTCAAAATACTCATTTGCCTAATAATTCTGCACTCCCTGTATACTGTTTAGTAGATATACCCCCAATAAAAACATGCATGTACTCGGTGCATATATTAAAAGAGCTTGCAAAAGCTTGAGATCTTTTGAACTGCATCCTTTGCAAGCCTTCCCCCTGTTCCACTGAAGAGCCTTTCAGTCTTTTCATGGGCAAATAACCATCATCTCATTAAGAAGCCTTTGAAAAAAAATCTGATCTGAGGTAGAAAAAGAAAAGTATGCAGGAGAGAGCAACTTCCGTTTGCTCAGTTTTATGTCTGCATGGCACTTTGGATGTATGTTTTTAAGCAGAAAACAAAGCAGAGACAGCCAGTTATTGGTACACAGCTTAAAGGTGGGGTAACCCCTAGTGTAAACTGTAAATAGAGAGAGGGATAATGTACCAAAAAGGGAGGCTGGGATATATAACAAATGTTATAATATATAACAAATGTACAGGTACAATCTAGATAAAGATAAATAATCAATGTAACAATATGAAAAAAAAGAAATGTTATTAATGAAAAAACATATTAAAATTGTACCCTAGCAAATGTAATGTGTGCTGTGTACAAACAATAAACTGAAAAACTAATATAAAGAAGGAGAGAAGAAAAAATCTCTAATGAGTCCTAAATAGGAAAATAATTGATGTAGATATATGATCATTACTATTATAGGGCACACGTCTATGCCGAATATATTACTCAATAGATATGTGCCTGGGAATAGTAGATCCTGTTGGGATCAGTATAAAGTCGCTGTTATGGTATGAACTTACAGTAAATAACAGCCCTAAATAATACTTGCTGCCTATAATAAGTCAGAGTAGATGAAAAGGTGATGTCACTAGCAACAAGTAAGATACAATTGCGGGCAAGTTCTACAATGGACTCCATCTCCCATGAGTGGAAAACATAGGTCTATAAATCAGACTGACTGCCACATTTGACAAATGCTTGGCAATGGTGCCAAGAGGGTATACACACAGCCTAAGAGGGTCTCACCTGATATGGTAAATTATATATCCAAATAGGTCTAAACTCAGAACAACACTCCTATTTCTAGTAGGCGTAGAGCTGAGGCTATGGTATGCTATCCGTGTGGAGGTGCCTTTTATATAAATCATTTCAAGAGCAGAGGGAGAGAAATGGCACTGTAATTGTCACAAATAATAGGCTATTCCTATGGTTGTACTATATACTGAATCTATGGTAAGGTCATATAGAATTAAGTCCTGATGTAGTTACAAATGATAAGGAACAGCATCCTAAGGACCCCTTTGGTAAAGGTAGTAAGAAATGCAGGGGTGATAATGCACTGGAAAGATAGCCGTACTAACTCCCACCCCATGCCTTTTAGGGCACCTTAATCTATTCCCATGGTTGTACTGGATATTGAATCTATGGTAAGGTCACAAAGAGTTAAGTCCGGATGTAGTTACAATTGATAAGGAACAGCGTCCTAAGGTCCCCTGTCACACATGTTTCGCCTCACCTGGCTCGTCAGAGGGGACTTACCATAACAGCGATTTTATACCGATCCCAACAGGATCTACTATTCCCAGGCACATATATATTGAGTAATATATTCGGCATAGTCGTGTGCCCTATATATACTCACAATATTTGTGATACAATTTTATTTTGATCCTTTTATAGGAAATATATCTATCAGTTATCACGATCATAGTTACCCATGTAGTAACGATCATATATCTAAATCAATTATTTTCCTATTTAGGACTCATTAGAGATTTTCTTTTCTCTCTTTCTTTATATTAGTTTTTCACTTTATTGTTTGTACACAGCACACATTACATTTGCCAGTGGACAATTTTAATATATTTTTTCATTAAAGTTTTTTTATTTTTCATCTTATTACATTGATTATTTCTCTTTATCTGGATTGATAAGGTGTACCTGAACATTTGTTATATATCCCAGCCTCCCTTTTTGGTACACTGTCCCTCTCTCTATTTACGATTTTAAGCACAAAAACTATTTAGCCCAAATAGAGACGATATTTAATTTGGCCAAATCCGAATTCACAAGTCTATTTTCTGTTGCTGCTGTATATCAACAATAGTCATCCTTTCATTTGTGTATTTCACCTTTGCCTCTTGTGCTTTCCCTGGCCTCTTGTCTTCTCTTGTATTCCCAGAATAATCCCCATCAGAGCTGTGTTAAGCATATTACCCCAAGAGCCCCCCCGCTCACTTAACCTACTCTAGTGCTACAATGACTAGATGTTGTGAAATACTGTGCATATTACTGCTTCTACATGGGCATGAACAGAGGATACACAGATGATGAAAACTATATTTGTGAGACTATTTAATTAAAATTATATAAATGAATACTTTTTACATAATTTATTATGTCTTTTTAACATGCTTTAAATGATGATGCTCATTTCTATGCATGACAAATCACAAATCAAATAGAAGATAAGGGGATTTAAAACTTGTCACATTGCTGAGTTTTGGCAAGTCTTGAAAAGTATGCTACAAAGCAAATATTAAGAAAAATAAATTGGAGAGCACACAACCAAACAACCACAAGAATATTTTGAAAAGTGCTCAATAATGTCCACACTATTCCCACATTAAACACAATACTAAAACATATACGATAAACAGTAAGTAATAAATATATAAGTTCTTACCATATGCTCGTCAAATGACCACACCATCAGTATTCGTATAACTTAGATAAACATGAATGAAAACCACACTTACATTTTGCAATATAGATTTTACTACAAATCACCCATGTAAGCTAATGTATGATACTCGTTTGATAAAGGCTTTTTGTTAAAAGATTGGGGGTTCTTTTACTTTTTTGTACTCTGCTCTCTATATCCTAGTTGCTGGTATTGGTTGCTGGGACACTATAGGCACCCATACCACTTTAGCAGGGGTCGCGGCTGTTGCTGGGCCCGGCCCACCTGCGACCTGGTATGCCAGTGTGACCAGCCTCTTCTCCTGGGGGGCGCAGGAGATGGCCACCTCACGGCCCCCCGAATATGATGTCATTCCAGTTCCGGCATCAGTGCGGTGCGCGCGAGGGAGCTGGGCAGAGAGCGCTCAGGGGAGAATGCTCCCTCGCCCGACCACCAGCCAACCCGGTGACCGGCTGCCCAGCAGCACCACTGGACACTAAGGAATCCCCTCAGCAATCCCAAAGGTAAGAAGGCTTGGGGATTACATTTTTAAGAAACATGTGTGTGTTAGTGTTAGTGTTTTGTGTGTCAGTGTGTGTGTTACTGTGTGTCTGCTAGTGAGTGTGTAAGTTTTTGTGTGTGTGTTACTGTGTGTTTGTTTGTGTGTGTCTGTTATTGAGTGTGTGTATGCTATTGAGTGTGTCTGCTAGTGAGTGTCAGTGTGTGTGTTAATTTGTGTGTCAGTGAGTGTGTGTGTGTGTTAGTGAGTCTGTTTGGTGTCAGTGAGTGTGTGTTTGTCAGTAAGAGTGTATTTTTTGTAAGTGAGTGTGTATGTGTGGCTGCCTGTCAGTGAGTGTGTATGTATGTCTGTAACTATGTCTCTGTCAGTAAATGTGTGTGTCTGTTAGCTAGTGTGTATGTGTCTGTTCGTGAGAGTGTGTGTGCGTGTGTTTAAAACCCCTTCAGCACTTGCCTTTCTCCAGCGCCGGACTCCCTTGGCGCTGGGGATCCTTCCGACCCGATCCACCTTTCAACCCCGCATGCGCGGCAAGAGCCACGCGCGCATTCAAACCGCCCAAAGGAAAACATTACTCAATGCTTTCCTATGGACGTCCAGCGTCTTCTCACTGTGATTTTCACAGTGAGAATCATGGAAGCGCCTCTAGTGGCTGTCAGTGAGATAGCCACTAGTTGCTGGATTAACCCTCAGTGAAACATAGCAGTTTCTTTAAAACTGCTATGTTTTCAGCTGCAGGGTTAAAACTAGCGGGACCTGGCACCCAGACCACTTAATTGAGCTGAAGTGATCTGGGTGTCTATAGTGGTCCTTTAAGTGTATGTGTATCTGCATGCACTGGCGTACATACCGCGGTCGCAGGGGTCACAGCCCTGTGACCCCTGCGACCAGGTGCCCACCGCCATGTGTTGCTGTCCCGGCCCGCGCAGAGTAAGTACACGGGGGGGGGGGGGGGGGGTTATGGGGACGGGCCCACAGATCAATTTTCGCACCGGGGTCCCATGGGTCATGTGTATGCCACTTCCTCTAGTGTCTGTCTCATAGAAGATAACTATAACATAATAAATGATAGAAGAAAACATGCCACATTCTGAACTTGTTCCACATTGAAATTGAATTTTTCCACTTGTTTTTTGTGACCTGTAACTACCAAATATAAACAGAAAGCCTAGACATGTGATACACTCTGCAAAGCTGCAGTAATTATCTACACATTACTATTACCAAACTATGGTGAATGTGTTTTTTTAATAACAATTGAGAAGTTATATATGTATATGTAACATCACATTAAAGCCATTTTTATCCTTAAAAAAAAAACAACATGTATATATGGGTTAGTGCAATAAATGAGAGATGGAAATTGTGGTGGAACACATACACATAACAAACATGCACAAATTGCTTGTGTCCTAAGCACAATATAAGCAAATTGAAGCTGCTTCTTTAATGGGTTAATCTACTATTTTAAAAATATTGCAATAGTCATATTGTGCCATAAACCATACTGCACAAATGGTTATATTATCTGTGTAAGAATTCCCCATAATGGATGTCTTCCATGCATTTGGAGGTCCTAATTGCAGGCAGAACCAGGTCACACAAGTCTGGTTTGTCTATGATTAATGGGAGTTACATTTCAGAGCAGCAACCAGCACAATTTTAATATACATGACACCACAAGTGTTCTAGACCGCAAAGATTCATTTGCTCTAAATATCAAAATGTAAAGTGCTCTAATTAGCAAACATGTAAAGTGTCATGAAATTAAAGTGCAATTCGCAAATCATTAGTGTTCAAAGAATCAAATAAATAGCATAGACACTCAAAGTGAATAAATACCCCCTTTAAATGAGAGGACTCATTTCACTAACAGCCTACCTTGATCCCTTCTTGTATGATATCATACTCAAGGGAACTTCCATGTATACATGCTTATCACAAAATCTCACAATGATAAGTAAACAGATTACCTTCCAAACTTGGCACCATAAAAGAGACGGAATAAATATAGTACAGACCATATAATAAATGATAAAACATTGCTTTTCCTCCACTCATGTCTAAAAATCATGGTGGCTGATGAAATAGTTCTTGCATGGTGCTGTAACTCTACTAATTTTGAACGTCCCATTGCTGACCTACCGTTAACCCCTATACTATTTCAACACTAACCCTAATCCTTGTGATTTACACTATCTTAATACTTACCATTAACCACTACACTACTTAAACACAAACATTAACCCTTAGCTCCTGCACTGCCCCAACATATATACTACTCTTAACTATAACCTATACTATCCTTAACATAATTCACCAATGTTTACGTTTGTGTATATACACACACACACATTTAATATGGAATGAGGCAAAAATGTGATTCGTTGTTGAACCAATTTGCATATGCCGACCCAGAATCCTTTGTGGTAGTAACATCACTGCAAATTTGTGATTCCTGTGAGAAAAGCAAGTCTTATGGCTTGACTGGTGTGCAGATTTTTGTTTAACATTGTATAAACTATATATATATATGTATTTGTATATATATATATATATATATATATATATATATATATATATATATAACCAAGTGCTGCACTCACCTGAACATGCATAAATGGGGTGCTGCTGGGGGCCAATTTATACAATACACAAAATCCAGCGCACTCACTAAGATTGTATTTTTTATTTTTTTATTTTTTTTAGAAACACCTTATCTAAACACCTGTGACCGGGAGGAGTGCAAAACCAAGGAGTTGGTTAGACTCCCAAATTTAATAGGACCTGCCAAAGATGGGGTACATTGAGGTTGTGGCAGGCTTATGCAATGTATGATCATATAATGTAACTAAGCCCCCATTATTTTTGCCTACATTAGGTGTTTTTAAAAAAAAAAAAAACAATACAATCTGCCAACATTGAAGTTGCTGTCTAGTGGATGTGACGAACTGAACTTCACCACTGACTTTTGGAGGGGCCTGTTTGCCAACCTCCTACCCTGTGACTATGGCCCCTGTGTTAAAACACCAATTGTGCCTTTTGGACTTATAACACGCTCTGTTCGTGCAATTGGGCTATATGGATCGTTTACTGAACAGCCACACGAACCGGAGACCACCCTGGAGCTTATTAAGCTTAAATGATACAGGACCACAATTCCTATAGATGACCACAAGGTGGCGGCCATCTTGTTCGCATGGACAAAAACTGCAAATAGACTTCAGGGGGACTTAGCTGCAAATGCCCTGGAACAATGGGGATATATTGTGTTTTGGTGTACTTATGACACTTTATAAAAATGTATGTTTTTCTGCCTGGAGATAATTGAGTTACATACAAGACTTGACTCAATTATCTCACAGGATGAGGGGAGGGATTGTGTGCTGTGTGTGGGAGTGTCGTACATTTAATTACTGTTCTGATTGGTTTGTAAGCTTTGTGTCCTCGTCCCGCACAAAGTTCCTGTAGGTATATACCTTGCTTGGGGACTTGCATAAGAGGCCAGCTGTGGCTTCCATTAAACAGACTTACTTCACCCTCAATCTAGAGTCTTGTCTCTTATTGGGAGAAACTGCTATAAAGCTATCACTACTAACTCTTGTAAGAGCTTCACAGCTAAACTGTCTAGGAGGAGAGGTTCACCCACTGGAAGCTGAAGCCTTGTTGTAAGTCCAGGGTGGGTGAAGGATGGCGAGACCCCAACCAAGCTGCGGCGGTTTGTGGGGTCAACAGTGCTTATGGTATCTGGTGCAGTGCTTATGGTCCTCAGCACCAGCTAGGAAGCGGTCCTTGGCGGAGGTACCCAGTCGGGGTACAAGGAGCTCCGTTACAGTGGATAAGTGAGTGCGCTGGATATTGTGTAATATATATAATAGTATTATATATATATATATATATAATACACAATATCCAGCTCACTCTTTTATGCACTAAACAGCAACTTCAATGTTGGCAGATTTTATTCATTTTTTTTTTTTTAAAAACACCTAATCTAGGCAAAAATAATGGGGGTTTAGTTACATTATATGATTAAACATTGCATAAGCCTTCCACAACGTCAATGTACCCCATCTTTGACAGGTCCTACTCTCACAGTCTAATGTCTGCTCTTATGAGATTAACCCACTTACTTGGGGGGGGGGGGATTCCATCTGGGGCTCTCTGCTTTACAACTGTTTCCCTCATCAAAAATAAATAAATAAAAATACGGGATATTTTTAAAGCCTTGCCATGGTAAAAGTAAAAAAGCATATTAATTTAGCAATGTATAGTGATATACATCTCCTCCATTCTGAAGATGATATTTTGTTGCTTAGTTGCATGTATTGAGCTTTATTCATGCATTTGAAATGTGTCATTTTAGAGATGTTTTACCTGTCACAATTCAGAGACTGAGAAGAAATAAAAAAGGTTCAGATTTTCTTCTGACAGAATGAATCATTACTTCCTTATGGCATACAATACTTCTTCCCACTGTTGGTTCCATTTCCCATCATGCCCTTGACCTTGGAGGTCACCTGTCATTGGAAGATGAAGCTCTAAATAAACAGAGAAGACCCTGTGGTGTCTCTTATCTCTCATTTTAGCCTCAAATCTCCGGCGGAGGTTTAAATTATTCATCTACCAGCGTTCTGTACAAGTTACACATCTCCATCACCATTCTCCCCCCTACTTTCTCATTTGTGAGTGAAGACGGTATCCTAGGGAACCTTATCAGTGATCACAGACTCAGGCTCCAGAAATGAAATAAAAGAGGAAATTGGCTGTATTAGCATACGAGGAATCCGCCTGAAGTTGAATACACACATCACCCAGGAGCACACTGGTTTCCTTTATCAGCAGTGTTTTATCTACTATTTTGTCTCTTCACATGTGTGTAATTTATATTAAGCACACGCACACTATTTTATATTTACACTTCAGGATCTATTTTTATTTATGTGCATGCATGTATACAAATTATATATATATTCATGTGTGACTCAATGTACATTGATTTTGAGACAATAACCCCTACAATTAAATAAATAAAGTAAATACATTATAAAATTAGTGATTATTTACAATAGAGAAAAAATAATACAATACACTTTTTTTCACAATAAAGTGTAAAAAAATAAGTCATAACATAAACAGCCCAGAGTTCTGTGCAGCTCTTCCTGCTTTTAGTGTCCTTCACTTAGCAATCTTTAGGAAATTTGTGCGTATTTATATCTAGGAAAAAGTGTAACCAGGATAACCCTTTGTAGCTTCAATGTCATCTTCTTCAATTTAAAAATGTCACCGTGCAGGTCAGCTGTTTCAGCTACTACATTTACTGAAGGTACGGTGGTATCTGATAAGGTTCCCAAAGCTGTGACCGTGCTAATCCTATGAGTGTTGTAGGTCTGCGCCTACTTCGTCAGGGCAATAGCATGATCACTGAATCCATAATGCTATTTGTTCCATCTCAAACTTTTTAGTGAATACCACCCCTTTTGCTTGTTCAGACAAATACAAATGCATACGGTCCAAATGAGACACATATTAACTAAAAGTTAAAAGTAACTTATTGAATGCCTTCTTTGATACATTATAGCAGGATTTATCATTTTGCCAAATATGTATTTATACATATTCAAAGATTTGTACATACCATATCTTCCATGAAAACTATTTTTTGTGATTTTTTTTGTCTATTTAGAATAAAAAAAAAAAACCTGACCTAAAGACATTAAAGGAACACTATAGTCACCAGAACAACTACAGCGTATTGTAATCATTCTGGTGAGTATAGTCAATTCCTGCAGGCTGCAGGAAACACAGTTTTTTCAGAAAATAAATATTTCTGTTTCCTGCTTGTGCCATCAACATAGGGTTTCCCAAAAGGGCACTCTAGAAAATATATTACATAAGTGGAATTACAATGAATACAAGATTAAATTTGATACTTTTGATTTTTATGCAGTTTGATGTAAAAACGTTTGGTGTTTTGTCTAGGGATATATGGACATGTTTTGCATTCTTTCCTTCCACAATTGTATATACCTTAAAGTAGTGGGAGGAAAACCCTATTGTCCTGTTCATTATTGTAAGTAATTTGACCACACCTGTCTCTACTACTGTCATGCCCTCATGCGGCCGAACAATCCTGCACAATGGTCAGATTAGACACGCGGCCGCTAAGGATACTTAAAGGGGAAGTACACAGGAGGCAGGTCGGACACCTAACGATTAGTGTGTTCCTTCTCTCTTATTTAAATCTGTTCATATCTGTGCTCTTGTGCTCCTTGCTCTGAATATTTGGTATCTGAACTGTCACTTGCCTCCTGTTTACGAATCAGTGCTGCCTGACCCGAGTTATTGCCTGCCGGATCTCGTCTTTGCCTATTCTTGCCAGTACTACGCTTCAGACTTTCTCAGTTTATTACTGCATTCGGAGCTCTTCACTACATGGTACCCATGAAAAATAACTTGCAGCCCTTTAAGAAGTGAGAAAACTGCCAACGTTGGTTAGAGGGTCCTCAGCAAGGTGTGAGGCAGTGGCCTAACAAAGGCAAAGAGAAGGATAGGAAGAGGCATTTTACAGGACCTTAGAGTAGCCAGGTTAACATACAGCAGGAACTAGGAAGTAAGAAGCGTAAACTTAGAAAAATTATAGAGGCAGGAGAGGAACAAAAATGTAAAACACACAATCAGACTCAGGCAAGGGTCAGAAGTACAAAAAAAAACACTGTCAGGAACAAGCCAGGGTCTGGTACATGAAATCAGGCAGAAATAGTGATGTCCTGAACGGTTCGCTGGCGAATAGTTCCTGGAGAACATAGCTTGTTCGCGTTCGCTACGGATGGCGAACATATGCGATGTTCGGTCCGCCCCCTATTCGTCATCATTGAGTAAACTTTGACCCTGTACCTCACAGTCAGCAGACACATTCCAGCCAATCAGCAGCAGACCCTCCCTCCCAGACCCCCCCACCTCCTAGACAGCATACAATTTAGATCAATTCTGAAGCTGCATTATTATAAAAAAAATTGTTGTATTATTTTTTTTGTGTGTTTGTGTTTATTATACATTATCCTCCATAGCCAGTAACCTGTGTTTATTATACATTATCCCCCATAGCCAATAACCTGTGTTTATTATACATTATCCCCCCATAGCCAGTATCCTGTGTTTTTTATACATTATCCTCCCCATAGCCAGTAACCTGTGCTTATTATACATTCTCCCTCCCATAGCCAGTAACCTGTGTTTATTATACATTATCCTCCCATAGCCAGTAACCTGTGCTTATTATACATTACCCGCCCCCCCATAGCCAGTAACCTGTGTTTATTATACATTATCCCCTCCTTAGCCAGTAACCTTTGTTTATTATACATTATCCTCCCATAGCCAGTAAACTGTGTTTATTATACATTATCCCTCCCATAGCCAGTAACCTGTGTTTATTATACATTATCCCCCATAGCCAATAACCTGTGTTTATTATACATTATCCTCCCATAGCCAGTAACCTGTGTTTATTATACATTACCCCCCATAGCCAGTAACCTGTGCTTATTATACATTATCCTCCCATAGCCAGTAACCTGTGTTTATTATACATTATCCCTCCCGTAGCCAGTAACCTGTGTTTATTATACATTACCCCCCCCATAGCCAGTAACCTGTGTATATTATACATTATCCCCCATAGTCATTTATCGTTGGACCTAGGCAGCATAAAGTCTTAGGCCGGCCCAGAGAGTGAGTGAGTGTGTGAATAATATAATATATATGTTCAGAAACATATTAGTAATATATGTAAATCGGGTTCATGTAAAGAGGGTGAAAAGGTATTAAAGAAAAACACACTTATTGCATCAAATTTACAAAGCCAAACTTTTGAAAGCTTTCCTCATTTCTTTCTCGGGATGAGGAATATATCTGTTGTAGACTGAGGATTTCCATCTGCCCAATCTTTTAATAATATGCACTGGAGTGTCAGTGTTGAAGGAGACCGAAGCTGCCCCTATTCTTGGATACAACCCAATCTTAGGAGTAGTGTTCTGATGTAGAAGATTAATTTATCCGTAGTCAGAGGGATTCAGTGAGCGTAGTGGTGAAATGTGTGTGGCATAACTGAGTGTGGGTAAGTAAGAGTCAAGTATTTTAACTGGGCACTAGTTCTAGGTGGGATAAAGTGGTATAGCGGATGGATGAGTAGTTTGGTTCGTTTTAGAGGTTTGTAGAGAAAGTATATAGTGATCATGATTTTTAGCGATATCCAATATTTTTAAGGTGGTCTCAAACAAACATAAAATGCAATATAAAATTTGTGGGAATATCGAGTAGCTGTGTACAGTAAATCAGAGAGGGCTTAGAATATCGAAACAACGATCGGTAACCTGGATGAAGTAGGGTGTCTATCTGTTTTATTAAATATGCGGTAATATGCTTTTAATGGGATAGGCCGTTAGGAAAGGTGTGTGATTGGGATAAGTGGTTGTGGCTGTATTTACCTTATCCTGGGACCGACCTGGCTCCTAAGCTTGAGCCGCGCTGGGCTGGATCACTCCTGCCTCCACACGAGCCGCATGCGGCTTGATCTCCTCTTCTGACTTAGCCGCGTGCACTGAACGCAGTGATCGGTCAACTAGCCCGCCTGGCACTAGGAGCACGGCTCGAGTCACGAGCTCGCTCTTAAAGGGGCAGTGGGAGCCAAAAGTTGATTCAGGCTCCCATTGGCCCACGTCATTCCAGTATCCCCTCACACGGACGTTTTGGGGGCGTAGGCATGACGTGGGCCAATCAAATGTTAAAGGATATTTAAACTTCCCTAGCCCTATCCACTTTGTCCTATCATGGTTTCTGTGTCAGTACCCTTTAGTGCGTTCCTTGATCTATTTTGTTTATTTTGGTATTGACCATGGCTTTGTTCTTGACTCTGAATTTATCTTTAACCCTTTCCTGTTTTGTTTGCCCGTGTGACTGATTACCATCTACCTGACTCTGGCTTGTTCTCATTTTCGTAGTCTTTCTGTTACCATGACCTTGTCTCGTTTCTGATTACGCTTTATCTCTGTCTGACATTTAGTCTGGCCATTCTAAGTCCAGGTAATAAGTTATATCCTAGTCTTGTCCCTTGCTATCCTAAACTCTGCGTGTTGGGGTATTACATCATGACATTATGATAGGACCATGGGCCCTGCAGGTTTAGGACAGCAAATGGCCTCCTAAAAGGCAAGATTTTAAGAACAGGATCACCGTATGGACCAGATTGCCAAGGCCCATCAGACACTTTTGTCCAGAAATGCTTATTTGGCCCCTGAGACACTGGTATGCGTACAATCTCAACCCGTACCTCCCATTCCAGAGGCATCTATCCTGACTAGAGATGTCCCGAATAGTTCACTGGCGAATAGTTCCTGGCAAACATAGCTTGTTCGCGTTCGCCACGGACGGCGAACATATGCGATGTTCAGTCTGCCCCATATTCGTCATCATTGAGTAAACTTTGACCCTGTACCTCACAGTCAGCAGACACATTCCAGCCAATCAGCAGCAGACCCTCCCTCCCAGACCCTCCCACCTCCTGGACAGCATCCATTTTAGATTCATTCGGAAGCTGCATTTTTTTAATTTTTTTTTTAAGAAGTGTGTTATATTTGAGCATGCTAGGCTGAACGTGCATATATCATGGCTAGTTGCACTGAGGGTATGAGTATATAGCAGTACATTGTTGTGAAAGATGGCTGTCATGTTTAGGGTATAGCTTGCACGTTATCAACTGTGTATTTATATCAGCAGCTCCACCACTAGTTATAAATCAAGTGTGAGTCGCCCCATGAGATGAGACTAGTGAATAACATAATACATGAACAGTTAAGGTAAAGGCATGTAAGGAACTACGACAATAAACTCTTTAGGAGGTGAAATAATGACATGTTTAAATGCTTGCTACTTTACGATTAGTTAATGTGCAGAGAGCAGTTCTTGTGATCAAAGGCATTGTGTGGAGGATTGGCTATAGTGGGACATGCTTGGCAGGCTGCTGTTTACTGCTTGTGCTCATCCGATCCCTTCTGGGTGCCAGGTGCAGACCCTGGGAGTCCCTGATACCTGGAACAACAAAGGCAAGTCTCTGGCTGAGTGCCGGGTTCGCGGCTTGAGGTAGTGGAAGCTTGTTTTGTCGGGTGGTTGGATCTGTCCCGGTGGTGCGGCACGTCCGGTGCGGGATTGTGGTGGCTTAAGGTGGAGGCAAGTGCTTGACATGGGGCAGGCTCTGCATTTCTGTTTGTGCCTCCAGTCCTGTCTTCGACGCCTTTTGCGTTGGTGGATTTTAATGGGGACTGATTAGCAGGGCCGGACTGGGGATACAAAGCAGCCCTGGAAAAAAAAATCTATGCCAGCCCCATAAGTCATTGCGCCATATATTGTCGCATGTAATATGTAAGGATATGTCTTGCCACCCCAGATGATTGAGTTTTTTTTTATATATATATATATATATATATTGCTTTTTCCAATATAAAGTATTGGTCCTTTCAGAGTAAAACATTTAATTATACAGTAAGCATACTCACATGCAGACACAGACAATCTCACTGACACTTATTGATACACAGCCTCATAGACAAGCAATTTCACTGATATACATAAGCTCATTGACATAAAAACACAAGCTCACTCACTAGCAGGCACACACATACACACACACACACACACAGCTTAATGTAGTGGTCCTGGTGTCTATAGCCTGTCCCTGCAGGCTTTTGAATGTAAACACTGACTTTGCAGAGAAAAGGCAGTGTTTACATTGCTTCCTAGTGACACCTCTAGTGATAGACACTCAGACGGTCACTAGATGCGCTTCCTGTGTCAGTGCAGATTGGCTGAGATCATCAAGCTTGATGATCTCAGTCATAGAGGCAGAGACCAGCACGACGTTGGAAAAAAATAAAGGTGAGTAAAACACTATTTTTAAAACCACACACCGACACCACGACTGACACACACACACACCACGACAGACACACACACACACACCATGAAACAGACCATGACACAGACAGACACACACACACACCGTGACACAGACAGACACACACACACCATGATACAGACACACTGTGACACAGACACACACACGACACAGACAGACACACACAGCATTTCACAGACAGACACACACACACACACCATGACACAGACAGACACACAACATGACACAGACAGACACACAGCATGACACAGACAGACACACACCATGACAGACACACCATGACAGACAGACACACACAGCATGACACACACACACTCCCACTGACATACATACTTTTTGGTACCTGTGGGTGGGGGGATAGCTGTGCTGTGTTCTGTCTCTGCTCTCCCTCCCTCCCGTGCAGCTTAATGAGACCGGGGCCGGAATATGACGTCATAGGTTTTAAGATTCCCCCAGAATTTAACTCCTCCCCATACAGTACAGAGATATTCATGTAGTATGGAGAGCTGAGCATAACACAGAGATAGCCTGTTTGTGGGAGTTGTATGATTAATGAGATGTTATGCCTTTTCCCACTTATTCTAGTATTCCCTCACAATTTTTTTTTTTTTTTTTTAAATGGGCAACTCGCTCTGCTAAATACCCACTGTTTTTGCAATTTCGGTTGTACCCTATTTTTGCTCCTGTAGGCTGTCCAAGCATCATGGCACATGCACGCAAGCTAGTAAATAGCATTTCGAGTTCATTTTCCATGATACTAGTAGACAACGGTACTAATAAAATTGAGCCATGGTCCCTTGTAAGACCATAGGAAGGTGTCATGCACTTGACTTGGGAAAAAATTTAAGAAACTTTTTATAGCTTACTTTTATTTAAACACTTTTTAAGAAGTCAAAACCACCAAGTGAATGGATATGTATATACATTCCTGGAGAAGGGCTTGCTGCCCATGCTAGACCATTTTCTAAACAATAACTTATAGTGAGTTGATAACTTTAAAGAAGAAGAGCAACATAATCAACCTGGAGATTTTTTAACACAGCCATATAAAACCTATTTTTTCAATGATTCTGCCTAAACAAATTGCAAAACAGTTATCAAACTATGAATACATATCCACCACCAGTTTCAGTTTGGGGCTGTTTGGTGCCATATTTTAGAACTCATAATCCGATTTTCAGCATTGATCTGTCTTTTTAGGAGCCCAAATCTTTGAAAGTAGAGAACTGTGCAAGCCAACTTCCTAAAACACACATACTGACACAATCTGATTTTACTACTGTAGTAACAAAAGTTAATTTGCATTAAATGCCTTGTCACTACCTGAAGGTGGTTTTGATATCAAATTATGTTTACAACAATCAGTATATATATAAAAAAAAGTCATAAATAACACTTTTGTTTTTAACTGAATAACACAAGAAATGTATTTTCTTTCTACATCTACAGTTAACAAAAAAGACTTGTCAAACTCAAAATCAGTGAATAAAGCTTAGTATAAGTTGCACTGCCACTGCACAGCAGTAACCTAACCATCAGTATCACACTAGTATTAATGCATTAAACAGGATATATCTATTTCCAAATCAAAGTGACTGACTAGGCACAGAAGTGACATACCCAGTCTCAGACTAGGTTCAATGACCTTGGCTATTTATCTCCTACTCAAAGTAAAACTGTCATAGCAAGGTAGGTTTTACCTTGAAGTTTTACTGATTAGGTATAGGTTACTCTGTACCTACCTTGCTAGGACAGTTACACTTGACACTCAATGACACTCACAGGCAGGCAAGGGTAAAATCAGGCAATAACTGAAATCAAAACTATCTGGACTTCTTCTTGGAAGTATATATATATATTTTTTAATTGCTCCTCCTTTTTTTCTTCCATCTGTCTCTTGGCTGTCCCTTTGCCATCAATTATCGTTTTCACCTATTGATTGAACAGGAGATTTGGTAGGCCGCTTATTTCCCTTGCTTAAAAAAACCAAAAAACTTCCTCTCAATTCCTTTTTTGGCAGAAGACCAAATACCAAAGTATCTGAACATACTCAGGCATCGTGCTACTCCTTTGCCTTACATCTGCATGGGTGGGGGGAGAGCTGTGCTGGCGGCCGCAGGGGAAGCTCTTCTTGCGGCCGCAGGGGGAGCAGGCTGTTCTGTCTCTGCTCTTCCTCCCTCGCGTGCAGCTTAATGAGACCGGGGTCGGAATATGACGTCATATTCCGGCCCCGGTCTCTTTCTAGCACGCGAGGGAGGGAGAGCAGAGACAGAACAGCCTGCTCCCCCTGCGGCCGCAAGAAGAGCTTCCCCTGCGGCCGCCAGCACAGCTCTCCATGCGGCCGCTGGTCACACCGGCCCCAGGTGCCGACGGCCCACCGGGAAATTTCCCGGTATCCCGGTGGGCCAGTCCGGCCCTGCTGATTAGCTTAGCTGTGGTGGAGCTTGTTGGGGCTGTGGTGGAGCTTGTTGGGGCTTCCTGCTTGTTATTTGCTTCCAAAATTGATTAAAGAGTCTGTCCAGCTTAGACTCAATATCCTGCCATGCTTTGCTGGTACCAGGAGGACACGCGGCTGCCACCATATTGGGAGAGTCGCAGATGAGTATGTCAGCCTGGGCGGCTGTGCTCTGTGCATCCATTAGCTCCAGACAGCCTCTCAGGTGTGGACCGGGATAACCCCCACCGGTCCGAGGGGGGGTAACGGAGCTCCTGTCGGGAAGTAGCTGCTCCTGGGCATCCCAGAATCGGCAATCGGCCGCCTCTCCCGCCCGGTGAGCACCAGGCCACACTTGCCACACGGAGGTAAGTAAGACCGCTATTAAGCATGTAGCTGACCGCTATTAAGCATGTCGGGTCGGTCAGGTAGGAGCAGCATTGCTGGGTCATCCCCTTCTGAGGTGAAATTCGCTTGTTGATAGCTGCTTAAAGTGAGATATTGAGGGAGCTATATATATATATATATATATCCCTGGGTAGCTGAGGGTGATGTGAGCAACATATCCAAATTTCATGAGAATCCGTTTGGTAGTTTTGGAGTTATACCATGTGGAAGTTTGACCGGCTCGCCACGAGGTTGTAGCCGACTCAGAGTTCCATGAAACCAGTGGTGCGAGCCAGTCTCCGTTCGGATGAAAATTTCACGAAAACCCCCATAGATGTAGCTGATTACATGAGAGTGCTCCCCTCGTTCGGTAGATTGAAACTCCCGAATGCCATTCGTGTACAATTCGTGGAAATGGGTCAGACGGGACTTCCATGGGGGACCGGGGATAGCTGGATAGCCATGCTGAAAATTGTTCCAGGCGTTCAACGCCTAAGTCCCGGTGGCCAGCCGTTCGGATGTTTAAGATGGCCACCATCCATTGTTCTCGCCACGTGTTCGTATCCCGAAATGGCGGCCACCCTGGAGCACTCAATTAGCTTGCGGTTTCAGGTAATAACACGGATTCTAAGTTCTAATTGCTACCCAGGGTCGTCCTCGTAATGTAAAATAGCTATTTTACCGAATAAGGGATTCTAACAAATAAAAGTACCGAACAACCCACATTAAAAGATAGTGGATTCCACGGACAAAGTAGCAGGGATGAAACATACCAAATGCAGGGAGGGTGATTCTTCCCACCATCCATTAACACTTTTGTTAAACATCATCATTTAGATCAGTGGCGGCTCTAGACTTTATGAGGCCTTAGGCGAAACTCAAACAAGAGGCCCCCACTAACACTCATGGTAAAAAACATATGGCGGTTGCATCGTGTGTATAATGAGCTGTAGTTATATTGTATGACAGGCTTGCAGCGCTGGATACAGAGAGCTAGTCTCTGCATTCATTGTTGGGGTGAGTGTGGCACGGTTGAAGGAGAAAGTGTGACAGGGCGAGGGGAGGTGAGAGTGACAGGATGAGGGAGGGTTATGTGACAGGGTGAGTGTGGCATGTCTAGGCAGGATGAGTGACAGGATAGGAGAAGTTAATGTGATAGGGTGAAGGGGGATGAGTTTGACAGGATTATGGGTTATGTGTTGCACGGCTGGAGGAGGGAGTGTGACCAGGCGAGGGAAAGTGAGTCAGACAGGATTATGTGACAGGGTGAGTGTGGCATGGTTGGGCATGAGTAAAAGGGTTAATGTGAAAAATGATGAGTGTGACAGGGTTTGGGGTGAGTGTGACAGTATGAGAGAAGATGAGTGATAGGACTAGGGGGATTAATGTGATAGAGTGAGTGTGGAAGAGCGAGGGCTGGTAATTGTGGTATGGATGGAGGGGGTGAGAGCGACAAGATAAGGAGAGGTTAATGTGAGCGAGGCTGGGTGAAGGGGGCATGACAGCATGTGGGGGGTTGGCTGTATGTGTGTGGAATTCTGATGGCGGGTAGGTGAGAGTGTGGGAGGCAGTATTGGAAAGGGTGACAGTGTGTGCAGTAGCAGTGTGTGGGAGGGGTGACTGTATGTATTGGTGACAGTGTTGGGGGCTGACAATATGGGGTGCAAGTGCGTGAAAGGGTAACAGGATGAGGGAGCAGTGTGGAGGAATGTGACAGTTTAGGGGGCAGGGTGTGAGTGGAGGAAGATGACAGTGTGGGGTGGCAGTGTGGAGGATGGTGACAGTGTGGGGGACAGTGTGTTACAGTGTGGGGGGGACAGGGTGTGTTACAGTGTGGGAGGGCAAGGTGTGTGGGACACAGTGTAGAGAGGGCAGGGTGTGTATGACAGTGTAGGGGGGCAGGGTGTGTGACAGTGTAGGGGGCAGTGTGTGGGAGAGAAGGGTTGGACACAGTGTGGGGGCAGTGTGGGTGACAGTGTGGGGGGGCAGTGTGTGTGAGAAACTGTGGGGGCAGAGTGTGTGAGAGACAGTGTAGGGGGGCAGAGTTTGTGGTGGTCATTGTGGGTGGCAGGGTATGTGGGAGGCAGGTTATGTGGTGGTCAGTGTGGAGGGCAGGTTATGTGGGGGTCATTGTGTGGGTCTGGGTATGTGGTGGTCAATATGGGGGACAGTGTCTGTGTTGGTCAGTGTGATAGTGTGGGGCAGTGTATGTGGTGGTCAGTGTGGGGGTCAGGGTATGTGGCTGGCAGGGCAACGTGGGAGCAGTGTATGTGGTGGGCAGGGCATGTGGGTGGAAGGGCAACGTGGGTGCAGTGTATGTGGTGGGCAGGACAGTGTGAGGGGCATGGTATGGGACTGACAGGGCAGTGTGGGGGGCAGGGTATGTTGGGGCAGGGCATGTGGGTGGCAGGGTATATGTGGTTCAGGGTATATGTGAGGCAGGGTATGTGGGGGGAAGGGCAGTGTGGGTGGGAGGGTATATGGGAGGCAGGTCAGTGTGGGTGGTAGGTCAGTGTAGGTGGCAGGGTAGTGTGGGTGTGAGGGCAGTGCGGAAAGGGGCAGGGCAGTGTGTGGATGGCAGGGTAGTGTTGGGGGCAGTGTGTAGGGGCAGGGCAGTGTTGGGGAAGAGGATGTGGGGGTCAGGGCAGTGTGGGGGGCAAGGCAGTGTGGGGGACAGGGTAGTGTGGGGGACAGAGTAGTGTGGGGGGGGCATGGCAGTGTGGGGAGCATGGCAGTGTGGGTGACAGGGTAGTGTGGGGGGGCATGGCAGTGTGGGGGACAGGCTAGTGTGTGGGGGCATGGCAGTGTGGGTGACAGGGCTGTGTGGGGGGCATGGCAGTGTGGGTGACAGGGCTGAGTGGGGGGGCATGGCAGTGTGGGTGACAGGGCTGAGTGGGGGGGCATGGCAGTGTGGGTGACAGGGTAGTGTGGGGGGGCATGGCAGTGTGGGGGACAGGGTAGTGTGGGGGGCATGGCAGTGTGGGTGACAGGGCTGAGTGGGGGGGCATGGCAGTGTGGGTGACAGGGTAGTGGGGGGGCATGGCAGTGTGGGTGACAGGGTAGTGTGGGGGGCATGGCAGTGTGGGTGACAGGGTAGTGTGGGGGGCATGGAAGTGTGGGTGACAGGGCTGTGTGGGGGGGGGGGCATGGCAGTGTGGGGGACAGTGTGTGTGGAGGCTGTGACAAGCCTGAAATACCTGAAATACCTTTGTGTTGAAATTCCCTGGTGGTCCAGTGGCAGCAGTCCCTGGTCGTCCAGTGGCAGCAGTCCCTGGTGGTCCGGTGGCAGCAGTCCCTGGTGGTCCGGTGGGATGACTATTCTGTCTGCAGCTCCGCGAGAGCTGCAGACCTCTTTCTCGCTAGCGCCTGTCAGAGCGTTGCCGTGGTAACCCGCGGCAACGCTCTGTAAGCTCGCGAGAACCACAGTAAGTGATCTGCAGCTCTGCACTCAGCGGAGCTGCAGATCAGAGGCTGGCTCTCTCTGTAGGCAGACCATGTGGAGGGGCCACCCGGCGGCATACTGGGCAAGCCGCCGGGCCCCCTCTCACTGTCGGGTCCTCGGTCACAGACCGAGGACCCAACATTTCAGTCTGCCCTAAGGCGATTTAGGCGGCCGCGAGGCCCCAGCAAGCGCGAGGCCTTAGGCGGCCGCCTAAATCGCCTAATTAGAGAGCCGCCTCTGATTTAGATGTTATAACCTCACAGTATGATGATTTGGCAAAATTATTTTTACAGTGGCTAATGTTAATGTTTTTGGTAAATTTTTGGTACTGTTTGTTCACTACTAGAGTTGAGCGAACCCGGACTGTAAAGTTCGGCACCATACCAAACATTAAGTTTTTTGGACCCCGGACTCGAACACAGACGTATCAGTGTATGTTTAGGTTGGAGATTGGTGTTCGGCGATTTATTGGCGTTTGACTTGTGTGCTCTTAGAAACCATCACAGCCACGCCTACTAATGGCATGGCTGTGATTGGCCAGTGCAGCATGTGACCCAGGCTCTATATATAAGCTGAAGTCGTGTAGTGCCACACACACATGAGCTTGAGCTCTTATTAGTGTAGGGAGAGGATGCTGCAGCTGTGAGGGGCAGATTAGGAAATAATTCTGGTGTTGAATATACAAACTACAGCTATTATTTTTGTTGATGCTATAATACATTTTTGTACCCTGCCCTGAGCCCAGTGCCACAGAGTGCAGTGCACTTACAACTGCATGTGTGCCAGGCATATTACTTTAATCCTGTTCTGGTAGCTCAGTGGGCAACATCTAGGCATTTTTAAATACAGCTATTTTTTTTTGGTGCTAAATAGTACATTTGTGTACTGCATTTCTTGCAGTCCAATAAAACCCTTAACTACAACATTGTTGGTTTAAAAAAATCAAACTTTTTGGTGCTAAATAGTACATTTGTGACCTGCGTTGCACTTCATATCTGAGAGTCAAATAGAACTGTCAAATACTGTGTTTACAGCGCATTTTTAAACATTCAAATTCTTTAGGTGCTAAAAAGTCAATTTGATGCCTGCAGTTCATATCTGAGAGTCGAATAGAACCGTCAAATACTGTGCTTATATTGCAGTTTTAAACATTTGAATTCTTTAGGTGCTAAAAAGTGAATTTTGTTCCTGCAGTTCATATCTGAGAGTCAAATAGAACTGTCAAATACTGCTGTGACATAGCAGTTTTAAACATTCAAAAATGTTTGCTGCTAAATAGTACGTTTGCGGCCTGCGATGCACTTCATATTTGAGAGTCAAATAGAACCGTCAAATACTGCTGTGACATAGCAGTTTTAAACATTTGAATTCTTTAGGTGCTAAAAAGTTAATTGGGTGCCTGCACTTCATATCTGAGAGTCAAATAGAAGCGGAGCGGCCGTCCACTAGCACTCGTCGGCATGTATTATCTTTAGAATTCCCACAGTTATCCAAGCAACAGATGGTGCGATAAAAGGAACCATAACAGATTTAACGAGCCATTCGCAGTTCCACAGTCAGGGGGGCAGTCCGGTGACTGGGACCCAGACACTGTCTGGGCGGCGGTTCGGACGACCGGGACCCAGTATGCCTGATGTTGAAGTTAGGAGTCACAGTGTGGAATGGATTAGCAGGGTCTGGTGGAGGGTATCCGCACGCCCCCTGGGGTTGAGCACCAGTGTTTGTGCGGCCACATACCAGGACCCTGATGCAGCTTCAGCGAGCAGCAGCAGGCGATAGTGAAGTTTCAGCTGCCGCACGGACGGGTCAGTCGCTCTGCACCAGACTTGCCCTCCAATTGATCCAAGTTAAAGGATTTAAAGTTGACTCATTACAATTACAGGGCCTCTAAAGAGTCCTGTATTGTTATTTGTCGTCACTACCTCCCCGCGTCGGGAGTGGGTAATGTGCGCGCCTGCTGCCTTCCTTGCATGTGGTAGCCATTTCTCAGGCTCCCTCTCTGGAATCGAACCCTGATTCCCTGTTACTCATGGTCACCATGATAGGTGCGGAAAATTGCATCGAAAGTTGATAGGGCAGACATCCGAATGCGTTGTCGCCATCACAGGGACGTGCGATCGGCACGAGGTAATCACAGACAAGCGCAGCCGCCTGTCCACGGCCAACGTGGACAAGCTCACATTTATTAAAATGAATCAGGCATGGATCCGACCAGACTTTTCTGTACCTTGTGCAGAATAGACATTTATACCGGCCTCACCCAGCCATTATTATACTCAAGTGCACTTATTATTTTTTTGCTTTTTTTATATGTCCCAATATTTTGGGGGCTACCCCAATTTAAAAAAAAACAAAAAAAAAACAGTGTTGGCTACCTCCTCCTCCACTGACGCCATTTCCCCCTACACCGCCACTCTGTGTACCCAGATATATCAGAGCTGCTGCAGAAAGTGCGGGCCATCTGTGCGTGCTTTTGGCGTTCTCACCCTGCTGCTGCCCGCCTGTCTGCACTGCAGCGTAACTTCGCCCTTCCCGCTTATCGCCTAATATGCGACGTGCCCATATGGTGGAACTCCACCTTGCACATGCTGGAGAGACTGTGCGAGCAGCAGCAGGCGATAGCGGAGTATCAGCTGCAGCACGCACGGGTCCATCGCTCTGCGGAACAGCACCACTTCACCACCAATAAGTGGGCCGCCATGCGAGACCTGTGTGCCATGTTGCGCTGTTTCAAGGACTCCACCAACATGGCCAGTGCCGCTGACGCCATTCTCAGCCTTACTATCCCGCTTCTATGTCTCCTTGAAAAAACGCTTCGGCGATGATGGAAGAGGATGTGGCACAGGAGGAAGAGGAGGCGGAAGAGAAGTAATTTCCACGGTTATCAGGCCAGTCATTCACAAGTGGCTTGGAGGGTGGGTTCCTGCACCAGCATAGGCCAGGTACAAAATTGTCCAGCATCTCCACACTGTCCCATGGAAGAGTTCAGCTGTCCACCTCCCAAACACTGGAGAGAAATAGGAAGTACCCCCTACCCACCCACGATCCCTGGCCCTGAATACCAGCATTTCAAAATTCCTGGCATTCCTGCTTTCTCTTCTGCTGCTATCTCTGCCTCTTCCTCCACCTCTGGAGTGACAGTGGCACCTGCCACCCTGCAAACAGAGGATGTGGCAGCAACGCCACCACGTCCACCACCGTCCCCAAGCATCTCCACACAGTCCCATGGAAGCGTTCTGCTGTCCATCTCCCAAACACTGGAGAGAAAGAGAAAGTACCCCCCTACCCACCCACGATCCCTGGCCAGCATTTTAAAATTCCTGGCCTTTGAAATTCTGTCATTTCGTCTAGTGGAGATGGACAGTTTTAAAAACCTGATGGCTTTATTGGACTGCAAGAAATGCACCGCAGGCCGCAAATTTTTCTTTTTTTTATAAGTCCCAATATTTTGGGGGCTACCCCAATTAAAAAAAAACAAAACGAAACAAACAAATAAAAAACAGATTTGGCTACCTACTCCTCCTCCACCGCCGCTTCCACCTACACCGCCACGGTCACCACCTCCTCAACCTATGGGTGCGATGCACTTCATATTTGAGAGTCAAATAGAACCGTCAAATACTGCTGTGACATAGCAGTTTTAAACATTTGAATTCTTTAGGTGCTAAAAAGTTAATTGGGTGCCTGCACTTCATATCTGAGAGTCAAATAGAAGCGGAGCGGCCGTCCACTAGCACTCGTCGGCATGTATTATCTTTAGAATTCCCACAGTTATCCAAGCAACAGATGTAGCGATAAAAGGAACCATAACAGATTTAACGAGCCATTCGCAGTTCCACAGTCAGGGGGGCAGTCCGGTGACTGGGACCCAGACACTGTCTGGGCGGCAGTTCGGATGACCGGGACCCAGTATGCCTGATGTTGAAGTTAGGAGTCACAGTGTGGAATGGATTAGCAGGGTCTGGTGCAGGGTATCCGCACGCCCCCTGGGGTTGAGCACCAGTGTTTGTGCGGCCACATACCAGGACCCTGATGCAGCTTCAGCGAGCAGCAGCAGGCGATAGTGGAGTTTCAGCTGCCGCACAGACGGGTCAGTCGCTCTGCACCAGACTTGCCCTCCAATTGATCCAAGTTAAAGGATTTAAAGTTGACTCATTACAATTACAGGGCCTCTAAAGAGTCCTGTATTGTTATTTGTCGTCACTACCTCCCAGCGTCGGGAGTGGGTAATGTGCGCGCCTGCTGCCTTCCTTGCATGTGGTAGCCATTTCTCAGGCTCCCTCTCTGGAATCGAACCCTGATTCCCTGTTACCCATGGTCACCATGATAGGTGCGGAAAATTGCATCGAAAGTTGATAGGGCAGACATCCGAATGCGTTGTCGCCATCACAGGGACGTGCGATCGGCACGAGGTTATCACAGACAAGCGCAGCCGCCTGTCCACGGCCAACGTGGACAAGCTCACATTTATTAAAATGAATCAGGCATGGATCCGACCAGACTTTTCTGTACCTTGTGCAGAATAGACATTTATACCGGCCTCACCCAGCCATTATTATACTCAAGTGCACTTATTATTATTTTGCTTTTTTTATATGTCCCAATATTTTGGGGGCTACCCCAATTTAAAAAAAAACAAAAAAAAAAACAGTGTTGGCTACCTCCTCCTCCACCGACGCCATTTCCCCCTACACCGCCACGGTGTATACCCAGATATATCAGAGCTGCTGCAGAAAGTGCGGGCCATCTGTGCGTGCTTTTGGCGTTCTCACCCTGCTGCTGCCCGCCTGTCTGCACTGCAGCGTAACTTCGCCCTTCCCGCTTATCGCCTAATATGCGACGTGCCCACATGGTGGAACTCCACCTTGCACATGCTGGAGAGACTGTGCGAGCAGCAGCAGGCGATAGCGGAGTATCAGCTGCAGCACGCACGGGTCCATCGCTCTGCGGAACAGCACCACTTCACCACCAATAAGTGGGCCGCCATGCGAGACCTGTGTGCCATGTTGCGCTGTTTCAAGGACTCCACCAACATGGCCAGTGCCGCTGACGCCATTCTCAGCCTTACTATCCCGCTTCAATGTCTCCTTGAAAAAATGATTCGGCGATGATGGAAGAGGATGTGGCACAGGAGGAAGAGGAGGCGGAAGAGAAGTAATTTCCATGGTTATCAGGCCAGTCATTCACAAGTAGCTTGGAGGGTGGGTTCCTGCACCAGCATAGGCCAGGTACAAAATTGTCCAGCATCTCCACACTGTCCCATGGAAGAGTTCAGCTGTCCATCTCCCAAACACTGGAGAGAAATAGGAAGTACCCCCTGGCCCTGAATACCAGCATTTCAAAATTCCTGGCATTCCTGCTTTCTCTTCTGCTGCTATCTCTGCCTCTTCCTCCACCTCTGGAGTGACAGTGGCACCTGCCACCCTGCAAACAGAGGATGTGGCAGCAACGCCACCACGTCCACCACCGTCCCCAAGCATCTCCACACAGTCCCATGGAAGCGTTCTGCTGTCCATCTCCCAAACACTGGAGAGAAAGAGAAAGTACCCCCCTACCCACCCACGATCCCTGGCCAGCATTTTTAAATTCCTGGCCTTTGAAATTCTGTCATTTCGTCTAGTGCAGATGGACAGTTTTAAAAACCTGATGGCTTTATTGGACTGCAAGAAATGCACCGCAGGCCGCAAATTTTTCTTTTTTTTATAAGTCCCAATATTTTGGGGGCTATCCCAATTAAAAAAAAAAAAACGAAACAAACAAATAAAAACAGTGTTGGCTACCTACTCCTCCTCCACCGCCGCTTCCACCTACACCGCCACGGTCACCACCTCCTTAACCTATGGGCCTAAAAAAGGGGGGAGGACCTATTGTCCTCCCCACCGGCCCCCACCCCTAAGCAGTGGATGGGGGCCCTAAATAAAAATTGGGGGGGGCCTAATGTCCTCCCCCCTGGCCACCACCCCTGAGCGGTGGGTGGGGGCCCTAAACAAGAATAAGGGGGGGACCTAATGTCCTCCCCCCTGGCCCCCACCCCTGAGCGGTGGGTGGGGGCCCTAAATACATGTTTAACTCCCCCTCCCCCAGGTCACCATCCCCCCAAAAATAAACTCCTACCTACCCCCCTCACCCTAGAAATAATGAGGGGGGACCTTTAACTAAATACCTGTAAAAAGAAATAAAAATAAACTTACCATTCAATGTTTCCTTTCTTCTAAAATCTTATTTTTTCCGCCCCAAAAAAGGCCAAATAAAAGTCCATAATAACCGACGCAATTAAATAAAAAAAAAAAAAACGAGCGCAAGAAAAAATAGACCATCTTCACCCGGCGAGGGCTCCGCGCAGACTGAGCTCTGCAGGGCGGGGGAAGGCTTATAAAGCCTTGACCCGCCCTGCAATTAGGCTCAGAGCACTCTAAATTGTGGGTTTGAAATCCACCAATCAGAGTGCTCTGTGTCATTTTACACAGCGTGGGAAAGTTCTTTGGAATTTTCCCACACTGTGTAATTTGACTCATAACACTCTGATTGGTTACTTTTAGAAGAAAGAAAACATTGAATGGTAAGTTTATTTTTATTTATTTTTACAGGTATTTAGTTAAAGGTCCCCCCTCATTATTTTAGGGTGAGGGGGATAGGTAGGAGTTTATTTTTTGAGGGAGGCGGTGACTAGGGGAGAGGGGGGTTACATTTTCATTTGGGGCCCCCACCCACTGCTCAGGGGTGGGGGGCCAGGGGGGAGGACAATAGGTCCCCCCATTTGTATTTAGGGCCCCCACCCGCCGCTCAGGGGTTGGGGGCCAGGGGGGAGGACAATAGGTCCCCCCATTTGTATTTAGGGCCCCCACCCGCCGCTCAGGGGTTAGGGGCCAGGGGGGAGGACATTAGGTCCCCCCATTTGTATTTAGGTCCCCCACCCGCCGCTCAGGGGTGGGGGCCAGGGTGGAGGACAATAGGTCCCCCCCCTTATTTTTGTTTAGGGCCCCCACCCACCACTGAGGGGTGGGGGCCAGGGGGCAGGACATTAGGTCCCCCCCATTTTTATTTAGGGCCCCCACCCGCCACTCAGGGGTGGGGGCCAGGGGGAGGACATTAGGTTCCCCCCATTTGTATTTAGGGTCCCACCCGCTGCTCAGGGATGGGGGCCAGGGGGGAGGACAATAGGTCCCCCCTAATTTGTATTTAGGGCCCCCACCCGCCGGTCAGGGGTGGGGGCCAGGGGGAGGACAATAGGTCCCCCCCTTATTTTTGTTTAGGGCACCCACCACTCAGGGGTGGGGGCCAGGGGGTAGGACAATAGGTCCCCCCCCCAGTTTGTATTTAGTGCCCCCACCCACCGCTCAGGGGTGGGGGCCAGGGGGGAGGACAATAGGTCCCCCTCATTTGTATTTAGGGCCCCCACCCGCCGCTCAGGGGTTGGGGCCAGGGGGGAGGACATTAGGTTCCCCCCATTTGTATTTAGGGCCCCCACCCGCCGCTCAGGGGTGGGGGACAGGGGGGAGGACATTAGGTTCCCCCCATTTGTATTTAGGGCCCCCACCCGCCGCTCAGGGGTGGGGGACAGGGGGGAGGACATTAGGTTCCCCCCCCCCAATTTTTATTTAGGGCCCCCACTGCCGCTCAGAGGTGGGACCCTTTTTTTTTTTTTTTTTTGAGCAGTGAGCAGCACAGGCTGCTCACTGTTTAATAGACATGCCCCTCCTCGCGGTATTGCGAGTAGGGGCAAAATTTACTAATACAAAGTAATTTTTACTTCGTATTAATAAATTTGTCTGAAAGACCAATTTAGGTCTTTCAGCCTTTTGGTAGATAACTCCCTCTACCATACCGTGGGAATTAGGGAGTTATCTACCAAGCGGCTGCAACAAAAGTCCCGAAATGCCGAAGTTGCCGAAGTTCTGAAGTTGCCGAAGTTGCCGAAGTTCTGAAGTGGTCAAGTGCCGAATTGCCGAAGTCCCGAATTGATGAAGTCCCGAATTTCGGAATGCCGATCTGAGCCGAATATTTTCCCCATGCACATGCCTAGTTTGAAGCACTTTCCAATTTGGCAATGAACTAGGAAAAAAAATATCCCTCTTGGCCCGGAATGGCTCTTACCCCACCTATTAAAAATTATAAACTAAACTAAATTTTCAGGCCAAAAAATTCCAGTTCCTTAATGTTTATACTGTTAAAAATACTTTCCTTTTGTTTAGACTTTTGTGTGACCGTGTAACTATGTATGGTCCTTGTGGCAGTATACCCACAAGTCATTGGGTTGTCACCACCAAGTGCCCTTTCTCTGGTGTGTTTATAGCTGAGAGTGATTATAGTCTTTCACTGTGGTATATTGCTGTCTCACCAGAACACTAGTCAAGACTGAATGAAGGGTGAAGAACAACTGAGTTTTTTGGGACAAAGCACAGGAATTTATACATAGAACCCAGCATGGGGTCTCTATTCAGAATAACATAAGCCCTCCCAGATGCCTTTGTGTCTGGGAGATAATTGAGTCAGCTCTAGGTTAAACTTATTATCATCTGGACAGAGAAAGTGCAATACAGGAATGCACCCAAAACAGATATCATATAACGGAACACTGCCACGTCATATATCCCCAGGTCTCTCTGGAGTCCCCATTCTGTCCAAAAAGCACCCAGATCAGATAGGGCTAGCCCGAATTAGATGGAAGTCCAAATTTCAGCAGGAAGCTGGGTAGAGATCCCCGGTCACCTTAAAACACTGCACTTTCTGTGGATAAATGGTTGGAGGGTTAGTCCATAGTAATAACAGTCTTTATACAGAGGATGGAAGTTGGGGAGACATGTACCCAGGTTAGGTGACCAGGTGATCTGTCAGAGTGCTGTTTAAGAATAGATATCAAGACAATGGTTTGTATGATTCCCAATTATATTTGTATAATGCACTCATATCCCCTCTGCCTTATCACAAGAAGTTTGGTAGACTTTTTTTTCTGCTGATGTCAAAGATTTCAGCAATGTCAAACTTGTGACTGAGCTAAATTTCTTCATACATTACCTTGTGTTTTCTTGCAACCTTTTCCAGTGCCTAAAAGACCTTGGTCGAGTTTATTTATTGACTTCATAGTGTATTTGCCTCCCTACAAAGGAAACACAGTGATACTGATAGTGGAAAATAGGTTCACCAACATTTTGCTCCCTTTTAAAAAAGTCCTATATCCTCAGAACTGGCTGGTACATTTGCCAAAGAAATATTTTGTTTACATGGTATCCCTAATGAAATTGCTGGTGTAATTCTGCTCTGAAATGGGTATTCAGCATCTGGTACGGGTTCCCCTATGCACGCACCTGTGGGCATAGGTGGGTTTAAATTTTAAAATATGCCCCCATGGTGGGAATACTAACCTAATTAATTATGCAGTGGGAGGGAGGACATAGTGTTTCCCCCAAGTGCTTCTACTCATGGTCAGCTAGTGGGGGCTCTAATTAAATGTGGTATCATTGCTCAATTATCTGCCCTTTGTTTAAGCAGCCCTAGCCATACCTCTCTGGCTCACACAGTCTCCCTACATAATCCCCATTTCATTAACCTGTTCCTGACCGTGGACGTATCAGATATGTCCGACAAAAAATGGTCCTTAGGGACAGCGGACGTATCTGATATGATGTATCATGATCGCTTCAAGCCACTCTAATGGTACTGCAGCGATGGATTGCTGTTGAGGCATCGTGCAATACCCTCTCTCACTGCCGGGCCACCCATGTTGTGCCCGGCAGTGAGGCAGAGCATCAGACACCATCAGGCAGGCTTCCGATGCTCTGCCTGTGCTGAGTGCCTTGAGGGGTTGAGACACTCAGTAAAGTAAATAATAAAATAAAATAAAATAAAAAAAGAATAATACAAAAATGAATCCCTTCCCTCCCTCTCCCTCACTCTCTCTCTCCATTGTACTTACCGATCGCCACCATACCCCCGCCAGCGATCGTTCCTCTGCAAATTAGGACCCCCAGGGACCATGTGATCGCTCTAAAAGAGTGTCCATAGATGTCCATAGTGCTGCCAGAAGGGGGACTGCCTGAACTGACAAGCGGTCTCCCTGCTGGTGAAAAAAGTTATTCAAAAAAGTAAAAAAGTTAAAAATAAATAAAATAAAGTTAATAAATTAAAAAAATATATATGTGGAAGGAATATGTCTGAAATTATGGGAGGGATTATTTGTCCTTTCTAACCACAATAACACCTGCTTACCTGTCGTCGCCGATTTCGGAAGTTCCTCTGTTCCTCTGACGTCATTCTCGCCCGCCCGCCGGCAGTCCGTACGAACACAACCATCCAAATTACTTTCATACAATTTGGTGAGTATTAAAAAAACTAACACAGCCGTCGCATGACAAACTGTAAGTAGACAAACTGTAAGTAGTTCGGTTATACAAACACATTTTATTTTGTACCAATTTTTTGTTTTTCTCTGTTCGGTTAAAGGACCACTATAGTGCCAGGAGAACAAACTTGTTTTCCGGGAACTATAGGGTCTTTAGTTTCCCCCCACCCTAAGGGTCCCACTCCCGCAAGGCTCAAGGGGGCTGAAGGGGTTAAACACTTACCTTTCTCCAGCGCCGGGCTCCCTTGGCGCTGGGAAACTCTTCTCCTCCCAACGTCAGCGCTGAATGCACATGCGTAGCAAGAGCCGTGTGCACATTCAAGCAGTCCATAGGAAATAATTTCTCAATGCTTTCCTATGGAAGTCAGCATCTTTTCACAGTGAGAAGCGCGGAAGCGCCTCTAGCGAGACAGCCACTAGAGGCTGGATTAACCCTAGTGTAAACATAGCTGTTTCTCTGAAACTCTGAAACTGCTATGCTTACAGCTGCAGGGTTAAAACCTGGGGGACCTGGAAACCAGACCACTTCATTAAGCTAAAGTGGTCTGGGTGCCTATAGTGGTCCTTTACCTCCTTAAGGACACATGACATGTGTGACATGCCATGATTCCCTTTTATTACAGAAGTTTGGTCCTTAAGGGGTTAAAGAAAGGTTTCAATCTGCTTCATTCATGTGCTACTGATATTTTCATTTGTATGGGAAAGCATATGAACGCCATTCATGGGTTCTCATGTACTTAGATATAAGCATTTCATATAACTAGCAGGCCAATGTCGTTCGCGCAAAAATTACAATACTAAATTCGGATGAAGGTTCCGTTTGAGTATTTAATTTCTCTCCATTTCCTATGAGTGAAATTAGTTTCTCTTTCATATATTAAATGAAGTCAATGCACTTGGCTTCAAGCACAAGCATTACTGTTTGGCTATTATTTAGGTGAATTTTATTTTATATTATAATTTTGCTGGCTTCAGTTTAGGTCTTTAATTTCCATTAGAATGTTACATTTATCTCCGTTCATAATATCTGCCGGCTTAGTCTCTGTCATTTCAATATTTTCACATAATTCATTATTATGCATATTATCGCTTTCACAAAATCAAAAGACTTCATATAATTCTATTCTTATTCTCTTAAATGGATTTCAGGTCGAATTTCCTTTTATTATTATTATTTATTCTGTTACATAAATAATGAATCAGAACAGCATTTTTGAAACTCATATTATGCCAGTTCTAGTTAAATAGATTAAAGTTTCTCCCCCTAACCCCCCTTCCCTCCAAAGTAATATGATTACAGGTATTGGTATGCCGTCATCCAGTATAAAACTTAACTCAGAGATTATATAAATAGGTAGGTCTCTAGTTTGCTCTCTCCCTATCCCTTTCTTTTGTTTTTTGTTTTTCAGTCATTTTATCTGTTTATAACATAAACATAAATAATAATAATATGAGTTCTGGCTTTTGTTTTCCTCCATAAATAGCTTTTCAAGTTTAATACGCTTTCCAAGGACAAGTCCAAGCTCTCCCATTTCAACCTAAATACAAAAAATTGGTTGTTTTTTTCTTCTCTCCTTTTTCTTCTCGTTAAAAAGTTTCTCTCATCCTTTGTGATAATATACTTCTTGTAGTATCTAGCAAAAATCTCATGTCATTGGTCTACAACTACTTCTGGGGGCTAAGGTTATAACTAATTCATTAAAACATGTTTTAGGAGCACGTGGGGGTCATCTTTTCAATACGCTATACCAGTTCACTAGCAGGTACGTGTAAAAAGAAAAAAAAAAACCCCACTGGATCTGAAGTAACCTTTTATATAAAGTCCTCGCCAATTAGGAATAATTTCTTTATAGAACTCTTTGCCTTAAGTTGAGTGGTCCCGCAAGGCCAGCTGCCATCCTCACGCTCGGAGGTACAAGTCCAATGGCCCAACGCATAGTTAGTGCCTTGCATTGTGTCATAGTCAGGGCCACACCTGTCACGGCCAGTCTATTTTAAATCTCGTAAATGTCACCGAGAGGCCAACACCCAGCCACTTACGTCTGTGGCATAAAAAAAAAAAAAACATGAGCCAAATCATAGGTAGAGCCTCTGAAAGCCACTTGGCAATTAGTTAGGGCATCACCTGTCACATTATTATTTAGAATATTATAATTTCACCTCTGGACATTAAATCTAGTTAGCTGAGTTATTTCATACCTATAAGGAAATCATAATAACCAAGTAATTTATTTCACACCCATAGCATGTCTAATGCTTCACTACAAGGAGATGACCAGTCGCTTACCAGCACCCCGACCAGATCTAATTCCCAGACAAGGCAAACTATTGTAGCCATCCCAGCGTCCAGCTACAGATCTTGGACAATTCCAAAAATTATGGCTGAACTTAAAAGAAAGAACATTCCCTTTCCTGCCTCAGCCAGGAAAGATGAACTTTTCTGTTTGTTAAACATGCATAATGATAATGAATGGCCTGGCCCTAGTTCTGAATGTAATATCCAAAACAGTTTTTCCGAACTGCATAACATGGTATCTTCTCTAGTGGCTTCTGTAGCCACTATTAACAAACAACTGGATAATCTGGAATCCACTAACCAAACAATCATCACAAATGTCCAACTTCCCATAGCTCAGCAAGAACCAAGCACAGGAGGTAACTCTAATCCTCTACCTGCTAAAAGTACTAACATCATTAATCCATTACATCTCATTCCACAACATTTAAAACGTGACATATTAGAAGGCAAATATGTTAATTTGGCTTCTCTCCTCATTGCGTCATACACATTTAACGATTTATCTGTGGTAATCAAGTCTAGAGATCCAGACTTAAAAGGAAGTTAAGTATTCTAAAGTTTGTTTTATCTTTTGGATTCTATAGGGACGTTATTTGCTCTTCTTTTACCCACCGTAGAGAGGAACTAGATTTATACTTGCACAAGCTGATGGACCTATATCTTATAAATATGGAGGCTATGCGTTCTACGATTATCTTAAGTCCTTTTCAGCAAGATCCGCTACATCACTGGGTCAATTCAATACTCCTACTGCCTGGGGCCAATTAGCCACAGAATTGTTTTGTAGACATTTTGTGGGACTTAAAACACCAGCTTGTGCAATATGTTCCTCAGCTTCTCATATGGTAAATTTCTATCCCAATAACATTGCTTTACCTTCCACTAGCAATGCCAACTCAACCAAATAGGCTCAAAGAGAGTTGAAAGATAAATTAGGCAATCCTATAATTTTTAAGTGTGTAATAATTTAAATGTGGGGGATGTAGTTACAGCGCCTGCAGACTTCTTCAAATTTGCTCACTTTGTTTCAGAGCACACGCTAAAACGATGTGTCCGTACAAATTGTTCCCAAAAAAGTTACTTGACTGATCATCCCTCTTCAAATCTTGTCGACTTTCTTACCTCTGGTTTCTCCAATGGGTTTCACACTGGCTTTGTTGCACTGCCACAGGTATTCTAGAATGCCCCAACCTACAATCTGCTCTCACAAACCTGTCTTGTCTGCAGGAACTCCTCAATAATGAAATTGAGAATGGTTTTATGATAGGGCCCTTCACTACCCCACCTTCACATCTTGGAGAACGAACCCTCTAGGCATAGCTACAGGTAAATTTAATAACAAAAAGAGACTCATCATCGATTTCTCAGCACCTCACCCCTCCACTACCCCTAGTTTAAATGCACTAATAGGATGATTTCTCTTTACAATGTGCAAAGATTGACAATGCCATACAAGCTATTATTTACTTCAGCAAGGCAGCTTGGTTAAGCAAAACAGACATCACAAATGCTTTTAAATGTCTACCAATTCATCAATCACTCTGGCATCTGCATGGCGTGAAGTGGGAGGATAAATACTATTTTGCGACAAGTCTGACTGGCTCTAAAAGTAGCCCAAAAATCATTCATATTTTCGCAGATACCTTGACCTGGCTCTTACTTAACAAAAGCAGATGTCCAGTAGTGATTCACTACCTTGACAATTTTCTCTCTATTGAACCACACTACTACACACCATACAGTTTGCAACAAACGCTTTCTCTATTTAAGGATTTGGGAGTTCCGGTAGTTGCAGACAAAACAGAAGGTCCCAGCACCGAAATAACTTTCCTAGGTATCACACTAAATTCAGTATCCATGCAAGCTAGCCTGCCTCAGGAAAAGGTAGACAGGATTTTAACCTATATTGAAGTCTGCACCACTCATGGGTCTTGCACCAGAAAGGAATTACAGCCACTTTTAGGTTCACTTAACTTTGCTATGAGGATTATTCCTCAAGGAAGGTTTTTCATGTCTAGAATACTCTCTCTTCTACGCGGTCTCCCTGACGACGACTCTAGAACTCTTTTAGACGAACCAATTAGGGCTGACCTGAGAATGTGGCATATTTTTTATCCTCTTGGAATGGTAGGTCTTTATTCGTTCCCCCCATCTCTGACTAATACCCTGTAATATGGACTGGCACAGCAGGAGCCATAGGTTACACTGCTATATTTGGCAATGACTGAGTATGATACTTGGCCACCAGAAACCTCTACCCTAGAGAATTTTAACAAGACATCAGCACTGTTTGAAATCTTCCCAATTGTAGCTGCAGCCCACATATGGGGCAAAGAATGGAAAGGTAAAGCAGTTAAGTGCTTTTCGGACAACTTAGCAGCTTGTCACATTATTAACAAAGGACACTCTCAATCCCTTACTATAGTGAATTTAGTAAGTAAATTTACCTGGTTAGCAGCTAATCTACAGTTCTGTGTATATTGTATCCACGTACCAGGCATTCTGAACAACGCAGCTGACGCGGTGTCACGTTCTAATTTACAGGAATTTTTCAGACTACATCCTACAGGGAACGTTCAGCCCAAAGAACCTCCACAATTCAAAGACCTAATTATGCTTTAAATATGCTGTTAAAACACAGTATATCACTCACACAAGCTGGTTTGTCAAATAACACAAAAAAAAGCTTACACTAGAGCATATGATCTGTTTAAAACGTTTGTGTGTGACTTTACTGTAATACATGTTTTTTTTCTGTAGAAACTATGGTTGCATTCACAACGTTTTGCCACATCTCGTTGAGACTAGCATACAATACCATTAAACTATACTTGATAGGCATACAACATTACATGTTAACACTATACCCCCAAAAAACTCCAATCTTATCTTCATATCCGGTCAAAAGCGTACTGAAAGGTATTCAGAGACTAAAAATTCAAAAACCCCTTAAAAGATTTCCCAAAGACAGTCTTTAGGAAAATATCTGAATTATTAGATAATATCCCTTTCAACAATCCCACTAATATGGTAATCAAACCAGCGGCATATTTGGTATTTTACGGTTTCTTGAGACTGAAAGAATTTTCTGTGGAGAAAGCATCTGACTTTAAGTCATGCCTTAAGCAAAAATACTTATCAAGAGTAAACAACCATTATATTCTGTCAATCCCTCATACCAAAACTAGCCAGACAGGCCCCCCAGTAGAAATGAAGTATTATCCTACTTTTTCCAAATGGTGTCCAGTACAAGCATTGGACAATTTAATTAAAAATCAGATCATAAAAAAACCACTATTATCTCTTCAAGGGAACCCTCTTACCACCAAATAATTCATGCTACACATACGCACACTATTACTCAGACTAGACCTCAATCGAACCTCCTTCTCAGGTCATTCATTCCGAATAGGGGCAGCCACAGCAGTAATCATGTTCCGACACATATCATTAAGAATATGGGACACTGGAAATCCTCTGCATACAACAGGTACATTCCAAACCCAGAGAAGGAAATCAGACTTGTTTACCATAATATGTCTAAATAAATGTTACTTGGTTACTTGTGGAATAAATGAAAATAGTTTCATAATTTTTTCCCTTTTTTTTTTTTACAGGTCTAACCTCTCGTCGGTTTCGGCACACCTCAGCTGACTCTGTTCTTAATCATACGTCCCACTATTATCCCGTACACAAGTGTAAGGCATTTGCCTGAAATTGTGGGAGGGATTATTTGTCCAATTTAACCTCAGTAACCCCTGCTTAACTGTCGTTGCAGATTTCGGAAGTTCCCCTCCCACCTCACCCTTTATTATTTCATATAAATTTATCCAGGTGGGCCCTCTTTTTTACAGGTCTAAACTCTCATCGGTTTCGGCACACCTCAACCGACTTTGTTCTTATCAAATTACATTAATTTAATCCTACGTCTCACTATTATCCCGTACACAAATAAATATAAATATATATATATATATATATATATATATATATATATATATATATATATATATATATATATATATATATATACAGCAACTTCCAAAGATAGCACTCCAGGGTCTTGATAAAAATTAACTTTTATTTTCCTTGCTAAAACGACAAAGTGTCAACGTTTCAGCCTGATCCCCTCAGGCTTTCGTCCAATGTCCTGACGAAAGCCTGAGGGGATCAGGCTGAAACGTTGACACTTTGTCGTTTTAGCAAGGAAAATAAAAGTTAATTTTTATCAAGACCGTGGAGTGCTATCTTTGGAAGTTGCTGTATATTTTGGCTGACAAGCACCGGGCATTGAACTACTGGACAGGTGGAGTGCAAGATTCGTTGGTTTATATATATATATATATATATATATATATATATATATATATATATATATATATATATGTATATATATATATATATATATATATATATATATATAATAAACAATACACAAGATCCAGCGCACTCTCCTATCTACCAAACAGCAACTTCAATGTTGACAGATTTTATTAGTTTTTTATAATATGGCCCCCAGCAGCACCCCATTTAAGCATGTTCAGGTGAGTGCAACCATCCCCCATGTTTCATATATATATATGTATATATATATATATATATATATATATATATATAATATATATGAGATGTTGATCTACCCTTTTTCTAGGATCCGTTATATTAATGAGTATTGGCATTATGCCGACTAGATTATCGATAGTTGATTTGTTAATATTATTTGGCTTGTTATGAATGAGCTATATGATTAAGCTAAGATCCAAATCCAGTTCCATAATCGACTAGTAATGTCTGATATGAGCGTTTGTAAATATTTTATTTTATTTTGTTGCTATTTAGCAGTAAGATTTTGTTGATAATTTAGTGCACCTTGTGGCCATATATTATAGTTTATACTGCTCTTATCGTTTGGCTTTTTACGAATAAGTTGTATAATCAAGTTAAGATTCAAACTAATTTCTATAATTGACTAGTTATGTCTGATAGGAGTTCCTGCAAATACTTTATTCTGTTCGAGACAGAACCTTGTTGTTATCTTATAGTAAGAATGTACTTAATGCATTTTGTAGTTAAATATCAGAGTTTATACTGCTTTTATGTGTAGATTTCCCCCATGCTGATACATGCTTGGACCTGGGGTAGTAGGAGTTAACAGCTGTCTCTAAGAGTGAAACTGATTGTATACCGATCGCTCCGGTCCAGTATGTATTCTCTGCTTATGGAAACATTTTGTTATGTTTTGTATATATGTAAATAGTTGAGTTTTTTCACTTTAGATATGTTCAATGATTTTATTGAATACTGTATATATAATTAAACACTTTAGTAATTGGTACCATATGTTATACTCACGATGCACGTGATGTAATTGAACCTTGTTAGTGTTCCTTTACCCTCCAATCAACACTTCACAGTGTATATTTAAATGCAATAAGTCACATTGTTAGATTGTCTTGAAAAAAGTGACACTATGTAATCAACTTTTGAAGCTTGAATAAATGGCACATTTTTGGCAACAGTATCGAGTCCTGTGAGTGCACTTCCAACAAGGTATTTTATGTATATATATATATATATATATATATATATATATATATATATATATATATATATCTTATAAATAACATCATACTAAGTGAATTTTTGTATTAATATATACATATATTAATATAAAAATACGCTTAGAGTAAGAATACACACATATGTATATATTATATATGTATATATATATATATATATATATAGTTTAAAAATAAATAACAATTAATTAAAAATAAATAAAAACATGTAAAAATAATGAAAAACATTATGTGTGTGTGTGTATATATATATATATATATATATATATATATATATATATATATATATACATCTCAAAATACACTTAGAATTAATTTATATATACATATCTATGTATATATAAATAAATAAATATAATACGAAATATACATATGTCCGTATATATAATTACATAAATAATGTCATAAATATACACGTAGACTTCAAATATATAAATATGTACATATATTTAAATTCTACATGCATATTTATGTAATATTTTTACATAAATATGCTATTGGTTGCAATTTAGGGGACCTGCCTGACAACCCATGCCGAAAGTCCAGAGAATTTAATTTGCTTGCACTATATTTAACCCTGTCACTTTCCAGGACACCCTAAAACCTGTACATGGGGGGTACTGTTTTACTCGGTAGACTTCACTGAACACAAATATTAGTGTTCCAAAACAGTAAAACATATCACAGCGATAATATTGTCAGTGAAAGTGAAATTTTTTTGAATTTTTCACACACAAACGGTACTTTCAATGATGATATCATTGTTGTAATATGTTTTACTGTTTTGAAACACTAATATTTGTGTTCAGCAAAGTTTCTAGAGTATAACAGTGCCCTCCATGTAAAGGTATTTTTGTGTTTTATAGGAATTCGTGACAGATATCAGTGTTACAATATAACTTGCATTCATTATGAAAAAAAATGGTTTGGAAATTGTCAGGATTACTAGTTGATACAGCACGCATAATTGTGTCACACCTAGGACTAAAGGTAACGTCTTACCGTACCTTAGAATGGCCGGACTTAATGTACCAGAGAATAGTCAGAATACTTGCCGAAAGTCAATGATATCAGAATTCAGGGAAGTCAAAACGAAGCCAAAGTAAAAAACTAGAATATAAATGAACAGGAACACTCTCTTGTATAACCTACTAAGGGAAACCATGACAGGGCACTGAACCAAAGGTAATTTGGGTTTAAATAACCCTCCTTTGGCTGTAATTGGCTGCCTCCGACCTCTGACCCCAGAACATTCATGCGCCTATGACTTGATGTCGCACGCACGTTGGCGCCATCTTTGTTGTGGGAAAAGGTAAGTATTCTACAAAAATCCAGACCGCAGCGGTCAGTGCTCCTAAGAGCATTGCACCCTTGGGGACCAGACCAGAGGGAGGTGCAGTGAACAAGGTAAGTAATATTTGTTTCTGTCGACGTGATTGCTTACTTTAAACTCAGGACAAACTTTAGAAACTATTTAGCACGGGTGTTTTCTGGTGGTTGTAGATGCATAACAGATTTTGGGGGTCAAAGTTCAAAAAAGTGTGTTTTAAAAAAAAAAAAAATCATATTTTATAATTTCTTTTACAATAAATTATATGATATGATGAAAATAATAAAATCTTTAGAAAGACCATTTAATGGCGAGAAAAATGGTATATAATATGTGTGGGTACAATAAATGAGAGGAAAGTTACAGCTAAACACAAACACAGCAGAAATGTAAAAACAGCCCTGGTCCCAAACGGTAAAACAAATTGAAAAGCGGTCTGGTCACTAAGGGGTTAAACTAAAGTTATTTGGGTACTTAGAGTGTCTATTTAGGTGTCATGATGAGTTGTAATAAAGTGGACAAAAATTATATTTCATTGAAAACAAATCACATTACGTTTTCATATCCTTACTAATTATACATTGATATCAGCTGGAAGAGTCCTAAAATTAGATGTTTTCTATACTATATTGCTGTTTCATGATTTTACCCTGCTATCGGTGCTTGCTAGTATTTGATATGAATTTATTACTTGTACCTGTTATTCGTAATGTACCTCTGACATTGGTTTACTTGTTAACTCTTCAGCAATATACAAAATGAAAAAAATATATATATATTTATGCATTATCAATTGGTATTTTGTCCATCCTAGACAGCAAGAATAAATTCACAGTGAGGGGGCTTGTATTAGGAATGAGAACATAATGTAAATGCCATTGGCATCCAATAAATTGAAATAGTGTATCAAAATGAAGATAACACTAAGCATGAATATACATAGATGGGACATATGTTCTGATTAGGAGTTGGAGAGCTTTGTAAGCAAAATAATGTTACAAAATATGCAAGAAGGTAACACATAGCATTTAACAGGTGTTACCAGAGGACGATGGCAACATATAGACATATTCAAATAAGACAGAATTCAGAGCCAAAATATCAAACATGATATTTAAGAAAATAAGAACCTGTTATACATAAATAAAAAACAGTATATATTATATTATACATACATATATATATATATATATATATATATATATATATATATATATATATTTATATATTATATTAACAATATATAGACAGAAATGCTCATACAGCACAACACTGTTATTATCAACATAGTAATACACTTCTTAATATAAACATTTTTCTCAGTATTGATGTAATCATTGTTGATTATGTATCCTAATTAAATTATAATCACTCTCAGTGTCCAAATATACTGATATCCATTCTGGCCTTATTTCACTCCTGTGTAATACCATTTCGAATTTTGTGACCTCCTGTACTCCAATCATGCACTCCCGTGTTTATGTTGGGACCTTTTTGTAGTTATGTTGCCCCTTTGTAGTTCCATGTGGCTTTTATGACTATTTTTTTTTCTTGTACCTTCCATTATCTTTTCCAGTCCTGTTTTGGTTCCATGTAGACCCTTTTATGGTTTCGCTTAACACCCCGTGTTTCTGTTTGTCCATATTACATTGTTACAGATATATTTATAAAGCTGAAAAGAGTCTTGCATCCATCAAGTTCAGCCTTCCTTACATCTGTTTTTGCTCTTGATCCAAGGGAAGGCAAAAAACCCAGTCTGAAGCGCTTCCAATTTTGCAACAAACTAGGAAAAAAAGCAGATATCTCCTTAGACCAAGAAGCTATTACCCCACTAATTAAAAATTATATCTCTGTATGTTATGTTTTTGGAAGTATTTATCCAATTGCTTTTTAAACATCTGTATGGAGTCTGATAAAATCACCTCTTACCTCTTCAGCCAGAGAATTCCACATCCTTATAGTTCTTACTGTAAAAAAAAACAACAACCTTTTCTTTGCCTTAGATTAACCCCTTAAGGACCAAACATCTGGAATAAAAGGGAATCATGACATGTCACACATGTCATGTGTCCTTAAGGGGTTAAATCGCCTTTCTTCCAGCCTAAATGCGTTACCTTGTGTCCTATGTATAGCCCTGTTTATGAATAGATTTCCTGATAATAGTTTGTACTGGCCCCAAATATATTCATAGAATGTTACCATATTTTTCCAAACTAAAGAGATATACGTTTTTTAACCTTTTTTCATAACTAAAATGCTCCATTGCTTTTATCAATTTTGTAGCCCGTCTCTGCGCTTTTTCTAGTGCCATGATATCCTTCTTTAGAACAGGTGCCCAAAATTGCACAGCATATTCAAGATGTGGTCTGAACAGCGATTTATAAAGAGGCACATTTATATTTTCATCCCAAGAATCTATGCCCCTATTTATACATGACAAAACCTTATCAACTGCAGATTGACATTGCATATTGCTGCGTAATTTGTTGTCTATAACAATTCCCAAATCCTTCTCGTGTGCGGTTATCCCTAATTCACTACCATTTAGGGTGTAAGTTGCTTGTGTATTCTTGACCCCGAAGTACATAACTTTGCATTTCTCTACATTAAATTTCAACTGCCATTTTAGTTCCCAGTCCCCCAATCTATGTAAATCCCTCTGCAGAAAAGCAATACCCTGCTCACATTTTATTATTTAGCAACGTTTTTTTTTTTTTTTTTTTTTTTTTTATTTTAGTCGTGCATGAGTTATCAAACTTTTCTGCACAGCCACAACAGCTGGTGCATTGAGATTAAGGTACAGTAACATATATATGTGGCTGTAGGTGGTAGCACATTTTTGGTATATTAGTATGAGCATAGAAACATGTAAACAGTTATGATTTACTATGCATTACACAGCTTTTAACCCCTTAAGGACAGACAACGGATATATTCCGTCATGATTCCCTTTTATTCCAGAAGTTGTGTCATTAAGGGGTTAAGCTAACTAGGGTGAAACGTACGCTAGTGATTCGTGTGGAATTGTGTGGCCCGTTTTGCCCTTTGAAGTGGCTAGGTGTTACTTGTGTTCGCCTGTCCCTTGCTTTGTAGACCGGCTACTAGTTTGGTGCAGTGTAGGTCATAAGTCAGACAGTGTCCGATTTGTCAAAAGTGAGGCGGTGTGGCTAGACCACTCGTGTGTAGTTAGGCTACTTGTTGTGACTGTGAATGGCCATAATGTTGTGTATGTTTTATGCCTTGTAAAAGCATTCAATATACGTGGATGTCGGCTTAAAGTATAAGTGTTAGGCGGGGGGGGGGGGGGGGGGTAGGAAACTGCGGTCCGGGACCGTTTAATCGTGTGTGTGTAGTGTAGCGGGTGTGTACCTGCAACTTGGGTTGAAATGATTATGCAGTAAGATAATGATAACAAAAAAAGGAAACTTCTGCAATACATCTGGGGCGTCCCAGCATGTTACAGCCTGTATTCTTTATCAAGTCTGTTTCAGGTAGCCTCTGCTATGATCAGAGCGTCCTTGGGTGTACGCGGGACAAAGGGGTCCAAGTTCCATCGGTCACCCCGTCCAGGTTCCATCGGTGCTTCGGCCCGCTTGGACCTACATTCTCAGCAGTGTGTAGGGAGTCTTTCAGTAGTCCTAGTGTGGACAGTAAGGTTGCCGCTTCACTTATGTAGTGGATCTCATGTTTTTCATTCTCTTGTTGTATCTGCAGCGTTTGGGTCTGGAGCCATTTGTATCTCAGTCCGTTCCTCTGTAAAAGTGCTGTGAATGGCTTAAGTGATCTCCGCCAGGCTAGCGTGCCCATTGTGAGGTCTGTGTAGAAGGTTAATTCCATCGATTCGAACCTGAAAGGCGTACAGTCCCTGGTTGCCGCTGCTACTGCTACTTTGTCAGCGTGTTGCTGGAATTTTACTATGACATCCCGTGGCGCCGATTTCGGCGCTTTAGCTGGTTTCGGGGCTCGAAAGAAGCCGTCTAGCTGGACAATTCTGGCTTGCTTCGGGTTCAACAGGGACACTAAAAGGCACCTCAGGACATGTGGCATCTCAGTTGCCGGTGTATCCTCCGGGATGCCCCGGATCTTCAGGTTTTTAGCCCGGCGTGCATCCTCCAAGGCTGCAAAGCGGTGTTCATGCGCCATGTTCTGCCGTTTAAGCTCCTGGACCTCCTGCTGTAGCGTGGTGAGATGGTCTGATTTGGTGCTGGCTGCAGATTCCAGGGCTCCCATTCGGCCCGTCAGGCCATGTATGTCGGCCCGGAGCGTGGCTACATCAGTCTGGAGCCTCCTCTGTAATTCCGCGAGGAGCGATTTCAGGACAGCGGTGGTTAAGGGTGAGTTGTCCATTTTCTGGACTGTTGGTGTCAGTGTCTGTGTCAGAGGTAGGTTGGCCTCTTCTCCCTCTAAGGAGAGATCGTCCAATAACTCAGAGTAGTTGTCCGGATAGTCGGCCATTTTGGGCCCTGCGGCCTCGCGTGTTTGTCGCAGCGTCTCCGCAATATTTGGTCCGTGCCTCGGTTTGTCCGTTTTCATCTTTTTTGTTTTTCACCCCATCTTGTCCAGCAGCCGCTGTCCACTCCAGGTGTGGCCCTAAGATCAGTTTATATGTTTTGGGCCCAAGATAGCGTGAGCCGTCGTGCCATGCGTCTGTTCTCTTTAGTTGCTAAGCTCCGCCCCCTTATTTTGCAAAGTTTTGTGTCATCTGCAAACACTAAAACATAACTTTCAATGCCTATTTCAAAATTATTTCTAAATATGTTAAATAGAAGCGGTCCCAAAACAGAACCCTGAGGGACACCACTTACCACTTTTGTCCAGCTTGAAAATTGACCATTAATGACAGCTCATTGTACTCTATCCTTTGGCCAATGTTCTACCCAAGAACAAGAATATTCATCTAGACCAATTTCTTTTAGTTTGAAGACTAACCTATTGTGAGGAACCTTATCAAATGCCTTGGTAAAATCCAAGTAGATCACATCTACTGCAACACCCTGATATATACTACTACTAATGTATTCGTAGAATGCAATTAGGTTAGTTTAACATGACCTATGTTTAATAAAACCATGCTGATTATTGCTAATAACAAAGTTCTTCCCAATGAATTCCTGAATATTATCCCTTAGTAGCCCTTCAAATATTTTCCAAGTCACAGAAGTTAAGCTCACAGGTCTATAATTTCCAGGCAAGGATGTTGAACCCTTTTTACAATACCTGAAAGTAGAGACTCTTAAAAGATTAAATACCGATTTTTTTTTCTCTATTCAGTCTATTTGTAGTCTCAGTTGTCAATATTGTGGCCTCCATAAAATGCCCTTTCTTTACACATTTTGTTTCCTCACCATTTATTTACCATATGTTCTTGTTTTTTTTTTTTTTTTTTTATTGAGGAAAACTCTCAACATGTGTGTAACTAACTAGTAACAATGTTGAGCCAGCACTTACTCACATCTTTCCTTTTATTTTAGGTGTTGTGTTTAAGTATAACTTAGCAGTTGGCTAGAAATGCTCCATACACATTCTTCCTAACTGAGCGTGTGGAATGTGTTAGAATTTTTGAACAAGTAGGCAGGGATCAATATATACCTAGAATATGTAATTAAACTACATTGCATCCAGGATTCTTTCACAAAAAATAATTTGATGTGTGTGGCATCTTGAGTGGATATAATATGTTAAAGATCCATTGAATCTTCTTCTTGCTTATTACACGATTGGGATTAAAGAATGTCCAAGTCCCTACAATTAATGGGAAATAGTTTTAAAAGTCTGGGAATTAGTTTTAAAAGTCTAGGCTACTTTTTTATATCAGATTTAGAAATGACTTTATTTGGTATGGATTCAGCTGATTTGTTTGTAAAATACATTTGTGATGAACTCATGGATACATGTAATATGACATCATGTGTATCAAACTTACTGAGAACTGCAAACTGATAAGATTAAAAGAAAAAATCTGTGTGATACATCGACCACCCAGACCAAAATCAATTTAAAATTATATCCTTTGGAAGAGCTATAAAGAGAATTGCAAGGAAGCATATTTCTTAACCCCCACAATGGTGAAGTCAAAGGATATTTGCAACTTTCACACCAGAACATAATGCCTCTGTAGTCTTATCATAATAGCCCCCTTGGCATTTGACTATTATTATTACACCAGCTTTGGAACTGCAACAAAGGAAGATAGACCGTTTCCCACCCCCATAATTAAACTTTTCCTATTCACAGACACTAGACCATGTACTGATGTCCAAACAAACTGAAGCACTTAGGAACAGTTCATCAAACTTCAAGGGATATAAAGCACTACACAACATTACAATCTCTATTTCCCTATTGTATATGACATGTTAATATTTTTGCTTTAATTTAACAAAGCTACGTAATCTGAAACTGGATTTTGCTTTCTGCATTCTCTGCACACAACTAGTTAAATGCATATGTAAACCTAACAATAAGAACAACAAAGAAATTGGAGTTTATTCACATACTGAGAATTGCGGAGGATTGAAAAATGGAACTACATGTTAGGAGATCAATAGGTGAAATTGAAAATTATTCTCCTAAAGTTTGGATATTTCTTGTTAACATTTCTCAATGTTTCTATGACATTATGCTAGGTACCATGGATCCATTCAGTAAGCTAGAATCAAATAAGTCAATAGACACGTAATTAATGTCATTCCGAATCGAGTTTCATCTTCATTCGGCAAATCAGAAGAGTATGAATTTTCTAAACCAAACCAAAAACGAATGAATGCAGAGTGAATTGAAACCATTAGGTTTGATGAGGATAGCTAATTAGGGACTAAAAAGATAAAACAGCAACATTAAAAAGAAGGGCTTTTTATTAATTTTGCTATTTCAGCTGTTTATTAGATAGCTCCCTAATTTTGTATCCTTACCTGGGATTGCCATAAATTTGCCACCAAATTAAATATGTATCTACTAAGCAACTGATTAGAATGAAAATGCCTTTTCTTAATGTTGGTCTGTTTAGAAGATAATGCCCTAGTTTGGCACCCTTATGCATAATTGTCATTTTTTTAGTACTCCAAATTAGGGAGCTGTTAAGTGGATACCATATTGAGAAGCTGTTTATTAGACACAACAGATCTCTAATTTGGTACCCTTATGTTGGATTGCCCAATTTAAAAATACTAAATTAAGGACCTATCCACTAAACACAACAGCTCCCTCATTTGGTACCCTTATGTGGGATTGCCAAATTTACAGATATTACATTATGATGCTGTGTAGCACATAGCTCCTTAATTTGATACCCCTTTAGGTGCTTACCATTTTAAGGGTAATGTATTAGGGAACTGTTTCATGGTTTCACCCTGCCTGACTGAGTGTTACAGTGTGAGTAAACCAGCTACCTCCACAGTTGCAGTTGATGACAAAGATGACAGAACCTACACTCTCCACGACGCAGTGGACGCCGAAGACTTTGCAGCCCAACTAGGCCTACCTCGCATAGAACCAGACTCAGACAGACAACGAGAACAAAGAGAACAACAACCCACCGCAAGAGGGCACCGGCAATCCCCACAGAGGGGACGCAGACCCTCCAGACGAGAACAACCCCAGCATTAAATCCGGACTTCGCTGCCTGACCTCCGCCCGGCCACCTAGCCGACCACCCTGGAACTCCTCCACTTGCAAGTGCCCCTCACACTCCTGAACAAGCACCACCTGCAAACCCCAAAGCAGCAAGGCATCGCATCACCCCGAACAAGGACCCCGAAGACACCGACATAAGCTGAGCACTCAGACCACCGCAACACTCACACCCCTCACTGGCAACCCTCAGACCCGCACCATACACAAGCACCTCACACATCACCGGCACCTGAGAACTTATCTCCAACACCCCACTACCCACACCCCTGCTTAACAGAAAAACCAACTACGGGACACTAACCACCAATGAGGCCACCAGCATCCAAGCTGCAACGGACAGGAGAACTAAACCTGGGGGCCGCACAACAACCAAGGCCCATGAACTTTTACACCAGCACCACAAAGACGGGACATTGAATTGAACCACTCACCCATCACTTACGGGGAAATGTTCATATCTATGTATGGGCGGGAGAAGGGGAAAGGTGGGATAACCGACACACTAAGCAAACATAGACCGGAGTCACAGCCTCACACTACCACTGGGACAGGCCCCTACCCAGGAAGGGACCTCCCAACCCAGAAATGACCCCGAGACAAAGACGCAATGACAGGGGACAACCCATCTCGACTCTGGGGACGCCACAAAAGCCACGACCCAAGAACCCCCTGAGCGCAGATACCAGCTCACCGACCTCCCTACCCGACAGTCCCATAGGCCCATATCATATGACTCCCTAGACACCCCCACCAGGAACAATAGAACCATCCTCTCATCACAAACCTGCAAACCGCAGGCCCACTGACAAGAGACCGAACCTAACAGGCGAGAAAGGGGGAAAACGAGGCAGACATCACGAAGCACGCACCCCCTACTGACTGCCCAAGAACCGGGGACAGGACGCCCACCCCCAGGGCCCATAGCACCAACACCATAGAGGACGACAACATCAGCAACACTAGGGAACCTGGGGGGGGACCCGGGAGGAGGGCGGGCGGAGAGGCAGGGAATGTCAAGGAATGTTAAACTTGTTGCACAAAAGTCTAATTGTTTTTCTTCTTATGTTCGTATATATGTTCCAGTTTACAATATGTTCTAAACCTACCATTCAAATGTATGCTACTTTTAACGTTTGAAATGTTTTGTTCCCACAAAGGGGGAGGAAGGGGAAACCCCAGATGGACAAACGACAGATCAGACAAGCAGGGGTGCCCGACGAGGCCCTACGGAGACTTCCACCGTGGACGACACACCTATTAACTCCACCACACCACCGCCGAGAATAACCCCAACTGTGCTTCCCACGGAAAAGTCAGACGACATTCCCCACCGCCTGCTGGCCTAAACTGTAAGTCCAGCAGCAACACACACATACACACGAACCCGGCTGGTCCGGGTAACAGGGCCCCGCGCCCCTCCACACCCCTTTCCCCCACATCAACACCAGCCCAATCCTCCACCCCCAAAGAGAAGCCCCACGCAGACGGACAAGCAACATGCCACTCCACCTCAAATGCACCTCCATCAACGCAAAGGGCCTTAACTCACCTAAAAAACGACACGCGCTACTAAGATGGGCCCAGAGACAACAAACAGAGAGGAATTGCCAGACTAAGCCACCTATTCACAAACAGCCAGCCCATTACCTATGAGAACATACCCGAAGCCACCACACTCACAACGTTCGACTACTTCCGCTTCATCCAACTCCGCAGCCTAGCAGCAATGCCCTGCATCCAACAAGCGGGCAAATCCCAGCCCACCAAGTTCGAACGAGACTGCACCACGGCCCCAACCAGAAAAGGACAAATATCCGACATATTTCTCTCAATAGCAACCCACACAACCCACATCTCCCTCCCATACATCAAGGCATGGGAGACCGACCTAGGCGCACCCGCAGACACAGGAGACTGGGCGGAAATTTGGGAAGCCACAACATCACTAACGATATGCGTGACATTTAAAGAAAAAGCCTATAAAATGTTGTTCCGCTGGTACCTCACCCCCCAGAGACTGGCATGCATGCACAGACTACCCACAAACCAGTGCTGGAAGCAATGCGGAGAAACAGGCACTTTCCTCCATTGTTGGTGGACGTGCCCAAAGCTCCAACCCCTCTGGCACTCCATAGGAGCAATCGTCACCAGAGTCCTGACCAACCCATGCCCCCTAGACCCATGGACCATGCTCCTGTCCAAACCAATGGACACATTTACGAGAGCTGAAAACAAATTGATAGCAAGAGTGGCCCTGGCCACACGTAGAGCAATTGGAGAAGTGTGGTCCACCGCCACAATACCCAAACAACAAACAATACTCCGGAAAATCCAAGACCATATAGACATGGATAGACTCACTGCCCAAATCCACGAAAATACCAAACAGTTCCACAAAATATGGGACCCCTGGCTCATGACTGACACCTCTCTACCCTGGTAAGGCAATACAAACCACAAATCGCTGCCAATAGGACACGAACCACAACTCTCAACCAACCTCAGCACACGCCCACAGGCACAACCTAAGAAACGCATCAAAGTCCACCCAACCCCCCACCTACCCTCCCCACCCCCTTCCTCCCGGAGGGAACGCGGGACCCTGTAGAAGAACACACACTCACCACCGACAGTCTAACCCTACCTGAACGAATATCCCCCCCTCACAGACCAGACGATGACACCCCCACCCACCCCATCCCTGACAGACGAACCCCCCTGTAATCACAGGAGAACCCACGACGAAACACACCATGCCTACACTGACGAGAAACCCCTCCACGAGACAACCACTACCCGCCCCCGAGGACCGACCCGACACAGGGACAGAGGGGGCCCTACATGGCCATAACAACTCGGAACAACGCTAAACCAGCAATGAAACTATACCTATGCAATTTTGGATGCTGATCCGACACTCGATGTTATAATGCACGGACCCTCTAACCCCTCCTTCCTTTTTCTCATTCTGTATCCCTACCCCTAAATACCAAAATTTTACAAATAAAGAATTTAAAAAAAAAGATAGATGTTCGATATTTGGTTGATCCCACAGCTCTTCCATCTCTTCAAATCCATATCTCTCACATTTATTTCTAATATTTCTATAGGAACTGATACTGCTATAACATTGATTTCAACAGTTAATCTTCTTATAATTGGGTTAACCGTAATTTTCTCGAGAGGGCTTTTCCACTCTATCCAAAAACAATCATAAAGTAGAACATTCTTAAGTTCTTGAGCTTCCATTACCTTCCATAAATTGTTGCTATTGTTGCTTGTATTCCAAACTGAAAATGGGCTAACATGCAGGCTTCATGTATTGCAAAGATATCTGGGAATCCCAAGCCACCATTCCTTCTTGATTTTTTAAGAATTATGTGGGAGATTCTAGGTTTTTTGTATGACCAAATAAATTGTGAAATAATGGAATGGAAAGAGCTCAAGATTTTATTACTGACTCTTATTGGGATTGTTCTAATCAGATAAGACAGCTTTGGCAATAAATAAGCTCTAGTAGATTATATTCTCCCTATCCAAGATAATCCATTTTTTTCCACTTTATAAGAGAAATCTTACATTTTTCCCATAGACTTAGATAGTTACACTCAATCGTTTTATCAAGGGATATTCTATTGATTTCATCTCCCAGTTAAACTTGTATCTAGCTTTAAGATGAGTCCTATCTACTGAGGATAAACCAAATGTCAAGATCTGGGTCTTAGTATGATTTAATTTAAGGTTTGAAAATTCTCCGTACTCAGAGATAACTTTCATTACAGCCAGGATAGTTTTTAGGGGGTTCATTAAAGTCAGGAGGGCATCATTTCCGAATGAGTTCAGTATGACCATCCCTAATACCCTGCCCTTCCTCCTTTTGTCGGATAAGAGCAGCTAGAGGCTCCATAGCCAGAATATATAAAAAGGGAGCCAAAGGTCAACCCTGTCTTGTGCCGTATTTTGACTCAGTGGCTGGACCAATAACCCTTGCTGATGGGTTTGTGTATAATATCATAATACTATCTCTAAAATTAAAAATAAGTCCAAATTGTTGTAAAACCAAATCCATAAATTGGCAGTTAAGTCTATCAAAAGCCTTTTCGGCATCCAGTGCCAAAAGAGCTGCCTTTTGTTTTTTAGAGTTAATAGAGTCTATGGATTAGGTTAAGAACTCCTCTATGCTTAACGAACCCCGCTTGATCGCCATGAATTAAATATAGTATTATTTATTTTAATCTATATGATAAAATCTTCAAGTAGATCTTGACATCTTGGTTTATCGAGCAGATAGGTCTATAACTAGCAGTTTTGGTGGAATCTTTGCCTTCTTTCGGAATAGGAAGGATGGAAGCCAGGAGGTATTCTTGCAGGAACTTTACCTGCTTTGGAAGAATAGAAAAAAAACCTCAATAACAATGGGGCCACTTATACCTAGAATTTTTGATTGAAAATAGACATAAAGCCATCTGGTTCTGGAGCTTACAAGCTTTTAGGTTTCAAATTATCTATTACCTCTTTAATCTCATTTAATGAGATTGGACTGTTCAAACAATCTAACTGGGCCTTATTTATTTTTTGAATTTAGAATTTTGAAAGAGAGGATTTGATTTGATGGTTAGATTGTTTACTCGTAGTTAGATTATATAGTTTAGAATAGAAGTCGCTAAATGCCTTTGCTATGCTTGATGGAGACTGATAAATTTGATCCCTTTCAACTATTTTTTTTTTAATTATTTCAGTCTTACATTTATGTTTTAGTTTATTTGTTAAAGATTTCCCAGTTCTGTTGTCGCCATAGTACCACTGCTGTTTTATTCATTGTATATTTTTATTAATACTTTTGATTGTTTTATCATTTAGTTGTTGTCTAATTAGCTTTAACTCATTTAATAAATTGTCATCTGGGTTGTTCTTATGCTGTCTTTCGGTTTCCATCAACCTTACATATAGTTGCTGCAAATTTGCACTGTTTGTATTTTTGTTAAGATAACCTAATTTAATATATAATCCTCTCATAATGCACTTAAAATAAGGGTCACATCAGAGGGTCACATCTGAGACTCTCCCCTTATTATTTATTTGGTAGGTCCTGTGGGCTTCTTGCATTAATAAGTCTAGATTTTTTTCTGACTTTAACATGTTATCGTTTAATTTCCATCTAAATCTAGATTTGTATTGAACATTATTTTCAATGACCATCATCAAAGGAACATGGTCTGATCATGTTATTGGTCCTATATTAATGCTCTTGATCAAAAGTAAAGTATTATTCCTAGTCAAAAATAAATCTATTTGTGGGTATAATTGATGTGTAATAGAATAAAAAGTGTAATCTATATTAGATGGATTTAAAACTCTCCAGCAGTCGTACAATGCATTCTGCTATAACACATTTTGAAATTTTGAAGACTGTGTCTGTTGAAGAGGTAGATTTTTTAATGTGACTTCTGTCTAAACTGGGATTAGGAACACAATTAAAGTCTCCTCATATTATTACAATAACCATCACCAGATTTTTGGTCTTAGCAATTAAGTTGCTAATAAATTTAACTGGAGAGGAGTTTGAGGCATAAACATTTATTAAGGTGTACAGGATATAATTGATTTTCATTATTATGATTTGATACTGCCCATTAACATCCTTATCCTGAAATATCAGATCGATTTTTAATCTACTAGAAAACATTAGAGCAACACGTCTTTGCTTTTTTCCACTTCAAAGTTTGAAAGAACAATAAGGGGGATCTTGGGAATGTCCAAAGTTTAGTAGGGTCTTTTGACCAGTGAGATTCCTGTATAAATACTACATCTGCATTTTTATCTCTTAATAGATTATATAATCATCCTCTCTTTTGTGGAGAATTAAGGCCTTTGGTGTTAATTGATGAAATTTCAAAGACATTAATAAACAATTAGAAGTTTGAGATTAACCTTCCCTTGCCCCCGACTTGACCGCTCCGAGTCACTCAGAGCCAACCGTTCCCCCTCATCCTCCTGCTCAATTCCATTCCTTACTCGACAGCCCAGATATCTTTTTTCCTGGGCTTTGTAGAATTCTCAACTTTCATACTACATTCATACACAATCAATACAGAAATCTTAATCATCCCATATTGAACTATTCTACGACGCCTCCATTAGTGGAGATACTGGAAAGGGGGGGAGAGATTACTTGTTACTATCAATTCTAGCATGCCAGAGAATCTCCTTAATATTAGTGTTAATGAAGAGGAAAAATTAAATAAAAAATATAAGGAATAACATATTGTACTTTATTGTACTCGCCAATGGGGAGGGGAAGATAACTTGTTTCTGTAATTTTACCATAACCAGAGCTTCTCCTCTGTGTTAATATTAATGAAGAGGAAAAAAAATAGAAACTATAAGGACTAAATTATATTTCATTATATAATGTGTCTCGTTAATGTGTTATCATATTTGTGCCTATGTTATTAGATACTCTTATATTATACTATTATATTCTTAAGTGCATATCTAAATAATTTTAGGTGAGGATATTTTTTTTTTTACCATTTTTACAATTTACCATTCCCTTAGTAACATTAGGCATTGTACTCCTTATCTTTTTCTGTGTCCAAAAAATAATAAAATAATGCCTCTTTTACAATTACCCTTAGTGTAGCTAATATTTACTTTTTGTCGTTGTCTCGAGTGCACTCCTTATAATAAATAGTGTATCTGGTTACTGTATTCTTAGTGAATATAGCTTAATTAAATTCTAATTTTGAAATTTTTCTAATTTTCTTGCCATACAGCTTTCCAACCATATCAATCATATTTTTCATATGTAATATCTTCTATAGCTTAATTAATAAAGTGTATTGTGCCTACCTGTCCTACCTCATGTAGTGTTATGAAAAAAAAAATTCTCCCTTCCTCATCTTTATCTGAATCTTAGCGCTATGGTTGAGGTATACTTTTCAAAAGTATCTTTTCCCTTTTCTTTCTTTTTTCCTTTCTCTTTCTCTTTCTCTTTCCCCTTCTTCCATTTCTTTCTCTTTTTCCTTTTCACACCTCTTCCTCTTCTTTTTTCTTCCTCTTTACCCTATCTTTTCCCTTTTTCCCCTTCTATGTTTGATCTTCTATTAGAACACAATTATTTTTGCAAAGGCCCCAGTTTTTTTAGTTTCTGATACATGTGGGAGGGTTCTTTGAACATCAGAGAGGAGTTATCATATTGAATGATTAAGGATACTGGAAAGCCCCGTTTGTACGCTATATGATTCTCTCTCAATATTTTTGTACATTTTTGAAAACGTCTTCTTGCTTGTCTAGTTACATATGAAATGTCGGGAAATAGTTTCAATTCCTTATAGGATTTCAGTTTTACTAAATCCTTCCTAGCAGCTTGCATGATTAGATTTTGAATGTAATATGATGAGAAGCATACTATCACGTCCCTGGGTGGTCTGGAACATTTTTGTTTGACAAACGATGGCATCGTTCGAAAGGATACTGACCGAGGTTGTGTGAGGGGATTAGTGATGAACATAGATCTAATGTAAATTTTTCTAATTTGTCTCCTGTAAATTCCTCCGAGATCCCCCTGGTTCTAATATTCTTCCTTCTTCCTCTGTCTTCCATATCTGATGTTTTATCCTCTAAATATTTTACTTTGTTTCCTAAGTTTTCTTGTTTATTCTGTAAGGATCTGTAATTCTCTTGTAGATGTTTTAAAGTATCTACCTGGTCAGACAGAGTTGAAGAATTAGAGAAGTTTCTTCTTTAAATGTATTCACGAGAGTCGTCATATCTTGTGTGTAAGTTATCCATTAATTCCACATTCCACAAATTCCTTAGTTAGAGGTTGTTGTGGTTCCACTTGATCTTGTTCAATATGTATCCTGTCTGTGGTCCAAACATCTCTTTCCCTAGACAACTGAACAAGTTATGGACAGACCCTTGTTGATTCAATCTGTTGGGAGAAATAATCATACTGACAAACAAAGTTTCTGGTGCAATCTTATAATTTGTAAATGTATTGATAAAATCACAAGGATTACATCGGTATAGTTTAAATACATGTCTATGAGTGGCCTAGAATTAAAATAATACTAGCAATTCATTGGTTGGTAAGTTAAATTACAATTTACAGAGTTCTGATGTATACCATGATATTCTTGCCAAATTATGGATGTTGTATAATGCATAACACCCTAATTGCTGATTACTGAATAGATTCTTAATACTCTTATATGTTTATTATTTTATCACTGCAAATATCACACTGCACTGCAAACATTATGCTCTATCTTTCGATATCTCTATATTAATGGTATGAAATGGTATGAAATGTCTCTTATTTGACAGTTTGTTCTCATAGTTTGTTTATGACTAAACATAAGCCTTGATGACACTGTACTTGAATGTTGTGGCAGATGGGTACAAGATAAAAGGAGAAAAACAAGTTTATCTAAGATTATATATAAGGGTATGTAGCGGGCAAAGTCAGGTAAAATATGACTCAGCATGATTTAATATATTTAGTATTTTAACTCGAAAACATATTTCCACTTGTTAATTTTCTTAGAGTGGTAGAATTTTAAATATGGCTTCCTAGCATACAAATGGCTATATCAGGTTCAAAATATCTACAGTGACTGCAATAAGTGTGGGAAAAACATAGTGCCCTATCAATTTCTCCCAGCTGTAACTCTGGAGGTAAAAAGCATAGTGCCACCATAAACCTCAGCCTGGAAGGGCAAAACTACCCCCAATGAAAGGCATTTGAAAAATGGAGAGAAAAAGCAGGGGTCACTATAATATGAAAAAAGCAGATTTGTCAACAAATATATGGAAAAAGTGAGATGGCAATACATGACGCACTGACGCCTTCCACCCTGAGAAGAACATAGCTTTACCACACATCTATTCTGTAGTATGACCAGGGCCACCATCAGGGGGTGACAACCATAACAGTTGTCACGGGCCCGGCGGCCCTGGGGGGCCCGGCGGCCCTGGGGGGCCCGGCGGCCCTGGGGGGCCCGGCCGCCCGGGCCCCACGTGTGGGGCCCATCGGGTGGCCCACACACTTAGGGCCACCCGATGAGCCCCCTCCTTCAGCCCGGTCGCGCTATACAACGGCCACAGCGCTTTAAAAAAAAAAAAAGCAGCCGCAAGTGCTGCTGGAAGGAAGTGGCCACGCACGCGCCCAGCCGTGAAGAGGGAGAGCCAGGCAGTGAAGAGGGAGCAGCGCCGACTCCCATCATCCCCAGCCACCCTCCTGCAAAGAAAAGGTAAGAGACAGGAGGGTGGCTGGAAAATGAGCTGTGTGTGTGCGCATGTATGTATGTATGTATGTATGTGTATGTCTGTATGCATGTATGTCTATGTATGTATGTATGTCTGTATGCATGTATGTCTATGTATGTATGCATGTATGTCTGTCTGTATATCTGTGTGTATGTCTATGTCTGTCTGTATGTATGTATGTGTCTGTATGCATGTATGTGTATGTCTGTCTGTCTGTATGTGTATGTATGTATGTATGTCTGGATGCATGCATGGCTGTCTGTATGTCTATGTCTGTATGTATGTGTGTATGTCTGTCTGTATGCATGTATGTCTGTGTGTCTGGATGCATGTATGTGTATGTATGTCTGTCTGTGTATGTATGTCTGTCTGTGTATGTATGTCTGTATGCATGTATGTCTTTGTATGTCTGTCTGTCTGTATGTGTATGTCTGTATGCATGTATGTCTATGTATGTATGTCTGTCTGTCTGTATGTGTATGTCTGTATGCATGTATGTCTATGTATGTATGTATGTATGTATGTCTGTCTGGATGCATGCATGTATGTCTGTATGTCTGTGTGTATGTCTATGTCTGTCTGTATGTATGTCTGTGTGTCTGTATGCATGTATGTGTATATATGTCTGTCTGTATGCATGTATGTCTGTCTGTCTGTATGTGTATGTATGTATGCATGTATGTCTATGTATGTATGTCTGTCTGGATGCATGCATGTCTGTCTGTATGTGTATGTCTGTCTGTATGCATGTACGTCGGGGGGCTGGATGCATGTATGTGTATGTCTGTCTGTGTATGTATGTCTGTCTGCATGCATGTATGTCTGTCCATATGTCTATGTATGTATGTATGCCTGCATGCATGTATGTCTATGTATGTATGCATGCATGTCTGTGTGTATGTCTGTCTGTATGTATATGCCTGTCTGCATGTATGTCTGTATGCATGTATGTCTATGTATATATGTCTGGATGCAGGTCTGTGTGTATGTCTGTGTGTATGTCTATGTCTGTCTGACTGCTTGCATGCATGTCTACGTATGTATGTCTGTCTATGTATGTTTGTGTATGTCTGTATGCATACATGTCTATGTATGTATATATGTATGTCTGTATGTCATTATATATGTATATATGTATGAATGTATGTCTGCATATCATTATGAACGTAGGTCTGTGTGTGTGTATGTATGTATGTCTGTATGCCATTATGAATGTATGTCTGTGTATGTCTGTATGCCATTATGAATGTATGTGTGTATGGATGTCAGTGTCTGTATGTATGAATGTGTGTGTGTGTGTGTGTATGGATGTATGTATGTCGGTGTCTGTATGTATGTATGTGTCTTTATGTCCTCTTGCATGTGTGTCTGTATGTATGTTAGTATGTGTCTGTCTGTCACTATGTATGCCTGTGTGTATGTCTCAGTATGTGTGTGTCAGTATGTATGCCTGTATGCGTGTATGTCTGTTTCAGTATGTGTGTCTGTTAGTATGTATCTGTGTCCTTTTGTATCAGTGTGTGCGTTTGTGTCTGTGTGTGGACCCAGTGGGCGTTATTTGGAGGCGGGCCCCAGGGGGCCCAGACCCTGATCTGAGATAGGGGCCCCAAAATTTCTGGTGGCGGCCCTGAGTATGACTGACCACCTTTCAGTGTGAAAAAACACAGAAAACTTGCGCACAGTGAGCAAATTAGTTTTGACCTAACCCTTTTTTCTATTTATTTTCTGTGAACATTTCCTGAATATTGATGCAATCTTTACAGGTATATCTAAACATGTAGGTATTTATTTCTCCCCTATTCATCTACATTTATGTTACACCATCTCTTTTCTTCTAAAAAAAAATGTAGTAGCAATTTTACTAGGTGAAAGGAGTTAGTTAGTGGTTATCTAATTTGTTTACTCAGCACAATCTGTATACAATCTGAAGCTGGTCAAACATCTGATGTATTGCAGAAAACTAGAGGGAGTCTACATTGAAAGTGACTTAACATTATATGTACCAGATTATGTACAAAATACCTGTTACTTCATCAACTATGGATGGCATCATAAATCTCTGACCTGTAGTATTTGTTAATTGTGGAGTGGCCTGCATTTTATATTTATCAGCGTAGTTGCTACCCTATGGATTCCATTATGACTATATATTTAGTTTTAAGTAGCCTTTGTATTTCTGAACCAGTAACTATTAATCTAGTCCTTATAAAATTGAGTAAAGGAATAAAATGTGTGCACACTTTTGTGTGTTAAAGTTCCAGTCTGAAACCTTTATTAAGTCTTATGTCATGTTTTGAGTGATGACATTATTTATGTGATATATTATTTCATATTATTTGGGATTGATCATTTGCAATATGTTATAAAGTTAACTTTTCAATAAATTACTTCATTATTTCAAGAATTTCTCAGAGGTTTATCATGTTAGTTTTATTCATGGAGGTTTATGCAAATTATTTTTTAGAAATCTAGTTACACATTTGTGTCATATTTTTCTTTTTTTTTTTTTCCATTATACAGCAATGACCCCTGGTGGTCACAGCTATGTTACAATGCATTTTTTTTAAAAAAATATATCTGCCCTATATGTACAGAAATTAAGTAGGTGAAACCAATTTGCATTAATATTAACTTTACAATAATACAACTATTTTCTATATAAATTAATAAAAAAATGCAAAACACTGTCAAATTATGCATTTACTGATATATTTGATTGAACAGCAAACAACACATGTTCATCTTTATTGCTGACTATTTCTAATGTTTTCACAGGCATCAGTCTAATAAATACAAAAAGTAAAGAACATAAAAACGTTGAAAACGCTAAAAATTATTTATTATTTTAGTCCGGCGAGCTATACTTTTTTTTTAGTTATGTAGCCCTGTTGGAAAAATATAGCTGTTAACTCAGTATCGCAGTATAATGGTCATCACAATGTGTTTGTCTCAGTTTGATTCTGGTCCTTACTGGAATGATTATTCATAAAGTAGCCAGTTGTTAGGTCAATACAGATCAATATCTATATAGATCTGTTGTTAGATCAATATATATAAAAAATAATGTATTGCCGCTAAACGTTCATAGTTTCTGACTATGTTTGCACATTAAGATATGGGTGTCCAAAAGGTAGGTCCCCAGCTGTTTTAAAACTACAGCTTCCATGATGTTTTGTCATTCTGAAGACATTCTAAAAGCATGCAAAGCATCATGGCAGTTGTAGTTCTACAACATCTGGGGATCCACATTGTTGGCACCCCTGTATGAAGATGCCTGATAAATGGACACTTGTGAATTGGATATTTCTAAACAAGTGTGTAAATCATACAAACATGGACTACCAAGATGCATTCATTTATTTTTACACTATATAAACTATACAATATATATACACTTAAACTATATTATATTAAACATTAAGAAAGAAAAGTGTTTAATATGCCCACATTTGTGGCAGCTTTTAGAGGATGTTCTTATTTCTCTTGCCATTACTCCTCAATTACTCCATACTTCCAGCCACATTTAAACAAATTATGCTCAGCCACTATTTACTCTATTTTCGAGATACTATTTCCATAAAATGACTATTTCTGTTTAACTTGCACTTTAGGTGAATGTTATTTAATAATAAATAATAGACACATAAAGAATCCTGTAATGACTGTAGCTAAGCAAGGTATGAATTAAGAGAAAATGCTGGATATGAAATCGCAGAAGCAGATGGTGAATGCACTGCTGCTGTAGAAAAATAATAAAATGTGCAGTAAAATAATACATCTGACATAAAAGGAACCTTGACAAGGAGAAGCAAGATGATGCTATTGATATAGGGGATTGTAAAGGGTGAAATTAATTGTCCTTAAAGATAACGATACAGGGTCACTGTGTCATGAGAAAGATGATTATACTGAAATCACATAAGGAAGTTAGATCATGAGGGATACGAAATATAGTAATTTATCTTTTTTTGAAAAAAAATTATTTTTTCAGTAATACTATATTTATTTGGGAAGCTTGCCCAAATTATCTCTAAGCATTCTTTAGACTCCGTTTAGTAAGTTGTGCTAAAACAGCTCTAAAAGCAGTTAAACATTTACACTTGGAAATTAAGTGCAACTCACTACAGATTTAAATTTGTAGGTTGATTTCTAAAGTCGCCCAAACATATATTAGTATGATGACTGAGTTGCTAAAGTTTTTCATAGGATTGTAGTTTAAAAATATATTTATTAAATATAAAATATAATAAAACAATAAATGATAATAGATAATAAAAAAGTCCAGTCCTGTGTATAGTTCCGAAATTTTATATTTAATAAATATATTTTTAAACTACAATCCTACCTGTGGAATCCTGCATTCAACATTTAAAGTTCCTGCTGCGTCCAAAGAAGGGTATGTGTCCTCTTAAAGACACACAAGCTGTATAAACTTAGAGTCCTAGGCTCTAGTTAAGGTGAGCAGTTCTATTTATCCATCTATATACATTGATATCTCAAATTTACTACACTAGAAGTTGGTATCTGTTGTTTTTGCAGAGAGTGAATCAAAGTCACCTACATCTAAAGGACCTGTGTCCCCCTACATACACATCTACTAAAGTGATCTGAGCCTGTCCTTTTAGGCTCAGAACCACGTGAGTGAATCCTTATCAAGCTATCTTACTTGAATCTTTGTAAAACATCCTACACTATTTGCTTTCTATTCCCCCCTTAGGTCACTGAAAGTTCCAAGGGGGTAAGTTGTAAATTGTTTTAAGCGCTCCAGATCACTAAGGGCTTATTACTTTGCTTGTCAATAAAAACAACAACTTTTAAGCATTGTTAAAGAAATTGTTAAGCATTCTTAATATAGACAATCTTTGGGTGTTTATGACTACAACATATAGATAGATTTAATTAGTCCACATTATGTATTTAACATCTGCTCATTACTCATGTCTGCATCCACTGAAAGAGACAATCAGGCAGATTATTTTTAATTTTCCAAACCATACAAAGAAAAGAGTGTTCTTATTTGCCACCAGGACACTTGTGGTTGCTCTATGTAGGCACACTTCACCTGCAATCATCCGGGCAAGTTGACCTCCAGAGATTATTCACTATATAGTGGATTTTACTGAATTAAAAATTGAGCTGAAAAAATTAGGAAAACATTTCAGAACTGTAAAAAAATAATACAAAAATGTCTTCAAATAAAGCTTAACTACTTAAGCCAAACATTTGAAACTTAACTTTCCATTCACTTCAACTCATTATTAAGGAATAATCCACGTGTGAGTGTCTCCATACACCCAAACTGTTCAATTTTTCACATATTCATCAATAACTACATACGCTATGCTTATAGATGTGTTTAAATGCTGAAATATACATTAAATACATTTTCCGATGTGATATATTGAGCGATTGGAGTCATAATCTTGTCTTTTCTTCTTAACACCTAAATAATGTTACCATCTATCATGGAAACCAGCACGGTTATTTACTAATGTGAGAATTGTTGGGAATTCACAGTAAATTCAGCATAAGTTTGACAAACTGGAAATATAGTTGATTGTTTGAACTTTTCCAATTCAGCTGTTTTAAACTTAAATTTGAAATTCATTTTGAATACACTTTAAATTCCCAATAATTCTCACTTTAGTGAGAATTAATCCTGCAGGTTTTGGAATTTATCATTTCCTGCAGATCTTTATGGGAGACTTAACGTATGGCTCTTATTAATTAGCAATCACTAAAAGTTAATTTTCTAGCATGGAAACAACCATCAGCAACTAACTTTGCCAACAGCCATTTTAGCAATTACAGGTTTATCAGTAACTGATTGCAACAAGCATATATATATAATTCTCTCAATATGATATACTACAAGACTTACATTATAAAACCGCAACATTTCTTTAATTTTCTTTTTTTTTTTGGTTCAAGGTAGCCTTTATGATTGAGGAAGGACTCTACCACATAGGAAATTATATATTACCTAGTTAACTCATTAGTACCACATGATAAAACCTAAACAAAAAATAATGGACCAGTACTTTGCAAAAATTACATAGAGTTGTTTTATTTGCGCATAGCAGTAAGTGCACAAACAACGTTTCGGTTCCCAGGAGCATTTTTTCTGTGGCATTTTTTACTGGTGTGATGATACCAGACAAGTACTCATCCATTCTTTGTTCTCCGTGATGAAAACTAGGTGAGTAAAATTTGAGTTTGCATATGAATTAACCAATCATTGTTAAAATGAATAAATAATGATAAAAAAGTATTATAATTGTATTCACATATTCATACACAGTTGATTAAGTAAAATTAAGGGGAAATAATAACACCAACAGATAACTAATACTTCACATAAAAAAATACAAACCTACAATAAAGATTTTTCAGGAAGAAAATACATTGAAGCATTAAATATTCTAATGCATTGTTTAATTGCAATACTACTAGTATTTCAAATACAATAATAAAAATATAATTTTTTGTCCATACATTTAATAACAAATTTTTTAGTTAAAATTACATTTAGATTGGTAGATCAAAACGCATGTGTAGTTAAACATTTCTACACGCTGCTTTTAAGGTGATGGTGGATGTCCCAAATTTCTTTAGGACAATTCCTAATTTATGGCTGCATACAAAAAGATTAGGATATTGTTTGTGAGTGGCAGCTGTTTGCTAATAAATATATACTTTTACCTGCATTTTGATACCATGCGGTAAAATTAAACTAAACTAAATAATTGAGAATATAATTAAATCTATGCCTTAGTAATTTTAGTTAGAACTATTTATAGATGGAAATATATTATATATAAAGTGCCACCACATCAATTTTTAATGACAAGTGTAATTTCATAACACATTTTAATTATATGGAAAACTGGAGATATGAGTTTATCAAGTGAGTATACCAATGTTTGCAATAATGCTTCTAAATAAATGAAGGAGCTACACAAACACAATAGGATCTTGCACACTTTAATGTAGCAATAGTGACACCCAGAGGCCAGTTAAAATATGTACATTATCCATGATATGTTTCACATTGCAAGATTTATGAGTAAGAAAAGGGTTATTATTTATTTAATAATTTCTCTTAAATGAAAACGAAACCTTCAAAAGTTAGATAATTAAAAAAAAAAGCTAGAAACTATATATAACAATATTTTTAACATGTTTTAAAAAATAAAAATAAAAAACAGAATATAAATAATCACACGATCTGGGAAATACATAAAGTGGGACTCAAAATAAATCAGAATATGAATAAAAGAAGTATTAAATTAAAATTGTACCACCTGGAAAATAATAATCTTAAATAAAAGAAGTATTACATGAAAATCGTACCACCTGGAAAATAATAATCTTAAAATCATACCTTGAAAAGCCCCCAGCCATATACTATATTCATTAGGTCAGAATTATATTAGATCAGGGCTGTCCAAAAGGTAGATCCCCAGATGTTGTAGAACTACAACTTCCATGATGCTTTGCAAGCCTTTATGCGGAACAGGAGTTTCTGTTTCCTGTACCCAGCCGGACTGACAGGAAGGTGCACACTCAGTGTGTGTGCACCTTCCTATCACTCCGGCCGGCACCGCGGACGCAGAGCAGCTCGGCCACGCTACGGGGAGGGGGTAAAAAGAGAGAGGGAGGGAGGGGGGGAGTTAAAAGAGAGAGGGGGGGTGTTAAAAGAGAGAGGGGGGGTTAAAAGAGAGAGGGAGGGGGGTTAAAAGAGAGAGGGAGGGGGGGTTAAAAGGGAGGAGGGGGGGTTTAAAAGGGAGGGGGGTTAAAAGAGAGAGGGGGTTGTTAAAAGAGATGGGTTAAAAGAGAGAGGGAGGGGGGTTTAAAAGAGGGAGGGGGGTTAAAAGAGAGAGGGAGGGGGGTTAAAAGAGGGAGGGGGGGTAAAAGAGAGAGGGGGTTGTTAAAAGAGAGGGAGGGGAGGTTAAAAGAGAGAGGGGGGGTTAAAAGAGAGAGGGAGGGGGGTAAAAAGAGAGAGGGAGGGGGGTAAAAAGAGAGAGGGGAGTAGGGGGGTAAAAAGAGAGAGGGAGGGGGGTAAGAAGAGAGGGGGTAAGAAGAGAGAGGGAGGGGGGTAAGAAGAGAGAGGGAGGGGGGTAAGAGGAGAGAGGGAGGGGGGTAAGAAGAGAGGGGGGTAAGAAGAGGGAGGGGGGTAAGAAGAGGGAGGGGGGTAAGAAGGGAGTGGGGGAGTAAGAAGGGGGTAAGAAGAGGGGGGAGTAAAAGAGGAAGGGGGAGTAAGAAGAGGGGGAGGGGAGAGTAAGAAGAGGGGGGAGGGGGGTAAGAAGAGGGGAGAGTAAGAAGAGAGGGGGGAGTAAAGGGGGTAAGAAGAGGGGAGGGGGAGTAAAAAGAGGAAGGGGGAGTAAGAAGAGGGGGGAGGGGGGTAAGAAGAGTAAGAAGAGGTGGGAGTAAGAAGAGGGGGAGGGGGAGTAAGAAGAGGGGGAGAGTAAGAAGGGGGAGTAAGGAGAGGGGGAGGGGGAGTAAGAAGAGGGGGAGAGTAAGAAGGGGGTAAGAAGAGAGTGGGAGTAAGAAGGGGGTAAGAAGAGCGGGAGGGGGGAGTAAGAGGAGGGCAATTGCCCCCTCCCCTGTCCGCAGGCACCGTGCGGGCAGCCGGCAGGGGAGGGAGGAAGAGAGGACCCGGGAGCTCAGCCTGCAGCTCCTCTGGGTCCTTCTTGCGCGAGCACAGATCGTTGCCGCGGTTACCACGGCAACGTTACGGCTCTTGCGAGAGTAAACTCTAGCCCTGGAGCTACGGGCTAGAGTTCACTCTCAACACTGTGACCACCAGGTATTCCTGGTGGTCGCAGTGGTGAGAGTGAACTTTAGCCCCATAAACACACTGCCCCCACACACCATACACATTCACACACTGCCCCCCATACACACACACTGCCCCCACACACACCATACACATTTACACACATTGCCTCACACACACACACATACACTGCCCACCCATACACACACAGCCCCCCATACTAACATTGCCACACACATACACAGCCCCCTCGTACACACATTGCCCCACACACCCTACACATTCACACACTACACCCCCTCACACACACTGAACCTTTCACACACACTGCACCCCTTACACATTGCACCACTGCTCCTATACCCTACTACAGCCTCATATCCCAGCAGACCCCAGGTAAGTTGTCAAACTGTTCTTAAACGGTTTGACTACTTACTCTGGGAGGGGGGCCCGGCCCTCCTGGCACCATAACGACTACACAGAGTAGTAGTGGTTATTGTGCATGGATTATTTCTTTAAATAATCTACGAGTGCCCCAGTAGCCAGCAAGCCATCCAACCCACAGGCCAGCCAGCCCACAGGCTGGCCAGTAGACAGCCAGCCAGCCTACAGGCCACCAGTTAGGCTTAAAGACAGAAAACCCACAGCCTGCCAACCGCAGCCAGCAAGCCACAGCCTGCCAGCCAGCAAGCCACAGCCTGCCAGCCGCAGCCAGCAAGCCCACAGCCTGCCAGCCGCAGCCAGCAAGCCCACAGCCTGCCGGCAGTAGCCAGCAAGCCCACAGCCTGCCAGCAAGCCCACAGCCTGCCAGCAAGCCCACAGCCTGCCAGCCGCAGCCAGTAAGCCCATAGCCTTCCAGCAAGCCCACAGCCTGCCAGCCGCAGCCAGCAAGCCCACAGCCTGCCGGCAGTAGCCAGCAAGCCCACAGCCTGCCAGCAAGCCCATAGCATGCCAGCCGCAGCCAGTAAGCCCACAGCCTTCCAGAAAGCCCACAGACTGCCAGCCAGCAACAGTAATTAAGGTAAGAGGAGCCAACTTGGCCTAGGTATCAGCTATGTTGTGTTGCTATATTGTGAATAGGAACCAGAGTGTTGGAGAGACCCCCCTCCAGGCCCCATTAGACTCCATTGTAGTCTCTAATGGGACCTGGAGGAAATTCTTTCTAACACACTCTCTAAAGGACACTGATATAGCCTCTGCTAGAATGCTCCCCCCCTCCATGGCCCATTAGCCCTCAATTGTAGTCTCTACTGGGGCCTGGAGGCGACTGTTTCCAGCAGGGACACTGAGATGGCCTCTGTTAGAAAGACCCTCTTCCAAGCCTATTAGACTCCATTGTAGTCTCTAATAGGGCCTGGAGGGGATTCTTTCTAACACACTCTCTAAAGGACACTGAGATAGCCTCTGCTAGAAAGACCCCCCTCCATGGCCCATTAGCCCTCAATTGTAGTCTCTACTGGGGCCTTGAAGGGATTATTGCACTTTTGTTCCTTGTGTCTAAAGATTGTGTAGGGTGTGGCTGGAGGCGGTGCATGGAGGCGGGACATGGGTGGCGCTTGCTGCGGAGTATGGGTGGGGCCTGTAAGGGGGCCCTTGATTTATTTTGCCCGGGGGCCCTGAGGGTTCTCAGTCCGCCCCTGCTCATCTATGTCCCAAGGTGCTGTTCTCCCAGGGATCCCAGACCTTATGAAATGTTTTAGTGGTTTATTTCACTCTATTATTATTATTATTATTATTGCCATTTATATAGCGCCAACAGATTTCGTAGCGCTTTACAATATTTTGAGAGGGGGATGTAACAATAAATAGGACAATTACAAGAAAACTTACAGGTACAATAGGTTGAAGAGGACCCTGCTCAAACGAGTTTACAGACTATAGGAGGTGGGGTATTAGAAACATTAGAAGAGGACCCTGTAGTGCTGCCCCTTTGATGTGTGGTTGTTTTGCAAAATCTTTTAGTTGAAGATATCTGAAAAAATCGATAGGTGTGAGATGCCTCATTTGTTTGAGGTTATCAATCCTGATTATCTTAGTGCCCTGGTATAAATGGCATAATATTTGAAGGCCTGTTTGCTCCAAATTTCTGAAGTCTCTAGTGGAGAGAAAGCCCTATTGTGGAGGTAGGGCATGAGGGGGGAAGGTTAGAATGCCAAGTTGCTTTTCAGTTGTGATGAATCCCAGATTCTCAGTGAGTTGAGGATCGCTGGGCAGGTAACTCTGCGCAGGGGTCTATTTTCTTTTGGGACCCACATAATGAATTGAGGTAAGTCGGCCCCCATCATCAGTCACTGTATATCTACCCATTTCCTCTCGTCTGGAGGAGAGTGCCACATCACTACATGTGTTAATTGAGCAGTTAAGTAAAAAAAGTATAGGTTAGGAAGTCCCAGCCCGCCCCTAATTTTTTTACCTATATAGAACCTGCCTGGATATTCTGTGATGTTTATTTTGCCAAATAAAGGTCCCTATTGCTTGTTGTACCGGTAGTATGTGTGCCTTGGTAAGGCGAATAGGTAGCGCCTGGAATAGGAAAAGGATGCGTGGTAGGATGTTCATTTTGATGGAATGAATCTGTCCAATCCACAATGTGTGCTTGTTGAGTAGAGATGTCCTGAACAGTTCGCTGGCGAATAGTTCCTGGCGAACAAAGCTTGTTCGCGTTCGGCACGGATGGCGAACATATGCGATGTTCGGTCCGCCCCCTATTCATCATCATTGAGTAAACTTTGACCCTGTACCTCACAGTCAGCAGACACATTCCAGCCAATAGGCAGCAGACCCTCCCTCCCAGACCCTCCCACCTCCTAGACAGCATCCATTTTAGATTCATTCGGAAGCTGCATTCTTTTTTTTTTTATTTTTTTTTAGACAGAAGTGTGTTATATTTGAGCATGCTAGACTGAACGTGCGTATATCATGGCTAGTTGCACTGAGGGTATGAGTATATAGCATTACATTGTTGTGAAAGATGGCTGTCATGTTTAGGGTGTAGCTTGCAGGTTATCAACTGTGTATTTATATCAGCAGCTCCACCACTAGTTATAAATCAAGTGTGAGTCGCCCCATGAGATGAGACTAGTGAATAACATGAACGGTTAAGGTAAAGGCATGTAAGGAACTACGACAATAAACTCTTTAGGAGGTGAAATAATGACATGTTTAAACGCTTGCTACTTTACGATTAGTTAATGTGCAGAGAGCAGTTCATGTGATCAATGGCATGGTGTGGAGGATCGGCTATAGTGGGACATGCTTGGCAGGCTGCTGTTTACTGCTTGTGCTCATCCGATCCCTTCTGGGCACCAGGTGCAGACCCTGGGAGTCCCTGATACCTGGAACAACAAAGGCAAGTCTCTGGCTGAGTGCCGGGTTCGCGGCTTGAGGTGGTGGAAGCTTGTTTTGTCGGGTGGTAGGATCTGTCCCGGTGGTGCTTCATGTCCGGTGCGGGAATGTGGTGGCTTACGGTGGAGGCTAGTGCTTGACGTGGGGCAGGCTCTGCATTTCTGTTTGTGCCTCCGGTCCTGTCTTCGACGCCTTTTGCGTTGGTGGATTTTAATGGGGACTGCTTCGCTTAGCTGTGGTGGAGCTTGTTGGGGCTGTGGTGGAGCTTGTTGGGGCTTCCTGCTTGTTATTTGCTTCCAAAATTGATTAAAGAGTCTGCCCAGCTTAGACTCAATATCCTGCCATGCTTTGCTGGTACCAGGAGGACACGCGGCTTCCGCCATATTGGGAGAGTCGCAGATGAGTATGTCAGCCTGGGCGGCTGTGCTCTGTGCGTCCATTAGCTCCAGACAGCCTCTCAGGGGTGGACCGGGATAGCTCCCACCAGTCCGAGGGGGGGGGGGGTAACGGAGATCGGGAGATCGGCCGCCTCTCCCACCCGGTGAGCACCAGGCCACACTTGCCACGTGGAGGTAAGTAAGACTCTGTCGAGTTGCTGACCGCTATTAAGCATGTCGGGTCGGTCAGGTAGGAGCAACATTGCTGGGTCATCCCCTTCTGGGCTGAAATTCGCTTGTTGATAGCTGCTTAAAGTGAGATATTGAGGGAGCTCACACAAAGTGCGTCTTTCCTCCATGACAGCTAGACCCCGCCCCCCGGAAGCTGCATTCTTAGTGAGAGGAGGGACAGTGTAGCTGCTGCTGATTTAATAGGGAAATCGATAGCTAGGCTAGTGTATTCAGTGTCCACTACAGTCCTGAAGGACTCATCTGATCTCTGCTGTAAGGACAGCACCCAAAAAGCCCTTTTTAGGGCTAGAACATCAGTCTGCTTTTTTTTTGTGTGTGTAATCTAATTGCAGTTGCCTGCCTGCCAGCGTGTGTGTCAGGCTCACAGCGTATACTGTGCCCACTTGCCCAGTGCCACCACTCATATCTGGTGTCACAATAGCTTGCATTTAAAAAAAAAAGACTCTTTTGACTGTAATATAATAGCAGTCAGTTTCCTTCACACGTGTGCGTTTCAGGGCCTGCCAGGGCACAGTGTCACACCAGTGCAACTCATATCTGGTGTAACAGTAGTGTACATTTAAAAAAAAAAAAATACAATTTTGACTGTAATAGATTGAATAGCAGTTAGTTGTCTGCAAGCGTGTGTCAGGCCTACAGCGTCTACTCTGCCAACTTCTGCCAGTGCACAGTGCCACTCATATCTGTTGTCACAGTAGCTTGCACGCATAGTACCACTAATCGAAAAAAAAATGACAGAGGCAGGTCACCCCACAGGGGCTGTCGTGGTCGTGGTGCTGTGATTCCCTTTGGCACTAGAATAATGCCCAGTGTTCAGAGGCCACGTACCCTGAACTCGAAAAGTTCTGAGGACATAGTTGACTGGCTAACACAGGACACCCAATCTTCTACAGCTTCCACTCGGAACCTTGACGCACCATCCTCCTCCAGCTTAGCTTCGGGCACCTCTCAAGTTACCACTCGCCCGCCTGCCACCACCTCCAACACTAGCACCACAGCCGCTTCACTTGATCTGTCAGAGGAATTATTTACACATCAGTTGGAAGAAATGAGTGATGCACAACCATTATTTCCAGAGGATGTAGATAACAGGGATATGTCTCAGTCAGGCAGCATTACACACATGGACATAGGGTGTGATGATGATGATGTTGTACCCGCTGCTGCTTCCTTTGCTGAGTTGCCTAGGTCAAAAAAGTCTAGATTGCCTCACCTTTATTAAGATGAATGAGGGATGGATCCCGAAGGGACTGACAGTGGGCGATACATTCGACTAAAAAAGGCCAGATGAGGGGGACGTAACAAGGATTAACCCCTTAAGGACACATGACATGTGTGACATGTCATGATTCCCTTTTATTCCAGAAGTTTGGTCCTTAAGGGGTTAAACTGATAAGAATACTACTACTTAACACACCACTCCTATCTGGCGGCACATTAGATTGCACGTGCAGTGCCCCAAATTTGAAGTAGGAGGACAGACCAAGCATCTTTTTCCATCTCCCGGTTCCTAAAATCAATGCCATATACACGCCCCCTGATAGGGGACGTAACAGGGATTAAATTGATAAGAATAGTACTACTTAACACACCACTCCTATCTGGTGGCACATTAGATTGCACGCGGAGTGCCCCAAATTTGAAGTAGGAGGACCGACCAAGCATCTTTTTCCATCTCCCGGTTCCTAAAATCGATGCCATATACACGTCCCCTGATAGGGGACGTAACAGGGATTAAACTGATAGGAATAGTACTACTTAACACACCTTATAATAACGCAGAGAGAGGCAACGCAGAGAGAGGAGTCTGAAGAAGAGGAGTCAGAGTAGGAAGGTGGCTTTGAGGAGGTGGAAGACCAAACACAGCAGGCGTCCCAGGGGGCTTGTTGTCACCTTTCGGGGACCCTTGGTGTTGTACGTGGCTGGGTGGAGGAAGAGACCTTCAATGACATCAGTGAGGACAAGGAACGGGACATGGCTAGCTTGGTATCCAACCTTGTGCAAATGGGGAGTTTGGGGTTGTGCAAATGGACAGTTTGCGGTTGTTTGCGGTGCATTAAACGTGGAGTTTGGTCTGTCACTGTGAAGCGGGCGTAACCCTTACACTACCTGATCGATACAACATCATGCCTGATGTTTTAAAGCACGTTATTCCAAACAATTTAGGAATGTTAGGTGATTTATGCCCTTTATGGATTATAACCAGACTCTGCATCAACTATGTAAATTTCCATGGGAGTTTTGCCATGGATCCCCCTCCGGCATGCCACAGTCCAGGTGTTAGTCCCCTTGAAACAACTTTTCCATCACTATTGTGGCCAGAAAGAGTCCCTGTGGGTTTTAAAATTCGTCTGCCTATTGAAGTCTATGGCGGTTCGCCCGGTTCGCCCGTTCGCGAACATTTGCAGAAGTTCGCATTTGCGAATGGAAAATTTTATGTTCGCGACATCTCTATTGTTGAGCCATTTGTCCAGGTCTTTCGGTAGAAATTTCATTAAAGGAGTATAGTTATGGTTATATAATTTCTCAGGATCCACTGTTAAGTATTTAAAATAATTATTTTCAACGCAAATATTATATCTATCTCTGATCAGTGCCGTTTCCGCCATCGCCATTCTCACTGGAAGGGCACTGGGTTTAGTCATATTAGCCGTGTATTCCAAGAACCTCTCTTAAAGAGGCCATGGATTCTGTAGAGCTCGTGAGCATTAATAGCACATCATCTGTGTATGCCGACACCAGAAATCCCCTGCCTCCTATCTTAACCCCGTGTATTTGCGGATGTTGTCAAAGTGCCTGCAGTAGGGGTTTCAGTGATAGTACAAATAGTAGCGGGGATAGTGGGCATCCCTGTCTAGTGCCGTTGTACAGTGGGAAAGGACGAAGGGGGCCCCCGAGATTTGAACTTGCGCTCGGATGTTGCTATACATGGCCTTAACTAGTGTGATGTAGTCCTCCGGGAAGCCTAAGTGAGTTAGTACCATGAACAGGTATAGCCATTTGACCCTGTCAAAGGCCTTTTCCGTGTCGGGAGAGACGACCAGTGTAAGTGTATGTGTGGCTGCTTGTCTCCATATGAGATCTATGTTTCAAAGCGTATTTTCAAATAGCTGTCTGCCGGGAATGAAGCCAGCCTGGTCGGCATCTATCAGGGCCTAGAGGAAAGGGTTAAGTCGGGTTGCCAGGATCTTCGCGAGGATCTTCATGTCGTGGTTGATAAGTGAAATGGGTTTATAGTTTGCTGGTAATAATGGGTCCTTATCAGCCTTTTTAGCCTGGTCAGGGGCTCTTTTGCACGTGGGAAGCGCACCATCTGTGACTGCATCAAGCGAGTCCATCATGGCAGGCGGAACCTGCATCGAGGAGTGGGAGTCGATGTGCTTAGGCTTCGCCCTTGCCTTACGGGCTCCATGCGTGGCAGTGGCAGATGGGGGGTCCCAGTGCCCAGAAGGGCAGGGGGAGTCATAGAGGGCAATAATATGACCTGAGCCAAGGACTGGGAGAGCGATGTCGACAAGGCAAAGGCCCTATGCAAGGATGAGACCATAGTGGAATCCAGTAGGGCCTGAAACTCTTCAAAAGACAGAGTTTCCTTTGGTTGAACCTGAGTGAAATCCCTGCTTGGCCCTCTGGCACATCATCCTTAGCCTGCATGCTAACAGTAAACACAGCCCTGCAGTATAATGGGACAAAAGGGATAAGGACAAGAAATACAATAGGGTTGATTAACCCACAGAAAGGAAAAACCCTGTCTGAACAGGCTGAACAGGAGGAACAGGGAGCAGGGAGACCGGCCGCGAGCAAGTTCTGTCCACAAAATGGCTGCCACACGTGGAAGCCGGGCAGAGCCCGGCCGCGGCCTGCACACAGGCAGAGGAAGGGGCGTGTATACAGCACCCATGCGGGCCACCAGTGAGCGTGAGGAAAGCCGCAGTTGGCAATAAGCTGCGGCAAACTGCCGTCCGTGGCCAGCGCACATGCCCACACACACAGAGAAGGGCAGGTGTAACCAAGGGGAGCAAGGGGAAAAAACCCTGGCGGGAACCCGGTATGATAAACTAGAGGACCCCAACCAGGCACACCACACAGTAAGAAATACAGTATAAATGCAGTATAAATACAAGAAATAGAGCGAAACAACTAATCACAACAATTATAAACAAAAAGCAAAAAACCCATGAAGAGATCAAAATACTTAGCTGGTCTGAGGGAGCAGCAAAGAAAGAGGGGGATTGTGGGAGACACAGGCCTTTTATAGTCACTTCCTCTGTTATGTGATTGGTTGCCTGTGTGCCTATTCATTTTTTTCTTTCATTTTTGATAATATTCATATCCCTCTATCTTTGCTGCTGAGGGAATAAAGAAAGAGTTGTGCATAATAGGAGCCTCCGTGTCTTTAATAATATCCACAACTTTAAACCATGATCAATAAAATGTATTGTGTTAGAGTTATAATTGTTGTTCAATGTAAAGCAGAGATACTACACAATAAAAAAAGCAAAGTCTAACATTTTACCTGATTTTTAGACCTGAGTTGACATTTTCACTGACATTTGTGATTTAAAGTTAAATATTTCTAAACTCCCAGCTACAATCAATGACTGGTATAAAAGTCCCTTAGATAAACTGTGCTTTATTGACAAACATTGCAAACTCTAAAAATATTTTTCAAATAATTTAAAAATTACATATTATCTTCAGGATATCCTGTTAATCAGAATGGCCAAATCAAATACCTTAATGTACCCTGACTACTAGTGTGAAAGGAATTACTTTTATCATGAGTGTTTTCCTGCTCCTTCTCTGCCACTGTCTCATCTGCTACACCTGTTACATTGTACTGTTAGTGAATAAAAAATCTAAAGAGTGAAAAACCCTTGAGCAGTCAATAAGTAGCCAAGTATACTGTTAAAAAGGTAACATAAGGCCTTCTAGAAAAAACAATCTGCTAGTTGAAATGATGTTTTCATAAACAAATATGAATGGGAAATTTGCAAGAACAACTCCTTTTCTTAAATTATATTTAGTCTATAAAGGTGTACTTACTCACAATCGTTTAATTATATTAGAATCAAAAGTTTTTTGCAAAGCGCCCTTGGAAGAAATATGTGCTCTTTCTCATTATCTAAACTAAATGCGTTGATAGATTCAGAGAAAAATACTAAATTACTAACGAGATGCGTTGAGATTATAAAAATGATAAAAAGATCGGTTTACCCTATAGCTAAAAGTAAATGGGAAAGAGATTTGGCAATAAAAGTCGATATAAAGGAATGGTATAAGGCTTTACAATCAGTTTACTCCACGATACACTGTCTAAATATCAGGGAAGCACATTTTAAAATACTTAATAGATGGTATATGACTCCTAATAAGATTCAGAAATTCACAAAAGAGGGGACATCTAAATGCTGGAGATGTGGAAATGAGGGAGCAAATGAATTACATATATGGTGGGACTGTGCACCAATTAAGGAAGCCTGGGTTCAATTAATGGATCATATAAATATATTTTTGGATTTGAACCATTCTTGGACCCCAGAAAATTTGCTTTTACATCTGAATCTACCGCAATTAACTAAAGATAAGAGAGATCTTTTGATTCAGGCCTTGATGGCCTTTAAAATGGCCATCGCCAAAAATTGGAAGAGGACAACAATAGATTCTTGGCCACAAATTAAGGCATCTATTATCATTCAATGTAAAATGGAAAGAGGAATAGCCTCCAATTTAAGCATCAATAGTAGACAATATGAGATATGGGATGATTGGTTAAAGGTCCTTGGGAATTAATGCTGGTATGTATATATTGGGCAGCAATTTTTCAGTAATTTCTGACTGTAATTTCTGGAGTGGAAAATTTAATCTAACTTTATGTAATTTGAGAGCAGAGTTGAATGAACGAGATAGGATGGTCAACTTTGTTTATGTTTATGTTTATGTTTCCTAGTCTATATGTATGTCTTTATTTGTCGTATTTATTTGTATACATAGTAAGATATGTAGGATATGTATGCAATCTATGATATGTATATATATATATATATATATATATATATATATATGCTGTTTATAAAAAAAAAGAAAACTAATAATTAAATAAATTTTATTAAAAAAAAAAAAGGTGTACTTACCTTTCCCTCAAGTAAAATGCATTTTGACTTACGGGTGCCTGGCCAACCTGTTTGCGTAGTACAGAGAGACTATTAATGCCATACTCCATTCCCTTGCAAAGGTGCCTCTGTGGCTCAATCTTCATCACTCTAGAAGCTTGGGAGAGGGAAGATGGAGAAGCCGGGGCACTCTGCAAGCCATATTTGCATTGATTCCCTGGTATCCTGAAATGCCCTCTTGGGTACAGATGGATTTAGCCAGGTTTTTGCTTTTGTGGCTCAAACCTCATCCCTCTAGAAGCTCAGGAGAGAGAAGATGGAGAGTCCTGGGCACTCTGCACTGCGTAATTGCTTGCTTTTTTAGTAGCCTGAAATACCCTGTTGCGTACAGATGGTTTTAGTACATCTAATTATTTTATTTGTGCATTAAACTCATGTGCAAACATTCTTTTTTACATTCAGGTGTCATTTTTTGGAAAGTTACATTTCAAAATATGTCACCAAATTCACTACAAATACCGTCTGGAACAATATTTTTCACAGCTCAATCTTTGATGGAATTTTAGCAAGAACAAAATAGCATCATATGTTTCATTCCTCCCTTCTTTCCCTGATACTCAATGGTATTGGATTCATATTTGATTTAAAAAAAACTAACAGTATTCATATTTTTCATTTGACTTCCCATTTCGAGATGTGTCATCTTATTTGACTGACTTATTATTTCTACCACATGCCACAGTCTACAATAACCATTGCAGCTCGTACTGCATGGCTGCATTTTAGCAGTCATATTTCTTTTGAGCAGAAATGGTTCTTGACCTTACTGAATACTTTTCAGTGATTATTTTCTGTTTGCAATAGCAGGCTGCAAAGCCCAGCATAGATGATTGAGCCTGCATATAGACATTCACTTTTCACGATGGTAAAAGCTTTGCAATTATTGATTTTCCAGAAATGCCATCACATTCTAAAACCAGCAATAAGCAGGATATTTGGCATTCATTCTGAGTTATATATTTCTGTACATGATAAATGTAATATTTTTGCTTATATACTAATAGTTGCAAGATAGACATATAACCAGTCAGTTTTTATCCAAATCACAGTTCTGACGAATCTAAATTCTTGTTTGTTTTAAACCTTAATGTTAATAATCCTCAAGTCCGACTTACTTATTTCTTCTTAAAATTTATTAAAATGGAAAAACACTACAAGGTTGACCCATTGTACCTGGAGTAAACTCTTTCCTGTCCAATTGGTCAGAATACCTAGACATTTTGTGACAACCCTCTGTTAAGATAATGAAATCATATTTGAAAGACTATTTGTCTACTCCAAAACTTGGCTAGGGTAGTATCAGACCCCAACTGCATTTTAATCACCTGTGATGTATAGTTATTGCACACTATGGCCCCCTCCATTAGGGTTCTCATGCTATCCCAGGCTGGGGGAGAAACCTGGTCCTCTGGCAAAGGTTTATAGATGACATTCTTGTAATTTGGCGGGGTACAGAAAAATTATTTCACTCAATTTGTAGATTTTTTAAATTATAACACCTACGATTTAAAATTTACAGCTGAATGGAATAAAAGCAGGATCAATTTCTTGAACTTAACACTCTCAAATAAGGGATCAGATATCACCTCCAAATGTTTCTTCAAGAAAACAGATGGTAACAGCTTTGTCCATAGACAAAGTTGTCACCATGAACCATGGCTCAAAGGAATAGCTAAGAGCCAATTCACGAGAGTACGTCGCAACTGCTCTCAGTTAAATGATTTTCACACTCAAGCTACAGTTATCAAAAACAAACTAACTGCGAAAGTATATAATAAAAATCCTTTAGAGAAAGGATTTAAAAAAGGCCATGCAAATTAATAGGAGTCTTATATTAGAAGAAAAATCGAAAGAAAGAACGGACACAAATAAAGAGATAGTCAAAAAATATGATCATGCTTTCATTACTAAATACAATACGGATCATTTTAAGATAAAAAGGGCATTACCAAAGGCTCCCATCATTAATCTATCCATCACAGGAAGCTACAGGTGGAATGCATGTTTTCCCGTGGTGAAATGCATACGCCCACTTTGATCATAGGAATGAATCGCCGAACCGGAAGTGATGTCGCGCAACTGCCGAAAAACTGGAAGTGACATCACAAAATCGTCGAAAAGCCGGGAAATTCAATTACAGACAGCTGTATCAAAGAACAGACGCCCAGTGAAGCACCAATGAGGAGTAACAACCTTCAGTATAAAAGAAAGGACATTGTACATTTGTATTTGTTTTATTGCTGTTACGTATCTGCATACCAGGAGATCCCTGAGGAAGTCCATTGGATGAAATGCGTAGGACCTGGTACTAAAACAGCTTATTTATACCTTTATATTTTTAATTATTTTAAATAAAGAAGAAACCTTTTTTTACTCCACATCCTGAGTCGTATTTCGCCTTCCTTGGAGCAGGAGCAGTGTTGATGCCCCAAATCTACATTAGGGGAGGCACCCTTGGGCGCTAATCATTCATCAATCTTGTGAGTTATATTCTACACAGTGAGTTATTATACAGTGTTGCACTATTGTTTTATTTTGTTTGTAGATCTGCAGCTGCATACTCATTTTTGTATATATCTATCAAAAATGTACTTACTCAAGAAAAAAAATTATCACAGAGACTGCAATAGGCTATATAAATGAAGGCATTGCTATTATTTTAACCAATATATTTCTTTTTCTGGTTTTTAGACTCTTATCACTTACAAATACAAGATACTTCTATGGGGACAATGTTCAAACTGAAATATGCTAATCTCTTCATGGCAGATTGAAATCCACTGCCATCTGTGGTGAGCATGCTTGGAGCAAGAACCTGGTCTCCTACTATCACTATATAGGCATTTACTTTTATCTGGGATGGTTTATTGGAGTCACTTAAAGCCTTTCTTTTATATTGTATAATATATTTACATTCTTTTATAATTTATATTATCTTAACCTCTGAATACAGTAAACATGACATTCATTATTTAGACCTGTACTTAAGGAACTAAGTGTAGAAATAAGTGAACCTCTGTTTTTAAAGGACCACCCTAGGCACCCAGACCACTTCAGCTTAATGAAGTGGTCTGGGTGCCAGGTCCTTCTAGGGTTAACCCATTTTTTCATAAACATATCAGTTTCAGAGAAACTGCTATGTTTGTGAATGGGTTAAGCCTTCCCCTATTTCCTCTAGTGGCTGTCTCACTGACAGCCAGTATAGGCGCTTGCGTGATTCTCACTGTGAAAATCACAGTGAGAGCACGCAAGTGTCCATAGGAAAGCATTATGAATGCTTTCCTATGTGACCGGCTGAATGCGCGCGCAGCTCTTGCCGCGCGTGCGCATTCAGCCGACGGGGAGGAGAAGAGGAGGATCGGAGGAGGAGAGCTCTCCACCCACCGCTGGAAAAAGGTAAGTTTTTACCCCTTTCCCCTTTCCAGAGCCGGGCGGGAGGGGGCACCCTCAGGGCACTCTAGTGCCAGGAAAACGAGTATGTTTTCCTGGCACTAGAGTGGTCCTTTAATCTTTCAAGATTCTTTTCTTTCAGGAAGTGTTCTGGAGGATTGGAGGAAGGCAGATGTGGTTCCTATATTCACAAAGGGTTCAACATCCTTGCCTGGAAATTATAGACCTGTGAGCTTAACTTCTGTGGCTGGGAAAATATTTGAAAGGTTATTAAGGGATAATATTCAAGAATTCCTTGAGAAGAACATGGTTATCAGCAGAAATCAGCACATTTTATGAAGCACAGGTCATGTCAAACTAACTTGATTGCGTTCTACCAAGAAGTAAGTCGAAGTATAGATCAGGGTGTTGCAGTTGATGTGATCTATTTGGATTTTGCCAAGGCATTTGATACAGTTCTATACAGAGAGTGTGTACTATAACGTTAATCCAAAAATAGAAAATGTGCTATCACCAAGAGTGTACCTCACTCACTCAACAATACACAATGCTACAGCAGAAAATAGCAGATATCACTATACAAGTAATATAAGCTACAAAAGAGGGATAGCACATAAATGGAGAATACAACCTTGAAAACGAACGGGATCTTTAAACAGATCTAAAACATAAATAGGATAATATGGTGAAGTATGACTGGGCAAAAATAAAATATCCAGGAGGTGGAAAACTTACAAGAGGTATTGTCGTTCTGCGCTTATCTCCCTTTATAGGGTATCTGTGGTTAATCAATGTATGGTATATACGATAAAGTTCCTCCAGAGATCCAAACCTCAAGGTGGACAAAAGAGAGAGGTACATAGAGTAGTACTGTATAAAATCATCAAAAATTTATTGCACTGATTGCACTTACATGCCGGTAACAATCAGCGAGCAGATCTCCACTAGCAAGTGGACCCAGATGGTAAAATGGATCAGAGATGCAGATGTAATAACCGCTGAAAGTACCATATGAAGTGATAAAACAAATATCAAAATTATTACAAATATAATATAAAAATAAAAATAGTGGAAATACTCAATCCAACGCGTTTCGTCTGGAGCGACTTCTTCAGGGATATGAGTATTGTCCCAAAACGCTCCTGTTTTATATCTATCGAACCAGGTGATTTCCATTGAAGAAAACCGCGAAATCGGATGCTTCCGGGTTTCTTCATACGTTCCCTCATTGGACGATCCTAGGTGTACGTCATGCGTTCTGCGTCCTTTCGGGCGTGTGTTTTTCTTCCGCGTTTCAACAGTGGAACGCATATCTTTTGCCTTATTCTTGCGTTCCAACCGTGGAACGCATATAACAGGGAAACCCAGAGGTCAAGACGGCAGTGGGCGGCGAAAACCTCCCACTGACAGCTCGAGCTCATACATAAGTATAATATATCGATATATATGAGATCAACAGAGGATACAGGACTTAGATAATCGGTATATATGCGGATCCACAAGAGACTCCGAGGTCTATATAAAAAAGAGAGGAATAGCCCTTAGGGCATCCTCCACAGGAGAGAAAAAATATATAATATAAAACAATGAGATATAAGAAAGATATATAAAAAGGAAATAAAATAACTATTCTGTAGGGACTACAATATAAGTGAACCGCTAGGGTGTCCTGTAAATCCGCATATATGTACATAGGAATTGAAAAGACAACAAAAGCAGACCCCAAAACAAGAGACTTATAATGCCATATAATATGAATAATATTTAGCCGATATTTCAAATAATATTTGGATAAAAAGCGAAACCCTTCTTAGATATTCTATGAAAAGGAGAGAAAAATTGAGTTATTGAGGAGTAGATGTAAATACATAATATATGTTACTCCAAGATCCAATAAACCCACTCAGTAAAAAAAGGAGGATAGAAAACGGAGGGACACCCCAACCAGGAGACGTTATAGTAATCCTGTGAGATCTATATCTTGATTCAGCCCATTTTTTAATGTTTTTAAGTTGTATATCCACTGCGCCTCTTTTAAGGCTAGCTCGTGCATTTTATTGCCTCCTCTCCAATGTTGTTCAATGGAATCTATCCCAATGGCAATGAAAGTGGACCAGTTAAAAGATGTGCAGCTGTTGCAATGTCTGGGAACACTGTGTTCTACTTTGTTGGTTCTGATGTTATTAAAGTGTTCTCGGAGTCGGGTGTGTATTGGCCTGATGGTTCTGCCTATGTATTGTGCTCCACAACCACATTGTAGTAAGTATACTACATATGTGGATGTGCAGTGGATAAACTTCTTAATGGTATATGACCTTTTAGTATATGTACCTGTAAAAGAGGTAGTCTTTCTCTTTTGGTGGGTACATGTGGAGCAAGTACCACATTTGTGAAATCCTGGGGTTTTTTGAGAGAATAAAAAATTGTTGTTATTAGATTTAGAGATCTGTGTGGGTAAGAGGCTAGGGGCTAATTGATTTTTCAGATTGTCGGCTTTCTTGTAAATAACTGTTGGTCGGTCAGGTATAACCTTACCCAGGACTTCGTCCTTTTTTAGTATAGCCCAATGTTTTTTAAGGATTCTTTCTATTTTCTTGGCATGTATATTGTATTTGGTGATAAATGCGAATTCTATATGGGTGTTATCTTTTTGGTTTTTTGATTTGTTGTCGCCCAGAAATTCAGAGCGTTTCCTTCCTTTTATATGTGTGATATCCCTTTCCATTTGTTCTATGTTGTATCCCTTTTCAGAATACCTATTTTTTATTATTTTTGATTGTTCGTCAAAAGTTTGTATGTTGGAACAGTTTCTCCTTACCCTTGTTAGTTGTCCCTTAGGGACGTTATTCAACCAGGTGGGATGGTGAAGACTGGTTTTTTTGATGGCTGTGTTACAATCAGTTTTTTTGAAGAAGGTTTTTGTGTTTAATAGTCCTGTTTCAACGTACAGAGTCAGGTCTAGAAAATCAATAGTCTCCTTATGTATATTGGAGGTAAATCTTAGATTATATTGATTGGTATTGATGTTCTTAATGAACATTTCCAAACTGTTTTCATCACCTTCCCAAATAATAAGTACATCATCTATGTAGCGTCGCCAGAGGACGAGGCTCCCTCCCAGCTGAGAACCCAAACGTATGCATAAAGACTCCACGATGGGAGACATACAGATTGGCAAAGCTGGGAGCAAACCTCGTCCCCATGGCGACACCACATAGCTGTAAGAAGAACGTAGAATCAAACCAAAAAAAGTTTTTTGTTAATACAAAACGAATACATGCCAATAAAAATTCAATTTGTGTGGGACAGAGAGTGTTCTGTTGAACAAGTATATCATTAATCACCTCTAGACCCTTGAGGTGAGGGATATTTGAATATAGGGCAGTTACATCAACTGTGGCGAGAATGTAAGAGGGTTTCCAAACAAAAGACTCCAAAGTCTGTAAAATGTGTTTTGTGTCCTTAATAAAGGAAGGGCATAATGGTACAAGGGGTTTTAGAAAAAAATCAACATACTCCGAGAGGTTACATGATAACGAATTTATCCCACTGATGATGGGACGACCGGGGGGGGAAGATAGGTTTTTGTGGATTTTTGGGAGAAAATAGAAGATCGCTATCTTACATGTGGGGTTAAAAATATATTTAAATTCCTCTGTAGAAATAATATTATTATCAAGCCCCTTCTGGAGTAAAGACTGCAGTTCATCCAAAAAGGGCTTGGTGGGGTTATGTTTTAAGATTTTATATGTTATATTATCTCCCAAAATGCGATGTGCTTCCTCCATGTAATATTGTTTACTCATAACAACTGTGCCCCCACCCTTGTCTGCCTCTTTTATTACCAGTTGGGAGTCTTTTTTTAATTTATTTAAAGCTTGTCTTTCTTTGTTGGTTAGATTGTATTTAAATTTACATTTTGCCTCTTCTTTCTTTTGGATTTTATCCAAATCTGCTTGTACTAAATCATTGAAAACTTCCAAAAACTTTCCTCTCTCAAATGTAGGATAGAAATTGGATCTATTTTTAAGATTGGAATGAACAATTCTGGTATCTGTTGAACTGGAATCAATATTAGTTGGATCTATAGTTGTCTTTTGTATTGAAGTGTTGGAATCACAAAAGGTCATATTTTTCCTCTTTTCAAAAAAGCGTTTCACAGTGAGTTTTTTAAGAAATTTTTGATTATCAATGAACAATTCAAAGGGTTTTACGCCTGTTGTGGGGGCGAATTTAAGGCCTTTTTCTAACAGTGACAATTCTTGGGTGGTTAAATCAACCCCTGAGATATTGAAGATGCCGTATCCTCTGTTGATCTCATATATATCGATATATTATACTTATGTATGAGCTCGAGCTGTCAGTGGGAGGTTTTCGCCGCCCACTGCCGTCTTGACCTCTGGGTTTCCCTGTTATATGCGTTCCACGGTTGGAACGCAAGAATAAGGCAAAAGATATGCGTTCCACTGTTGAAACGCGGAAGAAAAACACACGCCCGAAAGGACGCAGAACGCATGACGTACACCTAGGATCGTCCAATGAGGGAACGTATGAAGAAACCCGGAAGCATCCGATTTCGCGGTTTTCTTCAATGGAAATCACCTGGTTCGATAGATATAAAACAGGAACGTTTTGGGACAATACTCATATCCCTGAAGAAGTTGCTCCAGACGAAACGCGTTGGATTGAGTATTTCCACTATTTTTATTTTTATATTATATTTGTAATAATTTTGATATTTGTTTTATCACTTCATATGGTACTTTCAGCGGTTATTACATCTGCATCTCTGATCCATTTTACCATCTGGGTCCACTTGCTAGTGGAGATCTGCTCGCTGATTGTTACCGGCATGTAAGTGCAATCAGTGCAATACATTTTTGATGATTTTATACAGTACTACTCTATGTACCTCTCTCTTTTGTCCACCTTGAGGTTTGGATCTCTGGAGGAACTTTATCGTATATACCATACATTGATTCACCACAGATACCCTATAAAGGGAGATAAGCGCAGAACGACAATACCTCTTGTAAGTTTTCCACCTCCTGGATATTTTATTTTTGCCCAGTCATACTTCACCATATTATCCTATTTATGTTTTAGATCTGTTTAAAGATCCCGTTCGTTTTCAAGGTTGTATTCTCCATTTATGTGCTATCCCTCTTTTGTAGCTTATATTACTTGTATAGTGATATCTGCTATTTTCTGCTGTAGCATTTGATACAGTTCCACACAATAGATTAGTGTTCAAACTCAAGGAAATCGGTCTAGATGAAAATGCTTGTTCTTGGGTAGAACATTGGCCTAAAAACAGAGTACAAAGAGTTGTTGTTAATGGTAAATTTTCAAGCTGGACAGAGGTGGCAAGTGGTGTCCCTCAGGGGTCTGTTCTGGGACCCCTTCTATTTAACATGTTTCTAAATGATCTTGAAGACAGCATTGCAAGTCATGTTTCAGTGTTTGCAGATAACACAAAACTTTGTAAAATAATACAATGTGAGCAAGATATTACTTTGCTGCAGAGGGATTTAGATAGACTGGAGGACTGGGCACTCAAATGGCAGATGAAATTTAAAGTTGAAAAATGCAAAGTTATGCACTTCGGCGTAAAGAATACACAAGCAACGTTTACGCTTAATGGAAGCGAATTAGGGATAACAGCACACGAAAAGGACTTGGGAATTGTTATAGACAACAAACTACAGTTGCAAGAAAAAGTATGTGAACCCTTTGGAATGATATGGATTTCTGCACAAATTGGTCATAAAATGTGATCTGATCATCATCTAAGTCACAACAATAGACAATCACAGTTTGCTTAAACTAATAACACACAAAGAATGAAATGTTGCCATGTTTATATTGAACACACCATGTAAACATTCACAGTGCAGGTGGAAAATGTATGTGAACCCCTAGACTAATGACATCTCCAAGAGCTAATTGGAGTGAGATGTCAGCCAACTGGAGTCCAATCAATGAAATGAGATTGGAGGTGTTGGTTATGTTGCGGACCGTTTCAGCATAAAAGGGAATAAAATCCGTTTAGGCGATAATCCCCTTTTTGAGAGACAGGCACAGCTACTGCAGAACACCAAACTTCCGAACTGGATACAAGATAACACTCCGAACTGGAACAGCTGACCAAGAAAAGCATACAATCCGCTTACACTCCTGGCAGTCAGCATACAATCCAATTCCCCCCAAGAACGAGACGACACTTCATTTTGAGGGTTAAACAGGAACTGAGGACTGGCTCATCCAGCCTGGCTTTTATTTCCAACTCACACATACAGGCCACACCCAGGGGGAGGCATAAAAGAACCAATGACATAGATGTTACATCCCACACATCCCCTCCCCTTAGTGTGACACATAATCCCATTATGCATAATATACTTTTACACAACTTTCCTAACTTTAAAACCATACATCACATTCACATAAAAATACATATCCACAATCAATCCATTCAGGGAAACAACATATTAAAAAATGTCATGAATCCGACCAGGGGTTCAAAAGTTACTAAAAGTATATTTTGTCCCTCCTGACTGGCAGAAAAACATCCCCACAATGCACCCTGGTTTCCTCCCTTCTGCCCTGGAGTTAATTGGAGAAGTAATCCAATTATCCAGGACTAGAGGCAGACTCCATTAACCACATGGTTGCAAAACGACATAAAACACGTTAAAATACATAAAGTCACATTTACACATAACACACAGACATTTCACCTATCCCCAGATAGCTGGGATCTGCGCGCACAAAACTACCGAATAGCGCGCAGATCCTACTCACACAGTACAATTGCCATGGAGCTAAAGTCTTTCCCATAGTCTGTCACGTCTAAACATTTGTTATGAAGGAACACAACTGCAGATTTCTTATAGTTTGAATATTTATTATAAAAAGTAAAAGGTATTGACTTTAATTCCAATTTACAGGTACTGTAGCTTTAAGTAATAAACGATAACTGAAGTCCACAATTATAGGCACTGTAGCTTTAAGTAGTAAATGATAACTGAAGTCCACAATTATAGGCACTGTAGCTTTAAGTAGTAAACGATAACTGAAGTCCACAATTATAGGCACTGTAGCTTTAAGTAGTAAACGATAACTGAAGTCCACAATTAGAGGCACTGTAGCTTTAAGTAGTAAACGATAACTGAAGTCCACAATTACAGGCACTGTAGCTTTAAGTAGTAAACGGTAGTAATTAGCAGACACTGAATCAGAAAGAATCCTTTAGTAGTATTAATGAATAAGGTGATAAGAAGTACAATAGCTGTTCCATAGACTTTAACTGAAGCAAGACAGATGCAGCTAACTGAGACAAAGTATGAGTTGAAGTTAGCTGTAACGGGTTTGTTTTAACGAAGGACCTTGGAGACAGGAAATAACAGCTTTGAGATGCCACGCTTATCACAGAGGTTTTACTTAGCTTCCGGCACATAGAACACTGGTTCCCGAGATCTCCTCAGAGGCGGTTTATCCTGAATGGAGAGAGTTCAGCTTTAGTCGTGGATGAGGAAAGGTGAAGGGAACTTGAAGTCTTCTAGTCCGGTCCGGTAACAGAGGGCTTTCACAACGATGTTGCAGCCGGTTCGTGAGTACGGAACGTAGTTCAATAATCCAGCGTCGATCAGCTGGTGCGGTCGGATTAAATAGGGAGACCGTGTCATAAAGAGGTGTGGCTAAGCTCCGTGGAACCAGGAAGCAAGAGGATACCATAATTAAGGCATGACAGCATCCCCTCCTTAATGAGCAACCTCTGGGTGCTATTGACTTGGCTTAGAAGGGTAACGCTTGTGAAATTTGGAAATCAATTTGTCAGCATGAACGACAGAGGAGTTTTCCCATGTATCTTCATCAATTCCATATCCTTTCCATCTGATGAGGTATTGTAAGGAGCCACGATGGATCCTTGAATCCAGTATACTTTGAATTTCGTATTCTTCTTCACCCTGGACCAATATGGGATCAGGAGAAGTAGTGACATTTCTTTGGAAAGGGTCAGGATGATGAGGCTTCAACAAGGACACATGAAAAACAGGATGTAGCTTTAAAGTAGGTGGAAGTTTCAATTTAACAACATTACGGTTGATAACCGATATTATTGGAAAAGGACCAAGAAAAAGAGAACTTAACTTCTTTGATGGACGATTTGTAGAGATGTTCTTTGAGGAAAGCCAGACAAGATCACCGATTTCATAAGAGGGTGAAGGTTGTTCCACCAAGAAGTCCATAGAAATGGATTGCCAAGGCCGTTCAGGAATCGGTAATTTCAGTAATTGACCGAATGGTCGATGATGGACATGTTTGGATCTTTGGCATATAGAACAAGATTTGACATAAGATTCAATAGTTCGGTCTTGACGAGGCCACCAATAGTATCTCTTAGACAATTCAAGGGTCTTTTTCATACCTGGATGACCTGCCAGAGGAGAATCATGAATAAATTCAAGTACTTTAATTCTGAAAGAGGGAGGTACATAAATCCGGTCTTTAAAATAGTAGAGACCGTTTTTCTTGGATAATTTTATTGATTTAGGAAGTTCAAGAGCATCTTCACTGAGATCTTTAATGTCGTCAATAAGAGAAGATAAGATTCCAATGACTGTAGGAGGAGGAAACTCCAGTTCGGTGTCAGAACAACATGAGGTTTTAGCTGGTTCTGTAGTAGACTGAAGAATTGGAATACGTTGCAAGCATGTTTTCTTGCAATAATCGGAATTAAAGGCAAGAGAGAAGGGAAACCATGAGATTTGAGGGTTGTGGTTCCTTAACCAGTTGATCCCTAATATAATAGGAAAAAATGGTGATGAGACAACATCAAATATAAGACTTTCAGTATGAGTATGATTGATGGTTACTTTTAGAGGGATGGATTCATGAAGTATTGGTCCCGATGAAATGAGGGACCCGTCAATCACTTTAACAGGTACAGAAGTTCTTTTACGAACACAAGGAATTTTATTCTTGGTTACAAAGGCTGAGTCGATGAATACTCCATTTGCACCAGAATCGAAATCTGCTGGATCCATTACAATGGCTGGATTATTCTGTCACGTCTAAACATTTGTTATGAAGGAACACAACTGCAGATTTCTTATAGTTTGAATATTTATTATAAAAAGTAAAAGGTATTGACTTTAATTCCAATTTACAGGTACTGTAGCTTTAAGTAATAAATGATAACTGAAGTCCACAATTATAGGCACTGTAGCTTTAAGTAGTAAATGATAACTGAAGTCCACAATTATAGGCACTGTAGCTTTAAGTAGTAAACGATAACTGAAGTCCACAATTATAGGCACTGTAGCTTTAAGTAGTAAACGATAACTGAAGTCCACAATTAGAGGCACTGTAGCTTTAAGTAGTAAACGATAACTGAAGTCCACAATTACAGGCACTGTAGCTTTAAGTAGTAAACGGTAGTAATTAGCAGACACTGAATCAGAAAGAATCCTTTAGTAGTATTAATGAATAAGGTGATAAGAAGTACAATAGCTGTTCCATAGACTTTAACTGAAGCAAGACAGATGCAGCTAACTGAGACAAAGTATGAGTTGAAGTTAGCTGTAACGGGTTTGTTTTAACGAAGGACCTTGGAGACAGGAAATAACAGCTTTGAGATGCAACGCTTATCACAGAGGTTTTACTTAGCTTCCGGCACATAGAACACTGGTTCCCGAGATCTCCTCAGAGGCGGTTTATCCTGAATGGAGAGAGTTCAGCTTTAGTCGTGGATGAGGAAAGGTGAAGGGAACTTGAAGTCTTCTAGTCCGGTCCGGTAACAGAGGGCTTTCACAACGATGTTGCAGCCGGTTCGTGAGTACGGAACGTAGTTCAATAATCCAGCGTCGATCAGCTGGTGCGGTCGGATTAAATAGGGAGACCGTGTCATAAAGAGGTGTGGCTAAGCTCCGTGGAACCAGGAAGCAAGAGGATACCATAATTAAGGCATGACAGCATCCCCTCCTTAATGAGCAACCTCTGGGTGCTATTGACTTGGCTTAGAAGGGTAACGCTTGTGAAATTTGGAAATCAATTTGTCAGCATGAACGACAGAGGAGTTTTCCCATGTATCTTCATCAATTCCATATCCTTTCCATCTGATGAGGTATTGTAAGGAGCCACGATGGATCCTTGAATCCAGTATACTTTGAATTTCGTATTCTTCTTCACCCTGGACCAATATGGGATCAGGAGAAGTAGTGACATTTCTTTGGAAAGGGTCAGGATGATGAGGCTTCAACAAGGACACATGAAAAACAGGATGTAGCTTTAAAGTAGGTGGAAGTTTCAATTTAACAACATTACGGTTGATAACCGATATTATTGGAAAAGGACCAAGAAAAAGAGAACTTAACTTCTTTGATGGACGATTTGTAGAGATGTTCTTTGAGGAAAGCCAGACAAGATCACCGATTTCATAAGAGGGTGAAGGTTGTTCCACCAAGAAGTCCATAGAAATGGATTGCCAAGGCCGTTCAGGAATCGGTAATTTCAGTAATTGACCGAATGGTCGATGATGGACATGTTTGGATCTTTGGCATATAGAACAAGATTTGACATAAGATTCAATAGTTCGGTCTTGACGAGGCCACCAATAGTATCTCTTAGACAATTCAAGGGTCTTTTTCATACCTGGATGACCTGCCAGAGGAGAATCATGAATAAATTCAAGTACTTTAATTCTGAAAGAGGGAGGTACATAAATCCGGTCTTTAAAATAGTAGAGACCGTTTTTCTTGGATAATTTTATTGATTTAGGAAGTTCAAGAGCATCTTCACTGAGATCTTTAATGTCGTCAATAAGAGAAGATAAGATTCCAATGACTGTAGGAGGAGGAAACTCCAGTTCGGTGTCAGAACAACATGAGGTTTTAGCTGGTTCTGTAGTAGACTGAAGAATTGGAATACGTTGCAAGCATGTTTTCTTGCAATAATCGGAATTAAAGGCAAGAGAGAAGGGAAACCATGAGATTTGAGGGTTGTGGTTCCTTAACCAGTTGATCCCTAATATAATAGGAAAAAATGGTGATGAGACAACATCAAATATAAGACTTTCAGTATGAGTATGATTGATGGTTACTTTTAGAGGGATGGATTCATGAAGTATTGGTCCCGATGAAATGAGGGACCCGTCAATCACTTTAACAGGTACAGAAGTTCTTTTACGAACACAAGGAATTTTATTCTTGGTTACAAAGGCTGAGTCGATGAATACTCCATTTGCACCAGAATCGAAATCTGCTGGATCCATTACAATGGCTGGATTATTCTGTCACGTCTAAACATTTGTTATGAAGGAACACAACTGCAGATTTCTTATAGTTTGAATATTTATTATAAAAAGTAAAAGGTATTGACTTTAATTCCAATTTACAGGTACTGTAGCTTTAAGTAATAAATGATAACTGAAGTCCACAATTATAGGCACTGTAGCTTTAAGTAGTAAATGATAACTGAAGTCCACAATTATAGGCACTGTAGCTTTAAGTAGTAAACGATAACTGAAGTCCACAATTATAGGCACTGTAGCTTTAAGTAGTAAACGATAACTGAAGTCCACAATTAGAGGCACTGTAGCTTTAAGTAGTAAACGATAACTGAAGTCCACAATTACAGGCACTGTAGCTTTAAGTAGTAAACGGTAGTAATTAGCAGACACTGAATCAGAAAGAATCCTTTAGTAGTATTAATGAATAAGGTGATAAGAAGTACAATAGCTGTTCCATAGACTTTAACTGAAGCAAGACAGATGCAGCTAACTGAGACAAAGTATGAGTTGAAGTTAGCTGTAACGGGTTTGTTTTAACGAAGGACCTTGGAGACAGGAAATAACAGCTTTGAGATGCAACGCTTATCACAGAGGTTTTACTTAGCTTCCGGCACATAGAACACTGGTTCCCGAGATCTCCTCAGAGGCGGTTTATCCTGAATGGAGAGAGTTCAGCTTTAGTCGTGGATGAGGAAAGGTGAAGGGAACTTGAAGTCTTCTAGTCCGGTCCGGTAACAGAGGGCTTTCACAACGATGTTGCAGCCGGTTCGTGAGTACGGAACGTAGTTCAATAATCCAGCGTCGATCAGCTGGTGCGGTCGGATTAAATAGGGAGACCGTGTCATAAAGAGGTGTGGCTAAGCTCCGTGGAACCAGGAAGTAAGAGGATACCATAATTAAGGCATGACATAGTCTTTCATTATATGAATAGGCTCCATGGTATGGCTATCTGGGGTATCACATTCCCATAAAGTCTGGTCCATAGTCCAAAGGCAAGAGGCGGGCAATCAGCCCCCTCCAAGGACACGTGGCGAGGTCGGTTTCGCCACACTTCTCCCCTTTACCCCCCAGACTAACAGGGTACTTGACCTCCTGCCGGTCAGTGCCCTTGTTAGTCCAGCAGCCCACCCACAAGACAGAAACAGCAGTACAGCCCACCCACAATAAACCATTACTACACCTGGGTAAGGGAGAATCTTGTCCATGTCCAGGTGCCTTACCACGGCTGTGTGGGGGACTGGTAGGCTGCCTTGGTGGGTTGCTGAGGGTGCAGAGACCAGCGGTACTCTGTCCTGGTGCCAGCACTACCCCGGGAGTAGCCTGGTTGGAGCCTGGTTGCTGGAGATTGACTGTCTCCACTTTGGATATATCGCTCTGTGGCTGGGGGACAGGACTGACCGTCCCTACCCCTTGTGCTGTAAGTGCAGAGACTACGGTCCCATCTGCACAGTTGTGGGGCTTAACATCTCCCCTGGGTGGGTTGGGCTGCCGTTGGAGAGAGGGTGTAACAAGCTCCTCTCTCTGGATGGTGAACTGCCGCTGGGGAGAGGGGTTAGCAGGCTCCTCTCCCTGCCACTCTCTATGCTGGTGGAAAGGGAGACCAGCTGTCTCCCCTTTCATTCTCTTGTCCTGCTGCTGGGGTGCGAGACTGACTGTCTCTGCTCCCTGCAGGACACACTGCCGCTGGGGAGGATGGACGACACCATCAGCTCCCTGGGGTACACACTGCCGCTGGGGAGAAAGGACGACACCTTCGGCTCCCTGGGTTACACACTGCCGCTGGGGAGGACGGACGACACCATCAGCTCCCTGGGGTACACACTGCCGCTGGGGAGGAAGGACGATACCTTCTGCTCCCTGGGACACACACTGCCGCTGGGGAGGATGGACGACACCATCAGCTCCCTGGGGTACTGCTGGTTGCTGTTGGGAAGGAGGACCGGTTGTCTCTTCCCAGGCTTCAATGATGAGTCGCAGGTAATCCCCCTCCAGGTTCCATTCCTTGGCAACCAAATACTGTAGGTCTGCCTCGAGGTCAATAGCACTAGGGAGACCCAGCATGTCCGCTCGGTCGTAGTACAGGTCCCAAAAACGAGAGTCGGTCATTTTCCCAAAGTCCTCATCGTCATTATTATCCCAAAATCGGCCACAGCCAGTGTACTCTCCGCCTTCTGGGAACTCATACTCTGCCATCTCGGGGACACACTGAGCTGCGTACCATTGTATCGCCTGGTATGCGTCGTTCTGCATATACTAGAATCTCGAGTCTAGTCACCCACTTTTCCTCGGCCTGTGTTCTCAGGAGGGGCCTCCGCTCTGCCATTCAAGCCAGGATTCGCTGCCTTCTGCTGCGGCGCTGACCCCCTCGCGAATACTGTACTTCCTCTAGGGCTTCGTTCCACAACCCGGCTCTGACCACCTCTCTGTACATCAACATGTTCTCCTCTGAGACTTCTTCAGACTCCGGGACGTAAAAGTTAAATCTAACTTGAAACTCCTCCTCCATTTTCTGAGTTCCTTTGTAGATAGGGTCGCTGTACGGGTACTAGCGTTGCCCTCAATTTGTAATCCCGGAATGGTGTTGTCTGTAGCTGTCCCTCTGGTTGTAGGAACGATCCCGCCGCTTGCCACCAATTGTTGCGGACCGTTTCAGCATAAAAGGGAATAAAATCCGTTTAGGCGATAATCCCCTTTTTGAGAGACAGGCACAGCTACTGCAGAACTCCAAACTCCCGAACTGGATACAAGATAACACTCCGAACTGGAACAGCTGACCAAGAAAAGCATACAATCCGCTTACAATCCTAGCAGTCAGCATACAATCCAACTCCCCCCAAGAACGAGACAACACTTCATTTTGAGGGTTAAACAGGAACTGAGGACTGGCTCATCCAGCCTGGCTTTTATTTCCAACTCACACATACAGGCCACACCCAGGGGGAGGCATAAAAGAACCAATGACATAGATGTTACATCCCACACATCCCCTCCCCTTAGTGTGACACATAATCCCATTATGCATACAGTGTAAAATATACTTTTACACAACTTTCCTAACTTTAAAACCATACATCACATTCACATAAAAATACATATCCACAATCAATCCATTCAGGGGAACAACATATTAAAAAATGTCATGAATCCGACCAGGGGTTCAAAAGTTAATAAAAGTATCTTTTGTCCATCCTGGCTGGCAGAAAAACATCCCCACAATGCACCCTGGTTTCCTCCCTTCTGCCCTGGAGTTAATTGGAGAAGTAATCCAATTATCCAGGACTAGAGGCAGACTCCATTAACCACATGGTTGCAAAACGACATAAAACACTTTAAAATACATAAAGTCACATTTACACATAACACACAGACATTTCACCTATCCCCAGATAGCTGGGATCTGCACGCACAAAACTACCGAATAGCGCGCAGATCCTACTCACACAGTACAATTGCCATGGAGCTAAAGTCTTTCCCATAGTCTTTCATTATATGAATAGGCTCCATGGTATGGCTATCTGGGGTATCACATTCCCATAAAGTCTGGTCCATAGTCCAAAGGCAAGAGGCGGGCAATCAGCCCCCTCCAAGGACACGTGGCGAGGTCGGTTTCGCCACAGGTTACAGCTGCACTGCCCTATAAAAAAAACACACACCAGTTCTGGGTTTGCTTTTTACAAGAAGCATTGCCTGATGTGAATGATGCCTCGCACCAAAGAGCTCTCAGAAGACCTATGATTAAGAATTGTTGACTTGCATGAAGCTGGAAAGGGTTATAAAAATAACTCCAAAAGCCTTGCTGTTCATCAGTCCACGGTAAGACAAATTGTCTATAAATGGAGAAAGTTCAGTACTGCTGCTACTCTCCCTAGGAGTGGCCATCCTGTAAAGATGACTGCAAGAGCACAGTGCAGACTGCTCAATGAGGTGAAGAAGAATCGTATGCTTCTCCGATTCGGTGGTTGTGGTGTCTGCTGCAGTGATTGGAGTCCTCAGGAAGCACTAGGAGCATCCTTTAACAGAGGTACCCAGTCGGGGTGCCCGTCGATCCATTACATTTATCTTTATACTTTTTCTTTTATTTTTATTCTTAATTTATATTTATTTATATTTTTATGATTATTGATTATCCTGTTTTGATTTTTGTATTTATTGTATTATTTTGTTATAAATATATATATATATATATATATATATATATATACATACATTTTTCCCTTAACTTTCTCTTCCTTTTATTCTCTCATTGTTTTGCTTTTGTTCATGTTCCCTGGATTTTACACTTTTGTTTCTGGTTTTGGGTGTATATATTTTAACCACATTCCTTTTCCTTTATTTTTGGAATTTTGACCTTAGCTGCCCAGTTTCAAGATGACTGCTGCATTCAGTCACATGACCGCTATTCAACTTTAGGCCCCTTCAGTCTCTCTAACATTCTGACCTTTTCAGGTTATTTTGTTTAGCTTTCTGGCACTACCTTTGAGCCTTTTATGGGTTCCTCTCCATTAAGCCATCCTATTATTGAGAGGTAGTGGTGACCATAGGTTTGTCATGTGGCACACCCTCTCAAGCTGCATCATGTGACCCAACTTAGCCTTTCCACTTTGATATTCAATGTTTATATTTGACATAGCTACTTTCCTCTTCTCTCTATTTATTGTATTGATGCAGCATGGTCATGTGACTGTAGATGCAATCCTTTCATATATGAGGAAATGTGGTGTGGACTTATTCTATTGTGTTTTTATCCTTGTGAAAATAAATTTGCTTTGTGATCTATATTTTTTTTTTCTTAATATATTTTTCTCTTCCAAGCAACTGTCTATGAAGCATCATATCTTTGGTGGGAATTGTACTACTCAAGCTGTCTACATTGAGTTGTTTAACTGTTCTACCAGTTAGAGCTTATGCTATCTTTAGTGTACTTAAAGTTATAATTATATGAATGACAGGAGGCAAATATTTTGCTTAAGTCTCTATTTACTAAAATCCCAAAGCAGCACACATTTCATAAGAACAGATAATCAACCAGGAAACATCAGAGAAAATAAATCTCCCACTCCTAGCACCTCCTATTTCTTTGCTGCTCCTCAACAGCACAGGTGAGAGTACCTCTGCCTCCAAGTTTTGTGGGTTGCTGTGGTTTGAAATAAATCTGTCACGTCCTGCTCTGTTCTGTGGAGATGTCTGGCAATGGCTTCTGGTATCCAGTACTCTTGTTACAATTCTTGTTTAGTTTTTCTTGGTTTTTTGGTTTTCTATTCCATGTCTGGTTTTCTTTATGCTGGGTTTCTGGGTTCATTCTTATATTCCGTCCCTGGATTTCCCAGTCTCTTGGATTCATTTAAATGTTTGTTTTATTTGCCACACCCGTTTGTTTTCCATCATTCTTTTTTGTTTCAGTGTCCTGCAGGCAGCTGCTCACGGCTTCTGCCCTTTCTTGCAGGTAAGTGCTATATATGTCTTCTTTGGATGTTTTAGCATACATTAGGCAGTGTAGGACCTGCCAGATATGGGGTACATTGGCGTTGTTGGCAGGCTTATGCAATGTATGATCATATAGTGTGACTAAATCCCCATGATTTCCATATGTAGTACTTAGTTATTTCTCCTCTTGTTTTGCCTATGTTATCTTGTCTTGTTTTAGTTTGTATACCCAGTCCATCTACAGTCCTGTCCAGTCATGCCCATGTTATGTTCATGTTGTCCTCATGTCTTGTGTATATGTTCTGGGTTTCGCTTACTATCTTTCTCTGGTTCTGGGTTCTATTAGTTCTGTCTTGTTTTCATGTTTGGTGCCTATCTCTAGTCTTGCCTTGTTTCTAGTACTGGATACAATCTTGCTGCAGAGCCTCCCTATTCAGCTCCTGGGAGGTCTGCTTAATCTCCAAGCTCCTAGTTCCTGGTATCCGCTAAAGCTAATTAAGGGTCTTGGTATGTGACTGCACAAACGCTGGTGCTCAACACCAGGGGGCGTGTGGTTACCCTGCACCAGATCCTGCTAATCCACCTCCACACTGTGACTCCTACTCTGAAAGTCAGGCATACTGGGTCCCGGTCCTGCACCGCCGCCTGCATAGTGTCTGGGTCCCCGGCACCGGACCGCCACCCTGACAAAATCTCTCCGCCACTCCTAGCACCTCCTCTTTCAAGTTGCAAAAACAACCAATCAGAGAACAAATGGTGAACTGCCAAAATGAAATGCAAGGCAATAATGGAAAATGAAAAGATTCCAGAAGGCTCCAAACCAACAGGAAAGGTCCTTCACGCACAGCACCTGAGTTGAACTTTAAACTTAAATGAGAAAGCAGAATCCAAAAAACTGCTTAATCAAGGAAATAGACACAGAAAAAACATGCAAACCATCCTAGGCAAAATCAAATATCAACATAAATCTCAGAGATCTAAGCATTGCAAACAAGCCATAAAATATACCAACAAAGCATAAACAAACAGAAAGACATACATCCACTTCATACTGGAAGTAAACACCTAGCATACAAGGGAGGGGAAAGATCCGGGTGGGAAAATATTTTCTTCTGTCATTAATAAAATTTAGATTATAGGTACACTAAAGCTAGTATAATTTACAATTTTATTACGTGACCGGAGGCTTCATATTTTGCTGTTTTAACAAGTCAACAAGGCAAATGATGCATGTACAGCTGGTCGGATTTGTTGGATGGCATGCTCTGATGACTAATCTGCACAGTGTAAGATGTCCTGTAGAGAGGCCCATGTCATCAAGCCCCAGACCTCACTTAGTGTGCTCTGAAGGAAGAATTTATACCTGCATAGAACAGCAATGACCTGATCCAGCACATCAAGGTAGTGGAAGATACCGGCTTGTGAGACCAAACATAGGAGACAAGAAGCTGACTGGAACATAAGGTTTGGAGAGGAGAGGTGCCCTCCACGTAGCAAGACAAAACAGGACCACACACAGCTTAGATGAGTCTGATTTCATACGCATGGAAACATGTTCGAGGAAGGAAACAAAATAAAAAAATAAAGAGTGAATTTCAGCTGATGAAGAGAGAGACTAAGGTAGTGAAGCCTGCACTGGAAGAGAATGGAATTTGATAGTGTATCTCTGGACTATCTCCAAATAACAAGCCATTAGCCATGGGACCCAGTTCCTTCGAACCCAGATCAGAGAGTTTGGCATCCATGCACAGAAGCACACCTTTCTCTGTTCTGTGCTGACCGTTATATTTGCATTACCCAGCAGGCATATAGAGTGCAAGGCCCAATCTCTGAGAAAGGATAGATCCAGGGAGATGCCCTGAGAGTAGACCTCATTAACAATGAGAAGGATCTTAGTTAGACCAACTTGTCCTGGGCCTAGATACCCTTTCTAGAATATCCCCTGGTTATGGCTGGATATGTAAAAACCATCACCCAGGAATTCTGGGGTCGCGATCTTATCCGGCAAAGAGGGTGTCACGAGCGTGGGCTACAGGCTCAGCCGAGACAGTGGGGAGAGTGTGGAAGTGACAGGGTTAATGACACCAGACCCCTGGTTACCTGTTGCTTGTCCCAGCAACCACTCAGCTAACCCCTGCAATCCCTTCTACACTAACCCCCTAGTACACACTTTACTGCCACCACCAACACTTTTAAACCCGGGCGTCTTAGGTTACCCCACACACAGGAGAATTATAGAATCACAGTTTTACTTTTACTGATCAAACATATAATTAACCCTTTTTGGTAGCATGTTTACCTGAGCTTTCCTCTGGAGAGTGAAGCTCATAGAGAACAGAGACACAAGCTGATTAAGTAAACATTTAATCTGACAAAAAAGATTCACAGTGCTGAGTACAAAATACAGAAATAAATGACATACAGATAACAAATTGCAAAACAGTACATTAAATAAAATAGGAGAAAACACAAGAAATTCCTTACATGTATTTACCCCATATAGAATTCTTGTGGTAGTCTTAGATGGTATAGGTCTCCTAGAAGTTGCTGACCAAAGAAAAAAAATGAATAACTCCCTGGATAGTCCAGCACCCTCACTATATACCTAAACTAGTTATTGCTCAGTGGGCAGACCCCTGTGGGGGGATCAGTGGGGGTTGGTCTGGCAGTTTATTGCCGACTCTATGCAATTACTTGTGTCCAGCTCTGATGATGGCTATCTAGATGTTTTATGGTCTAGGCCTGGTGCAAGATCAAAGACCACAATACATGTCATCCCAAGGTTTACAAAAAACAACTCTTAACATATATCAACACACATCAAACACCAACTCATGCTTTTGGCATGACAGAGGGCCTCGGACATTCCACCCGCAATTACTTGTAGACTTCCCTATACAGTGGCCTATGGATTCAGTAGTGCGCGAATAGTGCCAGCTGTTCAGGTAACAACCGTTTGGAAAACCTGGATTGAAGGATCGAAGTGGGGTTCCGCTGGTGAATCCAGCAGAATGTCTTCGCCAGTGCCTAATGGAGTTCGTTGAATAGATGTCAGAGCCTGTGAGGGTTCGATCACCAATTTCCATACATAGGGAGAGTCATCCATATCTGTTTTCATCATTCGTGTATGATTGATCTACCTGCCATTCATTCAGAATAGATAGCAGTGGTAGGTTGACTGGGTCCTCCTCATCCTTTGAAGGATGGGCTAGAGTGGAATAGGCTCCATCCTCCATTTACAGCTGCCTTGCCTTTCCAGGTGAATGGTTCCTCGTCATCCCCTTTCCAGTAGCGCTTCTGTGATTGTGCTTGATCCCTCATAGGAAAATCTACGCCTGTGAAATGCTCCACTGAGTGAGGGGACAGTGGTGGGACTTTGTATTTGTCTTTAGCAACTGTCACATTGATTAGAGCCTGGAGTCTTTGCTCCTGTGAAGGGGTGTCCATCACGCTGGCCACAGTGGGTTAGGTAATGTGGCACCTATGGGGCAGAAGTAGTAGGCATGTTACAAGGGGCAACAAAATAGACTATCTAGCAATATGCAGTTTAAAACTCAAAGATGCATAACAACTGGGGCTCACCCAGTTAGAAACTTCCAGGCGTGTGTCCTGTAATGAGGTAGTGGGCACAGGAAAAGCTGACCAATCACAAGGGACAGCAGGATAAACCCCCCTATTAACTGGTGGGATAAGGATAGCTGGTCAGGTATGCAGCATGGAGGGAGGTCACCCCAACTGAACGAGCATTTATAGCATTATAAGGGCTGCACAGGGCTAGCCATATGCCAGGGTTCCTACAACAATGACAGCTCACTCCAGAGGCTCGCTATGCATAGAGACCATGAACAGTCTAATTATAAGGAGATATGGTCCAACAAAGGTAATAAGAAGAGGGGGCTCACACCAGGGGCCTGTTATGGATAGTGACCATTAACAGTATAATTATAAGGAGATAAGGTACAGAAAATGTAATCACAATGGAGGTAGGGGCTCACCCCAACCCCAGGCCTTGAGCCACAAGCAGGAGGCTCCCCGTCTGATTAAACCATTAGGTACCCTCATGGGTCATTAGGACACTGAAAGAATGTAGCACCAAGATCCACTGGTCATAATCCACTGTCTATGAATCTAACTTTAATAAGGCTAAAATGGGATTGAAAAATGTGGGCACAATGAGACAGTACACTCCGGTGTCCATGTCTTTAAACACGATTTTCAGAGCCTGGGCCCGAGCAGAAGAAGGGGTAGTGCTCACAATATGACAGCTAAGAATGAGCTTAAGGCTGTTCTAGTGAGAACTAGCGTGGACAGGGAAAGCCAGGCCACTGAGATCTCGCACAAGAGTCTTACCTCACTTTTGCCTACTCCTCTTGGATACCTCACTCAGACTTTGTTTATATTTCTTTCTTTAATTAATTAATAATGACCCCCCCACCCCCAAGCAAACACAGACGTCTTAGGATCCTGTCCTCACTAACCGTTTCCCCTAGCAGCTGTGCTTGTAAGGGTGTGCTGTCTGTGTGCCTACCAGGACATTGAACTACATGCAAATGTTTAATAAAATACTATTTTACTTGCTTGCAATACCTTTTTCTTGTTTGTTTTGACTGTGCAAGGCTCCCACATTTTCAGTAGGAATTTTGTCTGAGAGTGATCAATATCAACAAAGGTGGAAACTTCAAGCCAGGAATCTCAAATTATAACCCCCAAATGTTGATGGCATACAACTCAGAATTGATAATCAGAGAATAATAGGAGTTGTAGTTCAGTAGCTTTTGGGGGGCTAGAGTTTGAGATGCCTGCTATAGGATATCTACTGCATGACCTATGCTACAGTGTGCCTAGGTGATTAGTCTTGCTATGTTGATGCAGTCCACTAGAGGTAGCTCTAATTCAGTTAATAAACAAACATATATTAATTATATCAGTATTTCTCTCAGTTTAGTAAGTTAAAAAGATTGGTCCAGCACTTTTCAAAAATATTGTTGTGTTCTTTTATTTAGTGTGTATTATAAGAACACAAATAACAATGTTTTGGTTTACACAGGAGCCTGTTTCTAGCTAACACTAACCTCAAAATCAACAGAATATGTAGTGTGCAAATCAGAGTGTGCACTCAGAATTAAGCTGCCATGTGCAAAATCAATTAGATAGATGTGTAAAACTCACAAAGACCATGTGCAATAATACTCAGGCTCCTGATGACAACATCATTATAAATAAACACATAGTAACACATCAAAGTGTATATGTTTTAGTTATTACCTTAGTTAGAAGTATTAAAAAATGAGGAAAAAGGTTGCCTGGTCTGATGAATCACATTTTCTTTTAGATCAAGTGAAAGGCTGGGCGCCTGTGCATTGTTTACCTGGGGATGACATATCAATGCAATGTGGGAAAAAAGGTGGAGGCAATGTTATGCTCTGGGAAATGTTCTGCTGAGAAACCTTGGCTCCTGGCATTCATGTGGATGTTCCATTGACACGTACCACCTACCTAGAGATTGTTGAAGACCTCAAATATCCCATTATGGCAATGGTATTACCTGATGGCAGTGGCCAATGGCAGAATTACTAGGGTCGCAAAGGTCACAGCTGTTACTGGGACCTGGAGTTCCGCCTGTCAGGAATTTCCATTATAGATGGAAATTGCAAGCAAGGCAGTAGCAGGCGGCTTACTCTACTTAGTTTGCTCCACTCCAGAACCAGCTCCACTCCTTAGCCAGCTCCCTGGTGTTCCTGTGGTATAAATTGGGGAGGGGGGACTCTGAGTGGATCTTTCTCTAGCATCCAGTGTGCCTCCTCTCAGTCTTCCTGCAGTTTTATTATATATGTTTTATTAAAAATTTTTTTTTTTTTTTTAAAGGTACACCAGTTTGTATTATTGAAGGAATTTCATCTATTTTTATCTTTATTTTTTTTACTTTAAATAGTGCCCTCCTGACATTGATTTTTTAGTCAATTAGTAGCTCAATCTTTTATAGGAGTGGCAGCTGTACCATATAATTATATAGATCAGTGGTAGTCAACCTTTTTCTAACTACCGCCCACTAATGCATCTTTTTGGTTGAAAAATTTTCCTTACCGCCCACCAGTTTTCGCGCAAGTGCGGAATATTTTTTTCGAAAGGAGGGTGTTTTAAAAAAATATAAATGTACGTTCATTTATCTTTTTATTTCCAATTAATGCATGTTTATAATGTTTTTAACTTTATAAAGTTTAATGCGAAAACAAAGTAAATTAAAATTACCTTTACTAGTGATTAATGAGATCCTTGAGGTTGATGCTGCAAGACTAAATATTTGATATCTGGTTCGATTTTCGTAAGGAACAAACGAAGGTCTCCTCTTTCGGTGATATTCAGACGACTTCTCTGTTTGCGCATAATAGGATTTCTCATCTGTGCGTCATCTCCCCTCTTCTCCCTCCTCAATTCCCCTCCCCACCTTTTTTTTTTCCCTTTTTTTTAACCTTCCTTATAGCAATGCCCAGTAGGAAGGCTGAGCTAGGTATCCCACTATAACAGACTGGCACACAGGGCCGCCATCAGGACATGACAACCGTGACAATTGTCACGGGCCCGGCGGCCCTGGAGGGCCCTGGCCCCACGTGTATCAGCGGAACTGCCACCGGTGCATCTGCACCAGGGCCCACACGCTTATGGGGCCCATCAGGTGGCCCAAGCATTTAGGGCCACCCAATGGGCCCTATTATCTTCAGGGGCCCGGTCAGCGCTGTAATAGCGCGACCGGGCCCCTTTAAAAAAAAAAAACGCAGCTCGTCACTTCCTCCCAGTTTACTCCGCGCGGGAAGGAGGAGAGAGAGGCCGCGAGGAGAGGCAGCCGACTCACATCATCCCCAGCCACCCTCCTGCGACGAAATGGTAAGGAAGAGAGGAGGGTGGCTGAAAATGAGGTGTATGTGTGTATGTCAGTGTATGTGTGTGTATGTGTATGTCAGTGTATGTGTGTGCTTGTGTATGCCTACGTATGTATGCCTGTGTGTGTATGCCATTGTGTGTATGCCATTGTGTGTATGCCAGTGTTTGTGCACTGTGTGTATGCATGTGTGTATGTCTGTTTTAGTATTTGTATCTGTTAGTGTGTGTGTATTCCTGTGGGCAGGATTTGGAGGCTTGCCCTGTGGGCGGGCTTGAAGGGGGGCCCAGACCTTGAGCTGATGGCGGCCCTGCTGGCACACATACATACAGACACACAAGACACACATACAGACAGGCACACATGCAGACACACAAACAAACATACAGACAGGCACACACACATACAGACACACACACACAGGCACACATACAAAGACACACACACATACAGACAGACACAAGAAACATATACATACAAAGACAAGACACACATACATACACACATATATACAGACACAAGAAACATATACATACAAAGACAAGACATACATACACACACATATATATAGATATACAGACACACACACACGACACATACAAAGACACACACACACAAGACATACATACAAAGACACACACACAAGACATACATACAAAGACACACACACACACACAAAACATACATACAAACACACACACACAAAACATGCATACAAAGACACACACACGACATACATACAAAGACAAGACACACATATATACAGACATACACACAGACACAAACAAGACATACATACAAAGACAAGACACATGTATACAGACATACACACACACGACACATACATAAGACACACATACAGACACACACACAAGACATACATACAAACACAAGACACATGTATACAGACAAACACACAAGACACATACATAAGACACACATACAGACACACACACACACAAGACATACATACAAACACAAGACACATGTATACAGACATACACACAAGACACATACATAAGACACACACAAGACATACATACAAAGACAAGACACACATATATACAGACATACACACACACACACACATAAGACACACACAAGACATACATACAAAGACAAGACACATGTATACAGACATACACACACAAGACACTTACATAAGACACACACAAGACATACATACAGACACACACAAGACATACATACAAAGACACATACACAAACAAACACACATTATATTTAAGTCACCCTCCTGTTTCCTACCTTTAAGGTGCAGGAGGGTGACTTTCCCTGGGGTCCAGTGGTGGCTCAGGTGCATGGGAGTCAGAGTTCCCACTCTGACTCCCTCCTCCTCCTTCCTCCCGCGCGGCTCTCTGTATGCTGGGAGGAGTGACCGGGGAATCACTTCCTCCCAGCAGATTTGATGTCATCACAGGGGGCCCGGTCGCGCTGTTAAAGCGCCCAGCGCTGACAGGGGCCCCCTCACAATCCACATCCATCGGGTGGCCCTGACAGCATGGGCCACCCGATGGACCCCTCCATATGCGGACCCGGCGGTTTGCCGCCGGGGCCGCAAGTGGTGATGGCGGTACCCAGTCACAGTGGTACCGCCGGCTCGCGCCCGCCCGCCTGCCCAATTTATAAAAAAAAAAATTGAAAATCCCTACCGCCCACCTGGAATCCTGAAACGCCCACTAGTGGGCGGTAGGGACCAGGTTGACGACCCATGATATAGATAATTATTTATTTCACATTCTTTGTATATAGCTGTGTTCACAATCCTGCCAAAAGAAGAAATCAGTGCAAGAATGAAAGTTTCCTCAGAATTTTTTAAATAATAATAATAATTTATTATATGTATATAGCATCAACAAATTCTGTAGCGCTTTACAATGGGTGGACTAACAAACATGTAATCAGACAAGTTTGACGCACAGAAACAGAGGGGTTGAGGGCCCTACTCAATGAGCTTACATACTAGAAGGAGTAGCGTAAAGTGAGAGGGAGAGATCAGTGGAGGACAGACAGATTTGGAGCTGATGAGTTTACCAAGGGAGGCAGTATAGACTGAGAACAGTAGGGGACCAAGGACTGAACCATGGGGGATACCAACAGAGAGAGGTTGGGAGGAAGAAGCAGAGCCAGAGAGAGCGACACTAGAGCCGATGCTCTCTCCTGCAGGGCCGGTGCTATCCAATCTAAGTGCCTTCACGGACTGGAGATCTCCCTCACCGGTCCGCAGGCATGTTGCTGGGAGGCCAGCACAGGAGGGAGAGAAGACCCGAGAGCCCTAGCTTGCAGCTCCACCGGGTCTCCTCTCGCGAGCACGGAGCGTTGCCACAGTTACCATGGCAACGCTTCATTCTCGCAAGACGGAACTCTAGCCCAGGAGCTGCAGGCTAGAGTTCACTCCCCACTAGAACCGCCAGGGATTCCACCATACCACCAGGGATTGGAAGTAATATCCCCCTCCCTGAGCAAAGGTAAGAAGGGGGGGGGGGTATAAAGAAATAAAATTAATTAAACAAATAAATCAAACACATTTGTTTTAATCTGCCCCAACATACACACACAGCTCCCCTTATATACACTGCCCACACAGCCCCCATATACACACAGCCTCCATATACATACAGCCCCCCATATACACACTGCCCCAATATACACACTTCCCCCAGAACCTCCATATACACAATGCCCCCCATATACACACTGCCCCCACAGCCCCCCATATATATACTGCTGCACCACACACACTGCCCCCACGTATACACACACTGCCCCCACGTATACACATTGCCCCCACAGCCCACCATATACACACTGCCCCACCACACACACTGGCCCCACTGCATCCCCATACATAATCTATCACACACTGCCCCCACTGCACCCCCATACACACACTTTCCCCACTGTCCCCCCATACACACACTACACCTACTGTACCCCCATACACACACTTCTCCCCACACATTACACCCCAACATACACTTCGCTCCCATACATACAATGCTCCCCCATGCAAACAGTGCATCCCCACACACTTCTTCCCCACACACACTACACCCCCATACACACAGTGCACCCCCACACAAACACTGTCCCCCCATACACACAGTGCTCCCACTGCACCCCACATATACACACTGCACTCCCATGCACACATTACACCCCTCACACAAACACACACTGCCCCTCATACATACAGTGCTCCCACTGCACCCCCATGCACACACTGTCCCACATACACACACTGCACTCCTCGCACATGTACTGCCTCCTGTACACACACACGTACTCTGCACCCCTCACACACACTGCCTCCCATACACACACACACAGACACACATTACTAGAGGCCCTATCCCCTACTACAGCCCCTATCCTTGCAAACCCTAGGTAAACAGTTTGACAGAGAGCTGTAGTGGTTATTGTGCCTGGATTATTTCTTTAACTAATCTATGAGTGTCCCTCCCGAGATAAGGCTCTGGATCCGTCAGTGGATGCATAAGTACAGGTGGGGTTATTGATTGGGATATTGAAATCCCCAAGTATAAAGGGAAAGAGTGTTAGAGGAGAGGAATTGAGGTAGCCAGGAAGATAAGTGCTCAATAAATAGCCTAAGATGACCAGGTGGATGATAGCAATTCCTAAACGAGTGGGTTTGAATAGGCGGACAGTGTGAACTTCAAAGGAAGTAAAGGGTAGGGCAGGGGAGATTGGTTGAAAGGTACATTGAGGGGAGAGAAGGATGCCTACACCACCTCCTTTACAGTGGGGGATTGGAGTGTGGGAGAATTGTAGCCCACCAAAACATGAAGAGGCAGGAGTAGCACTATTAGAGGGGGGAAGCCAGGTCTCTGTGAGTGCAAGTAGTGTGAGTGAGTTTGAGATGAAAAGGTTGTGTATGGCTGTGTTAGATTGCTGCAGACTGAGCGGGTGTTGAATGAGGATAAAGGGCAGGGTATTGTGATGAGGTTTGTGTGGTTTCTTGTTGTCTTAGTGTGGGCAGAAGGGGTGAAGGGCCCTGGGTTGTGAGAGACATCACCAGCTGCTAGAAGAAGGAGGAGAGATAGTAACAGGAGGTGTGAGTGGGTTTTATGTGCATGGGGTCTAGGATGAGATTGATTATGGGTACGAGAGCAGGAGCAGAAACAATGAGTACAGGTCATGAGTTGAGAGTAAGGGGAGTGTAGCAGAAAGGAGGAAATGTATGGTTGTATGGAGAGATTTTGATACTAATGGAGGAGGAATAAATTAAGAGGAGGAGAAGACAGAACATTGCTAAATTGAGAAAAAGTCAATTTTGAGAAAAAATAAATAAATACATTGGAATATCAAAACCAGGTGTAGAAAGTGTAAAGATTAAGTTTCAGGAGTTAAGAAAGTGCAGGGGTGTACTGATAAGAGGCAGTGATTGTACACCTGCTGTTTCTGCTTATCTAAAATGTGGGTGTGACAGACTATCTATAAATGTAATAATGAGCTTGGGGTGGGTGGGTATCAGACTTTTGTGCAGCAATAATGGGACTGGAAATTTAGAAAACCAGGCTGTGGAAGAAAGGTATGTGAGGGTCAGATAGGTTTGCAATAAAGCTGAGGGAGGGGCATATGCATCTAAGCACAGAGATGAGGGGATGGTTATTCAAACAAAAACATTTGAGTTGATATCAATAAAAGAAGGGAGGGGTCAGAAGGCAGACATCAGAGGGGAACTAGAGATATGCATATATGTGAATAAAACAATTACATTTTAGCAGTACATACAAGACTAAATGTAAGAAAATATGCAATGCACAAAGAACACATAAAATAAAGTACATTTACAGGGTGGTTAAGTTATAATTAAATGATAGTGTACAGGATAGAGTCTTATTGTGGTCCTCCAGAAGGCTACATTTGCTTATTGCAGATGATCAGCTGATGGAGCACTGACTTTCTTGCAGCAGTATTGGGGCTGGAAAGTTTGGAAATCAGGCTTTGCTTATTGTAGATTATCTGCTGATGGAGCACTGACTTTCTTGCAGCAGTAATGGGTCTGGAAAGTTTGGAAATCAGGCTGTGGAAGAAAGGTATGTGAGAGTCAGATAGGTCTGCAATAAAGCCGAGGGAGGTGGATATGCATCTAAGCCCAGAGATGAGGGGATGGTTATTCAAACAAAAACATTTGAGTTGATGTTTAGACCTACTGATAAAATATTCCTGAATGAATGAACTTTGTATGGGTCCCATTATGGATCATTTTTATCTATATGTCTCTTTCCCCTCTGAGACAAATATAATGTGGGTGCCACTAGAAGTATCCCCAATAGGCTGTTCAACATGCTATAAATATCGAGAACATTTTATAAGTGGTGTTATAGGATTCGATGTATGATAATAGCCCAAATGTATTTTAGTGGCATTTCTAGTCTAGGCCACATTGTATTTCATCTCTGCTGGGACCTGAGATTTTTTCCCGGAGTCAGCAGTTCTGTTCTGCATCAGTAATGAATATCATCTGTGTGAAATATTGAGTATAAGAATCAGGGGTAATCTTTTGTATACTCTATCCCAATAACCAACTCTAAGTAAGCGTGCCAGTCTGGAAGACCATGCAGAGCTATTGCTGTCCCAGAAAATTCAGCCAGCACAATGATAAAACAAACGTATGATTAAAGAGTAGCTGACAATTGATTGTTAGGTAAGGGACTTTCATGGTCAGTGTTGCCCTTGATACAGGTACTTGCAGGTGTGTCAGCAACCCTATGTATAAAGTATGGTCAAGATGTTGCTAAAAAATCGTAATGAGGAAGATGTGAGATCTAAGTGACTTTGACCTTGGAATAATGGTTGGTGCCGAATGTGTTGGTGTGAGCAGCTCAGATATTGCTTATCTCACACCCAACAATCTCAAGAGTTTGCAAAGAATGGTAGGGCAACAAATAAAAACAGTGAGTTGCAGTATGTGGAAAAAAAATTGTTGATAATGAAAAATTATCAGAGGAGAATGTGCAGAGTACTTCAATTTAATATAAAAGCAAGTGTAGTTGAAATAACCATGGGTTACAACAAGATTGTAAGATTGTTGCCTAAGAGATCTTATAAACACATATTGAATATTGAAGTGAATGTGTTACAGCCGCAGATGACACATTGGTCACAACAGCAGAAGGTGGCAATACTTGTCAGCTAACAAGAAACAGAGGCTACAATGTGCTCAGGTGCACAAAAACTGAAAAATTATTTCCTGATCCAACAAACATATGCATCTTGCAGTAACTTTAGATAGCAGAGGGTGTATCTGGTATAAAAACATAAATCCACAGATCCATCTGGACTTGTTTCAGCAGTTCATGTTAGTGATGTTGTAAAGAAATGAGGAACAATTCCTTTGCATACATTTTCTTATGTTTTTTAATGACTATTTCTGACAGTATAATAAGCCATGTTAATAGGTAGGTGGTGGAACTGCACTCATCCCTTCGCTATGGACATGATAAGTCATGTCACAAAGCACATATGTCAACTCAAGCTAATGGTTATATTGAACATAATAATGAGAACTCAATCCAACAGAGCACCTTTGGGATACATTAGACCAGGGCTGCCCAACAGGTAGATCTCCGAATGTTGTAGTGCTACAACTCCCATGATGCTTTGTCATTCTAAAGGTAGGCAGACAATGTAATAGAGCAGCAGGAAATGCTAGCATAATGCTTAGTTGTATAAGGAGATGTATAAGCAGTAGAAAGAGGCTCATGCCATTGTACAGAACACTGGTGAGACCTGACTTGGAGTATTGTACCTCCAGAAGGATATTGATACTTTAGAGAGAGTTCAGAGAAGGACTACTAAACTTGTTCATGGATTGCAGGATAAAACTTACAAGGAAAGGTTAAAGGAACTTAACATGTATAGCTTGGAGGAAAGACGAGACAAGGGGGATATGATAGAAACATTTAAATACATAAAGGGAATCAACACAGTAAAGGAGGAGACTATATTTAAAAGAAGAATAACTACCACAACAAGAGGGCATAGTCTTAAATTAGAGGGGCAAAGGTTTAAAAATAATATCGGAAGTATTGCTTTACTGAGAGGGTAGTGGATTCATGGAATAGCCTTCCAGCTGAAGTGGTAGAGGATAACACAGTAAAGGAGTTTAAGCATGAGTGGGATAGGCAGGGCCGGCGCTACCTGTAAGGCGACCTAGGCAGCCGCATAGGGCGCAACTTAGCAGGGGGCGCCGGATCCCTGCGCCGGGAATCACCAGTGCAGCTCTTCATGCTGCGCCACCTGAGCGCTTTATCAAGCCTCAGGCAGCGCAGCACTGCTGTTTGGAGGGCAGCCGGATTTGAGTGACTGGCAGGAGGGAAGCTCCCTCCTGCCGGTCTCTCAATGTAGCATGGCCGGGCGGCGCGGAACGCGGGACAGGAACCTCTGTTTCCTGTACCCGGCCACTGGCGGACTGACAGGAAGTGCTCACTGAGTGAGCACTTCCCTTCAGTCCGCCGGCGGCTGGTTACAGGAAACAGAAGTTCCTGTCCCGCGTTATGCGCCGCCCGTCCATGCTACATAGGCAGGAAGGAAGAAAAGGGTAAGGACCACTAGGGGAGGGGGGGGAGAGGAGGGGGGGAGGGTAAGGACCACTAGGGGAGGGGAGGAGGTGTAAGGACCACTAGGGGAGGGGAGGGGGGTAAGGAGGGGGGTAAAGACCACTATGGGAGGGGAGGGGGGGTAATGACCACAGGGGAGGGGGGTAAGGACCACTAGGGGAGGGGGAGGGTGGTAAGGACCACAGGGGGAGGGGGAGTAAGGACAACTGGGGGAGGAGAGGGAGAGGGGGAGTAAGGACCACTGGGGAGGAGGGGGGTGGTAAGGACCACTGGGGGGAGTAAGAACCACTGGGTGAGGAGGGGGGAGTAAGATCCACTGGGGGAGGGTGGGTGGGAAGTAAGGACCACTGGGGAAGGAGGGTGAAGGAACACAGGGGGAGGGAGGGTGGGGAGTAAGGGCCACTGAGGGAGGGGAGGTAAGGACCACTGAGGGAGGATAGGCTTGAGGTCCACTAACAGGTTTGGGAGAGGTTGGACCACTAAGGGGGCAAGGACCACCAAAGGGGGGTAAGGAGGGAGGACCACTAAGGAGAGGGGATGAGGGTAAGGACCACTAAGGGGGGGGGAGATAATGACCACTGAGGGGGGGAGATTACGAGTAAGGGGGTGGGGGGAGGAAGGGAAGGTCTACTAAGGGGTTTGGGAGAGAGGGGGACCACTAAGGGGTTTGGGAGAGGGAAGACTACTAAGGGGAGGGATGGAGGACCACTAAGGGGAGAGGGGGGAGTGAGAAGACCACCAAGGGGGGACTGCAGAGTGACAGGGGGCCAAGAGAGCACTAAGGGACAGAAGGGGAGAACACGGGGGGGACAGGAGGGAAGGGGAAATCAATAATTGACAGGAGGGGAGAGCACTATGAAAAGAATTTAAAAAAATAAAGAGCTGCTCCCCTCAGTCCCTATCCTACCCCACAAACCCTCTCTTTTACACTACACACATACATAATGCATTCCCCCCCCCCACACACACCCAAAACACACAATGCATCCCTTACGTTCACACAAACACTCATTCTCTTACACACAGAAACAAAATGGATCTCTTACACAATCAATGCACCCCTTACAGACACACACTGCATTCAATTACATACACAGAAACACACCTTGCATCCCTTACACACACACACAGAAACATACAATGCATTCCTTACACGCAAACACACACTGCATCCCCTATAAACACACTACATCCCTTACACAAACTGGTATCCCTATACACTACATTCTATAAGAACACACACAGATTGCATCATCTACAATAATACATAAAACATCCCCTACACACATACACTCCACTTCCTGTGAGAGAACTCATGGGTGGGCCATGTCGGTGGATTTATGGGTGGGCATTGTAGGCATACTCACGGTCAAGCCCTGGGGGCCCAGACCTTGAGCTATGTAAGGGGCCCCCAAAAAATGAGCTGCTTCCTGTTCGTTAATTGTTGTGAGTATTGTTACAAACAGTCTCCAGAGAGCCTCTTCTACACCAGACCTGTGGAGCCAGACTGAGCCCATTATCAGTCTCTTGTCCTCATCTGGTGGTAAGTAGGCAATCCAATATATTATTAGTGGCACTAATCTCTAATTTACCTCACATTAAATTGATACTATAGTCACCAGAAGCACTACAGAATAATGTAGTGGTTCTGGTGTCTATAGCCTGTGCCTGTAGGCTTTATAATGTAAATACACTGTCTTTTCAGATAAAAGACACTTTGTGAAGACTGGCATTGGCCCATATGGCAGAGAATATGAGCGGGGCATTGTGATGTCACATGGTGGGCAGGACATATGGGGGGCGGCAAAAATCCTTGCACCGGCCCTAGGGATAGGCATAAGGCTATCCTAACTATAAGATAAGGCTAGGGACTAATGAAAGTATTTAGAAAATTGGGCAGACTAGATGGCCGAATGGTTCTTATCTGCCGTCACACTCTATGTTTCTATGTTAAAGGCATGCAAAGCATCATGGGAGTTGTAGTTCCACAAGATCTGGGGATCTACCTGTTGGGCAGCCCTGCATTAGACCATGGGATTCTCAGTATGAATGCTATCGTGATGACATGAACCAGAATATCTAAGAAATGTTTCCAGAATTGTGTTGAATCAAAGACGCAGAAGAACTTATGTTGTTTATTTTAACTATCTTCCATTATTCCTTTGGTATGCAAGCTCTTTCCATGATCATTCACTAGTTCTCCATTCTTTTTAAAGACTGTGGTCTTACTTTAGTAGTCAGAATAGAGTCCAGTAATTATACGCATAATGAATGAGGAATATGAATGAGAGGAATGAGACTTTCCTAAAAATACACTGTGATCTATTGGATTTTCAAGCCAGCCAATCATTGTGTAATGAAGAGAGTATTTTTTTTTTTTATATATATATATGCCTCTTTAGTTTTTATATGTCTTTTCCACTTAAAGAACTTTGCATTCTTGTGTTTTTCATCCAAAAGACAGGAGAATTTAGATGTTTTATTACAATGCTTATTTTTTTTTAAAATTTCCCAATGTATGGCAATTTTGAAGTTAGGCATTACATAGGCAATTAATACTGCAAGCTACAGGTTTTGATATGTAGTGTGACTTAAACTATGCAATACAGGACTTGAAAAAAATTGCTGCTCATCAAAACTAAATAGGTATAATGTTGTGCATGATTATGAACTGGTTATGTAACCTTTTTTTGTTTCAGCTATAATAGCAAAAAAATAAATGCTTAAAAATTATTTAGGTAGAGACATATTATGTTCATTATATCAGTTTAACCCCTTAACACCGTTATGGCATTCTATGCCATCCCGTGTTAAGTGGGCTTTAAAGCCGTTGCGGTAGCGGCTTTGAGCCCCTGGAGGTCCGCGGTAGTTACCTCCACCAAGATCCGTTTCGGGAGGACTGCTAGACAGCCTTCCCCTGGCAAACCAGGCACACGGGGGCCTTGTGATCAGTCTCACAGTGCAATCACATGGCGGCATATCTGCCTGCAGATTTGCCTGCAGGGGGACTGTCTGGGCTGTCAGGCAGTCTCCCTGCTGGTGGGAAAAGTTTAAAAAAAAAAAAAATGATTAGAACACAAATAATATATATATATATATATATATATATATATTTTTTTTTTTCAAATTTAGTTTTTATTGTTGTTTTTTTCAGGGTAAAGGGGTACAGAAAGGAAGAGAGGATAGGGGAGAGGATAACAATGTTTTACATGTTTCACATAGGTATTGATAGAATACATTGGTAAACTTGAGAAATATCACTTTTTATAGCGGATACAATGTATCAATATGAACGTGTCCGTACATGAGGTATTCAACAGATATCAGCAATCGTAGTTCCATGTCATATAACCAGCTAGTTGTGGTGCCTGTCAAAACCCAATCTGCATGCTACTCTGTTCTATATGAGAGGACCTCAGGGTATATGTTTTATCAATACGGTTAGGGCCCCGCTAAGAAATTCGAGTTGTATTCCAATAGGGGGTTAAAACTTGGAATAGTCAGGGTATCGTGGAGAGTGCCAACTAGTAGGAGTCAATGTATTTGGCCTAAGGCAGGTGGTGAGTGGGGTCTGCACTGTCCTGGAGTGTGTGGCGTGGTGTGGGTTATAAGGGTTCTAAGGAATCGTGGCTCTTTAGGGGTTGGCCTGTGAGCTTAAGTCTTATGAGTGTTTTGGTACTCAGTCTCCCAAACTTGCCATGTGGTTTCAAATTGTTGTTTGGATCATGCTGTCAGTAGGGATAACGTTTCGTAGGTATAAAATTGATCCAGCTTATCCCATAGTTGCATCATGGATGGGCAATGTCGGGATTTCCACCCTTGTGCCAGGAGGCTTCTTGCTGCCATTAATGTTAATACCGTAATCTGTCTGTGACCTGGGCTTAACTGCGCAGGTAGCAGTAATAGTAGGCACACGGTGGGGGTTAGGGGAAAGTCTGGGATGTTCAGTTTGTCTAGTATGGTACGAGTTTGTGTCCATAGGGGTCGGATATCCTCGCAGGATCACCAAATATGTTTAAATGTACCTAGGGCATTGCTACATCTCCAACAGGTAGGTGAGGTGCTGGAGAATATTCGATGTAGATGCTGGGGGGTCATGTACCAATGGTACATAAGTTTCCTGTGCGCTTCGATATGAGAGTAGCAACAGGTCCACTTAGAGAGCCCATTCAAAGCACGTAACCAGTCATCATGCGTTAATGTCTCATTACAGTCTGCCTCCCATTGGGCTTTGTAAGATAGGGGTGCTGTGGGTGTGATCTCCTGCCAACCCATTTGGGGTCGGGTATAGTGGAGCTGCGTGGTATATACGCTGAGAGGATTCAGTTGCAGGTATGAAAAGATGCCCCGGTTTGGTAATTGCCATTGGGTCTGTAGTTCGGGGAAGGGGATTATTTCTCTGTTCCTCATCAGCTGAGATATGTGGGTGATACCTGCTGTGGACCAGAATAGTAATGGAATGTCTTGTGACACAGCTTTAACGGTCGAAATGGGTGCTCTCGGGTGGAATTTGTCTTTGTGGTCTATGCTGGAAAAGAACTTGTCCCATATTTCTACGGTGTGAGATGTAGTCGGGAAGATTGTGGGCTTTTGTTTCCTAAGTCGTTGTGGTGTCCACATATAGTCTATAATTGGTAGGTCTGGACTTTGCGCTTTCTCCCTGTCCGTCCACTGTAAGAGATTGGGCTGGGCATGGAGGAGAACACCATTAGTTAGTGCTGCGGCTCTATAGTACTGTCCAATATTTGGTAGGCCTACCCCTCCCAGTCTAGGTGTAAGTTGAAGGAGCCGTATTGGCACTCTGGGTTTTTTACCCGCCCAAATGAATGTATTACAGAGTTTCTGTAGGTCTTTACAGTATTGATTGGGGAGTTTTAAGGGTAACATTCTGAAAAAATACAGGATGCGGGGGAGGATCATCATTTTGTATGCATTGATTTTCCCCATCCATGAGAGCATGACATGTTTCCATTTGTTCAATTCAGTTTTACACACTAAGACTAGGGAGTTGTAGTTAAGTGTAAGTTTCGTGCCTATTGAGGACGCTATCTTCATCCCTATGGGTTTTATCTTGATTTAAGCGATAGTGGGAAATGTCCCCAAACCTCTGCAGTAGGGCCATAAGTGGAGGCAAGGATTGTTGTGGTTTAGAGAGGGTTATGAAAATATCATCAGCAAAAAGTGCAAGGCTATATGTTCTACTGTGTATATCTATACCCTGGATGTCAGGGTGACCACGACCTTGTGTGCCAGGGGTTCTAGAGATAGTATGTAGAGAAGGGGTGAGAGTAGGCACCCCTGCCTGGTACCATTTGTGATTGTGAATGGTTGGCATAAAAATCCATTGTGTGACACCCTAGCTGCTGGAGCATTGGTCATGTACATCCAATTTAGGCGATCGAAGGCCTTCTCGCCGTCCAGCGCCAAGAACAGGCCTTCGGATCATTGTTTATGTAGGGTGGCCATTATGTTAAGAATTTTCCTGGTGTTGTCTGAGCCCTGACGTCCCTTCACAAAGCCTGATTGGTCATTATTTATAAGTTTGTGGAGGAGCGGTGACAGTCTATTACTAAGGAGCTTCGCGTAGATTTTGCCATTGCTGTTAAGTAAAGAGATAGGTCTAAAATTCTTACATTGTGTCAGGGGTTTCCCTGGCTTCGGGAGGGTTGAGATATGGGCTAATAACATCTCCTCCGGTAGAGTGCCTCTCTTTGCACTCGCATTCAGGACCTCTAAGAGGTGTGGTGAGATGAGAGAGGCAAAGGTGTGATAGTAAGCGTTGGGGAGACCGTCTGGGCCTGGTGATTTATGAGCTGGGAGGTGGGATACGGTGTCAGTCAGTTCCTCTAGAGTGAATGGGCTTTGTAGGAATTCTCTGTCGTCGTTAGTTAAACCGGGTAGTTCTAAGTCCCCCAAGAAGTCACTTATGGTTTGTGGGGTCGGGGTATTTACGGTTGGGTCTTTCGCAAGGTTATACAAATCTCCGTAGTAGTTTGCAAATTTAGATACTATGCCCTGCGGATCTATTATGCGCTTTTCATTCCCATCTTCCAGATAGGCTATTCTGGAGGCCGCCATTCTATGTTTAAGCTGCGCAGCCAGTTTTGCGCCCGCCCTGTTCCCGTTGGCAAAAAAGTTGTGCTTTACTTTACGGAGAGCATATGTCGTTTTTGCCATCTCCAAAGCTCTCAGTCGGGATTGTAACTGTAGGAGTTGTGTATGCGTCATGGGGTTAGGGCTGTGTTTGTTAGAGTGTGTTAATTGAGCGATTTCCGATATAAGGGATTCTGCAGCCCTTAGCAGAGGTGGCTCTAGACTTTATGAGGCCTTAGGCGAAACGCAAACATGAGGCCCCACTAACAAAAAAGTGTCACATATACACATTGATGCACAGTTTACCTGTGTATGTGCCTGAGAGTGTGTCTGACAGAGAGTATCCTTGTGTGTGAGAATGTATGTCTCTGTGAGCACATTTGCATTTTTGTCTGAGACTGAAGTGTGTTGTGTGTATGGCGGGTGATGGTGTGAGGGGGGTGATGGTGAGAGGGAAAGGGGGTGATGGTGAGAAGGAGAGCGTGGTGATGGTGAGAATGAGCGGGGGTTATGTGAGAAGGAGGGGGTGATGTGAGAAGGAGGGGGGTTGATGTGAGAGTGAGGGGAGGTTGATGTGAGAGTGAGGGGGGTGATGTGAGAGTGAGGGGGGTGATGTGATGTGAGAAGGAGGGGGGTGATGTGAGAAGGAGGGGGGTTGATGGTGAGGGTGGTGAGGGGGTGAGGCTGAGGGGGTGAGGCTGAGGAGAGTGAGGCTGAGGGAGGTGGGGGGTGAGGCTGAGGGTGGTGAGGGGTGAGACTGAGGGGGGTGGGGGTGATGCTGAGGATGGTGAGGGGGTGATGCTGTGGGTGGTTGGGGTGGGGGATTGATGCTGAGGGTGGTGAGGATGGTGAGGGGGGTTATGCTGAGGGTGGTGATGCTGAGGGTGGTGAGGGAGGGTGATGCTGAGGGTGGTGAGGGAGGGTGAGGCTGAGGGTGGTGGGGTGGTGAGGCTGAGGGTGCTGAGGCTTAGGGTGGTAGGGGGTGCTGAGGCTGAGGGTGGTGGGGGTGCTGAGGCTGGTGGGGTGGTGAGGCTGAGGGTGGTGAGGGGGTGAGGCTGAGGGTGGTGGGGAGGGTGATGAGGCTGAGGGTATTGGGGAGGGTGGGGAGGCTGAGGGTGGTGGGGTGGTGAGGTTGAGGGTGGTGGGGGTGCTGAGGCTGAGGGTGGTGGAGGGTGCTGAGGCTGAGGGTTGTGGGGTGCTGAGAGTGGTGGGGGTGGTGGGGAGGGTGGGGAGGCTGAAGGTGGTGGGGAGGGTGGTGAGGCTGAAGGTGGTGGGGAGGGTGGTGAGGCTGAGGGTGGTGGGGGGTGCTGAGGCTGAGGGTGGTGAGGCTGAGGGTGATGGGGAGGGTGGTGAGGCTGAGGGTGGTAGGGAGGCTGAGGGTGGTGGGGAGGGTGGTGAGGCTGAGGGTGGTGGGGGTGGTGAGGCTGAGGGTGCTGAGGCTTAGGGTGGTGGGGGGTGCTGAGGCTGGTGGGGTGGTGAGGCTGAGGGTAGTGAGGGGGTGAGGCTGAGGGTGGTGGGGAGGGTGGTGAGGCTGAGGGTATTGGGGAGGGTGGGGAGGCTGAGGGTGGTGGTGAGGCCGAGGGTGGTGGGGGTGCTGAGGCTGAGGGCTGTGGGGGGTGCTGAGGGTGGTGGGGGTGGTGGGGAGGGTGGGGAGGCTGAGCGTGGTGGGGAGGGTGGTGAGGTTGAGGGTGGTAGGAAGGCTGAGGGTGGTGGGGAGGCTGAGGGTGCTAGGGAGGGTGAGGAGGCTGAGGGTGGTAGGGAGGGTGATGAGGCTGAGGGTGGTGGGGAGGGTGGTGAGGCTGATAGTGGTGGGGAGGGTGGTGAGGCTGGCTGAGGGTGGTAGGGAGGGTGATGAGGCTGAGGGTGGTGGGGAGGGTGGTAGGGAGGCTGAGTGTGGTGGGGGTGAGAGAGCCTACCTTTAGTCCCTGGTGGCCCAGTGGGCTCCCTGGTGGTCCGGTGGCCACTGCTCCCGGTCTGCAGCTCCGCAGAGCTGCAGACCATGTAATTTCGCGAGACCATCAGAGCGTTGCCGTGGTAACCCGCGGCAACGCTCTGATTGGGTGGTTTTGCGAGACACATGGTCTGCAGCTCTGCTCACTGCGGAGCTGCAGATCGGTGTCATACCAGGCAAGCCGCCGGGCCCCCTCCTGGTGTCAGGTCCTCGGTCACTGACACAGTCTGCCCACATTTATTTGTGTCATAATATTGGGGTCTGCTAAAAGCGTCTCATTTAGCCTCCAGGAGCCAGTTCCTTTGCTAGGAAAAGGCGCTCTCAAGCTCATCGTAATGGGTGCGTGGTCAGACCACGAGATTAATCCAATGGCAGTTTCTTCTATATTAGGCAGGTAAGTGGCTGGGACTAGAAGGGGTCTACCAGCTGGTGGGAGGACAGGGTAGCGCATATCTTAGACGTTAGAGACACTCTTTAGTTTAAAGATGTCGCTGAGATATCAGCTGCGGATGAGGAGTCTGTGTTACTGTCAATCAGGAAGTTAGTGTCACCACCTATAATGACTTCCCCGTATTTGTAGAGGTCTGCAAGCGCTAAAATCGTAAGTAGGAAATCATGTTGGTTATCATTAGGGCCATACATATTAATTCAAGTGTAGGGATTATTGTTGATAAGGCATTGTAAGATTAAGTATCGTCCCTTTTTGTCACTAATCTTGCGTACCAATGAAAACGCTGCATCTTTACTTATCAGTATTGAAACACCTCGTTTCTTAGTTGTATAACAAGTATGGAAGTCATGGGTGTAGTCTTTAGAGTTAAATCTTGGCCTGCCCCTCCAGGTGAAATGTGTTTCCTGATAAAATGCTATTAGGGCTCGACTCTTTGGCTTCATTTATGACCAGTCTCCTTTTATTCGGGGAGTTAAGCCCCTTTGCATTTAAAGATACAATTTGAATTGACATTGGGGTGGGTGTATAGTGTGCTTCTGTGTGGGTATTGGCTCTCTGTCCCTCTTAGCCCTTTTCGTGATTCCAACCAAAAGGCTATTATTCAGTTCCCTAGCGCCACCACTGGTAGTATCACAACCTTCGTGGGCAACCTATGGCCTGCGTCCAACATACTCATTTTGTTAGGGATAGGGAAAACTGGGGAGAAACTATTTACAACATTCCGTATGTCACGGAGAATGACATTCAGCTGCCTATAGCAAAGGATAGTTATGGCCAGTAGTAGGCCTTGGGGGTGATTCATTTTTGATATTTGTATCAAGGTTACTTGGTCTAGGGAGAGCTCTCGTCCCGCACGTCCGCTCACACGTGCTGCTCGGACACGCCCCCAAATAATAATTGTATATATATTTAAAAAAAAATACATATGCATATGTAATTTTATTCTAACTGTATTTTGATATTATTTTCTTTTTTTGTATTCAAAGTTTATTAAGTTGAAAAGTACATACAATGAAAAGAATGCAATCTATCTGAGAATGGATAAGTATAAAAAAGCAATATAATCAAAAGGTGATACATAAAAAGATATTACACCATCATCAAAGAGAGACATCCACATGGAGTATACTACACTTTTATATAATGGCATCATCCAACAGAATAACACTAGGCTTGTTATTGCAAAACAGACAAGACAGTGGTAAATTAGCCGGGGTAGCATGGTAAGGTGAGGCCTTTATACCCAAAGGGAACACAGGGTGGATGTGGCATTTCATAGCTTAGGGCAGGCATGTATGCCAGTAGTGTGTTGCACCAATGAGAAAGTGTAGGATTGCGTAATAAGAATTAGCTGGTTACAGTGTCACAAAGTCTATGATTTAGTTATGGTACATCAAGTATCCATCAGGAACATTTTTATTTTTGCTATTTGAGATCCTTAGGTCTGATGGCCGAGGCCTATCAGGACTAAGTTAGATGGTTACACGCTTTGCTCGTAGGCAGTCCCAGGTGTGAGTTGAGGTGTAATGGTGTTTGGTGGTCACTCTCACTCGGGAGAGGGAGAGTGTATGTGGATGCCTCTGAGAGAGTATGTGGCACATTTGAAATATGAAGGTGGTGTATAAGGTAGAAGGAAGGACACATAGGTCATGTAAGGAAGAGAGAGGGGGAAAAGAAAAAAGAGAGGGGAGAAGGGGAGCACAGGGTCAGACAAGGGGGAAGGGATGGAAGGGAGAAGGAAGGTATGATGGAAGGTTTAGGTCAAGATGGAAAAAATGTAAGGCAAGAGGAGAAGAGGGAAAGTGGAAAGATGGCTTCAAACGTGGTGAGAGATTGGGAATGCTCTTCAAGAATCTCTCCATTTGGTGATACTGGAAATGGAGTAATTGATTGTGTGGCAGATGTGTAACCAGATGCACCAGTGGCGTGATTGCCCCCTTGGTGTATACATCCTTTATCCTGCATGGGGTAGGTAGCCCCAGGGCCCCGGTGTAGCGGGCGGACATTGCGGGACTAAATTGCAGGTTGTGTGAAGTAGGGCATAATTGAGATACTGCCTAAAGCAAGATCCCTGTTGGAAGACATCCTCCTCCAGAGTGTCATAGGGGTGTTCAGTGTCGGGTGTTTACACGGAAGCCTCCCTGACATCTCTCTTGGTAACCATGGGAGCAGGGGCAACCTTGTGAAACTTGACTCCATGGCGATCCAGAGTTTGTCTTTTGGAGCATGTGTCCATTCAGTAACTCTCTGGAGGTGAACGCTTGTTGAAACTTAGTTAGGTCTGGCAGTCCCAGGCATCCATGTTGTTTAGGTTTGGTAAGGGTGGCGAAATTCAGCGTCGCTTTCCTGCGATGCCAGACATAGTCTGCTAACGTTTTGCGGATTTGTGAAATGTGGGATGTGGACCGGTAGGGTTTGATATTAATATATATATTAGTAACAAAAACACCTAGAATGACATTGTATGTGTGTGTGTGTGTATATATATATATATATATATATATATATATATATATGCAATTATATGTTGGAAGGCCATTTGGCTTGAATTTGTGGGAGGAGTTATGATCCTATATCCTATATAAACCCTACCCCCACTTACCTTTGTTGTGCAAGCTGTTTGTCTCCATAGTTACCTGCACTTCTCGCTGTTGTTCCCACCAGTCCTGCCTCAAACAAACACTCTGTCTTCAGCAGCCCCTGCCACGACCTCTGGGCTCGTCCACCGGCTGCCCCACTGTATTCCTTACTCATTACCCGGCTTTCTTGCTTCCGGACACGGGGAGCATTCGGCTATTTCCCACATTCGGGCCTAAAAACGCAGGGATAGGCTCCCTATATTACTTACCCATTCATATAATTCTGCTGTTCATGTACTTCTACGTTCGTGCGGCTATTAGCCGACCGCAGAGTACACACTCGTTCGTTTTTCTTTTGTTAGTAATAAATACCGACCACTCATACTCACCTACGTTCGCCTGTTGCTTACATACGTTCATTAGCCGAAACACATACGAACGGCTGTTTTACTAGCTTTTAGTTTCCTAATCTATCACATGCGGTCCTGTTATATCCCTCTTGCACTTTCATTAACCGTATGCATGAGGTTTTATGCAGTTATTTGTATAATTTTAAGTATGTTCCTCAAATTTGTTCCTTTTATAAAACATATGAACACAGTCCTTCCTACGTTTTTCCTTAAATCCGAGTGTCACTATTCATCACCCATAGTCACATTTAATTAGGCATAAATTCCCAGGGGCATTCTCTTAAAGACACAGTTGGCCCCCATTATGTTTTTTTGATGTCAATAGGTCAAGCCTATCAAACCGCTTAAATTTATCCAGTTCCACGCTCAATTTGTTCATTAGTTCTTATTTCAAAAATCTCTATTTATATTAAAAACGCTATACTCTGGTTCCTTATTTTCAAATAATGAACGTGTTTTAGGTTCTACTACTCTTCTTCAAGAAAACTCTAGGAGGTGGTTCCAGTATCCCGTCTCACGGTATCAGGTAGAAAAAGGTTAACATTTTTACGTTTCTCCTGAGGCCTCATTCAGCCTCCACGGCCTTTTTTACTATCCCCTCCCACCTCCCACAGTGGGTTCTAACTTCAAACACACCAGGACTAAAGATGCCTCACCCTCCATGTTAATATTATACAGGGCTCGAGTCCTGCAGGAACGTGTGGGAACGGCGTTTCTGCACTTTCTTTTGAGCAGGAACGCCGTTCCCGCTGTTGCTGCAGGACTCATGCCGCTCCCAAATGCCCGTGTTCCCCCTGTCATGGGGGGGCCCAAGAGGTGGCCTAATGGCCACCTGCTGGACCTCCCCCCCCCCCCGCGGGTGTCTCTCTCTCTGTCACACGCGGCGAGGGAGCTGTGTCCTCTCTGCTCCCTCTCGCCGCGCGCCGTTTGCTGATGCTGGGAGCCGGAATATGACGTCATATTCCGGCTCCCAGCATCAGCAGACAGCCTGCATGGCGCGAGGGAGCAGAGAGGACACAGCTCCCTCGCCGCGTGTGATATGGAGACAGACGCCTGCCCCACTGGACCCCAGGAACACGTCCACGCCAGTTCTCCAGGTAGGGAGGCTGGGTGGACATTTTTTAGTTAAAAAACAAACACACAATTTCTGTGTGTGTGTGTCTGAGTATCTGTGTGTCTGTGAATGTATGTGTGTGTGTGTCTGTGAATGTATGTGTGTGTGTGACTGTGAATGTATGTGTGTGTGTGTGTGTGACTGTGAATGTATTTGTGTGTATGTGAGTGTGTCTGAGTGTGTGTGCAGGCGTATATGTATATGTGTGTCTCTGTGTGTGCACGCGTGTATGTATATACACGAATACACAAGTGTATTTTATTATTTTTGTGGGGGGGAAAGGGAATCTTGGGAGAGTTCCCACACTTTATTCCCCAGGACTTGACCCCTGATATTATATTAATGTGTTAAATTTGTTTATCATTTCTACATATCATTACTTAGACCTGCACCATGTCGCAGATTTACTACGCCATCAACCCATGTCGCAGATTCACTACGCCATCAACGAACCAACAGGTTACCTGGTCCCCGACGTTTCAGTATCAGGTATCATTAATCTTACTCACTACGATTACGTTCTTTCTAAGGACTCACTTTGCCTTCGTATCTTTCACAAGTAATGCACATTTGTGGGAATCCAGGGGCTTGTCTCAAAATATTTGGACCAACGTTCAGGTCCCTCAGCTTACACTGGTTCTTACGCTACAGTTTCGCTGTTACACTCCTTTCCATATGTTCTACATTTTTACACTTGGCATACCAGTGGCATGCCTCAGGCCTGCTAGCATGCTTTTACCCCTAGGTTCCTGGGCTGGACCTGTTCTTCGCAGTATCCATATATATATTTATACATATATATTGAAGTCGCCCTGAGCATTGTCGAAATATACAGGACAAACACTCAAGGTCATTATCTACATATGTTACATACTTCCTTTCTAGAGACAAGCCCCGTCAGGTTAGAGAACTGGCTTTCAGGGTTAGGCGCTGGCCCTAGCTCTCCCAAATAATACTGCGGTCTGTGAGGTCTACACCCCCACCTCATACATGGAGGTTCAGCCCCACGACCAAATCATAGCTAGCCACCTCACTCGCTCTTCTTTTGGCCTACAGTTAGGGCTTCCCAAGTCTTTACGTCTCCAAGGTCAACCACACACTATCGTTTTAAATCTCTTACTGTCACCGAGAGGCCAACATCCTGCCACCTTGTATGGTGGCCACAAAATCCCCTCAGCCCAAATCATAGGTAGAGCCTCTCACTGCCACTTGGCAATAGCAGGGCCTCACCTGTCACTTGGTCCTAGGTTAATTCTTCACACGGGCACTAGCTAGCAGGCCAGTTCTCCGGAGGTCTCATCCCCATCTCTACGACACCTTACTTATCCAAATCATTATTTCTTTTCAGAATGTCAAGAATCCCAATAATCGATCTACTGTTGGACGAAATACCCAGCACACCAGTCAGGCCTGGGTCTCCGAAGGAATCTCTCACCCTTTCTTTGTTTGTTCCCTTCTTTGTTCGTTCTATACATCCATAGCCCATACAGCCCTATTTTGCCATCCAGCAGCTCAGGACTAACATTAAACACTCTGCCTTCCACTACAATACCTCTCCACATGGCCCTCACCAAGCCTTCACTCCATACGTTTACACATGGCCCACTACGGGCACTATGGCAATTCCGGCCCCTCATTTGGGAAGTTACGTACGTCGTTTTCGGCCCCACATTTGGGCAATTACATATGTCTAATTTCTAATATATAAGGGATAAAGAATACTACCTTTCAAACTACATTCCTAATATTACGCACAACCTCGTTAGGCCCACGCATGTCTTTTCCCTCTGTCGGCACACACCTGAGAACCCTGAGAACTCGGTACCCGGTGCTTTTAACATATCCAGGCTTCTTGGGTCTGTCTCAAACGTAACTGTTTAGTCCCTCTTACCACTCCTTCATCCCATGCACTAGACTGGGAGGCGGGCAGAAGGACAAGCGGGGCTGACCATTAATTTCCAGGCAAAGCGCGTGCGAGCTATGACTTTAATGCTGTGGTATGCTATTTTCACTACATACAGGGTATCACACATGCGCTTCATCTGCTCCAGAACTCACACCTTGTCCACATAAAGCCCGTCTGTCACCCAAGATACGCCTAACTAGATCAACATTGACATCCTGGTATACTATCTGCATTTACACGCAGCTGGGCATATGGTAGATTTTGATGCCGGGTTTCTCACAGAGGTCTCACACGGGCCTTGGCGCCAACCCCACGGGTACACTCGTATGCCCTAACCTATTATCTACATCTATTGACCCACTTACGGTGGACCAACTTCTGTCCACAACAATCATATGCTGGTTTCACGATCGGCCCTTTCCGGTCTTCACGTTTTCTCATCTTGGTGTAACACTCCCATCGGGGTAGCCATTCACAGTACCCAAATAAGTTTGAATAAAGACCTCTTCGCACCGACCTCTGCAGAAACCCTCTGCTGGCCGCTCCTAAATATATTCAGGTGTCCATCAGTCATCCAAGTTCTGGATAAATATTTGTTGATTTTAGGGGTTCAATAACACCTTACAATATTCACACCACCACAGCCCCCCCCCCCCTTTTCAGTCAGTCCCTCTTCCAGGCTTGCTTTCTGAGGCATAGTATTGGACTCCACTACTTTTCAAGCCAGCCTCCCAGATGTTCTGTTCCGCATTAGGAATGGATTTGTCCTGCTCCTGCGGAGTGTTGCGCACAATAGGAGGGGGCTTCAGTCCTGGTTTAGGCCCCTCAACTTTGTTGTGCATATCATTCCGCAGGGTTGGCCTCTTGTGCCTGGGCTACTTAAATTTGCTCCACGAGGTACCAACCCCTGCCCAACCATTCGGGCGAGCCAGCCAGGGCAGTTTTACACAATTGGTGTAGTTTTTCAGCCGCATGGATTGGGATCTCTTCAGTCATTCCCTCACTTTCAAAACAGTCACTTTCAATTCACACAGACGCAGAAGCACACACAGGGCTCGCAGCCTTTTTTTGGCAACCGCTCGTTAGGGACACCTGGCCCACTGAGTCGGATGCCTTGCCGGCCTTTGGAGAGACCTCTACTTTGTTGGAGATCTACCCTTTCGTGGTGGCCTCCATCACTCTGGGTCATCTTTGGACCGGCAAGGCAGTTGAATGCTGCTCTGACGACTCCACAGCCTGCAACTTCATTAGCAAGGGTGGTCATACTCACCACCACTGTGGCTGATCCGCAGGCTGATTTGGCAGGCAGCAACCCCTCAGCTCTTTCTAGTCTACATTTACATTCCTGATGTCCACTACACAGCCGCTGACACTCTCGCACGCTCTCATTTTAAGGTCTTCTTTCAGGCACTCCCTATGGTCCACTACATATCATCCGGGATACCACCATTCCATGAGCTAATCTTGGACTAAGCACACAATTACACCACGTACAGGTGCGCTCGCTTCACGCAGTTTAACGACTACTCTATCACTCACGCCAGGGTCTTGTATATTGTACATATCACAATTATAGTTTGCTTGAATCAAGACTTTTGCAGTTAAATATGGTTATTTTTTGCCTCTTTCTCCAAACCTACAAATCAAGCATCTTACTTAAACCTCCTATGCTGTCACTCCGCTTTACGTCTCCAAGGTCAACCACACACTATCAGTCCTAATCCACTACTTCAAGTCTAAACCTTCCATTAAGGTGGAGCTACAGCATGGCTTCCTTCGCCGGCCTCTCTGTCACAAAGCGCTGCATCAGCAGCTTCAAGCTCTTACATCCCAGTCTACATCACTAAGTGTCGGGGCCACGGGCAATCCTTAGTGCAGTTACATATATACCTCAATCAGAGTAAAAGCTTCTCACAAGCTTTCAGTACCCACGCTGTATAAACTTGCATAAAGTGTGTTTTCTTTAAATCTTCTTTTGCCCTCTTTTACAGGCCTACTCGTACGTTGGTTTTGGCACACCTCAACCAACTTTGCTTCTACTTCTACATCCCATTACATATTAGATAAATTCCGAGCACAAGTTGGAAGGTCATTTGGTCTCAATTTTTGGGAGGAGTTATGATCCTATATCCTATATAAACCCTACCCCCCTACTTACCTTTGTCGTGCAAGCTGTTTGTCCCCACCCACCTACACCCATCTATATTAACAATTCACCTTTGTGGGCCCTCTTTTACAGGCCTACTCGTACGTTGGTTTCGGCACACCTTAACCAACTTTGCGTCTCCTTCTACATCCCATTACATATTAGATAAATTCCGAGCACAAATATATATATATATATATATATATATATATATATATGGAAATACATACAAATAATTTCAAATATATATATATATATAATTAGAGAAATGATTACATAAGTTTACACGTAGAATTTAAATACATATATTTGTGTGTGAATATATATATATATATATATATATATATTCAAATTCTAAATGTATATTTATGTAATCTTTCAACATAATTGTGTGATTTTAGTAATTAAAATTTGAGGGATGTGCCTGACAACCCAAGCAGAAAGTCCAGAGAATTGAATTTGCAAGCACTATATTTAACCCTGTAACTTTCCAAGAAAACATAAAGCCTGTACATGGGGGATACTCTTTTACTTGGGAGACATTGCTAAATACAATTAGTGTTTCAAAACAGTAAATTGTATTAAAAATTATATTGTCAGTAAAAGTGAAGTTTTTTTTTCATTTTTCACACACAGATGGCACCTACACTGACAATATGATTGTTGTGATACATTTTACTGTTTTGATACACTAATATTTGTGTTCAGCAAAGTCTCCTGAGTATAACAGTACCTCTTATGTACAGGTTTTATGGTGTTTTACAAAAGTTACAGAAGCTTGCGTTTCAGTTTTTTCACAGTGTTTGTGACCAAGTGGCTACTAAAAAAATACTGGACATACCCCACTTGCAATACCTTGGGTTGTCTACTGTTGCAAATGGTATGCCATCACGGCGGTAAGTCTCATTCCTGGGCTACCATACGGTCTCGAAGGCAACGTAACCAATCTGCCGAATTTCAATGTGAAAAAACAAAAAATTGTAACAAGCTAGATTTGACCCTGTAACTTCCCAAAACACCATAAAACCTGTACATAGGGGTACTGTTTTACACATGAGACATCGCTGAATACAAATAAATTTATTTTATTGCAGTAAAAGTAAACAGTATCATGACATTCACAGTTAAAATGTCATGTAGAACTGAAAATATAACAACATTTCTTATTTTCTCCCATTTGTTTAATATTTTATTCATATTAAATTATGTTTCATAACTAAATATTTGATGTTAAATGAAAGCCCTGTTTCCCCTGAATAAAATGATATATAATAAATGTGGGTGCACTTAATATGAAAGAGGTGAATTACGGTTGAACAGACATATAGCGCAAATGCCAGGTTTTGTTTTCGTTTTGTTTTGATCACAACGTGTACATTTGGCTCAGTCCTTAAGGGGTTAAGGGTTAAAATGTCTGTATATGTATTTATATTAAACTAAATAAATATAAAATCAAATGACTACATAACATTATGCAATACTACATATTATTCTTAGGTTTGGTTCACAAGATGTCATAACCAATTTAGTCACTGGAGGGAGACAATAGACTATCACTCAGAAAGCAACATTCGGTATTAAACAATTCATTGATGTATTCTGAGCACAATGTATGACAAGACTGTAAACTAGAAGAACCTGTGCTGCTCTCTTGTATTAATTTATTGTTCAAATTAAATTTAAAAATACATTAATTCTTGAACTGTCTCTTAAGAAAGCAATGATTTCTAAAATAGTTTATAATTATTTATACTTTTACATATTTCCATTTTCAAGAATAATTTTACTTAGACCATAACAACAGTGATATGCCTAAACAAACAGGGCCTCATGTAATTGAATCAGCAGTTGTTCTCTAACATTAACTCTTGCTGCCACAACTGCTATCACAAGTGCTACATTACAGGTTCCAATTAAACCTTGAACTGCAGGGAGCCCCAAACCAATGAATGCCCCATGCAATTGAATTAATATCATCAGTGCAGGTATTAGGTTTCTTAGACTTGGTCTTTCAGTTTTGGCAGAAACTTAATTCTTTAGAATTTGGCCCAGTTTAATATTTACTGAAAACCCAACTCCATGCCACCACCTGCCCTAAATCCAAAGGAACCAAAATTACCTGTTTCAGTTGCTTTGGGATTCTGGGTCAAGTATTTGTCACTTTGACTTTCACAATAGTACAAGGGAGAGTTATACCTTCCTTACTCACCATGCCATGAGTGGGGGTACTGGCAACCAGCACTTTAAGATTACTACCCGTTAGTACCCCAGATATAGAAGGCTTCCATAAGTGTGAGAAGTGTAAAGCATGTTAGTTCCTACCCAAATCCTCCTGTTCCTTTCAGTGTAACCACACTGAAGAGAAATTTAAGATCAGAGGCTTTGTCACTTGTGCTTCTACACATGTTCTGTACCTCGTCACTTGATGGTGTGGTGCACAATGTGTAGGGTGGACGGGTAGGCAAGCCAGAATCAGGTTCTTAGAACATATTAACAATATCAATAAAAAATTGGAGTCCCATTCTGTGCCCTGTCACTGCAATAAATGCCCTTATATGTAGGAACAATAAGCTCTCGTTTGTCGTCATAGAATAAGTTAAGTTACTTGACAGAGGAGGTGATCTGATGATGAAGCTGAGGAGGAGGGAGGGGTTTTGGATACACAGATTACAGAAACCACCACCTAAATGTTTATTTGGTTTGTTTTTTGTAATTTATTGTATTTATTTTTAGTGCCCTCGAAGGCACATGGGGTGATTTTTTTCAGTATATACTAGTTACTCAGGACGTATCAACTTACATAGTTACATAGCTGAAAAGAGACTAGCGTCCATCAAGTTCAGCCTTCCTCACGTTTGTTTTTTGCTGTTGATCCAATCACTTCCAATTTTGCAACAAGCTAGGAAAAAAATTCCTTCTTGACCCCAGATTTGCAGTCAGATTTATCCTTGGATCAAGCAGTTGTTAACACTACATTGAAAGATTATATCCTTGAATATTCTGTTTTTGCAAGTATGCATCTAGTAGCTGTTTGAACATCTGTATGGACAATTATTGTTCTTACAGTAAAAAAACCTTTCCTTTGCCTTAGACGAAATCTTCTTTCTTCCAGTCTAAACGCATGGCCTTGTGTCCTATGTAAAATCCGGTTTGTGAATAGATTTCCACACAATGGTTTGTATTCGCCCCGAATGTATTTGTATAATGTTATCATATCCCCTCTCAGGTGACGTTTTTCTAAACTAAATAGGTTTAAGTTTTGTTAACCTTTCTTCATAGCTGATATGTTCCATTCCTTTTATTAATTTTGTAGCCCGCCTCTGCACTTTTTCTAGTGCCATAATATCCTTCTTTAGAACAGGTGCCCACAATTGCACAGCATATTCAATATGTGGTCTTACCAGTGATTTATAAAGAGGCACAATTATATTCTCATCTCGAGAATGAATGCCCTTTTTCATGCATGACAATACCTTACTGGCCTTGGCCACTGCTGATTGACATTGCACATTGTTGCATAGTTTGTTGTCTATAACAATTCCCAAGTCCTTTTCGTGTGTTGTTATCCCTAATACGCTTCCATTTGCTTGTGTATTCTTTACGCCGAAGTGCATAACTTTGCATTTTTCAACATTAAATTTCAGCTGCCATTTGAGTGCCCAGTCCCCCAGTTTATCTAAATCCCTTTGCAGCAAAGTAATATCTTGCTCACATTGTATTATTTTACAGAGTTGTGTGTCATCTGCAAACACTGAAACATGACTTTCAATGCTTTCTTCAAGATCCTTTATAAAAATGTTAAATAGAAGGGGTCCGAGAATAGACCCCTGAGGGACACCACTTGCCACCTCTGTCCAGCTTGAAAATTTACCATTAACGACAACTCTTTGTACTCTATTTTTAAGCCAATGTTCTACCCAAGAACAAGCATTTTCATCTAGACCGATTTCCTTGAGTTTGAACATTAATCTATTGTGTGGAACTGTATCAAATGCCTTGGCAAAATCCAAATAGATCACATCCACTGCAACACCCTGATCTATACTTTTACTTACTTCTTCGTAGAACGCAATCAAGTTAGTTTGTCATGACCTGTGCTTCATAAAACCATGCAAATTTTTGATGGTAACCATGTTCTTCTCAAGAAATTCTTGAATATTATCCCTTAATAAACTTTCAAATATTTTCCCAGCCACAGAAGTTAAGCTCACAGGTCTATAATTTCCAGGCAAGGATTTTGAACCCTTTTTGAATATAGGAACCACATCTGCCTTCCTCCAATCCTCCGGGACACTTCCAGAAAGAAAAGAATCTTGAAAGATTAAAAACAGGTTCACTTATTTCTACACTTAGTTCCTTAAGTACTCGTGGATGGATACCGTCAGGCCCTGGAGCTTTTTTTATATTAACTTTCTTTAGTTGCTGCAGCACCTTGTCTTGAGTTAACCAATTATAATTATCCTGCAAGTTTTTAGTAGCAATCATCTGCACATCTAATGGTGAGAAAAAACGGGTCGCAAGAGTATTCTGAGAACGGACAGCAACTGAAATAGCCTGCCCTTCGGTAGGTCCCCGCTCAGAACTCAAGCTGGTTTTAGCTCATCTTGTGCCATTACAGAGAGAACATATCTGAAGCATATCAGACTGGTCCCATCCATACGGGTAGTCCAGATCCAAAATGCCAGCAAGTTCTCTCTGCACGAGAGATACAGCAACCCCAGACGATCGTTTCAGCCTTGTTAGGCATCATCAGTGAGGCATAGCTAATATCTCTCTAGGCACCGTGAGCAAGGGGTCCACGTCTGGATTACCCTTTAAACTTATGGAGAGAAAAAACGGGTCGCAAGAGTATTCTGAGAACGGACAGCAACTGAAATAGCCTGCCCTTCGGTAGGTCCCCGCTCAGAACTCAAGCTGGTTTTAGCTCATCTTGTGCCATTACAGAGAGAACATATCTGAAGCATATCAGACTGGTCCCACCCATACGGGTAGTCCAGATCCAAAATGCCAGCAAGTTCTCTCTGCACGAGAGATACAGCAACCCCAGACGATCGTTTCAGCCTTGTTAGGCATCATCAGTGAGGCATAGCTAATATCTGCACATCTAATGCCATGGGTTCTTCCTTAATATATACGGAGGAGAAATAGCTATTTATAATTCCTTCCTTTTCCTGGTCTTCATTAACTAACACCCTGTTTCAGATTTTAGTGTACCTACACTTTCATTTTTTGTTTTTTTAGAAGTTATGTACTTGAGGAGGGAGATGGGGCGTAAGTTTTGGCCTTTGTTTGGTGTTTTCCCTGGTTTTGGAAGTGTTATGACATGAGCTAGTTGCATTTCGCTGGGGGCTGCATTTTCGTTAATCATTTGGGTAATGGTGTCTTTTATGCGTGGCACTAGTATATGTGAGAATGTTTTATAGTACATGTTTGTACTCCCTCCCCCTCCCTCTTCTTTTCTGTACCCCCCCCCCCCTTTTGTGCCTTATTATACTTTGCAAAACAATAAAAAGTTTGAATAATAAAAAAAGAAGTTATGTACTTAAACAATGCTTTGGGGTTGGTTTTGCTCACAGCGTGTACAAGCACCAACTAGAAAGGACGCTTGTCTGGACCTGGTTTTAACAAACAACGTGGATCTTTTGACCAACATTCAAGTAGGTGAGCACTTGGGAAATAGTGATCACAATATAGTGTCCTTTGAAATAAACTAAAAAAAAAAAAAAAAAGCACACGGGGTATGCTAAAACATATAATTTTATATATATATATATATATATATATATATATATATATTACTTGGAATTTATGGGGTTGTGTATTCTAGATTCCATATCTTACACTTTACTTAATGTTTTCTATACACACACTTACACTGTTTTATCATTATTCCAATTTTATCTATTGCAAGTTTTACTAAATGTATTTGGTTTTTAAATGTGTTTTTCTTCTCTTTTTTATGTATATTCTTCCATGATGGGACTTTTTATGAACCATTGATTGTTATATGGACCTGATATGGCTTTTTCTATAACAACTGAGAAGAAATCAAGTGTGGAATGCATTTGTGTTTCAAATTTGACAAGAAACAACATAACTAGGTTAGGTGGAATGCAGGAGCACTCCAAGGTACTGACTCAATACAAGAAGGACGTCATATAAAGAAGACGGAAATGAGACACACGACGGTAACGTAGGTGGAGCGCATATTCGTTCCACCACTTGAACCGGGTGCAAAGTTTAATTTAACTATATCTAGCTGCACCCTTAATACCTGAATAAGCTTAAAGTGATCTAGAAAGAGGTAGCTTAGATCTTTATATATTTGTGTTTATTCAGACAGTTTTATACCATATTAATCTAAGGATCCCCTAAGGAAGTCTGGACCCCCAGATGACTATTTATTGTTGCTATTTTATTGTGATACCTTAGGACTTTTTTTAATTCAACACATTCTTCTTGTGAAGCTGTATTATCTCTTTTTGCATCAGCACTTTACAATGGAATTTGGTTCTCCTGCTCCCTGATTAATGTTGATGGGTTTGAACAATTATTTCCTTTTCTAAGTTTTAATTACATGTGATTCATGCTATATTGGACCATAGTCTTCTGTGCTTTTTTGCATGTCCTTCAATATCATTGAAATGAGAGGAAAAGAGATCAGTGATGGATTTACTAAAGTCCTCTCCTTTATTACTATATTGTTAGTTCAACCAGTATGTGAAAACCAAATGTGGCTTTTTACTGTTCTTTTCTGTGTATGTCCCATTTTGTTACACTTGTAGATATTGTCTTGGTATGAGTGGGGGTATGTCTGCTAATAAGCAAGCAACCAGTGGCTGCTTGCTGTAGTATTATTATACTTGTAACTGACAAGAACATGTATAACCTTATACTAAACTTAAAAAAGCTTACCTTATGTTTTTAAAGGAACACTATAGTGTCAGGAATGGTAACATATATTTCTCACACTTTAGTCCTTAAGAGGCTGTTTAGGTAACAGTGGATGTTGTATTTGATTTACCATGAGTTGATTATTATATTTAGCTTACATTGCAAAAGATGTTGGCATTTAACAATGAGACATCCACGAAAGGGATTGCACAAATCTGACAAACAATTATTTGATCTACAACTACATTTGGTATCTTAATTGTATTTTTTTCTAGCATTTTTTGTAGCTGTTCTTGCATTGTAGTATAGTAATAGGTTTTTTTTTTGTTACTTTTTTGCTTTTGCACCATTTCAAATATTTAGCATGGACAATATTCATCTGAGCCAAACGACCAAAGCTAAAAGATATTTTGTTAGAATTGGCCAAAACAAATCGTTTCTTGAATAAACAAGTTGTTTTCTCAAGTAAAAAAAGTTGTTTTCTTGAGTATACAAGTTGTTTTCTTGAGAAACCACTTGTTTTCACTGCATAACAAGACAGAATTTATTTTATAAATACATAGTCTCTCTGGGCTTTCTATAGTATTTGCCATTATCATTTTGTGTAGTTGGTTTTATCTTTAACCCCTTAAGGACCAAACTTCTGGAATAAAAGGGAATCATGACATGTCACACATCTTTGTTTTTAATCTTACATACACAGTGAAACTGCCTTACATACACTGTGAAAGTTTATTTAATATACTTATTTAATATTTAAAAATATTCCTCCCAGGGGGCGGAGCCGGACGACACAACCGACTAGTCGCCATCTTTTGAGCTCCGTGCGCTGATATGAACAAAAATTAGCAAAGAAAAAGGAAAAATCCCCTAAGGGGTATTCCTATGCTGGCAATAAGGTAACAATGACACCTAAAGTAACAATAATAATTGTCTACATGTCCTAGGGACTATAGCTTGGATGTTACAGGGAAGAAAATAAATCAAAAATTCAAAATTATATAACGATAATAAGGGAACAGGAGTATAACGTCAAAGTGGTGCCCTTAGAGAATCAGAATTATATAATAGTGATAATAAGAGAGCAAGGATATTGCCTCAATATAGTGTCCTTGTTATACTGGTAATAGTGATAAATCTTTATTGAATCTTAATAAATAACAGAGAGACACAGGCTTTTCCCTATATCCATATATAGCTGTAGGCAGAGGGTACAGAGGACCCAGTAATTGTTTGTTTGAGAGGAGAGAAAATTTACTCTCTATCTCAGTATGACCAACAATCCTATAATCCCCAGAGTGAGTTATTGCCAAGTACTGGGCTAGTAGAGGAATATAGGAGTGAAGATAAGAATAATAAAAATTATTGTATAAATTTCCTACTTGAAATACCTCTATGCTAGTCCCTAGTCTCCTGAAAACACCTTCGAGGGTGTTCTAATCTCAGTCTGAATCTGGGTATCTGAAGGAACCAACTGCCTGATCAGCTTAAGCTTACTCGCTAGGATGAGCACGAAAAATAATAAAGAAAGGGTCTAAAAACCCATGGTGCAAATAAATATAATTAAGTGCATTGAGTGCATAAGTGCAGAGTGAAAAAAATAACGACGAGCTTATCGCCCGACGCGCGTTTCGGTGTGTAGGAACACCTTCGTCAGGGGCTGAAACTGCCTTACATACACTGTGAAAGTTTATTTAATATACTTATTTAATATTGAAAAATATTCCTCCTAGGGGGCGGAGCCGGACGACACAACCGACTAGTCGCCATCTTTTGAGCTCCGTGCGCTGATATACCTAATCCGACAAATATCTCCGGCATCCTTGGAAAACTCGACGATATAGGAACAGATATTGCCGCAGTACACTGCCCTGATCCCGCCGATGCCTTTCTTACACACCCCGGGCAAAAAAATCCAGACCCGCGGCACCAAGGCCTACCGCGCCATCCGACACGCTCCTGCAGTCTACGGAGGCCCTCTGGACTGGGACGACCCCGATCCCGATTATCTGAGCCTGCTAACGGGCAGCATGGGGAGAAAATCCCAAAGACAGACTGCGCCCATAGCCAAGCCGCAACACGACATCAGCTATATGCTGCAGCAACCAATGTCAGTGAAAACCCCGGTATTACGGGAGCCCTCACCCGTTCGGGGGCCCTCGCCCTCACCCGCAGGAGCAGACGGCGGGACCACACAGAAAAGTCCGATACGGACGGACAAGGGGACTCCTAGCCCAGAGAACACAGAAACGCCGGCGACCAAACGGGAGCTACAAGAAATGCTGACCGGACTCCAAAACAACCTCAGAAAGATGTGGGAGGCAGACCTGGCGGTACTTAAAATGGAGGTACAATCAGTCCAGGGTCGCACACAAGCCACTGAACACAACGTGATAGACCTGCAAAAAGGCCTCAAAGAGCTAAGCGACAGGGTGCTACACATCCAGACTCAACAAGTAGAAACGAACAGACACCTGCTAATCCTTGACGATAGGAGCAGGAGGAAGAATATAAAGTTAAGAAACCGTACCCCTGGAGGAGCTACCGCATTTCATAAGAAGGTTAGTGGCATCACTACTCTCAGCCAGAGAGTCTAAATACTTCTCCTTTGATGGGGCGTACCGAATAGCAAAATCCCCAAAAGCCCCCGCAACCGCGCCAAGAGACATCATCCTTAGGTGCCAAACAATGTCCAACAAATTGGCCCTGCTAGCTGCGATGAAAGGAAAGACGCCATACGACTTTGAGAACTGTAAAGTATCTCTCTTTCAAGATCTCAGCAGAGCCACACTACAGTGGCGCAAAGCCATGCAACCCCTCACACTGGCTTTACAGAAGGCAGGCCTGACATACAGATGGGCGACACCACAAACTTTATGGATCACCAAGGGAGGAAAATACTATAAAGCCACGGACCCAGCGGACACTCCTGCGCTCCTGACAGCCCTGGACATACAACCACAGCGGGGCCCAGCTCAAGATCCACTGGACACACAGCTCCTCACAGACACAGACTCAGACGCATCCTCCTCGGAACATAGGAGAGCTGGAAGACCAAAGACCTGAACAGGCCAGCGTACTCAAATGCCTCATGCAGCAGTGACATTTCTGAGAACTCTAGTCTAAAGTTACATAATGTTTAATGTTTAATGTTCAACATTTTATGGTTCGCCTCCTATACCTTTCTTTTTTCAGGCACTCAAATCTGTAACCACACATTTGCCTAACTCAACCGAATAACCTAAAGGGCACACACAGCGCACGCACAAAGCTCAAGACACTCCCCCCCCCCCCTCCATTACTCACCACGCCAGAGAGGGACCGACTGGGAATTAGAGAGTCACACACAGATGGGGACCAAAATAGCAACCAGCACACGAGACCGGATCCACCAGAAACTCGACTACCTACTCTCTTGTATACTCACGAAGAACCTCAGTACACACACCTCGCTGGTATATAACCCGCGCGACATTATACATAGTGGGGGGTCATTAAACTCACACCTACCTAGGACTCAACTCGATATAACCTGACAGACCACCAAAATCCACAAAATGTGCAACAAGCCACGCTTTGTGATGTTATACACAATGTTTAACTATGTACCAACCTATGTATAGCATATGTATCAAACGACTTGAAAACAGTGTATACTTTTCCTGCAAGCTTGCACCAAAAATAAAGAATTTAAAAAAAAAAAAAATATTCCTCCTCTACTAAGTATCTGTGATTTTCTTTTTAACTTTTTTTACTTGTCTGATTTAGATCATATTTTTTAAATGTACAGCTTGGTTGATCTAATTTGAATAATGTGAGCAGGTTTGTTAAGGTTTTTGTGCCAGCTCTTGTCAATAATGTTTCTGTTATGAAATAAAAAAGGATGTGGGCACTGGTTATAAAAGCATGTGCAAGGTTAGTTTGAAAGTAATACCCTGTGCTAGTCTATACCTGAAGCCATCTGTCCCAGTAACAGTATGATTATATGAATAACACTATAGCATGGTTCAGTAAACTGGGGGACATAATTTCATTATTAGTTTAACTTACTATATTATTATAATGAAATCTATTTTCCATATAATTTTTTTTTTTAAAAAATGTAAACGGTCACAAAACTATTTTGATTATTATGCTTTGCTTATCAATGGCTAAAATATTGAATAGTACTGCAGCAGTAAAACATATAACAATCAATAGTAAAACTACATGGGAAGCGAAACGAGGCATAGTTTCAAACTAACTAAACACTTTTGCTGGCTGTTAACAAGATTATTGATGTCACTGGAATAATAGGTCATCCAATATGCAACAGTAGTCATAAGTTTGATCAATTGTGAGAGCCATGGATTTAAAGAATAGACTCATCTGTGCCCCCCATCACCCACTGTTATTAATGATTTCAAATTAGGAATTCCATTACTTTTATTTTTTATTAATGCTGCATACTTGCATTTCATAAAGGTAATCACCTATTATGTCCGTATTAGTAATCTGTATAGATACTCACGTTTTTGTACAAGAGGTAATCATTGTTTATTACATAGTTGCATAAGCTGAAAAGAGACATGCATCCATCAAGTTCAACCTTTCTCACATCTGTTTTTGCTGTTGATCCAAAAAAAAGGGGGGGGGGAGGGATCCAGTTTAAAGCACTTTCCAATTTTGCAATAAACTAGGAAAAAAGCCATTCTTGGCCCCAGAATGTCAGTCAGACCTCTCCTTGGATTACGATGCTGTTAGCCCACATAGTAAAAAATTATATCCTTGAATATTATGTTCCTGCAAGTATTCATTCAGTTGCTGTTAAAAAAAATCTAAAAACATATGTACAAACTGATAAAACCACCTCTTCAAGCAGAGAATTCAACATTCGTATTGTTCTTACCATAATTAAAAAGAAAAGGTTCCTTTATTTTATTGCAGGGATATGTTTATTCTTTTAGAGTTATTCTCTAATGTGTGATTTGTCATGAACTAAAAGTGAATTTAAAGTGATTTTACATGTTTAGGTCAACATAATCAAATAGGAAATCAACCTAGAGAGTTTTTGCAGTTTGTATTTTGGCCTAACATTTTTAATTTACTTTGATTTTAGTTTGAAGTCCTGACAATGCATAAAATATCTACTTCTTCCAAAATTAAAAACAAGACTCTCTATGTAAATACAACATTAAAATATGCTTACAAATACATTATTTAAATCAACACTCAACTGAAAAAAATAAAATTACAATTATTTAGTAGATATATCTGCTACGGCTCTCACCTGGTTCCCCTACCTTCACAAGTAGGCACCACATCAGTTTCACACCCCCAGCCACCTTTGTAATCACGCACATTTATGATACCAATAAGCCATGCTCATCTCCGTGGCATTACCACACCATTGTTGGCACCCAGTAGGGGTGTGGCTATTTTGAAAGCAGGTCTATAAATACGTGAGATCAACTGGGGTATTTATGAATTTATATACTTTCAATACAAGAAAGATCGAGTGCAAAAGTAGAAAATTAGTGATAATTCAAAAAAATAGATCCAAAATGTCAGTAAATAAACCAAAACATAAAAATGGAAATGGAAATAAAATAAGGGCTAATTAGTATTGCTGACTAACAGCCAAAATGCTTAGTCTCTCACCGACAAAAATCTGGGCTGACAGCCTGAGAGTGATAATTGTGGCTGTAGCAATCAAAGATAAAAAATATATTGTGTTAAAGTCGTGACAGGATCCGTGTATAATCCGTGTAATGCCAATAAAAGATAAAAACTTGTAGGTGAAAAATAGAGTGTTATTTTATTTGATTAAAAAAGGTAAATCATCTAAATATAGGTGAATAAAATATTATAGAACTGCTCCAAAAAAGAAGAAAGCAAAATTGGCTAAATAACCTGACCGATGATACTGGATGGCTGTGGATGATATTCGTCTTCTACCAAGTGGGTGTTGCAGCAACCGGTGAGGACGGCGTCACCGGTTGCTGCAACACCCACAGTGTGCATTCATCAGAGTGTATATACACATTACTGTATTATTGAGTGTGTGTCTGTATGTGTGTGTATAATGTACACGAGGAAATTAATAATTTTTACTACTGATTTTCTTTCAAAAACTGAAATAATTTTTTGTTTGTCTTTCTGCAATATGAAAATGTGACCTCTTGGACAGTTAAACGCAAACAACAATTATTACTTCAAATATTCAATATCAATAACATGAATAGATGTATAATGTCTCAACTTCTTCATTGATACATACAAAAAGCCATAGACACAAGGTAATGCTTACAAGTAAACTTTTATTTTATATGAACTAGGAAAGTTTAAATATGATTTGAAAAGTTCAATGAACTTTAAAATTATAGACTTGTCTTGAATTCAAAGTTCCTATAAAAAGTCAAAGTTTCTATGACAACGTCTTATCTAGCACATTTCCATCTACATTCCATAAATCTGTTCAGTAGGATATGTAAAACTAGTTTTGAATTTATTTATTCATTTTTAAAAGAAATAATTCAGTGTTTTATGAATTTACATAACACCATATACTTTGCCTCTAATATAGGCAGAAATTCCAGGTAGGGAACCGACAAAAGTGTTGCTCTTATCATACTTTAAAAACCAAGAAATCAAGATATAGTGAATATTTGTATGCATTCTCTAATCATTTCATATGTTTATAATAATATGGAATCCATTTAACAGAAATTGATTAGAATACAGTGTAATGCTATCCAGTTTACTTATTAAAGTGTAAAATGTATGCACAGAAGTAAAGCCTCATTGCATACAGACACATATATTATTTTTATAAATTTAAGAAGTGCTCCCCAATTATATACTAATGCCAAAAAGGCAGATCAAATCACATATAATGATATTCAAAGTGGTCTGTGCAAAAACATGATTGCATAAATCTGATATACAATTGCTTCTTAACACCTACTGCGCAATGCCATAATTGACACTCTGAATGTTAAAAATAAAGTCCTCTGAAATCAATAATGTAATATTTAATAGAGCTAATCATTCATATATGGTCACTGTTAGCAATGGTTTTCTGATCCCGTTTTGAAAATAATCACTGTGCCTCATCAAACCATGTTTAGTCAAGAGTATATATATTTGTAGGGATTTTTTGTTAATCACTTAAACAGAGCATATATGCATATAAACACTGTATTTAAGACTTGTTCATTCTGTTTTGCTTGAATTTTGATTTGGCCAGATTTGTACCATTTGACTATTCGTTTTAATGTAGTATCTTTGAAGGTCCATGCAGATATAAAACCGAGAAAACGACTAATACGATGGTCAAACATATTCGGTTTCTTTCGGTTTCAGGGTTTTACTCCTGATGCTGAAAAAGGGGACTGGAATGTAGAGAAACTGATTTATATTTCATACAGTCTTAGGCCTTAATTTAATATTGGTGCGTAAGCTTATCAAATGATTAATATTTCTGAAAAAAATGTTTTTTTCCAACATATTAAAATATCAAAAAATGTATCCTGTATTAAAAAAAAACTATATTTAAAAAAAAAAAAATATATATATATATATAAAATAAATACAAATATTTTTCATTATAGAGCTTATTAAACAACATTACATTTAGGCCTTGTTTTACCATGATGGAAAATAGGTCAGGCCAATGATGGGTGCTACATTTTCTGTCCTTTCAAGAGGTGGAAAAAAAAGATGATTGATTATTAAGGAACAGCACCAATATAGCTGGATATTATTCACAGATCATGTTAGGGGAAAAAATTAGCATAAAAAAAATGAGTCTGTGTCAATGATTCTAGTGTGAGACTGCTTCGCTTATTCTCTCCAGTCACTGCATGTGGCACAGTGTAACTAACACAAAATATGAGTTGGAGATAGATTTTTCCTGTATAATAACAGTTTAACTGATCCTAGTGCGAGACTGATGGTTAGGTTACTACTGTGCTTAGGCACTGCCAGTGACACTTTCACCAAGTTTGATTCTCTGCATACAAGTTTGATAGATTTTTTCAACTGTTTGTAGAAAGAAAATAATTTTTCCTGGCTAAACATGGCAGCATCACTTATGGGCAAAGCTCCCCAGCTGTCAGGATAGGAATTAATTAATTAATTAATTAATTATCATATTCAATAAAAGCCCACTCCCTCCTGTGCTCCACAGTCATTTATTCCTGTATTACCTGACAGGCAGGGATAGTTTATTCCTCTGTAAAATTATAATTTTATTTTGGTTCTTACCTAAAAATTTTAACATTGTACTACCAGGGAAATTCAGCGTAAACAGCGTACTTGGGCAGGAGGGTTCAGGTTTCTTACTAGAGTGAAGAAACTGACACGTGCGATACTCTGTCAAGTGTTTTACCTTTTCATTAGCATGGAGCATTACTACTCTTTATGTAGCCCCCAGATCATAGGGCAAAGCAAGAAGCATTTTTGGCACTTCCAGGTCTTATAATTCTCTAAGGTTGGTTTTGGGTCCCAGTCTGGATTAGCATTACACTAATTATGGAAGGAAACCATTTTTTCCTCTCTCCAATTTAGGAGAGAGCTTTCCCCCGACTGGAGGGATGGTTCTCATCAGCTGCAATGTGGATGGAGGCTCTGAAAGCTTCTCTTGCTCTTCTAAACTTCAGAGCAACTACACGGGCACGTGTTCATGCCCCAAGTGTTTTGCACATGTGTGTGGCCTGAAAAGATTTAAAGGATACTACAGCTGGAAAAAAAATCACTTAAAATTTAAAGAAACAGTGCAATTTTTTGGCATTCAGCTAGAAACTTAAATAAAAAATCTTATAATTTAAGATGCCTGGAATTATTCTTGCATGTTTTAAGGCAATTTAATAAATTTTGAAAGTTATTTTCAAATTCTGTTTATTTATAGTTATATTATTTTTTTTTATCTTCTATCTGTAAAATTACAGATTGTTTTCTAATTTATATTATCATATGGCTCCTTCTACCACCTCCACTGCTCATGAACGTATCAAGGTTAGACGTATTTATGGAGAGTTAAAAGAGAGTAGTGATAGCATGTAAAAAATAATCATAAGGCCATGCAGTTTCAATTTAATTAAGACTTTTGATAAGTCTTTAAGAAAAAATAATCAAAAGACAAATCCCTGTATGGGCTGTGGTTCAAAGGACTCTGAAAGCAAGAACCTTTGCTACCCTTGTATGGAAGAAATAGCTGACCAACATACATGGAAGATATCCTCGAAACCCTAAAACAGTGGATTTCCCAAGCAATAGCGGAGGGATTCCAATCTGTCTCCAGAGCTACTAAGAGACCAAAATTAGCCTTAATATCCTCAGACTCAAGTGATATTGTCCAGGAATTCAGCTCTAAAGAAGAGGAAGAAGAAGCAAGTGAACCCTGGAATAGAGCAATGTAGAGAAAATCAATGGACAAGCTTACATCTCTTGTAAAAGATACCCTTCTTATTCAAGAGAAAACATTAGGGGGGCGTGGCTAAGGCACGGACGGAGCTGGACGTGTGAGAGACTAGCTCCGTCAGACCGGGTACCGTAACAGCTTGAATCCACAGCATTAGACCGGACAAAAACGTCTGCCTCCACGGCTAAACACCGGAGGACCGCGATGTCGTCCAAACCAGCCAGAAAGCAGAGGCAGAAAACCGTGAATCTGCAGATCTCGGCCCTCTCAACCTCGAGCAAGCTGCTCCAAGATGGCGCCGACGTGACACACTCACCAGCATCTGAATCAGAGGCAAGTGATGTAACTTCAGTATCTCGCCTCCAACACATTCCCCAAGCTCAAGGGGACATTAGGATCCTATTGTCAGACCTCAAACACACAATGAGAGCTGACTTCCAAAAATTAGCTGCTGATATTAAAAGGGATGTGCAGGCTATTGGGGACCGCATGGCCCATCTGGAAAACAAGATGGAGGAGGTCATAGAAGCACATAATACCCTGGCTGATGCCTACACCACATTTCAGTCTCAAATCCAACAGCTGGAGACAAAAGTGGTGGATTTAGAAGATAGAGCCCGCAGAAACAACATCCGCCTGCGCGGCATCTCTGAGGAGGTTAAACAACCGGATTTAAGAGGTTATGTCACCCAACTCTTTCAGGCACTGCTACCAGAGGCTTCTGAGCAGGAGTTACAGATAGATAGAGCACACAGGCTGATGAAGCCCAGGGGCCTGCCAGCGGCAGTGCCCAGAGACATCATTGTAAGGGTGAATTTCTATACGACAAAAGAGAGGCTAATGATGGCGGCGCGAGACGCAAGGAATCTGGGAGAACGCTTCAAGGACATACAGCTATACACCGACTTGTCGCCGGCAACAATGGCTAAACGAAGAGCCTTTGGCCCTATCACCAAGGCACTCAGAGAGGCGTCCATACAGTATAAATGGGGCTTTCCGACACGCCTCATCGCACAGAGAAATGGAGTGGAGAGGGTATTTCTCAACCCAGAAGACGGGAGGAACGGGCTAACACAGTGGAATATTCCACTGCCGCAACCAGAGTCGGCGGAAAAGAACACCCAAGCCCACCCATCTCGAGTAGCTGGAGACTGGCACAGGATTGATGCAGCTAAGTGAAAGGCACACCATAGACACTTTTATTGTCATTAATTCTTTCAACTCTTTTAAAGGGAAGAGTTTTGGATGCCGGGTGCTGTAATTGCAAGGTGTAAGGTGGGATGCAGTTAGGAACCACATAATAACATAATGGGATGAGACGTTAAACTAAACAAAAAAAAAAAGAAAAATAATTAAAAAAAAACAAAAAATTAATAATAATAAACTACACAAAAAAAAAAAAATCACGGGAATATAACCGGGCATGTTTGACATATTCCCATAAGTTAACACTGTTAAAAGTATATAAGTATAAACTTATTGGACTGTAAACCGAAATATGAAGGGAGCAAAGCCGCGATATACAAGTCATGTCCTTTCATTATCCCGACTTAGAGACTTATCATCTCTGTCTCGGTCTACGGTTAAATTTATGGATAGGGAAGGTCCCCTATGACATGTTGTAACCAATAGATGGTACTACCCAATACTTCACCCCCCAGTGGCCCAAGCCAGGCCACTCAGGCGTATGCGGTATACGTCGCCAATTCTAATTGCCTACCGTGTGCTTGTCACGTGGTTTTCAGGCAACTGTATATATGTTTTTTCTGTTATTCTGTTCTTAAGTTCTTAAATCTTATTGTTTTTTTCTTTGCCTGGTTCGAGGGAATCATAGTACGGACACATAAAGAGGCTTACACTCAGAGCCCCGGGGAGATGATAATCGATAGGGGGACTAAGTTAAAGGAGTATGAACTGCAATTCAGCAAAACTGGACTGCATATTAGGTGGTATGTAATGTAATGGTACTGACGTTTCTATCATTGAACACTAAAGGACTCAACTCCCCGAATAAAAGGAGACTGGCACCATTGGAAGCGAAAAGGGCTAAAGCCCAAATTGTATTCTTCCAAGAAACCCATTTCCAATGGGGTAAAAGACCCAAATTTAATTCCCCTCTGTATCCCCTAGACTTTCACTCCTGTTTCTCTAAAAAGAAACGGGGGGTGTCGATCCTTATCGGGAAAGATGTGGCGTTTGAACTAGTAAAAAAACGCACAGACAAACAGGGAAGATACTTAATTATACAATGTTTGCTGAATAACGCCCCGTACACCTTAATTAACGTTTATGGCCCTCATACAGCACAAGCCACATTTCTCCTTAATATTTTTAATGCACTGGACGAAGGCAGACTAGGGGATGTAGTAATAGGAGGGGATACGAATTTCATCTTAGACACTCAACTAGATACATCCTCCTCACACACTGTGAAAGCAGCTACTGAGATAGGCAGGAAAACAACCTCGGGGCACCTCAATCAACTTCTATTAGAGCAGAATTTTATAGACCCATGGAGGGTGACACACCCGCAATAAAAGGATTTCATGTTTCACTCAGTGGTTCATAACTCGTACTCCCGAATAGACCGCTTTTTGATACCGACCTCCATGATTAGCAACGTTGTCAATACTAATATAGGCCTTATAACGTGGTCGGACCATGCGCTGATTATTCTCCACCTGAACGAACAATTCCCTGCTAAAGGGAGAGGAACTTGGCGGCTTAATGAAAGCCTGCTCAGTGACCCCCAAGTATTAGAAGATATCCATAGAGAACTGGAAGCTTATTTTTTGACCAACTCTCAACCTGACACATCCACAGAAAGTTTGTGGTTAGCCCATAAGGCATATATCAGTGGAGTACTAATCAAGCACGCGAGTAGGGCCAAAGCTGTGCGCATCGCCAAGTATATAACACTCACTAGCCGCCTCACAAAACTGAATACACTTAATAAACAAACACCCTCAAAGTCGCACCTTAGAGAGATTACAGAAGTACGAGAGCAACTACAAGAACTGGAAGTGGCTAAAAAAATTTCTTTCTACGAAGACTTAAAGCAAAATTCTATGAGCAGGGAAACAGAGCAGGGAAAGTACTTGCATCTAGACTTAAAAAACGTAGCCAAGCAACCAAAATAGCTTACGTTCACAATCCCATGGGTCAGAAAGTTGTAAACCCTGACAAAATAGTACAGGAATTTGCTCAGTTTTACCGCTCACTCTATAATCTTAAAGATGATACCCTGACATCCCAACCAACACAAGAACAGATAAATAAATTTCTAGAAACAATCCATTTACCTTCGCTGCCCAATGATAAGATCCCTGACCTGATTAAACCAATCTCAGTGGAGGAAGTTACACAAATGATCACAGACTTACCCAACGCGAAATCACCAGGGCCAGATGGACTCTCCTCCATATACTATAAAACCTTTCAAACTGCTCTTATCCCACATTTAGTATCTCTGTTTAACCAAGGCTTCACACAAGGTAAATTACCTGGCGAAATGCTACGAGCTCATATAGTTACACTACCTAAACCGGGTAAAAAACCCACAGCATGCGCTAACTTCCGGCCAATATCCTTATTGAATATTGACACCAAACTATATGCAAAAATCTTGGCAACTAGACTCAAACACTTACTCCCCACTCTAATCCACTATAACCAATCTGGCTTTGTCAAAGGCAGACAAGGCTCAGACAATTCTAGGCTTCTTCTTAACGTCCTGGAGGGTCTCAACACTAACAAACTGGGAGGACTGCTGCTTGCTTTAGATGCGGAAAAAGCCTTTGACAGGCTCAATTGGCTATACATGAAATCAGCACTAGACAAATTTGGCTTTCCTTCTGCATTCATAAAAGCGATTATGGCCTTATACACCTCCCCAGAAGCTAGTGTCACTAACGCAGGATTCATTTCCCCACCCTTCCCAATTTCGAATGGAACAAGACAGGGGTGTCCTTTGTCACCCCTGCTTTTCATAATATGTCTAGAACCTTTAGCTCAGATCATAAGGCAGAACCCGAACATTGACGGACTCACTATCAACGAACATCAATACAAACTCTCATTGTTTGCCGATGATATTCTGCTGACACTGACAAGGCCAGAAGTATCACTCCCAAACATCATGCCCATCCTACAATCTTTCGGCTCTATCTCCTATTACAAACTTAATACGGCTAAGACACAAGCCTTGCCAATTAACCTCCCTTTGAAGAACGCTGAAGTACTAAAAAAGGCCTTCGATTTCGATTGGAGGACGGAGTCGGTAACCTATGGGAGTGCGAGTTGCCAAATCGATACATACTATATACAAGCTAAACCATATTCCTCTATTAGAAAGCATTCGCAAAGACCTGAACTCCTGGAAAGACATGATGCTCTCATGGGCAGGGAGAGTTAATGCAGTGAAAATGATGGCCTTACCTAAACTACTGTACTTATTTCGTATGTTGCCTGTTACCATTCCACAAAGTTTTTGCAAAAAAGCCCAGTCCATCATTAACAGCTTTATATGGGGGAACAAACGGGCGAGAGTAGCGAGTCACACCCTGTATAGACCGTTCCAGATGGGAGGGATGGGGGTGCCGCAGGTGGCTATGTACAACTTGGCAGCCATACTATCCCAGGCAGTAAATCTCCATGCAGACAAGGGGCAACTGCTTTGGGTCGACATGGAACGCAAACAATGGCCTAAGGAGACACTCCTAGAGTACATGTGGTCCCCACCAGCTAAAAGGGGGAAAGCGCGCACGCTCCTTTCCACAACAAAACTGACTGTACATATATGGGATAAGTTTAGAGCAATTCACACTAAAACTCCCAGATTTCATAGACTGGCACCATTAAACGCCATGTCCACAGTGTTACCATGGCTCTCACTATCCACATGGGCAGAAGCGGGCATCACTAGTGTCTCTCAATTGCTTACAGGTACGGAAATCACTCCTTTTGCTGAGCTCCAACAGAAGTACAGACTAGCTCCTAGATATGTGTTCCCTTACCTCCAAATTAAAAGTGCACTGTTGGAGCATGTAGATAGGTCCACAGAGGGCAAGGCTGGGGAACCTACTCAGCACTGCGATCTCCTTATGACATGTTGGAAATACCCCCTATGGCCTAAATTGCTCTCCAGGTGCTACAAAGCAATATCGAACTTCCCACTGTCCCCAAGCCTATCATTTATGTCCCAATGGGAAAAAGAAAGTGGGACTACTCTTCTTCCACACAAATGGCTAGCATTGGTCAATGCACTGACTGGGCATACCACGTGCTACTCACATATTAAAGCTCACAGAAAGCTAATGTACCGATGGTATCTGACACCAGACAAACTTAGCAAAATATACCCAAACACTTCTGACCGATGCTGGCGGTGTCGAGCACAAAAAGGCACGACACTCCACATATGGTGGGGATGCGACCTTATTCGGCCATTGTGGTTGGAGGTTTCTAGGTTGCTTAGCAAAGTAGATATCATTCTCCCGCTGGAGTTTGGGGCCTGCCTATGGTTGGACCTTCCCGCCAGCTGGACGAAACAGGAGAAAGCATTGGCCGCACAGGTGATACTAGCAGCTAGAGCTCTCATAGCGCTCAATTGGAAATCAACCAATTGCCCATCTGAAAAGAACCACATGGACAGAATCAGACTAAATTATGTATATGACATCTCATCGGCGATAACTGCAACCAAAAACATAAAATATAAAAAAACTGGGAACCTTGGTGTAGCCGCTTTCAGTTCCAGCCTCCATAAAACCATCAATAGGCCTCAGATCCGGATCACGCACACACCTGTTACTAATAATCAAAAAAAAAAAAAGTGAACTTTAGGGCAAGGAGCTTCTTATTCCTCCCCCCCCGCCCCCCATCCTGGTCGATATCATCGCCTAAGATGACAGCCATAGAAGTCCGAATAGATACTGGATAGCAAACAGATATGGTTCTCCCTCATGTTAGATTCATGTTGGATCGTTTTTTAAATGTATTCTATTTCTTTTTCCGTTCTTATGTTTAAATATGGGATGTTCAGGCGGAACAACGCCTTGACACTTGAGTAATACCTCACAGGGTACCACACTTAGGGGGATATATAGGAGGCATTAACAGAGTAGGTTGAGAGCCTCGTCGGGTACATAGACTGTAGGACTCTAAACACAAGATAGCTACACTTGAGCCTACTTGACCCCCTGAATGCCCAACAAGGTTAGGGTCTATAGCAGGTACGCGTATCACATGACAAACAGACACAAGATAACCGGAGCATCGGCCCTGCATGCATATAAGAGGCTGATAGCTACACTGCCTCAATGACGAGTTACACTTGGAGGTGGTAAAGAGGGGTATAAGTAACGCCCGTTCTAAAGTGGGATGAGCAGAGAATACATTATGCCCATACCACTGTGTACATAGATAGGGGTGATTAATATGACATATGAATGTCACGGTGTTGAATCAGATCCTATGTACTGTAACCCTGAACTCCCCACCCTACCCTTTTTTTTCTGTATCCCCACCCTTTCTATTTTATGATTGAAAAACAATAAACTCAATTAATAAAAAAAAAAAAGAGGAAAAATCAGAAGGTTCTACTTTATTTATCTTCTTCAAGAGTCTTAGAGCATCTAGGCCATTCATTCCTTTGCACTCTGCTATAAAAAAATATAATTTAGTAAGAGTGGACTAAACAAGGGAATATTCCTAAGGTTTATCTCTCCAATTCAAAAGAATACAAATCCTGGAATTAAATCCCAAATATGTGAATGTTATCTAGATGGCCAAAAGAACCACTCTTCCAATTGACAGCATGGCCTCACTAAGACTAAACTCAGATCTTGTCAAAACCTATCTAGCAATTGGTTCTGGTCTCCATCCAGCAGTGGCTATGCCATCAGTCTCTAGAGCCCTTAAGGTCTGGGTGGGTAATCTGGAAGAAGCTTCCCTGGATCTTGGCTAAGAGTCTGGCTTTAAGTATGCCTTCTAGAAAATCCCTTTGGTTACACTCATGGGAAACAGACTACACTTCTAAAGCAAACCTCTGTGCCTTACCATTTCAAGAAAAATCTTGGATGAAGCTGTCCAGAAAGTGGCAGAATGGAAAAGGCCTTGTTACCTCAGACCAACAGAAGAGGTTTCAATCTATCCAGGAAAGACAGGAGAAACAGAGAAGGGCATTTTTTGGCAAGCAGGTCATACAAGCCAGATCTTATGAGTGGAGTACACAATAACTAGCTTCAACTAGCATGAGATGAACAATAGGTAGAGGCTTCAACAGTGTTCAAAATCTGTCTGATGCTAGGCATCATTATATATGTCAACTAAGAGGGTTTTATTCAATCTGGGCTACCTATATCTCAGACAATTGGGTCTTGTTAAAAAACAAGGTTACAGGCTGGGACTTTATAGTAATACCAATTAGTATGTAAGCAGATCAAGGTTTCCTTATCCCTGAAAACTCAGGGAAAGTGGAGTTTAATTCTGGATCTCAAGCGTCTAAATCCATTTCTGGAGAAAAGATCCTTCAAGATGGAGTCAATCTCCAACATAAGACAAGCAATACACAAAGACGAGTGGCTGACTTCAGTAGATTTAAAAGATGCCTATTATTAGATCCCTATACATCGGAGGCATCTGAAATTTCTTTGATTCTTCATTCTATGAAGATATTTTTTGTATGAGGGCTTTCCATTTAACCTGAGTTTAACCCCAAGAACTTTTTCCAAGGAACTGGTTGCAGTGGTCGCAGTTCTCAGAAGCATGGAATTCAGGTATTCCATTAACTAGAAGTTCTCTTAATAGTAGCTCAATATCAACCGACATCATGGATGGATGGTAAACCATCAAAAAAAAAAACAGCCTAACCATTATAGAACCTGTTGTTTTAGGAAATTCCATAAACACCTCAGAAGCAACAACTTATTTTTCCATGGATAGACAAATCCAAAAACCAACTAACTGCAATAAACTATTGGTTTGGTTAATGGGCTCATTGACATGTCAGATGTGCATTAAGACACACTTTTTAAGGCAATTCAAGAAGAAAACACAAGTCTGGGATCCACAAGATGGTGGCTTCAGAAAAGGATTCTAAGGATAGGATTCACTCTTGAAGAACTAAGATGGGAGACTTTAACAGATGCCAGTTCCAAAAGCTGGGAAGCTCACTTCAACAACCTGATCGCCCAAGGCATTTGGAATGTGCAGAATCATTATGTTCACCTCAACAACTTGGAATTTAGAGCAGCCTTCAAGGTTCTGATGTCATTCTCAGACCACTAACGGAACAAGTGGGTTTTGATAAGAATGGACAACAGGTCTTAGCATCATACCTTAACCACAAGGGAACAAAAAGAAGCAAGAGACTACTATTCAAACTACAGCCAATAATACCCTGGGCCAAAAAGCACCTGCAGTGATTGAAATCCATTTAACTTCAGAAAGAGAGAATCACCTAGCAAATTACCTAAGTTTATCCCACATAGACCAGGGACAATTGAGCCTGAACAGAGAAGTTTTTCAGAAAATAACTTTGATGTGGGGCATGCCACAGACAGACATCATGGCAACACTCAGAAAAAAAAAAAAGTCCCAAGGTTATTCCCTGGAATGGATATTTGACCTAGCATATGTGTTTCCCCAAATCACATTCCATGGATATTGAAGAAAATATAGCAAGAGAAAGTCCTGGTCATTGCTATAATACCGCTAGGGCCAAGGAGACAATGGTACTCTCTCCTCCTTTGAGTCTAGTACCACCTTTGGCTCTCCATCACAGATAGGACCTCCTCCTTCAAGGTCCAGCAGCCTACTGAGACCCTCACTCTCTCAACCTGGGGGCCTGTTACTTGAAAACAAAAACCTAGCACAGTCTGGTATCTCTCCATCCATAGTAGAAACTTTACTAAAATCAAGAATTTAATCAACAGCTTCCAATTACCATAGAATATGGAACATATTTAGAAACTGTGCTTGTTCCAAAGGCTTGGAGATTCTAAATCCATCTGCTTCCTATATGTTGGACTTCCTCCATGAAGGTTTGGACAAGGGACTTAGCTTAAACACTCTACGTGTATAAGTGTCTGCTATATCTGCCCTGGCCCACAATAGGTGGGCATTAGATCCTTTAATAAGTCACTTATTTAAAGCTCTCATTCTTATTAAACAACCTAGGAAGCAATTATTCCCACAATGGGATCTGACGTTCATTATGACTGGAGAGCTGTTTGAGCCACTAGAGGTAAACAGCTTTTTTTTTTTTTATTGACAATCAATACCTTGTTTTTGGTTGCTATAACGTCTGCCAGAAAAATATCTGAACTCCAAGCTCTTTCATCTGAAGAATCCTACACACTTATTACAAATTCCCAGACAAGAATTCAAGCCCAAAGTGGTTTCTTAGTTCCATCTTCAACAGGAATTTATTCTTCCATTTTTTTACCCATATCCTTCTTCGGCAGAAAAATGAATTTTTTGCAAAGTGGATGTTATGAGTTGTATCCTTCTTTTTGTGAAACGGTCGGCAACAATATGAAATTCTTACAGACTATTTATTCTCCCTTCTAGGACAAGAAATGGCAATGCAGCCTATATCACTATTTTGAGGTGATGGATAGCAGTGGCAATTGTCAAATCCTACTGAGCACAAGGCAGAACAGCTCCCATCAAGCTAAAGGCTCACTCGATGTTGTTGTTATGTTATGTTGTTGGTCTGGTCCTCTTGTCCTCCTGACTTCCCTGTATCCACAGACCCAGGGGCGGACTGAGCACTCGGGCAAATCGGTCATGGACCGAGGGCCCGAGGCTCTGGGGGGCCCGCCCGCTCTGCAGTGAAGTAACAGCTGGGCTGGGGAGTTAATCATCTCCCCAGCCAGCCTGTACACAGCAAGGGGCCCGCACGGCACTCCGCGGGCCCCTGTTACAAAATACAATCTCCCCTTTGCCGGTCCCAGCAGGGCACACCGAGAGACAGCTAATGGGGTCTTTCCAAAGACCCCAATAGGCTGCCTCTCAGTGTGCCTGAAAGATAAACAGCACGAGAGCTGTCTGTAACAGATCAGGCAGCTCCGTGCTGCTCATTAAGCAGGAAATGACATCATGTGTCATAAGTTCACTGAGCTGTGCGGAGCTGCCTGAGCACTGTTACAGACAGCAAGCAGTATGGGATACAGCATGCCACAGGTAAGGGAAAGATAAACAGATTAATATAATCAGCCCCCTTCCCCTTCTAACCCCTACAGCCCTTCTACCCCCTGCAGCCCACCTACCCCCTGCAGCCCACCTACCCCCTGCAGCCCACCTACCCCCTGCAGCCCACCTACCCCCTGGACCCATTCTAGCCCCTATTACCCCTCTATCCCCTGTAGCCCACCTACCCCCTGGACCCATTCTAATCCCTGCAGCCCTTATAACCCCTCTATCCCCTGTAGCCCACCTACTCCCTGGACCCATTCTAACCCCTGCAGCCCCTATAACCCCTCTATCCTCTGTAGCCCACCTACCCCCTGGACCCATTCTAACCCCTGCAGCCCCTATTATCCCTCTATCCCCTGTAGCCCACCTACCCCCTGGACCCATTCTAACCCCTGCAGCCCCTATAACCCCTCTATCCCCTGTAGCTCACCTACCCCCTGGACCTATTCTATCCCCTGTAGCCCACCTACCCCCTGGACCCATTCTAACCCCTACAGCCCCTATTATCCCTCTATCACCTGTAGCCCACCTACCCCCTGGACCCATTCTAACCCCTGCAGCCCCTATTATCCCTCTATCCCCTGTAGCCCACCTACCCCCTGGACCCATTCTAACCCCTGCAGCCCCTATAACCCCTCTATCCCCTGTAGCCCACCTACCCCCTGGATCCATTCTAACCCCTGCAGCCCCTATAACCCCTCTATCCCCTGTAGCCCACCTACCCCCTGGACCCATTCTAATCCCTCTATCCCCTGTAGCCCACCTACCCCCTGGACTCATTCTAACCCCTGCAGCCCCTATAACCCCTCTATCCTCTGTAGCCCACCTACCCCCTGGACTCATTCTAACCCCTGCAGCCCCTATAACCCCTCTATCCTCTGTAGCCCACCTTCCCCCTGGACCCATTCTAACCCCTGCATCCCCTATAATCCTTCTAGCCCCTGGACCCATTCTAATCCCTGCAGCCCCTATAATCCCTCTATCCCCTGTAGCCCACCTAGCCCCTGGACCCATTCTAACCCCTGCAGCCCCTATAATCCCTCTATCCCCTGTAGCCCATTCTAGCCCCTGCAGCCCCCATAACCCCTCTATCCCCTGTAGCCCACCTACCCCCTGGACCCATTCTAGCCCCTATAACCCCTCTATCCCCTGTAGCCCACCTACCCCCTGGACCCATTCTAACCCCTGCAGCCCCTATAACCCCTCTATCCTCTGTAGCCCACCTTCCCCCTGGACCCATTCTAACCCCTGCATCCCCTATAATCCTTCTAGCCCCTGGACCCATTCTAATCCCTGCAGCCCCTATAATCCCTCTATCCCCTGTAGCCCACCTAGCCCCTGGACCCATTCTAACCCCTGCAGCCCCTATAATCCCTCTATCCCCTGTAGCCCATTCTAGCCCCTGCAGCCCCCATAACCCCTCTATCCCCTGTAGCCCACCTACCCCCTGGACCCATTCTAGCCCCTATAACCCCTCTATCCCCTGTAGCCCACCTACCCCCTGGACCCATTCTAACCCCTGCAGCCCCTATAACCCCTCTATCCCCTGTAGCCCACCTACCCCCTGGACCCATTCTAACCCCTGCAGCCCCTATTATCCCTCTATCACCTGTAGCCCACCTACCCCCTGGACCCATTCTAACCCCTGCAGCCCCTATAACCCCTCTATCCCCTGTAGCCCACCTACCCCTTGGACCCATTCTAACCCCTGCAGCCGCTATAACCCCTCTATTCCCTGTAGCGCCCCTGAACCCATTCTAAGCACTGCAGCCCCTATAACCCCTCTACCCACTACAGCCCTTCTACCGCCTGCAGCTCCTCTACACCCTGCAGCCCCTACAACTCCCGTGCAGCCCCTATAACTCCTCAACCCCCTGCACCCTCTTACCCCCTGCAGCCCTTCTATCCCCTGCAGTCATACTAAACCCTGCAGCCCTTCTAACCACTGCAGCCCCCCTACAGTCTATAAACCTCCTACAGCCTCTCTACGCTCTAGAGCCCTTACGCTCTAGATACGCTCTAGATACCTGCACCACTTACAGCCCTTAAAATATCTGCATCCCCTGCAGACCCTTACCTCATACAGACCGTCTACCCCCCGCAGCCCCTCTATCCCCTACAGCCCTTCTGCCCCTTCAGCATCCCTACACGCTGCAGCCCCTAAAATCCCCGCACACCCTACAACTGTTATATTCCCTATAGCCCCTATATTCCCTGCATCAACTAAAGCCCAAAGAACCCCATGCACAAACTACAGACCATTTCCCCTACACCCACTACTGCATCTATTGATCTCTGCACTTACCACAGCCCCTATCCCTCCCCTACATCCACAATAGCCCCTATTACCCCTACCCCCACTATAGGCTCTATCACTCCCTGTCCCTATAAACACTACAGCTTCTATGCCCCTGGCATCCACTGCAGCATCTTTTTTAGCCATTTAAATATATTTAAATGAACACTACAGACATCCAGACCATTTCAGCTCATTGAAGTGGTCTGAGTGCAGTTTCCCAGGTTCCTTAAACCTGCAATGGCAATTTTTGCAGTTTTTGAGAAACTACAATAATTACCTTTCAGGGTTAACTCCATCTCTAGTGGCTGTCTACCAGACAGCCACTAGAGACTTTTGCTTCGCTAGGCAACTTTTGGTCACCTACGTGACACTGGACGTCCTTACGCTATGCATGAGGACATCTAGCTTCATACAAAACCCCATAGGAAAGCTTTATACAATGCTTTACTATGTGGGAAGTCCTAATGCGAGTGCAGCGCCTGAACCAGCACCGAGAGACATCAGCGCTGGATTCAGGTAAGTGACAGAAGGGTTTTTTTTATCTGTGGGTAACTATTGTGCCAGGAAAACAACTTGTTTTCCTAGCACTATAGTTTCCCTTTAAATAAACTCTAATTCCACATATCCTGACACGACACACAAAGACATACATATATAATTACACCAGGGTTCACAGTGCATGTACACACAGAAGCATACATTCACGTTACATGCACATACAATCAAATAAACGGTACATCTACACCAGCACATACATTGATCTGCAGGGGGCCCGGATCCTAATTTTGCCCGGGGGCCCAAACCACTGTCAGTCCGTCCCTGCACAGACCTGCTGTGCCTGTCCTGTATCCAGAGGCCTTGCCTGCCTGCCTGCCCTGTATCCAGAGGCCCTTCTGCTACACTCTGCACTGGTCAGCACCACTTTAGGACCAGACACACCTGGATACTTAAAGGGACACTCCAGGCACCCAGACCACTTCTGCCCATTGGAGTGGTCTGGGTGCCAACTCCCACTACTCTTAACCCTGCAAGTGTAATTATTGCAGTTTTCTGTAAACTGCAATAATTACCTTGCATGGTTAACTCCACCTCTACTGGCTGTCTACTAGACAGCCACTAGAGGGCACTTCCTTGTTCTTAGCACTGTGCTAGAGCGTCGCTGGACGTCCACACGCTGTGTGAGGACCTCCAGCATTGCTCATTTCCACATAGGAAAGCATTGAAATGCATTTTCAATGCTTTCCTATGGGGAGCGCTAATACGCATGCGCGGCACTGCCGCGCATGCGCATTAGGTCTACCCGGCCGGTGGGTGGGATCAGTCTCGCCCACCGGTCGATGCAGTCAGAAGGAGGAGCGGCGCGGAGGGAGAAGCAGCGACGTGGGACATCGTCGCTTCCTCAGGTAAGTGACTGAAGGGGTTTTCACCGGCTTATTTGTACACTTGTTGATGTTTTGACAGTGTATGTAAATTGTATGTTTTAACTGAAATTTGATATTTGGTCCCTGAGGAAGTTTCCTAAGGGAGACGAAACGCGTAGGACCAGTAATATCATTTTATTATTTTATTTTTATACTTTAAAGCCAATAAATTTCCTTTTATACAAACCATTGGGAGTGTGTGGACTTCCTAATTTTGGAATTGGCGTGGTAACCAAACAGAAGGAGGAACCCCCCTAACCACAGGGGAGGCAACCTGAGGGCTTGAAAAAACCCCATCAATTTGTGAGTGCAACCTTGAAACATGAAATGAATATTTAATTTTAACTTTATTACACTATGTTGTATTTTATGTTTATATTCTAGTGATACAAGCTGAATCCCTGGTCGATTTGTAGTTTGCAATAGTTGTATATGGTCACCAAGTTGGGAGGTGACTAAAGAGAAGCAAGTATCCGAAAAGCTAAGTTTATATAGATATTTTCCACGGGTGAATAGGTGGAAGTTATACAGAGAATTCCACATCCTTATTGTTCTTACTGTAAACATCCTTTCCTTTGCCTTAGACCAGAGATGTCCAGAGATGACGGGCAGCATCCCACTGCTATCTCTGACAGGTAGTGCAACCCCTAATACCACCACCACCACCATCAGCATAATCAGTTCCACCACCAGCAAAATTTCCATTAGCATTTATCAGCTTGTGTACAGGTGATTATTGTGACTGCTTCCACTGCCCCAATGCAAATCCACCTGCATCTTCCGGTGTAGATTTAATGCTAATATGTGATGCAAAGTTTGTGACCACGTTGAGTGCCTCCAAGAAGGCTGACATGCAGAGTTCAAATTCTACAACGAGAAAGTGAGTAGGCCAGGGGGAGAGTAAATGGACAACTCATTAGTGTCACTGTGAATTAACATGTGCAAAGTTACCACAAGGCTGTATTGCTGGGAAGAAGCACAGAGAGAAAACACTAGGGCAGGCAGCAGGTCCACTGGTGCTGTATCTTATTTTGCTCTGTTGTCACCAACTACCACCAGCATTACCTCCAGCAGAGTGAGAATGGCAACACTAGCTTACAGAGACAGGTTGGACCGAAGCAGTGACACCCCTCATCATCCAGTGAATTAAAACAAAAAAGAAAAAAATAGACAAAATATAAAATACAAAAAATCGCCTAGCTGCTAATGTCAGTGTTATTTACATTTAGTTTGAATCACTGATTTAAAATAGTTTTACTGATTTTTTTTATTTTATTTTTTTTACATTTCTAGTACATGATAGATTATTTGAATTACAGTGTGCTTCTGCCACTGATTGTGTTTTAAAAATGGTAAGCTTCTTCCCTTACTGCATAACTGACCATGCCTGCCACATGTTGTGATGGTGGTCCTAGGTGGTCTTTGTCATGGGTGCTCTAATGAATTCACATAGCTGAGTATTGCACTGTGACTATACCTGTAACTTCCACAGATGCATTTGGTAGAAACTGATTTTTTTCCCCCACACCGAAGTATGGCCTCTCATGCTACAGGCCAGATGTGTAGGAAACCTTTGTTGCTCAAAAGTGTGGAAGGGGTGAGTGGAGTGGGCCATCAGTTGCCCAGTTCCCACTGACTTTTTACTTTCATTTTTTAAATCCCCTGTTTTTAAATTAAATCACTACTGCTGCTTACTGCAATCTTTTTTTAATTGCCACTCATTTTAGTAGTTTTTGCTTTTACTAGCTAAGTCATACAGTGTAACTATACCTGCTATCTCTGCAGACCCAATTGGGAGAAACTGATTTTTCTCACTATTTTTTTCCACACTGAAGGACTAAAATTTTTCTACACTGCAAAACTCATTGTGGCAGTAATGAAATCACTACAACAATAATTATTTAGAAAAAGGAAAACAGTAGAAGGGGTAAATACATTTCAAAACCAGCTATTAAAAAAATAAAGGGATAAATTGAATAGGTAATTGATGAACCATTCACCCATTCCACCTGTTCATTCCACCCCTGAAGTATTAATGATATTTCTGTCTCGTATGGAGTTGCTTTGGGAACAGTAAATGCATGAACATGACTTCTAAGGCAGATTTGACTACTTGCACAGTCAGGGGTGGATTGACAACTCTCAGGGCCCCTGGGCAATAGGGGATTGAGGGTCCCCTCCTGGTGCAAGGTTTTTGTGTGCTTTCACACAGATATTATGTGCATGCTGCCCAGCTTGCATAATGGCTGTGTGAGAGCCACAGAGTAATGAAACCTGCAGGGATTTAGAAGAAGGACAGATTTACATTAAAGGGGTCAATCCTACCAAAAACAGTGTTTTAACAAAAGACTGTTTTTGAATGCAGTAACCCTAACTGGCATGCCTAACCCCTCTTTCCCCTCCCCCCATTAGAATAAAGCAATTACACGAGTTCCCTGTGTTTGTTGACTACATCATAAGCAGTGTCCCCACATGTGCAACCATACTAGCCCATATAAGTAGGCTCCAAACACATGTCTCTGTAGGCTCCTTGTGGGGATGAGTATGTGGGATTCTGCTTGTGATATGTTCCTGTATGTCAATGTGTTGAGTTAGAATTAATCTGTCTTGTCTTACCTATTGTACTGCATTGCAGAATATGTTGGTGCTATATAAGTAATTGTAATAATTGTGATTGCATGTGTAGGGAGGCTGTATGCAGTATTGCATGTGTGGGAATGCTGATTGTGAAATTGTCTGCATACAGTCAGGCTCCTTGTGTAAAGGACGGCATAAGGGCTGTGGTGGGTGAAGGGCGGCATATGTGCTGGATGGGTAAAGATAGGGGATAGGGGCTGAGATGTGTGCAGGGGTTATAGGGACTGGATGGGTTAAGGGAGGCATAAGGGCTGGATCGGCAAAGGAGGACATAGGGGCTGGGTGGGTAACGGAGGGCATAAGGGTTGTGGTGGGTGAAGGGGGGACATCGGTGCTGGATGGGTAAAGTGAGGGACAGGGGCTGAGATGTGTGCAGGAGGATTGGGTGGGTAGGAGAGTAACGAAAATATTTACATACCTGTAGATTGTGCCATGCTGCTCTTAAGCTTCAGCAGACTCTGCAGGAGGAGGGGGCACACTAAGTTCTGCAGAGCATAGGGGCCGTGTGCGTAAAGGGAACATAGGGGCTGGATGGGTAGAGAGGACATAAGGGCTGGATAGGTAAAGGAGGGTAAATAAAATATTTACATACCTGTAGATTCTGCCATTCTGCTCTTAAGCTTCAGCAGACTCTGCAGGAGGAGGGGGCACACTAAGTTCTGCAGAGCCATGGAATGGAGGTGACCTGGCAAGAAGAGCAACATCACTGCCAAGACTTTCTGAGAAGGAGGGGGTGGACATTTAGAGTGCAATAGGTTGCTGGAGCAACCTATTACTGTGCTACACGTGAAATTATGGCTTTTTTTGGCTGGGGAGATCTCTGATCTGATCTCCCCAGCCAGAGCATGGCTGTGCAGCCGGCCAGGCCCCCGACTGCCTTAGGCCCTCGGTCCATGACCGATCTGCCCGGGTGGTCAGTCCGCCCCTGTTCACAGTGTATATGCATTTATTATATATAGCTTGCTAATTTTAAGATGGAATTGTAAGAAACTGAGTGGTTCAACAGATTTATTTTTTAATTCTCATTTTACTGTTTTTTTTTCACAGTTAAAATACATCTTGTTAACAACATGACAGTAAATAGAAAGTGTGCTTCAACTGTAGAACTTTATCAAGGCGATATGCGTAATAGTAGCAATCAACATGGTATGCCATATGGTGCTGTTTCGTACTAAGCTATAGAATTAGAGATAGTTACACTCCTCAGTTATACCCAGCTCAACCCCACCTTTACTGATCTGGTATTAAATCTTGAGGTTATGCTAGTATTAATTGGACAACACAGTTACTATGTGCTAGACAACAAATGAGGTGTATACAGGTAGATAGGTGGATACCCACTGGTGACACTCTGTGATAACTATTGGCGCTTTAACCGCAGGGGTCTGTTTGTGGTACCAGTAGGGAGCCATCCATCCCCCATCGATATCGGATCTTCACCTCTCTCAGCTGTCAGGCCACTGGTGTTAGCTGTTTCTTGAACTGCAAAAGGGAGGTCCCCATATATGGCTATGTCGCAGCCTTCAAAATGTATCGTTCCCAGCTATCTTGATTTGGAACTCATAGCGGACCGGATCATAATATCTTTGGTCATTGCAATTATGTCTCTTGGTGCGTCCACTGGGGCAGCCGCGGCTTTGCGGACCTGGAATGCCGACATTAGTATCTCTGATCCTGTGTTTCTTCTTATGCCCATTGAGGCCATGAAGCGCTGGAGGAAGGGCACTGCGTTCTGGGATGCCTCAAAGTCGGATGTTTCTCCTTCTGTGCCTAGACTCCATCAATATAATTGATTTGGTAAGTTTCGGTACCTGCTCCGTCAGTTCTTGAATATGGTTTTGGGTGTCTTGCACCCTCTGCTCTCTGGCTACCTCTTTGGTTTCAATTGCAGTGATTTTTAGTTTGAGGGTCCAAAGCTCCTTGCGTGTATCTAAGAGGTCAGCCTTCCATACCTGACACATATCCAGCAGGAGATTATTTTTGTCTCTCTTTGTTGCTGGCGAGGAGTCCTCATCAGACTCTGTCTCATTAAGGGGGATCCCCTCCGATTGTGAGGCAGGGACTTCCTCTTGATAGTTCTCCGAGGTCTCATCTTCACTTGGCAGGTCAGACGCCATCTTTGAAGTAGCCCGCAAGGTAGGCCTTTCAAAGGATAATCTGATAGCTTGCATTTTTGGAGCCTCTGGGTAGCAAGGCTTTTTGTTCTTTCACCCCATATTGTCTTCTGTCTGAGGACAGTAGTCACACATTGTGTTTTGGAGCTTTTTTGTGGTTTAAAACAACTTTTTCATAGATCTGGGACAGAGCTATATGTAAACAAGACTTCTCTGTTGCTCGGTCGGCCACGCCCCTTCAATAGATTTTTTGAGTTCAGCAATATAAAGTTGTACTGTATACTCGGAAACAATGTTATCACATTGTTTTCACTCCAGTCTACAAAAAAAATGAATTAATTAGTTGGTAAAAGACACACAGCTTTGACACACGTTTTTATAATATACAAATGTTATTGCCTACATTAACATGCATAATATATGATAATTTTTATTGTAAGGTTAAAAAAGTGCAATTTTGCAATTGGAAATTTATATTAAATATTCAAATATGAAACTACATTTTATATATATGCAATTCCTCCAATATGTCATGTCAATATAAACTTAACTTTGGTAATTGACCGTGTTAACCATGATAGTTAAATGTTACACTATAAAGTGATGATTCTAAAAAAAAAAAAAAATTGATTTCCCTAAAATGTTATAGATATATTTGAAAAGAAAAAAAAGAAATACATTCATAAAAAATACCTAATGTTTAATTTGCTAGATAAGTTCTTCAGGTGTTAATTATGTTTTCCTAAATGTGCTTTTTTCTGTTTGATTTTTTTTAATGGGGTAATATGTTTTAATTGTGTGAAGATATATACCTATATATACACAAGTGTAAACCTGCAAAATTATGTGTAATTAAATAGGATACATAACCCCTGCAGCTCATTTTTGGTTCCAAACATTTGGTTCCATAACTCATAAGTGTAATTTGGTTTTCAAGTGGTTTAACAGAAACTGGAGCCTACTGTCTAAATGCCTAGATGCCCTCTAATTTGTCTAAATTAATACAGAAATTAAAAGCTTTCGAGAGCAATGATAGGCTGGGAGACATAGGTGGGAGCAATGATAGGCTGGGAGATATAGGAAGGGTAACTCAATGCTCACAGCATGATGTTTCTAAACTTGGATTTATTAGATAAGTGACAGCAAAGGCACTGAGCTTCAGATTCCAGAAAAGTGTGTGTTTATTCAGAATGATTTGGAACTGATTTCACAATATCCAGGGAGATTATTCGCCACATAGCCTGTATAATGATAATAGTAGTTATGCTTAAATTGCCATTTTAATTAAACTGATTTTTCTGCTAGCTTAGTATTGTTATTGTTAACATATTATGGAGTATAAAAATGGGTACATATAGCCAATGAGGGAAATTTGTGTTAATGTGTGGGATATTAATAATGTATCATTATATGTGCCAAGATATGCATGGCATAGTTGATTGCCCTTATTTAAACATTTATGAATTGTAAGTTATATAATAATGACAGACTGAAATTTAATTCTTTTTTTTTTTGCATAAAGTCATGGTACAGATATCACTGTTTTGTATAGATAGAATATTGAGAAGTAACAATTATCTGTATGCGACAAATACATAGAAAACAAGAATTTGTTGATAACAATTGTATGTATGGTTTGTGAATCAAGATGTGTTTAAGTAAATACAAAAACAAAGAACAAAGATAACCCTGGTAGCATGGTATGGAGTGTATGTTGGAAGTTTTCCCCTTCGGTTAGCTTGTCCATGCTCTTGCGTCTTGCCCAAGGGTGCGTGTGGGATCCCCCCTCATGGGGAATGCTGAAGGTACGTGCACCACCAGGACCAGATAGATATGTAAGAGTGGTATCTGTCTGAAAGGGAGTAGCAAATTTCCTCCATATTCCTAGTGGTTTCCACTCTTTGAATCCAATCTCTTATGGGAGGCGGGTTTGATTATTTCCAGTATATAGGGATCAATGGTTTGCCGCTGTTATCAAATGTAGGAGTAGTTGAGTTTTTTCTTTGGGAAAGATTGGTGGTGGGAGAAGGAAGATGAAATAATCTGGGGTTGGGGTCAGTTTTTCCCCCCAGTATCATCTGTATGAGGCTAGAAATGCGCCTCCAGTAGGTTTGTATTTCTGGGCAGGACCATCAGATGTGTGATGCTGTGCCTGAGGGGTGATGGCATCTCCAACATTGATCAGAGGATTGGGGGAATATGGCTCTTAGTCTTGCTGGTGTATAATACCATCTAACTATTCTTTTATAGTTACTCTCTTGGGTCTCTGTGTTTCTAGACGTTTTGTGAATATTTCTAAAGATTTTGCGCCACCTATCAGGTGGTATGGTGATATTGAGCTATTCTATTTCTCTAAATGTTACTCTGGTCCCTCGAGATATTGTGATATCATAATAAGACAAGAGACTAAAGGAAAAGTAGTTTATGAACATATCCAAAAGTCCTTGATGGCATTACTTTCCCATAATGCATACTTCACTGTTATGTGTCTTGTTCATACATTAACTTTATGGTTAATGCTGAATTGGAGTTTGGGTTATAATAAGGGAAGACATTTTCTTAGATTTTAGTTACCGTAGATTTTAGGGGATTGCTTTGATATATATGTATCTATGTAAGTATGTCAGTTTTGTGGGTTAATGTACATAATACTTTGTAAACATTTTATCCAATAAATGAAACAGTACAAAAACAAGCTGAAAAAAAAGAAGAAAAAAAGCACAAAAGACCGATTATGATTGTTTCATGATTGAATGCCATACATAATCCATGATTTTAAATGTATGATATATGGCATTCAATAATGAGAGCTACTCTTGTTGTGTTTGTCAAGAAGTGCATTCAGTTTTCATAGAAATTTCAGTGATTGTTTCCTCTTCTGTCTTTTTTGTTCAATAATATTGGTCTTGAAAGCACTTAAAATAATGTGAACATTGATTTAAGTACCAATCACCCCATTCCATTTCTGACTTAAACATGTGTTTACACCTTGTTATAATGCATTCTCTCTGGTTGTATGAATTGATTAAACTCTTTAAGGTTTTTTTTTTTTTTTTACTTACTGCAAATAAATGTAGAGTTTAGTATTCTAAATAACACACTATGCAAAAATGGTTGATTGCTTAATAGGTGTTACAACGAAATTGGAATTTAATAAAGTAACATATATTCGCATATTGTATATGGAAATCCCTCATCTACTTGGTAAGCTTTAGTTGGAGAAAGAGCTACAGCTGTATAACCCTTAACCCAACATTTTTCAAATTACTTTTAAGAGGCTGCTGAAAAAGTTAAAAGTTGTTTTTTTTTGTTTGTTTCAAAACAATAGAGTGAAGCTGGTCTATGCCTGAGCTAATTGTGTGATGTTTGACAGTTAAATAATCTTTGACAGACAACTTGGAAAAGTTACCAGTTATTGAACAACAAATCAGAATCTACTACAACAGGACTGCTGTTTATATGGTAGGAAAGGAAACAAAGATAGGGCAAAATGCGGCCACAAACCTCCAAATAGTTGAGAAGTTATTTAGCCCATAAATAAAGCAATACAAATTAATTTATTTATGGTAGCTGACAAAGCAATTCATTTCTTTATGGCAGTCTACTTATCTCTTTTTGTCATTCCTGCATTGTTTCTCTGTTTCTCTTTACCCAACTCTTTCAATGATATTTACTATAGTATGAATTGTCACAAAGTCAATTGATTATTAGATTTAGGCCAAATATTTATTTTAAATTTCCTTATGCCTTACTAGTGGGCACAGAACCAAATGTTACCATCTCTCATATCTTGCACAACTCCCAAAGGAGATTGATTGTTCTGGTGAAAAAAAAGCAAGCAACTGAGCAAGATTACCTGTATGCTGATGATTCTAAAAGAAGGTTTTCACTACTACTCACATAGAATAGGTGGATTTGCCATAAGGCCACTGTTATGGTTGCCTCCAGGCTGGCTGGAAGTTGGACCGTAGAAAAGGATGCTCCTAGCGCTCACCAAAGGACCATCAGCACCGTAGACCCCATAACTACTGCGTAGTCACCATAAGTACTGCAGACTCCACGAACCACCGCTGCTGGGCTGGTATCTCGCCGTCTGTTCTGCGCCCTGGACCTATGACCAGGTTCCACGTTCCAGTAGGTGAACCTCTTCCTTCTGTAGAGCGAAGCAGGATCAGGAACAAGAGTTTTAACAAGAGCTCAGTAGCTAAGGGAGTATGAAGAGCATAGCAATCCCTGTAGTGATTATAGCTGTCCCCTACAAACATGAGTCAAGGCTGCAAGTTAGAGGGTCAAGTAATTCTGTTTATTGGCACCAAAAGAACCATCTTTTATGCAGGATCCCCTTAGATAGGACCACCCACAGGGCGTTACAAAAGAACCAATCACATACGTACATTACATAAAACACTCCAAGTAATTACACACAAAATCCTCCCCTCTGCCTGTGATATAATTATTTTACACAATGGATTAACATAATTATCACAGACAGTAAAAATACAGTTTTTACCCATACCCTGTAACTTTAAAACCATACATCCAATCTTCATAAAAATTACATATTATTAATCAGCACACTTTAAATATATACATAACCAAAAATCACAAAAATCACAAACCCATTCAGTGGATAAAAAGATAGACGGAAGTCCTTTATGACTGACCGCAAGCACATTTTCCTGTCCAAAACAGTTCCATAGATTTGGGCTGTGCGGTCGGTCAATTTCATGCAGAAAAACGACTAAGTCCCATTCGAACGGGCGTTCGAATCTTCGAACGGGACTTAGTCTCTGCAGCTGAAAGTTCAGTATGGGAGAAGGTAAGGGTCAGCAGTGTTCGCAGAAATGTGTAGCCGATTTTAGTTCCAAGAATTTGGCTACACATACCGCTGACCTCGTTCGACTAAATTAAAATGGCCGCCGCCACGTGTTCCGTTGTCGAATGGCGGCCACTTCGACGACTTCGACAACTTCGGCACTTCGGATACAGTTGAAGTGCCATATAAAAAGTACCAATCCTTCCCCACAGGATTTAAAGGGCCAGAATGAGTGACATACACTCTGTTATGGCCTAATACTGTTTTTAATGGGCCCAATCTCCCAGGGCCATAGTCATGCGGGAGGAGGCTGGCAAATAGGCTTCTCCACAAGCCAGGGAAGCAGGGCAATTTCTCATTTAAAGGGCCAGTTACAAATAGCAGTTTGTAACAGCCACTGAGTCCACTTGTGGTACAGGCAGGAGAGGGGTGGCATGGCAGGTAGAGAGATAATTATTCTTCACTAGCAGGCCCGTTCTCCTGCCAAACCTACATGGAATCTCCAGCAGTGTTGGTGCTTAATTACAGAGGAAATTCTATTGTATCAGAGCATTGCCTTGAGTTACCAAGGCAACCCACTGATACAATACTTTGGCTCCAGCAGGAAGGATTTGTCTCCACCTACCAGGATACAGACAGCAACATCCCCAATGTACAACCATGGATCAAGTTTCATCTTCCCTGGCCCAAGGTAAGCCAGGGCGAGGATACTCCCTCCTGGATGCCCTATCATTAGCGGAATTGATTTATTTTTGGCTAATTTATCCGCCTTTGTAGATTCTTATCTACAAGAATATGCACACAAAGCACCATCATGCATTAAGGACATTAAGGCTATTCTTCAAGAATTGTGAATTTCGAATGAGAATAAGATTACAGCTGGACTACCCTAGATGTTTCCTCTCTATACACTGTGATTAAACATAATTTAGGCATTGAAGCCTAAATAGAATATTATTTATTGTAAGACAAGGATATTTCCAATACACTGGGTGATTTTTTTTTTTTTATTAAATTGCTTTTATACTGTAACATAATTCTTTCTTGTTTGAAAATAGGTTTTATCTAGAAATCAAAGGGACTTCCATGGTAACCAGGTTTGCCCCAGCTATGACAACATCTGCATGAAAAGTTGGAGTTATTTATGTAGTCTTGGTTTATTTATGTAGTCTTGGTATGGCAGAAGAGCAAACCTGGTCCTGTGGTGGAGGTTTATTGATGACGCACTTATAATTTGGAAGGGTTCAGAAAATGTATTTTCAGACTTTGTAGGCTAAATAATAATCAGTATCATTTTAAATTTGCATCACAGTGGCATAGGAAGAATATTGATTTTTGGATGTGACCCCTCCTAGTAAAAATTGAGACAGTTTTCAAATGTTTTGACTGATTAGAACAGCTTTGTGTATTAGAACAGTTGCCATTATATTTTATATTACAGTTGCCAAGGTGATTGCTAAAAGCCAGCTGAAAAGAGGAAGACAGAACTGTTAGGAACTTAATGACTTAAAAAAACAGGCATCAGTCATTAAGAACAAATTGGTATCCAAAGGATATAATAAAAATAATTTGGAGAAAGAAATGCAAAATGTTGCAAGAAAAATAGGAAGGATCTGCATATGGACAAACCTAGAGTTAAAACCAATAAACACAAATGTTTGAATATATTTTTAGCAGGAGATACAGTACACACCATCGTAAGATAAAAATAATTTGAAATCAATATTGGTCTATCTTACATGAAGATAAAATATTAGGCCACTATTTACCAGAAAAACATTCTGTAATACTTAGAATAAACAGGAATTTCAAAAACATTTTGGCTCCAAGTTATAATATTAGACATCTTAAGACCAATATATCTAACCAAACAGGATGCCATTGGTGCAAGGCCTGTAGAAGCACTAGAGCCAGAACTATATTCAATTTTTTTCAGCTCAACAAATGGGAAAACATGCTATTGATTGCTACATGGATTATGTAAATTATTTGTTGTCCGTGTGGCAAGCAATATATACGGAAAACAAAAAGGAAACTCAAAGTAAGGATTCTAGGATCACCACAACAATATTATAAATCAATTGAGAACTCATACAGTTCCTGTTTACTGCAATACTTGCTCTAGATTCAGTTGTCGAGATTTCAGTTTCTGTGGCATATATCACATTACACCTCACTGGAAAGGTGGAGATAGGGATAGAAAATTGTCACTGTGAGAGACCTTCTGGATCCAGAACTTGTATACACTGGAGCCTGGGTGTCTCAACGCTGAGGTGGATGTAATATGTTTTTTTGTAATAAATGTACAAGTGACCTACGAACACTATATACAAACTTGCACCATATCTCATATTTGTGTCTGATTACACACTAAATATTTTTTTTCCATAGATAGGGATTATCTACACGCAACACTAGAATAAGGATAAGAAAATGATAGTTACCGTATATACTCGAGTATAAGTCGACCCAAATATAAGTCGAGATTCCTAATTTTACCCCCCAAAATGGTAAAACTTATTGACTCGAGTATAAGGCTAGGGTGGGAAATGCAGCACCTACTGGTAAATTTCTAAATAAAATTATATATCCCCCAAAAATTATATTAATTGAATATTTATTTACAGTGTGTGTATATAATGAATGCAGTGTGTGTGTGTATATATATAATGCAGTGTGTTTGTATGAATGCGGTGTGTGTGTGTGTATGAGTGCAGTGTGTGTGTATGAATGCAGTGTGTGTGTATATGAGTGCGGTGTGTGTGTATGAGTGCAGTGTGTGTATGAGTGCAGTGTGTCTGTGTGTATGAATGTAGTGTGTGTGTATGAATGCAGTGTGTGTGTGTATGAATGTAGTTTGTGTGTGTGTATGAATGTAGTTTGTGTGTGTGTATGAATGTAGCGTGTGTGTGTGTGTGATGCAGAGCCTTGGTGGGGGTGGGCATTTTTATTATTTTTTAAAAATTATTATTATTTTAATATTATTATTTTTTATATATATATTATATTTTATTTTAATATTTTTTATTTTATTATTTAAATTGTTATGTTATTTTTTTTGTCCCCCTCCCTGCTTGTTAGCTGGCCAGGGAGGGGGGCTCTCATTCCCTGGTGGTCCAGTGGCATTGGCAGTTCAGTGGAGGGGGCTGGCAGAGAGCTGTTACTTACCTTTCCTGCAGCTCCTGCCAGCTCCCTTCTCTCTCCTCTGGTCCGGTCAGCTCCCTCTGCAAGTCTCGCGGTGTGAGTGCCGCGCGGAGCGTGACCCCGCGGCTCTCGCGAGACTTGCAGTGGGGAACTGACCGGACCGGAGGAGACAGAATGGAGCTGACAGGAGCTGCAGGAAAGGTAAGTAACAGCTCTCTGCCAGCCCCCAACAGGACCGCCTGGCTTGCAATGAGCCCGGCGGTCCTGGTCTGCATTATGGCAATGTAAGTTGCCATAATACAGACATTAACTCGAGTATAAGACAAGTGGGGGGTTTTCAGCACAAAAAATGTGCTGAAAAACTCGTCTTATACTCTAGTATTTATGGTATTTGTAAATACAAAAAAATAATAATATAATATAATATATATAAAAATTTATTTACTATTTATGATTTAAAATGTTGCTTTTTGGGCTTACAATATGGTATTACTTATGGTAAGCACAGGTCACTTTATCTAATTCAAACTAGATTATATTTTCATGACGATTTCCAGCTGAGATTAGCACAAATCACTTGATTAAGTATTCAATTAATTGCAGCTCATAAGTACTTTGAGTCTTAACAATTATAAATAAAATCCACCTATACAAGTATCTGTGTAGCGGAGAGCTGATATTCCACAGCTATTCTCCACTTAAGATCCCAGTGAGGCTCAGGAACAAGTATTATCAATCCATAAAGTAGTAATTCCAGCAGGTAAAATAATCCAACAATATCCCAACAGCAATCCCAATGACTGGACTACACACAGCATCAGGAGCAGAACTGACGTTTATTCCCACAGCCTCCTTTTAAGACAGACATTCTCCCATGCAAGGGAGGGATTTGCAATAATTAAGACAGTAGCCAATACAGCAATAGTTAACTCCCACACATCTCCTCCCCTCAGAGTGACTCATAATCCCCTTAACTGTACTGTACATTTACCCCAAACCTGGATGTACCCTAAAATAAGCAGATAGCCTAATATTCAGGGTACCGCCTGGTAGCCCTGATCTGGGTGACTAACATATCCAAAATTAACCCAGATTGGAACAGGCGTTCGGGAGTTAGGTGGAGGGTGAAGTTTGACCGACCGCAAACGAGGTGGTATCCGGAAAAGGTTCCATGTGTTTTGGCCCTGCGGTCGGTCTCCGTTCGGTAGTTAAATTGCATAGAAATCCTTGCCATCCACAACTATTAATACCTTCCTTCGCCTTTATTCCCTTGTTCGGTACATTGTTTTAACCGAACTGGGGGCTGTCTAGTTGTTCAGTTCGGGAGTTATGGCACTCTGGAGGTCTCAGCGGTGTTCGGTTGTTTGAGTGTCCGATTTGAGTTCCAGACACTCGACGACCAAACACCGCTGAGAGTTTTGTGCGTAAGATGGCCGCCGCGCGTGGTTCGTATACCGAACAGCGGCCACCCAGGCACTTAACCAATATCAATTAACCTGCGGTTTTGGGAAGTGTGAACGCTTAACGAGGCGCACACTTCTCACTGGGGTGGTCTGGGGGTTCGGTAGTTTTCATACGAATGAAACTACCGAACCCTTATACGAAAATACATACATTTTTACAATACATAGCGATACAATTAAACAAATGCAGTTTTACATGAATTATACAGGACAGGCTTAATACAATCCGCTACAATCTGTAAGAGTAAATTCATAATTATATCAGTTAAACATTAAAGATTGAATATTTCGTTTCACTATAAATGTAATATGTGCTTTGTGGTATGTATGCTACTATGAGATATTATGCAAATGTATGGAATATAGGTTTGTGGCTTTGACACTTGTTTGAGTCTTCTGGGCTCCCTTTGTTTTCTTTCCTTAGTTTGTGTTAATATTGAGGCAAGAATGCGGCAGTTTCTTTGTTGTTGTATAGATTTGTTTGTTTTTTATACTATATTGGTGTAAGTGAGGTACACTTTGGGGTGTCAGCATTATCTTTTGGTCTTCTTTGGGTTCTATACAGTACATTTTTTTTGATATAAGAATGCAGCAGTGGAATGCGGACCAGAGGTGTAACGCAAATGGCCACTGTGTGGAATGCACACGTCATCATTGTCACATCCTGCTCTGTTCTGTGGAGATGTCTGGACTTGGCTTCTGGTATCCAGTACTCTTGTTACAATTCTTTTCTTTTTTGGCAACTACACTACTGTTGAGATTGGACTGGGTATTTACCCTCTGGGCGGTCTTTATATAAGACATCCCTTTTTGGTTTTTTTTCTTCCTTTTTTTGTTACAATTCTTGTTTAGTTTTTCTTGTTTTTTTGGTCGTCTATTCTATGTCTGGTTTTCTTTATGCTGGGATTTCTGGGTTCAATCCTATAGTCCGTCCCTGGATTTCCCAGTCTCTTGGATTCATTTAAATGTTTGTTTTATTTGCCACACCCGTTTGTTTTCCATCATTCCTTTTTGTTTCAGTGTCCTGCAGGCAGCTCCTCAAGGCTTCTGCCCTTTCTTGCAGGTAAGTGCTATATATGTATTCTTTGGATGTTTTAGCACACATTAGGCAGTGTAGGACCTGCCAGATATGGGGTACATTGGTGATGTTGGCAGGCTTATGCAATGTATGATCATATAATGTGACTAAATCTCCATGATTTCCATATATAGTGCTTAGTTATTTCTCCTCTTGTTTTGCCTATGTTAATCTGTCTGGTTTTAGTTTGTATACCAGTCCATGTACAGTCCTGTCCAGTCATGCCCATGTTATGTTCATGTTTTCCTCATGTCTTGTGTATATGTTCTGGGTTTAGCTTACTATCTTTCTCTGGTTCTGGGTTCTATTAGTTCTGTCTTGTTTTCATGTTTGGTGCCTATCTCTAGTCTTGCCTTGTTTCTAGTACTGGGTACAATCTTGCTGCAGAGCCTCCCTATTCAGCTCCTGGGAGGTCTGCTTAATTTCCAAGCTCCTAGTTCCTGGTATCCGCTGAAGCTGATTCAGGGTCTTGGTATGTGGCTGCACAAACGCTGGTGCTCAACACCAGGGGGCGTGCGGTTACCCTGCACCAGACCCTGCTAATCCACCTCCACACTGTGACTCCTACTCTGAACATCAGGCATACTGGGTCCCGGTCCTGCACTGCCGCCCTGACAATCATAAAGTTCCGGGCGGAAGCAGCACATCGGAATTGACCCGGGAAATCAGCAGAGAAGATCAGACACCAATGGGAGGCACACACAAACAACCAACCACACAAACTGCATCCCAAGAAACAAGCAACACCACAATGGGCTTACCCTCACAAATGCAACACAAGCAACCATCCTACATGCACAACCCCATAAGCATCTCAACAAACATACAACCCCACAAGCAGTAGTTGCCATCCAAAATGAATTAATTTATCAGAGGAAAAAATTGAAACCTAGAGTCAAGCTGTCTATATGTTCCTAGCGGAATATATAAGATGGTCTACCCCATTTTTTACATTACTATCATGTTGCCCAATTAGCACAAGTCTGGCGACTACATGCTCACTTGAAGTAAAAAGATGGGTGGATTTTGAACATCAAAAGAGAGATAAGGGGCACACAAAAAAATCTAAAATATATAAAAGTGCTTATACTTAGTCACTGGATCCACTGTTGATAATAGGTCTTGAAATACAAAGACACTTACCTAGCATAATACTGTATATGTCAATATAAAGACATTGTGACAACTTACAACTCACAATTTCCAGAGCCAATTATAGTGGGCTCTCAATAGATCAGGACTCAAGATGATGATGATAGGGTTCACAAGCATGCTTACACTCACAAATTCAGAAAAATCAAAGCTCCTTTAGATATGCAAACTTGGGTTCCAGACACTCTACTTATATGATTTGGGCTTTCATCAGAAAAAACTGTTTGATTTGAGATTAGTCCATATCTTTCATATCTACATGTGTCAACCACAAAGAATAATTATACAAAACCTCCTTATGGTGGTATCTTACCCCTATTCATCTTTACAAGATATGTCACATCACCTCTGGCTCCTGTTGGAAACAGTGCACTTCCATGCATGTACTTGCACCTCCTCATGTTTCTTCCCTGTGGCATTGGGTCTGCCATTTAGCTCCTGTAACTGCTATGAGACCCCTATTTACCACTATTTAACAGTCTCCCATAACAATAGATATCAGGATCTGTTGTAACTATAACTGGTTGAAGTGAAGGGATGTTACAGCTAGAATACAAACTCATAATTATATATGATCCATTTCCTAGAGGTTCTAAATACAAATAATCACTTCTTATTGGTTCAATATCAATTAAACATTCAGTAGACGTGGCAGGGTCATTACCACAATGTTGTCAGGGTACCTGTTGTTTCTGCCCTTGCAGGCTAATTCTTCCATTCCCTCCGCTCATCTCGCCCGTTCAGACGCCGGCCGTGGTAGCTCCGCCCCTTTTTATGACGCGGCTCATGCGCGCCGACGTCATGACATCAATGACATCACGGCCCACCGAAACCTTCGAATTAGAATGTTTTAGGGGCGTGGCCATCACTTAAAGCGCCAACATATAAAAAGTACTCACTTGAAATGAATCATTGCCCTGTCGTGGTTCTAGCTTGTCTGTTCCTTAGTGCTTACTCTGGTTTGGTTTCTTGGTATTTGACTTGGCTCTGATTTTGACTATTCTGTTTTCTCCTTCCCTTTGACTCTGCTTGTTATTCGCTTACCTGTCTTCTGGCTCCCTCGACCTCAGCTTTTCCCTGACCATTCTTTGCTCTTTCAGACGTTAGTCCAGCCATTCTAAGGCCTGGTATACGTTCTTCTATATTTTTGCATTCTGCATATTGGATCCCTGTCTTGATCCTGACAAAGGTACATGTACCTTTAAATCATAACAAAACAAAAAACTTTTTTCTTGGCATTGAGACACAGACAAATAAAGTATTTGTATCACATGCATTTCAAATATATTAATATGTATGTTGAATTGATATCTTTGAATTTTTTTCACCTGCTTGCAATAAGTGACCTAAGTTATCATTTTCCAATTTGTCATGTATATTTCAACTGGAAGGGTTAATTCATAATGCACTTTTACTGCCCACTGACCTTAACGCTGGCAGTCTGAAAATGTTTTGTTTAATTTATATCATAAATAAAGGCTTGTGATATGTGAAGCAAAGCTTCTGTCTTTTAAATTTAACTGATGAAGTGCTTCACGTAGGTTCACTAGTCTTGTGTTAATCATACCACTCTGCAAACTTATATTGAGTAGTTTCTGATTTAATAAGGATATTTTTACACTTTCTTCTAAACTTTAAACATTACTCATTATTGCAGTTATTAGTGTGATCATGATGATCTATAAGTATATGATTCCATTGCATAAAGATTCATTGTTAAAATCAGAAAATCTAGCCACTACTTTGGTTGAATCTACAAGTAAATGTCCAGTATATATGACATAATCTACATTTTCTTTTGCTGCAAGACACATGCTTTAATTTACATTCATCTGGATAATCAGCTGGTATGCTCTTATACTGTAGGTCTAAAAAGGTATGGTTTCAGGCCAGGCCACACCTATATATGGAATTTCAGCAATATGTTTCAAATTACCTTTCAAATATTCACAAGGCCTACCTTTCATTGCAATTAACACGCTGATTTTTTTTTTTTTTAATACCATTAATTATTGTATCTGTGTTATATTGCATGGTATGTTTCTCTTCTCTTAATTGTAGCTTGTCCAATTTCATTAATGATCATATTACTAGTTGGGTTCTTGATCCCAATGGTTTCATGATTGGTATACAGAGCTTTCATTCTCATTCGGTACCTTTAGTAACATTATGATAGGCCCAGTATATTTACAATTAAATTTTTACCTAATTTATCTTACTTTTTTTCGATAATTGTTTGCTTTTACTGAAGCAACAGGTGTGTATAACATAATCTGCTGTCCTTGTCCTTGATTTTTACAGTGAGATTTGGAAAACACAAAGTCATATTTGCTCATGACTGTGCACAAGAACATATAATAATCTCCTGCCTACACCCCACTGTCCTGGAACTAATGGACCATGCCGTTCTGGTGTATTAGGCATATTAGGGAGTCTAACAAATATTTATATATGTCTCCCTTGTCCTATTAATTAAGATCCACAATTTCAGCATTGCATGCTAATTACAGTGTAGCTAGCACCTGAACCCCAAGTGCCTTGTACTCGTTCACATAATATCTCTCCCTAATTAAGATCTTTGTGTCTTGTAACAGCTATGGTACTCCTATTTACCACTATAAAGTCCTAAAGCATAGCATTTAGCAGGCCTGACTGTACAGATAACTTTAGAAATGATATTATATAGTTGATAAGAGTTTCTCTATTTATAATATATAAATAATTGAGACTACAATAGAAATAGGGATTGTATTGAAATCATAATCAGTCTATTGTCATGACTTAGACATCTTAATCGTTGTTTTTGACTAAAAGTTATGGTTGAACAAAATGTATACAAGGTCTTGATTTGGTGTCACATGATCCTAGGACAAAATGGCATCTTAAAGTCTAAACATCTTATTCCTGTATTTGGGTCAACTATGTTCCATTTCTAACAACTTATCAGTTTACAAAATCAAAGCACACAGTATAAGAAATACAACTTTTCATTGTAAAAACATGTAACATTTGATAATGTCCATAACACTCCTCTCTTGCTTGGCCATCTTTTCTTCTCACTGAGGTCTAATGCAAACACATTAATGTGCCTTCTTTTTGAGGTTACAGGATTTAGATTCAATCCCAGTACTATTTTAACACAATTTGAGAAGACAAATAGAATCCACACTCAAAAACAAGAATTCTTTTGAATCTGTCTTATTGTAAACTCGTTTTGTGCAGTTTTAGGTTTTTTTTGTGTGCAGATTTTAAGGATATATATGCAAAACAGAAAAATATGCCTTTGAAGGACCACTCTAGTATGCACATGTAGCTGCCAGGGTCTACTACTGCTATCAGGAGGCTTCAGCTTTATATCTCTGCATCTAAGCGAGATGTTCACATGGTGTTGGAATGCATTTGCGCTCTGAGCTTACATGTGGATGTGTGGGTGATGACAAATTATTAAAGTCATTACCACATCTGTTTTTTTTTAAAACCTGGTGATCTCTCCATTTTTTTAAAAAAAAAATGTTTTTGCTATATACTGAAGAAAAACTAAAAACACAAAACACCATAAAACCTGTACACGTGGAGTTCTATTGTACGCAGCTCTGCGGAATAAGCTGGCGCTATATAAATACCAATAATAATACTCAAGAGACTTTGCTGTACTCAAATGAGTTTTTTAAAATAGTACAATGATGATATCATCAGCAAATGTGCAGTTTTTGTGGGAAAAATGCAAACAACAAATACACATACTAACTTTGGCCAGGGTTTTTGATTAAGTGTCTAGAAAAAAAAAAAGACACGGTACGCCATGATGGCTCTTAATTTTCATTCCTGGGCTGCCATACAATCTCAAAGGCAATCTCAAAGGTCATGCATGAAAATTGGCATTAATTGTCAGGATGGGAATATAATTTTGCCTCTTTATAAATCACTGGTAAGACCACATCATGAATATGCTGAACAATTTTGGGCAGCTGTTCTAAAGACAGATATTATGGCACTAGAAAAGGTGCAGAGGTGGGCTACAAAATTAATAAAAGGAATGGAACATTTTCGCTATTGAGAAAGGTTAACACATTTAAACCTCTTTAGTTTAGAAATACGTCGCCTCAGAATGGATATGATAACATTATTAAAATATATCTGGGGCCAATACAAACCATTGTGTGGAAATCTATTCAGAAACAGGACTTTACATAGGACACAAGGTCATGCGTTTAGATGTGAAGAAAGAAGATTTAGTCTAAGGCAAAGGAACGTTTTTTTTTTTTATTGTAAGAACAATAAGGATGTGAAATTCTCTGCCTTAAGAAGTGGTTTTATCAGAGTCTGTACAGATGTTTAAACAGCAACTAAATGCACACTGGCAAAAACAGAATATTCAATTATATAATTTTTTCAACTGTAGGGCTATAGCTTGTTGATCCAAGGATAAATCTGAGTGCCATTCTGTGGTCAAGAGGGATTTTTTTTCCTCTAGTTTGTTGCAAAATTGGAAGTTCTTCAAACAGTTTTTTTGCCTTTTTTGGCCCAACAGCAAAAAAACAAATGTGAGGAAGGCTGAACTTGATGGACACATGTCTCTTTTCATTTGCAAAAATACTACAACTCTGTATTACCGAGGGAAAACGAAAATACAAATAATAAAGAACAAGAAAGTACTAGGGCATGCTGCAGGCTCACTGATGCTGTATCCGCTTCTTAACAGTTGTCACAACCTATCACCAGTACTAATACCTCCCTTAGGTAAAGTAGAGGGATGGTGAATATTGTGCCAGTAAACAGACAGGTTGGACAGGAACAGTCACACGTCTCATTATCTGGTGATTTAAAAAAATAAAAACAGTTCGATTTGCCTAGCTTCTAGTGCTAGTGTCACTTATACCAACTTATGACTGATAATAACTGATTAAGAATTTTTTTTACTGATTAGTAGTTTTTTTCTAGTGACAGATTATGTGATTTGCAGTGTGCTTCTGTGCCACTGCTTATGCTTTGGAAATTGCAAGTTTTTTTGCTGCACAAGTAACCCTTGCCTATACTGAGTCTGGCAGGTATGTGTTTAGCTCTATGTTGAAATAAGTATGCAAAAAGGTGGTGGTAATGTTACTGCTATGTTGAAATAAGTATGCAAAAAGGTGGTGGTAATGTTGCTGTTATTCATCTCTTTGTTCACCCACCTAACAAAGCGCTGAATTTACATTACTCCTACCCCCCCCTTTTTTTTTTAAATGCCTTTCTATGTAGTTTTTTGCCATGCAAGATTCATTTGGTGCCTGATTCCTCTACAGAAACAGTTGAGAGAGGCTGATAGGGTACTGGTCACTAACGCTACATACTGTATGTTTGGGAAAGCTTAATTTTTTTTTCAGGGTGTGATCAGTGAGTGGGTCATCATTTTCCTTTCATTTTTGGATAAATCCCTTTATTTTAACTTAAAATAACTCCCATTTTCCCTTTTTATAATACAACATGAAAAGGGAAAAAAAATACTCTTATTTTCCATTTACATAATACACGATAGCAAAAGGAAAAATGTCCCAAACAAATCATTATAAAAGTTCTCTTAATTCAGTTTTTTTTTGCTGTAGTCCTGTTATATATACACAAATCTACTTTTGGCAACTCAGAATTGGCATTTAAAAATGGCCATTGGATCAGGTATATAGTAGCCCTTTTTGCATGTCAGCATGTAGTCACAATTTGTCTTGCTATTTTGGATGTCTGAATTGCCTAATTTCTGTCAAAGTGGTTCGCAATAAACAACTTTTTTACCCTGCACAAGTCTTCCTCACTATGACTTATTGGTCATGCTACCTCACCTACAAAAGTGATTGACTTATTTTCAGAAATATGTAAAAGTATTACTGCTTCCAACACTTTCACTGGACAGCAATTTAAGTTTAGTTTCAATATCAGATATTACTGTAGGTGAAGGTTTAGGATCCAGTGATCATCAGTCAGTCACACCACACAAAAACAAAAGTTTTAGACTTTAAAAACAGACTTTTCTAAAATAAGAATATGTGTAAAGGAGTCCAAGAAAAATGGGATAGTTTAAAAGTTGCACTGCTGAAGGCAACAGAAAATTGCATTAGGCTTGTCAGTAAAAGCAAAAAAATTCAAGAAACCACTGTGGTACTCCGCAGATGTGGTCAAAATAGTAAAAAACAAAAAGTTAGCATTTAGTAATTATAAAAAAAAACAGAGTGAGGAAGACAGAATGATCTCTAAGATTAGGCAGAAAGAGGCTAAGCAAGTTATAAGAGCTTCCAAATCACACACAGAAGAGAAAATAGCACAGTCAGTAAAAAGGGGGATAAAACTTTTTTTTAGATACATAAACGAGAAAAGAAAAACAAAACAAGGATTAGTTAGATTAAAAACAAAAGAAGGAAGATATGTAGAAGAAGATAAATGTCTAGCTGACTGCCTCAATGAATATTTTTGTTCAGTATTTACAGATGGAAATTAAGGAAATGGACCTCAGTTAGTAAAAAGGACAAATGAGTCATTTGTTACATGTGAGTTTACAGAGGAAGAGGTTCTATTTCAACTGTCAAACGTAAAGATAAATAAGTTAATGGGACTTGATGGAATATACCCAAAGTTATTAAAAGAGCTTAGTGCTGAACTAGCAAAACCATTAACAGATTTATTTAACCAATCATTGTTAACAGGAGTAGTCCCAGAAGATTGGAAGTTAGCAAATGTTGTGCCCATTCACAAGAAAGGTAGTAGGGAGGAGTCGGGACACTATAGGTCAGTAAGCCTTACTTCAGTAGTGGGGAAAGTAATGGAAACCATGTTAAAGGATCAGATTGTTGAACATCTAAAAACACATGGATTTCAAGATCAGAGACAACATGGGTTTACTTCAGAGAGATTATGCCAAACTAATCTTATTGATTTTTTTTGATTGGGTAACTAAAATAATAGATCAGGGTGGTGCAGAAGACATTGCTTACCTACATTTCAGTAAGGCTTTTGACACTGTTGCACGTAGAAGGCTTATCAATAGTGTTGTCGCGAACCCGAAATTTTCGGTTCGCGAACGGCGAACGCGAACTTCCGCAAATGTTCGCAAACCGGCGAACCGCGCGAACCGCCATTGACTTCAATGGGCAGGCGAATTTTTAAAACAACAGGGACTCTTTCTGGCCACAATAGTGATGGAAAAGTTGTTTCAAGGGGACTAACACCTGGACTGTGGCATGCCAGAGGGGGATCCATGGCAAAACTCCAATGGAAAATTGCACAGTTGATGCAGAGTCTGCTTTTAATCCATAAAGGGCAGAAATCACCTAACATTGACACCTGTCCTCAAAGCCCAGCCCTGATACACACTGACACAGAGCAGAATAGAGACTGTTCCCCCTACATCGGGTCACTTGGCAGATATGGATTGACACCTGTCCACAAAACCCCTGATACACACTGACACAGAGCAGAATAGGGACTGTTCCCCCTACATAGGGTCACTTGGCAGATATGGATTGACACCTATCCTAATGATCCCTGATACACTCTGACACAGAGCAGAATAGAGACTGTTCCCCCTACATAGGGTCACTTGGCAGATATGGATTGACACCTGTCCTCAAAACCCCTGATACACACTGACACAGAGCAGAATAGAGACTGTTCCCTGTCCACAGAGACCAGGATACACACTGACACAGAGCAGAATAGAGACTGTTCACCGTCCACAGAGACCATGATACACACTGACACAGAGCAGAATAGGGACTGTTACCCCTACATAGGGTCACTTGGCAGATATGGATTGACAAATCCCTGACAAACAGCTACCACATGCAAGGAAGGCAGCAGGGGCGCAAATGACCCACTCCTGACGCGGGAAGGTAGTGACGACAAATAACAATACAGGACTCTTTAGAGGCCCTGTAATTGTAATCAGTCCACTTGAAATCCTTTAACTTTGATCAATTGGAGGGAAGTCTGGTGCAGAGCCACTGACCCATGCGCAGGGCCAGCCTTAGGCCTTTGGGCGCCCTGTGCAAGAAATCTTCACCCTGTCACACCCATGTGCAAGAAATCTTCACCCTGTCACACACACACACACACAGGCAAACAATGTGAACCTCACACCGAAGCTGGCAGGCAGGCAACTGCTCTTCTATTACAGTGGAAACAAAATTTTGGTTGTAAAAGCACGCTATAGAGACACAAGATATGAGTGGCAACTGTCAAAGCACGCTGGCAGGGTTGTGCAGGGCACACGCTGAAGGAAGGCCTGACAGAGCCGCTTGAAGGACACTGACTGTCTGCTATTAGCTTACACTGGAAACCTTTTTTCTTTGTAAAAGCACGCTAAAGAGACACCAGATATGAGTGGCAACTGTCAAAGCACGCTGGCACAGGTCTGCAGAGCACACGCTGAAGTAGGCCTGAAACACAGACGCTTGCAGACAACTAACTGCTCTTCTATTACAGTGAAAAAAAATTATTTCTTTAAAATCTAAAGCTTAAGCTATTGTTAAAACAGATATGAGTGGTGGCACTGACTGTGCAAATGGGCAAGGCATCCAACCTGACACAGAAGCTGGCAGGCAGGCAACTGCTCTTCTATTACAGTGAAAAAAAAATATTTATTTTAAATCTAAAGCTTAACCAATTGTTAAAACAGATATGAGTGGTGGCACTGGGATAGTGGGCACAGTATCCAATGTGAACCTCACACAGAAGCTGGCAGGCAGGCACCTGCAATTACATTACACAGGAAAAAAAAAAAAAAAAAAAAAGCAGCCTGATGTTATAGCCCTAAAAAGGGCTTTTTGGGGTGCTGTCCTTACAGCAGAGATCAGATGAGTCCTTCAGGATTGTAGTGGACACTGAATACCCTAGCCTAGCTATCAATTTCCCCATCTAATCAGCAGCAGCTAAACTTTCCCTCCTCTCACTAAGCATGCAGCTTCAGAATGAATCGAAAATGGATGCTGGGAGGGAGGTTGGAGGGTGTGGAAGGGAGGGAGTGCTGCTGATTGGCTGGAATGTGTCTGCTGACCGAGAGGCACAGGGTCAAAGTTTGCCCAATGATGACGAATAGGGGGCGGATCGAACTGCGCATTTGTCCGCCCGCCGCAGCGAACGCGAACACGCTAATTTCGCCGGGAACTCGGGAACTGTTCGCCGGCAGACAGTTCGGTACATCACTACTTATCAATAAATTGCAATCTTTAAGTTTGGATTCCAAAATTGTTAAATGGGTAAGGCAGTGGCTGAGTGATAGGCAACAGAGGGTTGTGGTCAATGGAGTATATTCAAAGATTGGGCTTGTCACCAGTGGGGTACCTCAGGGATCTGTACTTTTACCCATTCTCTTTAATATTTTTTATTAGTGATGTTGCAGAAAGTCTTGATGGTAAGGTATGTATTTTTTCTGATGATACTAAGATATGTAACAGGGTTGGTGTTCCAGGAGGGATAAGCTAAATGGCAAATTATTTAGGTAAACTATAAAAATGGTCAGAGTTGTGGCAACTGACATTTAATGTGGATAAGTGCAAGATAATGCATCTTGGATGTAAAGTCCCAAGGGCAGAGTACAGAATATTTGATAGTCCTAACCTCAACATCCGAGGAAAGGGATCTAGGGGGGTTTATTTCTGATGACTTAAAGGTAGGCAGACAATGTAATAGAGCAGCAGGAAATGCTAGCAAAATGCTTGGTTGTATAGGGAGAGGTATTAGCAGTAGAAAGAGGGAAGTGCTCATGCCATTGTACAGAACACTGGTGAGACCTCACTTGGAGTATTGTACGCAGTACTGGAGACCGTATCTTCAGAAGGATATTGATACCTTAGAGAGATTTCAGAAAAGGGCTACTAAACTGGATTTCAGGATAAAACATGGATTTCAGGATAAAACTTACCAGGAAAGGTTAAAGGATCTTAACATGTATAGCTTGGAGGAAAGACAAGACAGGGCGATATGATAGAAACATTTAAATACATAAAGGGAATAGGGGTGGGGGCCGGGGGGGACAATAGGTCCCCCCCTTATTGTTATTTTTAGGGCCACCGCTCAGGGGTGGGGGCCGGGGGGGGACAGTAGGTTCCCCCTCATTATCTGTTTGGCCCCCACCCGCCGCCCAAGGGTCGGGGCCGGGGGGGGAAGGAGAGTAGGTCTCCCCCCCCCCCCCTTCAATCACTATTGTGGCCAGTAAGAGTCCCTGTGGGTTTTAAAATTCGCCTGCCTATTGAAGTCTATGGCGGTTCGCGAACATTTGCGGAAGTTCGCGTTCGCGGTTTGCGAACCGAAAATTTTATGTTCGCGACATCACTAAAAGGGAATCAACACAGTAAAGGAGGAGACCATATTTAAAAGAAGAAAAACTTCAACAACAAGAGGACATAGTCTTAAATTTGAGGGACAAAGGTTTAAAAATAATATCAGGAAGTATTACTTTACTGAGAGCGTAGTGGATGCATGGAATAGCCTTCCAGCTGAAGTGGTAGAGGTTAATACAGTAAAGGAGTTTAAGCATGCATGGGATAGGCATAAGGCTATCCTATCTATAAGATAAGGCCAGGGACTAATGAAAGTATTTAGAAAATTGGGCAGACTAGATGGGACGAATGGTTCTTATCTGCCGTCACAAAATATGTTTCTATGTTTCTAAGTTTTTAAATTATTTGCTTACTTTTTAAGGTTGATGTTTTGACTGATAAAAGTGTCACATGTTTAACAATCATAACTGTAGATTTAAATTTAGCATTATAAACGTAATTTAAATTTTATCTAATTAATTTAAGACCATAATAGTCTGAATAAAGCGGAAATTTACAAAGATATATTCACATAGCAATACAATTCTAATACAAATCTGCAAAGAATATAAAGCGCATAATTAAGCAATAACTAGTAAAACCACTTAAAATGTATATTAATTGAGAGATAATATTGAAAGGAGAAAGTCTTAAAAACATCCACAGGGACCTGATATTTAAATACAAAAGCAATATAATGACATCAAAATTCTATTAACAATTCTTATGGATGACAATGACATTTCAGTAGCCTGGATCAGAATACATATCGCTATGAAAAGCAAACTAATTCTCAGATCTCAAGCACTTATTTATCAATTCATTAAAAGCCTAGAAATTAATCTGGTTAAATCTGTATAAGTGATAAAAGGCATAAATCACAAAGGTGCTCAAAGAAGTTTGAAGACTTGGATATTCACTTAATTACGTACTGCAGTTTGTCTGAATGTAGGCTGATCAGGTGACTGCATGAATTCATGAAGTCTGAGAGGAAATGTATTCAATCATGAAGCAAACAAAATGTACACTGCCCATTGCCTCCAAAAAAGAGCTGACGGAAGGGAAAATATGATTGTTGTCCAATGGTTAGTCACTAAATGTAGATATTAATTACAGATCAACTGAGAAGTAGCCTAGAGGAAAATAATATATATATATATATATATATATATATATATATATATATAAATAAAACATGGGGGATGGTTACACTCACCTGAACATGCTTAAATGGGGTGCTGCTGGGGGCCATATTATACAATAAACAATACACAAGATCCAGCACACTCTCCTATCTACTAAACAGCAACTTCAATGTTGACAGATTTTATTAGTTTTTAAAAGTTTTTTATAAAAACACCTAATCTAGGCAAAAAAAAATAATGGGGATTTAGTTACATTATATGATCATACATTGCATAAGCCTGCCACAACGTCAATGTACCCCATCTTTGGCAGGTCCTACTCTCACAGTCTAATGTCTGCTCTTATGAGATTAACCCACTTACTTGGGGGAAAATTCCATCTGAGGCTCTCTGCAGTACAAGGCTAAATAGGGACCTGAGATGAGGCACCTGTAACAGGGAGGGGTGCAAAACCAAGGAGTTGGCTAGACTCCCAAATATATATATTTATATATATATGAAACATGGGGGATGGTTGCACTCACCTGAACATGCTTTAATGGGGTGCTGCTGGGGGCCATATTATACAATAAACAATACACAAGATCCAGCGCACTCTCCTATCTACTAAACAGCAACTTCAATGTTGACAGAATTTATTAGTTTTAAAAGTTTTTTTAAAAACACCTAATCTAGGCAAAAAAAAGGTCCCTATTTAGCCTTGTACTGCAGAGAGCCTCAGATGGAATTTTTTCCCAAGTAAGTGGGTTAATCTCATAAGAGCAGACATTAGACTGTGAGAGTAGGACCTGCGAAAGATGGGGTACATTGACGTTGTGGCAGGCTTATGCAATGTATGGTCATATAATGTAACTAAATCCCCATTATTTTTTTTTGCCTAGATTAGGTGTTTTAAAAACTAACAAAATCTGTCAACATTGAAGTTGCTGTTTAGTAGATAGGAGAGTGCGCTGGATCTTGTGTATTGTTTATTGTATAATATGGCCCCCAGCAGCACCCCATTTAAGCATGTTCAGGTGAGTACAACCCAGGGGCGGACTGACCGGTCGGGCACTTCGGACATGGTCCGAGGGCCCGGCCGGGAGGGGGGCCCGCCATCAGGGGGCCCGGCCGCCCCTTTAAATGCTGCAGCCGCCTGAGCGCTCTCTTAAGAGCGCTCAGGCGGCTGCAGCTTCTCACCTCCCCTCCCCGTAGCGTGGCCGAGCTGCTCTGCGTCCGCGGTGCCGGCCGGAGTGATAGGAAGGTGCACACACACTGAGTGTGCACCTTCCTGTCAGTCCGGCCGGGTACAGGAAACAGAAACTCCTGTTCCGCGCGGAACAGGAGTTTCTGTTTCCTGTACCCAGCCGGACTGACAGGAAGGTGCACACTCAGTGTGTGTGCACCTTCCTATCACTCCGGCCGGAAAAAAGTACATTATCAAGCATCGATTGACCTGCACCACCGATTTTGTAGTGTACAAACTAAGCTGCCCGTGTGGGCTAACGTACATTGGGAAAACCGACCTACCCTTACGTGAACGTATTCGGAACCATAGGTCAAGCATCAGAGTGGCATATAGGGACCAGAAGTCAGATCTTCCTGTGGCAAAACATTTTTTGGAACAGGGACACACGTTACCAACTCTAAAATTGATGGCCATTGATCACGTTCCAGTTCCACGGAGAGGAGGGGACAGGAAAAAAATGTTGCTCCAACGTGAACTTTTTTGGATAAGGACTCTGAGAAACATAGAAACATAGAAACATAGAATGTGACGGCAGATAAGAACCATTCGGCCCATCTAGTCTGCCCAGTTTTCTAAATACTTTCATTAGTCCCTGGCCTTATCTTATAGTTAGGATAGCCTTATGCCTATCCCACGCATGCTTAAACTCCTTTACTGTGTTAACCTCTACCACTTCAGCTGGAAGGCTATTCCATGCATCCACTACCCTCTCAGTAAAGTAATACTTCCTGATATTATTTTTAAACCTTTGTCCCTCTAATTTAAGACTATGTCCTCTTGTTGTGGTAGTTTTTCTTCTTTTAAATATAGTCTCCTCCTTTACTGTGTTGATTCCCTTTATGTATTTAAATGTTTCTATCATATCCCCCCTGTCTCGTCTTTCCTCCAAGCTATACATGTTAAGATCCTTTAACCTTTCCTGGTAAGTTTTATCCTGCAATCCATGAACCAGTTTAGTAGCCCTTCTTTGAACTCTCTCTAAGGTATCAATATCCTTCTGAAGATAGGGTCTCCAGTACTGTGTACAGTACTCCAAGTGAGGTCTCACCAGTGTTCTGTACAATGGCATGAGCACTTCCCTCTTTCTACTGCTAATACCTCTCCCTATACAACCAAGCATTCTGCTAGCATTTCCTGCTGCTCTATTACATTGTCTGCCTACCTTTAAGTCATCAGAAATAATCACCCCTAAATCCCTTTCCTCAGATGTTGAGGTTAGGACTCTATCAAATATTTTGTACTCTACCCTTGGGTTTTTACGTCCAAGATGCATTATCTTGCACTTATCCACATTAAATGTCAGTTGCCACAACGGCCTTAATGAGAAATATAGCTTATCGGCATTTCTATAATATGTGGATAACATGTGATGCTCACCCTGGGGGATAGGCATACATGTTTAAATATTTCCACTGTACCATTTTGTATTATACAAGGATTGATGGTCACGAGTGAGGGGTGATTGTGAGCCCACCCTGGGGGAGAGGCCGATCACTGACCTTTAGTGACTTGGTATTTATGGTATTTAATCACTATTGTTTGGAATTAGGAATGTGTGTTATGTATATTTACCATTTTTTTATGTCAGGCGCTCAATGTATAGAACTGCGAATATGGGTCTAGTTTGGTTATAGTCTAGGGGATTGACTTCATGAAATTTTGACCTTTAATTGAATTAAGGCAATATAACCGTATTATCAAGTCATTCTTGTGGGACCATATCAAATTATTAATCCTCCATATTGTCCAAATTATGTAAACTGGTTAAGAGATGTATAGAATTATCTTTTTATTTGGATCATGTTATAATTTATTTTTGTTGGAGTAGAATATTGAGCAGGATTTATATTTATCTATGTTGATTATGCAGTACAAGGGTATTTCCTTTATATGGCAACGACTAATGTCTGCCATTAATATGCAGTCTGCATTTACGGTTTATGATTCAATTTTTGGTTAAAGGATAACTGTTGGATGAATAATAGGCAGTTAATTAGAACTTTTTGAGAGGATGGGAATCATGGGAGTAGGAGTCCGTTGTTTGGTCTGGTTGCAGTATCATGGCAGCCATTACATAGCATTGACAGTTTCCCCTCGAATTATTTAACTATCCATGCAGTGCACACAAGTAATATTGAATCTATTTGGATTCCTGGTTTTGCATCAATTGTTATGTATGTCCGCATAGCATTACTATGACCACCTTCATTGATGAGTATCAGAATGTGGTTACTCTGAATCAGAGTATGTTTTTAAAAATATTTTTGCCATCCGAGAATATGTATGCCTGTTTAGGATCCCTATCAACATTACAGTTGCAGCTTTTATTACGATTTCATTTAGAGGGTTGTTTTTAAAGTTTTTTACGTTCTGTATATGTAGGTATCCATGGCAACGACTCCGGGGTCGCGTCATTGAGCGCGACACCACGTGGCTCGCGACTCGCGTCATCAGCCCGCGGCAGTCTCGTTCCGGTCGCCCTGAGAGTCGGATGCAACACAGGTGGGGGTAAGTAAGCGTTATGTTTTATGCTATATATTGGGTTATTGTTTGTTGTGTGATGAGTCCTGAGGAAAGCCTGAGTATATCGGGCTGAAACGTTGACCGTTTTATTTTGGACCAATAAAGGTTATATTTTAAAAGAAGTCCTTGGAGTGCTTTCCATCTTCACGTTGCTTTATATATATATATATATATATATATATATATATATATATATATATATATATATATATATATATTTATTTTTTTTTAAATTGCTCCTTCTTTTTTCCCCTCAATTGATTACTTTTTCTCACTTGATCTGTGAACCAAATATTTATAGAAAGCACATATTTTGCAGTATTGAAAGGCCCATTTTAGGCCCTTTTTAGTTTGTCTGATTCATTTTTCTGAACCTTTTTTCCATAATGAAATTCGACCTCACTCAAAAAAAATACTAATATTTTCAGTAGAAGTGATTCAGCCAAAACAAATTTCACCACCATATATTTTGCATAATCATATAAGAAAATAAGAGTTAAACCCTACAATCTGTCAAATCTTTCGAAAATATTGAAATAATTAAAAATAATTTACAAAAAAAAAAATTACTATTTTAAATCACATCACGATTAGCATTTGAAAACCTGGTACTTCAGCATTTAAATTTACATCACTTATTATCAAGCGTAAATGCTGTTTCTGAGGCACAAAACAAATGAAACAGCTTGTTCATTCCTTGTTTAGTTTCTTTCATGATTAGGTCAAATATTGATTCAAAGGTACGAAATTGCTGATTGCCCAAAATCCCTACAAAACGAGATTTTTGTGAAACCAAATATGCAAGTCTAACAGTTACCCAATTATCCATTTAAGCTAATGTGATGTAATGAAACTATTTTAATCTTCTACCTTGTAACTCAATGTGTTTCTGTAGTTATAGAAAATATCCTAGATAAATCTGCTAAGCCTGTTTACTACAGGAAAGGGCATAACTCAGTTCAATCAGACACTATACCAGACTTATAGAAAGACTATTCAGCTAGAATTTGTAAATCACATTCTCCCTTGATATTTGCACCTTATGTAAAACCTCCCATTTTAAAGTTATGTCACACTCATACAAGACTTAGGTTCTAAAAACATGGCAAATGACTGTAAATTTACTTTAAAAAAAATAAAAATATTTTGTGTTTTTTGTGTTTGTTTCGTCCAACTATCCCTTGTGTTTCACAAGACATTTTAATATGAGTCATGACATTATGATGGATGAAATCTGGCATTTTACTATAGCAGTGCTACTCCCTGGTGGGAAATAACAGCTTTTTCAAAGCTTCACTTGCAGCTAGATTTAGGAAATAAGCCTGAGTTCGTAGTACGCATATTCCTTCATCAAATCATTTTCCCAAACAGCTTTGTTTCATATGTCAAGTTTTTTAAGCATATCTTAGACCTCTTAATACTTACAACTGTTTGATACTAAGCCTATGAGCTCCCTCAATATGTTTGTGCATACAGTAATGTAGTACATATGATGTGACATTTATCTTGACTTTTATTGCCAAGAATATATCTTCTTCATATTCTATCTTTGTCCAGCAAATGTACATTAGTTTCTAGTGCAGCCTGAACAAGTATGCGTTTGTTTAGGAAGATTATAATTGTTTTTTTTAAATATTTTGTATTTGGAGATAAATAACTGCTCATGTTGAAAAATAAATGTAAGTTCCTTACATGCGTGCAACTTTGCATTAACAAGCTATGTTTATATAAGATTTTGTATTGCATTAAAAAAAAAATATGCTCGGATCATTAAACAGGGGAGAAGCGGGGTCATGACGTGCTGACGTGCTGGCGTGCTGACGTGCTGACGGCGGGCGTGACGGAATAGGAGGGGTGAAGGACTCTGTGGAGCATGGCGAGATACAACACGCTGCCATGAACGCCCAGGCTTCCCGCACGAGACACTGAGACACTGAGCTTTCCCGAGTCGTGTCTTCTCTATAATATATAAGCTGGAGAACGCAGGCTTCCATAGGCGTAATACCGCCCTCTGAATACACATGTGGATGATCCCGCCTGGATACTCACTAACGCCGATTGCAATTTCCTGGATGGACGAAGTCACAACACTCACAACTTCAGCAAATTTCATCCCTGTATGACACCTGAATACGAAATCTCAGATAAGTGCATTACTTCATAATTCAAAATTCTTTCAGTTATAATGTATAAGGCAAATTACTAAATCATATATGGAATTACTATTTTTTTCCTCAACATTCTACTGAATACCAGCAAGGATATATATCCACATTAAATGAAGGCAGTCAAATGATGTAAATTCATATTATGCAATTGCACGACCCCATTGCTTAAGTGAAAAAATTGAGACTTAAATTTAAACTGGTGATTTAAAACATCTTTAAAACATCTTTAAAACATCTCCTAATATCGGCTGCCTACTTAAAATTTGTCAACAAGGGCTGGTCTACTAAAAAAGAGACCTCATTAATGGCCTTAAGATAAACTTAATACAACATAATTAAAAGGCCATATACTTATAGCTAATGAAGCTACTTAATTGATGTTCCACCATATTTTATAATTGCACCATTTTTTACCTAAGTGAAAAACTTGTGACCGAAAATATCTGCTATATCACCAAAACCGACAATAAGGGCCGGTTAACTAAGCAGTAACCTCAACACAGATACAAGAAAAACTTAAGTATTTAAAATTATAAAAAAAAAAAATGTCTTCACTCTAATTGAAGACAACAATGGACGCATAATTATAATTTATATCTCCATCAGCCTTACTGATTAAGGGGAAAATCTCGAGATCTAAAACATCTGCTATTTTATTAAATCTGACAACAAGATACAGTCTATCAAGTAATGCCTTCATTCCTGCTTTAAGAAAAATCCTAGACAACAAATCCAACTGCTAATTGATGAGCAACTATATTGTTTATTCACATCACTTACAGTGACTAAGTGGATTACCTGAGATCCAAACTACCGACTTTCCCAACAAATCTCCAACAGCGCCTGTCATTTAAGAAGATACTCCACACAGTCCTTAAGAAAAACCCAGTCAATAAAACTAAAAAAAAAAAAAAAAAAAAAAAAAAAAAAAAGGCTATATACTTATAGCATTGGAAGACAGCTAATGGTAGCATAATTACACTTCTCAACTATATTATCCCTACTGCATAACGTGGAATATTCAACATTCAAAACACTTGCTATCTTATTTAAATTGACAACAAGGTCCGACCAACTAAGAAGGGATTCCAGTACGGTCTCAAGCAACAACCCAGACAAGAATATTAGAAATTTTACATAAAAAATTTTAAATCAAAAGTTTACATATTTACACAAAATGAAGACAGTCAATTAAGCTCAGTTATATTTAAAAACTGAAATATTTTTAATGTCTCACTGGTAATTTTGAGATTGAAAATACCTGTTTTCCAATTAAAATTGATAACAAGGGCCGGCCACTAAGTAGCGATTTCAATATGGCCTCAAGAAAAACTCAAGACAACAAAACCTCGGGAAAGAAGGATAAAAAAGAAGTACCTCAAGATAGATCAATGTCTACATACTTCTCTCCTCAACAGCATAAAGAAAATACAAAAAACAACAAACATAATTTGGATGAATCACTGTCTAATGTGGATAACCCCATGACTGAGGAAAATAAGGATCTGATAACTGCCTCTCACCTACAAGACCGTTTAAGCGCTAATTTGTCAGAAATCAAGAATATTCTAAAAATAAGTACTGCCGAAATTAAATCAGAAATTAAACAGGAAATACATGCACTTATCGCAAGATTTCAAAATTTTGAAGATCAAATAGCCAAGATGGACTCTCATCTTCATTCCCTTACTGACGAAAACAAACAAATGAACCAAAAAATCCAAGAACTGGAGCTGAAAATTAACGATATGGAAGACAGAAGCAGACGCAATAATCTGAGGTTTAGAAATTTTCCAGAAGCAGGTCCACAGGAAAATTTAAAACAGACCTTATATCAATATTTTCAAGCTTTGAATTTACCCGTAGCTATACCTGATAATGTTATACAACGATGTCATAGGATGTTCAAGCCCCAAGCTCTTCAAGCAGACATTCCCAGAGACATTATCGTTTCCTTCACTTCTTCCGAATTTAAAGATACAGTTCTTCGGCTTGCAAGATCAAACACGACAACTACTGGACAATTTGAGAAGATCCAGGTTTATCAAGACCTATCATTCGCTACCAGAACGAGAAGAAAATCATTCCACCCTTCAACACAAATTCTTAGAAAACTAGACATTAGATATAAATGGCTATTTCCAGTAAAAATAGCCCTCACTTTTGAAGGCATCAGGGAGACATTTGATTCGAACACAAAATTGATACAATGGATAAAACTAAAGAATTTGCTAACAGAATAGGAATAATGAGTGTCTCGTTGGGGCGCTAGGGCGCTAGGGAGGGAGAAAGGGAAGGGAAGGAATTTACTGTTATTTATTTATTCAAATCTATTGATAACTTGTTATTTTTTGTTTTTGTTAAAATACATCATAGATATTATTAGCTTATATTCCTGTTACAAAGTAGGATAAATTTTAATACTTCAATGTCGTTTGATGTAGACACAATATTAACATATTTTAACTCCACATTTATGTTGATAACAATTACTTTTGTTCTATTAATCACGCTATGAGATATATACAATATTTACACATAGATACTGTCACTCTATATTCAACTGGATTACACAGGGGATACACAATACTAATCCCGAGGGTACCCCTTAGTGGTATATTTACACGGTTATATAACATACTTCAGGCATATTTATTCACTTATCTAATTTTTTTTTTTTATTTTTTTTTCCTAACTTTTTTGATAATGTTGATAATACGATTTACAATTTATATTTCACACACGGGATACACAATATTAACCCCGAGGGTAACCCCTTCTGGCCTACTTACATCGTATGATAGTACACCTCAGGCTTATTTTTTCACTCTCTTTATCTTTTAATTTTTTTGATAATGCTGATAACACTACTTATAATTCATAATCTAAATTATGGAGGATGGATAAGATGAAAACCCCTAAAAATAATTCCTTAATTTATAATTTACCCACTATGTGTCTGCTCTCCTTTTGGACAAATTTTGAAGGATTTATTTTTTTATTTTTTTTTTATTTTATTTTTTTTATTTTTTTATTTTTTTTATTTTTTTTTTTGTTTCTTCTCCATTTCTTTTCTCTTTTCCCCCCTGGAGTCCTTCCCCCTCTATATGTAGTTTTGCTACATTTACTCCGGAGACCTTATGGCCTCCACAGGATGCGGTAGAAATCTCTACCGATGGTATGCTATATTCTCGGGTCGGGTCAGCCCTATACTGGTCTGTCCTTCCCGAAAATTAGGAATGAATGGATGTATGAATGTTATTCAGACTGAGACGATGGAACCCCTAAACCTTGAAACCTGCTATCTTTGAGAGTACTGAGTTCTAATGTGCAGGGTTTAAATACGAATAAAAAGAGGAACAGGCTATATCACTCTTTAATTCAAGAAAAAATTCAAATAGCTTTTATTCAAGAGTCCCACTGGCTTATAAATTCTAGACAAACCTGGGGTGGAAATTTATACTCAAAAATCATCCATGCGTCTTTAACTGATAGGAAAAAAAGGGGTGTTGCAATCATTTTTAGGAATGACCTCAAATTGGAAGTTATCCACTGTGATCTAGACAAAGAGGCTAGATACATTATCTTAGTGTGTAATATCGACAATAAGCCATATACGCTCGTGAATTTGTATCTACCTAATCTCGATCCAATGACTACTTTCTCCCACTTAATGACCAAGATAGATAAAATATCTAACGGTACTTTGCTTATCGCCGGAGACTTCAATTGTGTATTAAATCCTATTTTAGATAAACAATCTCGGGTGCAGATTAATACAGATAAAAAAATATACAAACAAGCAAAAAGATTTAGCAATATATGTAAATTATACAACCTCTGTGACCCATGGCGTATATACAATCCCTATGAGAGAGATTATACTCATTTTTCTCACGTACATGGATCATTCTCTAGGATAGATCTATGTTTAACTAACCCTATTTCTTTAAAACTTATCCACAAAGTTAGAATTAAGCAAAATATCTGGGCAGATCATAGCTTCATTATTATGGACATAGGTACGGCTCCCTATCCTGGTATCACCACTTGGAGACTTAATAATTCACTAATTGAAAACGAGAAGAATAGAAATGATTTACTTTCTCTAATAACCCACTTCTTTGAGGAGAATTGCCCTCAGCATACTTCTTGTTCCACTAATTGGTGTACACAAAAAGCAGTAACAAGAGGTTACCTGATTAAAATGGGACATATCTTTAAAAAAAATAATGGACAATCCCTGGCAAATTTATATATTGAATTTTATAGGCTTTCTAATTTAGATAAACAACAATCCTCAGATGGAATAAGAACTTCATTAAAACAAATACAACATTTAATTAACTCTAAAGAAGAACAAAGAATTCAAATCAATATAAAAAAACTAAAAGTTAACTACTATCACACGGGAAACAGAGCATCTAAAAATCTCACAAAACGATTACAAATTCACCAAGCGAGAAATAGAGTAGAAAAATTAATAGAAGGAAATAATACCTATACCACTCCAACTCAAATAGGAGAAAAATTTAACCAGTATTATACACAGTTGTACAACCTTAAGGATACCCCTCAACGCAGTGACGTTATAAAATATCTGGGAAATATCCAGACTCCGACAGTCTCCCCGTCAGATTTAGCGTTACTTAACTTACCAGTTACACAAGCAGAAGTTCAGCAACAAATTGAAAAGCTAGCATGGAATAAAACGCCCGGCCCTGATGGCTTCACAAACGCTTTTTACAAGCATATGATGCCAGTAGTGGTTAGTCCACTAACTGATTTGTTTAATGAGATTATCGAAAGAAAAATGGCACCTAATGAACTTCTCCAATCTAATATAATCCCTATTTTAAAGCCTAAAAAAGACCCCAATGATCCAAAAAATTACAGACCCATTGCTCTAATAAATGTTGACATGAAGATCTACTCTGCAATTATTGCAGCTAGAATAAACACTGTTATCGATAAACTGATCCATCGAGACCAAATTGGGTTTGTATCTGGACGTATGTCCTCTAACAATACTAGAAGAATAATTGACATATTGGACATGGCAAATAGATCTGATACTCCCCTCCTGACCCTGTCTCTAGATGCTGAGAAAGCGTTTGACAGGGTCGGATGGGGATACCTTAGGGAGACACTGGCGTCGTTTGGTTTCCAGGGTAGAATCTGTAATGCAATAATGGCATTGTACACTAACCCCTCTGCTAGGACAGTTGGTCCTAACATATTAGCAGGATGGTTCCCACTCCGAAACGGTACCAGACAGGGATGTCCATTATCCCCACTTTTATATATCTTAACTCTGGAACCTTTGGCTATCACTATAAGAAAAAACTATAACATCAAAGGATTCCCCATTGCACATACCGAACTAAAAATATCCCTATATGCGGATGATGCTCTGATATCGCTGACCGCCACAGAACTTTCTTTGCCTTTTCTAATGCAAGAAATAGAATCTTATAGTATTGTTTCCAATTTTAAGCTTAATATCTCCAAATCCATCGCCATGTATACTAACCTATCACAGAAAGTGGTTAAGACACTATCTGATCAATATAATTTTATTTGGTCTAACAAGGAAATAGAATATCTTGGGATCATTATCCCAGTAAAAACTGAGGATATAATGGAGATCAATATCCTCAGACTGATCAAAGAAATGAATCACAAATTACAAAAATGGAAAAACCTGGAGACTACCTGGATCGGCAGAATTAATATCATAAACTCATACATACTGCCAAAATGGTCCTATTTATTCTCCATGGTACCCATGAAAATCCCTAAGCCTTGGTTAAATCTGATCCAATCGTATATTTCCAACTTCATATGGAAAAATAAAAAACCTAGAATCAGTTCTAAACTTCTGTCCAATAGAATAACGAAGGGGGGCTTAAACTTTCCTAATATTATCACAAGTTATTATGCAAACATGATAAGACATATATTTTGTCTTCAAGACCCACAATTCGTAGAGGAACCTTGGTACATTTTGGAGTCACTGGTAGTCAAGCCCAATAAAGCAGAATTGTTGATGTGGAAAGAACTACCGGATAAATCTCAATTTTTTACGCAGATTAAATCTCATATACTTAGCCAATTGTTAAACATATGGCAAGAAATTAAAATACTGTTGGGATATGTAAACAAGATACCGAAGACTTGTTCTTTGGCGGTAATTGAGCAGAACGTAACTGACTTATCTCTCAATACCTGGTTTGAACATGGTATAAATATTGTTTCGGATATCATGATAGACAATAGATTAACATCATTCCAACAGATTGTAGATACTTACAAATTACCATCTAGAGAAATCTTTACGTATTTAAGGATTAAACACTATTTACACTCTTCTCTTTTTTGTGATAAATCTACAACTTCTAATTTAATGGAAATTATATTTTGTAATAGTACTAAGAAAAAAGTAGTATCATTAGCGAATGTCTTGCTAAAAGAAATAGGTCAAAAACCTATAAAGATCATAGATTACTGGCAAAAAGAACTGGACATATCAATTTCAAACAATCAATGGTGCTCTTCTATTTCTTCCCTAACAAAATTTATACACGGAATTAATCTGGTAGAATGCCATTTTAAATTAATATACAAATGGTATTATACCCCATCCAGATTAACTAAAATGTATCCTCATTTACAGAATTTATGTTGGAGATGTGGGTCGTCTGTAGGGACATATATACACACGTGGTGGGAATGCCCGATTGTAAAAACATTATGGACATGGACTTTTGATATTCTGTATGAGTTGTCTCATAAACGACTGGAACAAAAGCCAGCTGTAGCGATTTTACATTATAATTGGAATTTGGACACACAAAAAACTAAATGCATAGCATCTCATTGCTTTGTAGCTGCCAAAATAATAATTGCCAGAAACTGGAAAATATCTATTCCCTTCCAAAAAAGACATCTTATAAGTCAAATTAAATTACAACTATTGATGTAAAATAACCTTATTAATAACACATTGAGCTCAACCCTTAAAAAAGGTATATACAAATTATGGCTGGACAAACTAATATCAATTTACGAATGAAAAAGGTCTGCTTCCTACTATTGCTCATCCATAATACCAATGGAGAAAATATGAGTATTTGTATTGAATCCCTTTGATCTAATCCTAGGTAAGACTTTTGTTGTTCACCCTATGTAATATAGCCTCACCGTTTAATAAATCCCTGCCCATTTTGTAATAACAATAAGGTCAAATTATATGTTTTCTTCTTTCTCTCTCCCATAATTGACGATAACCAATCAGGTGGGATCTACCCCTCAGTCTGATAGTATGAATGAATGTGTGTGCAAGATGTATTTATTTTTTTAGTAATATAGTCATATGATGATCTTAGACCCCCATCTACTGATATTTATATTACAATAAGACAACACATTTGAGATTTGAATACGATGTAAACTAAAAACATAATATACAAATGGTGTTGATATGGTTAAAGATCCCTATGTATTGTATTGTTTGACTGTATAAAAATAAAATTCTTAAATAAAGATGATTATAAAAAAAAAAAAAAAAAAAAAATATGCTCAAAATCTATCTGGAAGGAAATTACGGTATTCATATAAATTCAGTACAACATTTCAACATGTAAATTTGGAGATTATTATTTATGAACTGCAATTTAAATGTTTGGTGATTGTTCAAATTCCCGAATTCTAAGCCAAAATGCAGCCAATTACGAAACAAAATAAAAGCGCAATTGCTGAGCATTTTCATTCCTAATTCTGAAATCTGTGTTGCAATCTGCATACTAAGGGTATGGTAAGAAGACAAGTACACACAGGAATGCAGTAACAACACTCCATTTGTTTTGCATTTCACAGCTCATAGACGAAAAAGCTGGGCAACAGCTTCATTGTACCTTAGACATGAACACTACTAAGAGCACCTTTAGATTATATTAAAATATTCCACCAAAAAAAGAGATGATTGATGGGAAAAAAGATTGATGGATATATATATATATATATATATCTATATTTTTTTTTTCTTTTAAAGGCCACAGGCCTGTATTTGTGGGAGGAGTTTAGCATTCATATAAAACCCTACTCTCCTTTCTTACCTGTTGTGATAAACCCCCTTTTTCTGTGAGTGAGCCACAAGTTTTTGGAGGGGCCTGTGTGCCAGCCTCCTGCCCTGTGACTATGGCCCTGTAGTGAACTTTGGGCTAAAGACACGATTCGTGCCTTTTTTTTCCCTGCTATGGTGCATTATATGGGGCTTACCGAAGGGATTAGGTGTCACGATTCGGGAACCTAACACGCTAACAGGTCACAGAAAGTAAAGGGTGTGATGCCGGTCCTTAGAATGCACACTAAGAATAGTCAGGAGACAAGCCAATTAAAGGGAGCCAGAAAACAGGCGAACGAGAAACAAGCCAAGGCCAAAGGAATGGAGAATACAGGAAAATCGGAATAACAAGCCAAATCGGTAACCAGAGAGAAACACGAGCAGACTGCAATACAGGTATCACAAGATCACAACAGGGCACTGAGAGACAGGAAAGGCAAGTATAGAAATCCTGTGGTTACTTCTGATTGGATAACTTCCAATCAGAATTAACAATCACACGTGGGAGATATTTACACCTCCCACTGTGATTATGGTACTGTGGCTTTAACGCCGGGTCACGTGACTGACCCCGGCGTTCGCATAAATTTGTGGGCTCCCAGCGTGCAGTGTTATACATGCTGCTGCTAGGAGGCGAGGAGGAGGACGCGAGCATAGAGCTGTGAGGATGCCGCTCGCCGACAGGTAGGGGAAGGGGAGACCGCGGGCAGCGAAGGACTGAGGGTGAGTGCTGCAAGTGGATTGCAGCCTCCCCTAACAGCCGCCTGCGGAGCCCTGACATAACCCCCCCCCCTCGAGGTCCGCCAAGAGGGTGGGAAGCCGAAGGCGTCAAAGGAAACCGCGCATCAAATGAGCGGATCAAAGAGGGCACATTTAAATCAGAGACAGAAACCCAAGATCGCTCCTCAGGGCCGTAACCCTTCCAATCCACTCCAATCAATCAAGGAGAGCAGCTACTTCGTACACGTCACTGGATACCGCGTGGAGGGAAGCGGGATGCCTGAGGGGTCCAGAGAACCGATTACAGAGCAAGGGCTTCAAAAGGGAGGTGTGAAAGGTGTTAGGTATACGCATGGAAGGAGGCAAGGCCAGGGAGTAGGACACGTGGATTGCAGCCTCCCCTTACAGCCACCCGCGGAGCCCTGACATTAGGCTTATGGTGTTCGTTTACCGAACAAACTGTCGAACAGCCGGACCACCACAAGTGGAGCGTGCAGCCTGTTAACCTCCCAGAAGCTGTGGTTAACCGCAGCTTAATTGACGGACGGCTGGGTGGTCGCTGTTCGTATAGCCGAACATGTGGCAGCGGCCATCTTGTTTAATCTAATGCGGTGATGTTTTGCTGTCGAGTTCATGGAACTGAAATTAGACACTCGATGGCACGAACACCGCTGGGACTTCCACCTCCATTTATGTTCAGCTAAATATGCACGAACAGAGCACCGTTCGGTAGAAATAATCTACAGAACACACTTCAACACTGACTTTGTGCACGAATGGTCACATTCGACTATTTGAAGTGCACTTTAATCATTGGAAATAGACCGGCCGCACAGCCTAATTCTCTGGAACTATTTTGGGCATGAAGCCATGCTTGCGGCCGGTCAAAAAGAGACTTCCATGAAACTTTTGAACCCCTGCTCTGACCTGGGTGATTTTTGGATATGCTGTTTACCAAGATCAGGGCTATTTATGGGGGTATGTTGTATTTTGGGGTACTTATGCGACTTAAGTAAAATATGTGTTTTTTATGCTTGGGGATAATGTTAATACATTATCTACCTTAATTGTATCACAGGCAGAGGGGAGGGATTTTGTGCTGTTTGTGGGAGTGTCAGGCATTGTTACATTGATTCTATTGCTCTGTACAATTTATGTCCTGTGCCCCATCAGGTCCAGTGGGTGTTCCTCTGGCCTAAAAAGTTGAATAAAATCCAACCTGCACCATTACACTCTCAGATCATCTTGCACCTTCATGAAGTTTCGGCTCTTGTTTGGGGGATTGAAGAACTACATACACTATGGGGATTGCTATATCACAATACTCCCCTGAGTATAATCACAAAGCTCTTGTAAGAACTGTTCCTGCTTGACTCTCTGGAGCAAGAGAGGTTCACCCACTGGAACCTGGAGCCTTGTTCTAGGTCCAGGGTGGGTAGGAGACGGCGAAACCCCAACCAAGCTGCGGTGGTTCGTGAGGTTTGCAGTGGTTATGGTGCTCCAGCGCAGTGCTTATGGTACTCATCAGTACTAGGAAGCAGTGATTGATGGAGGTACCCGGTCGAGGTGCAGTCGGTCCGTCACACCTGTACTTCTGGTTCCGGCCTTCGGTGGTAGCTCCCGCCAGTGTCAGCGTCCTTCACGTTTCACAGTTACCCCATTCGCGGGGGTTTTTCACACGAACACTATTCAGGTAACAGGAGTGGGATAGCCGCGTTAGGGCTATTCTTGTCGTTCGGGCCTTTGCGTAGGTGTAGCCTCCCTACAGTTGTAAGCAAATCTATTAGCACGCTTTCGGCTAAAACTGTCAATTTGTAAATTACACTTACACTTTATGTTCTATCATTCGTTACAATTCGCTACAATTCTTGCACTTTTAATATTTAGTTACTTATTCATGGTATGTTCATTAAATCAAGACAGGGGTTTGGTTATAGGTATGGCTTAGGTTTGGTCTATTTAGCTGGATATTTCATTAAGAGGTTAATTTTGCCATTGTAATTATCAGGCCAGTCTTGTAAATATTGTTGGTTCACAATGTATATACAGGATTAGAGGAGTCAATTACTTAATGTCGGCATTTTCATAAGATTAAACACCCAATTGATTTCTTACATGTTATGCCTCAATTTCAGATATTGCAAGAATCAACAATAGGCCTTATATTTCCTGTTGTTATTTTGCTCCCGCATCTCTACAAGGTACCTCTTTTGTTACAATATTACTATTTGCCTCTAATTGGCCTGTAAAAAAGGGTAGTAGGGAACGGGGGGGATTCCCGCCTTGCCTCGTTTGGCCACAGCATTACTCGTCCTATACATCGTACAATAATATTTATACTATCAATAATATCTATAGTTGCTATAGGCCGTATTACTTGCTCGTTATTTTCTCCTCCTTTCCTCACATTTCTCTCTCTACTAATTGCCTCAACACAGCAATGCTTCAGCCATAAGAAGAGGGACCAGGGAACGGGGGCTTGATTCCACCTTGCCTCGATAGGCCACGGCAGTATTTGACCAAGTCCATCATACGATCTTATCTAAAACTCTCACTACCTGTCAATATACAATCTGAGTCCACTGCTGCTGGTATCAGGCCTTGTCACAGAAGGAAAAAAAAGAGGAGTTAAGGGCTGCGCTGATGTGCAGAAAACAGTACCATAAAATAGAAACCAATTGGTTGAAGTGTATAATCAGCAAGTGATTAAACCTGGGTATAATAGTCTCTATTGCAGTTATGTAAAAATAATAAATAAAACAGAAACATTTTGTTCATACCTCCTCCTCTTTCCATCTGATACTGTTGTAGAATTATTAGGCCCCTTTAAATCTATACCCTTATATTTCTTTCTTAGGCCTCATAGTTCAAGTCTTACAAGAATGCTTTGTTCATAGAAATTGTGTGTCAGCAGGAAATGTTAGGTTCCTGTTGAGAGAAACATTGTAGCAGATAGTCTTAATAAAATGTGAAGTTACTAAAAGCCTTGAGAAACTAACCTTGAAACTAACGTGCCAACTACTCAAAATGGCTGCCAAAGCCCCCCTCCCATCGAGTGAACTCCTCGTGCTAACAAGATGGTGCTGGAATCCGGAGGAGAAGTTCATGACGACAGTAGTGACACAAGATAGAACACCCATTAGGGAGGGCATTTAACTACCCACTTAACACATAAACCAATTAATAATGTTTACTTGTTGTTATCTTGAATTTCTTTAGTGATGTAATTATGCCTTTATAAGGGTCTGCGCACCCATTTTCTGTGCTCTTGCCATTAAATTTCCTGAAGTTCTTTCATTAACCTGAACCTCGTGTCTCAGTGTGAATTTACTTCTGCGTGCACGCAACTTTATTATTTCTAATTTGGACAGGAACAGATAGTCATTCAAACTTATTGGTTTGCTTAAAATAATCTATTACAATTTGGCGCATCAACATGGGGCTCTGGGTTATGACCTATTGGACAGCTGTCCAAGAAGACCCTGGGGGGGTTAATCCTGGGGGAACGGAAGGAGCCTGACCTCTGAAATACACGGTAGAGATTGCTGCAGCACCTAGCCGGTATGTTCCTGCCCCCGTGATTTACCTGTCCCAGTGTCTGAGACTGCTTCTGAGGGGACATCAAAGTCAGGTAATTACTTGCCCAGAGACCTTGTATTTTTAATTTGAAACCTATTTTACCTGCATGTTGACTATCTGTTGCCTGGGTGTGTTTGCATTGGTTTGTCCTTAGCTTAGTGCCCGGGTAGCGTGATATCCTGTTTACCCCTTTTAGGAGCCACTTGGCTGTGGCTGTAAGGAAAGAGGGGGGGGGGGTGGATCTGTGGAAGTTTTCCTGGGGGTCCTCTATTACCTGTTTACCTCTTTTAGGTGCCGAGTGGCTACGGCAGTAAGGAAAAAGAGGAGGGGGGATCTGTGGAGGTCAGTGTAGACTCACTGCTTCCTGGGGGTTCCCCATTGTGTCGCTTTGACAGCTTAGCTAGCCTCATTGGACACTTCTTTACTCTGCTTACAGAGAGGTGGTGCACTTCAGCCTCGAGCGCTGAGGCTGGTAGTAATTCCAGTTTTTTTCTTTTTGTGGCGTGTGGATTCGGGCAGGCATTGCTGTCTCCATCACCACGTGGTAGTGATACTTGCGGGTGGGTCTGCAGGGGCACTACGGGAGTGAGGGAAGAGGTGGTTACGAACCACTGTAACTAGGGAGGTTATACGGGACTCGGGTCGGAGATTGTTGCTGTTTCTCGTGCCCGCCAGGTAGTGAGACTAGCGGTAGTCATTCCCCGAGCGGGGACGCTACGAGGTTGAGGGAGGTGGCTTCGGCCACACGAGTAAAGGAAAGGGATTATTGTTGAACTTATTTGAACTGTTGAACTTATTTGAACTGTTGCACTTATTTGAACTGTTGGAACTTATTTGAACTGTGATGTATACACTGTATTTACACTGAAGTGTTGTCTTGATTGCCTGTCATACAGATTCCTGTGCTTACTTTTATCTTACTCTCTGTACTATTTACACTTTCCCCTCCTATTTCTCTTTGTTGAGAGAAGTGATTGGTCACACACTTCTCGCCACGCTCCAATCCGCGGCTACCTCGGGTAGGCGGAATTGGTGACTAGTCTACGTTTTGGGAAGACGTACGTAGGAATTTATTCTTGCGTAGCAGTCGAGCACTGTAGACTTTCCTCTTCCGTTTTTCCTTTTCCTATATCTGGGACGCCTTATATAGGGAGGATGGTACAGAAGTTAGGTAAACCCAATAAGGGTTGGTTAGCATGTGATTTGGTAGAAGATAGAGAAGGAGAGGAGATGGTTAAAAAGGTTGATAAAATTGCTAAAGTGTGTGGAAGCTGTTGGACCATGATTTGGTCCGTACAGCAGAGGCTTGGTACCGAGTGGCAAAAGCTATTCAGCAAGAGGGATGGATTGAGGAAGAGGTTTATCACAAAGGTTTAAAATTGTTTGTGTACTATAAAAACTTTGTTGCTGGGAAGGTTTCCCAGCTGGTGCCCAGTTATGGTCCACAAGAGGTGGTCACTCCCAGCATCACGTCAGCAATGACTGAAATGCCGCTGACCATGGCTCCCACCCCTGGTCCCTTCCCTATCACTGCCCCCGTCTGCCCAGTCCTGAATGCTGATGGATCCATTTCTTCCCTTCCATCAGTCCCGCAGCTCCCATCATCCTCATCCCATCCATTACCCCGCCCATCTCCCTCCAGCCCATTTCACCCCTCCAATATGTCCTCCTCCCGCCCGTCCCGTGCTTCATCACCTACATGCCCTCTTGCCTGCCCACCTCCCTCTTCCCCTCCCATTGACCCATCCCCTCCGTCTGTCTCCCCTCCTACTGCTCCATCACTTTCCCCTCCTGCATCTCCGGCTCCTCCTACTCCACCTTCCCCTCCGCCTACTCCTCCAGTCCCTCCTACTCCACCCTCTCCCCCTCCTACTCCACCCGCTTCCCATCCCTCCCCTTCTCCATCATCATATCCGTATCCTCTATATCCTTCCGCCCTCCCTAATCCCTACCCGTCGCCACCACCCTACACCTATTCCGCCGCTTGGCGAGATCTATTGAGTCTCTGTGCCATTAAGGCTGGAGATGCCTATTGGCCTAACATTGCCCGCCATCTATGCACTAATTGGCTAGTCAGTGACACCGATTACATCTCTGTAGTGATGTACCGAACTGTCCGCCGGCGAACAGTTCTCGGCGAAATTAGCGTGTTCGCGTTCGCCGCGGCGGGCGTACACATGCGCAGTTCGATCCGCCCCCTATTCGTCATCATTGGGCAAACTTTGACCCTGTGCCTCTCGGTCAGCAGACACATTCCAGCCAATCAGCAGCACTCCCTCCCTTCCACACCCTCCAACCTCCCTCCCAGCATCCGTTTTCGATTAATTCGGAAGATGCATGCTTAGTGAGAGGAGGGAGAGTTTAGCTGCTGCTGATTAGATAGGGAAATTGATAGCTAGGCTAGGGTATTCAGTGTCCACTACAATCCTGAAGGACTCATCTGATCTCTGCTGTAAGGACAGCACCCCAAAAAGCCCCTTTTAGGGCTATAACATCAGGCTGCTTTTTTTTTTTTTTTTTCCTGTGTAATGTAATTGCAGGTGCCTGCCTGCCAGCTTCTGTGTGAGGTTCACATTGGATACTGTGCCTATTTGCCCAGTGCCACCACTCATATCTGTTTTAACAATAGGTTAAGCTTTACATTTAAAATTAAACATTTTTTTTCACTGTAATAGAAGAGCAGTTGCCTGCCTGCCTGCCAGCTTCTGTGTGAGGTTGGATGCCTTGCCCATTTGCACAGTCAGTGCCAACACTCATATCTGTTTTAACAATTGGTTAAGCTTTAGATTTTAAATAAATCATTTTTTTCACTGTAATAGAAGAGCAGTTGCCTGCCTGCCAGCTTCTGTGTGAGGTTCACTTTGGATACTGTGCCCACTAGCCCAGTGCCACCACTCATATCTGTTTTAACAATTGGTTAAGCTTTAGATTTAAAATAAATATTTTTTTTTCACTGTAATAGAAGAGCAGTTGCCTGCCTGCCAGCTTCTGTGTCAGGTTGGATGCCTTGCAAATTTGCACAGTCAGTGCCACCACTCATGTCTGTTTTAACAATAGCTTAAGCTTTAGATTTTAAAGAAATCATTTTTTTTCACTGTAATAGAAGAGCAGTTAGTTGTCTGCAAGCGTCTGGGTGTCAGGCCTACTTCAGCGTGTGCTCTGCAGACCTGTGCCAGCGTGCTTTGACAGTTGCCAATCATAACTGGTGTCTCTTTAGCGTGCTTTTACAAAGAAAAAAGGTTTCCAGTGTAAGCTAATAGCAGACAGTCAGTGTCCTTCAAGCGGCTCTGTCAGGCCTTCCTTCAGCGTGTGCCCTGCACAACCCTGCCAGCGTGCTTTGACAGTTGCCACTCATATCTTGTGTCTCTATAGCGTGCTTTTACAACCAAAATTTTGTTTCCACTGTAATAGAAGAGCAGTTGCCTGCCTGCCAGCTTCTGTGTGAGGTTCACATTGGATACTGTGCCCACTAGCCCAGTGCCACCACTCATATCTGTTTTAACAATTGGTTAAGCTTTAGATTTAAAATAAATATTTTTTTTCACTGTAATAGAAGAGCAGTTAGTTGTCTGCAAGCGTCTGTGTTTCAGGCCTACTTCAGCGTGTGCTCTGCAGACCTGTGCCAGCGTGCTTTGACAGTTGCCACTCATATCTGGTGTCTCTTTAGCGTGCTTTTACAAAGAAAAAAGGTTTCCAGTGTAAGCTAATAGCAGACAGTCAGTGTCCTTCAAGCGGCTCTGTCAGGACTTCCTTCAGCGTGTGCCCTGCACAACCCTGCCAGCGTGCTTTGACAGTTGCCACTCATATCTTGTGTCTCTATAGCGTGCTTTTACAACCAAAATTTTGTTTCCACTGTAATAGAAGAGCAGGTGCCTGCCTGCCAGCTTCTGTGTGAGGTTCACATTGGATACTGTGCCCACTAGCCCAGTGCCACCACTCATATCTGTTTTAACAATTGGTTAAGCTTTAGATTTAAAATAAATATTTTTTTTTCACTGTAATAGAAGAGCAGTTAGTTGTCTGCAAGCGTCTGTGTTTCAGGCCTACTTCAGCGTGTGCTCTGCAGACCTGTGCCAGCGTGCTTTGACAGTTGCCACTCATATCTTGTGTCTCTATAGCGTGCTTTTACAACCAAAATTTTGTTTCCACTGTAATAGAAGAGCAGTTGCCTGCCTGCCAGCTTCTGTGTGAGGTTCACATTGGATACTGTGCCCACTAGACCAGTGCCACCACTCATATCTGTTTTAACAATTGGTTAAGCTTTAGATTTAAAATAAATATTTTTTTTTCACTGTAATAGAAGAGCAGTTAGTTGTCTGCAAGCGTCTGTGTTTCAGGCCTACTTCAGCGTGTGCTCTGCAGACCTGTGCCAGCGTGCTTTGACAGTTGCCACTCATATCTTGTGTCTCTATAGCGTGCTTTTACAACCAAAATTTTGTTTCCACTGTAATAGAAGAGCAGTTGCCTGCCTGCCAGTTTCTGTGTGAGGTTCACATTGGATACTGTGCCCACTAGCCCAGTGCCACCACTCATATCTGTTTTAACAATTGGTTAAGCTTTAGATTTAAAATAAATATTTTTTTTTCACTGTAATAGAAGAGCAGTTAGTTGTCTGCAAGCGTCTGTGTTTCAGGCCTACTTCAGCGTGTGCTCTGCAGACCTGTGCCAGCGTGCTTTGACAGTTGCCACTCATATCTTGTCTCTCTATAGCGTGCTTTTACAACCAAAATTTTGTTTCCACTGTAATAGAAGAGCAGTTGCCTGCCTGCCAGCTTCTGTGTGAGGTTCACATTGGATACTCTGCCCACTAGCCCAGTGCCACCACTCATATCTGTTTTAACAATTGGTTAAGCTTTAGATTTAAAATAAATATTTTTTTTTCACTGTAATAGAAGAGCAGTTGCCTGCCTGCCAGCTTCTGTGTCAGGTTGGATGCCTTGCCCATTTGCACAGTCAGTGCCACCACTCATATCTGTTTTAACAATAGCTTAAGCTTTAGATTTTAAAGAAATCATTTTTTTCACTGTAATAGAAGATCAGTTAGTTGTCTGCAAGCGTCTGGGTGTCAGGCCTACTTCAGCGTGTGCTCTGTAGACCTGTTCCAGCGTGCTTTGACAGTTGTCAATCATATTTGGTGTCTCTATAGCGTGCTTTTAAAACCAAAATTTGTTTTTCACTGTTATAGATTGAATAGCAGTTACTTGTCTTCAAGCGGGTGTCTCAGGCCTACAGTGTGTGCTCTGCAGAACTGTTCCAGTGCACATTGCCAATCATATCTGGTGTCTCTATAGCGTGCTTTTAAAACCAATATTTGTTTTTCACTGTTATAGATTGAATAGCAGTTACTTGTCTTCAAGCGGCTCTGTCAGTCCTTCCTTCAGCGTGTGCTCTGCAGAACTGTTCCAGTGCACATTGCCAATCATATCTGGTGTCTCTATAGCGTGCTTTTAAAACCAAAATTTATTTTTCACTGTTATAGATTGAATAGCAGTTACTTGTCTTCAAGCGGGTGTCTCAGGCCTACAGTGTGTGCTCTGCAGAACTGTTACAGTTCACATTGCCAATCATATCTGGTCTCACAGTAGCTTGCACGCATAGTACCACTAATCCCCCAAAAAATGACAGGCAGAGGCAGGCCACCCTGCAGGGGCCGTCGTGGTCGTGGTGCTGTGATTCCCTTTTGCCCTAGAATAATGCCCAGTTTTCAGAAGCCACGTACCCGAAAAGTTCTGAGGACCTAGTTGACTGGCTAACACAGGACACCCAATCTTGTACAGCCTCCGCTCGGAACCTTGATGCACCATCCTCCTCCAGCTTAGCTTCAGGCACCTCTCAAGATAGCACTCACCCGCCTGCCGCCACCACCAAAACTAGCACCACAGCCGCTTTACTTGGTATGTCAGAGGAGTTATTCACACACCCGTTTGAAGAAATGAGTGATGCGCAACCATTATTGCTAGAGGATGTAGATAACAGGGATATGTCTCAGGCAGGCAGCATTAAACACATGGAGGTACGGTGTGATGATGATGATGTTGTACCCGCTGCTGCTTCCTTTTCTGAGTTGTCAGATACAAGCGAAGCGGTTGATGATGACGTTGCGTCCATGGATGTCACGTGGGTGCCCGCTCGGCAAGAAGAAGAACAGGGCGAAAGTTCAGATGGGGAGACAGAGAGGAGGAGGAGGAGACGAGTTGGAAGCGGGGGGGGTCGTCGCAAGGAGCTAGTGGCACAGTCAGACAGCATGCATCGGCACCCGGGGTCAGCCCGACAGCACGCCAATCAACGCCTGCTGTGTCCACCACCAGAATGCCGTCATTGCAGAGCTCAGCAGTGTGGCATTTTTTTTGTGTGTCTGCCTCGGACAACAGCGATGCCATTTGCAACCTGTGCCAAAGGAAACTAAGTCGTGGGAGGTCCAACACCCACCTAGGTACAACTGCATTGCGTAGGCACATGATCTCACATCACAAAAGCCTATGGGATCAACACATGAGTACAAGCAGCACGCCTACTCTAAGCCGCCATCCTCCTCCTGGTCCAGCATCTTCAGCCACGTCAACCACTGCTGTCCTTCTTGCCCCCTCTCAACCATCCGCCACTCCGTCTCCCGCCTTGAGCAGTTCCCGCTCATCTGCCCACAGTCATGTGTTTCTGTCAAGGACATGTTTGAGCGTAAGAAGCCAATGTCACCAAGTCACCCCCTTGCCCAGCGTCTGACAGCTGGCTTGTCCGAACTATTAGCCCGCCAGCTTTTACCATACAATCTGGTTGAGTCTGAGGCGTGACACCGCAGTGGAAGGTACCCGGCCGGAATTTCTTTTCACAAAAGGCAATCCCCAACTTGTACTCGATTGTGCAAAAGGAAGTCATGGCATGTCTGGCACACAGTGTTGGGGCAAGGGTCCATCTGACATGGCATGTCTGGCACACAGTGTTGGGGCAAGGGTCCATATCACCTACACTGCGCTTTGGGTAAACCTGCTGACGGCTGACAAGCAAGGAATGCGTGGCATTGCAGAGGAGTTGGTGACACCGCCACGAATTGCAGGCAGTCCTGCTGCCACATCCTCTACTCCTCCTACTCCATCCTCTTCCATAACCTCCTCGGCTGAGTCCTCTTGTGCCGCTGCTTCTTGCTCCACATCAACGGCACCCCCCCAGCTCCCCAGGTACTATTCCACATCCCGGATACGGCAGTGTCACGCCGTCTTGGGTTTGACTTGCTTGAAAGCAGAGAGTCACACCGGAGAAGCACTCCAACCGCCCTGAACGCACAGGTGGAAAAGTGGCTGACTCCGCAGCAACTGGATATCGGCAAAGTGGTGTGTGACAACGGAAAAAATTTGATAGCGGCATTGAAGTTGGGCAAGTTGACACATGTGCCGTGCATGGCACATGTGTGTAATCTGATCGTACAACGCTTTGTGCATAAGTACACAGGCTTACAGGACGTCCTGAAGCAGGCCAGGAAGGTGTGTGGCCATTTCAGGCATTCCTACACGGCCATGGCTCACTTTGCCGATATCCAGCGGCGAAACAACATGCCAGTGAGGCGCTTGATTTGCGACAGCCCTACACGTTGGAATTCAACACTCCTAATGTTCGACCCCCTGCTCCAACAAGAAAAAGCTGTTAATGAATATTTGAATGACCGGGGTGCCAGGACAGCCTCTGGGGAGCTGGGAATTTTTTTGCCACGTTACTGGACGCTCATGCGCAATGCCTGTAGGCTCATGCGTCCTTTTGAGGAGGTGACAAACCTAGTCAGTCGCAGTTGTGTGTGTGCGTGTGTATGGCTGTCTGCCTGTGTGTGTGTGTGGGACAGGGTGAAGATTTCTTGCACATGGGTGTGACAGGGTGAAGATTTCTTGCACAGAGCGCCCAAAGGCCTAAGGCTGGCCCTGCGCATGGGTCAGTGGCTCTGCACCAGACTTCCCTCCAATTGATCAAAGTTAAAGGATTTCAAGTGGACTGATTACAATTACAGGGCCTCTAAAGAGTCCTGTATTGTTATTTGTCGTCACTACCTTCCCGCGTCGGGAGTGGGTCATTTGCGCCCCTGCTGCCTTCCTTGCATGTGGTAGCTGTTTGTCAGGGATTTGTCAATCCATATCTGCCAAGTGACCCTATGTAGGGGTAACAGTCCCTATTCTGCTCTGTGTCAGTGTGTATCATGGTCTCTGTGGACAGGGAACAGTCTCTATTCTGCTCTGTGTCAGTGTGTATCAGGGGTTTTGAGGACAGGTGTCAATCCATATCTGCCAAGTGACCCTATGTATATCTGCTGTCAGTACACAGGAAAAGTTTAAATATTTCTTGTTCTACGTTCTCTGCAACTCCACGCACCGACTCATCCAATACGTGAAGATCTGGGGTTTCTCTGACTCTCCTCAGTAGTGTATCAAACAGAGTCTGCACTTTGGTAACACGGACATCTTCAGGACATAACTCAACTATTTGCAGATAGGCAGTCTGCAGCTTCTCTTTTTCACCTGTTCTCTTCTTTCTCTTATGCGTATTCTTGTCTATATGCAGGTGGTCTCTTGCCTTTCTTTTAACCAATTTGTTCCTTCCATATGGTTTCAAAAGATCTCTGGCATCATTACTTTCAACGCAAATAACGTCATCATAGTTAGTCTCCTCATTATTCACCGGGAAGAGAGTGTTTGCACTGACTACCCACAGCATGCTCTTGCCATTGCCTACTCCACCTTCAATGACAGGGTGCAAGTCCCAAGGAGAAGGATTGTTCACTTTATTATCTGTCTTTATTTCACAAGTAGTGCCTGGAACATCCTCATGGGTCACAAGATGTAAATCTGGACTAATGTCAACCCCAGGGTCTGGAAAATCATCAATTTGAAATTTTTAGAATAATCCCAGTGGGCTGCCACATTCTTCCTCCTCTGATGGTATTAAAGTTTGCAGAGATTCACTATGGGGTGGTGTCAAGCATTTTGGAGAACAATTAAGCATCTCCATCCCAATACGTTTCAGATGTCCTATCAGCTCTTCCACCCTATGCGATACTATGGGAAGGCTACCCGTGACGTCATTACTCACGGCCCTATTTCACGCGGACACTCTGTGTCAGTGTGTATCATGGTGTCTGTGGACAGGGAACAGTCTCTATTCTGCTCTGTGTCAGTGTGTATCATGGTCTCTGTGGACAGGGAACAGTCTCTATTCTGCTCTGTGTCAGTGTGTATCAGGGGTTTTGAGGACAGGTGTCAATCCATATCTGCCAAGTGACCCTATGTAGGGGGAACAGTCCCTATTCTGCTCTGTGTCAGTGTGTATCATGGTCTCTGTGGATGGTGAACAGTCTCTATTCTGCTCTGTGTCAGTGTGTATCATGGTCTCTGTGGACAGGGAACAGTCTCTATTCTGCTCTGTGTCAGTGTGTATCAGGGGTTTTTAGGACAGGTGTCAATCCATATCTGCCAAGTGACCCTATGTAGGGGGAACAGTCCCTATTCTGCTCTGTGTCAGTGTGTATCAGGGGTTTTGAGGACAGGTGTCAATCCATATCTGCCAAGTGACCCTATGTAGAAGGAACAGTCTCAATTCTGCTCTGTGTCAGTGTGTATCATGGTCTCTGTGGACAGGGAACAGTCTCTATTCTGCTCTGTGTCAGTGTGTATCAGGGGTTTTGAGGACAGGTGTCAATCCATATCTGCCAAGTGACCCTATGTAGGGGGAACAGTCCCTATTCTGCTCTGTGTCAGTGTGTATCATGGTCTCTGTGGACGGTGAACAGTCTCTATTCTGCTCTGTGTCAGTGTGTATCATGGTCTCTGTGGACAGGGAACAGTCTCTATTCTGCTCTGTGTCAGTGTGTATCAGGGGTTTTGAGGACAGGTGTCAATCCATATCTGCCAAGTGACCCTATGTAGGGGGAACAGTCCCTATTCTGCTCTGTGTCAGTGTGTATCAAGGGTTTTGAGGACAGGTGTCAATCCATATCTGCCAAGTGACCCTATGTAGGGGGAACAGTCCCTATTCTGCTCTGTGTCAGTGTGTATCAGGGGTTTTGAGGACATGTGTCAATCCATATCTGCCAAGTGACCCTATGTAGGGGGAACAGTCTCTATTCTGCTCTGTGTCAGTGTGTATCAGGGGTTTTGAGGACAGGTGTCAATCCATACCTGCCAAGTGACCCTATGTAGGGGGAACAGTCTCTATTCTGCTCTGTGTCAGTGTGTATCATGATCTCTGTGGACAGGGAACAGTCTCTATTCTGCTCTGTGTCAGTGTGTATCAGGGGTTTTGAGGACAGGTGTCAATCCATATCTGCCAAGTGACCCTATGTAGGGGGAACAGTCCCTATTCTGCTCTGTGTCAGTGTGTATCAGGGGTTTTGAGGACAGGTGTCAATCCATATCTGCCAAGTGACCCTATGTAGAAGGAACAGTCTCAATTCTGCTCTGTGTCAGTGTGTATCATGGTCTCTGTGGACAGGGAACAGTCTCTATTCTGCTCTGTGTCAGTGTGTATCAGGGGTTTTGAGGACAGGTGTCAATCCATATCTGCCAAGTGACCCTATGTAGGGGGAACAGTCCCTATTCTGCTCTGTGTCAGTGTGTATCATGGTCTCTGTGGACGGTGAACAGTCTCTATTCTGCTCTGTGTCATTGTGTATCATGGTCTCTGTGGACAGGGAACAGTCTCTATTCTGCTCTGTGTCAGTGTGTATCAGGGGTTTTGAGGACAGGTGTCAATCCATATCTGCCAAGTGACCCTATGTAGGGGGAACAGTCCCTATTCTGCTCTGTGTCAGTGTGTATCAAGGGTTTTGAGGACAGGTGTCAATCCATATCTGCCAAGTGACCCTATGTAGGGGGAACAGTCCCTATTCTGCTCTGTGTCAGTGTGTATCAGGGGTTTTGAGGACATGTGTCAATCCATATCTGCCAAGTGACCCTATGTAGGGGGAACAGTCTCTATTCTGCTCTGTGTCAGTGTGTATCAGGGGTTTTGAGGACAGGTGTCAATCCATACCTGCCAAGTGACCCTATGTAGGGGGAACAGTCTCTATTCTGCTCTGTGTCAGTGTGTATCATGATCTCTGTGGACAGGGAACAGTCTCTATTCTGCTCTGTGTCAGTGTGTATCAGGGGTTTTGAGGACAGGTGTCAATCCATATCTGCCAAGTGACCCTTTGTAGGGGGAACAGACCCTATTCTGCTCTGTGTCAGTGTGTATCAGGGGTTTTGAGGACAGGTGTCAATCCATATCTGCCAAGTGACCCTATGTAGGGGGAACAGTCTCTATTCTGCTCTGTGTCAGTGTGTATCAGGGCTGGGCTTTGAGGACAGGTGTCAATGTTAGGTGATTTCTGCCCTTTATGGATTAAAAGCAGACTCTACATCAACTGTGCAATTTTCCATGGGAGTTTTGCCATGGATCCCCCTCTGGCATGCCACAGTCCAGGTGTTAGTCCCCTTGAAACAACTTTTCCATCACTATTGTGGCCAGAAAGAGTCCCTGTTGGTTTTAAAATTCGCCTGCCCATTGAAGTCAATGGCGGTTCGCGCGGTTCGCCGGTTCGCGAACATTTGCGGAAGTTCGCGTTCGCCGTTCGCGAACCGAAAATTTCGGGTTCGCGACAACACTACATCTCTGGAATTGAGTTCTGTGATCAACTGAGAACCTGGGCTAAGGATAAGCTTGCGGACCTAGCAGCTGGCCTTAATGACATTATCCAAGAAAAGGGTGAATCCGTAGAGAGATTTCACGCTAGACTTTTCCAGGTGTTCACAGACCTAGGGTTTGAACTCAGCAACAAAATACACGCTCAAATGCTTTCTGGTGCCTTTGTTCAGGGCATCAAAGATTCTATACTTAAGGGTATTATTGCTGCACGCCCTGAGTATAGAGTGGTTCCCCTTGATAAGCTGCTTCTGGTTGCAAGAGGACTAGAGGCAGCACAGATTCCAAGAAGACCTCATCCCACTCCTCTTATGGTGTCACGACCACCAATCCCTAGAGGCACCAAGCCTGCAGATGGAATCTGCTTTAACTGTGGGGAAAAGGGCCATTTCAGGAGTGATTGCCCTGCCCCCCTTAAATACCAAAGACCACATGCTGACAGGCACGGATCAAGGTCTACAGCTACCACAAAGGCCCCAACACCTCCTTCACCTGATTCAGCCCAAGAAGACTAGGACATTGGCAAGCCTGTGTCATTAACCCCTGTTATGGCAGTGTCTTCAGGGGAACAAGGGGGGGCCTCTAGCTACTGTAACTTTACCCATTGAAGGTCACCCCACCACTTTCCTTGTTGACACAGGTGGAGCCCGAAGTGTTCTGCGAGAACAAGACCTGCCTGACACCTCATTCCTTTCTAATATTGATGTCTCCTGTGTAGGAGTGGATGGCCTTCCAAGACAGAGTCCCCTGACTACTCCTTTACGGGTTGGCAGCTGCCCCAGTCTGCTTGCTCGTTTTGTGGTATCATCCACATGCCCCATTAACCTGTTAGGTGCTGATGTTCTCTCTCGCCTGCAGGCTTCTATCACCTTCACACCAGACGGCCAAGTGGAATTATCCTCTGCTCTGTCTGATTCAGACACCTCAGCACTGTGTTCTTTACCTCTGATGCTGCATCTAGAAAAACCCAATGGTAATGCAAAGGCTCTGAGGGACAACTTCCCAGACTCTTTAATGAACAGTGTCCCCAAAACATTATGGTCTTCAGGCCCAGAGGATATAGGCCATCTTAAGGTCCCGCCCGTGATGATCAAGCTCCTTCCAGGAGCCAAACTGCCAAGGAAGTCTCAATATCCATTGAAGCCTGCTCAAGCTGCAGCTATCACTAAACAAGTCCAGGCCCTACTCGAGAAAGGAGCTCTTGTCAATTGTGAATCACCATGCAACACTCCATTGTTTCCTGTTAAGAAGAAAACACCTAAGGGTGAGCAAGAAAAGTATCGAATGGTCCAGGATCTCAGAGCAGTAAATGAGGCCACAGTTCTGGACACCCCAATTGTGCCAAATCCCCACACACTCCTCTCTGGAGTTCCACCATCTGCTAGATATTTCACGGTGATTGACCTGGCCAATGCATTCTTCAGTGTTCCTCTGGACCCAGCCTGCCAGTATCTCTTTGCCTTCACGCATGAAAAACAGCAATATACATGGACTGTTATGCCCCAGGGGGCACAAAATTCTCCAAGCCAGTTTGCAAAAGCAATGTGTTCCATCCTTGACCCCTGGCAATCTGACCACCCTGAGGTTGTCCTACTCCAATATGTGGATGACCTACTCCTTTGTGGAGACGACGTCCCCACAACAGAAAAATGTTCTCTGGACCTCCTTTGTTATCTTGCAGATCAGGGATGTAAGGCGTCTCTTGTCAAACTTCAATTCTGCCAACCTACTGTTATCTTCTTAGGCCACTTCCTGTCCCATGGCACCAGGCATCTCACCCGTGATCGGGTCAGAGCAGTTTTGGCCATCCCACCTCCAAAGACTACAAAATCCCTTCATGCCTTCATAGGCCTCATCTCATATTGCAGGGCCTGGATCCCTGAAGCCTCTCTGCTCATGCAACCCCTGTATGATGCTCTCAAATCCGATCCCTTCTGTCTGTTATCAGAAGCATATGACATCTATATTCTTCAACGTGCAATTGCCTCTGCCCCTGCTCTTGGCCTACCAAACTATGACAAACCTTTCAAATTATTTGTGTCTGAAAGAAAAGGCCATGCTACAGGTGTCCTCACTCAACCGCATGGTCCTGGCGGACGCCAGAGGCCTATTGGTTTCTTCTCCTGCCAACTGGACATCGTGGCTAGAGGAACTCCCTCTTGCCTCCGCGCTGTCTTTGCTGCTCAAGAACTTATTGAATGTACTGGGGACCTGGTTCTTGGCCACTCTCTTACTGTATTGGCTCCTCATGATATCTCAGCCATAATTAACCAGGTCCAAATCAAACACGTCACAGCTGCCAGACACCTTCGTCTACAATGTCGTCTTCTGTTACCTGACAATGTCACCCTTCAACGATGCCAGGTTTTAAATCTGTCCACTCTTCTGCCACTCCCTGAGGGGGGTAGCTATTATGGATTCATTATGGATGAAGGATATGTCCTACTCCTTGCACACACCATTGGCAAAATGCACTCCAATTTGCCCCCCTGCGATGGGCCGGAATATGCATTCTGCACCATGTGGTACAAGCCGACCATCAACCCCGACCCTCATTACGAAGATGAACTCTATCAATTAGTCGAGGTAATGCTCATCTTACACGATTTTTACTGTGATTCTGAAGGCAACAGTATGGCTTTAATCCAATTACCATGTGAACTTGACCAACTGTACCATCATTAGGACACATCCATTCCACATGTCCCTGTAACCAAGTCTAAGACTAAGTCATGGGGCGATCTTGGGCCTATGGCGAAATTATGGGCCACCATGAATGATTCACAGCTCCAGGAAAGAGGCGTTGTCAAATATCCATCGACTGAACCTGAACATGTGAAGGCATGGCCACGCTACTTTCTGGAAGAAGAATTTGAAGATCTGATCATCAAGCACGACTATGATCAAGAAACACCCCATGACTGCTTTGAACAGATGAAAATGGAAACAACACATCTACCAACCGTACATGAGGATCCACTAATAGATCCTGACTTCACCCTGTTTGTGGATGGCTCGAGGTATGCTGATGAAGAAGGAAAATACCATACAGGATATGCCGTCACCACAACAGATGAAATTATTGAGTCATCACCTTTACCGTCAACAAAGTCTGTGCAAGAAGCTGAATTACAAGCCCTAACTTCAGCATGCAAGATCTCTGAAGAAAAGCGCGCCAATATCTACACAGATTCAAGATATGCACTGGGCGTGGTTCATGACTTCGGACTGATTTGGAAAACAAGAGGATTTCTTACCACTGCCGGTACACCAATCAAGCACAGTTCTGCAATCAAGGAGCTGATGGACGCCCTCCTACTTCCAGAAGAGGTGGCTGTTTTAAAGATAAAAGCACATGGGAAGTTGGACTCGGATGAAGCAAAGGGCAACCATCTGGCTGATCAGGCTGCAAAACAGGCTGCAAGAGAACCACAGGAAGTGGAAAGAAGAGTGTCCGGAAATGAAGAAACTCCAATATTCACCTTGCAGACACTTCCAACTGATCTAAAAATCCTACGGGAACAGCAAGCTACAGTAGCCCCCGAGGAAATACAAAAATGGAAACAGAAAGGGGCAGTTCTAAAGGATGGAGTGTATTACAACAACCTCAGGTTCTGCCTCCCTAAAAGCTTGTGCCCAGCAGTTGTTCAATGGGCACATGGTCCTACACACTTATCAAAAGATCTGATGAATGCTCTTGTACAGAAGTACTATGAAGCTCCTGGGATTACTACACTAACCAATAATTACTACAAGGCTTGTGCCATCTGTGCTAAGTGCACAGTCCTGGGAAGACAGCCAAAGTCAGCCAAAGTCCCGTTAAAACACTTGGCTAAACCCATGTATCCATTCCAAAGAATTCGGATAGACCACATCCAGATGCCAAAGAGTGGCAACTATGAATATGCACTAGTAATAGTGGACATGTTCTCAGGCTGGCCAGAAGCCTACCCAGTGGTTAACATTACCGCCAAAACAACAGCACGGCGTCTACTCACATAAATTGTATGTAGATTTGGATTGCCGGAAGTTATTGAAAGCGACCAAGGCCCGGCCTTCACAGCATCAGTAACCAAAGAGATTTGGACTGCTCTAGGAGTGACTCTTGCCTTCCACACACCTTATCATCCACAAAGTAGTGGTAAAGTGGAGCGTATGAATGGTACCCTGAAAATTAGAATGTTAAAAATGTCACAAGAAACAAAAATGCCCTGGCCAGAAAGCTTGTCAATAGCCCTGTTCAGTGTCAGACATACACCCAGAGGAAAGCCCTCATTGTCCCCTTATGAGATTCTATTTGGGACTGCACCCAGACTAGGTTGCCATTTTCCTCAACAACTACAGCTTCAAACTGATGTTTTGGTAGATTATGTAACTGAACTTGCAGGTGCTTTAAACAAAATCCATGCCCAAATTTTCTCTTCAATTCCAGATCCTGATTCAACCACAGTCAACCACAGTCTGCTTCCTGGTGATTGGGTCCTAGTCAAGAAATTTGTGCGAAAACACACTCTGGAACCAAGATTTGACGGACCATTCCAAGTTCTCCTGATCACCACCACCCCTGTCAAGCTGGCTGGGAGGCCTCACTGGATTCACGCCTCTCATTGCAAAAAGATACCTGCCCCAGAAGAGGCCGACTCTGTACAACCATGTACTTCTGGTACATTATCCCCTTGATTGGCCTCCTTAAAGCCCAACAAGTGGCCATTACTAAAGATGCTAGTGGGTACACCTTCTGGTATAATTCATCATGTACCCGCGTAGCCACATTCACCTTTGATTACTGTGACATTGTAGATTGCCCATTTCCCAAGTCACAGATTCAAGCCATTTATAAAGATATACCACAAGCAAAAGACCCCTATGTTTGTGTAGTTGACAGACAATGGGGGCACAATTGTAACCATTGGGGAGCTGCAGGATGGAATGCTGGGCCTGCCTGGGGTTACAAACCAAAAAGTGCCTTATCCAAGGTAGATGACCATAGTAGATCCCTCCTTCAAAGAATGACTTTAAGAAAGCCTGGAGGAGGTACACCTATGAAATTGATGTTAAATATTGAACATCCTGGCCCAGAGGATGCTGACCAATATGTAATGGGAATGTATTGGAAAAGAGGTTCCTATAACAAGTTAGGTCATTTCTATCTTAAAGATATGTGCCACTCTCCAGAGTGGCAAGGGGCTGATCATATGGTCCCAAATCCGCTGAAACCACATATCCAATCCTTTAAGGACATGATGGCCATTGCTAACCCCACCTTCGAAGATACTATGGCCGCAGAAACTGGCTTTAATGATATAAATTTGTGGCTAGAATGGATGAGATATAATGCCAATAAGCATAATAGAACTGCATGTTATGTATGCGGTGGTGCCCGACCCCATCTTGGCACTGTTCCCTTAACTATCCCTGTGGAAATAGAGGATTGTTTCCTGGGTCTTTTTGCCAATCATTATGGTTCTAACCAGTCCCTCTGCAAAGCATGGACAGCAGAATACCCTCTTTTAGTTGGAAGTGTCAAACCCCTAGATGGAGTTACGATTTACAAAGGTAATTACACTTGTTATACTAACTATGACAGAACTGGTAAATTTGTGGGTAACTTCTCCAAAGGTTATTGTGCCACCTACAGAACTGTTCCTAAACACCTGCTACAGCATCATACCAGGTCACTAGGGGATATTTACTGGTTATGTGGGGATTTACTGATAAGATCCAAGCTAGAGATTGAATGGTGGGGTGAATGTGCCCTAGCTAAAGTCATCATGCCCATTCACATTATTTCTGATAATCATTCCGACACACCCGGTCCTCTACATACACCAGCCAGAGTCAAGCGTGAAACCCCAGTAAAGGGCAGTTTTGACCCACACATTTACATAGATGCCATTGGGGTGCCTAGGGGGGTACCTAATGAATTTAAAGCTAGAGATGAAGTTGCAGTAGGTTTTGAATCACTGTTCACTATAGTCACTGCCAACAAGAACCTTAATTGGATTAATTATATCTATTACAACCAACAGCGCTTTGTTAACTACACCAGGGATGTCCTCCAGGGATTAGCCGAGCAACTACAAGCCACATCCCAAATGACCTTCCAGAACAGACTGGCCTTAGACATGATCTTAACCAAAAAGGGGGGTGTATGTAAAATATTACCCGACACCATGACTTGTTGTACTTACATTCCAGAAAACACAGGTCCTAATGGTAAGGTCACCCTGGCCATAGAAAAATTGAATAAACTCTCAGAAGAGTTGAAAAGGAACTCTGGGGTGACAGATCCTTGGGAAAGATGGTTTGGTTGGATGACTGGTTGGCAAAAAGCTTTAGTCCATATTGGTATGGCTCTACTAATTTTTCTTTTTATTCTCGCTCTTCTCGTTTGTTGTGTCCTCCCATGGCTCAGAAAATTCCTACAGAAGACTTTAGACCAAACAACACCAACTTTTACTCATCTGGAAATTGGTGATCAAGATCTCACATCGCCCTGTATTCCGCTACAAACTCTCCCTTATGTTGATGAAGTGCAGAAGTTCTAGGAAGGGACAGCTAAGGGACAGCTTCCGTCTGTATGGGTTAGTCTACCGTGTGGAGAAGTGGTGGACAAGCCACCGCGGGATACCCATGGAGTGAAGTGTTCGAGAGCCGTACTGACAGATGAGCTGCAGCCTGTTAGGGTCAGAAAAGGGATAGACTTGCACTTTGCACTAACACTAAGCTAGCGGCCACAGGGTTTCTGTGTCTTTGGGCTAACAAGTCTTCCGATATTAACAAATAACGTTTTATCTTTTAGTAATTAACATTTTAGGGGGGACTGTTTTAGAATTATTAGGCCCCTTTAAATCTATACCCTTATATTTCTTTCTTAGGCCTCATAGTTCAAGTCTTACAAGAATGCTTTGTTCATAGAAATTGTGTGTCAGCAGGAAATGTTCCTGTTGAGAGAAACATTGTAGCAGATAGTCTTAATAAAATGTGAAGTTACTAAAAGCCTTGAGAAACTAACCTTGAAACTAACGTGCCAACTACTCAAAATGGCTGCCAAAGCCCCCCTCCCATCGAGTGAACTCCTCGTGCTAACAAGATGGTGCTGGAATCCGGAGGAGAAGTTCATGACGACAGTAGTGACACAAGATAGAACACCCATTAGGGAGGGCATTTAACTAACCACTTAACACCTAAACCAATTAATAATGTTTACTTGTTGTTATCTTGAATTTCTTTAGTGATGTAATTATGCGTTTATAAGGGTCTGCGCACCCATTTTCTGTGCTCTTGCGATTAAATTTCCTGAAGTTCTTTCATTAACCTGAACCTTGTGTCTCAGTGTGAATTTACTTCTGCGTGCACGCAACTTTATTATTTCTAATTTGGACAGGAACAGATAGTCATTCAAACTTATTGGTTTGCTTAAAAGAATCTATTGCAATACTACCACTCAAATATCACAGCATCACCATGGGAATTCCTTTCGGGAATGTAGTAACAATTTCTATGTTTTCTAGCATGCTCAGGTCACAAGTACTGTCAGCACTATTATTCAGGAAACTCCCACTATACAATACTTAGGTGGTTTATTTATTTTATGTTGTAGGTCTCATTGGGAAGCTTTGGACACGAGAAATCACAATTTGTGGTTGGCTAGGTACGTTTCATAGTTTTACTCATACCACCCCTTCATCAAGCCCCTGTCCAGGGTTAGAGAACTGGCTGTTTCAGCGTCAGGTGCTGGCCTTAGTTATATTTATCAAAACAGAAATAGCAAATATGGCTAAACAAGCAATATCCACTAAAAAGAGGGATAGCACATCAAATAGAAGATACAACCTTAAAATAGGGCGGGATCTTGCAACAGATCTAGAACAAAATGGAACAATATGGTGAAGTATGAAAGGACAAAGAGTTAGATATCCAGGAGGTAGAAAACTTACAAAAAGTATAGTTGTTCTGCGCTTGTCTCCCTTACAGGGTATGTGTAGCAATTCAATGTCTGGCTTGTACGGTAAAAATCCTCCAGATATTAGATCCTCAAAGGGATACAAAAGGAATATACATAGAGTAGTACTGTACAAAAATATCAAAAGTTTATTTCACTGATTGTACTTACATCAAGGTAACAATCAGCGAGCATGTCTCCACTAGCAAGTGGACCAAGATGGTAAATGGATAGATATGCAGATGGTATATCAGCTGAAGTACCGTGTAAATACAGGAACAAATATAAATAAAAACAAATACAATAAAAATATATATAATATACTCAATCCAACGCGTTTCGTCTTAGAAGACTTCTTCAGGGATGTGAGTGCTGTTCCGAAAAGTTCTTGTTTTATATCCATGGCTCCAGGTGACTTCTATTTGGTATTCCGAAAAACAGCGGGATCGGGCACTTCCGGGTTTCCGTCATCCGCTTTCTCATTGGGCAATCTTAGATTGACGTCGTACGTCCTTACTGGCATGTGCGTACTTCCGCGTTTCAGCAGTGGAACGCATATCATCATAATGATTCTTGCGTTCCAACCGTGGAACGCATGTGGTGAAACGAGCTCCAAAACCCGGGTGGCAGTGGGCGTAAAAAACGCTCACTGACAGCCGGAACCCCCATGAGAAATATATAACCAATCCAAAATGAAACAGAACATATACGATAAAAAATATATAAAATAAAGTACAATGATAAGAATCCAGACTAATAAAAAGGTATCTATGCGGATCTAAAAGAGACCATTGGCATCTATTATCCATTGGAACCTTGTCCTATGGCGACGCTACATAGACGATGTACTTATTATTTGGGAGGGTGATGTAAATAGTTTGGAATTGTTCATTAAGAACATCAATTCCAATCAATACAATCTAAAATTCACCTCAAATATACATAAAGAGACCATCGATTTTCTGGATCTCACTTTGTATGTAGAAGCAGGATCATTAAATACAAAAACCTTTTTCAAAAAAAACGACTGTAACACAGCCATTAAAAAGACTAGTCTACATCATCCTACGTGGCTAAACAATGTCCCCAAGGGACAACTAACTAGGATACGAAGGAACTGCTCCAATATACAAACTTTTGAAGAACAGTCAAAAATAATAAAACACAGGTATTCGGAAAAAGGGTATAACACACAACACATAGAAAAGGAAATCATACATATAAAAGGAAAGGATCGTTCAGAATTTTTGGCTGATAACAAATCAAAAATTAAAAAAGATAACACCCATATAGAGTATGCATTCATCACTAAATACAACATACATGCTAATAAAATAGAAAAAATCTTGAAAAAACATTGGGCAATTTTAAAAAAAGATGAGGTCCTGGGCAAGGTCATACCTGATCGACCAACAGTTATTTACAAAAAAGCCGATAATTTGAAAAACCAATTAGCTCCAAGTCTCCTACCTATACATAATCCCAAGCCTAGTAAAAACTTCCTGCTTTCCCAAAAGACGGCGGGATTTCACAAATGTGGTGCCTGTTCTACATGTACGTACCAAAAGAAGAAAACCACGACCTTTATAGGTACTTATACAAATAGGACATATTCCATTAAAAAGTTCATTCACTGCACATCCACATATGTAATATACTTATTGCAATGTGGGTGTGGAGCACAATATATAGGCAGAACCACCAGACCAGTACATGTCAGACTCCGAGAACACTTCAATAACATCAGAACTAATAAAATAGAACATAGTGTCCCAAGGCATTGCAACACCTGCACATCCTTCAATTGGTCCAATATGATTGCCATTGGCATAGACTCTATTGAGAAACACTGGAGAGGAGGTAATAAAATGCAGGAGTTAGCCAAAAAAGAGGCGCAATGGATATATAATTTAAAAACATTGAAGAACGGGTTAAACCAAGATATTGACCTCATGGGATTATTATAATATTCCCAGTTAGGCATTCCCTTCTTCCTCTCTTTTTCTTTAAGTTAAATTTCTGAATTTGGAATAACACATTAAATATGTATCTAACTGCTATTTCCTCTTCTTTATAGAATATCTAAGGAGGGTACGCCTCTAATATTGCTATTTTTATATGTGTGCAAGTTGGAAATCCCATCGTATTAACATATATCTGAACACACATGTTTGGGGTTTATCCTGATTTCATTTGTCTCTTTTGGAATGTACATATATGCGGATCTACATGATACCTAACTTCATTATTCCATACTTGGTATTTTTTTATATATTATATATATTTTTATATATATATATATTTTTTAGAATTTTTGTAAATAATTTTTCTCGGAATATATATAATAATAATAATTTTTTGTAGTTTTTTTCCCTTTATATACATATTTTTTCTTTATTTATTTTTATTTTTATTTTTATTTTTATTTTTCTTCCCCTCCTTCTCTTTTTTTATATATATATATATATATTTTTAATAACATTTTTTCCATTATATATATATATTTTTTATTTTTTTTATTTTTATTTATATTCTTTTGGAGAGCACCCAGTGGTTAATATCCTAATAGATGCCAATGGTCTCTTTTAGATCCGCATAGATACCTTTTTATTAGTCTGGATTCTTATCATTGTACTTTATTTTATATATTTTTTATCGTATATGTTCTGTTTCATTTTGGATTGGTTATATATTTCTCATGGGGGTTCCGGCTGTCAGTGAGCGTTTTTTACGCCCACTGCCACCCGGGTTTTGGAGCTCGTTTCACCACATGCGTTCCACGGTTGGAACGCAAGAATCATTATGATGATATGCGTTCCACTGCTGAAACGCGGAAGTACGCACACGCCAGTAAGGACGTACGACGTCAATCTAAGATTGCCCAATGAGAAAGCGGATGACGGAAACCCGGAAGTGCCCGATCCCGCTGTTTTTCGGAATACCAAATAGAAGTCACCTGGAGCCATGGATATAAAACAAGAACTTTTCGGAACAGCACTCACATCCCTGAAGAAGTCTTCTAAGACGAAACGCGTTGGATTGAGTATATTATATATATTTTTATTGTATTTGTTTTTATTTATATTTGTTCCTGTATTTACACGGTACTTCAGCTGATATACCATCTGCATATCTATCCATTTACCATCTTGGTCCACTTGCTAGTGGAGACATGCTCGCTGATTGTTACCTTGATGTAAGTACAATCAGTGAAATAAACTTTTGATATTTTTGTACAGTACTACTCTATGTATATTCCTTTTGTATCCCTTTGAGGATCTAATATCTGGAGGATTTTTACCGTACAAGCCAGACATTGAATTGCTACACATACCCTGTAAGGGAGACAAGCGCAGAACAACTATACTTTTTGTAAGTTTTCTACCTCCTGGATATCTAACTCTTTGTCCTTTCATACTTCACCATATTGTTCCATTTTGTTCTAGATCTGTTGCAAGATCCCGCCCTATTTTAAGGTTGTATCTTCTATTTGATGTGCTATCCCTCTTTTTAGTGGATATTGCTTGTTTAGCCATATTTGCTATTTCTGTTTTGGTATTATTGTTTTGAGTGAGTGAGGTACACTCTTGGTGATAGCACATTCTTTATTCTTAACTTGGATTAAGGTTATAGTACACACCGTTTGCAATTTCTTGTATTTTTTCCTCACTTGTTACTATACCGTATATCCTCATGGCATCAAATAATGTTTTTAATGAAATGCGTCAAGAACGCAACAAAAGAATTAACTCACTATTTCATCAAGAAATTTCCCCCACAGATAATACCCTTTCAAAAAAATTTCAAACACTTGAACATTTATTAGAAAAAGAGACAAAAAAATGGTGGGAAATCACTTCATTGGAACAGTATTTGGCATCAAATATCATTCCAAGAGGCCTTAGAATTTTAAGAACACCGGCCTATGGAATGGAAGATAAACAATTAATGGAAGAATGGTTTAAGGCGAGCGATGAGTGTTCCAATAAATATATTCAAAGTCTGATAGACTTTCAAAAAAGGTCTTTAAAACAAATAGAAGATGAAATACAAAAATTAGAAAATGAAATTATTATTCAAAAAGATACCAAAAATGTAGAAATTAATTATAAGACTTTAAAAGATAAGATAAAAATAATAGATGACAGAATTGCCACAACTAAGTCATCAAAATTTAAAAGGGATCAAACAGACTATAAAGAAGGTAATATTAGAAACTGGTCAAAAAACAAGTTGTTCAATGAACCTCCTAACAGATATTCTTCTAATAGACAGAGATATCCCAATACTAGGTACCCTCACCATACATGGAAGAACTCAAAACCATCTCAAAAAGCAGTTCCAGAGACATCGCAAAATTCCTATACTTTTCCACCTCCTTCACCTTTTTTAGGAAAAGGGCCAAAACCAACCAAACCCAATTTAATCCCTACCAGAAACAGATTCCAACACTTCAGTTCCCCTCAAAAAAAGAGATCACATATAGAAATGGAAGAATCAGACCACCTAGTATCCCCAACACCCACTCACAGATTCAACCGAAATTAGTGGAGGGTATCTTTAATATCTCCGGGGTAGATTTAACCATCCAAGAATTATCACTTTTGGAAAAAGGCCTGAAGTTCGCCCCTACGGCAGGCGCAAAACCCTTTGAATTGTTTATTGACAATCAGAAGTTTCTTAAGAAACTAACTGTAAAACGTTTTTTTGAAAAGAGGAAAAACATGGCATCTTGTGATACCACCATCCCCACTTCAAATAGGGTGGCAGATCCGACGGATATGCCCCCTATTTCAACAGACACCACATTTGTTCATTCCAACCTTAAAAACAAGTCTAACTTCTATCCTACATTTGAGAGAGGGAAGTTTTTGGAAGTTTTCAACGAATTGGTTCAAACAGACTTGGACAAAATCCAAAAGAAAGAAGAAGCGAGACACAAATTTAAATATAATTTAACAAATAAAGAAAGACAAGCTCTAAATAAATTAAAAAAAGATTCTCAATTGGTAATTAAAGAAGCCGACAAGGGAGGGAGCACAGTTGTTATGAGTAGACAGTACTACATGGAAGAAGCCCTTCGCATTTTGGAAGATAATACAACATATAAAATTTTAGAACAAGATCCTACCAAGCCCTTTCTGGATGACCTCCGGTCTTTACTCCAAAAAGGACTTGATAATAACATCATTTCTACAGAAGAATTTAAATATATTTTCAACCCTACATGTAAGATAGCAATCTTTTATTTTCTCCCAAAAATCCACAAAAGTTTGTCCTCCCCCCCTGGCCGCCCCATTATCAGTGGGATAAATTCGTTATCATGTAACCTCTCAGAGTATGTGGACTTCTTTTTAAAACCTTTTGTACCATTATCCCCTTCCTTTATTAAGGATACAAAACACCTCTTACAAACTTTAGAATTTTTTGTCTGGAAACCGTCTTATATTTTGGCTACAGTTGATGTAACTGCTTTATATTCCAACATTCCTCATCTTAAGGGTCTAGAGGTAATTAATGACATACTTGTCCAACAAAATACCTTCTGCCCCATTCAGATTGAATTCCTTTTGGCATGTATTAATTTCGTACTAACTAAGAATTTCTTCTGGTTCGATTCTAGGTTCTTTTTACAGCTATGTGGTGTCGCCATGGGGACGAGGTTCGCCCCCAGTTTTGCCAACCTGTATGTTTCCCATTGGGAGTCCTTATGCATACGGTTGGGCCCACAGCTGGGGGGGAACCTTGTCCTATGGCGACGCTACATAGACGATGTACTTATTATTTGGGAGGGTGATGTAAATAGTTTGGAATTGTTCATTAAGAACATCAATTCCAATCAATACAATCTAAAATTCACCTCAAATATACATAAAGAGACCATCGATTTTCTGGATCTCACTTTGTATGTAGAAGCAGGATCATTAAATACAAAAACCTTTTTCAAAAAAAACGACTGTAACACAGCCATTAAAAAGACTAGTCTACATCATCCTACGTGGCTAAACAATGTCCCCAAGGGACAACTAACTAGGATACGAAGGAACTGCTCCAATATACAAACTTTTGAAGAACAGTCAAAAATAATAAAACACAGGTATTCGGAAAAAGGGTATAACACACAACACATAGAAAAGGAAATCATACATATAAAAGGAAAGGATCGTTCAGAATTTTTGGCTGATAACAAATCAAAAATTAAAAAAGATAACACCCATATAGAGTATGCATTCATCACTAAATACAACATACATGCTAATAAAATAGAAAAAATCTTGAAAAAACATTGGGCAATTTTAAAAAAAGATGAGGTCCTGGGCAAGGTCATACCTGATCGACCAACAGTTATTTACAAAAAAGCCGATAATTTGAAAAACCAATTAGCTCCAAGTCTCCTACCTATACATAATCCCAAGCCTAGTAAAAACTTCCTGCTTTCCCAAAAGACGGCGGGATTTCACAAATGTGGTGCCTGTTCTACATGTACGTACCAAAAGAAGAAAACCACGACCTTTATAGGTACTTATACAAATAGGACATATTCCATTAAAAAGTTCATTCACTGCACATCCACATATGTAATATACTTATTGCAATGTGGGTGTGGAGCACAATATATAGGCAGAACCACCAGACCAGTACATGTCAGACTCCGAGAACACTTCAATAACATCAGAACTAATAAAATAGAACATAGTGTCCCAAGGCATTGCAACACCTGCACATCCTTCAATTGGTCCAATATGATTGCCATTGGCATAGACTCTATTGAGAAACACTGGAGAGGAGGTAATAAAATGCAGGAGTTAGCCAAAAAAGAGGCGCAATGGATATATAATTTAAAAACATTGAAGAACGGGTTAAACCAAGATATTGACCTCATGGGATTATTATAATATTCCCAGTTAGGCATTCCCTTCTTCCTCTCTTTTTCTTTAAGTTAAATTTCTGAATTTGGAATAACACATTAAATATGTATCTAACTGCTATTTCCTCTTCTTTATAGAATATCTAAGGAGGGTACGCCTCTAATATTGCTATTTTTATATGTGTGCAAGTTGGAAATCCCATCGTATTAACATATATCTGAACAAACATGTTTGGGGTTTATCCTGATTTCATTTGTCTCTTTTGGAATGTACATATATGCGGATCTACATGATACCTAACTTCATTATTCCATACTTGGTATTTTTTTATATATTATATATATTTTTATATATATATATATATTTTTTAGAATTTTTGTAAATAATTTTTCTCGGAATATATATAATAATAATAATTTTTTGTAGTTTTTTTCCCTTTATATACATATTTTTTCTTTATTTATTTTTATTTTTATTTTTATTTTTATTTTTATTTTTCTTCCCCTCCTTCTCTTTTTTTATATATATATATATATTTTTTTAATAAAATTTTTTCCATTATATATATATATTTTTTATTTTTTTTATTTTTATTTATATTCTTTTGGAGAGCACCCAGTGGTTAATATCCTAATAGATGCCAATGGTCTCTTTTAGATCCGCATAGATACCTTTTTATTAGTCTGGATTCTTATCATTGTACTTTATTTTATATATTTTTTATCGTATATGTTCTGTTTCATTTTGGATTGGTTATATATTTCTCATGGGGGTTCCGGCTGTCAGTGAGCGTTTTTTACGCCCACTGCCACCCGGGTTTTGGAGCTCGTTTCACCACATGCGTTCCACGGTTGGAACGCAAGAATCATTATGATGATATGCGTTCCACTGCTGAAACGCGGAAGTACGCACACGCCAGTAAGGACGTACGACGTCAATCTAAGATTGCCCAATGAGAAAGCGGATGACGGAAACCCGGAAGTGCCCGATCCCGCTGTTTTTCGGAATACCAAATAGAAGTCACCTGGAGCCATGGATATAAAACAAGAACTTTTCGGAACAGCACTCACATCCCTGAAGAAGTCTTCTAAGACGAAACGCGTTGGATTGAGTATATTATATATATTTTTATTGTATTTGTTTTTATTTATATTTGTTCCTGTATTTACACGGTACTTCAGCTGATATACCATCTGCATATCTATCCATTTACCATCTTGGTCCACTTGCTAGTGGAGACATGCTCGCTGATTGTTACCTTGATGTAAGTACAATCAGTGAAATAAACTTTTGATATTTTTGTACAGTACTACTCTATGTATATTCCTTTTGTATCCCTTTGAGGATCTAATATCTGGAGGATTTTTACCGTACAAGCCAGACATTGAATTGCTACACATACCCTGTAAGGGAGACAAGCGCAGAACAACTATACTTTTTGTAAGTTTTCTACCTCCTGGATATCTAACTCTTTGTCCTTTCATACTTCACCATATTGTTCCATTTTGTTCTAGATCTGTTGCAAGATCCCGCCCTATTTTAAGGTTGTATCTTCTATTTGATGTGCTATCCCTCTTTTTAGTGGATATTGCTTGTTTAGCCATATTTGCTATTTCTGTTTTGGTATTATTGTTTTGAGTGAGTGAGGTACACTCTTGGTGATAGCACATTCTTTATTCTTAACTTGGATTAAGGTTATAGTACACACCGTTTGCAATTAGTTATATTTATAATAGCTGGTCCTGCTAGGCCAACTCCCCAATCTCAACACAGAGTTTTTCGCCCCTCGGCCCAAATCATAGTTAGAGCCTCGCATTCACCCACCTATCGGGTTTATAGTTAGGGCTTCACCTGTCACAGCCACACGTTTTTGAATCTTTACTGTCACCGAGAGGCCAACACCCCACCACCACGCTAGTGGCTCGAGCCCCACGTCCCAAATCATAGATAGAGCTTCTCACCTGCCGCTTGTCAACTAGCAGGGCCTCACCGGTGTAGATAGTTTTTCTCTTCGGCACTAGATAGAAAGCCAGTTCTACATAGTTTTACTGGGGTGATGTTAATCCGACCTTTGTTTTTTTTTGGGGGGGGGGGTTGCAGTATGTCCCAGGAAACCAATATAGGTGCAGAATCCCCCCCCCCCTCCAGCACACCAGTAAGGCCTAGCATCCCTGTTATTCATGGTACCCCCTATGAGTTTCAAGAACCCTCCACGCCAGGGTCACTGAGGTCCAGGGCCATCCCCTTCCCAGCCACAGCAAGGAAAGCTGCTGACAGCTCATCATGAGGATCCTGGGTTGGGTACCAGCTCACAGAGCACAACTCAAATATTCAAGGAACTCTAGACAACATTTTGTCATCTCTGCAGTACTTAAACGATAGACTGACAACATTGGAAAATTCAAGCCCAGCTCAGATAGATCCACCTCCCGTAGGATCAACACAAGCACTCATACCTCCCAACATGCAGGGTTGGACTCCTGCCTCACCTTTCACCCCCCCTCCACCCACATAATTATCCCGGCACACATGGTCCCCCCGGCTCTCCACAAGGATATTCTAGATGGGAAAGACGTAAATCTAGTACAATTACAGCGACTTAGCTGTCATAATGAAGGTTAGAGACCCACGACTGAGCAACAAACTCACCATCCTCGAGTTTGTCCTAGTCTTCAGTCTATATAGGGACGTTATATGCTCTGTGTATCGACAACGCCGGGAAGAACTTGACTTATACATGCACAAATTGGTGGACTTGGGCCACAAGTATGGGGATTTTATGTTTTATATTACCATAAGTCTGTGTCAGCAAAAGCAGCAGCAGCCCTGGCCCAGTTTAACATCTATACCGACTGGAGCCAGTTGTACACAGAACTCTTTGGCAGACATTTTGCAGGCTTGGTTCCCCAGTCTTGTGCGGTCTGCTCATCCACCTCCCATACCACCAATTTTTGCCCCTCCGAAGCTGACCCCTCCACATACTCGAATTATCCAGTTGGGTCTAGCAAGCCTGACCAGCGTGGCTTCAAAGATAAGCTTGAGCGACACATTGTTTACCTGGGCAAGGCGTAAGTCTGCAATAATTTTAATGCAGGAGTGTGTAGTTTCAGTGCCTGCACATTACTGCACGTGTGTTCTATATGCTTTAGGGCTCATACTAAATCGAACCCTAAACAATGACTAACTGAGGTGAACATAGGAAATTTGGCATTATACTTGAAAACTTCCCCTTCCCCTCACTTGGTGGAATACTTAATTGACAAGGTTTCCACACTGGGCTAGTGTCACTCCCCGTAGGTACTTTAGAATGTCCCAACCTCCTATCCGCTGTACATGAACCACTAACAATTGATGATCTCATTGGAAAAGAAGTTCAATCAAAATGGGTTTTATGCTAGGCTCCTCTCCCCCCCCCTCCCCTCTCCTCCCCCCCCCCCTTTTCTCTTTTGGGAGCACAAATCCGATTGGAATATTTGTGGGAAATGTGCGACAATTAAGAAATCTTTGAGAAATTCTTTGAATATGTAAAAGAAAAGACCAGTATAAAATTGGACAGAAAGCAAGCAGTAGCTTTGCTACACATGCACACACACATGCACATGCGATGGCCTAGGATGTCCTAGAAAGACGCACATTTTATTACTTATTGTTTTGTTGCTTTTAAGAATGTGTTAATCCAAAACTGTAAACAGTCTATCGATTTACCATGGTAACCATTTAAAGAGCAACTGCACCTTCAGATTACAATGGATAGGTATCTGAAATGTGGGATATGTGGTTAAAACTTGTGGATAAACATTAGTCATTTACTAAAGTTGCCTGGCCTAGGGACATTACTCAGGTGCATTCAACCTGGAATGAAATTTAGTGGCCATCTCTGCTCCTCCCCATGGTATTGGAGGAACGATTTAAATGTAATGTGTGTTTTTGCATATTGTAACATTTATATATACAGTAATGTTATGCAATTGATATTTAGATTTTTACTGGAGATACATTATTTGAATGTTATGTTATTTTAAAATTTTGATAAAATAAAATATATATATATTTTTTAATGTAAGTAAGTGCTATAGGGGAATGAAAGACATGTAAGGGCATTTAAACAATGGCCCTGGACTGATAGTTCAGGAATAGGAAAGCAAATAGGTGAACCCATTCCCCAAAAGGACCCAATTCAGCAAACTGTGTAGCCATGTCATGATAACTAGAAGTTAATTTTTGGGATTACTGTGTTCATTTCCTAATGACTGTCATACCCGTCTCCTTTTGTGAGTGCATATTGTTCATAACCTACCCAGTGTGGGCCCTGAGTACACCTCAGTCATACCTGCCAGAAAAGGGATAGTGGGTCTTTATTCCTGTTCAATTTGGAAGCTAAGAGGGGGCTAGCCCTCTAGATGTCATTGGGTGATCTACGGTACAGGGTGGATTACTGTGTCAGCTCATCCAAGCCCGAGAAAAGGTGCAGAGAGGTATTATTAGTTTGTGTGACCCTATAGTAAGTTATTTAAGACCAAGCAAACAATCTGGGGAGCTGCAACCAAGAGAGTAACCTGGAGAACAAAACAGGGGTCAATATAGCCTCTAGTCGATAGATCAACTGTGCAGCTATAATTTTCCTGGCACTATAGTTTCCCTTAACCCCTTAACCCCTTAAGGACACATGACGTGTGTGACATGTCATGATTCCCTTTTATTCCAGAAGCTTGGTCCTTAAGGGGTTAAGGACACATGACATGTGTGACATGTCATGATTCCCTTTTATTCCAGAAGTTTGGTCCTTAAGGGGTTAAACATAAATTTTAAAGATAATTTTAAAAACCATATTCTTTTTAATTTGGGTCAAGAACTCTGTAGATGATACAAATAATACAATTACCCCATACACTATCATGAATCTATCAGGGATAGTCATCATAGACTTTTCAAAATGTATGAACTTAAAATTCAAATAACATAACCACTAGACCCAAATGAAGTACAGGTTGAGCTGTTTGCAATTTTGTTATTTCAAAAGAATGTCAAATAAGCTGCTAATAGACTATTTTACTGTCAAGTTCATTGGTAAGATTAATACAATTTTGTTTATAGTGTAAATGTCAAATATTCCCATAGGACTCAAAAACGTAATCATTATCACTATACAACAAAAATTGGCTAGTGGAAAATAATTGTAGACCTAGTCAATGTTATTTTAAGAAACTATTAGAAGAATAGATAAAATATATTAGTTGCCAGACTTGTGGCTTTTCAGATTGTAAAAACAGACCACGCTTTAAAGGGCAGATTTTAGCAGCAGGCTTGTAATTAAAAATCTTTGGATGTCATCTTTTTATTTATAATGATGTAATAACATGGTTTTTCACTATATGTAAGAAGGTGTAACAATCTACAGGGTATCACAAAAAAACACAAACACACTTTAACAGCCGATAACTGACTTAATTTGCATACCTTTCAAGATTTAACCAATTTGAAATAAATTTTACGGTACAAACTCAACGAATTGAGGGCAGGCATATAACAAGAATGCGCACAAATACTGAACAAAATGATTCTTGCTGTTTGGAATTTTGTTGCTTTGCGTTATCAGCAGAGCCTGCACCAGAATGGTCATCACTTTGAAAACAGGTGTTGACAAAAAATATATATTAATTTCTGCAAATTACTAAACGCTAACTTTATAATCATTCAACATGTGTATACCTTTTTTGGGATACCCAATATATACAAAACATACTTCTTATAAAGAAAATAGTAGTGAATTTCACAGTCACAAAAAGCAAATCTCAAGCCCTATCTAGCCCCATCTAGCTCAACAGATCTAGTTAGCATAATTAACAGTTGCAATGTAAAAGGATTGATAGGACAACTCTGGCTGTTCAACTATTAATAATGTTTTAAGACAAAATAAAGCAGTTAAAATTTCTAAGCTGGTCACTCCATGCTTCCACTATCTAATAGACATATATATTTTTTATGACTTTTGTTCCTATATTTCTGTCTGAAATATAGTACTTGGAGTACTCTCTATTGAACGAACACTCCAAGTAAAATAGCCACTACAGCTACCCCTACCTCCTGTGCCTGGGAAGCTCCTAAAATGAGCTTACACTTAGCTTTTTGTGTGATGAGAACTGCAATGCCGAGCCACTCATTGACTGAGAACATCAGCTGTGCTGCATCTTCTGGGCTCCAGAGGAGCACATTAGCAAGTGGTTTGTCTTATTATACAGAGAGGGAGACATTGAACGCCATACACCATAACCATAACAGTGGGCTGCAGTATTGGAATGGCAGAAATATAGGTGTACTGTTTAATATATGGAAGACATAAAATATGCATACTGTAACTAACTTTTGAATAAAAATCATACACTTCCTACTCTGGGTTTAGTGATAAAAATGACATTGTAATAAACAAATGTATGCCATTTAGATCTGATTAATTAAATGAATAAACATAACTTGTAATTTTACGTATTTAGTTTTTCCTGTGTCAAACATAGATTTATTAAATTTACCAAGGAAGGTAACACCTTAAAGAGTTAATCACACTCACATTTTTATTAGAACAGATGGCACATGTATTTCAGTCCAATAACTTTGCATGTCCTTTCAACACATTCTAATCTTTATTTAGCTAAATGTTTCTATTCTCTGTTTTGTATCTAACCTCTTCAACATTTCTCTGACAACCTGCAAATGTCTTGAAGCTGAACCCAGTATTAATTACATTTCAAAGAAAACCTTGAATTCATTTTGAGACAATCTGGGAAACAAAAATCTGTAACTAAAACGGCTGCCAAACCAATTATAGAAAAAATATAATAGAGAAAAAAAGAATAGAGAAAAAAAGTACAAATATTCAGTGGGAGATTTGATTTCTCTATATTTTTATTTATAAATAGTGATGTCGCGAACATAAAATAAATAAAAAAAAAAAAGCAGACTGATGTTCTAGCCCTGAAAATGGCTTTTTGGGGTGCTGTCTTTACAGCAGAGATCAGATGAGTCCTTCAGGACTGTAGTGGACACTGAATACACTAGCCTAGCTATCGATTTCCCTATTAAATCAGCAGCAGCTACACTGTCCCTCCTCTCACTAAGAATGCAGCTTCCGGGGGGCGGGGCCTAGCTGTCATGGAGGAAAGACGCACTTCGTGTGAGCTCCCTCAATATCTCACTTTAAGCAGCTATCAACAAGCGAATTTCACCCCAGAAGGGGATGACCCAGCAATGTTGCTCCTACCTGACCGACCCAACATGCTTAATAGCGGTCAGCAACTCGACAGAGTCTTACTTACCTCCGTGTGGCAAGTGTGGCCTGGTGCTCACCGGGCGGGAGAGGCGGCCGATCTCCCGATCCTGGGATGCCCAGGAGCAGCTACTTCCCGGCAGGAGCTCCGTTACCCCCCCCATCGGACCGGTGGGGGTTATCCCGGTCCACCCCTGAGAGGCTGTCTGGAGCTAATGGACGTAGAGAGCACAGCTGCCCAGGCTGACATACTCATCTGTGACTCTCCAAATATGGCGGCAGCCGCGTGTCCTCCTGGTACCAGCAAAGCATGGCAGGATATTGAGTCTAAGCTGGACAGACTCTTTAATCAATTCTGGGAGCAAATAACAAGCAGGAAGACCCAACAAGCTCCACCACAGCCCCAACAAGCTCCACCACAGCTAAGCGAAGCAGTCCCCATTAAAATCCACCAGTGCAAGAGGCGTCGAAGACGGGACCGGAGGCACAAACAGAAATGCAGAGCCTCCCCCATGTCAAGCACTCGCCTCCACCTTAAGCCACCACAATCCCGCACCGGACGTGAAGCACCACCGGGACAGATCCGACCACCCGACAAAACAAGCTTCTACCACCTCAAGCCGTGAACCCGGCACTCAGCCAGAGACTTGCCTTTGTTGTTCCAGGTATCAGGGACTCCCAGGGTCTGCACCTGGTGCCCAGAAGGGATCGGATGAGCACAAGCAGTAAACAGCAGCCTGACAAGCATGTCCCACTATAGCCGATCCTCCAAACCATGCCTTTGATCACATGAACTGCTCTCTGCACATTAACTAATCGTAAAGTAGCAAGTGTTTAAACATGTCATTATTTCACCTCCTAAAGAATTTATTGTCGTAGTTCCTTACATGCCTTTACCTTAACCGTTCATGTATTATGTTATTCACTAGTCTCATCTCATGGGGCGACTCACACTTGATTTATAACTAGTGATGTCCCGAACGGTTCGCTGGCGAATAGTTTCTGGTGAACATAGCGTTTTCGCGTTCGCCACGGACTGCGAACATATGCGATGTTCGGTCCGCCCCCTATTCGTCATCATTGAGTAAACTTTGCCCCTGTACCTCACGGTCAGCAGACAAATTCCAGCCAATCAGCAGCAGACCCTCCTTCCCAGACCCTCCCACCTCCTAGACAGCATACAATTTAGATTAATTCTGAAGCTGCATTCATTTTTTTTTTTGTATTTTTTTTTGTCTGTGTTTATTATACATTATCCTCCATAGCCAGTAACCTGTGTTTATTATACATTATCCCCCATAGCCAATAACCTGTGTTTATTATACATTATCCCCCCATAGCTAGTAACCTGTGTTTATTATACATTATCCCCCCAACCAGTAACCTGTGTTTATTATACATTATCCCCCCACAACCAGTAACCTGTGTTTATTTTACATTATCCCCCCAGAGCCAGTAACCTGTGTTTATTATACATTATCCTCCCCATAGCCAGTAACCTGTGTTTATTATACATTATCCCTCAACCAGTAACCTGTGTTTATTATACATTATCCCCCCACAACCAGTAACCTGTGTTTATTTTACATTATCCCCCCAGAGCCAGTAACCTGTGTTTATTATACATTATCCTCCCCATAGCCAGTAACCTGTGTTTATTATACATTATCCCCCCATAGCCAGTAACCTGTGTTTATTATACATTTTCCCTCCATAGCCAGTAACCTGTGTTTATTATACATTATCCCCCCATAGCCAGTAACCTGTGCGTATTATACCTTATCTCCTCCATAGCCAGTAACCTGTGTGTATTATACATTATCCTCCCATAGCCAGTAACCTGTGTTTATTATACATTATCCTCCCATAGCCAGTAACCTGTGTTTATTATACATTATCCCTCCATAGCCAGTAACCTGTGTTTATTATACATTATCCTCCCATAGCCAGTAACCTGTGTTTATTATACAGTCTCCCTTCATAGCCAGTAACCTGTGTTTATTATACATTATCCTCCCATAGCCAGTAACCTGTGTTTATTATACATTATCCCTCTATAGCCAGTAACCTGTGTTTATTAGACATTATCCCCAGTGGCGTCGCTAGGGGGGGCAGAGGGGGCCATGCCCCCCCCCCACATTATGCTGTGCCCCCCCTTGTGCCCCCCCAAATGCCAGCAACCTGCTGGCCATGTGTTAAAATGATATTCCCTCGGGCTGTAACAGCCTGTTACAGCCCGAGGGAATTCAGGGCAGAGCAGCTGGAAGGTGCAGGGGGCTGTCTGTGGCCGGAGGGAGCACTGACAGGCTCCCAGGCACAGGCCCCGCCCCCAAACGAAGCCCCGCCTCCTGCACACACGCCCCGCCCCCGCCGTTAAGCAGCAGCCCATGCTGCTGCTGGAAAGGATAGAAGATGGCTGACCCCCAGCAACACGCTCCAGGGACAGGTAGGCTTAATGTGCTTGTGTGTGTGTTAGTGAGGAAGTTTGTGTATCTGTATGTATGGACTCAGCCTCCCCACCACCCTCAGCACCCCACACCAGCCTCAGCCCCCCCACCACCCTCAGCCTCCCTGATAACCTCAGCCTCCCCACCCTCCCCAATACCCTCAGCCTCCCCACCACCCTCAGCCTCAGCACCCCCACACCCTCAGCCTCCCCACCCTCCCCAATACCCTCAGCCCCACCACCCTCCCCACCACCCTCAGCCTCAGCACCCCCACCACCCTCAGCCTCCCCACCCTCCCCAATAACCTCAGCCTCCCCACCCTCCCCAATACCCTCAGCCCCACCACCCTCAGCCTCAGCACCCTCCCCAATAACCTCAGCCTCCCCACCCTCCCTAATACCCTCCCTCAGCCCCACCACCCTCCCCACCACCCTCAGCCTCACCCCCTCACCACCCTCAGCCTCACCACCCCACCAGCCTCAGCACCCCCACCACCCTCAGCCTCAGCACCCCCACCACCCTCAGCCTCAGCCCCCCCCACCAACCTAAGCCTCAGCACCCTCAGCCTCACCACCCCTACCACCCTCAGCCTCACCACCCTCAGCATCACCACCTCACCACCCTCAGCATCATCACCTCAGCATCACCCCATCACCCCCCTCAGCATCATCACCTCAGCCTCACCCCCCTCAGCATCACCCCCTCACCCCCTCAGCCTCACCCCACCCCCTCAGCCTCACCCCTCACACCCCTCACCCCCCTCAGCCTCACCCCCCTCAGCCTCACCCCCCTCAGCCTCACCATCCTCCCCATCAACCCCCCTCCTTCTCACATCACCCCCCTCCTTCTCACATCACATCACCCCCCTCACTCTCACATCACCCCCCTCACTCTCACATCAACCCCCTCCACTCTCACATCAACCCCTCCACTCTCACATCAACCCCCCTCCACTCTCACATCAACCCCCCTCCACTCTCACATCAACCCCCCTCCACTCTCACATCACCCCTCCTCCACTCTCACATCACCCCTCCTCCACTCTCACATCACCCCTCCTCCTTCTCACATCACCCCTCCTCCACTCTCACATCACCCGTCCTCCTTCTCACATCACCCCCCTCCTTCTCACATCACCCCCTCATTCTCACATCACCCCCCCTCCTTCTCACATCACCCCCCCTTCTCACATCACCCCACTCCTTCTCACATAACCCCCCTCCTTCTCACATCACCCCCTCCTTCTCACATCACCCCCCCTTCTCACATCACCCCCCTTCCTTCTCACATCACCCCCGCTCGCTCTCACCATCACCCCGCTCTCCCTCTCACCATCAACCCCTCACACCATCACCCGCCATACACACAACACACTTCAGTCTCAGACAAAAACGCAAACATGCTCACAGAGACATACATTCTCACACACAAGGATACTCTCTGTCAGACACACTCTCAGGCACATACACAGGTACTGTGCATCAATGTGTATATGTGACACTTTTTTTGTTAGTGGGGCCTCATGTATGAGTTACGCCTAAGGCCTCATAAAGTCTAGAGCCGCCTCTGCTCAGAAGTCTGTGTGTGTGTGTATGGACTCAGCAGTCTGTGTGTGTGTATGGACTCAGCAGTCTGTGTGTGTGTATGGACTCAGCAGTCTGTGTGTGTGTATGGACTCAGCAGTCTGTGTGTGTGTATGGACTCAGCAGTCTGTGTGTGTGTATGGACTCAGCAGTCTGTGTGTGTATGGACTCAGCAGTCTGTGTGTGTGTATGGACTCAGCAGTCTGTGTGTGTGTATGGACTCAGCAGTCTGTGTGTGTATGGACTCAGCAGTCTGTGTGTGTATGGACTCAGCAGTCTGTGTGTGTATGGACTCAGCAGTCTGTGTGTGTGTGTGTGTGTGTGGACTCAGCAGTCTGTGTGTGTGTGTGTGTGTGTGTGTGTGTATGGACTCAGCAGTCTATCAATAATTACAATTTTTATTCCTGTGAGTTGTTGTGTAGGAAGGGCCCCAGTGCACTGCTTTGCCCGGGGGCCCTTAACACTGTTAAGATGGTACTGCTTGTGTGTGTCAGTGAGCTTCTATTTATTGAGCATGTGTGTGTCCCTGAACATCTTTGTAGTGAGCCTTGTGTTTATACAAGTGAGTTTGTCTGTAGTAAGCCTGTGTGCGAGTCAGAGAGTTTTTTGTCTGTCAGTGAGCCTATTTGCGCATGTCAGTGAGCTTGTGTGCTCACTGTACTATACATATATATATATATATATTGGATACAAATGCAGAAAGAAAAGTCCTGCGCTCAACTCCCATCACTACTGGGCGGCTGCAATGACTACAGTACAAATCAGCCCCAATACATAGTAAAAACCAAAGAAAAACATGTTACTTGCGCTCTATCCTTTATCCCTATGTATTTTTAAAACAAATGGAGGTCTTTTTTTTTTTTAATTCTTTATTTTTGTTGTGCAGGTGATTACAGGGCATTGTCATACGCCACAACAGCGTTAAATTGCATCCAGTTACATATGAGTTACAGTGGCATGAGAAACTTGCACAAATTTTGTTTTTGTTGAACATGCTAATCTAGGCAATTTTATGTATACGTTAACAATCTATTTGATAAACGATTAGAGCTGCATTGGGTCCCAGCGTTGCACATAAAAAGAAAACAGTGGTCTAGCGCTTATGTTTGTGTCTACATGCTGAGTTACATGCTAGAGGGTTCGCTTTCGTAGTCGCTTATTTAGTCGCAATATGGCTGTATATGTAGCCTATCTCATCTATACAGTCCGCGTGTATACTAGTTTAGTCGCAAGATTTTGTGAGTGCAGAGTATAACAGACAAGCTTACAGTGACATTACACATGGGAGTATGCAGGGATATACAAGAGTAAACTTAAGAAGGTTGGGAAATTTCAAAATACTGCACTGTATATAATAACCAGAAATAAAATGATAAAAGGAGACTTGCAGGGAAGAGAGTAAAATAAATCAATCATCAGGCTGCTCTAGCTGAGTAACGTGTAAAATATCGCTACAATACTTCATATATGTGCAGGTGGACAAATACGAATATAAAGCCATGGTGATTTCTGGATGTTAGGTGAAAGTCACTTGTATTAAAGTAGTTACTCGGCAGGTCATTGGAGCTGAAGGCGCCTTGCAGACATCTTGTCATCGTGCCACAGGCGAAGTCCCCTGTACCCCTTCATGGGCAGAGCAAGGATTCCCGGTTGGTGGACTCTTTATGAGGCTGGCATGATACCTGGGTTCCCTGTGTGTTGCTGGCAAGAGGTAGCTGGCTTGAGGGCTGTGCCGTCGAGGTTGGTGCTCGGATTGCGCCGTCTGCCTGTGTCTGCACCTCGGCGGTGTCACCTGAGGGACACACAGTTGGGGCTGCTCCTGGCACCGTTCTCCGGTAGGTTGGCACTGGTCGGTAGGAGCTTGTCTGCTCTTTTGCCGCTTTGTTTGTGTTTGACTTTTCAGTCTTATGCTAGTGAGTCCGCCATGTGAGTGGGCTGTAGAAGGAGCGAGCTCCGGTCTGGCGGCCATCTTGTTTTGGGCCTCGAGCTCATGTGTCAGCGTGGTATTGCCTCCAGGTGCTATTGCTATTGCTATGGGGCGAGGACCGGGATATCCCCCTTGGTCCAGAGGGGGGGGGATCGGGACCGGGACCGCAATGGTCAGATTCCTTGTTGGGCTCCGTAGGGCAGGATAGTGGAGCGGCGGCCGTCCACTCCACTCACCGCCAGGTAGGTCCCGCTTGGTGCGGTGGAAATCTCTCCCCTGCGAGCTAGCCTCTCCTCGGCTCCGGTGGCCCGCAATCACCGAGGGTCGCAGTTGTGGCCAAATGGCCAAATGGCTTTTAGTTACCTCCAATGGCCATGAGAGGATTGAGCCCACCTGCCACATCAAGGCAGACCCCCCTAGGTGGGTCCTAACTCTAACCATTCACCTTGCTTCCTTGAGCCTCTGGCAAAAATCTCTAATGAGACAGAAAGGGGTATTTTTTATATACACCCCTATACATTATTAACCCTTAATAGGGAACACATGGGATGGGCGGCTGCATTGTAACAAGGCTGAGTAATACAAAGCATATATTGACCTGTAGGAATGGCATACATTTTTTTCCAGGGCTACTTTCCAGTTTGGCTCTGCCAGCGAGTGCGCTTTACCGCTGAATCATCTGTGTGAGCTGCCGCACACTTTAGCCCTGTTACACGCATCTGGGAGCTGCTGTTGACAGGTACTTGTAGTCTAGAGATTGGGACATGGGGTATATGCTCAGCTATCTGTATAATACTATAGTGCTGTTCTCTGTATAATACAGGTCTGTGTCTGTATAATATCCTGGGACAATCAGTGTTCCCTGTATAGTGCTGCTCTCTGTCTTGGGATATTATACACAAACAGATCTGTATTTACAGAGAGCAGCACTATACAGGGAGCACTGACTGTCCCAGGATATTATACACACAGCCATGTATTATACAGAAAGCAGCACTGTACAGGGAGCGCTGAATGTCCCAATTTCTCAAAGTTGGCAACTATGGCACTATATCAAGGGAAATGTTTGTTTTTTTAATAATCCCTGGTGGGAAATAATGAATCCTCCACCAGGGATTATTAAAAAAAAAAAAAAAACACATTGTGTCGGGGGCGGGGCTTAACATGGGGCAGGGGCGGGGTCAAACTGCGGCGAGGGCGGGGTTAAATGTGCCCCCCTACTTTTGTCCCTGGCCCACCATGTGCCCCCCCTAAAAATGAATCCTAGAGACGCCACTGATTATCCCCCATAGTCATTTATCGTTGGACCTAGGCCGGTCCAGAGAGTGAGTGAGTGAGTGAGTGAATAATATAATATATATGCTCAGAAACATATTAGTAATATATGTAAATCGGGTTCATGCAAAGAGAGTGAAAACTTATTAATGAAAAACACACTTATTGCATCAAATTTACAAAGCCAAACTTTTAAAAGCTTTCCTAATTTCTTTCTCTGGATGAGGAATATATCGGTTGTAAACTGAGGATTTCCATCTGCCCAATCTTTTAATAATATGCACTGGAGTGTCAGTGTTGAAGGAGACCGAAGCTGTCCCTATTCTAAATGAAAGACCCGAGACATGGATACAACCCAATCTTAGGAGTAGTGTTTTGATGTAGAAGATGAATTTAGCCGTAGTCAGAGGGATTCAGTGAGAGTAGTGGTGAAATGTGTGTGGCATGACTGAGTGTGGGTAAGTAAGAGTCAAGTATTTTAACTGGGCACTAGTTCTAGGTGGGATAAAGTGGTATAGCGGATGGATGAGTAGTTTGGTTCGTTTTAGAGGTTTGTAGAGAAAGTATATAGTGATCATGATTTTTAGCGATATCCAATATTTTTAAGGTGGTCCCAGTGCCACCACTCATATCTGGTGTCACAATAGCTTGCATTTAAAAAAACAACAACTTTTTTGACTGTAATATAATAGCAGTCAGTTTCCTTCACACGTGTGCGTTTCAGGGCCTGCCAGGGTACAGTGTCACACCAGTGCAACTCATATCTGGTGTAACAGCAGTGTACATAAAAAAAAAAAAAAATAGAAATTTGACTGTGAAATAATAGCAGTCAGTTTCCTTCACACGTGTGCATTTCAGGGCCTGCCAGGGCACAGTTTCACACCAGTGCAACTCATATCTGGTGTAACAGTAGTGTACATTTAAAAAAAAAATACAGGGGGTTGTTGTCACCTTTCAGGGACCCTTGGTGTTGTATGTGGCTGGGTGGCATCAGTGAGGACAAGGAACGGGACATGGGTAGCTTGGTATCCAACCTTGTGCAAATGGGGAGTTTGCGGTTCTGCAAATGGACTGTTTGCGGCTCTTTGCGGTGTGTTAAACGGGGAGTTTGGTCTGTCACTGTGAAGCGGGCGTAACCCTTACACTACCTGATTGATACAACATCATACCTGATGTTTTAAAGCACGTTATTCCAAACAATTTAGGAATTTTAGGTGATTTATGCCCTTTATGGGTTAAAACCAGACTCTGCATCAACTATGTAATTTTACATGGGAGTTTTGCCATGGATCCCCCTCCGGCATGCCACAGTCCAGGTGTTAGTCCCCTTGAAACAACTTTTCCATCACTATTGTGGCAAGAAAGAGTCCCTGTGTGTTTTAAAATTCACCTGCCTATTGAAGTTTATGGCGGTTCGCCGGGTTCGCCCGTTTGTGAACATTTGCTGAAGTTCGCGTTTGCCGTTAGCGAACGGAAAATTTCATGTTCGCGACTTCACTATTTATAACTAGTGGTGGAGCTGCTGATATAAATACACAGTTCATAACGTGCAACAGAGGCGGCTCTAGACTTTATGAGGCCTTAGGCGAAACTCAAACATGAGGCCCCACTAACAAAAAAGTGTCACATACACACATTGATGCACAGTTTACCTGTGTATGTGCCTGAGAGTGTGTCTGACAGAGAGTATCCTTGTGTGTGAGAATGTATGTCTCTGTCTGAGACTGAAGTGTGTTGTTTGTATGGCGGGTGATGGTGTGAGGGGGTGATGGTGAGAGGGAAAGGGGGTGATGGTGAGAGGGAGACTGTGGTGATGGTGAGAATGAGCGGGGGTGATGTGAGAAGTAGGGGAGTGATGTGAGAAGGAGGGGGGTTGATGTGAGAGTGAGGGGGGTTGATGTGAGAGTGAGGGGGGTTGATGTGAGAATGAGGCGGGGTTGATGTGAGAGTGAGGGGGGTTTGATGTGAGAGTGAGGGGGTGATGTGAGAGTGAGGGGGGTGATGTGATGTGAGAAGGAGGGGGGGTGATGGGAGAAGGAGGGGGGTTGATGGTGAGGGGGTGAGTCTGAGGGGGTGAGTCTGAGAGGGGTGAGGCAGAGGGAGGTGGGGGGTGAGGCTGAGGGTGGTGAGGGGTGAGGCTGAGGGGGGTGGGGGGTGATGCTGCGGGTGGTTGGGGTGGCGAACTATACCTAGATATTGGAAATCTAAACATACATCCTCAATTAAAGAAGTACTAACACTAACACTAGAAAACAAATCACACAAGCTATCACATAACACACACATATTTGCACAATTCAAATATCCCTGGGATCAATGGGAAACCGATGTCAAAAACACATATAACCTGTAATAACTTGTAATGTAATGTTATTCAACTTAAGTGCCTTGTACATTAACATACTTATTGTTATAATGGATGGATACCCCCTTTTTTCCCACTTCCAAGTTTTACCCTTCCTTTCCCCTCCCCCAATATATTGCATTTTATTATTTGTAAAATCTGCAAAATCTTTCAATAAAAATTATTTGAAAAGAAACACAGAGGGTCTGGGGGGGACAAACAGACACACAGAGGCCCCACAGATAGGCTGGGGAACAAACAGACACACAGGGTGGCTTGGGGTCTAAGAGACACAGAGGGACTAGGAAGTACAAAGAGACGCACAGAAGGGCTGAGGGGAAAAGAAGAAACACAGAGGGGCATGGGGGACAGAGAGACACACAGAGGGGCTTGAGGGTGAAACATAGGCACATAGAAGCAATAGGGGAACACAAAGACACACAGATGTACTGGGGAAGGGAAAAAAGACACACAAAGGGATTGGTGGAGTAACAGATGCACAAAGGGACTGAAGGGAGGAAGAGATGCACAAAGGTGCTGGGGGGGGGACAAAAAGGCACACTTAAGGGCTGCAGGAAAAAACAGAGACCCAGAGGGGAAGGGGAAAAAGAGACACACAGATGGAAAGGGGAAAAGAGATACACAAAGGGGTTTGGGGACAAACAGACACCTGCTGGGGGAAGAAAGAGCCCTGCCTGCCAGCCACAGCTGCCAGCCAGTCACAGCAACCAGCCTGCCTGCCAACAAGCCATAGCAGCCACCCTGTCATCCTGCCAGAGCAGCCTGCTAGCTGGCCACAGCAGCCAGCCAACCACAGAAGTCAGCCTGCTAGCCAGCCATAGCAGCTAGCATGTCAGCTGCAGCAGCCTGAAAGCCACATCAGCCAGCCAGCAACATTAATTAAGGTGAGCAGAGCCAATTTGGGCTTGGTTTGAGAGTGCTATGTTATATTACTATATTGTGAATTGGGGCCAGGTTGTTAGAGATATCCCTCTCTAGGGCCCATTAAACTCCATTGTAGTATATTATGGGGCCTTTAGGGGACTCTTTCTAACATAGAGTTTATCTTTCTTACTGGCTGCCCCTTTGTCTATTTCTCCCTCAGCCCTTCTGTGTGTCTCTTTCTCTCTCCAGTCCCATTGTGTGTGTCTATTTCTCCCCAAGTCTTTATGTGTATCTCTTTCTTCCCCAGCCCCTCAATGTTTCTCTTTCTCCTCCTTGACCCCTCTTTTTGTCTCTTTCTTCCTCAGCCCTTATTTGTGTCTTTTTCTCCCTCAAGCTCCTCTGTGCATCTATTTCCCCATCCCCTCTAAGTGTCTTTTCTACCCCCAAGTCCCATTGTGTGTTTCTATGCTACTCCTCTTTGTGTCTTTCTTCTCCAAGCCTCTTTAGGTGTCACTTTCTCCTTCAGCTCATCTGAGTGTCTCTTTCTCCCACCAGCCTCTTTTGTATTTCTCTTTCTCCCCCTCAACCACTCTGTATCTCTTCCCCCAAGCCCCTCTGTGTATCTCATTGTGTATAGTTATTACAATGTCAAAAATCTGCACACCAGTTAGGGGCATATGCAAATGAGCTTAACAAAGAATCAAATTTTTGCCTCATTCAATTTTAAACATTGATTCCTTTGAGTCTGTGTTTTGCTGTATGCAACAGCTTTGAAACACAACTTGGGAAACTATGCAAAGCCAGTGAACCACTAATGGACAGCTGTTTCATTCTTTATGCAAATCATCAGCATGAGGTTGGTAACTGGTTTGCTTTTGAGGCTTGGTAGCGCTTGGGAAGCAAAAACCAAAAAGTGATGGTGGGAAAAAATTGTCATTGAAAACCCCTTGTTTTCAATCACAATTTTTACCCACCATAACCTTTTGCTACTGTTAATAAAGATGGACTTAGACATAGTGAAAGGCACAGCAGATGCAGAAAATAATCAACCTACCAGCCCAAATTAATTTAAACTGCAGTTCGGCTCAAACCAAATCTCCAAGTCTATACATTTTCTTTGAAACTATGTAGGAAAGTGAGGAATGAGTGAATGGAGTGAGGGGTGATCAATAGGGTTTCATAGAATGATTATTTTTCATAATTACAAAAGGATTATAAAGGATTGTGTATACAACTATGATTTTTGAAATTAGACATTGATGTATTTTCCAAGTAATCTGCTTCTGTATGTATGTATTGTTCCGCTTATGCTTATGCTTTGTTCCGTATGACTCTCACATTCTTATCAGAACTTGTGTCCCTGGGCGCATAGTATTGATAAAGTTATTTGCGTTCCATGCTGTTAAGCAAACATATGCACAGCGGGTCATGCGGCGACGTTTGACGTTGCATTTTCCCATGCTCTGCTCATGCGCACGCTACAGAAAAGCCCAACGCAACATATTTAAAACACCAGATTAAAAGAGGACACTCAGCTCTTGAGAAAGTCGCAAAGACAAAATGCGTCGAGCAATAACTGTACAACCCGAGGACTGGAAATGATACCTGGAAGTTCCCCAATATACCACCAAGTTTACTTTACATCCATCTGAGGACTGGTGACTTTATATTAAACTTACACTCTGAGGTACCATTGGCTGATTCCACTGGATGAGGAGTAAGTCCATTTGAGGCTAACAAAGCTCTTTTGCACAAACAGGTCATTTTCTTTTTGTGCCAATTTACTTGTGAGTTTATCTCTATTGTATTTTAATTAAAACATTTTTTTTAATGAAACACTGTATACTCTAGGCACACTCTAGATCCACATATAGACACTCACTGCACCACCTACATACACACACATAACATTCCTGACACACACACAGCACATCCCACATACACATTGTGGATTCCCTATGCACGCATTTGTCCCCTATGGAAACACACTAGATCCCCTGTACACAAACACACACTCATCCTCTGCATCTCATATGCACACACATACACTACAGCCTCTATGCACACTTTCACTCTCTACAGCCCCTAGACATGTACACTACAGCCCTTTCCCACACACCACAAACACATGAATGCACAATACTCTTTCCTGACCCTTTTGTCCTCTGATATCCCACTTATAAACACACATGAGACAAGTCACAAGCAAAAAGAGTGCTATGCATTACACAGGGCATTTTTCCCACTGAGAATTATTTAGCAGGGCTCTGCACATGGTTGCTATGGGAGAGCACTAAGTTAAGCACTTAATAAACATGCTCGCTTTGGGGGGACATGCTTGTAAACATGTCCCCTCTGTGCATCCACCCCCACCACTGGGCCTCTCTGATTAGAAAATGCCTGTGCTGGTTTTTTTTTTCCTAGTCCGGCCCTAATTAAAGAGTATGGGTTTATGCACTAAACATCAAATAGTAGTGAACTGAAAAATGAAATGCAACGTTTTGGGGAAAGTAACTGATTTGGAAAATTCTCCAACTCAGCTAGAGTCACTGTTTGGCTATTGCATCCTGAATTTTACAGACCATCTTTTTACAAAAATTCACTGTATAGATAAAAACAGGCATTTTAGTCAGTAAGCTTCACCAATGGATGTGTGTGCATGGTAGGGTGTCGACTGATGGGCATTTGAGAGGTAATTGAACAATGCTAAATACTTCTAACTATTTTACTTGTATATTTTATTTTTATTTTTTTTACAAATGCCAGGATTGATCAAAAATGTTGCCCAGTTGAAACCTATGTGATTTAAGAATGAAAGGGATACAAAACACAGTAATTATTAGAGATGGCTACAGCCTTTCACAAATACATGTCAGAGAGAGTAAAGGTAACTTGAATTTGGTTGGTGAGTTTATATGCTTCTTTCACTAGAGAGAATATTTGGGATTAACTGTGACTTTCAATATTAAGTTTTTTATAAAAAATTTTAAATAGTGACTAGACAGATGTTGAGACGCTAGGGAAAATGGTTATGCATAATCAGTATAAATTATTCTGAAACCCCAAATATTTACATTTTTAATCTGGCAATTAATAATGAAAATAAACTAATGAAAACATATACATTAAATAATTTGCATAATATCTTAAGAACAATTACATTTTATATTCTTGTGGATTTTTTATTTTGCGTTTCTTTGAGTCAATATAACAGCAATTATAATAGTAATTTGTCCTTTCTCAGTATAAGCACCAGGCTGAACTGTTTTCAAAGATTGATATGGCAGCTGGTGTAAAACAAAACTAATTCCATGTTGAAAATTATATTTTTAGTCTTGTTCATCCTAAAATCACCAGTCACAACCTACCAAATCATAAGGAGAATAGCTATAAGGCTACTGTTTAGTTCTATAATATAAACAAGTAATACAGATGGAAATATTTATAATTAAAAGTCATGTTTGTGTAATGTTTAATCAAGTTAAACTCTTTTCTGAAATAATGTACATGGTAACATGATTAAATATGGATGGCTTACATTTTAGCAGGTGACTTCTAACATCCTTCTAAATCAATTTATTGTCAACATGATATGCTACACTACATTTGAAATGCACCAGAAAGTACAGTAACACTTAGTGAGTTTAATATTAGTATAAGCAGACTTCTACATCTTCAGAATGTTATTTGAATGTGTGGACAGGGCCGGTGCAAGGATTTTTTCTGCCCTGGGCAAAAGAAAGATTTGCCGCCCCCCATAAGTCCACCTACATGTTCCACCCATGAGTTCGCTCCCAGGGAGTGGAGTGTGTAGGGGATGTGTTACGGGTTAGTGTAGAGGATCTAATGTCTGTGCTTATGGAATGCAGTGTATAGGGATACCAGTTTGTGTAGGCGATACAGTGTGTTTGTGTGTAGTGAAAGCAGTGTGTTTTTGTTTAAAGGATAGAAAGCAGTGTGTGTTTGTGTATAAGGGGTGCATTGTGTGTTTCTGGTTGTGTGTAAGGGATGCATTGTGTGAATCTGTGTTTGTATGCATAAGGGATACAAGGTGTGTTTCTGTATAGGTAAGTGATGTAGTGTGAGTGTCTGTAAGGGGTGCTTAAGTGTAAGAGATGCATTGTGTTTCTGTGTGTATGTAAGAGAAGCAGTGTGTGTGTGAGCATAGTGTGAAAGAGCTCCCTGTCCCGTTCCCTGTCCTATAGAGCTCACCCTTCCGTCCCTTAGTGCTCTACCCTGCCCCTGAGGGATTGGACATGCTATTGTCCATCCACATAAAATAGTAGCATGGTTAGCTGAGGGGCCCCCCAAACCACTAGCCACCTCCCATTAAAATTAAATGACCTTACCTATCCTCTCACCCTAAAAGTAGTGAGGGGGCTATAAAACTAATTCCTGTCAAAAAATATACTTGCCCATCAGAAATCTGGTTTTGGTATTTTTTTTTATTTTCATTTGTGGGCCATTATTATGGATTTCAAGTTGATTTTGGGGCAGAAGAAAATAATAGTTAGAAGAAAGAAGTATTGAGATGGGCAAGTATCATTTTTGTTTTACAATACTTGCCAATTTCTTATTATTACTAGGGTGCATAAAGCAATGGGGTCCCCTAGCCAACTGGTGGTTGGACGTGCCATTATTTGGGTGGAGTCATCAATAGCATGTGTAAATAAAGCCTAGTGTCCCCCTTTGTAGTATAATAACCCCATGAGCTGAGTATGGGTAGGGCAGGGAGACATAAGGATGCCTCACATTTATTTTTAATGAATAGCACACACCTGCTTGCCATGGAAGAGGGCAGGTGGGTGGACAGTGACCTCTTCACCACCATTACTTATTTTAAAGTCCCCTATCAAATGCCCAGAGGCAGACTATGTCCTCTCTCATTTAACAGGCCCAATCAGCATGGAATGGGGCCTTTGTAGCAATGGCTTTCCAGTCGCAAGTTTTAAAAGTTTAGTCGATGTGACAGAGCTCCTGTAGTCCTCCTGAGTACCTCCGCCCATTCTCAGCTGCTTTCAGGGACCCTGGAACACTTCAGCCACAATCACCATTGCTTGACTTGGGTTTCTCCAGAACTCTTCCACCTGATAAAGCTGCAGCTCTTTTCTTCCAGGTAGATATCCACACCTCTGCCTGTACTATGATCATCTACTGCCTTTGCAAAGATACTTGTGACTCTCATGTCTAGCTCTCGTTTATTTGTCCTGGGCTACAGACACTAAGCAACCAGCCAACAGTTATGACAACTCTGTTAATGGGATCAATAAACAAATCCACATCAGACACACAATCCCAGAAGGAACTAAAACACTCAGCTTTATTTTACTCAAGATTATCCCAGATGTGCATAATATTAAACTTGCTGTGACAAATTCAATATAATACAAATATCCATATATATCCATAAATATCTCATGTCAGAGACTTATAATAACATATAACGGGATTGGGGAGACAATTACCACATAATATCTCTCCTGCTTACAGAATTAATAATATGCAAGCTTTGCTATTCAGGTTTGTTCATATAGCTGCTTTTCAATCCCTACAGCCAATAGATGGCACTGTACAGGATCCACAGCCAAATCCACCTAGTTGATTGTGAGAAATAGCACACAGAACATTTAACACCAAACAACCACATTACACACACCCTGCACCCACAATGGGCACAGGGTGACAAACATAGTAGTCATCCAGGGCCCTAATTTAAGTGTCAATCACAGTATACATGCCTAACATGGAGTGGTAATATAGGAAAGTCAAATAACTCCCACACAGTCTTATCAACTACTGTAGGCTTTTTATAGTTTTATTTATGTTACACTATTTAAAGTGGTGGTTGGTTAGAAAGTAAATTATAATTTGCAAATGTTAATGCTGCCAGATGCTTTCAATTTCCAATTTTGTTATAATTGGTACCTTGTGAATCTACTTTGTTTAGGATATGGATACAAAAGTACGAGCTTAATCCAACACTGAATGCATTTTGGTTATTTCTTAAAATTCGCTCAGACTGACCAAATTCCAACTAGATTTGGCTTTAATAAATCTGCAAACTGCAAATACAGTTGGAATTTGGTCATTTTCACTGGATATTGTCCCTGCTTTCATTTGAGATACACCAGATTATTCACAATTGTTTAGTGAATAACCCAGTGTATCTAAAATGAAAGCAATAAACTTACAAAAAAAAATAAAAATACTTAACAATTTATAAAACAAACACCAACACGTTCTGCAGTGATTTGAGAAACTCTCTGCAATTCCTTGTGTGATTTTTTTCTGACACTGTTGAGGCATCAAAGTATGTCAAACCCATTATTATATGTATCGTTATTTTTAAATCAATGGTTTCCTTAAGATGATGTCTATGACTCTCTTGAGTTGCAATTCTTTAATACTGTATGCTGTAGCCAATAACTAACTAGCTGAAGGCAAATATACTTTATTTTGTTGGTAGTATGTACTATGGGGAACTGAAAAATAATAATAATAATAATAATAATACAAAAAAAAAAAATGATAACTTGGCTATTCTAATATATTTTTCTTTGCCTGTTGGAAAACAATAATGTACTTGCTTGTACCTGGCCCACAGTGACCTAGATACACTGTAAAAAAAAAAAAGAAAAGAAGTTTACGTTCACCCAGAGGATTCAGTCAATTGGGTAGAAAATAATATTGCAGTTGAATTCACAAATATATTGACATATTGAGCGTTTTTATTTGTTAATATGTATATATTAAAGAAATTGTTTTTTTTGTTTGTTTGTTTTTTAATATCTACCTTTTATAAAGAACACACAATGTAAACATATACATATACATGCTAATTTACTAAGTGGCATTAGTAGTAGCATAAATAACTGCTGCTGAAATCAATTACAATCAGAAGTCAGTTTAAAGGGACCCCAAAAGCACTTCACCTTGCTGAAATGGCTGATATGTGAAAAGTGTGTCCTCTTTGTTTCATTTTTCAAAACGTACAGATTTAAATATATTTTATTGAAAATGAAAATAAACTGAAGCAAGTTGAAATTGGCACTTATATACCATAACTTGTTTAGAGCTCCTGGCTCTCGTTCAGACAACCAGTCTTGTTGCTAGTTGGTTGCTTGCCCCAGTGCAGCTAAACTCTACAGGCAGGCAATTGTCGAGGGCAAAGACTTCTCATTGAGCTGCATTGGGCAGCCACAGCAAATCTAGGCCGGGGAAGAAGGGGAGGACTTTCAAAGGCTTCAGATAAAAGATTTGTAGTTGTTGCAAGATGGTTTTAGATATACATTGAGAAGCATTGAGGCATGGAGGCATCACAGTCTTCCACAGAAAATCACTGCATGCAATAATTTCCTATGGCAGAATTATAGGTGCCACACATACCCCTGTGTTCACCAGTGCTCAGAAAAGGTGAGTTATTTGATTATTATTTTTTTTATTACACAGCAGGATTAAAAGTGGCATCAGGACTGTAGCGTTAGGAATACATATATGCATTCCTAATGCTACAGTGTTCTTTTAACTGAGGTCAGATAGCAATATAGCAGGTGTGAATGCTTCCAAAACTTGATAGACCAATGCCACTTCTCTCCATATTAGTTAATTCTGCCTTTTAAGTTAAAAACACACTTTTGATTTTTAATTGAATATTTTTGTATTGTTTCACAGCATATTTGATGAATTGATATTTTCTATATCTATTCATATCTGTTCCTCTGTTCCTTATGCAAAAAAAATGTAAAACTCTATAGTAAATCTCTTACTATATGAATATATGAAAAAACTACACCTTTAGAGACAATTAACTTCTACATATTTTTGCATATATTACATTCCATCTTCATGATTCTTCTCATATTTAGTGGAGCATCCATTTTTTTTTGTTTTCTATCTTATGGACCTCTTTGATAAGTTATATTTGATTTAATTGCTATGATAATATGTAAAGCATCTACAGACATAACAATATTAAAGTTATGCATCTGTACAATCTAGGACAGGAAAGGCAACCTTCGGCACTCCAGATATTTTGGACTACACTTCCCATGATGCTTTGCCAGCATCATGGGTTTAAGAGCATTATGCGGGATGTAGTCCACAACATCTGGAGTGCCAAAGATTGCCCATACCTGATCTAGGGTATTCAAAGCATATGAATTCTAAGGATATTCTAATATAAATGGAAATGTAACTATAAAAAAATACAATACAATACAATACAGTAGAACAGCATCATGTACATGTAAAATATTAAATACGGTACATCAAATGTGAAAGACAGATAAGAATTTAAAAAAATATTTTATTTAAATTTATCAAGAGGGATCATACCAAAATGGATAAATATTTTTATAGATAAAATATAATGTGTTTATAAACTTTTTGTATAAATTATTTTCAGTTATTTAGCATGCTGTAGAATACAATTCATAGGTTTGTGTTTCGAAACAAAATGTGTTATTTTTATTAATATTGTATTGTTCATTGGAGAATCAAATATGTTTGGGACTAGGAAACAAATTATCAATTTGTTCATCAAATAGGGCATCAAATGAAAGGGCAAACTATTTCTTGTCACATTTGCAAGTAGAGATTGGGACCAGAGATTGATTATTGCCTTTCACTAGAGAGAGGATGAGTGACCAATGACAATCTCCACATTTTTGTATTCATTCCCAACTTCTGGTACTTTGTGAGGAAAAAGTAACAAAAACTAACATAGTTCTTCCTACTTATACTGTTGTACCTGGTAATACTATGACCCTAAGGTTCTTTATCAAGCCTGAGCAAAATATGAATGCAAAATAAAATACATGTGATTCATATCAGTTCTACAGGAAGTGCATTACTATAGCCATAAGTGGTTAATTAAAGTGAATATTACATTTACATATTTTAAATTAATGTTATATGATGTCAAATATGTAAATCATTCATAAAATATAGGTGCCTAAATGCAAAAATTACTTTTTGAAAATTAAAGTTTTTGCAGGTAGATACATCTGGTAAATGGTTGTGATTGAGTTGTATATTAACTTAAATATAGGCTTTCATGCTGACTGCTAGTAAAAGGCATAAGATCACTGATGTCAGCTGTCCAGATAATCACTTGTTTATTTGAGGGATTATTATTATTTTTATGATAATTTATAGAGCGCCTTCAAATTCCGCAGCGCTTTACAATGGGTGGACGACCAGACATGTAGTTGTAACCAGACAAGTTGGACATACAGGAACAGAGGGGTTGAGTGCCCTGCTCAATGAGCTTACATGCTAGAGGGAGTGGGGTAAAATTACACAAAAGGTAAGGATAGTATTAGACTAGTGACAGTTGCAAAATAGGAATTAGTTGGGAGCTATTAACAGTTTAATTGATACACTTTTATGAAGAAGTGTGTTTTTAACGATTTTTTGAAGGAGTGGAGACTGGGTGAGCATCTAACGGAGGAGGGAAGCGAGTTCCACAGGAACGGTGCAGCCCGCAAGAAATCTTGAAGGTGAGCATCAGAGGTGGGAGTACGGACAGAAGATAGACGTAAGTCTTCAGCAGATCGTAAGGGCCTAGACGGGACATACTTGTGTATCAGGGAGGATAGATAGGTGGGAGCAGCATTATGTAAAGATTTGAAAGCAAGAACCAGAATTTTAAATTGAGCTCTATATTTTCTAGGAAGCCAATGTAGGCACTGACAGAAGGGTGAGGCATGGGAGGTGCGGGCAGACAGGAAGATGAGCCTCGCCGCCGCATTCATTATGGACTGTAACGGCGCAAGTTGGGAGCATGTAAGACCACTGAGAAGCGGATTACAGTAGTCAAGGCGAGAAAGGACAGTGGAATGGACCTTAGTCGCATCTGGCGTTAAGTAGGGGCGGATGCGCGCAATATTTTTGAGATGGAAATGACAGGATTTGGTGATAGATTGAACATGAGGCTTGAAGGAGAGAGCGGAGTCAAAGAAAACACCTTGGCAGCGAGCCTGCGTGGTGGAGCTGATGGAAGCACCGTTGACTTGGAGGGAGACAGAAACAGGAGTAACAACATTTGAGGGAGGAAAGACCAGAATTTCAGTTTTGGTCAAGTTTAGTTTAAGGAAGTGGGCAGCCATCCAGTTAGAAACAGCAGAGAGGCAGTCAGAGACACTAGTCAAGAGGGACGGGGAGAGATCAGGAGAGGACAGGTAGATTTGCGTGTCATCTGCATAGAAATGATATTGAAAGCCAAAGGAGCTAATGAGTTTACCAAGGGAGGCAGTATAGATGAAGAACAGTAGGGGACCAATGACTGAACCTTGGGGGACACCAACAGAGACGAGTTGGGGAGAAGAAGCAGATCCAGAGAAAGAAACAAAGCAGGGCCGGCCTTAGGCATTTAGAAGCCCTGTGCAAAAAATCTTCACAGAGCCCCCCCCCCCCCGTCATCCATGTATGCTGCAATGTTTGTGTTGTCTGTGTATGTGATAGTAGGTGTGATGACCGTGTGTGATATGTATGCTATGTGTGATATTTGTAATGGGTGTATTAACAGTGTGTGATATGCGTGTATTGGTTGTATGTGACACACACACACACACACACACAGAGTCAGACGGCCATACACACACACAGGAAGACATCCACACACACACACACACAGGCAGACAGTCATACACACACACACAGACACACAAAGGCAGACAGTCTCACACACACACACAGGCAGACAGTCAGTCATACACACAGACACAGACAGTAATACACACAGACACACACAGAGGCAGACAGTAATACACACAGACACACACAGTCATACACACAGACACACACAGAGGCAGACAGTCATACACACAGACAAACACGCAGACAGTCATACACATAGACACACACAGGCAGACAGTCATACACACAGACACACAGAGGCAGACAGCCATACACACAGAGGCAGACAGCCATACACACAGAGGCAGTCATACACACAGAAGCAGTCATACACACAGACACACACACAGAGGCAGACAGTCATACACACAGACACACACAGAGGCAGACAGTCATACACACACACACAGACACACACAGGCAGACAGTCATACACACACACACACACACACACACACAGGCAGACCGTCTTACACACAGACACACAGAGGCAGACAGTCATACACACACAGACAGTAATACACACAGGCAGAGAGTAAAATTATAATTAAAATTAAAATTAGCATTATTGTTATTGTATGAATTCACTATCAGTATTACTAGTAAAGTTACAATGGATGTAATGAATGATTGACTTGGATGGGAAGTTTTTCATTCATTTTAACTTGGTCAATGTTATTATTACATTTAGAGGACGTATTATTTAGTTTGAGATATTTTTTCTAATGTGATCAAAGAATATATTCTAATAGTTTTTATTCCTAGTGCCTGAGTTACACATTAGATGCTTCTTTAAGCTGTTATAAACGCTGTGGAACGCACAGCCATTTTGCTTCCCGAGCTTGGAACGCACAAAGATCACGTGACGCATGACGTATGACGTGGCGCATGACGAATGCGGAAGTGGCTGGAGCTTCGAACGGACCCGGCTTTTTCATTGCGGCTAAACAGCAACACCTGAGAGGAAGATTCTGACGAATTGGAACCAGGCATCTGGAAGACACCCACTATTCCACCAATGACTTGGCGGGCTTAGCCCTATATAATAGCTTTTTATTGTTAGCGTTTTTAGGATGCTGTTTTATGTACCTGTTAAATTTGTTTTGCTGAAAGAGGTCCCTGAGGAAGTCCTTGCTGTATAAGGACGAAACGCATAGGACCAGCATCTCTTATTCGTTTTTACTATATTTTATTCAATTTAACCTTTTTCAAGTGAATAAATTGCCTTTAAAGTATTCCTTTGGCTGCTGTCTGTGAGACTCCGTACTGACCTGGATACCCTATCGGCTATCACTTGAGGAGGGAATTTTTAAAAGGAACATACCCCCCATTTCCATCAGGGGAGGCACCTATAATACGCTTTATTATCTTGGAATATGTGAGTGCATTCTGATCACTGGCAACTTTCACTATATTTTATTAGCAATATTTGCACTATGTTTTGTCCTCTATTATAGGTACACTAGCAATATCCCAAAATATCCCATCAACTATATATTCCTGCAATTCGGTTATCAGCTGGGAGATAACCCTGGGAGGCCGTGTACCTATCAGTTAAGTTAAAGTTTTTGTGTTTTATCACTTTTCCACGGGTGACCGTGTTGTTTGTTATTAGAGAGTCACACTCACCTGACAATCCCACAGTTACCTGTGGAGTTCATTGTGGAGGCAGTGCAGCTCCTGGTGACTGTTTGGTGGGGAAGCAGGGACTCCTTCCTGCTTCCCCTGCAGCAGTTTTCCGGCGCTTTTAGCTCCGCCCCCGCCGCACAGTAAGCTCCGCCCCCGCTGCAAATTAAAAAAAAAAATTAAATCCCAGCTGGCTGTGCGGCCGCACGGCGCCCCCTGCTACATGGCGCCCTGTGCGGCCGCACAGCTTGCACACCCCTAAGGCCGGCCCTGACACAAAGAAACACTGAAAGAGCGCTGGGAGAGGTAGGAGGGATCCATGCATGGTTTCTTTGATGCCACCGTAATGAAGAAATAGTCTGGTCACATAGAGATTATTTTTTTGTTTCCACCATACAGTTATGTTAAGCATCAATTGGTGGCAGTGACTTATATGTATAGTGACCTTCACAAAGGATTTTATTGCCAATAGCAAGCAATGGGAAAAAATGACCACATCCTAACATACTCTAAACAAGTCTGGCACACATATCCAGCATACTAAAACATCACAACTTAATTACCTTAAGCTTTTACAAAAGCATGCTCAAAGTGTACTATATTTGTAAGCATTGCATCCGTGTAGTTTAATTTCTAGATATTTATAGTACATATAATATAATTTATAATATATTGTATTGTAAAAAAAAAAAAAACATACGTAACCAGTTTAAAAATACAAAAGTTATTAAAATAAAGCTACTTCTTGTAGTCTAGTGTAGTGAGATATTACTAATTTATTATTTGCTTAAAATAAATGCTTGGAGCATATCAATTTAATTAACCATTTCCCCTCATTACCATATATGTTCTGTTGGCTATAACACAGTCTAAAATTACAGGAGGTACTTTTTTATCATATAAGAGCTAACCAAAAGATGTAACCGCCAACAAGAGATGTGGAAGAAAATACTGTATCTATCATGTGAAGGACTAATGCAATTACTGTGGATGCCTGGAGCTTCTCATCTCACTGTTATCAGGCCTCAAGGTATGCCTGTAGCCTCTTTTATAGCGGAAGAGAAGATTGACTTAGCTGACATCTATATACTATTTATAGACCAATAACTTCTGTATCAAGCTATATAAAAGTATTATTCATTCATTAGTCTAAAATAGTATTATAACTTTCCTTGAATGAACAAAATAGCAAGTTGAGTTGATTTTTAGTTAGGAATCTATTTTGTCATATAAAATGATATTTGAAGAACACTATAATTAATTTTTTTAAATGAAATAACTAATGGAAAAAGGTATAATCAGCAATGCTGACCTACTACAAATATATAAAAAATAATCAAAACATAAATTAAGTTTGTACTATATGGTGTATTTATTATTAGTATCACTTTTTAAAAAGCTTACATAGTACACAATATTTATTAGCATGTTGACAGTGACATGTAAATCATAAATTGTAATTATTCTGAGATTAAATTGGCACATCACAATTCGTTCTTTCAACATATTTCTGTATATGGTTATAGGGACACTATTGTCCCTGCAGGCTTTTCAATGTAAACACTACCTTTTCAAAGACAAGGCAGCATTTACATTGCAGCCTAGTTACACCTATAGGGGCAGTCACTCTTTGTGGAAATCAGTGTCTCCATGCTCTGCATCTCTATGAGGAAATGCTGATAGGCACAGCTTAACATTTTTCACACACATGCGCAATAGCCTCCTAATGTATTCCTATGGGCAGAGTTCAACAACATTTTGACGATCTCAGCCATTGATGATACTTGGTGAGCTGGACATTGTTGAAGAGGCCCTTGCTGTCCTCACTTGTTTCTTTGAGGAAAATGAATCTCCGGACATTTCACCACTAACTCTATTAAAAAGCAATAAATGCATTATAAGAGGACATCTTATCAAAGTGTGCACACGGAGAAAGAAGGAGTAACAACGACAGATGGATGGTGGAGTTATATACACACCTAGAGGACCCCGAAGCAAATCTAATCCCAGTGACTTCATCATACCATGTGTAAATTGCACTGTTTTCGTATGAGTTTTCCAACAAATGTGGCCACTTTTTTACCAGAACTCTTCAGAAGAGGCTCGCCTGTGTCACATAACCATAATTAAAACTAGACACAACACTGTGACTCAATTGCCTAGTAAGATTGTAGATACATTTCACTGTACAATATAACTTAAGTCCATACCCTGGTAGATAAACATCGTTGTTTCAATCTAATTATAGGTTACCTACAACAACACATTACCAAAACTATAAGCACTGACATAGCTGATAATATGGATGCCCCTATTTCACAGGAAGAGCTACAAGCTCTCCCATTCGGTAGCTGAAAACATTTTATGACATACTGCTCTCCAAATTCTTGAGTGGCCTCAACACCCTTTTGGAAGAGGGTCAATTTTCCATTGCAGCTATACCAAAAAGAGGGAAAGGACCCTCCTGCTGTTCCAGATATATGCCAACATTGCCATTGAATGCGAGTTTCAAGCTTTTCATGAAAGTTCTAGTGCTGCGGATCAGCAGGGTCCTACCTGACTTGGTACATGCAGTTCAGCTTGGGAGATGAAAGATAACATCATTCAGGCACTTAATGCCATCCAGCGGCTCGAGCCAGGAGATCTTTCTCCTCGCTACCGAAGCCAAAAAGGCTTTTGACCAGGTGTATTGACAATATTTGACAGTGACATTGAAGTCCATGGGATTTGGCCCACTTATAATGGCCTGGACATCATCCATATAAACCATACCGAGTGCTCGGCTCTGGATAAATGGAACCCTCTCCCCCCCTTTCAAATTAGGAATGGAACAAAAGCCTTTTCTTGAGGCAGACAGACGGGACAGGATAATAGCTGGGTTCTCCCTAAAGGGAACCATGCAGCATAAGGTGGCCACATGTGCAGATGGCACGCTGTTTTTTAGCAACAATCCTCTGGTTTCGCTACTGAATTTGTTGAAAGCCTTAACGGAATACAACGCACTTTGCAATCTGAAGTTGAACACAAACAAATCTAAAGATCTGCCTATTTCCTTAAGGGGTCAGCAGAGGCCCTTCTGAAAATGCAATTCACGTTTGCTTGGTATGCATAGAGGCTCAAATTCTTGGGAATCTGGCTTACTGACAGATTGAAACAGTTGCATGGAGACAATTTTACTTCCTTATCGCAGATTTTGAAGACGTATATGGTACAGTGGTTGATCCTCTGTGTTTCTTGGTTTGGCAGAATGAATGTAATCAAGATGAACCTCCTTCCTGGACTACTGTACCTATCCCAATAATCTTGCCGAAGACATTTTTCATGACCTTAGACGCTGCCATCTCACAGTTTGTGTGGAAGGTTAGAGTACCCAGAATCAGGAGAGCGCATTTAAACCTACCAAAAAGGAAAGAAGGGGTAGGTCTGCCTTTAATCCAGACCTACTATAAGGCTGCACACCTTTCATATTGTGGATTGGCATGCCCTCCCAATAGCCAAGTTGTGGCGCAGGTGGATTAAACTTTCTTCAGCTGTGTGATTGCATAACTCATTAAAAGAAAAACAGACCTTGAGACATTTGTTTATTAGAGCTAGCTTAAAGACATGGCACTCTGTTAGAACAAAATTCTTGCTTACCACAGCATCAGGCCTGTTACTTACAACCCACACATAGTGGGTGGACTTACTCCTGGAGACCTCAATGGACCAAATGGACCTATATATGGCAATGGTGCTCCCTGAATGCATTGACCCCACTCCTTAACTTAATCCCAAACAAAACCCTGATTGGCCAGGACAGTTTTTGTTACTTCCAGGTGAAGACATACTACGCTTCCCAGACTGGATAGCACCTTTTCCACAGGGCACTATCTGCATTTGAGGAACTGTGCGTTCATAGAGGAATATCAATCTTATACTTAATGCTCCTGACATCAGTTTCACTCAGACCCATGTTACATATATTTTATTGGGAAAATGTCACGGACATCACACTCTCAGACCATCAATGGGAGAAAGTCCATATTTTAACCCACCAGGGCACTAAACAACAGGAAATAAATTATAAGTTGTTGATTGGTTTGTATAGAACACCGGAGAGGTTAAATTGTATATACCCTGAGGTCTAGGCTCTATGGTGGAGATGTGGTGAGGAAGTGGGCTCTGATCTGCACATATGGTGGTCATGCACCACCGATGGGCCGGCACTTCCATTCTGCCCTGGGAGGGGCTGAGGGACATGGAATGGCTCTTCCCCCTCACCCACTCTCCTGGTTATCATCATACCTGGCTTACTCCCTCCCCCTCCCCCCGTCCTTCTACCATCACTTTTAAGCCATGCTTATGTATATTAATTTTGTTTTTCTTCCTCTGTCTAACAAGGGAGATTTTTGCTTCCAGATTGAAGTCACACTAATGTGAACCATGTAAGAAACTATAGTGTAGGTTGGGATGGGAAGCATATAGTAGCCAAGGGGGACTGGGGATATGCACACCACAGTCCTAATATACACACATTGTCCCATAGCCATAATATTCCTTTTATGATCCAAACTCAATATATGAAATACTTGAAACGCTATGTAATTTTTTTTTAGAAATGTTCTTCTCACCACTGTACTGTGTTCAGATGTTACTGATTAAGATTTATGATTATGACTTGAAGACAAAGGAAAACCCTGCACGGGCAGGAGAGGATGATCTACATTTAAAACCCTTAGCAATAGCGTCTTGAATGTACTCATCCATTATCTTGCTTTTATGAGGGGACAAAGGGTATACTACCAGGCATCCTACCAGATAATAAATCAATAGTACTATATGAAGGCAGTGTTTCAGCGTGAGGTTGAACACCTCTTTAACAGAATCAAATTAAGGTGGAACAACAGTGGTTAAGGGTGCAGTAGTGAGTACATTGATAATTCCCACAGGTTAAATAGAATGGAGGCATCAATTCTTGAATTCTTGCAAAAAGTTCCCAATGAACAAATCTCCCCCTGTTTCCAATCCAATATCGGATTGTGTTTGGCAAACCAAGGAAACCTGAAGATGATGGGACAAGAAGGAGAAGCAATAACTTGGAGTATACATTTCCTTAGAGATAGGCAAAGAACATCTCATGAGTTATGATTGGTTTCTGGAGGAGTCTATCATCTATGGTCTTAACGGTCAAAGGTTTAGATCTCTCTCTGAGATGCAATTTATGAAGAACCACAAAAGCCATATCAATGGAATTTTGGCAGCAACAGTGTCTATACAAGCTTTTCAAATAACATGGTGAATGCCCCAAGTGATGGTAACAGCAAGAATGTATCTATTTTTGAGGCATATTAGGGGATGTATGCATAACACCTAAGGCTGGTCCCCTAATGGATCTAGGTGCGAGAACCGGGCAAATTCTATGTAACTGTCCCTTACTTTCATAATATAAGTGTAACCCTTCATTCTTACGATACTGTTTCTCAGCTTCTCAAAACCATAGGTGCAATTGCAGGTGCAGAAGGAGTCACACAAAAAGCCTTTGGAGGTACAGAAGGATGTTCGGTTCTAGTTCCTGTTTTGTTTCCCTCCCTGAGTCTGTTATCAATGTGTAACATGTATGAAATATAATTCTCTAATCTTTCAGGTAAATACATATTTGCAGTTTCATCTAGAAGTGTCTGAGAAAGTCCCTAAGAAAAGGAGAAAACTAAGGAACTGCACTATTTATGCACACTACTCCAGTATCTGGTAGGGGAACAAGAAGGAGCTTTCAGAAAGGGATGCAGCTGACATCACTCTCCAACAGCAGTGGAAGCACTAGGGAGTGGATGCAGTTGCTATCACTCCCCAGTAAACCTTTTAGGGATTACTGCTGGACACAGACAAGTTGGAGGTATGGTACCAGGTTAGTCTACCCCAGGAAGGGGGAGAAATGTACTTGAAAACTCCATTACCTTGGCATTTGGTCAGCCTCCTTCCCACCAACTATGATTGGCCTAGAAGGGGGTACTGCTTTGTGGATGAGGGTATGGGGGGGGGGAGCAATTTGTATTACTCACCATTTTGGTTTTCCAATGTTTCCTCAAGTGCTAAAAGACTATCAGGACTGCGGTGCTCTGTTAAGATATTGGGGTTCTGTGTTTTGATAAGGGGTTTTGTAGACTGTTTTGCATCAGGTCACATTTATGGAAAGTTTTACTGGCATCAGCTGTTGTTTATATTTACTGTCATTAGGTTAATTTCATAATCCCTCCTTGGTGTGAATAATCAATTGGTTTCTGTAAAATCGGAATGTACTGCTTTATCACCTCCAGACTGCTAGGTTCCAGTATAGAATCTATGGTACTTTTGTTCCCCTGGAGCATGATTCCTTGCCCTGTGAATCTTTGTTTGTTTATTTGTTGATGTCATTTTCTCCTGGAACTGTACTGTTGTGTCCTAATTGTCTGAATGGGAGTTTGGTATACGTTCCCTAATAAATAGATTTTCTGTTTGACCCTCAAGCATTCAGCCTGGATAAATGTTATTTGGAGAAGCTATGTCACTATATTAGCAGCCAATACTCTGATAGTAACAGGGAACCAGTGAGAGGTTTAGAGATCAGTAGTTGGCAGGGAAAAGCTGACTTAAGTGGGTATATTCAGCAGGGGTACCGACAACCGCTACTTAGCTCATCAGCAGTAGTATGGGAGATAAAACAGTAGTATGGGAGAGAAAACAAAAACGTGTCTCATTGGCACTCTTTGATCTCTCTTTTGAATGAGCCCACCATTTAGCAGAATTGCCCTTCCAGTACGTGAGATGTAATAGTCTAAGACTTGATCCTAAGTGTTTCCTTGTTTTACATCCAGGCACAAGCTTATGTGGCAAAATAGAAGTATTGCAATCATTAATCCATTGCACAGTGCTACAGAATCTGATGGCGCTATATAAATAATAAAATAATAAAAGAATAAAATAATTAATAATTCAACATAGTTCACTTTGTAGTGAAAGGTTACGGTTACGTAAAGAAAAACTATTGCATTGTTTAACAACTGACTAAATTCAATTATTGTGCTACACATTTCCACAATATATCTTGTTTTCTATTTATTTTTATTTCACTTATCTTTCAAGAATAATTACCAAACTGTCATTGATGTTGAATTATTGTGGTTCTATTTTCAGAAAAGAAAAAAAAGCATTTGAATGCACAACTAATGCAATGTAAATCTATTTATAAAAAATGGGAAAACATTTTTTAAATTCATACTATATCATGATGAAGATTGTAAAATGTAAAATGTATCACTTTCTCCTGGCTACAGATATGTTTGAAGTAGAAACCATTTTAGATACCTTGTGGTGAATTGACCTCTTTGCTGAGTAAGCCGGCAGGCACAGTAGGGAATTTTCATTACACCTTATAGCATGACTGAGAAACCAAGTTTCACATATTTAACCCCTTAAGGACACAACTTCTGGAATAAAAGGGAATCATGACGGAATATATCCGTCATCTGTCCTTAAGGGGTTAAAGAATCCTTTTAATTCTAAACAGTAAACTCTAATCTTTTTAGTACAATTGTATTAGGTACATTAAAACTTGATAAATAGTTTAAACATATTTCAATTGTGGCTTATATATATTATAGAAAACAAAACAAAGATGTGTCATAAATTGGTTGGTGATTGTGGCGAAACCAACCTCGCCACTATGAGCTGGAGAAGCCTGGTTGCTCGCCTGCTTCCTTTGGACTATGGACCAGACTTTAAAAAGCTTTATTTTACCTGCAGAAAGGCATATTCGTGCCTTTCAGCCGGGGTGTTCGGTAGATTCCAGCTACCGAACAAACTACCGTATGAGGGACCACCTAGGAGATGGAGTGTGCCGTCAATTAACCGCCCAGAAGCTGCGGTTAACCGCAGCTTAATTGATGAACGCTGGGTGGCCTTTGTTCGTTTGCCGACCACGAGGTAGCGACCATTTTAATCGTGCGAAAGACCAGCGGTGTTCGGCGAGGATTCTATGGAACTATAAACGGACACTTAATTGCACGAACACCGCTGAGCCATCTGCCATCTGGGTCCTATCGTACAAGGTTAACCGAACACTGGAATTCGGTATTTCTATGGGAATTGTAGTAACCCAGATAGCTATACCATGGAGCCTATTTGTGTGATTAAAGACTTTGGCTCCATGGCGATTAAACTGTATTCGTGTAGTCTGGGTGCCAGTCACTTAATAATGTGCACCCAGACCTGAGCTATCTGGGGATATGTAACATGTCTGTGTTGGGTGGAATAAAAGTGACTTTATATATTTTAAAGCATAATACTGTATTTAGATCCCCACATGTGTAATGGAGTCTTGTCTTTGTCCTGGGAGATAATTGGATTACCTCTACAATTATCTCCAGGGCAGAAGAGAGGAAACCAGGATGCATTGTGGGAATGTTTACTGCTGTGTGTCTGTAATTGGTTTATGTCTGTCCTTTGTTACAGTCTTCCATTTGGTCCCCTAGGGGAGTGTCTACCAGGTGGGAGACCTGCATAAATACTGGGCAGGTAGCCCTGAGTAAATGAGTTGCTGTTTAACCCTGAAGCTGGAGTGTGTCTCTTTCTTGGGGGGAAGGGGACTGTATGCCGACTGCCAGGAGTGTAAGCTGTTCATATTGCTTTTCCTGTTCGGCTGCTTCCAGGGTTCGTGTGTCTGCTGTTCGAGAGTTGGTGAATTCGTGCAGTTTGGGAGTTCGGGAAGTTGGTGCTTATGGTAGCTGCTGGTCTATGGAAAAGGGGATTATCGCCTAAACGCATTTTTCCCCTTTTATGCTGAAACGGTCCGTTACAATTGGTGGCAAGCGGCGGGATCGTTCCTACAACCAGAGGGACAGCTACAGACAACACCATTCCTGGATTACAAAGTGAGGGCAACGCCAGTACCCGTACAGCGACCCTATCTACAAGGAACCAACTTCAGCAGAGCAAGCATGGCACCCAGCTACACGCAGGAGGAGTTTGACAAAGAGCTGAGATCACGACTGATTTTCTTCGGACCCAACCCCCCGGAGAAATGCGTGCAGCTTGTGATTGGACATGTAGATGAGTACCTGCGGTTCATGACAGATCCAGCCAAGGGTATCGGTCGCCCTATCCGGCGGCAGAGTGCGTTTCGGGGACTCAAAGGTGTACCCCAGGGAGATGATGGTGTCGTCCATCCTCCCCAGCAGCCGTGTGTGTCCCAGGGAGCCGAAGGTGCAGTCCTTCCTCCCCAGCGGCAGGCTGAGTTACAGGGGGCAGAGGTTGTTGTTCCTGCCCCCCAGCAGCAAAGTGATATGCCAAGAAGGCAGTGTGAAGTGAAAGGAGAGGAGAGCAGCGTCCTCCCTCCCCAGCGGCCGTGTGTGCCCCAGGGAGCTGATGGTGTCGTCCATCCTCCCCAGCAGCCGTGTGTGTCCCAGGGAGCCGAAGGTGCAGTCCTTCCTCCCCAGCGGCAGGCTGAGTTACAGGGGGCAGAGGTTGTTGTTCCTGCCCCCCAGCAGCAAAGTGATATGCCAAGAAGGCAGTGTGAAGCGAAGGGAGAGGAGAGCAGCGTCCTCCCTCCCCAGCGGCCGTGTGTGCCCCAGGGAGCTGATGGTGTCGTCCATCCTCCCCAGCAGCCGTGTGTGTCCCAGGGAGCCGAAGGTGCAGTCCTTCCTCCCCAGCGGCAGGCTGAGTTACAGGGGGCAGAGGTAGTTGTTCCTGCCCCCCAGCAGCAAAGTGATATGCCAAGAAGGCAGTGTGAAGCGAAGGGAGAGGAGAGCAGCGTCCTCCCTCCCCAGCGGCAGTGTGTGCCCCAGGGAGCTGATGGTGTCGTCCATCCTCCCCAGCAGCCGTGTGTGTCCCAGGGAGCCGAAGGTGCAGTCCTTCCTCCCCAGCGGCAGGCTGAGTTACAGGGGGCAGAGGTTGTTGTTCCTGCCCCCCAGCAGCAAAGTGATATGCCAAGAAGGCAGTGTGAAGCGAAGGGAGAGGAGAGCAGCGTCCTCCCTCCCCAGCGGCAGTGTGTGCCCCAGGGAGCTGATGGTGTCGTCCATCCTCCCCAGCGGCAGTGTCTGTCCCAGGGAGCCGAAGGTGCAGTCCTTCCCCCCCAGCGGCAGTGTGTGTCCCAGGGAGCAGAAGGTGTCGCCCATCCTCCCCAGCGGCAGTGTGTCCTGCCGGGAGCAGAGACCGTCAGTCTCGCACCCCAGCAGCCGGACAAGAGAATGAAAGGGGAGACAGCTGGTCCCCCTTTCCACCAGCAGAGAGAGTGGCAGGGAGAGGAGCCTGCTACCCCCTCTCCCCAGCGGCAGTTTACCGTCCAGAGAGAGGAACTTGTTACACCCTCTCTCCAGCGGCAGCCTAACCCACCAAGGGGAGATGTTAAGCCCCACGACTGTGCAGATGGGACCGTAGTCTCTGTACTTACAGCCCAAGGGGTAGGGATGGTCGGTCCTGTCCCCCAGCCACAGAGCGATGTATCCAAAGGGGAGACAGTCGATCTCCCCCTCCGGCAGCCGAGCTATGCACCTAAAGGGGAGACAGTCAGTCTCCAGCAACCAGGCTCCAACCAGACTACTTCCGTGGTAGTGCTGGCACCAGGACAGAATACCGCTGGTCTCTGCCCCCTCAGCAACCCACCAAGGCAGCCTAACTGTTCCCCACACAGTCATGGTGAGACACCTGGACCTGGACAAGTTTGTAATTTTTTCAGGTGTAGTACCCAGTTATTGTGGGGGGGCTGTACTAATAGTTGTGTTTTGTGGGTGGGTTGCTGGACTAACCAGGGCACTGACCAGCAGGAGGTCAGGTACCCTGTTAGTCTAGTTGGTAAAGGGGAGAAGTGTGGCGAAACCAACCTCGCCACTATGAGCTGGAGAAGCCTGGTTGCTCGCCTGCTTCCTTTGGACTATGGACCAGACTTTAAAAAGCTTTATTTTACCTGCAGAAAGGCATATTCGTGCCTTTCAGCCGGGGTGTTCGGTAGATTCCAGCTACCGAACAAACTACCGTATGAGGGACCACCTAGGAGATGGAGTGTGCCGTCAATTAACCGCCCAGAAGCTGCGGTTAACCGCAGCTTAATTGATGAACGCTGGGTGGCCTTTGTTCGTTTGCCGACCACGAGGTAGCGGCCATTTTAATCGTGCGAAAGACCAGCGGTGTTCGGCGAGGATTCTATGGAACTATAAACGGACACTTAATTGCACGAACACCGCTGAGCCATCTGCCATCTGGGTCCTATCGTACAAGGTTAACCGAACACTGGAATTCGGTATTTCTATGGGAATTGTAGTAACCCAGATAGCTATACCATGGAGCCTATTTGTGTGATTAAAGACTTTGGCTCCATGGCGATTAAACTGTATTCGTGTAGTCTGGGTGCCAGTCACTTAATAATGTGCACCCAGACCTGAGCTATCTGGGGATATGTAACATGTCTGTGTTGGGTGGAATAAAAGTGACTTTATATATTTTAAAGCATAATACTGTATTTAGATCCCCACATGTGTAATGGAGTCTTGTCTTTGTCCTGGGAGATAATTGGATTACCTCTACAATTATCTCCAGGGCAGAAGAGAGGAAACCAGGATGCATTGTGGGAATGTTTACTGCTGTGTGTCTGTAATTGGTTTATGTCTGTCCTTTGTTACAGTCTTCCATTTGGTCCCCTAGGGGAGTGTCCACCAGGTGGGAGACCTGCATAAATACTGGGCAGGTAGCCCTGAGTAAATGAGTTGCTGTTTAACCCTGAAGCTGGAGTGTGTCTCTTTCTTGGGGGGAAGGGGACTGTATGCCGACTGCCAGGAGTGTAAGCTGTTCATATTGCTTTTCCTGTTCGGCTGCTTCCAGGGTTCGTGTGTCTGCTGTTCGAGAGTTGGTGAATTCGTGCAGTTTGGGAGTTCGGGAAGTTGGTGCTTATGGTAGCTGCTGGTCTATGGAAAAGGGGATTATCGCCTAAACGCATTTTTCCCCTTTTATGCTGAAACGGTCCGTTACAGTGATGTCTCGATGTCCTTGATCCAGAACCGATATAGGCAGTATAAGTTTGAAACCAAATATATTTTCACTACAGATTGTATAATTCTATTTGATGTATATTTAGTTTTAAATCATTGTATTACTAGTTTCCGAACAAAGGGGAATAGATTATTGGAATACTCATTTACAGGATCATTTTCCTTTCTTCCAAAATGTTAACTTCTTAATACATCCTAGTCATTCATATCAAGTTCAGAAAAAGTTTAAAAACAAGAAAAATTTAGCGCTTGCATAAAATAATTACAGACCAATGGCAGCTAAATCACCAAGTATGGAGTCTCTCTTGTCTGATAAAAAAGCTGAATAGAACAGGAGGTAGGTGTAGCGCCTAAATAGTACTGATATGTAATGAGAAAGAGAAGAAACAGGAACTAATCATTATTAATAATTAACATTATTTTTGTAGTATATTAAAACTTTTTTGTAGAGTATAGGTAAAATAGAAATATGCAAATTTCTGGAGCCTCTGTTCAGCTCCAACTTGTATGCCTAGGCGGAATAATCCCCACCTAGAGATATAGTGTAGTTCTCAAAAGTGTTTTAAAACATTTAAAATGATTAAATGTTTTCGACACAAATTTAAATTATTTAATATTTGTAAAAAAATAATTAAATATGTTAACATTTTTCATATTTTTGATATATAGACACATCTTTATATATAATATATATATTGGCATATTTTAATATTGAAAAGAAAATAAGTGTATCCAAATATATTAAATCATTTGAAAAATCTTAAAATAAGGCATTTTGTTTTCTTCAAATATACAAGGAATGAACAACAGAGCCTTGCTTTGAGTAGAACAATAGCTTTTAATAATATAGAGTTGTTGACAGTGATTTCTTAACAGTTTGGAAGAAATACAATACTTATTTTGGGGACTGTGGTGTCAGGAAAAAAAAACTTTGATAGTCTGGGTCTTTTTTCCTAGTGTGAGACTAGCTTAACACTATGCTATTAAACATTTTCTTTGTTTGTACCACCAGCAGTAGCTAGCTTGTTATATAAATCTAGTCTCACACTAGTAATGACCCAGGCTATCTCATACAATAGCTGCAATCAAAGTGTGTGGAAGAATCCAATTCGGAAGTATATATTTGTTTTACTTCTCCTCCATTTTTCCCCTCTCTTGGTCAGTTGTAGCTTTATTTGTGAATGAAACCAACATTTATTTGTTGTCTCCAAATCATCAATTGTATAGTTTTGTTTTTGCTACCTCTTGATTGGACAAGATATATAGCCTACATGATTGTGCAGACCTCTGAGAGGCAAGAATCATTAAGGAATAACGAATGAACAAAGTGCATTAACAAAATTTCATCCACAATTACTTTGGTTTTCAGTCTTTCATGCCAATTCAAATTATTTCATTCATGTAATCATTAACTGATTTTTCAAAATTGAGATGCATTTGTGCAAAAATGAATGCCCAACTCTGCCTGTGTGTACTGGGTTATTAGAGAGCTCCCAGTAATATACAATAGACTTGTTCATGGCGAGAAAATTTTGTTTGGCCAAACCATTTTATTTAGAAAACAAAAAGATAATTCTGAACTGTCGAATTTCAGCCATATGTCAGTTTGGCTTGCGAGAGGGGTGAGATAGGGAAAGGGAGGGGAAAAGGGAGTGATGGAAGGGGGAGAGAGAAAGAGGAAGGAAGGACTAGAGAGTGGGAGGGAGAGAGAGAGAGTGATGGAGAGAGAAATAAGTAGGGACAGTGGGGAAGGGGGATGGTGAGAGGAAGCAAGAAAGGTAGATAAGGAGGGCGAGAAAGGAAGTTAAGAGGGAGGGGGATGGAGATATAGAAGAAGGGAGGGAGAGAGCTTGGGGAGGTGGAGAGAGAGAGGGAAAGATAAAGACAGAGGGTGAATAAGAGGATGAGAGAGGAGGAGGAGAAGGAGGAGAGGGGCAGATATGGAGGGGATAGAGATGAGAGAGGGAGGTGAGAGAGAGAGAGAGAAGGAGGGAGGGGGAGAGAGTGAGGGAGGGACAAAGGAAGTGAGAGAAGGATAGAGAGAGGGAAAGAGATGCAGTGGGGAGCTCCTAATTTGGCCTTTTAAATTTTGCCTTTTTTGGGACTGCAGAAAAGAAAAGTTAGAAAAAAAACTTCAGACTGGAAATATCATTTTTTTTACAGGTATAAGTTTTCTTGTCCTCCCACTATTATTAGGGAGTAGGTGTTGTGCTGCACAAATTGTTCCTGCCCTGGGTCCAATCAAGTGGTAAGAGTTGCCCTTATCAGCAAAGACTTAGTGTTATATTAAAACTGGAAAATGTCTCATCAATGTCTCAGATTTAAACCTCTCAACAATGCACTGCAACATTGAAGCACACAACCAACATGCACATTCACTGCAGCTTAACCACATATGACTGAACATGAATAAAGTTCAGTGTGTGCTTCTCTAAGAACTAAGTATCTGCCTGTGCTGACAAATTTGTTTGTCTGATATTTCTTTGTGCTCTGCTGAATAAATGGGGAATAAGCAGTAGAATTTAAATAAAACATAATAAGAGATATACAATATTTTCAGATTAAATGAAACATGATGATGGTGATTCACTAAACTCCAAACTGCCGCAAACTGAAATTTGAATGTAAGATGGACAAGCAATGCTGACTTGGATAAATTGGATGATTCTGCAAATGTTACAGCTTTGAAATGTATGTCTAAATACTTATGAAGAAACTAAACTTAAAAGATAGAATATTCTATGATACACCACTAGAAGTTCTACGTCATATATTGACAAATTTAGATATTAAACCCTGGCTCCAACTAGTGATAAGTAAGATTTCAGACCTATGTGAAGCATATAAATTGACTACATTAAACCAACTACAATCAAAGTATAACATACCTATAAGTGATATATTTAAATATCTAAGATTAAAGAACTTCTTAATGTCTAAATTAATATGTAAAGAACATTATATAACCTTCCTAATTACTAATAGTCAAAAAAAAGGGAGCATCGCTAGATTTTCTAGATTATTTGATCTGATGGATCATGACGCGCAAATCCCTTCCTTTAATAAATGGGAAATTGATATTGGTAAAGTTTTACCTTTTATAGAGTGGACTAGAGGTACTCAATTAGTAAAACAATCTATTCATAACGTATCATTAATAGAAACCCATTTTAAATTAATTTATAGATGGTATCTAGTCCCAGTTAGATTGCATAAGATCGACCCTACCCATAGTAAAATATGTTGGAGATGTGGATTAGAAGATGGTACCATATATCATAATTGGTGAGAATGTTCTAGATTAACCAATTTAAAACTACAGATGTTTGATTTGATAAAATCTATATGTTATGACATAAATGAAATCAGTCCACAAACGTTTCTATTCAATATCGGCCTTCCTACACAGGATAACAACCTAAGTAGACTTCTGACCCATATAATATTTGCAGTCAAAATCAACATCGCTAGATGTTGGAATTCCTCTACACCTCCTGACTGGATAGAAATTATGGCCCAAATTGAATTTCAACACAGAATGGGGAGTTATTTTCTTAACTCGCTTTCTAGGAAAAATAAAAAAATATGGTCCCTCTGGACTTCCAAATATCCTAGTAGTATTTAATTATTTCCTTAGACTGTTCTCTCCTCTCTCCAAAATTTAGCCAGAATTCGAATTTAATTTTTATTTGTGTTTTGTAATTTTTTTTTTGTCTTCTTTCTTCTTTTGTTGTTCTGTTTTAATGTTTATATTTGAACTTTCCTATATAACTATACGATATGTATTAATTTATTGGTCATTTTGTATGTGCATATGTATATATGATGTGTATACTTATTGTTATACCTTAGATTTGGATTGATGATGTTATATGGGATAAGCAAGAGTGTTTTTTTTATATACCTGTTTTAAAAAAAAAAAAACATTCTATTGAATAAACAAGATAAATATAAAAAAAGAAATGTATGTCTAAATTGTGCAATTTGGATTTGATTTTGCTGTATTTCTGAGTTTAGTGAATATGCTTATCTCTAGCATAGAACACTAAAACACAATATTATCCTCCTGTAGAGCTTTTTACATTCTGGAGTCATTTTTAGAAAGCTGTACTCCAAAGAATGCTACCAGACTGCTTACAAATACCCATAGCAGGTTGTTTATATATTTTTGCATAGCTACCAAATTGTCAGAAAAAGAAAATTCAGCTTCTTTTAAATATATGAGACCCTGTATTTATCTATATGTCTTATCCACCCAATATTTTGTAAAGGAAAAAAAAATAAAAAAATATATAATTTGTATACATCCATATTGTTTTATTTTTGTGGTATCCTCGAATAGCCACAATCTATATTTGTGTGAAGGGCTCATGATGGTACAGAGTAACATTGATAAGTGTAGGATGGTATAAAAGTAGCAAGTCGGTTGTGGTGTGCCGGAACCGACGATGAGGTAGGCCTGTAAATAAAGAGGGCCCACCAAGAAGAAATGTAAGAAAAAGGAGTTGATAAAGAGGAGTGGGTGGGAGGGTGATGCAATGCTGACCTCAAAGGTATGGAGCCAGGTAAGGGGTGTCCCTTAAGTAGGGAAGGGGTGTGTCATACGCCCCTCCCACAAACACAGGCCAAAAGGCCTTACTACTTGTGTGAAGGGCTCATGATGGTACAGAGTAATAAGCATTGATAAGTGTAGGATGGTATAAAAGTAGCAAGTCGGTTGTGGTGTAGGCCTGTAACTAAAGAGGGCAAAAATAGAAATTTCAATATTTAATACAAACCACCAAGATACATATTTTTAACAAGACATGTTCTGAAAAGCATTTCTTACTTCTTGTACAGGGTTAGGAATGTATCGTGTGTAAGCGGATGATTTCCAGCGCCCCAGTGTCTTGATAACATGAACCGGTATGTTTACACTGGAGGCTGTGGAAGGAGTGGCCTGAATAGTTAGCTGGCTTGAGTCCCAGCTGTGTTAGTAATGACCTGACGTGGGTCATGAAGGTGGTAGTAGTGAGTACTGAACCTTGTAGAACAAAAAGTGGTTGTGATGGCGGTGCCTTGTTATTCTGTGTATAAGAGTCCAGTATTTGGACGGGGCACCATCTGTTGTAAGTCGGATAGTACTTAACCTCTACCGGTGGTGCATGTTGATTGTTTTGTTTTTGGAATGAGGTAGTGTCAGGATATAATAATCCATATGTTTGGTTAAGTGTGAATGAAGCAGGAGGTGAGTGGATTGTGTTGTATTGATGGTGGTAAATTCTCTAGTTCTCAAAAACCCATAGAAAGCCACATAAATTGCTGTTTTGATGACTAGATTTGTGCTGATGGAAAAGGGTTTTAGATCTAGTAGGTGTGATAATTCTTTAAAGATATGAAAATCTATAGGAAGCCTCTGTGCTGTATGCAGGGGTTCAGATCTTTGTATACCCCTAAGGATGTTCCTAATTTGGTACGATGACATAAAACTTGAGTTGTTGGGTTGTAACGTTAGCATGTGATGTTGGACGCCTGTTAGATATAGTTTGATTGTGTTGTAAGAAAGTTTGAGTTTGATGTGGCAAAAAGAGGCAAAACCTAAAAATGATGTCATGATGAATGGTTGTAATATGTTGTGTTCCGAAAGGAATCTTTTAAATAAAATGAAAACTCTGTCGTACGTTTTCCGGGTATTTGTAGATAGTGCTAGTTGGGACAACATCCTGCTATGTTGCATGATAGCGTCTAGTCCATTACTAGCTGATGGAACAGTGGAGTGGCCGTGGCTGTGAGCGCGGCTGACAGGAGAAGTTGATGAAAGGCCTGGAATTTAAAACGAGACAAATTATCAGCTGCCTCATTACATATACCTGGAATATGAACACAATACAAGAAGAAATTATGACATGCTGCCAACCAAGTGAGTTTCCTCAGAAATCTCATTATAGTAAGGGATTTAGAGCGACCTTTGTTAATAATGTGACAGGTTGCTTGCTTGTCTGAGTAACACCTTACTGATGAACCTGTCCATAGATGTCCCCATGCCACGGCAGCCGCCACGATGGGATATATCTCAAAAAGAGCTGAGGTAGAGGAAAAACCCTCCAGGTCCTGAACCTCTGAAAGCCAGCTGCCCCAAAGCCATTCGTTCCCGAATATTGCTGCAAAACCTGTGGTAGACGCCGCGTCTGACCAAATAGTAGGAGAGGTGTCAGACAATTGAGGGAGTAACATGCTCGAAAGTAGGGATATGTTTATAGATATAGGATACATTTTATTGGGACACATGATTTTAGCATGTGCCCTGAAACATTTTGAACATATATGCAATAAACGACAACCGCTGTAATTACATGTTCCAATATTAAAATTATTACATATCTGGGATTTGCCCAGAAACTTGATAGGCCTTCCCAGTTTGTCTTTGGATATTTTCTCCATAGGACCAGCGGAGCTAGATCCTTGCAAGTGGGTATGCTCGTTAGCAGTGGTGGCACAAAAATTTGCCGAATGAGACATGGAGGAGCAGTATGCACAAGCTGGCGTCCTTAGACCTGCAAAGTTTCTGCAGAAAATCACCGTGTCTATCTTGCTCCAGTTGGACCTTGTCCCGTACTGTGAGAAGGCGCCTGACACTTTCGCAGAAAAAGATCTATGGTAATCGTAGAATGCCGATCCACCATATTTATTGCCCAGGTCCACCAGCTTGTGCATATACATATCAAATTCCTCACGCCTGTGTGGGTAAACGGCGCATATGACGTCCCGGTAAATGCCAAAGGCCAACACAAATTCCGGGATGGTGAGTTTCCTATTTAGGCGTGCATCCCTAGACTTGACCACCACAGAAATATCCTCATACGCATAAGTTTTATGCTTCACCACATCCTAGGAGGCAATTAGTATTGCAGCTAAGTTGACATCTTTACCTTCCAGGATGTCTTTCTTAAGGTGCTCAGGTATCATATGGGCTCGTCAGAGGTGGTGGCTGGAAAAACTAGTGGCAACTCGACCAGTGGCGGAGGGGTCGCAGTGGCCGACCCAGCCATGGTAAGGGCTGTGGTGACCGATTCCAGTCTCTCCAGCCTGGAGTTGACCTTGCCCATGGAAGTCACTAGGACGTAGTCTGCAATGAAGACCGGATTTGTGAGGAGCTGGACGGGCGGAAAACCTGTAAGGAATCCTGGACACAGCTACACCAGATGAAAACCGCAGGTTTTTTGAAAAGCAAGATGGCGCAACACGTGAACCGGAAGTGGATTCTCATGCAACGCTGACCTCGAAGGTATGGAGCCAGGTAAGGGGTGTCCCTTAAGTAGGGAAGGGGTGCGTCATACGCCCCTCCCACAAACACAGGCCAAAAGGCCTTACTACATAACACTGTTTTCTTTTATGTTTAATTTCTAGTTAAATCAGAATCATGAGTTTTAAATAAATTAATATTTTAGGAACTTGAAAAGGGTTAATCACTCCTGATGATCCCGGTACCACTGACCGGCTGAAATGTGTATCGGGTGCAGTTGCAGACTCACAATTAGACTAGGCAGTAATTTAACTGGACCGGTGGCTGGCTGGCAAATTATTAAGGCATAGTTAGAATGCGGCTGGTAACTTAGATGTTGTTAGGGAACAGCTGAGCCACCCATCCTGATTTGGATAGAAACTAATACATTTGTTCCTAGTGTGGGTCCTGCTTTTTCTCTGACAATTTAGTTTGGTCCTCCACCTACATCTTTATTATTTATTATTATTAATATATTTCTTCTAACACACATTCAAACCAGATACTAGACTAGAAATCTATAGGGCTTTACGCATTGCTGTCTATATATAGATATTATTAGAACATATTTGCAGCTATCTGGTTTAGTATTGCATGTTATATATTTAATGGGACTGAAGTTGTTGGGTGGGGGCCATATATTGTCATGATATTTCATGTTAATTCTGAGCAAATTTTAACAATTTGGTTTATTATTAAATGTAATACAGATAAATAATCCCTATTAATTTGCACATAGGGGAACAGTAACCCCTGGTAGGCTGGATTTAATATTACTGGTATTAACCAGTCTCAACTTACCTAAAAGCAACAGTGACCACTACTGAACAGTCTATATGGTTGCTAGTTTGTGGTTGTATAATACCCTTTTTAATAGTGATCTTTATTGGTTACAATTAACTAGGGGGAACAGTAACCCCTAGCGAACAGAATATGAACTACAACTTAGTTAATTAAATTAAATACAGGATTGATATTTTTCATATACTATTCTAGTGTTTTTTCTAACTGTTCACTATCTTTTTTACTATTGTTTTTCCTTTTTTTATGTGTAGGAAGATCACGGGCGATTTTGTCTTTACGTTTAGAGTATATGTTCTTTTCTAATAAGGAATAGATTAAAAGTAAAGTTTTAATTACACTGCATTCCATTAACTTAATTATTTTGGAGAACTGAAACCCCTCAGTCCCATAGTGGACCAACTTAAAAACGTTGGTTCTAAAACTTTTTTAACCCCTTAAGGATGGCGGGCGTTCTATGCCGTCCTTAAGAAACCAGCTCTAAACACCGAAGGGTGGCATAGAATGCCCAAACCGGCGAGCCCACGCCAGCGATTGCAGTATGGGGACTCACGTGGGAGCCCAGGGAGTCCCCCTCAGTCCTCTTCGCCCTCCCCCCCCCCCCGGCCATGTGATCGCGAGGTCCTTTCGAGGACCTCATGATCACATGGACGGCATAGCCATCCAAGGCATTGCCAGCAGGGGGAGTGCCTGTAATGACAGGTACTCCCCCTGCTGTCTGAATAAAAAATATTTAAAGTTTAAACAGTGTAAAATTAAATAATATATACTTAGATCATATATATATTTATTATATATATGATCTAAGTATATATATATATATATAAACATATACACACATACACATAAATACACATACACTGTTTACGTGTATTTTAATATTAATAGATATATAATTATAAATATGTGTTAATATCAAAATACACGTACAATGATATTGCTTAAATATATATATATATATATATATATATATATAATTTTCATTTAAATAAATCTGTAAATACGTTAAAAATTTAATTAAAAAATAATAAAAAATAAATAAAAATATATGTGTAAATTCGTTCTAACTGTATTTTAAAATTAATATATATATATATATATATATATATATATATGTGTGTGTCAAAATACATGTAGAACGAAATAATATATATATCTATCTATATACATAAGTATATATACACATATATATCACTATATATATACCTATATAGAAATAAAAATTATAAAAAATATATATATATAAAATCTCTTGTGTCTCGCACTCAAATGCTCCCAGTCTTGTCCATGCCTCGGTGCAACCTCCGGCTAATCATATAAAAATACCTTGGTATAGAGCACTCGTAGGACTTGTCGTGGTAAAAAAGATGCTTTTATTCAGCAATCAAAAATCACAGTATGTCAGTGTCGACGTTTCAGTCCATCTGGACTTTTATCAAGACAACAAATAAGGGATACCATAGTAGTTTATATACAAACAAAAATGGTGCTTGTTAGAGGGTGAGTGAAGATGAAAACGAGGTTGAGTGAGATCATGTGTGACGTGCATCAGAACACTATACGTCATTAGATTAATTAACCCTGTGGGGTGTGGTTTCCAGAGAAAAGGTAAGTAAGGAAATAAATATTTACATATATACAAAGTACAGAGGAGGTCAAAAGATGATCTGTTGGTGGAACCCAGATAACGCTAGTAAGGTATAAATAAGAAAAATATCAATTTGTACGTATTAAGTTATAGGGTTAGAGAACCACCAAAGATAATCAGTAAAGCTAGGAGGAGAGATCATTACGAAAGATACAACTGTAAAAGTTGTAATAGCCACAGGGTATAGTAATAGAGAATCATGAATAGTATAGTGGACATAGAAAAAATGCTATACGGACATAATACCCTGAATGAATATGTAAGCAATTCTCAATGTATACATAAACACAATAGGGGAATAACATTGTATAAAAATAAATGTATCAAATGACAGAAAAAAGCATGCTCATACATTATCTTCTTGGTAGGAATTATATATAATACTAATTCTATGCATATATTTATGTAATAATTTTACATAATTAGGTAACTTTATTAATTACAATTAGCAGGATCAGCCTGACAACCCAGGCCAAAAGTCCAGGGAATTTAATTTGCTTGCACTATATTTAACCCTGTAACTTTCCAAGACACCATGAAACCTGTACATGGGGGGTACTGTTTTACTCGGAAGACTTCGCTGAACACAAATATTAGTGTTTCAAAACAGTAACATGTATTACAATGACAATATTGTCAGTGAAAGTGATTTTTTTTTTTCATTTTTCACACCCAAATGGCACTTACGGACAATATAATTGTTGTCATATGTTTTACGGTTTTGAGACACTAATATTTGTGTTTAGCGAATTGCAAATGGGGTCTTTTTTAGTAGCCACTTAGTCGCAAACACTGGCCAAAATTGACGTTCAAATTCGTTTTTTGCGTTTTCAAATATTAACACTAACTTTGGCCAGTGGGGGTAATTCTCATTCCTGGGCTACCATACGCTACCATACGGTCTCAAAGGCAATGTTACTAATCTGGCGAATCTCAATGTGAAAAAAATGAAAAATGTAACATGCTATATTTGACCCTGTAACTTCCCAAAACACTATAAAACCTGTACATAGGGGGTACTGTTTTATGTGAGATATCGCTGAATACAAACATGTGTATTTTATTGCAGTAAAATCAAACAGTATGGTGACATTCACAGTTAAAATATCACGTAGAACTAAACATTTTTTTTCAATTCTTATTTTCTCCCATTTTTTTACATTTTATTCCTATTAGATTATGTTTTATACATAAATATTTGATGTTAAATGAAAGCCCTGTTTCCCCTGAATAAAATTATATATAATAAGTGTGGGTGCACATAATATGAAAGAGGTGAATTACACCGGAACAGACATATAGTGCAAATTCAAGTTTTTGTTTACGTTTTGTTTTGATCGCAACGTGAACATTTGGCTCAGTCCTTAACCCCTTCAGGACGGAGTCAATAGTGCACGTTCTGATCAAAACAAAACGTAAACAAAAACTGGAATTTGCGCTATATGTCTGTTCAACCGTAGTTCCCCTCTTTCAAATTATATGCACCCACACTTATTATATATCATTTTGTTCAGGAGAAACAGGGCTTTAATCTATCATTCACTATTCATATATGGAACATAATTTATTATGAACAAAATTGAAAAAAATATGAGAAAATAAGATTTTTTTTTTAAATTTGCATTTCCGTCTGACATTTTAACTGTGAATGCCATAATACTGTTGCACATATTTGTAATCAGCGATGTCTCACGAGTACAACAGTATCCCCCATTAACAGGTTTTATGTTGTTTTGGAAAGTTACAGGGTCAAATATAGAACATTCCATTTTTAAATTGAAATTTTCCAGATTAGTAATGTTACCTTTGAGACGGTGTGGTAGCCAGGAATGAGAATTACCTCCATAATGGCATAGCATTTGAAAAAGTAGACAAGCCAAGGTATTGAAAGTGGGGTATATTTAGTCTTTTTTAGTAGCCACTTAGTCACAAACACTGGCCAAAGTTAGCGTTCATATTTGTTTTTGTGTGAAAAAAGCAAAAAACGAATATTTGGCCAGTGTTTGTGACTAAGTGGCTTCTAAGAAAGACTGGACATACCCCACTTGCAATACCTCGGGTTGTCTACTTTTGCAAATGGTATGCCATCATGGGGGTAATTCTCATTCCTGGGCTACCATACGCTCTCAAAGGCAACATAACCAATCTGGCAAATTTCAATGTGAAAAAAATGAAATGCAAGCCTTATATGTGACTCTCTAACTTTCCAAAACACCATAAAACCTGTACATGGGGGGTACTGTTATTCTCAGGAGACTTCACTAAACACAAATATTAGTGTTTTAAAACAGTAAAACATATTACAACAATAATATAGACCATAAAAGTGCAGTTCGCTTGTAAAAAATGCTAAAAAAGTCACCTTTACTTAAAATATCATCGTTGTAATACAATTTACCAGTTTGAAACACTAATATTTGAGTTCAGCGAAGTCTCCCGAGTAAAACAGTACCCCCTATGTACAGGTTTTATGTTGTCTTGGAGAGTTACAGGGTCAAATATAGTGCTTGCGAATTAAATTCTCCCTGTGTTGTCAGGCATGTCAATCAAATTTTAATTAGTCAAATCACATAATTACGTTAAAAGATTATTTAAATATACACGTCGAATTTTAATATATATGCATTTAAAGGTATTTAAATTCTACGTGTATACTAATGTAATTTTTTATGTAATTATATGTATTTATCTATATATATATATTTGCGGTTATTTGTATTTTATATATAGATAGATATATATAGAATGTCATTCTAAGTGTATTTTGTTACCGATATATATATATTAATAACAAAATACAGTTAGAGTGAAATTACATATGCATATATAATTTATATTAAATTTTGTTTAAATATTTTATTTATTTATTTTATTATTTTATTTATTTATTATTTTAATTATACGTATTTATATATAATATATATATGTACATCTATTATATATATAATATATATACATATTATATATATGTAACGTCATTCTAAGTGTATTTTAATATTAATATATATACTTATATTAATATTAAAATACACTTTGTATGACGTTACATATATATAATATGTATATATATTATATATATAATATATATACATATTATATATATATATAAAATTATATTTATTTTATTTTTACACATGTCTAATTTATTTTTTTTACACCTCCTACCAGCAGGGGGACTGTCTGATATTTCAAACAGTCTCCCTGCTGGCAGATCCATTGCCAGCTATAGGGGGCCATGTGATCGCTCTTTGAGAGCGATCACATGGCCCCCGGGGGCCTCATTTGCCGGAAGGGGGCTGCCTGGGCTGTCAGGCAGTCCCCCAGAAGAGGATCGCAGCGGAGGTAAGTAAATCATATCTCCTGGGGCTGCAAGCCGTTATGGCGTACCATGCCGTCGCAACGGCTTTAAAGCCCATTTAATGCATGACGGCATGGTACGTCGTAACGGCGGGAAGGGGTTAAGGGGTTAAAGGGTATAGTTTTTTGCAATAATCACAACAATCCATTTGTTAACAACAAAATATTTCTACATGTAATATTTTTCTGCCTCAGTTTTATTGCTTGTGCTGGATTGAGAATATTTATGCACCCTTAAATAAATTAATTTTAAAATACATTTAAGGAGTTTAACAGGGTTATTGTTACATTTTTAATTTACTTAATGTAAGGTAAAATTAGTTTAGTAATAATGTCTAACCTTTGCAAGCTATTACCCCGCTGAAAACTAAATATATATATTACCTTACAAATTTTGTTATACCTTATTTCCATAGTTACCATTTCTCTGTGAAGATTTTGTTGTTTTGACGGTCAAGTTTAGATGTTCTATTTTAAAGGTGTTGCCATAGTAATAAACAGTGCTTATAAAGAGACAGCTGGAAGTTGAAATGAAAGTAATTAGTTCAGAGTTTCCATGGAAACAACTAAAGTTTTAGTTTCAAATCCTAATAATAACTCCAGTAACAGATTAGAGTTCACTTCAGCTAGATTTTGTGTTTTTTTAAATTAAAATTTGTATTGTACATATATTTTGGTTACATATATATATATATATATATATATATATATATATATATATATATATATATATATAAATATATGTAACAATGGCTTGCACTCCTGGTTAAATTCTTAATGCCCGGTGCAGGTCTGGCAAAATCATGTAGATATAGTAGAAAGGACCGCACTCCAAGGTATTTGTGATAGTTTTCAAATAAAATGTGACTTTTATTTAATCCATATAAAAGTCAACATTTCAGCCCCCATATGGAGCTTTCATCAGGACAAGAAATAAAATACAAATGTGCATACACAAGAATATATACCCCTACCCCTTAAGACAATTACACCTTAATTGTCACCAGACACCAGACTGAAGAGATACACCATACAATGATGGGCTTGATGTTTCATGACTTGGTGAGTACACAATTAAGGTGTAATTGTTAAGGAGTAGGGGTATATATTCTTGTGTATGCACATTTGTATTTTATGTCTTGTCCTGATGAAAGCTCATGACTTGGTGAGTACACAATTAAGGTGTAATTGTCTTTCAATTATAGTGGTCTTTCAACTATATATATATAACATATATATGTCACCAAAATCAAACATAGCCTTTAAATATCAAGAGTTAAAAAAAAAATTAATTCTTAGTGAAGGTAGTCTTAGTTGTTCTTTAATTACCATAACCAGCCAACAAGTGCAAATAATAAGGCAAATACCTGTTACTCATGAGAAGAAAATGTTACTCACAATCAGGGAAAAATGAGACAGGTTGGAACTAGTTTTCAAATACAAGACAATAAATCTGATATTCTCTTTGAATTTTCCTTTTAGTGAATAACAGATATGTGACATATTGAAAATAACACAAACAATAATGAATGCAATAATTACATTTTCTTTTGTTAATGAAAATAAAAAAAAAATTATTCATACTTAAGATGATCAAAAGTTAATATGAAAATATTTTTTTTAAAATGTCATAAATATCATTGAAATATTTATATACCTAGCTAAATAAAACTATTTTTTATGTAAGAGTATGTACCCATTGAAAGTATTGTCAACAGCTTTATGAAGACAGGGGAAGATTGTGTAGCAGTCTGACAGCAAAACAGAAATTGGTTAGAGATGAGAGATGGGGAGTAATCAAGCAGTAGATTGTAAGAGTGCTGTCTGCAGAGAGGAGCTAGCAGCGGATGACCACACTTAAGTAATACATGGATTTCTTACTTAGCTTGTGTGTAATGCTTTAAAAGAGTAGAATTAAGACAATGAAATAAAGGAAAATTGACTTCATACTTACTCACATTTTCCTTTCCCAGGAGATATACATGGGTAATTCCCTCCCCAACTCCCTTTAGATAGGTAATAATGAATTAATAAAGAAAAGTCAGCCCCTTCCCTTATTCTACAGTCTGTTATAAAGGCCAAAAAAAACATGGTGGGAATCATAGTGCTGCTATGGCATATCAGTGGGAAAGGACTATGAAGTAACTATGAATTAAATTTCCCTGTTTCCTGCCATATCCATGGAAGCACTTACATATATTTTATACTAAAGCATACCGAATGGTAGGATAAACATGAGCACAGAGAACATATTTATACTGCTGTTTAATGTAGAAACACATAAGACTCTTAAGGAGCAGAAAATACTATCTCAGAGTCAGAGCCTTTGGCAGCTCAAATGTCCAGGCTGTAATGTTTTACAATTGTTGAAATATGTGACCAGGTAACCACGCAGAAAATGTGGTCAGGCATAACACTAGCTGCTGTTGCCCAGGATGATGACATATATTTTGGTTACATATATATAGAAAAAAGAGGGCTATACTACAAAAATTCTACAACCAGAGACTGAAGCCTGCAGTAAAGCCATTTTGTTGCAAAGGATGTGTAGAGGAATAGATTCTATACGTTCAAATGGATAAATATTAAAGTGCAGAAAGAACCCTGGGGAGATCTTAGTGAGGACAGGTTGATTTCCAAGTAGGGTGGATATGCAGGACACCTCTAATAAGTTGTATGACATCTGGATCCTGAGCCCATTCTCATTCAATGAGAATGAGAATGAGAATGAATGCTTGTTGATAAAGACTCCATTCTCATGGATGTATCTTTTTTTCTGCTCAGGGAGTCTGCTCAAGTGTTCCCAATATCTGGAGGATATATTGCTGAAGTCCACTCCAAATTTGCCTCTGCCCAATTCATGAGTGGGTGTGTGACTTCAATAAGTTTGTGGCTTCTCGTGCCCTCCTTGTGATTTTGATATGAGATAACTGTGGTATTAGCCATACCAATCTGGATCCACTGTCCCATTGTTTCCTACGTGATAATTTTAGGTAATTCTAAACTGCCGTCATTTCCAACATGTTGCAGGATGTTTCTGTAGTGGAGCTCCCTGCCAAATCTACTTCCTTGTAGCTATCAAGGACCCTGGAGCACTTCAGACCCAGTTGCTGAGGCTTGACTGGGATCACCAAGGGCCTTTTCCATCCTGGACCAGGCTACTGTGCTTATAGCCCTTGACACCCTTGACATCAGCAGAATGTATCCCTTTCCCCAAACACCAGCCAAAATTTGGTGAAGGATAACAACAACTAACTTTAATGAACACAGCACAAATATGTATGCCCCTTACAGCCTCATTTACATACAATAGGGTGCATAGAGCCATATACTACACGGAAGGGTGGGGTCAGACAAAAGCAAAGGCTGATGGGAGATTAAGGAGGGAAATGCCAGTTAGTTTAAACTGGTCTGGGAGTTTCCATGGGACAATGCTCTGCAGGGGGAACAATAGGACAGGAAAAGGGGCGGGGGGGAGGCATAGGCAATCAATTCATTCAACATACCCTGCACCAATACTAGGCAAAAGGTGACCAAAACACAAGAGGAATCTGGGGATCCACACATAGTGTCTGTTTTCCATCCCCAGTGATGGTGAATACCATCACATATCTTCCCCCCTAAAGGTAGACTAACCAGGTACCAGACCTCCAATCGGTCTGTGCCTGAGTTAGTCGTGTGACCAGTCCTAAAATGTCCATCCATCCTGGCAGCCTCATTGACAAAGTTCAACAAAGTTTTTAAGTTTTTGCAGATCTGGTGTATAGAGCCCTTATAGCTGATCAGTTTGTGGAAGTCTGGTTTGGGAAGGCCAGATTCGGCTTCCTGGTCACCCTGTGCCCCTGTTAAGCACAGGGGCATCGCTAGGGGAGGTCATAGGGGGCCATGCCCCCCCCTACATCATGCTGTGCCCCCTTGTGCCCCCCCAAATGCCGGCAACTTACTGGCCATGTGTTTACATTATATTCCCTCAGACTGTAACAGTCTGTCACAGCCCGAGGGAATGCAGGACAGAGGAGCTGTACGCTGCTGGGTTCTGTCTGTGACCGTAGGTAGCAATGACAGGCTACCCGGCACAGGCCCCTCCCCAAACAAAGCCCCACCTCCCACACATAAGCCCCACCCCCACTGTTAAGCATCAGCCCTTGCTGCTGCTGGAAAGGCCAGAAGATGTCTGCCTGACCCCCAGCAACAGTCTCCAGTGACAGGTAGGCTTGATATGCTTGTGTGTGTTTCTCTGCTAGTGAGGAAGCTTGTGTGTGTGTATAGACTCAGCAGTCTGTGAGTGTGTGTGTGTGTGTGTGTGTATAGACTCAGCAGTCTGTGAGTGTGTGTCTGTGTGTGTATGGACTCAGCAGTCTGTGTGTGTGTGTGTATGGACTCAAGAGCAGTTCACACACACACTACATTCACTAAACACACACACACACTACATTCACTAAACACACTCTGCACAACACATACTCACACTACATTCACTAAACACACTCTGCACTCACTACAAACACTATATTCACTAAACACACTCTGCACTACACACACACACACTACATTCACTAAACACACTTTGCTCTACACACACACACACACACTACATTCACTATACACACTTTGCACTACACACACACACCCACGCACACTACATTCACTAAACACACTCTGCACTACACATACTCACACTACATTCACTATACACTCTCTGCACTCACTACAAACAAATAGAAGTGTCTAATAGTGTGCTTACAGCGCAGTGGTAAACATTCTAATTTTCTGGGTGTTAATCTGCTAAATAGTACATTTTGTGGCCTGCTCTTCATATCTGAGTGTCAAATAGAAGCGTCTAATAGTGTGCTTACTGAGCAGTTGTAAACATTCTAATTGTTTTGCTGCTAATCTGCTGCTTACATTGGAGTTTTAAAAGTCCACTTTTTTTGGTGCTAAATAGTATATTTGGGGTGTTCACTTCATATCTGAGAGTCAAATCGAAGCGTAACTTTGATTCGAATTTACTACATCGGTCACTTGTAATAATGTTTCACACCTACAACACTTGTTACACAGATCTAAGTGATAGAAAACAGATTGATATTTTCTACACTAGAAACTACCAGATAACAAGCTGCTATATTTAAACCAGTTATCAATAGCTAAGAGGTTCAACAATATTGTAATTCTGAGGCAATACCCTCACAAGTCAAACTGAGAGTCAAACAGGGAAACTTGTTGCCTGGATACAATTCTCATATGTCCTTTGCAAACTTTACATGCTGGAAAAACACAGGTGCCAACTGCTGTGGCTTTCTGCAGTGTGCAGACCGGCAAGGAGGGCAGGGTTGAGGAGTGGGTGGAAAATGATGTGGAGGATGATGAGGTCCTAGACCCCACATGGAATCAAGGTGATGCAAGTGATGTGTGCAGTTTGGAGGAAGAGGCACTGGTCGCCAGAGGCACCAGCACAGCATAAGAGGGAGCAGGGTGCAAAGCGGAGCGTCCGTTCCCTAATGCTCTTTGGCATGTATTAGCTCGAGAATTACCAGTTATCCAAGTAATACATGTAGAGATCAAAGGATCCATAATAGAGTTGAGCGAACCAGAACTGCAAAGTTCGGGTTCATACTAGATTAAACGATCCATTCGTAGTTTCACAGTCAGGTGGGAAGTCCGATGACCAGGACCCAGACACTGTCTGGGCGGCGGTCGGATGACCGGGACCCAGTATGTCTGATGTTGAAGTTAGGAGTCACAGTGCGGAATGGTTAAGCAGGGTCTGGTGCAGGGTAACCGCACGCCCCCTGGTGTTGAGCAGCAGCATTTGTGCGGCTACATACCAGGACACTGATGCAGCTTCAGTAAAAAGAGTACTGGATACCTGAAGCCATCACCAGACTGATCCGCAACTTGGAACAGGATGTGACATTCACTGTAGTGGCTGTGCGTGCTTTTGGCATTCTCACCCTGCTACTGCTCGCCTGTCTGCGCTGCAGCGTAACTTCGGCCTTCCCGCTCACCGCCTCATGAGACTGTGCGAGCAGCAGCGGGCGATAGTGGAGTTTCAGCTGCAGCACGCACGGGTCAGTGGCTCTGCACCAGACTTCCCTCCAATTGATCAGAGTTAAAGGATTTCAAGTGGACTCATTGCAATTACATGGCCTCTAAAGAGTCCTGTATTGTTATTTGTCGTCACTACCTTCCCGCGTCGGGAGTGGGTCATTTGCGCGCCTGCTGCCTTCCTTGCATGTTTCTCAGGGTCCCTGTATGGAATTCAACCCTGATTCCCCATTTCCCGCGGTCACCATGGTAGGCACAGAAACTGGCATTGAAAGTTGATATGGATGACATCCGCATGCAAAGTCCCGCCACGGGGATGTGCGATTGGCCCGAGGATCTCTAGAGTCAACAAAGTGCCTGCGCAACTATAATGTCAACAGCTACTCTGCGGAACAGAGTTGCCTTTTTTATATGTCCCAATATTTTGGGGGATACCCAATTAAAAAAAAAAAAAAATATATATATATATATATATATATATAAATGTAAAAAATAGATAAAATTCGTATCTTGTAATACCTTTTTTATTGGACTAACAGAATTTTTTAGTGACAAGCTTTCGGGATAACCTCCCTTTCTCAAGTCTGACGCATTTCTGAGCAAGACGACACATAGAATTCAAAGTTGAGTTGTGATATAGGGGTTAAAGCGACATGAGTGTAGATAAGACACAGGTTTGGTAGAAAATAGACACCATCTTTGTAGAGGGTCATGAATATCTTTCTGAAGAGCAGAAAGATATTTCACCAACACTAACAGCTTCATAAAAGACACAACCGACTTCCTCAACAAACTCAGCCAAATCACCAATCTCCCTGCTAACACAATCCTTGTAACCATGGATGTGGAATCTCTATACAGCAACATTCCACATACAGATGGCATCAATGCTTGCTTCCATTTTCTCTCTCATGTCAACAACCAAAAATACAGCCCCCGAATTATCACAGAACTGGCACTATTTATCCTCACATATAACTACTTCAGTTCTAACAATGAGGTTTACCTACAAACCATGGGCACTGCTATGGGCACTAAGATGGCACCCCAATATGCTAATCTGTTTATGGCAGATCTTGAACAGAGATTCCTAGAAATTCAACACACCAAACCATACAAATATTATCGCTATATCGATGCTATCTTCATAATTTGGACTGAAAGTGAAGAAAAACTGATACAGTTCCATGACTCTTTCAACACATTCCATCCATCAATCAAACTAAAAATGGAATATTCCACTAGATCTGTGAATTTTCTGGACACCACTGTGACATGTAACAATGGCACAATCCACACCTCGGTTTACAGAAAACCCACAGACAGGTGCAGTTACCTACACAGCTCCAGCTTCCACCCCTCCCACACTAAACAGGGCATCATCTACAGCCAAGCCACTAGGTACCATCGCATATGCTCTGATCCTAGTGACCGTAATTCCCATCTAAATGTACTCTCCCAATCTATGAGACAGAAAGGCTACAAACCAAAGATTATTACCAAACAAATCAACTCTGCTGTAAAAACGCCACGCACGCACCTGCTACAGTACAGAGAGAAAAAAATATCCACACGAGTGCCACTTGTGGTCACCTACAACCCAGCTCTTGAGGAAATACGGAAAATCATCAGAGACCTACAACCAATATTAACAGAAGATGAGACTCTGAAAAACATTTTCCCTGAAACACCCATTTTGGCCTTCAGACAACCACCAAACCTCCAACAAAAATTAATCAACAGGAAGCTGCCCACTGATGGTAAGAATGAAGAAAATGGGACCAGTCAATGCAAAAAACCTCGCTGCAAACTGTGTCAGCACATATGCACAGACAACATAGCCACACACAACAATAAAACCCACAGCATTAAAGGTTCATACTCCTGCACATCCAGCAATGTGGTATACATGATTCAATGCATAAAATGCCACCTAGGATGCTACATTGGGGAAACCACCCAGCCATTAAATGGCAGAATGAATATGCACAGACACTCTATTAAACACCACAAAGAAGAATCATACTGCACTCCTGTGGGACACCACTTTACCCAGCCTGGCCACTCACTGAAGGACCTAAAAATCAAAGTACTGAAGGGGGGTTTTAAAAATACCCAGGAAAGAAAAGCCTTTGAAGCCAGAATGATTAAATGGTTTAACAGCAAGAATAGAGGACTAAATATTGATTTGGGATTCCTGTCCCACTACCAACACTTTACATGAACACTCTCCCAGCATTATCTTACTATTCTGTCATATGTACCAACACTTTAAAATGCATTCCTATATGTTTATTCTATCTGTATACCAAGTACTATGTGTTAACCTATGCTTTCCCATACTCATATGCATGTATGCTTTTATATATATATATTTCTGTGCATTTATATTTGTGTATATGAGTTCATGTGCATGTATGTATATGTGTTTATGTATATGTACATGTGTTTATGCGTTCACATATACACATTTATGTGTGTGTGCATGTATAAAGTGTACCATCCTCTGCACTGTCTGCTTGTTTGTTTTTCTTTTCCCTCTCTCCCCCTCACTCTGCTCTTCAGAAAGATATTTATGACCCTCTACAAAGATGGTGTCTATTTTCTACCAAACCTGTGTCTTATCTACACTCATGTCGCTTTAACCCCTATATCACAACTCAACTTTGAATTCTATGTGTCGTCTTGCTCAGAAATGCTTCAGACTTGAGAAAGGGAGGTTATCCCGAAAGCTTGTCACTAAAAAATTCTGTTAGTCCAATAAAAAAGGTATTACAAGATACGAATTTTATCTATTTTTTACATCTACATCACTGGACTAATACGGCTACAATTTCTACTTGAACACTATATATATATATATATATATATATATAAAACAGTGTTGGCTACCTCATCCTCCTCCTCCACCGCTGCTTCCACCTACACTGCCACGGTTACCACCTCCGCAACCTATGGGTCACTTAGTATAAACTAGGTACACATTAGCAGAGGCTTGTGAAGGCCTTTTCTCCATGCATCAGGAGGTGAGCATTTCTCCATGCATCAGGACTGCAAGAAATGCACTGCAGGCCGCAAATGTTTCTTTTTTGTATGTCCCAATATTTTGTGGGCTACCACAATTAAAATAAAAAATATATATATATAAACAGTGTTGGCTACCTCCTCCTCCTCATCCACCTCCGCTTCCACCTACACCGCCACGGCCTCCTCAACCTATGGGTCACTTCGTATAAACTATGTACACAATAGCAGAGCCTTTTCTCCATGCATCAGGAATTGAGCTCAGTTTGAACAATGATAGAGAATACCCTGCACTCCAACCCTCTCTCAAATGGATAATTCTGGTGATCCTCCTGACAGCCATGCTTTAGATTTTAATTTATGTTCTTCCAAAGCTAAAATCAAAGATTCCATCTAGTGCTATCTTATGGCTCAGCTGTATTTTTAATTTTTATGTTATTTTAAGGGATTTCCCTATCCACATTTGCCACATTTGTTTGTAGGGCACTTGTCCTACTCTTTCCCCCATTTTACTTGCTTTTGCTCTCTAGTTTTTTCCAGGAGTTTTTTAGAGGCATTTTTGTGGCCAAAAGTTCGGGTCCCTATTGACTTCAATGAGGTTCGGGTTCGGGATCAAGTTCGGGGTCAAGTTCTGGGTGAAGTTCAAGCCCGAACCCAGACTTTTTTTCAAAGTTCGGCCGAACCCGCCGGACCCGATCATCCAGGTGTCCGCTCAACTCTAGTAATAATTTAAAACAGATGAAATAGCATTTGGCAATAATAGAAGGCATTAAATATACTTGTAGGTGCAGCAATGAGTAGCTTGAGTAATCCAGACAATGTTTAAAGCGGCACTGTCACCATCTGGGGACTTTGCCAAATTCGCCACTGGGGTTCCAGTGGCCAGGGGAGGAAGGGCAGGTAAAAGTGAGATTACTGACCTGAACCTGTCCCTCATGGGTGTTGCCATCTTTGTCGATTTGCTCCTCTTCAGCTCTTGGTGCTTCAGTGCCAGGAGCCAACTTCACCGAGGAGGAAAAATGCAGAGACAAAGTAGTCCCTAATTTGTCTCTGTTTATGTCTTGACTGAGTTTGAATTTCAGTGAAATTTCAACACAGTCAAAATTTGTATTTCATACAGATGCTATCTTTCTGAAATTTACATTTTTCAGGGAGGAGGGATCGAGAGTGCTGCTTTAAGGTAATGCAATTTCTTAAATTATGTATATATATATATATATATATATATATATATATATATATATATATATATATATATATATATATACATATATATACATATATATATATATATATATATATATATATCTCAAGCCAAAAAGAAATCAGCACTCCCAGGATTTTCAAATAAGCAAAAAAAATTACTTTACTCCGTAGTCAACGTTTCAGCACCTCTTGTGTGCTTTCCTGATGAAAGCACACAAGAGGTGCTGAAACGTTGACTACGGAGTAAAGTAATTTTTTTTGCTTATTTGAAAATCCTGGGAGTGCTGATTTCTTTTTGGCTTTATGTTTATTGTGCAATCAAGCACCGGGTCATAATTCTGTTTTGGTAGGAGTGCAAGGCTTTTTGGCTTTTAGTATATATATATATATATATATATATATATATATATATATATATATATATATATATATATATATATATATAATTTATAATTAAGGAGTTAATCAAAATGTGTGTGTAATAGATAATATTGTTTATATTTCTTAATATGCCTCAGAATTCAGAAATAATATATTGTGAGTTTTTAGAGACAATACAGTATTTTCTCTTGAATAATTAATGCCTGTCATGACAATCAAAAGGCACATAAAAAGATCCTTTGTTAAATTACTTCTGAAAGTAATTTATCCTTATTTTATCATGTACAACATAAATGATCAGATTACATAGCAAAAATACTTAATCATGAATTTGGAGCTGCAACAGCCAAAAGCTATTATCAGGAGACATCAAATTTCCTTTTTTTGCATTGTATAATTTTCTGCTATTTTTTAATTCACCTGAAACAAGAAAAACAAAAGGCATTTTGAATACGTAGAAATATAAAATTCAATGAATACAAATTGGTGATTTACATTGTTTTAATACTTTTTTAAATTCTGATCTAGCAGAATATTCTCAGTAAAACAGTTAAAAAAATGTTTCTAATGACTGAGGAGAAAAAATTCATGTGTAAAACTTATAGAGAAACTAATAAGTTCTTTAAACTTACCTTTTCTTAGCTGCAGAATTGGCTACAGTCCCTAGGATTCATTTTTAGGGGGGGGGGGGGGCACAGGGTGGGCCAGGGACAAAAGTAGGGGGTACATTCAACCCCGCCCTCGCCGCAGTTTGACCCGCCCCCGCCGCATGTTAAGCCACGCCCCCGACAAAATGTGTTGTTGTTTTTTTTTTTATAATCCCTGGTGGAGGATTCATTATTTTCCACCAGGGATTATTAAAAAACCAAACACATTTCCTTTGATACAGTGCCATAGTTGCCAACATTTGAAAAAAAATTCCAAGGACAATTTGCAGCACATCTATCAATTACTGTCTGTATATAATATCCCTGGACAGTCAGTGCCCTCTGTATAATACTGGGTTGTGTGTATAATAAATTGGGACAGTCAGTGCTCCCTGTATAGTGCTGCTCTCTGTATAATACATGGCTGTGTGTATAATATCCCAGGACAGTCAGTGCTCCCTGTATAATGCTGCTCTCTGTATAATACAGGTCTGTTTGTGTATAATATCCCAAGACAGAGAGCAGCACTATACAGGAACACTGACTATCCCGGGATATTATACACAAACAGATCTGTATTATACAGAGAACAGCGCTATAGTATTATACAGATAGCTGAGCATATACCCCATGTCCCAATCTCTAGACTACTAGTACCTGTCAACAGCAGCTCCTAGACGTGTGTAACAGGGCTAAAGTGTGCGGCAGCTCACACAGATGATTCGGCTGTAAAGCGCACTCGCTGGCAGTGCCAAATTGAGAATCCAAAGCAGCCCTGGAAAAAAATGTATGCCATTTCTACAAGTCAATATGTATATATTGCACAGTAAGCACACAAGCTCACTGACATGCGCAAATAGGCTTACTGACAGACAAAACTCTCTGACTCACACACAAGCTTACTACAGACAAACTCACTTGTATAAACACAAAACTCACTACAAAGAAGTTCAGGGACACACACAAGCTCACTAAAGACAAGCTCACTGACACACACATGCTCACATAATAGAAGCTCACTGACACACAGGATATGTTATTTGCATCATAACATATAAGTAAGATCACTTGGGCAAGTGCTTCTCCAGAGATTGCTGGTTTAAGTCTGGATTGACTGCTCCTTGTGGCTTTTGCACGGCCAACAGAAGTAGCAGTTCAGTATAAAACATTCCACCTGAAATCACAGAAAAAAATCACTATTCAGCAAATATAAACCCAAGAACACATGCATTTATTCATACATATTTTCATTTGGGGTGTATCTAAAATCAGCTTGCATCACCTGCAGATTTTCTGAATGCAGCCTTTACAAGACCTTCCCTCATTCTTCAGCACAAGGAAAAGAGCAATTATAGGCTATTACAGTAGTAAATCCTAGATATACGCAATTCGTTTTGTTCCAGTCGAATTCGGCAATTTGGAAGTTTCTGCATTCCTTACAAACTGAAATGAACCAACTATAAATGCATTTGGAATGAATAAAAAAAAAAATGATTTTGAATCTATTCATTTTCACAAGGATATCCAATTAGAGAATTAAGGGTACCAAATTAAGGACATATGTAATGAACAAATGAAATAGAAAAATTAAGAATTTTTTTCCCCCTTAATTTTCCTCTTTCAACTGTTTAGGGCATAACTTCCTAATTTGGTTTTCTGTGTATATCAAATATAATCTACCGTATATACTCGAGTATAAGCCGACCCGAATATAAGCCGAGGCCCCTAATTTTACCCCAAAAAACTGGGAAAACGTATTGACTCGAGTATAAGACTAGGGTGGGACATGCAGCAGCTACTGGTAAATTTCTAAATAAAATTAGATCCTAAAAAAATGATATTAATTGAATATTTATTTACAGTGTGTGTATATAATGAATGCAGTGTGTGCGTATGAATGCAGTGTGTGCGTATGAATGCAGTGTGTGCGTATGAATGCAGTGCGCGTATGAGTGCAGTGCGTGTATGAGTGCAGTGCGTGTATGAGTGCAGTGCGCGTATGAGTGCAGTGTGCGTATGAGTGCAGTGTGTATGAGTGCAGTGTGTATGAGTGCAGTGTGTGTGTATGAGTGCAGTGTGTGTGTGTATGAGTGCAGTGTGTGTGCGTATATATTAATTGAATATTTATTTCCAGTGTGTGTATATAATGAATGCAGTGTGTGTGTATGCGTGCAGTGTGTATGAGTGCAGTGTGTGTGAGTGCAGTGTGTGTGTGAGTGCAGTGTGTGTGTGAGTGCAGTGTGTGTATGAGTGCAGTGTGTGTGTGAATGCAGTGTGTGTGAGTGCAGTGTGTGTATATGAATGAAGTGTGAGTGTGTGATGCAGTGTGTGTTTGTGTATGTGTTGGTGGGGGTGGGCATTTGATATATTATTAATTATTTTTATTTTTATTTTTTTTATATTATTATTTTTTTATTATTATTATTTATTATTTAATTATTATTATTTATTTTTTTATTATCTTTTTATTTTTCGTCCCCCCTCCCTGCTTGCTAGCTGGCCAGGGAGGGGGGCTCCTTCCCTGGTGGTCCAGTGTAATTGGTAATTCAGTGGGGGGAGAGGGGTGCTGGCAGAGCTGTACTTACCTTTCCTGCAGCTCCTGTCAGCTCTCTCCTCCTCCGCGCGGTCTGTGCAGCTCCCTCTGTCAGCTCCCAGTGTAAGACTTACACTGGGAGCTGACCGAGGTGCTGAACGCACGGCGCGGAGGAGGAGAGAGCTGACAGGAGCTGCAGGAAAGGTAAGTACAGCTCTGCCAGCACCCCTCTCCCCCCAGTCTGTATTATGGCAATGCAAATTGCCATAATACAGACTCTGACTCGAGTATAAGCCGAGTTGGGGTTTTTCAGCACAAAAAATGTGCTGAAAAACTCGGCTTATACTTGAGTATATACGGTATATGCATTTAGCACATACATACTATATACACGCATTACATATGTTCTATATACATGCCATTCACAGGTAGCATATGCATTCTATACCGCCCATCTTGACTTGTGTCTCTGACTGCATCTCTGTGATTTCCAACTGGATTGCTGTTCACTTCCTTAAGCTGAACCTGTCCAAAACAGAACTTCTGGTCTTTCTCCCTCAAGTGTTAACAGTCCCGTGTCTGTCTCCCCCGTGTCTGTCAACAGTGCTACCATCACCTCTACCTCGCAGGCTCGCTGCCTGGGTGTTCTTTTTAACTCCAACCTCTCCTTCACCCCTCATGTCCAATCAATCGCCAAATCCTGTCGCTTCCATCTCAATGCCGGATGCGGCTAAGGTGCTGGTCCATGCTGTTGTTCTCTCTTGCCTTGACTACTGCAACCCCCTTCTCAGTGGTCTTATGTGTTCCCAGATTGCACAGCTGCAATCTATAATGAATGCGGCAGCGAGGCTCATTTTCCTCTGTCAGTCAATGCATTGGCTTCCAGTTATATATAGGGCTCAATTTTAAATTCTGGTGCTTGCTTACAAGTCCCTACATAATGCTGCTCCAACCTACCTATCCTACCGAATACACAAGTATGTCCCATCGAGGCCCCTACACTCTGCCAAAGACCTACGTATGTCCTCTGTCCGTACTCTCACCTCTAATGCTCGCCTCCAAGATTTCTCCAGGGCTGCACCTCCTCTGTGGAACTCCCTTCCCTTCTCTGTAAAACTTTCACCCAATCTCCACTCATACAAAAAATCATTGAACACTCACTTCTTCAAGAAAGCATATCAATTAAACTGTTAGCATGTTTGTATCCCCCTTCCCCATCACTCCTCTCCTGCAACTGTCAAAATTACCTACTAAGCCCTCAGTAAATACTTTCTTAACAACCTACGTCATACCCCTACTTTTACCCTTTGTGTCACTATACCCCACTCCCTTTAGAATGTAAGCTCATTGAGCAGGGCCCTCCACCTCTCTGTTCCTGTACCCCTAGTTGTCTGGTTACAATTACATGTCTGTTAGTCCACCCATTGTACAGTGCTATGGAATCTGATGGTGCTATATAAAAAATAAAATAATAATATACACATACAGCATATACCATCATTAAGCACATTATATACACATATAGCACATATATTCAATCACACAGTCCTGGGTGCAAATATAGGAAAGGCCCCAGTGGTCATGAAACAAACGAGACAAAATTCAAAATGCACACCAAAATATACAAAAGCATAGTTTATTATTATAATTTGTTTTTTTAATGTAATAGCGATCTCTTACATAATTATGTACAGCACATCATCGCCATATCTGCACAATAATTTACCATAACATGTATAAGAAGATAATGTCCTGTTATTAAAAAATAAACAGCCCCCAAACAAATAGGCTCCATAGATAAAGGCTAGCCAAAACATTGGGTGATTTTACTTCTGTTCTAACTGTGACGGTAACAGTACTTACAGACCTGTATTACTTTGATGCTCTATTGATGGTTATTTTTGTTTTTGTTTGAATATATTTTCAATACCAAAACATTATCCTCTTATACATTCTATGGGCAATTACTTTGCAGATGGGGCTGTTATGTACTATAATAATATTCTGTTTCACTATGTAAGAGATCTCTAATACATGAAAAAATATATTATATAATTAATGTTTTTCTTTTTTATTTTGGTGTGCATTAATATATTTTCTAGATTATTATTATCTATCAGAGCAGTAAACTATAACAAATTATTTCAAATGGAACACTGCCAAAGAGAGGTTTCCTCGCTAAAGTCATGAACATTGAACAGAGTGCCCTCACAAAACTACCAAATAGACCTTTGGATGCATACTCTACACCACAATCTCCTCTTTTCTCTTCTGTCTTTGTCAGGAAACATCTTCCAGAAACATGTTAAAGGATCACTATAGTGTCAGGAAAACATACTCGTTTTCCTGACACTATCTAATCCTTGGGGGACCCTCACCCTCAGCCCCCCTCCCCCCCCCCGCTGGGTTGAAGGGGTTAAATCCCTTTCAGCCACTTACCTTAATCCAGCGCCGGGCTCCCTCAGCGCTGGTGACCTCTCCACCCCCGCCGACGTCAACTCCCGAATGGAGCAGAATGCGCATTCTAACAGTCCATAGGAAAGCATTTCTCAATGCTTTCCTATAGACGTTCTGCACGCTGAATGCGAATTTCGCATCCAGCGTCGCAGAAGCGCCTCTAGTGGCTGCCAGGAAGACAATATATTGAGTTATTGTAGGCTTTTTAAGAGAAACTAATTTATCTTATTAAAGAATTGTGGTATAAGCAGTGATCTGATTGAGACAGCATCAACTTTACTAAGATCCATGTTTTTTGTTAGTGTTTTGCTATTATATAATAATTAATGTGATAACATATCTGTTTTAGAAACATACATTTCAGAATTGCATTATTTTAGTTAATAAATGTAAATAGTAACACATTCCAATGAAAAAGGAAAAAAATGATAAATGCAAATCACTTGTCTATCAATTCTCAAATTACAAAAATTGAATGCTAATATATGGATATCTTATTTCATTTTAAATTAAGCAAATTTTTTTTCTCTTTGGAAGGATTTAGAAAATAGAGATAACGTGGAATATAGATAGCATATAAATTATAGATTAGGTTAAATACATACGAAATGTAAGGTTATAGATCTAGTGGGAAATAAATATAATCATGCTAGTTATGCATTAAATTGTAGATTAATAAGGGGAAATTCTATAAAGACGGATTTGAGAGAATGAGGGAACAGATACAGCAACATTAACTATACACAATCAAACATAAACCCTGCAAACTGTGCTAAGAGTTAGAGTGTAATTTGTAATCCAAGATGGATATATTTTGTGATGTGCATGTTACTATTAGAGATAAGTAGCTAAGAAGTGTCAGATAACTTTGGCAATATTTAAAAATGGGAAATCTTAGACTATTTTAAGTCTTGTGTTAATATCACTTTGACTTATTTTCTGTATGTTTGTGTTTGTGCATTTAATTAGAATATGTTTAGTCTCTCTTGAACCAGCTTGTTGAAAGCTCTAGTGTCCTAACTATGTTCCTCTGTTTTAGAACTGAGCAGAATGCTTTTAATCTTACTGAACAGTTCTTGGTCAGGGATGGTGACTTTAATAGCAGGTCTTCTACAAAATGTTAGTGAGTTGAACCTTAGAATGTCATACCACATTGAAAGAATATGATCGCAACCAGAAACATAACATACAGTACACACCAGGTCTTTGCTTAGATATGTGCAAGAGGGCTTGCTATTAAAGGTGTGTTGTGCCCAGGCAACTGCAGTGTGAGGTGTGTGCATCTCAGACGCATACACTTCTAACACTTCTAACACCACAGGTATGAGAACCAATGTGTTCTTGTAATGATAAATGATAAACATGCTCAGGGTCTCATGGTAACAGTGTGACAGGTATGAGCACCACAGAAACACATACCTTGGGTTGTAGCATGATGTGTGTGCACACACATATGTATTGCAAGTTAGCATGTAAATCTCCCATGTTAAAATTATTGTAGGACCCACCAATATTTAGGTACTGTGACTTAGTGGTGAGCTTATCACAATATGGCCATATGGTGGTACTGAATCCCAATATTTATTTGCTAAGATAGACGATTTTAAGTAGCCTTATTAATGTAAATCTGTATTCTTATTTGTGTGTGTGCTGCTTCTTTAACTGTATTTTGTATATGTTTTTGTCTTTACGGCAGCACCACTGCTTGGAAATGCATGTTCTGGAAGTACCCCCAATTCCCATTTTTTTAGTACAGTCACAGTACCACAAGGGGCCCATAATCCACTTTCAGGGATAATGTGTGCTCAGTGGTGGCAACCCTGAGATAAAATTACTAGGAGAAGGGTTCGTACTGTTGGCCCACACAAATTAATTTAGCAAGAATATACCTTTTTAAGTACAAGAGCGGTCCAACCATATATACAGCCGCGGCCAATGGAAAGCAAAGATATCCCTCTCTTGGCAATTGCAGACGTGTACAGAAACCTGAGCCATGGCTGCCAGAGTTTACCATAGCAGTGCTCTAATGCCACAGAGTGCTGAGACTCATGAAAAGAGCCTGCAACCAGGAGAAGTGATCTACTACCACTAGAGTGGTCTACTACCACTAGACCACCAGAGAATGTATTGTCCCCCTCAGGGCCGCCATCAGGGGGTGACAACCGTGACGGTTGTCACGGGCCCGGCGGTCCAGGGGGGCCCGGACTGCTTTGGCAGTCCAAGGCCCCACAATTACACTCTGCACATATATATAGCGATCATCGCTATATATATGTGCAGCCGCGGGCCCCCCCGGCTCCCTGTATTTGCAGAGGGGGCCCAGCGGACTGCAGGAGCACTTTCCAGCATTTCCCTGCGTCTAACTCCCGCGAGATGTGCTGTCGGTAGAGCGTTGCCATGGGTTACCATGGCAACGCTCCGCGCGGCGCGCACACCACATCTCACGGGAGTTAGACGCAGGGAAATGCTGGAAAGTGCTCCTGCAGTCCGCTGGGCCCCCTCTGCAAATACAGGGAGCCGGGGGGCCCAGAATGCCACCGGACCGGACCACCAGGGATCAAAGGATATTCCCCCCTCCCTGAACAAGGTAAGAAACAGGGAGGGGGGAATAACTTTCATTACATTACATACATACACTAATAAACACACTAACACACACACACTGCATTAATTACACTAACACACACACTGCATTTATTACACTAACACACACACTGCATTAATTACACTAACACACACACTGCATTAATTACACTAACACACACATTGTATTCATTACACTAACACACACACTGTATTCATTACACTAACACACACACTGCATTAATTACACTAACACACACACTGCATTCATTACACTAACACACACTGCATTAATTACACTAACACACACACTGCATTAATTACACTAACACACACACTACATTAATTACACTAACACACACACTGCATTAATTACACTAACACACACACTGCATTAATTACACTAACACACACTGCATTAATTACACTAACACACACACTGCATTAATTACACTAACACACACACTGCATTCATTACACTAACACACACTGCATTCATTACACTAACACACACACTGCATTCATTACACTAACACACACACTGCATTCATTACACTAACACACACACTGTATTCATTACACTAACACACACACTGCATTAATTACACTAACACACACACTGCATTAATTACACTAACACACACACTGCATTAATTACACTAACACACACACTGCATTAATTACACTAACACCCACTGCATTAATTACACTAACACACACACTGCATTAATTACACTAACACACACACTGCATTCATTACACTAACACACACTGCATTCATTACACTAACACACACACTGCATTCATTACACTAACACACACACTGTATTCATTACACTAACACACACACTGCATTAATTACACTAACACACACACTGCATTTATTACACTAACGCACACACTGCATTTATTACACTAACACACACTGCATTAATTACACTAACACACACACTGCATTAATTACACTAACACACACTGTATTCACAACACTAACACACACTCTGCATTCATCGCACTGACACACACACACTGCATTCACTACACTAACACACACTGCATTCACTACACTAACACACACTGCATTCACTACACTAACACACACACTGCATTCACTACACTAACACACACACTGCATTCATTACACTAACACACACTGCATTCATTACACTAACACACACTCTGCATCCACTACACTGACACACACTATGCATCCACTACACTAACACACACACTGCATTCACTACACTAACACACACACTGCATTAATTACACTAACACACACACTGCATTAATTACACTAACACACACTGTATTCACAACACTAACACACACTCTGCATTCATTGCACTGACACACACACACACTGCATTCACTACACTAACACACACTGCATTCATTACACTAACACACACACACTGCATTCATTACACTAACACACACTCTGCATCCACTACACTGACACACACTCTGCATCCACTACACTGACACACACTATGCATCCACTACACTAACACACACACTGTATTCACTACACTAACACAAGCACTGCATCCACTACATTAACACACACACTACATTCACTTCACTAACACACACGGCATCCACTACACTAACACACTGTATTCACTACACTCACACACACTGCATCCACTACACTAACACACACACACTGCATTCACTTCACTAACACACACTCTGCATCCACTACACTAACACACACATACTGTATTCACTACACTGACACACTGCATTCACTACAGTGACACACTCTGCATTCACTACACCGACACACACTCTGCATTCACTACACCGACACACACTCTGCATTCACTACACCGACACACACTCTGCATCCACTACACTAACACACACACACTGCATCCACTACACTAACACACACTCTGCATCCACTACACTAACACACACACTCTGCATTCACTACACTGACACACACACTCTGCATTTATTACACTAACACACACTCTGCATTCACTACACTGAAACACACTCTGCATTCACTACACTGACACACACTCTGCATTAACTATACACACAGCATCCACTACACAAACATCCTGTATTCACAGTACACACACTACATCCACCACACATTTAAACATTCTGCATTCACTATTCAGAGACACTGCGTCTAAAACACACACTACATCCACTAAACACATTGCATCTAGTACACACAAAAACTACATCCACTAGACAAACACACTACATCCACTACACACACTGCATCCGCTACACAAACACACACTCTGCATTCACTGCACAAACAGTATCTAATACACACAAACACTACATCCATTACACACATTCTAATTCCACTATACACACCACATTCAGTCCTGCATCATTGTCTGCGGACTAGGTAAGAGTCCTGTGGGCGGACTCGTGGGCGGGCCGGGGGGATGGGGCGGGGGCCCAGACCTTGTGCTTTGTCAGGGGACCCAAAATTTCTGGTGGCGGCCCTGGTCCCCCTTCCCTGGCCAGGGGGGAAAACTTCAATAAAACAAACAAAAAATAATATAAGTATATAAAGCTGCTACCCTCTCTCACAGTCCAAAGAACATCAGACTATATCCTATCCTACAAATTCACAAACACACTCTGTAACACACAATGCATCACGTACACACACAAACACTATATCCACTACATACATAAATACTGCATCCACTATACACACACTGTATCCACTATAAACACACTGTATGACTTAAAAACACATCCACTTTACCCACTTTACACACAGCACCTTATCCCTCACACAGATACTACATCCACTGTACAACCACATACACTATATCCACTACACACACACATTCTGCATCCCCTACACACACTTAAACTGCATCCACTATACACACACCGCATCCCTTACTCACTTCATCCCTTACACACACACACATTCACTCCATTCATATGGACTGTGTCACGTGCGTGGGCTATAGGCCCAGCCGAGACAATGGGGAGAGCGTGGAAGTGACAGGGTTAATGACACCAGACCCCTGGTTACCTGTTGCTAGTCCCAGCAACCACTCAATTAACCCCTGCAATCCCTTCTACACTAACCCCCTAGTACACACTTTACTCCCACCACCAAGACTTTTAAACCCGGGCGTCTTAGGTTACCCCACACACAGGAGAATTATAGGATCACAGTTCTACTTTTACTAATCAAACACTTATAATTAACCCTTTTTGGTAACGTGTTTACCTGAGCTCTCTGGGGAGGGGAGCTCGTAGACAACAGAGACACAAGCTGATTAATTAAACATTTAATCTGACAAAAAAGATTCACAGTGCTGAGTACAAAATACAGAAATAAATGACATACAGATAACAAATTGCAAAACAGTACATAAAATAAAATAGGAGAAAACAAAAGAAATTCCTTACATATATTTACCCTATATAGAATTCTTGTGGGAGTCTTAGATGGTATTGATCTCCTAGAAGTTACTGACAAAAAGAAAAATGAATACTGACTTCTGGATAGTCCAGCACCCTCATTATATATCTAAAACTAGTTATTTCTCAGTGGGCAGACCCCTGGGGGAATCAGAGGGGGTTGGTCTGGCAGTCTATTGCCCACTCTATGAAATTCCTTGTGTCCAGCTCTGGTGATGGCTATCTAGATGTTTTATGGTCTAGGCCTGGTGCAAGATCAAAGACCACAATAAATGCCATCCCAAGGTTTACAAAAAAACAACTCTTAACATATATAAACACACATCAAACAAGAACTCATGCTTTTGGCATGACACCTCCCCCTTAAGATGGTGGACAGAAAAATTCAGCCACAGGCTGATTTATCTGTCAACCATTAACCCCCTAGCTGCCAAGACAGGTCATCTGCATTCCCATGCAAGCTTGTTACATCCTCAACAAACATGCCTGATTTGCCTGTTTCAATTTCCCATCGATCTCTGGTAACATCCCTTAAACCACACCCATTGCGCTCATGTAGTAGTTGTAAGGGGAAGAAACCAATGGATTTATGCAGCACTCCCCGGTAAGCACACAAAAAAGCAGAAAGAGAACACTCCCAGGATAGATGTGCTGTATCAACACCCATCATCTCTTTAATTTTGGGGTCTTTCTGCTGGGCTGGTTGCACTATCAGACTCTGAATCTTTGGTTCACAATCAGAAAGTTGCTTAGGTGTATGCGTGAGTTGTGATAAACTGACAAGGTCCCTGGTTCCTCTAACAGTATGTTTCCCTGCAGCCATCCTTCCTGGACCCACAGGCTGAGTCTGTCCGTGCCCCTCACTTTCACTCCAGGTCATCACACATACAGAACTTTGGAAACTGGCTAAGCCAGGCGCAGAGTAAAGCTCACACACCCTCTGCCCTCCCTTATAGCCTTGCTGTCCCTTCACAGTTTCACCCAGCGCATCACATACATCTGCTTCAGGCACATATTGGCACATATATTCATTCAGCCCCCTCTCGCTGGAAGGCTTTTCCCATACATTTTCACAGGACACATTTGACCCCCCTTGATCAGATACAGAATTTTGCACACACTCACATAATTTTTTCTCCAAGGCAGGCCATCCTCTCACAATCTCACATAGCCCCTCAGACTCTCCTGCTTTAGCCCTGACCCACTGCTTACTTGGTACCACTGTGACTAGTGGTACACATCCCTTGCTCTTACCTTCCTCCTCTCCCTTACTCTCTGACATCCCAGTCACACAGTATTTTGATACAGGCACATCACTACTCACCCCTATCTCACATTTGGTAGACATCACTGGTTCAGTAACAGGTAGATATTTATCCACACCCTGCTCTCCCTCCCAGCCATCACAGTTCACAATGTCTCCCAAAGTCTCACACAATACCTTAGGTGGAGCAGTCAGCCCTTCTGGCTCACAAACAGTGTCCTGTGGAGCATAGTGACAGAGCATCCTGCCCAAATCATTCCCCAAAAGAACATTAACAGGGATATCCTCTGAAATCCCCACTTCACGCAAACCTTTGCCTGCACCCCAATCAAGGTACACACATGCCAGGGGCACAGCAGGGCGCACACCCCCAATTCCTTTGATGGACATGGTTCTTCCAGGGATTATGTCCTCCGTATTCACCACTTCAGGGCGCACCAGGGTGAATGAAGCTCCAGAATCTCTCAGTCCCATGGTCACTCGGTCACCCACAATTACACTCTGCAGGTTATCGTCTTGTTTCCCCACGGACCCACCCACAAGCAAAACTGATGGTGCCCCTCCACGGGCTGGTATGGGTAAATTCCTAGTGGGGCAAGTCCTGCTCAGATGACCAATCTGGTTGCATCGAAAACAACGGCGGGCATCTGACTCACTTGACATAGCCCCGGCTACGCTGCCAGTCGGCGGTGAAGTTCTCACTGCAGATCTTACAGGTGGAGATTGAACTGTAGCTTTTCTCCAGGTCGAAGTAGCAGCTGACTCCAGCCCACGCCTGGATGTGGGTGCATGGATGTCGGCATAGTCATCTGCCAGTTCTGCAGCAGCCCTAGCATTTTTTGGCTTTCTTTCCAAAATCCACTCTCGTACATTATGGCTCCGGGTCTGCAAGAACTGCTCCAGGACCATTAAGTCATTAAGGGCTTCATAGGTAGTAGCTTGTACTCCTGTTACCCATTGCCGGAACGTGGTTTCTAATTGTGCCACATATAGAATGCAGCTGGATGATGGGCATTGCTGCATACTCCTAAACTTTTTCCTGTAAGACTCAGGAGTAAGGTTAAAAGTTTTTTGCAATGCAGATTTGATTGCCTCATAGTTGTTATCAGTCTCTGGGGGAAGGGACACAAACACATCCAAGGCTTTCCCTTTCAATTGTGGAGTTAAATATCTGCCCCACTGGTCTGAGGGTAGTTGATGCTGCCTGCATACTTTCTCAAAACTTTTTAAAAATACATCCAAATCTGTCCCTTCTTCGAGGGAAGGAAAATCATCCTTATGGAGCCTACGTGTGCTGGACTCTGATGCATTGCTGTTCAGTGAGGACTGAAGGGTAAATTGCAGTTTAGCAAGTTCCAGCTCATGTCTCCTTTGCGCCTCCCTTTCGGCTAGCCTCTCTGCAGATTCCCTTTCTGCAGCCTGCCTTTCGGCTAGCCTCTCTGCAGATTCCCTTTCTGCAGCCTGCCGTTGCGCCTCCCTTTCGGCTAGCCTCTCTGCAGATTCCCTTTCTGCAGCCTGCTGTTGGATCATCACATTCAGGGCCTCCTGAGGATTTGCAGCCATCAGTTGCCGAAATAAATCAGTTGAGCAAATGTCCTTAATGTTTTGAGGAGTACAACCACCAGGCATTTCAGTAAGCAACACTCCTGCAGTAGTAGGGAGCTCAGTAACCCTTTCAGTGTCCGTCTCTGGCTGCAAAACATGGGTGTCCGCCTCCACAAGGTCAGCAATAAGTTGTGCCTTATTTTTGCCAAACGTTGGTAAATCCTTTTCTTGGCACAAAAATTCCAAGGCCTCTTTCGAGTGTTTGCGATAGGCCTCCATATTCACAAATAGGATAGAGAAAGAAAAACAAAAGATGGGAGGGGGGAACTGTTTTGCACTTTGTATGTATTTTAAATCAGCACTGAGCTTGGTCTTTGGAAATTACACAAAAACAAGTATGCAATTTCTTTTAGTGCTAAGACCCCCTTTACAGGTAAAATCTAGCAAGCACTAAAAATCTCTAAATATATCCCACCAGCTGCCGCCAGTTTGTCACGTGCGTGGGCTATAGGCCCAGCCGAGACAATGGGGAGAGCGTGGAAGTGACAGGGTTAATGACACCAGACCCCTGGTTACCTGTTGCTAGTCCCAGCAACCACTCAATTAACCCCTGCAATCCCTTCTACACTAACCCCCTAGTACACACTTTACTGCCACCACCAAGACTTTTAAACCCGGGCGTCTTAGGTTACCCCACACACAGGAGAATTATAGGATCACAGTTCTACTTTTACTAATCAAACACTTATAATTAACCCTTTTTGGTAACGTGTTTACCTGAGCTCTCTGGGGAGGGGAGCTCGTAGACAACAGAGACACAAGCTGATTAATTAAACATTTACCGTATTTTTCGCTCCATAAGACGCACTTTTTTTCCCCTCAAAAGTGAGGGGAAATGTCTGTGCGTCTTATGGAGCGAATATGATGCTTTACTTACCTGTCTTGCAGCGTTGGCCGGCAGCACAGGGCGCACCGCGGTAGTGGAACTTTAATTTCATGTTCCGGTTTCCGGCGGGACTGAAAGGAAGTGCGCACAAGCTGAGTGCGCACTTCCTTTCAGTCCCGCCGGAAACCGGAACATGAAATTCAAGATCCACTACCGCGGTGCGCCCTGTGCTGCCGGCCAACGCTGCAAGACAGGTAAGTAATTATAGGACAAGGGGAGGGGGACAGTATGGGAGGGGGATGAAGTCTATGGGGAGGGAGGGGGATGAAGTCTATGGGGAGGGAGGGGGATGAAGTCTATGGGGAGGGGGGGGGATGAAGTCTATGGGGAGGGGGGGGGATGAAGTCTATGGGGAGGGGGGGGATGAAGTCTATGGGGAGGGGGGGGATGAAGTCTATGGGGAGGGGGGGGGGGATGAAGTCTATGGGGAGGGGGGGGGGATGAAGTCTATGGGGAGGGGGGGGATGAAGTCTATGGGGAGGGGGGGGATGAAGTCTATGGGGAGGGGGGGGATGAAGTCTATGGGGAGGGGGGGGATGAAGTCTATGGGGAGGGGGGGGATGAAGTCTATGGGGAGGGGGGGATGAAGTCTATGGGGAGGGGGGGATGAAGTCTATGGGGGGGGGATGAAGTCTATGGGGAGGGAGGGGGATGAAGTCTATGGGGAGGGGGTGGATGAAGTCTATGGGGAGGGGGTGAGTGAAGACTATGGGAGAGAGGAGAAGACTATGGAAGGGGGGGACACTATGGGACAGGGGAGAAAAAAAATATTCTGTACAAACTGTCCCATAGTAAGAAACACAGTTTGTTCAGAATATTTTTTTTCTGGGTTTCTTCCTCTAAAAACTAGGTGCGTCTTATGGTGAGGTGCGTCTTATGGAGCGAAAAATACGGTAATCTGACAAAAAAGATTCACAGTGCTGAGTACAAAATACAGAAATAAATGACATACAGATAACAAATTGCAAAACAGTACATAAAATAAAATAGGAGAAAACAAAAGAAATTCCTTACATATATTTACCCTATATAGAATTCTTGTGGGAGTCTTAGATGGTATTGATCTCCTAGAAGTTACTGACAAAAAGAAAAATGAATACTGACTTCTGGATAGTCCAGCACCCTCATTATATATCTAAAACTAGTTATTTCTCAGTGGGCAGACCCCTGGGGGAATCAGAGGGGGTTGGTCTGGCAGTCTATTGCCCACTCTATGAAATTCCTTGTGTCCAGCTCTGGTGATGGCTATCTAGATGTTTTATGGTCTAGGCCTGGTGCAAGATCAAAGACCACAATAAATGCCATCCCAAGGTTTACAAAAAAACAACTCTTAACATATATAAACACACATCAAACAAGAACTCATGCTTTTGGCATGACACCTCCCCCTTAAGATGGTGGACAGAAAAATTCAGCCACAGGCTGATTTATCTGTCAACCATTAACCCCCTAGCTGCCAAGACAGGTCATCTGCATTCCCATGCAAGCTTGTTACATCCTCAACAAACATGCCTGATTTGCCTGTTTCAATTTCCCATCGATCTCTGGTAACATCCCTTAAACCACACCCATTGCGCTCATGTAGTAGTTGTAAGGGGAAGAAACCAATGGATTTATGCAGCACTCCCCGGTAAGCACACAAAAAAGCAGAAAGAGAACACTCCCAGGATAGATGTGCTGTATCAACACCCATCATCTCTTTAATTTTGGGGTCTTTCTGCTGGGCTGGTTGCACTATCAGACTCTGAATCTTTGGTTCACAATCAGAAAGTTGCTTAGGTGTATGCGTGAGTTGTGATAAACTGACAAGGTCCCTGGTTCCTCTAACAGTATGTTTCCCTGCAGCCATCCTTCCTGGACCCACAGGCTGAGTCTGTCCGTGCCCCTCACTTTCACTCCAGGTCATCACACATACAGAACTTTGGAAACTGGCTAAGCCAGGCGCAGAGTAAAGCTCACACACCCTCTGCCCTCCCTTATAGCCTTGCTGTCCCTTCACAGTTTCACCCAGCGCATCACATACATCTGCTTCAGGCACATATTGGCACATATATTCATTCAGCCCCCTCTCGCTGGAAGGCTTTTCCCATACATTTTCACAGGACACATTTGACCCCCCTTGATCAGATACAGAATTTTGCACACACTCACATAATTTTTTCTCCAAGGCAGGCCATCCTCTCACAATCTCACATAGCCCCTCAGACTCTCCTGCTTTAGCCCTGACCCACTGCTTACTTGGTACCACTGTGACTAGTGGTACACATCCCTTGCTCTTACCTTCCTCCTCTCCCTTACTCTCTGACATCCCAGTCACACAGTATTTTGATACAGGCACATCACTACTCACCCCTATCTCACATTTGGTAGACATCACTGGTTCAGTAACAGGTAGATATTTATCCACACCCTGCTCTCCCTCCCAGCCATCACAGTTCACAATGTCTCCCAAAGTCTCACACAATACCTTAGGTGGAGCAGTCAGCCCTTCTGGCTCACAAACAGTGTCCTGTGGAGCATAGTGACAGAGCATCCTGCCCAAATCATTCCCCAAAAGAACATTAACAGGGATATCCTCTGAAATCCCCACTTCACGCAAACCTTTGCCTGCACCCCAATCAAGGTACACACATGCCAGGGGCACAGCGGGGCGCACACCCCCAATTCCTTTGATGGACATGGTTCTTCCAGGGATTATGTCCTCCGTATTCACCACTTCAGGGCGCACCAGGGTGAATGAAGCTCCAGAATCTCTCAGTCCCATGGTCACTCGGTCACCCACAATTACACTCTGCAGGTTATCGTCTTGTTTCCCCATGGACCCACCCACAAGCAAAACTGATGGTGCCCCTCCACGGGCTGGTATGGGTAAATTCCTAGTGGGGCAAGTCCTGCTCAGATGACCAATCTGGTTGCATCGAAAACAACGGCGGGCATCTGACTCACTTGACATAGCCCCGGCTACGCTGCCAGTCGGCGGTGAAGTTCTCACTGCAGATCTTACAGGTGGAGATTGAACTGTAGCTTTTCTCCAGGTCGAAGTAGCAGCTGACTCCAGCCCACGCCTGGATGTGGGTGCATGGATGTCGGCATAGTCATCTGCCAGTTCTGCAGCAGCCCTAGCATTTTTTGGCTTTCTTTCCAAAATCCACTCTCGTACATTATGGCTCCGGGTCTGCAAGAACTGCTCCAGGACCATTAAGTCATTAAGGGCTTCATAGGTAGTAGCTTGTACTCCTGTTACCCATTGCCGGAACGTGGTTTCTAATTGTGCCACATATAGAATGCAGCTGGATGATGGGCATTGCTGCATACTCCTAAACTTTTTCCTGTAAGACTCAGGAGTAAGGTTAAAAGTTTTTTGCAATGCAGATTTGATTGCCTCATAGTTGTTATCAGTCTCTGGGGGAAGGGACACAAACACATCCAAGGCTTTCCCTTTCAATTGTGGAGTTAAATATCTGCCCCACTGGTCTGAGGGTAGTTGATGCTGCCTGCATACTTTCTCAAAACTTTTTAAAAATACATCCAAATCTGTCCCTTCTTCGAGGGAAGGAAAATCATCCTTATGGAGCCTACGTGTGCTGGACTCTGATGCATTGCTGTTCAGTGAGGACTGAAGGGTAAATTGCAGTTTAGCAAGTTCCAGCTCATGTCTCCTTTGCGCCTCCCTTTCGGCTAGCCTCTCTGCAGATTCCCTTTCTGCAGCCTGCCTTTCGGCTAGCCTCTCTGCAGATTCCCTTTCTGCAGCCTGCCGTTGCGCCTCCCTTTCGGCTAGCCTCTCTGCAGATTCCCTTTCTGCAGCCTGCTGTTGGATCATCACATTCAGGGCCTCCTGAGGATTTGCAGCCATCAGTTGCCGAAATAAATCAGTTGAGCAAATGTCCTTAATGTTTTGAGGAGTACAACCACCAGGCATTTCAGTAAGCAACACTCCTGCAGTAGTAGGGAGCTCAGTAACCCTTTCAGTGTCCGTCTCTGGCTGCAAAACATGGGTGTCCGCCTCCACAAGGTCAGCAATAAGTTGTGCCTTATTTTTGCCAAACGTTGGTAAATCCTTTTCTTGGCACAAAAATTCCAAGGCCTCTTTCGAGTGTTTGCGATAGGCCTCCATATTCACAAATAGGATAGAGAAAGAAAAACAAAAGATGGGAGGGGGGAACTGTTTTGCACTTTGTATGTATTTTAAATCAGCACTGAGCTTGGTCTTTGGAAATTACACAAAAACAAGTATGCAATTTCTTTTAGTGCTAAGACCCCCTTTACAGGTAAAATATAGCAAGCACTAAAAATCTCTAAATATATCCCACCAGCTGCCGCCAGTTTGTCACGTGCGTGGGCTATAGGCCCAGCCGAGACAATGGGGAGAGCGTGGAAGTGACAGGGTTAATGACACCAGACCCCTGGTTACCTGTTGCTAGTCCCAGCAACCACTCAATTAACCCCTGCAATCCCTTCTACACTAACCCCCTAGTACACACTTTACTGCCACCACCAAGACTTTTAAACCCGGGCGTCTTAGGTTACCCCACACACAGGAGAATTATAGGATCACAGTTCTACTTTTACTAATCAAACACTTATAATTAACCCTTTTTGGTAACGTGTTTACCTGAGCTCTCTGGGGAGGGGAGCTCGTAGACAACAGAGACACAAGCTGATTAATTAAACATTTACCGTATTTTTCGCTCCATAAGACGCACTTTTTTTCCCCTCAAAAGTGAGGGGAAATGTCTGTGCGTCTTATGGAGCGAATATGATGCTTTACTTACCTGTCTTGCAGCGTTGGCCGGCAGCACAGGGCGCACCGCGGTAGTGGAACTTTAATTTCATGTTCCGGTTTCCGGCGGGACTGAAAGGAAGTGCGCACAAGCTGAGTGCGCACTTCCTTTCAGTCCCGCCGGAAACCGGAACATGAAATTCAAGATCCACTACCGCGGTGCGCCCTGTGCTGCCGGCCAACGCTGCAAGACAGGTAAGTAATTATAGGACAAGGGGAGGGGGACAGTATGGGAGGGGGATGAAGTCTATGGGGAGGGAGGGGGATGAAGTCTATGGGGAGGGAGGGGGATGAAGTCTATGGGGAGGGGGGGGGATGAAGTCTATGGGGAGGGGGGGGGATGAAGTCTATGGGGAGGGGGGGGATGAAGTCTATGGGGAGGGGGGGGATGAAGTCTATGGGGAGGGGGGGGGGGATGAAGTCTATGGGGAGGGGGGGGGGATGAAGTCTATGGGGAGGGGGGGGATGAAGTCTATGGGGAGGGGGGGGATGAAGTCTATGGGGAGGGGGGGGATGAAGTCTATGGGGAGGGGGGGGATGAAGTCTATGGGGAGGGGGGGGATGAAGTCTATGGGGAGGGGGGGATGAAGTCTATGGGGAGGGGGGGATGAAGTCTATGGGGGGGGGATGAAGTCTATGGGGAGGGAGGGGGATGAAGTCTATGGGGAGGGGGTGGATGAAGTCTATGGGGAGGGGGTGAGTGAAGACTATGGGAGAGAGGAGAAGACTATGGAAGGGGGGGACACTATGGGACAGGGGAGAAAAAAAATATTCTGTACAAACTGTCCCATAGTAAGAAACACAGTTTGTTCAGAATATTTTTTTTCTGGGTTTCTTCCTCTAAAAACTAGGTGCGTCTTATGGTGAGGTGCGTCTTATGGAGCGAAAAATACGGTAATCTGACAAAAAAGATTCACAGTGCTGAGTACAAAATACAGAAATAAATGACATACAGATAACAAATTGCAAAACAGTACATAAAATAAAATAGGAGAAAACAAAAGAAATTCCTTACATATATTTACCCTATATAGAATTCTTGTGGGAGTCTTAGATGGTATTGATCTCCTAGAAGTTACTGACAAAAAGAAAAATGAATACTGACTTCTGGATAGTCCAGCACCCTCATTATATATCTAAAACTAGTTATTTCTCAGTGGGCAGACCCCTGGGGGAATCAGAGGGGGTTGGTCTGGCAGTCTATTGCCCACTCTATGAAATTCCTTGTGTCCAGCTCTGGTGATGGCTATCTAGATGTTTTATGGTCTAGGCCTGGTGCAAGATCAAAGACCACAATAAATGCCATCCCAAGGTTTACAAAAAAACAACTCTTAACATATATAAACACACATCAAACAAGAACTCATGCTTTTGGCATGACACCTCCCCCTTAAGATGGTGGACAGAAAAATTCAGCCACAGGCTGATTTATCTGTCAACCATTAACCCCCTAGCTGCCAAGACAGGTCATCTGCATTCCCATGCAAGCTTGTTACATCCTCAACAAACATGCCTGATTTGCCTGTTTCAATTTCCCATCGATCTCTGGTAACATCCCTTAAACCACACCCATTGCGCTCATGTAGTAGTTGTAAGGGGAAGAAACCAATGGATTTATGCAGCACTCCCCGGTAAGCACACAAAAAAGCAGAAAGAGAACACTCCCAGGATAGATGTGCTGTATCAACACCCATCATCTCTTTAATTTTGGGGTCTTTCTGCTGGGCTGGTTGCACTATCAGACTCTGAATCTTTGGTTCACAATCAGAAAGTTGCTTAGGTGTATGCGTGAGTTGTGATAAACTGACAAGGTCCCTGGTTCCTCTAACAGTATGTTTCCCTGCAGCCATCCTTCCTGGACCCACAGGCTGAGTCTGTCCGTGCCCCTCACTTTCACTCCAGGTCATCACACATACAGAACTTTGGAAACTGGCTAAGCCAGGCGCAGAGTAAAGCTCACACACCCTCTGCCCTCCCTTATAGCCTTGCTGTCCCTTCACAGTTTCACCCAGCGCATCACATACATCTGCTTCAGGCACATATTGGCACATATATTCATTCAGCCCCCTCTCGCTGGAAGGCTTTTCCCATACATTTTCACAGGACACATTTGACCCCCCTTGATCAGATACAGAATTTTGCACACACTCACATAATTTTTTCTCCAAGGCAGGCCATCCTCTCACAATCTCACATAGCCCCTCAGACTCTCCTGCTTTAGCCCTGACCCACTGCTTACTTGGTACCACTGTGACTAGTGGTACACATCCCTTGCTCTTACCTTCCTCCTCTCCCTTACTCTCTGACATCCCAGTCACACAGTATTTTGATACAGGCACATCACTACTCACCCCTATCTCACATTTGGTAGACATCACTGGTTCAGTAACAGGTAGATATTTATCCACACCCTGCTCTCCCTCCCAGCCATCACAGTTCACAATGTCTCCCAAAGTCTCACACAATACCTTAGGTGGAGCAGTCAGCCCTTCTGGCTCACAAACAGTGTCCTGTGGAGCATAGTGACAGAGCATCCTGCCCAAATCATTCCCCAAAAGAACATTAACAGGGATATCCTCTGAAATCCCCACTTCACGCAAACCTTTGCCTGCACCCCAATCAAGGTACACACATGCCAGGGGCACAGCGGGGCGCACACCCCCAATTCCTTTGATGGACATGGTTCTTCCAGGGATTATGTCCTCCGTATTCACCACTTCAGGGCGCACCAGGGTGAATGAAGCTCCAGAATCTCTCAGTCCCATGGTCACTCGGTCACCCACAATTACACTCTGCAGGTTATCGTCTTGTTTCCCCACGGACCCACCCACAAGCAAAACTGATGGTGCCCCTCCACGGGCTGGTATGGGTAAATTCCTAGTGGGGCAAGTCCTGCTCAGATGACCAATCTGGTTGCATCGAAAACAACGGCGGGCATCTGACTCACTTGACATAGCCCCGGCTACGCTGCCAGTCGGCGGTGAAGTTCTCACTGCAGATCTTACAGGTGGAGATTGAACTGTAGCTTTTCTCCAGGTCGAAGTAGCAGCTGACTCCAGCCCACGCCTGGATGTGGGTGCATGGATGTCGGCATAGTCATCTGCCAGTTCTGCAGCAGCCCTAGCATTTTTTGGCTTTCTTTCCAAAATCCACTCTCGTACATTATGGCTCCGGGTCTGCAAGAACTGCTCCAGGACCATTAAGTCATTAAGGGCTTCATAGGTAGTAGCTTGTACTCCTGTTACCCATTGCCGGAACGTGGTTTCTAATTGTGCCACATATAGAATGCAGCTGGATGATGGGCATTGCTGCATACTCCTAAACTTTTTCCTGTAAGACTCAGGAGTAAGGTTAAAAGTTTTTTGCAATGCAGATTTGATTGCCTCATAGTTGTTATCAGTCTCTGGGGGAAGGGACACAAACACATCCAAGGCTTTCCCTTTCAATTGTGGAGTTAAATATCTGCCCCACTGGTCTGAGGGTAGTTGATGCTGCCTGCATACTTTCTCAAAACTTTTTAAAAATACATCCAAATCTGTCCCTTCTTCGAGGGAAGGAAAATCATCCTTATGGAGCCTACGTGTGCTGGACTCTGATGCATTGCTGTTCAGTGAGGACTGAAGGGTAAATTGCAGTTTAGCAAGTTCCAGCTCATGTCTCCTTTGCGCCTCCCTTTCGGCTAGCCTCTCTGCAGATTCCCTTTCTGCAGCCTGCCTTTCGGCTAGCCTCTCTGCAGATTCCCTTTCTGCAGCCTGCCGTTGCGCCTCCCTTTCGGCTAGCCTCTCTGCAGATTCCCTTTCTGCAGCCTGCTGTTGGATCATCACATTCAGGGCCTCCTGAGGATTTGCAGCCATCAGTTGCCGAAATAAATCAGTTGAGCAAATGTCCTTAATGTTTTGAGGAGTACAACCACCAGGCATTTCAGTAAGCAACACTCCTGCAGTAGTAGGGAGCTCAGTAACCCTTTCAGTGTCCGTCTCTGGCTGCAAAACATGGGTGTCCGCCTCCACAAGGTCAGCAATAAGTTGTGCCTTATTTTTGCCAAAAGTTGGTAAATCCTTTTCTTGGCACAAAAATTCCAAGGCCTCTTTCGAGTGTTTGCGATAGGCCTCCATATTCACAAATAGGATAGAGAAAGAAAAACAAAAGATGGGAGGGGGGAACTGTTTTGCACTTTGTATGTATTTTAAATCAGCACTGAGCTTGGTCTTTGGAAATTACACAAAAACAAGTATGCAATTTCTTTTAGTGCTAAGACCCCCTTTACAGGTAAAATCTAGCAAGCACTAAAAATCTCTAAATATATCCCACCAGCTGCCGCCAGTTTGTCACGTGCGTGGGCTATAGGCCCAGCCGAGACAATGGGGAGAGCGTGGAAGTGACAGGGTTAATGACACCAGACCCCTGGTTACCTGTTGCTAGTCCCAGCAACCACTCAATTAACCCCTGCAATCCCTTCTACACTAACCCCCTAGTACACACTTTACTGCCACCACCAAGACTTTTAAACCCGGGCGTCTTAGGTTACCCCACACACAGGAGAATTATAGGATCACAGTTCTACTTTTACTAATCAAACACTTATAATTAACCCTTTTTGGTAACGTGTTTACCTGAGCTCTCTGGGGAGGGGAGCTCGTAGACAACAGAGACACAAGCTGATTAATTAAACATTTAATCTGACAAAAAAGATTCACAGTGCTGAGTACAAAATACAGAAATAAATGACATACAGATAACAAATTGCAAAACAGTACATAAAATAAAATAGGAGAAAACACAAGAAATTCCTTACATATATTTACCCTATATAGAATTCTTGTGGGAGTCTTAGATGGTATTGATCTCCTAGAAGTTACTGACAAAAAGAAAAATGAATACTGACTTCTGGATAGTCCAGCACCCTCATTATATATCTAAAACTAGTTATTTCTCAGTGGGCAGACCCCTGGGGGAATCAGAGGGGGTTGGTCTGGCAGTCTATTGCCCACTCTATGAAATTTCTTGTGTCCAGCTCTGGTGATGGCTATCTAGATGTTTTATGGTCTAGGCCTGGTGCAAGATCAAAGACCACAATAAATGCCATCCCAAGGTTTACAAAAAAACAACTCTTAACATATATAAACACACATCAAACAAGAACTCATGCTTTTGGCATGACACCTCCCCCTTAAGATGGTGGACAGAAAAATTCAGCCACAGGCTGATTTATCTGTCAACCATTAACCCCCTAGCTGCCAAGACAGGTCATCTGCATTCCCATGCAAGCTTGTTACATCCTCAACAAACATGCCTGATTTGCCTGTTTCAATTTCCCATCGATCTCTGGTAACATCCCTTAAACCACACCCATTGCGCTCATGTAGTAGTTGTAAGGGGAAGAAACCAATGGATTTATGCAGCACTCCCCGGTAAGCACACAAAAAAGCAGAAAGAGAACACTCCCAGGATAGATGTGCTGTATCAACACCCATCATCTCTTTAATTTTGGGGTCTTTCTGCTGGGCTGGTTGCACTATCAGACTCTGAATCTTTGGTTCACAATCAGAAAGTTGCTTAGGTGTATGCGTGAGTTGTGATAAACTGACAAGGTCCCTGGTTCCTCTAACAGTATGTTTCCCTGCAGCCATCCTTCCTGGACCCACAGGCTGAGTCTGTCCGTGCCCCTCACTTTCACTCCAGGTCATCACACATACAGAACTTTGGAAACTGGCTAAGCCAGGCGCAGAGTAAAGCTCACACACCCTCTGCCCTCCCTTATAGCCTTGCTGTCCCTTCACAGTTTCACCCAGCGCATCACATACATCTGCTTCAGGCACATATTGGCACATATATTCATTCAGCCCCCTCTCGCTGGAAGGCTTTTCCCATACATTTTCACAGGACACATTTGACCCCCCTTGATCAGATACAGAATTTTGCACACACTCACATAATTTTTTCTCCAAGGCAGGCCATCCTCTCACAATCTCACATAGCCCCTCAGACTCTCCTGCTTTAGCCCTGACCCACTGCTTACTTGGTACCACTGTGACTAGTGGTACACATCCCTTGCTCTTACCTTCCTCCTCTCCCTTACTCTCTGACATCCCAGTCACACAGTATTTTGATACAGGCACATCACTACTCACCCCTATCTCACATTTGGTAGACATCACTGGTTCAGTAACAGGTAGATATTTATCCACACCCTGCTCTCCCTCCCAGCCATCACAGTTCACAATGTCTCCCAAAGTCTCACACAATACCTTAGGTGGAGCAGTCAGCCCTTCTGGCTCACAAACAGTGTCCTGTGGAGCATAGTGACAGAGCATCCTGCCCAAATCATTCCCCAAAAGAACATTAACAGGGATATCCTCTGAAATCCCCACTTCACGCAAACCTTTGCCTGCACCCCAATCAAGGTACACACATGCCAGGGGCACAGCGGGGCGCACACCCCCAATTCCTTTGATGGACATGGTTCTTCCAGGGATTATGTCCTCCGTATTCACCACTTCAGGGCGCACCAGGGTGAATGAAGCTCCAGAATCTCTCAGTCCCATGGTCACTCGGTCACCCACAATTACACTCTGCAGGTTATCGTCTTGTTTCCCCACGGACCCACCCACAAGCAAAACTGATGGTGCCCATCCACGGGCTGGTATGGGTAAATTCCTAGTGGGGCAAGTCCTGCTCAGATGACCAATCTGGTTGCATCGAAAACAACGGCGGGCATCTGACTCACTTGACATAGCCCCGGCTACGCTGCCAGTCGGCGGTGAAGTTCTCACTGCAGATCTTACAGGTGGAGATTGAACTGTAGCTTTTCTCCAGGTCGAAGTAGCAGCTGACTCCAGCCCACGCCTGGATGTGGGTGCATGGATGTCGGCATAGTCATCTGCCAGTTCTGCAGCAGCCCTAGCATTTTTTGGCTTTCTTTCCAAAATCCACTCTCGTACATTATGGCTCCGGGTCTGCAAGAACTGCTCCAGGACCATTAAGTCATTAAGGGCTTCATAGGTAGTAGCTTGTACTCCTGTTACCCATTGCCGGAACGTGGTTTCTAATTGTGCCACATATAGAATGCAGCTGGATGATGGGCATTGCTGCATACTCCTAAACTTTTTCCTGTAAGACTCAGGAGTAAGGTTAAAAGTTTTTTGCAATGCAGATTTGATTGCCTCATAGTTGTTATCAGTCTCTGGGGGAAGGGACACAAACACATCCAAGGCTTTCCCTTTCAATTGTGGAGTTAAATATCTGCCCCACTGGTCTGAGGGTAGTTGATGCTGCCTGCATACTTTCTCAAAACTTTTTAAAAATACATCCAAATCTGTCCCTTCTTCGAGGGAAGGAAAATCATCCTTATGGAGCCTACGTGTGCTGGACTCTGATGCATTGCTGTTCAGTGAGGACTGAAGGGTAAATTGCAGTTTAGCAAGTTCCAGCTCATGTCTCCTTTGCGCCTCCCTTTCGGCTAGCCTCTCTGCAGATTCCCTTTCTGCAGCCTGCCTTTCGGCTAGCCTCTCTGCAGATTCCCTTTCTGCAGCCTGCCGTTGCGCCTCCCTTTCGGCTAGCCTCTCTGCAGATTCCCTTTCTGCAGCCTGCTGTTGGATCATCACATTCAGGGCCTCCTGAGGATTTGCAGCCATCAGTTGCCGAAATAAATCAGTTGAGCAAATGTCCTTAATGTTTTGAGGAGTACAACCACCAGGCATTTCAGTAAGCAACACTCCTGCAGTAGTAGGGAGCTCAGTAACCCTTTCAGTGTCCGTCTCTGGCTGCAAAACATGGGTGTCCGCCTCCACAAGGTCAGCAATAAGTTGTGCCTTATTTTTGCCAAACGTTGGTAAATCCTTTTCTTGGCACAAAAATTCCAAGGCCTCTTTCGAGTGTTTGCGATAGGCCTCCATATTCACAAATAGGATAGAGAAAGAAAAACAAAAGATGGGAGGGGGAACTGTTTTGCACTTTGTATGTATTTTAAATCAGCACTGAGCTTGGTCTTTGGAAATTACACAAAAACAAGTATGCAATTTCTTTTAGTGCTAAGACCCCCTTTACAGGTAAAATCTAGCAAGCACTAAAAATCTCTAAATATATCCCACCAGCTGCCGCCAGTTTGTCACGTGCGTGGGCTATAGGCCCAGCCGAGACAATGGGGAGAGCGTGGAAGTGACAGGGTTAATGACACCAGACCCCTGGTTACCTGTTGCTAGTCCCAGCAACCACTCAATTAACCCCTGCAATCCCTTCTACACTAACCCCCTAGTACACACTTTACTGCCACCACCAAGACTTTTAAACCCGGGCGTCTTAGGTTACCCCACACACAGGAGAATTATAGGATCACAGTTCTACTTTTACTAATCAAACACTTATAATTAACCCTTTTTGGTAACGTGTTTACCTGAGCTCTCTGGGGAGGGGAGCTCGTAGACAACAGAGACACAAGCTGATTAATTAAACATTTACCGTATTTTTCGCTCCATAAGACGCACTTTTTTTCCCCTCAAAAGTGAGGGGAAATGTCTGTGCGTCTTATGGAGCGAATATGATGCTTTACTTACCTGTCTTGCAGCGTTGGCCGGCAGCACAGGGCGCACCGCGGTAGTGGAACTTTAATTTCATGTTCCGGTTTCCGGCGGGACTGAAAGGAAGTGCGCACAAGCTGAGTGCGCACTTCCTTTCAGTCCCGCCGGAAACCGGAACATGAAATTCAAGATCCACTACCGCGGTGCGCCCTGTGCTGCCGGCCAACGCTGCAAGACAGGTAAGTAATTATAGGACAAGGGGAGGGGGACAGTATGGGAGGGGGATGAAGTCTATGGGGAGGGAGGGGGATGAAGTCTATGGGGAGGGAGGGGGATGAAGTCTATGGGGAGGGGGGGGGATGAAGTCTATGGGGGGGGGGGGATGAAGTCTATGGGGAGGGGGGGGATGAAGTCTATGGGGAGGGGGGGGATGAAGTCTATGGGGAGGGGGGGGGGATGAAGTCTATGGGGAGGGGGGGGGATGAAGTCTATGGGGAGGGGGGGGATGAAGTCTATGGGGAGGGGGGGGATGAAGTCTATGGGGAGGGGGGGGATGAAGTCTATGGGGAGGGGGGGGATGAAGTCTATGGGGAGGGGGGGGATGAAGTCTATGGGGAGGGGGGGATGAAGTCTATGGGGAGGGGGGGATGAAGTCTATGGGGGGGGGATGAAGTCTATGGGGAGGGAGGGGGATGAAGTCTATGGGGAGGGGGTGGATGAAGTCTATGGGGAGGGGGTGAGTGAAGACTATGGGAGAGAGGAGAAGACTATGGAAGGGGGGGACACTATGGGACAGGGGAGAAAAAAAATATTCTGTACAAACTGTCCCATAGTAAGAAACACAGTTTGTTCAGAATATTTTTTTTCTGGGTTTCTTCCTCTAAAAACTAGGTGCGTCTTATGGTGAGGTGCGTCTTATGGAGCGAAAAATACGGTAATCTGACAAAAAAGATTCACAGTGCTGAGTACAAAATACAGAAATAAATGACATACAGATAACAAATTGCAAAACAGTACATAAAATAAAATAGGAGAAAACAAAAGAAATTCCTTACATATATTTACCCTATATAGAATTCTTGTGGGAGTCTTAGATGGTATTGATCTCCTAGAAGTTACTGACAAAAAGAAAAATGAATACTGACTTCTGGATAGTCCAGCACCCTCATTATATATCTAAAACTAGTTATTTCTCAGTGGGCAGACCCCTGGGGGAATCAGAGGGGGTTGGTCTGGCAGTCTATTGCCCACTCTATGAAATTCCTTGTGTCCAGCTCTGGTGATGGCTATCTAGATGTTTTATGGTCTAGGCCTGGTGCAAGATCAAAGACCACAATAAATGCCATCCCAAGGTTTACAAAAAAACAACTCTTAACATATATAAACACACATCAAACAAGAACTCATGCTTTTGGCATGACACCTCCCCCTTAAGATGGTGGACAGAAAAATTCAGCCACAGGCTGATTTATCTGTCAACCATTAACCCCCTAGCTGCCAAGACAGGTCATCTGCATTCCCATGCAAGCTTGTTACATCCTCAACAAACATGCCTGATTTGCCTGTTTCAATTTCCCATCGATCTCTGGTAACATCCCTTAAACCACACCCATTGCGCTCATGTAGTAGTTGTAAGGGGAAGAAACCAATGGATTTATGCAGCACTCCCCGGTAAGCACACAAAAAAGCAGAAAGAGAACACTCCCAGGATAGATGTGCTGTATCAACACCCATCATCTCTTTAATTTTGGGGTCTTTCTGCTGGGCTGGTTGCACTATCAGACTCTGAATCTTTGGTTCACAATCAGAAAGTTGCTTAGGTGTATGCGTGAGTTGTGATAAACTGACAAGGTCCCTGGTTCCTCTAACAGTATGTTTCCCTGCAGCCATCCTTCCTGGACCCACAGGCTGAGTCTGTCCGTGCCCCTCACTTTCACTCCAGGTCATCACACATACAGAACTTTGGAAACTGGCTAAGCCAGGCGCAGAGTAAAGCTCACACACCCTCTGCCCTCCCTTATAGCCTTGCTGTCCCTTCACAGTTTCACCCAGCGCATCACATACATCTGCTTCAGGCACATATTGGCACATATATTCATTCAGCCCCCTCTCGCTGGAAGGCTTTTCCCATACATTTTCACAGGACACATTTGACCCCCCTTGATCAGATACAGAATTTTGCACACACTCACATAATTTTTTCTCCAAGGCAGGCCATCCTCTCACAATCTCACATAGCCCCTCAGACTCTCCTGCTTTAGCCCTGACCCACTGCTTACTTGGTACCACTGTGACTAGTGGTACACATCCCTTGCTCTTACCTTCCTCCTCTCCCTTACTCTCTGACATCCCAGTCACACAGTATTTTGATACAGGCACATCACTACTCACCCCTATCTCACATTTGGTAGACATCACTGGTTCAGTAACAGGTAGATATTTATCCACACCCTGCTCTCCCTCCCAGCCATCACAGTTCACAATGTCTCCCAAAGTCTCACACAATACCTTAGGTGGAGCAGTCAGCCCTTCTGGCTCACAAACAGTGTCCTGTGGAGCATAGTGACAGAGCATCCTGCCCAAATCATTCCCCAAAAGAACATTAACAGGGATATCCTCTGAAATCCCCACTTCACGCAAACCTTTGCCTGCACCCCAATCAAGGTACACACATGCCAGGGGCACAGCGGGGCGCACACCCCCAATTCCTTTGATGGACATGGTTCTTCCAGGGATTATGTCCTCCGTATTCACCACTTCAGGGCGCACCAGGGTGAATGAAGCTCCAGAATCTCTCAGTCCCATGGTCACTCGGTCACCCACAATTACACTCTGCAGGTTATCGTCTTGTTTCCCCACGGACCCACCCACAAGCAAAACTGATGGTGCCCCTCCACGGGCTGGTATGGGTAAATTCCTAGTGGGGCAAGTCCTGCTCAGATGACCAATCTGGTTGCATCGAAAACAACGGCGGGCATCTGACTCACTTGACATAGCCCCGGCTACGCTGCCAGTCGGCGGTGAAGTTCTCACTGCAGATCTTACAGGTGGAGATTGAACTGTAGCTTTTCTCCAGGTCGAAGTAGCAGCTGACTCCAGCCCACGCCTGGATGTGGGTGCATGGATGTCGGCATAGTCATCTGCCAGTTCTGCAGCAGCCCTAGCATTTTTTGGCTTTCTTTCCAAAATCCACTCTCGTACATTATGGCTCCGGGTCTGCAAGAACTGCTCCAGGACCATTAAGTCATTAAGGGCTTCATAGGTAGTAGCTTGTACTCCTGTTACCCATTGCCGGAACGTGGTTTCTAATTGTGCCACATATAGAATGCAGCTGGATGATGGGCATTGCTGCATACTCCTAAACTTTTTCCTGTAAGACTCAGGAGTAAGGTTAAAAGTTTTTTGCAATGCAGATTTGATTGCCTCATAGTTGTTATCAGTCTCTGGGGGAAGGGACACAAACACATCCAAGGCTTTCCCTTTCAATTGTGGAGTTAAATATCTGCCCCACTGGTCTGAGGGTAGTTGATGCTGCCTGCATACTTTCTCAAAACTTTTTAAAAATACATCCAAATCTGTACCTTCTTCGAGGGAAGGAAAATCATCCTTATGGAGCCTACGTGTGCTGGACTCTGATGCATTGCTGTTCAGTGAGGACTGAAGGGTAAATTGCAGTTTAGCAAGTTCCAGCTCATGTCTCCTTTGCGCCTCCCTTTCGGCTAGCCTCTCTGCAGATTCCCTTTCTGCAGCCTGCCTTTCGGCTAGCCTCTCTGCAGATTCCCTTTCTGCAGCCTGCCGTTGCGCCTCCCTTTCGGCTAGCCTCTCTGCAGATTCCCTTTCTGCAGCCTGCCGTTGCGCCTCCCTTTCGGCTAGCCTCTCTGCAGATTCCCTTTCTGCAGCCTGCTGTTGGATCATCACATTCAGGGCCTCCTGAGGATTTGCAGCCATCAGTTGCCGAAATAAATCAGTTGAGCAAATGTCCTTAATGTTTTGAGGAGTACAACCACCAGGCATTTCAGTAAGCAACACTCCTGCAGTAGTAGGGAGCTCAGTAACCCTTTCAGTGTCCGTCTCTGGCTGCAAAACATGGGTGTCCGCCTCCACAAGGTCAGCAATAAGTTGTGCCTTATTTTTGCCAAACGTTGGTAAATCCTTTTCTTGGCACAAAAATTCCAAGGCCTCTTTCGAGTGTTTGCGATAGGCCTCCATATTCACAAATAGGATAGAGAAAGAAAAACAAAAGATGGGAGGGGGGAACTGTTTTGCACTTTGTATGTATTTTAAATCAGCACTGAGCTTGGTCTTTGGAAATTACACAAAAACAAGTATGCAATTTCTTTTAGTGCTAAGACCCCCTTTACAGGTAAAATCTAGCAAGCACTAAAAATCTCTAAATATATCCCACCAGCTGCCGCCAGTTTGTCACGTGCGTGGGCTATAGGCCCAGCCGAGACAATGGGGAGAGCGTGGAAGTGACAGGGTTAATGACACCAGACCCCTGGTTACCTGTTGCTAGTCCCAGCAACCACTCAATTAACCCCTGCAATCCCTTCTACACTAACCCCCTAGTACACACTTTACTGCCACCACCAAGACTTTTAAACCCGGGCGTCTTAGGTTACCCCACACACAGGAGAATTATAGGATCACAGTTCTACTTTTACTAATCAAACACTTATAATTAACCCTTTTTGGTAACGTGTTTACCTGAGCTCTCTGGGGAGGGGAGCTCGTAGACAACAGAGACACAAGCTGATTAATTAAACATTTACCGTATTTTTCGCTCCATAAGACGCACTTTTTTTCCCCTCAAAAGTGAGGGGAAATGTCTGTGCGTCTTATGGAGCGAATATGATGCTTTACTTACCTGTCTTGCAGCGTTGGCCGGCAGCACAGGGCGCACCGCGGTAGTGGAACTTTAATTTCATGTTCCGGTTTCCGGCGGGACTGAAAGGAAGTGCGCACAAGCTGAGTGCGCACTTCCTTTCAGTCCCGCCGGAAACCGGAACATGAAATTCAAGATCCACTACCGCGGTGCGCCCTGTGCTGCCGGCCAACGCTGCAAGACAGGTAAGTAATTATAGGACAAGGGGAGGGGGACAGTATGGGAGGGGGATGAAGTCTATGGGGAGGGAGGGGGATGAAGTCTATGGGGAGGGAGGGGGATGAAGTCTATGGGGAGGGGGGGGATGAAGTCTATGGGGAGGGGGGGGGATGAAGTCTATGGGGAGGGGGGGGATGAAGTCTATGGGGAGGGGGGGGATGAAGTCTATGGGGAGGGGGGGGGATGAAGTCTATGGGGAGGGGGGGGGATGAAGTCTATGGGGAGGGGGGGGATGAAGTCTATGGGGAGGGGGGGGATGAAGTCTATGGGGAGGGGGGGGATGAAGTCTATGGGGAGGGGGGGGATGAAGTCTATGGGGAGGGGGGGGATGAAGTCTATGGGGAGGGGGGGATGAAGTCTATGGGGAGGGGGGGATGAAGTCTATGGGGGGGGATGAAGTCTATGGGGAGGGAGGGGGATGAAGTCTATGGGGAGGGGGTGGATGAAGTCTATGGGGAGGGGGTGAGTGAAGACTATGGGAGAGAGGAGAAGACTATGGAAGGGGGGGACACTATGGGACAGGGGAGAAAAAAAATATTCTGTACAAACTGTCCCATAGTAAGAAACACAGTTTGTTCAGAATATTTTTTTTCTGGGTTTCTTCCTCTAAAAACTAGGTGCGTCTTATGGTGAGGTGCGTCTTATGGAGCGAAAAATACGGTAATCTGACAAAAAAGATTCACAGTGCTGAGTACAAAATACAGAAATAAATGACATACAGATAACAAATTGCAAAACAGTACATAAAATAAAATAGGAGAAAACAAAAGAAATTCCTTACATATATTTACCCTATATAGAATTCTTGTGGGAGTCTTAGATGGTATTGATCTCCTAGAAGTTACTGACAAAAAGAAAAATGAATACTGACTTCTGGATAGTCCAGCACCCTCATTATATATCTAAAACTAGTTATTTCTCAGTGGGCAGACCCCTGGGGGAATCAGAGGGGGTTGGTCTGGCAGTCTATTGCCCACTCTATGAAATTCCTTGTGTCCAGCTCTGGTGATGGCTATCTAGATGTTTTATGGTCTAGGCCTGGTGCAAGATCAAAGACCACAATAAATGCCATCCCAAGGTTTACAAAAAAACAACTCTTAACATATATAAACACACATCAAACAAGAACTCATGCTTTTGGCATGACACCTCCCCCTTAAGATGGTGGACAGAAAAATTCAGCCACAGCCTGATTTATCTGTCAACCATTAACCCCCTAGCTGCCAAGACAGGTCATCTGCATTCCCATGCAAGCTTGTTACATCCTCAACAAACATGCCTGATTTGCCTGTTTCAATTTCCCATCGATCTCTGGTAACATCCCTTAAACCACACCCATTGCGCTCATGTAGTAGTTGTAAGGGGAAGAAACCAATGGATTTATGCAGCACTCCCCGGTAAGCACACAAAAAAGCAGAAAGAGAACACTCCCAGGATAGATGTGCTGTATCAACACCCATCATCTCTTTAATTTTGGGGTCTTTCTGCTGGGCTGGTTGCACTATCAGACTCTGAATCTTTGGTTCACAATCAGAAAGTTGCTTAGGTGTATGCGTGAGTTGTGATAAACTGACAAGGTCCCTGGTTCCTCTAACAGTATGTTTCCCTGCAGCCATCCTTCCTGGACCCACAGGCTGAGTCTGTCCGTGCCCCTCACTTTCACTCCAGGTCATCACACATACAGAACTTTGGAAACTGGCTAAGCCAGGCGCAGAGTAAAGCTCACACACCCTCTGCCCTCCCTTATAGCCTTGCTGTCCCTTCACAGTTTCACCCAGCGCATCACATACATCTGCTTCAGGCACATATTGGCACATATATTCATTCAGCCCCCTCTCGCTGGAAGGCTTTTCCCATACATTTTCACAGGACACATTTGACCCCCCTTGATCAGATACAGAATTTTGCACACACTCACATAATTTTTTCTCCAAGGCAGGCCATCCTCTCACAATCTCACATAGCCCCTCAGACTCTCCTGCTTTAGCCCTGACCCACTGCTTACTTGGTACCACTGTGACTAGTGGTACACATCCCTTGCTCTTACCTTCCTCCTCTCCCTTACTCTCTGACATCCCAGTCACACAGTATTTTGATACAGGCACATCACTACTCACCCCTATCTCACATTTGGTAGACATCACTGGTTCAGTAACAGGTAGATATTTATCCACACCCTGCTCTCCCTCCCAGCCATCACAGTTCACAATGTCTCCCAAAGTCTCACACAATACCTTAGGTGGAGCAGTCAGCCCTTCTGGCTCACAAACAGTGTCCTGTGGAGCATAGTGACAGAGCATCCTGCCCAAATCATTCCCCAAAAGAACATTAACAGGGATATCCTCTGAAATCCCCACTTCACGCAAACCTTTGCCTGCACCCCAATCAAGGTACACACATGCCAGGGGCACAGCGGGGCGCACACCCCCAATTCCTTTGATGGACATGGTTCTTCCAGGGATTATGTCCTCCGTATTCACCACTTCAGGGCGCACCAGGGTGAATGAAGCTCCAGAATCTCTCAGTCCCATGGTCACTCGGTCACCCACAATTACACTCTGCAGGTTATCGTCTTGTTTCCCCACGGACCCACCCACAAGCAAAACTGATGGTGCCCCTCCACGGGCTGGTATGGGTAAATTCCTAGTGGGGCAAGTCCTGCTCAGATGACCAATCTGGTTGCATCGAAAACAACGGCGGGCATCTGACTCACTTGACATAGCCCCGGCTACGCTGCCAGTCGGCGGTGAAGTTCTCACTGCAGATCTTACAGGTGGAGATTGAACTGTAGCTTTTCTCCAGGTCGAAGTAGCAGCTGACTCCAGCCCACGCCTGGATGTGGGTGCATGGATGTCGGCATAGTCATCTGCCAGTTCTGCAGCAGCCCTAGCATTTTTTGGCTTTCTTTCCAAAATCCACTCTCGTACATTATGGCTCCGGGTCTGCAAGAACTGCTCCAGGACCATTAAGTCATTAAGGGCTTCATAGGTAGTAGCTTGTACTCCTGTTACCCATTGCCGGAACGTGGTTTCTAATTGTGCCACATATAGAATGCAGCTGGATGATGGGCATTGCTGCATACTCCTAAACTTTTTCCTGTAAGACTCAGGAGTAAGGTTAAAAGTTTTTTGCAATGCAGATTTGATTGCCTCATAGTTGTTATCAGTCTCTGGGGGAAGGGACACAAACACATCCAAGGCTTTCCCTTTCAATTGTGGAGTTAAATATCTGCCCCACTGGTCTGAGGGTAGTTGATGCTGCCTGCATACTTTCTCAAAACTTTTTAAAAATACATCCAAATCTGTCCCTTCTTCGAGGGAAGGAAAATCATCCTTATGGAGCCTACGTGTGCTGGACTCTGATGCATTGCTGTTCAGTGAGGACTGAAGGGTAAATTGCAGTTTAGCAAGTTCCAGCTCATGTCTCCTTTGCGCCTCCCTTTCGGCTAGCCTCTCTGCAGATTCCCTTTCTGCAGCCTGCCTTTCGGCTAGCCTCTCTGCAGATTCCCTTTCTGCAGCCTGCCGTTGCGCCTCCCTTTCGGCTAGCCTCTCTGCAGATTCCCTTTCTGCAGCCTGCCGTTGCGCCTCCCTTTCGGCTAGCCTCTCTGCAGATTCCCTTTCTGCAGCCTGCTGTTGGATCATCACATTCAGGGCCTCCTGAGGATTTGCAGCCATCAGTTGCCGAAATAAATCAGTTGAGCAAATGTCCTTAATGTTTTGAGGAGTACAACCACCAGGCATTTCAGTAAGCAACACTCCTGCAGTAGTAGGGAGCTCAGTAACCCTTTCAGTGTCCGTCTCTGGCTGCAAAACATGGGTGTCCGCCTCCACAAGGTCAGCAATAAGTTGTGCCTTATTTTTGCCAAAAGTTGGTAAATCCTTTTCTTGGCACAAAAATTCCAAGGCCTCTTTCGAGTGTTTGCGATAGGCCTCCATATTCACAAATAGGATAGAGAAAGAAAAACAAAAGATGGGAGGGGGGAACTGTTTTGCACTTTGTATGTATTTTAAATCAGCACTGAGCTTGGTCTTTGGAAATTACACAAAAACAAGTATGCAATTTCTTTTAGTGCTAAGACCCCCTTTACAGGTAAAATCTAGCAAGCACTAAAAATCTCTAAATATATCCCACCAGCTGCCGCCAGTTTGTCACGTGCGTGGGCTATAGGCCCAGCCGAGACAATGGGGAGAGCGTGGAAGTGACAGGGTTAATGACACCAGACCCCTGGTTACCTGTTGCTAGTCCCAGCAACCACTCAATTAACCCCTGCAATCCCTTCTACACTAACCCCCTAGTACACACTTTACTGCCACCACCAAGACTTTTAAACCCGGGCGTCTTAGGTTACCCCACACACAGGAGAATTATAGGATCACAGTTCTACTTTTACTAATCAAACACTTATAATTAACCCTTTTTGGTAACGTGTTTACCTGAGCTCTCTGGGGAGGGGAGCTCGTAGACAACAGAGACACAAGCTGATTAATTAAACATTTAATCTGACAAAAAAGATTCACAGTGCTGAGTACAAAATACAGAAATAAATGACATACAGATAACAAATTGCAAAACAGTACATAAAATAAAATAGGAGAAAACACAAGAAATTCCTTACATATATTTACCCTATATAGAATTCTTGTGGGAGTCTTAGATGGTATTGATCTCCTAGAAGTTACTGACAAAAAGAAAAATGAATACTGACTTCTGGATAGTCCAGCACCCTCATTATATATCTAAAACTAGTTATTTCTCAGTGGGCAGACCCCTGGGGGAATCAGAGGGGGTTGGTCTGGCAGTCTATTGCCCACTCTATGAAATTTCTTGTGTCCAGCTCTGGTGATGGCTATCTAGATGTTTTATGGTCTAGGCCTGGTGCAAGATCAAAGACCACAATAAATGCCATCCCAAGGTTTACAAAAAAACAACTCTTAACATATATAAACACACATCAAACAAGAACTCATGCTTTTGGCATGACAGACTGTATATCTGATATTCTGGTGGCCCTTTTTAAACATTTATTATTTTTAACAGTCAATCATTTTACCAGCCAATAAAGTTAAGCAGCATAATCTCAAGGGAGTAAGATATGTAAGTATCTGTTACAAAAGCTGACTGTTTCATATATTTTGAGCCAGGAAGGGGTCATAGAGGACATGTCTACCATAAGTGTTAGACATGTGCAATTCATTTCATTCCAAATGTACATTTGGACAAATTTCGTACAATTCGGACATTCGGATGCTTATGAATGGCTGAAGTGCAGAAGTGCAGAAGTGCCAAAGTTCTGAAGTGCTGAAGTTCGATAGTTCGGAAGTGCCAAACTGAACCGAATTAAATTGGTCCGAATTGGTTTGGATTTCTGAAAAGTTCTGAAAGAATTACTCTAATGGGCAGGGGGCTCCCGGACTGCCACAACAACCACTTACACATCTATAGGGCTCCCAGTGCCAGGACTGCCACCACAACCACTTACACATTTGTAGGGCTCACAGTGCAAGGACTTCCACCACAATGACTTACACTTCTGTAAGGCTCCCAGTGCCAGGATTGCCACCACAACCACTTACACATTTGTAGGGCTCCCAGTGCCAGGACTGCAATCACAATGACTTACACTTCTGTAAGGCTCCCAGTGCCGGGATTGCCACCACAGCCACTTACTCATCTATTCTATAGGGCTCCCAGTGCCAGGATTGCCCCCACAACCACTTACACATCTATAGGGCTCCCAGTGACAGGATTGCCACCACAATCACTTACACACATAAGGGCTCCCAGTGCCAGGGCTGCCATCACAACCACTTACACGTCTATTTTATAGGGCTCCCAGTGCCTGGATTGCTACCACAACCACTTACACATCTGTAGGACTCCCAGTGCCAGGATTGCGACCACAACCACTTACACACCTAAAGTGCTCCCAGTGCCCGGACTGCCAATACAACCAATTACACATCTATAGAGCTCCCAGTGCCAGGATTGCCACCACAACCACTTACACATTTGTAGGGCTCCCAGTGCCCGGCTGTCACCACAACCACTTACACATCTATTCTATAGGGCCTCCAGTGCCAGTACTGCCACCACAACAAATAATACATCTGTAGGACTCCCAGTGCCCGGACTGCCGCCACAACCACTTACTACAGATGTGCAATTCGTTTCATGCAATACGGACATTCGGATGCTTACGAATGTCTGAAGTGCCTAAGTTCCAAATTACCAAAGTTCCAAATTGCCGGAGTTCCGAATTGCCGAAGTTCCAAATTGCCAAATTTCGGTATTTCGGAAGTGCTGAATCGAATGCCATTGGTCCGAATTGCCGAAGCAGACAAATTTTGTTACTTACCTGAATTTCCGAACTGAACCAAACCACATTTTTTGCCCATGCACATCCCTATTAAGTGTATGATGGTTAATTTCTCCTGTTGACATAACTAACATTTACCATGCTGATTGGACATCTCTTGTGCCATTGGGCTCAATATTACACAGGGTCCAGGAGACTGGGCTTCTCAAAGGCCCCTCTTTGGGGGCAAGAACAAGAGTCCAATGGATTGGACATCTCCTGGGTCCATTTTAATTACCCTTCACTTCATCACCAATGGGATCATGCTATGACTGAACACATAAGTTAGAATAAACATTGTTTTACTTTGCTTTTACAGATTTACTATGATATACACATTTCACTGTATGACATGGTATGCTAACATCTTCCCATACACACATTTTTGAACATAGCAATCTTTATTCCCTGGGTGCTATTTATTAATATTGAGTTATTTTATTTCCAAAGAAACATTACTAAGAATATTTCGCTGTTTTATTACATAGCATCATGCCTATTTTAAAGTCATCACTCACAGAATAAACCATGTTCACCTTTAAATAATCATTAATATCTTCTAGTTATTATTATTACTATTATTACTAAATGTCACCTGTAATTACAAATCATATTATATGACACTAACTCCCCATGGCATTATTTTTAATTGTCTTCTAGAGAATTTGGCATCTAACAATTGTTTTATTTAAGATGACAGTACTGATAAAGTCAAGTCCTTACAACTGTATATATTAATGATTCATGAGTTGATTTCCCTCAAACTTGATTGCGCACACTGTACTTAATAATTTAAGTTTGTCATTTTTATTGTCTCTAAAACTGCTCTCTTTTCATAGAAGACTTCTCAATAAGCATGCAATTATACACTTGATGTGTCTCATTATTTCTGTCTTACTAAGCAGGAATATAAATCATTGATTTTTTTTTCTTACATAAATGCATATCTTTATTATAAATATCAAATTTATGGAAATTCTCAACAAAGTGGAATAGTACTATTTGGTACTCATTAAGCGGAAAACCTATAAATAATAGACATGACCCATTTTGTAATTATAGGCTATGATCACTTTTAAAAGGGACACTCCAGGCAACCAAACAACATCTGTCCAATGTATAGGTTAGAGTTCAATTAGCTATTTTTCTCAATTTTCTTTAATGCTTTACTAAATATTAATTAGCATGCCCCATATTGCTACGTCATTTATCACTCCCCTCAATTTTCCATGTTTTCCTTTCAATGTAGCAGTAAATTTAAATTGATTAATCATGTATATCATTATTATCCTGGTTGCATGGGTTCACACATAGCTTTCTTAACAACTATGATTCATTTCAGTCAAACAAATTGCATACATTAAGTACTCCTAAACCACTATAGACCTTGCTTCAGATCTTATTATCCTGTATAATATAGTAATCTATTTTTTTTATGTTATAGCATACATAATCTTTACTGCAGTACATGGAGAAAATATAGTAATAAGCAGGTTGACATCAAAGTTATAACTGCTTTTTTAAAATTTAGTGAGAGAAAGTGTGAAAGATATATTAAGGGTTGAGGGTAGACAGTTTTTTCTAGGTCCAGACTGACAGTCATTACTGGAAACTTTGCCGTGGATTACCATGACAATGTGTGGTGGAATGTGTGGTGGAATGAGCAATGGGCGGGTCTGCAACCACTGGATTTGCAGACAAGATGATGCTCTTACTGGACCACCTGGGATCAGTATACCCACATCCAAGACCCAGTCAAGAAGGAAGATGAATGAGGGAATAAACTTTTTTATAAAACATTTTTTTTACTTCTCTCCCCATAATACAGCACCTTTCTTCCCCCAAAACACAGAAAAGTCATTATCCTGAAACACTAGAACCCCTACCACCTAATACTACAACACATATGTCTGCACCATCACAAGAGCCCCAAGTAATTCTCCAACATTACAGCCCCTGTCTACCCCCAAAAGTCCCTATACACCCTAACACTACAGCCCCATGGAAACTCCTGACACATATCAGAACAGTGAGCAGTCTCATTCTTCCAATCACACACCAAAGCCTCTATCCACCACAAGCAATCTTCCACACACATATCCACACAACACTCTCTCCCTGCCCCGTCCTGTTTTTGCCCTCAGATGTTCCACTTACAGGGACTCTAATTTGTGTGAACAAAAAGCTATTTAGCAAATGCTTACATCTGTTACCTGTATAACAGCTAAAATTAACCAATAAGCCCAAATCTACAATATCTACTCAATTCTACAAAAACATTTTCAACTCCCAACCAACAATAAATTAAGTGTGCCTGAGCAGGAATAGATTTTTCTACTATGTTGACAACTTTAAAAGCACGCCTTTTAGTACTTTGCACAGAGGTTGCTAATAGGTGATTGCTAATATGTGGATGTTATATGCAGGAGTGGATGTAAGTACATTTGAACTGCTAGACATGGACCTGTTACTGTTGCAGAAAGTATTAAGTTAATTGTTAACCCCTTAACAACAGAGGCAATTGTACAAGTTCTGAACCAAAACAAAACCTGGATTTTACGTTATATGTCTGTTCAACAATTTCTAACCTCTTTCATACTAAGTGCACCCAGAGACGTAACTAGAAACCACCGGGCCTGGGCCTACCCCAATGTGTTTCATTCCCTCCTCCCCAGCCTCTCAATCTATTTCATTCCTTCTTCCCCAGCTCCGCCATGTGTCTCATTCCCCTTTCCCCTCATTCCCCCAGCTCCTTGTGTGTCTCATTCCCTACCCCCCGAGCCACTCCATGTGTCTCATTCTCCCTAGCCCCTCGATGTGTCTCATTCCCTCCCCCCAACCAAGCTGTTACAGAAGTCCCATCTGTCTGCTACATCCCGGTTACCTTGCTATTATTTTTGTTACTTTTACCCGAACAATTACTGCAGGCCAATCGTATGTACAAATGGCCGACCACTCGGCCCCTGGCGTGTGCCACCAATTAACCCTGTTCACCTTTCTAAACACCGAACAAACTGACGAATGGACGACCAACCTACAATCAACATAGGAGTGTGCCTACAATCAACCACCCAGGAGTTGCGGTTTTGTGGTGAACCGCAGCCTAATTGACTGTCATCAGGGTGGTCACCATTTGTATGTAAAAGGTCGAGCAGGGTACCGAACTAACAGTCGAACTAACTCCCGAACAACCAACCACCCGGCCCCTGGCGTGTGCCCCAGTTAACCACCTTGAAGCTGCGGTTTTGTGGTTAACCGCAACATAATTGATCATCGCCAGGATGGTCGTCGTTCATACGAACATGTGGCGGCGGCCATCTTTTATCTCCCAGCGGGACCTGGTTGTCAAACCCATGGTACTATTTTCGGACAATAGTTTGCGCGAATCCCGCTGGGATAAAGCTTGCCCCGTCCATTTGTGCATACAACCCCGAAAGACATGCCGTTCGACACTTTGTCTCCACGAAAGCTACACCAGCCCGAGGCCAGCTCCCATGGCCGAGGATACACAGGCTGCTAACAGTCGAACAGTTCTGCAGCCAAGTTTCATCCCCATGGCATTCGCATACCATTAGTGAGATCTGAGCGCTTTTTGTGTATTTTGTGCGCTCAGATCCAAGCTGTCTGGGGATGGATTGAATGGGGTATTTAAACATTATAATGTAAAAGTTATTCATTTTTATTCAGTTTTCATGTATGTATAAAAGTGTGGTTATTTCATGTACCTGGAGATAATTGAGTTACTGTAACAGTTGAGACCAATTATCTCCAGGGTAGGAGGGAGTGTTTTGTAAAATGCACTTTGTTTCTATTGGCTGTTACACTTTGTAATCCTGTATACCATCAGGTCCAGAGGGGTGTTCCTCTGGCCTGAAAATATGTATTTAAGCCGTGCATGAGTACCCATTAAACCAGTTCTTCTTACCCTCAACTCGCAGCCTCGACTCGTGTTGTAGGGAAAGCGTTATACTAGCTCTACTTATAGCTAATGGGATATCTACATTTACAGGATTGCTGCTGTATGCTGTTCGGAGGGGTGCTCTCTCTCTTCAAGATCGGGAACAGGACATCAGAAACGGTCCAACCTTCAGCTAGCATGGAGGCAACCGTAACACAAGCCCCTCCATGTGTCCCATCCCCCAAAGCCACTCCAGATGCCCCATCTCCCCTCCTGTACTTGCTCAATGTGTACTAGGTCTGGTCTGACAGAATATACTCTCTAAATGAGCACTTCTTGTCAGAACACTGTGGGCTGGTGTGGCAGTGCTGGCGGCTCAGGTCGCAAGGGTTGCAGTGGTGGCCGGGTTCCCTGGAGTGATGGGCCCGGTCAGCCAGTTTGGAAGTGGATCTGTAGGGAAGCATGTCTATTGATCTCTCCTGCTTCATGAAGTGTAACTACATGAAGTGTCCTGCTGAAGTGATGGATGAAAATCACATTTCAGCAAACATATTAAACCATTCAGGCAAATGGGGGGAATATGGTTGGCAGAGTTGCTAACATGGTCAAAGGTCTGTGACAGGACTCCTTTGTATATGTACACTGTTTTGCACACATTCTCCATCTTGTAGTGAAGGATGCAATTAAGGAAGCCTTCCTCAAATTCAACCATTCTGCTCCCTCTGTAGGTGTAGTTATGAAAAGCTGATAGGACACTGTGTTTTCCCATTGTGAAGGACAGTCATTGATGCTACAGACTGGATGTATGGTTTGTTTTTGTCAGTGTGGAAAGAGTGAGTGTGCTGTCAAATGGCCCTTTGGCTATTTGGACTTTTTCTTTCCATTTTCGTTTAATATCCCCTTTTTTCAGCTTAAAATGACTCCTGCTCCCTATTTTTCATAATACAAGATAGCAAAAGGGAAAAGCTCACAATCAATCATTATAATACTAACTTCTCTTAATTCCCATTTTTTTTTGAAAATCCAGATATATAATAATCTAATTTTGACAACTCATAATTGTCATTGCAAAAATGGCTGATACTGCGTTAGGCTAGGCAATATTGTAAAAGTATTTGCATGTCAGCAAAGTCTTAACACTCTTTTTAGTTCTGACTTGTTCTGAAAGGACTTTTCTGAATATTTTTTGTTACCAAAATTTGGCAAAAATGAACAGATACATTAACAAATTATTTTGATGTTATTGTTTTTTTTTTTTTTTTTCTGAAGTACAAGTCTATTAACCCCTTAAGGACACAGCTTCAGAAGCTTGTCTTACACTTAATGACTGTTAATGCTGTTTGCGTTCAACTGCAATTTGCATCTCTCTCGTTTATTGCACCAACACATATTATATACTGTTCTTTAAAGGACAGAAAGGGCTTTAATTTGATGTAACATATATATAATGCTTATTTATTATCAAAAAAAAAATGCAAAACAAATAAAAAAAAAATGTTTTTTTTTTACAGTTTTTGCAATAATAATGTGTGCATAATTAGTGCAGGTTAAAGAAAGCAATTAAAATAAATTAATTTAGTTGTTCTGATTTACAGAATATATAATGTGTCTGGGATTTTACGGGTTTTTTTTTGGTAGTTACAGGTCACAAAGCACGAGGAGTAAAATAAACTTTTAATGTGGAGCAATTTTAGAATTTGGTATGTTTGTCTTGTAAGCTTAATAGCCATAAAAGAAAACAAAATTGCCACACAAAAGTATATATTTATATAAAGTAGACATCACAGGCTATTTACCTAAGGTTGTTTTGACACTTTCTACGTAGTCATTTCACCGCCAACCTCTGCTAAATATTGGAGAAAAATTGTGTTTTTTTTTTTTTGGCACACAAACTTATAACAAAGAACTTCTCATGTGTATTTTGTAAAGTTGGTGTGTGCTATTCCTGTACAAAGTTTTTTATTTTGTGTTCAGTTACATCTGCTGTGTAAAATGACACCCCCTTTGTATGTCTTCGGCACTATTTCGTGAAGCTACAGTGCCACATAGAGACCTGTCCTTTTCAGTATTCACAGTAGAATTTTGAGAGACGGATTTAATGAGCCAATGCTTCCATTTGGGGTATTATAACAGTTTGACTGTTCAAAAAAAACCCACAAAGGCAAACTGTTATAATACCCCAAATGGAAGCATTGGCTCATTAAATCCGTCTCTCAAAATTCTACTGTGAATACTGAAAAGGACAGGTCTCTATGTGGCACTGTAGCTTCACGAAATAGTGCCAAAGACATACAAAGGGGGTGTCATTTGTAAAGGTAGACACTCCAGGGTATCTCATATGGTGCATATTGTGCCTTAACATGCCCCCATTTTTTCACCAATATATGCCAAAGTATGTGGTAAAAAATTATTTTGGGCATTTTTTACATACAGATTACATTTTTGCTGGGCATTTTGTATATTTCACATGTGCCACTAAGTTCAAACCACCCCCCAAATTATGCTCAGCTAAGTCTTCTGAGTAAAATGACATCCCCATTGTATGTCTTTGGCAATATTTTGGGAAGTTACAGTGCTGTAAAAGAGACGTGACAAGTTTACGTTTTTAAGTGTGAATTTTCATGCGGGGTTTTGATGTGTCCGTGTTCCACTTTGGAGCACTTGAGCAGGCTAAATATTACAACTACACCATAAATGCATACCATTTCTTAAAGATGACATTTCAGGGTATTTCAAAAGGCATATTTTGAACCTTAGCATGGGATAATTTTTCCGCTAGCTTGTACCAAGTGTAGTGGTAATAAGCATTTTTTCTGCCTTTTTGACACACAAAGTGAGTTTGCGCAGTATATTTTGCAAACCTTATGTGTGCTATGACTGTATAATAATTAACTTTTTAAAGCTTATTTTAAAACTTTTTTTAACGTTAACCCCTAGTTAGCCTAACTCCAAATCCAAAAATTCCCCACTAACTTCCACCCACCCCAGTTAGCTAAATATATAATTTGAAAATATTTAAATTAATTAATAAAATAAATTTAACCCCTGAGGGTTAAAAAAAAAAAGAATTCAATAAAAAAAGTTTTTCTTAATTTACTGTTTTAGTTGTCCAATCGCTAATTTGCTGTCCTTATGAAAACAAATAGAACCAACATAATTAATTTGATTTGATCTGAATTTGCATTTGCAAATTGCCAAATTCGGACGCATGTAAATTGCTAAGTTTGGACACCTCCGAATTGTGAAAATTTGATAAATGCGTACAAATATGATTCGAAACTCAGCAAATTGCACGTGTCTAATTCTGAATATAATTCTTAGTATTATATTAACTGAGCTCATGCATTATAATTAATTTTGCTACATATAAATGAATACAGATTAATAGCATGGAGGTATATGTGCATGAAATGTTATGTATAAATATATGTATATATATATATACACACACACATTTTTATATACAAACACACCATATTCATTCTCTTTTATTTCTGATATGAAGACATTTTGTTTTGTTAGTATCCAAAAAATGACCTGCAAGTTGTTTGTTTTATACAATTAAAAATTAGAAAATCATCCAAGCAGTAAGGCTAATACTTTAGAGGTTATGTACATGTCAATTCATCCAGTGTTAATACATATGAACAGGAGAATTCTTATAATTTGAATCCCAATCAGGTTTAATTGTTTTGTGCATTTGCCAGTACGGTACTAATGGAAAAATAAAATAACTAAACTAATCCGCAAAATATCCACTTCGCATGGCTGACATTCATAATGATAACTTGAAAATATTAATGGTAGATTTCATATCTAGAAATATAAATTACTTGTATTATGAAGATTCATTTTTGTTTGATATAAATTGTAAAAGAGCAATATGAACCAAACTGGGTGCTGTACACCTGGAGCTTTTTTTCATTCCAGACTATAATATGTCTGAATTCAGGACAATTGGGTGCAGCACTAAAACATTCTTGCTTTGAGTCAGGATTTGGAGTGCATTTCTTTTGCTAGAAAATAGGGGGTGGAAAGGAGTTATTTTTTATTTGTATTTATTTATTTATTCATTCATTTATTTATTTATTTAGGGGGAATAAGCAACTTTGGTTCCCATGACGGGATGATGAGCAGGGATTTGCTACTATTATGGTGGCTTGAAAAACAAAAGGGAAAACAGAAGACGATTGATGGTTAACGGACAGCAATAAATGACCAGCACTGATACTGCATGTGTAGAAGATAATCTGTATTATTGATTCTATCTATCTATCTATTGATTGATCTGGCTGTCTGTCTGTCTGTCTATCCATCAGTATAATAGAGGTGGACTCAGTTGTCCTAGTGGGAGAGTTAACATGAAGAAATTAGGAACAAAAGAAAGGGAAGCCCTACCTTTAATAATCCTAGGGAAATTATAATAGTATTAAACTAATCTCAAACCCAAACAGGAAGGAATGAGAGACAACTAGATATAAATATAACTAGCGTGTATTCATGTATACACAGATGCCCAAAAAAGTATCCAGCACAAGTGTGGGAAGGGTAGAAACTGAGAGGTTTAAGCCATCAGTATAGCTACTGTGTGTCACTTAAAAAAACATTACGCAAAAATGTTTTTGAGTAGAACAAGTTTGTGATGCATGTGTGTATATTGACATCTTCATAATCTTTGATGTCAGATCCTGCCTCTGCCTCACTCCATACACAGAGTGACAGAGCACCTCACACATGAAGTAGTTTCTGGACATCGTTTAAGGGGGTGGATATCGCAGCACTCCTTAGCCAGCTGGGTCTAAGTCTGTGCAAAGTTTGTTTTTGTTAACTGTTTGTTATAAGAAAATTCTTTGTTGGGGGTAGTGTGGGTTGATAATTAAAAAGGAAACAAAAGTTTGATTTTCACTGCGTAGTGGCCCTAACACAATCTTTGGTTGGTAGATAGGTTGCTACATTCATCCTAGTGTGAGAGTGTGAGAGTGGTGGTCATGGTTAGTTTTAGATTCTACTCATACCCACTGCGACATAACACCAACTTAGAATTACCAGTTTACAGGGTTCTTTTATTTTTTTGTTAAGTGTACGTGAAACAAAAAAAAAATTCGAATTTTTTTCTGAAAGAGTTTAGTAAACTGTATGCTATGCAAGTGTGTGAAGTGTAATGTTTCATAAAGTCAAACACAACAATGTTACAGTTGTAAATCTACCAGGCACCAACACCTATTTTTGCTGAATAATGTTGCATTAGTATGCACATACAAATAATTAATATTTCAATATTATTGAAAAAAATAATTAATGTTATGTCTCAATGCCAAGACGCAGATGAGGGATGGTAGGGCAAGGGTTATAGGAAGAAAAAAGTGCTAGTGCGCATAAAACATATAAAGACACCTCCAATCCATAAAAGTGACTTGCAATATGCAAAACAGTGATGATATTTAAAAAAACCCAAACAAGGTGTATAAAACCAAAACACTGACAGGTGTATACTTATAGCCTGCCAGTGAACAGCTGGATACTATAATAAAGGAGACAAAAAAAGGGGGAGGGTGGACAACAAAAAGCACTCCTAGTGCAATAAAGTTAATAATATAAAAGAATATAAAATTCTCTCTAGCGATAAAAAACTCACAAGTGAAGAGTGGTATAAGCCCCACTCGTGGCTATCAAGACCAGGGAGGATCAGCCCCTTGGGTACGTGGGATCCAAGGAAATGCTCTGGTTACCACTGTGTCAAACGCCAAAAATTTAATTCACATAAAAAAAACACTCCAATCTGCAAACTTAAAACGGCAAAGTCCACTGCAGGCTCACCACTCCATCTGGGGATCTGTTGCTGTTAGGAGGATGATGATCTGATCCTTCTCTTGTTCCCTCGTTCGGAGTGGTGTTTCCCGCTTGTGGATATGTAAGGGCAAGGGTTATGTCCCAATGCAAAATCAGCAGTAGTGTAATGGCCTCTGAAATTCTTAACACCTGTTACTTGGACATGAGGAATGTCGGTCGATACTACCTTCACCACCAACATAACTGTCATCATTACTATTATTTATGCTATATAATAGATCAGTGTCACGACTACTAAATGACCCAACACACAGAACTATGAAAATACAATAGGAAAATATACCGGGCCTTAGAATGGCTGGACTTATTGTAAAAGAGAAAGATCAATATACAAGCCAAGGTTGGGGATACAGAAAGAGACAGCCATGAAATACTAGCCAAAAGTCAGGGATACCAGAAGTAGGGAAAGTCAAATACAAGCCAAAGTCAAATACCAGAAATATCAATGAACAGGAACACACTCTCTGACAACCAACAAGTAGAAACCATGATAGGCACTGAGAAAAGGCTAGTCAGGGTTTAAATATTCCACTCTGTGTAGTAATTGTCTAGTATTTAACATTTGACCCCAAAACATGTGTGTGCGTCGATGACGTGTGGTCACATGGATGTGGGTGCCATCTTTGTTAAGGTCAATAGGAATACAATTAAATAACTCGGGACTACAGCTGCACAGGTTGGGAACCGCAAGGAAGGAGGATTGGATGGCAATCCACTGCGATTCATCTAAGTAATAATTCCCCTTTATGGCATGACTGCTCTGTTTAAATGCGGCCGCGCCAACCAGAGACTTGGGCACAGTAACAGTATTGGCGCAAATGCACTGATCAGGCGCGGCCACATCAATATGAGCATAGGGGGCTGTGACAATCAGTAAGTTAGGAAGGCGCTATCATAGAAGTCTGCAATAGTGGTGAGACCTCTATTCTATTCTCCTCCTCTTTTCTCTATATTGTTCATTTGTCACTTAATCTGTGAATAAAATCAATATTTAGAGGCTGTTACCTAGCCATTAAATATCTTTTTTTTTTTACTTTTGATTGAACAGGAAATCCAACCCACAAGATTTGGGCAGACCTCTTGCCCATCATGGTAAACTAAGCTGGTTATTTGCCCACACCCAATTTAAAAAAAAAAAAACCTCCATTACACGCCCATTTTCTATGGTGCCAGGTATTACAGAAAATGTTATCATATCTACCGCAATTTTATTTTCCTGTTTATTATTTATGGCAGCATCACTTATGGGTAGCTCCGCCCCCAAACAGGAACAGGACAGGAAAATTTTGACCAATCTGAACAAGAATGAAGGCATAAAAGCCTAGTTTAAAAGCTGTTGCTGCCATGAATAATAGCCAGGAAAAGAAAATTGTGGTAAGTATTGTTATGGGCAAATGCAAATATTACAAGTTTTAGAATGAAATGTTGTATTTCTTAAACTGTGTACTTTGTCTTTAAGAGATATTGCAAATTGACAAGGTGTTAGAAATGGAACATATTGTTTTTCATAGATGTTTCTTTAAGCAATAACCTCAGTGCATATTATGTTTACGCCATTTTGTCCCAGACGAATTACAATAACAATAATGCATAAACAAGCTTTTTACGACTCTTTCAGTACACAATATACTGTGGTAACCCCAAGTTAATGGAACTTCCCCAAATCCGGGAATCTCCCACGACTGTGCACTTACGTCTTAGTATAAACAACAGATAAGTTATTCAGACTTTAAGATGCCATCTTGAACTAAGTCAGGAAAATTTCCATGACGTATGCACCCTTTAGTTATGGCCTTGTATCTTTGCCAAATTAAGGGAGGTCCTAAATTGATTTAAAGTAGACAAGTTACTTTTTCATATATGAACTATGGTGACTCTAAAATGACGACACTTAAGGTATAAATAGGTGTACTTTTAAAATGTTAAGAAACAGAGGAGAGACTTGGAGACAGACGCTGCTCCATCTTAAAATGACTGAGAGGCTGACATGATGACATGTTCAGAAGGGTATGTTAACCTATTAATGATATTTGCAAGCATTTAATTTCATCTTATAAACTCTGCTATAATGGATTTGATATGTCTACATTTATATTTTTTATATAATAAATATCTAAAAGACAAAATCTATTGCTTCCAAGACAATCCTTATTTTATATTGTATTCTCAATTATTTACATATGTTAAATAGAGGATCTCTTACTAACTAAATAACATTATGGCTAAGATATCTGTATGGTTAGCCCTGCTAAGTTCTATGCTTTAAGACATTATAGAGGTAAATAAGGGAACCGCCCACGGTTACAATTGGCAACCACGAAGGGACTTGTACTTGGAAGCGTTAAATAAAAAATAATAAATACCTAGGTAACCTCTTATACGTAAGAGAAGACACAATACTTTGTCATGGCACAAGTCTTGAAATATCAAGAATCTAATGAGCTATTTGTAGCCCAGACTCAGAGAGAGATCTTCATCATTAGAGATGATTTTAATGTGAACTTGTACAAGGCACTTTAAGTTCAGGTGCCAGGTACATTGTAATTAGCATACAATGCTGAAAATGTGGATATTAATATCATAAGAGAGCAAATATACATATTTGGTAAACTCCCTGATATGCCTAATACACCAGCACAGCATTGCCCATTAGGTCCAGGACAATGGATTGCAGGCAGGGGGATATGTTCTCTTTGTAGCTGCATAGTATGCATGCGAAGGAAAAAGATTAATGCAAAATGTTGTCAAAAGAAAAGTGATAAGACAGAGAGCGATGAAATTTGAAGTCTAATTCCAAGAATGCAAAGAAAATTGCATTATGGCTTAATGAAAACATTCATGCAACAGACAGACAGGACTTTTAATTATTGAATTACTGCGTTCTGGATTCTAATGTCCACTATATATTAAAAGTTTCATAAAACAGTGATAATTTCCATATTGTCAGTTACGCTAGCTGTTGATTGAAAATCAGGAATTATAACAGCATAACTATTTTTGAAGTCTGGAGTTTCCAGCCAAGGTTGCGGAGATAGGAGACATGTAAACATTCCAAGGAATTGAGAAGTTGTTGTTTTATATTCCAAATTATGAACAACATTATTACATACAGCCATAAAGAGAAAGACATGGCTTTTAAATACATTCAGTGCAGTACAATGCAGTACACTGCAGCATATATTTTATATAATATATGATAACTAGCTCATATTTGTTCCTAAACAGAGTTGAAATTATACTACCCTCCTAGAAAAAATGCAACCGGTGGTTATACATCCTTTGCTTCTCTAAATGCTCTGCAAAAATAAATAGTTATAAAATGATTAAAAATAATATATATGCAAGATAAATCAGGGCTAAACAAAATTGTAACTATACAGGATCTCTGATAACTTTTAAACTGAAATTGTTAAAGGCTTATTTAAATAAAATGTTAAATACATTTACAGCTTTAAATGTGACCAAAAGATACTAAATGATGTGTTAAGCAGCCAGCCCAATTCACTAGTATAGCATAAGTATTCTACTATTTAAAGTGCACAATTCCTGCACATAATGACTTTGCTTACTCAGGTACAGTATTTAGTCTATTGCAATGGCAGTATTAAAATCCACCAATTTTAAAAGGGAAAGCTTACTTAAATAAGTGGTACTATCCCACTGTACCTGTAGTGCTAGCATTAAGGAAATTAGAACAATGATATTGTACTACTGACTGTAATCAGATCAGACACATGTAATCTCAGTGAATTTCATAAACTAGGTTTTCATAAAACATAAAATAAAATTAAATATCCAAAAAAAATAAAAATAAAAAAAAAATATACAGAATACATTTACAACAGGCAAGTTTAGCATAAATGCAAAGTTGTTGTTTTTTGGGGATTTATTATTGCCCAAGAAATCTCTGAACATATTCAGAATTTAGAGAGCAGCAAGTAAGACAGCAGATTGCAATGGACACCATTACAATATTGCTTTACCAATTGAGGTCAAAGCTTTAAAGAATAAATAAATAAATATTCTATGGCCCGCTAGACCACTGGCTTTTAATGAACAGTTTGCACAACACTTATAAAATAGTTTGTTATACTGCACATTATAGCTGTGACAACATGATATACAGAGTAAAAATGCTATTTCACTGTTTAATAGACTTACCCAGTATTTAACCCCTTAAGGACACATGACATGTCTGACACGTCATAATTCCATTTTATTCCAGAAGTTTGGTCCTTAAGGGGTTAAGGACGACATGTTTCTTGCAAAGTCATCGGGACTTTGAGGGAGGTTCTAACTACGCTTAATTAATTAATTAATTTACTAAAGAAAAAAAGTTGTTTTTCTTTTCCCCTGCTAGTGAATTTTCAGCGCAAGGTCATTTTGTGTTCACAGACTATTCGGATTTTTAAAAAGCTGTTCTTTATCTCACACTACGAACGGCCTTGTAATTCCTATGCACACTAAAAGTTGGCTTTTAAATGTTATTGTTTTAACTTTAATATTTCATAGTTAATACAGAGGATAAAGTAATTTAAAGAAAGTACCGTATTTATCGGCGTATAACACGCACTTTTTCTCCCTGAAAATAGGGAGAAAATCATGGGTGCGTGTTATACACCGATATTCCACATTTACTTTCCTGTCTTGAAGCGTGGGCCGGCTTCACAGCGCGCACCGCGGTACTGGAACTTTAATTTCAGGTTCCGGTTTCCGGCGGGACTGAAAGGAAGTGTGCACACTATTGTGTGCACACTTCCTTTCAGTCCCGCCGGAAACCGGAACCTGAAATTTAAGTTCCAGTGCCCGCGGGACTGAAAGGAAGTGTGCACACAATAGTGTGCACACTTCCTTTCAGTCCTGCCAGAAACCGGAACCTGAAATTTAAGTTCCAGTACCGCGGTGCGCGCTGTGAAGCCGGCCCACGCTTCAAGACAGGTAAGTAAATATGGGACAGAGGGAAAGTGCACTAGGGGACACTATGGGAGGGGGGGGGACACTATGGGAGGGGCACTATGGGAGGGGGGACACACTATGGGGGTGGAGAATACTATGGGAGGGGGGGGAGAATACTATGGGAGGGGGGGAGAATACTATGGAAGGGGGGGGAACACTATGGGATGAGGGGGGAACACTATGGGAGGGGGGAGAATACTATGGGAGGGGGGAGAATACTATGGGAGGGGGGAGAATACTATGGGAGGGGGGAGAATACTATGGAAGGGGGGAACACTATAGGATGAGGGGGGAGAATACTATGGGAGGGGGGGAGAATACTATGGGGGGGGAGAATACTATGGGAGGGGGGGAGAATACTATGGAAAGGGGGGGGGAAATACTATGGAAAGTGGGGGGAACACTATGGGAGGGGTGGAAATTTCCTGGAATTTCCTTCTGAAAATGAGGTGCGTGTTATACGCCGGCGCGTGTTATACGCCGATAAATACGGTATATTAATTGATAAGATTTCATTTATCTATTTTGGTCCACTATTCACTGATCTCGAATCTCAGTCTGGTGTTCAAACAGTTTTTCTTACGATACGTCGTGTGTTTATATCCACAACTGCATTTTGCTTTGTGGTAACAAATTGAAAGCCTGGCATTGTAATACGTGTATGGACATGCTTATAACAAAGCATGGGCCCTCTCCTCATATAGTTGGCCGTTAACAGGCACTTTGATGCAATGTGTCTACCAACGCTTTTCTGTGGTCACTGGATCACATCGCATACCCTATCTCTCAGTCATGATGCAGAGTTTATGCTTGCAAGGATATCCAGACCTCATCCACCTGGTATCCGCATAAATACTCCTATCGTTTAGAGGGGTTAATTACATAATAACCATTGAAGGTAATATGTTGGTTGTTCTTCCTATAGAGGAAAGATAGACTTGCCCAAAAGCTTTTTCATGGCTAGGACAAGCTCCTATAGAGAGAGGTAATCTACTACTAACTCCTGAAAAGTAATATTGATTGTCCAATATGGGAAATACTGTAATTCATGTGTTTAGTAATCATAAGCATTTGCTTATTGTCACATTACTGATGTACGGTTTATTGAAATATTAATATCTAACATACTTTTTGAATTACTATACATTGGAAGTTTGCCAACATCTCATGGTTATAAATATGTTTTTGTATGTGTTGATGCATGTACCAGGTTTACTTGGATATATCCTGTGCGAAGTGCAACCTCTGATGCCACGTTTTCTAGTCTCACTTCCTTAGTATGCATTTGATAATCCCAGGACCATCCATTTGGATGGTGGTCCTGCAGTTACTGCAAAGGAAACCTAAAACTGGGCAGCCACATTTGGGTTACTTTGGGATTTCAGTGCCCCAACCACCCCCAAAGTAGTGGGGCTGTGGTCTGGGAAAATGCTGAGGTTAAATGATTATTAACCAAGTTACCAGTTGCTTGCCCCACACAGTGGTATCTATTTATTCCTATGGTACAGATGAGCATTCACAACATACCTGATGATACAAATGGTGAGACACCATATGAAATGTTACATGTTTTTCACTGACAAACATATTTCTGCACCAGGGAGAGCTTAGAACCATTGGTTCTATTAGAGAAATTTAGGGAATTTTTTTTTTCCAGCCCACCTCACCATGCACCACCACCTATTTCCTACTGTTGGCCAGCTTGTCCTGGAGAGGGTGACTCCGAGAACTTTTACTACAGAGAACAATCAGAGCCAACAGAGAACAGTGAGTTTTGATATTTTACAACCTGCTAAATACTTCCAGGACGTTCACAGAACCACTGACTGACACAATGGATGCTGTTAAAGATGACTAGATAAAACAAATAGAGGACGACAGAAAAGTCACCAGAATCATAGCCACGTAACAGACTGAATCGTGATCTGACATCTGAACCTGCAAATGTGAAGGAGAAGGATGAACAGACAGATTCCAGTGAACATGGAATGTATGAAAAATGAATCATCAACATCATTATAAGAAAGACTGGAGAAAACAGAGACTGAACCTGAATTATCTTATACAGTAAGAAAGAAATGCAAAGATGGAAGCAAAAGGATGCTGGAAAATTGGTTATGGTGTCTCCTTCTTACAATCTGCAGCATTATCATAACATCAACCCTAGCTGTCGTTTTAAAACTGCATTGGGATTATGTTAACAAGCAGGAAGCACCTGAACTGAATTGGACTGCACACTATACAAGTTCTTTGATCGTGAGGACTACCTCCAAGAACCTTCTCAAAAGGAGAGACACAGCTCACAGTGAAATGAATACACTGGTATTTCACAAGGAACCTACTGAGATCATTCCAAAAAACGATTATACATGAGAAAGATGTGATTGGACTATTACAAATCCTAATAATGGACTCAACGATGATGGCAAAGCATGCTGAAATCAGAAAAAGATGGGACAGATGCTTGTGAAAGACTTTGGATGCACCTATGAAGGTGATGTAAGAAAAGACTATGCATATAATTTATCATTGAATGACTACCGCAAACAGCCTTCTTATGCTGAAAAGAAGTGCTATGCTAATTCTGGACATTGCTATTATCCAGACAGAAGATGACCGGAAAAAGAAATAAAGGCTGATAATTGTCAACACCCAGCTGTTTCTCAAGATGGAACATGGTACTGAGAAAACCTGATTGATTATCAAAGCACCTCACAGTACAAGACACAGATTGTTGCCTACAACTCAGAAAACGTGGTTAATAGGAAGGAGCAGAAGAGGAATGTGGATTTCCTACTGGAGTGAAAAACCATCCTGGAACAATATGCTGTAACAATGAACTTTATTATGACATTTGGTGGCATATGAATTTGAATTCGGCAGAAACATATCAATTAACGAAAGAAACCTTGATGCAATTAATAAATAATAACAACACAGGCCTACTAAGAGCAGATGCCCTGCCAAGAGAATGGAATATAAAAGGCCAGCAAAATCTGTCAGAAACCTGACATCACGGGACACTTGTACTAAAGCACGATTTGCAGCTTTTCTTAAACTCTACATATTATGTACATACCTGCAAAGTAAGGAACTCCTGTAAACATAAACACAGAGACATTGCTACAACAAGGAATCTGTAATTGTTCTGTTGCAGATGTGCTCTACCGATGTACTCCTTGCTATTTTGGTATAACTATACCAATCAAAACGTTAAATGGCTCCATAGAATCAAACGCCAAAGGATTTTTGCTATATTCTGGACTTCCAGGAATGTGGTGCATGGACAGAAAAATTATAATTACTAAAGCAATCATGCTACTTTTTTCCCTGTATCAGAAATGTGTCAGTGACAATGTGTAATATAATACAGATACTATAACTAATGGTATAAAATAAACACATAATGTGTTAATTACAAAGGTGGATAGACTTTGTGAATATCTGAAACGCAATTGAAGATTAGTGCTAAAATGCCATATGCAGCTGCAGTCTGGCCTACAAACAAATATATTAGATAAAGTATAAGAGCATAACAGCTAATTACCCAGATCAATAATTGAATCATGATAGTTAAAGATCATATGATTACAATAACAACTGCAATAACGTTTAAACTTTAGAAGAAAATGTGAACTGTTTTTATTACATCAGAAACTACTCGATATTCGTTTATGTTTACAAAAAGAGAAGTCCTGCGCTTAAGCAGCAAGGACTACAACACACATCAGCCCCAATATATAGTAAAAACCAAAGAAAAGAAAATGTTACTTGCGCTTTTTCCTTAATCCCTATGTATATTTAGACAAATGGAGGTCATTTAGTTGCTCCAATGGCCATTGGAGGGATGCCCGCCTGCCAACGTCAAGGCAGACCCCCCTAAGCGGGTCCTAACACTGACCCTTCAGCCTGCTTCCTTGAGCTTCTGGCAAAGATATCTCTAATGAGACAGAAAGGGGTATTTTTTATATACACCCCTTTACTTATTAACCCTTAATAGGGAACACATGGGATGGGTAGCAGCATTGTAACCAGGCTGTGTGATACAAAGTAAATACAAATACAAAAAGAGAAGTCCTGCGCTTAAGCAGCAAGGACTACAACACACATCAGCCCCAATATATAGTAAAAACCAAAGAAAAGAAAATGTTACTTGCGCTTTTTCCTTAATCCCTATGTATATTTAGACAAATGGAGGTCATTTAGTTGCTCCAATGGCCATTGGAGGGATGCCCACCTGCCAACGTCAAGGCAGACCCCCCTAAGCGGGTCCTAACACTGACCCTTCAGCCTGCTTCCTTGAGCTTCTGGCAAAGATATCTCTAATGAGACAGAAAGGGGTATTTTTTATATACACCCCTTTACTTATTAACCCTTAATAGGGAACACATGGGATGGGTAGCAGCATTGTAACCAGGCTGTGTGATACAAAGTAAATACAAATACAAAAAGAGAAGTCCTGCGCTTAAGCAGCAAGGACTACAACACACATCAGCCCCAATATATAGTAAAAACTAAAGAAAAGAAAATGTTACTTGCGCTTTTTCCTTAATCCCTATGTATATTTAGACAAATGGAGGTCATTTAGTTGCTCCAATGGCCATTGGAGGGATGCCCGCCTGCCAACGTCAAGGCAGACCCCCCTAAGCGGGTCCTAACACTGACCCTTCAGCCTGCTTCCTTGAGCTTCTGGCAAAGATATCTCTAATGAGACAGAAAGGGGTATTTTTTATATACACCCCTTTACTTATTAACCCTTAATAGGGAACACATGGGATGGGTAGCAGCATTGTAACCAGGCTGTGTGATACAAAGTAAATACAAATACAAAAAGAGAAGTCCTGCGCTTAAGCAGCAAGGACTACAACACACATCAGCCCCAATATATAGTAAAAACCAAAGAAAAGAAAATGTTACTTGCGCTTTTTCCTTAATCCCTATGTATATTTAGACAAATGGAGGTCATTTAGTTACTCCAATGGCCATTGGAGGGATGCCCGCCTGCCAACGTCAAGGCAGACCCCCCTAAGCGGGTCCTAACACTGACCCTTCAGCCTGCTTCCTTGAGCTTCTGGCAAAGATATCTCTAATGAGACAGAAAGGGGTATTTTTTATATACACCCCTTTACTTACTAACCCTTAATAGGGAACACATGGGGTGGGTAGCAGCATTGTAACCAGGCTGTGTGATACAAAGTAAATACAAATACAAAAAGAGAAGTCCTGCGCTTAAGCAGCAAGGACTACAACACACATCAGCCCCAATATATAGTAAAAACCAAAGAAAAGAAAATGTTACTTGCGCTTTTTCCTTAATCCCTATGTATATTTAGACAAATGGAGGTCATTTAGTCATTCGTTTATGTTTGCAGAGTGGTATAATTAATATATAATCTAATTAATATAAGTGAAGTACTTCAACAGTTAAAATGTAACTGAAAGACAAGCAGAAACTTTACTTCAACTATCAAAGTTTATTTATAATCATAAACATATTCAGTCTGCCATAGCTAAGGCAATGGAAAGTAAAAGAGTATTATGGATTAACGCGTCCAGGTGATATACATGATGATTTTGGAAATTGATCATTTAGGACACCTATTGCAAACTGGTGAAAAGATGTAAAAGATATAAATTCAACATCCATACCACTCTATGTATATATATTAAAATACATGTAATCAAATATTTTATCGGTTTTTCAAATACCAAGAAAATGTTATTTGGTTTGTGATGGTTAAAGGTACATAAAACCACCTATACAAAGGTAGAGCTAAAATATACCTTCAATACCTTCAATATTGTATCTGAGTGCTTTCTTAACTCACTTTTAGAAATAATAAAACATTCAAATCATCTTAAGCCACACCCAACAGCCACTGAAAAATATACTTGAACAATTAAGATTCACATTGTTAAGCATCCAATCTCACGAACGTAACTTTCCACAATGGCTGTCAGATCTTGGTAAAAAAAAATAAAAAAAAATTCAATATTTGGGTGTTTCTGGTATTTTAAGCCACTAATAACTATAGTTATTATATTTACTAATTGTAACTTAGGGAATAGGTTGTCTTCTACCTAACAGGACCAAGAAAGATAATTAACGTCATATTTCCAATTAGCAACTATTCCAAATATATAGAGAGATTTTGAATAAAAGAGTATTTTTAACATTTAAAGAGAATGTAATTTTACATATCATTGTGAACAAAGGCGGTAAATACGTTGCTGCTTCGAATTATCCTTATATCTCTAAATCATATACAAGGGTGTTTATCTTTAAAACAAAACACTAGAAAGATTAACTATGTTACTATTTCATCTATCATTATTATACAAAGTATAACAAATGTAAAGATTTTTCCACAGATTTTGCAAATTGACAAGGTGTTAGAAATTGAACATATTGTTTTTCATAGATGTTTCTTTAAGCAATAATAATGCATATTATGTTTACGCCATTTTGTCCCAGACGAATTACAATAACAATAATGCATAAACAAGCTTTTTACGACTCTTTCAGTACACAATATACTGTGGTAACCCCAAGTTAATGGAACTTCCCCAAATCCGGGAATCTCCCACGACTGTGCACTTACGTCTTAGTATAAACAACAGATAAGCTATTCAGACTTTAAGATGCCATCTTGAACTAAGTCAGGAAAATTTCCATGACGTATGCACCCTTTAGTTATGGCCTTGTATCTTTGCCAAATTAAGGGAGGTCCTAAATTGATTTAAAGTAGACAAGTTACTTTTTCATATATGAACTATGGTGACTCTAAAATGACGACACTTAAGGTATAAATAGGTGTACTTTTAAAATGTTAAGAAACAGAGGAGAGACTTGGAGACAGACGCTGCTCCATCTTAAAATGACTGAGAGGCTGACATGATGACATGTTCAGAAGGGTATGTTAACCTATTAATGATATTTGCAAGCATTTAATTTCATCTTATAAACTCTGCTATAATGGATTTGATATGTCTACATTTATATTTTTTATATAATAAATATCTAAAAGACAAAATCTATTGCTTCCAAGACAATCCTTATTTTATATTGTATTCTCAATTATTTACATATGTTAAATAGAGGATCTCTTACTAACTATATAACATTATGGCTAAGATATCTGTATGGTTAGCCCTGCTAAGTTCTATGCTTTAAGACATTATAGAGGTAAATAAGGGAACCGCCCACGGTTACAGTATGATAACATTTTCTGTAATCCTTGCTAATCCTGCAGAATCACTTATGGGTAATATCCAAGCTCAACTATAGGGATGGGAAGAAAAAAATTCATACACCTGACGATGCGGCAACAAATTTTATTAGTGAGACACCTACACCTCTACGAAATGCTGTAAAAGGTGAAGCCAGATCCAATTTATAGTGCTTGATGAAAGTCAGAGGGGAAGACCAGGTAGCTGCCCAGAGATGTCCTCAGACAAAACCTCTGCCCAGTTAGCCCAGGAGGTTGCCAAAGCCCTTGTGGAGTGAGTCTTAATTCTACTTGGAGGAGTAAGGTTTTTTGAATTGATAAGCTTTGATTATAACGTTCAAAATCCAATGCCTCATAGTGGAAGCAGAGGCTGCTTCTCCTCTTCTGGCCCCTTTCGGAAGAACAAACAGGTGTTGGGGCTTCCAATATTGTTGAGACACTTCTAGGTACTTAATCAGGCATTGTCTGACATCCAATTGATGAAGTTTCTCTTCTGACAGAGAAGAAGGAGATGGTTGATGTGACAAAAGTAACTTTGTCACTGGCTTTTGGAGGGGCGTGTTTGCCAGCCTCCTACCCTGTGATTATGGCCCTGTGACAAACTAAACCTCATCAAGGGTTCTTGGAGGGGCCTGCTGGCCAGCCTCTTGCCTCAGGACTATGGGCCCTGCAATATACCTTGCCCAATGCACTTGAAAACATCTCTGTTCATGTGAAGCATGTACTTTTGTACTCCAGACAGAGAGACCGACCGGTAGCCCTAATTCTCTGGAACTGTTTTGGGCATGGGACCATGTGCACGGTGGGTCAAATAGAGACTTCCAGGAATTTCCTGAACCCCTGCTCTGATCTAGGTGGTTTTTGGATATGTTGTTCACACAGATCAGGGCTATCAGGGGATGTACCGTATATACTCAAGCCGACCCGAATATAAGCTGAGGCCCCTAATTTTACCCCCAAAAACTGGGAAAACGTATTGACTCGAGTATAAGACTAGGGTGGGAAATGCAGCAGCTACTGGTAAATTTCTAAATAAAATTAGATCCTAAAAAAATTATATTAATTTAATATTTATTTACAGTGTGTATATAATGAATGCAGTGTGTGTGTATGAGTGCAGTGTGTGTATGTATGAGTGCAGTGTGTGTTTATGAGTGCAGTGTGTGTTTATGAATGCAGTGTGTGTGTATGAGTGTAGTGTGTGTATATGAGTGCAGTGTGTGTATATGAGTACAGTGTGTGTATGAGTGCAGTGTGTGCATGTATGAGTGCAGTGTGTGTATGTATGAGTGCAGTGTGTATATGAGTGCAGTGTGTATATGAGTGCAGTGTGTGTATATGAGTGCAGTATGTGTATGTATGAGTGCAGTGTGTGTATGAGTGCAGTGTGTGTATATGAGTAGTTTTAAACAAAATTGCAAACCACCAGTGTAAAAGTGATCAGTGCAAAAAAAATATATATTAAAACACTTAGCTTATAGGTACATAGCATCCCACGGTTGCTTCCCAGTTAGCAACCACATGAAACAGATATAAACAAGATAGGGTATTTTGGGATCTTGCTGATGTGCAAATTCCAAGGGATAAAAGCGTGTTAGATGTGCCTCCCCACGATATGAAAGGGGGTTATAAATGAAAATCCTCCTTCAGTCAACTCCAGCGAGCTCCGCGGAATACAATCATTTACACGGGCAAAATCAACATCCACTACCCCTCAAACTCAACAGAAACAAGCTAATTACCTCAGCAATCACGGCAGCGATGGGCAAAAAGAACAAAAAGCTAAAATCTGACATGCCACGACCTGGCGCAAGTATAGGGGACCTATGGCGGAGAGCACATGGCGCCCTAGAGACTCACATAGCGGAATATGCCGACTATACAGACGACATCACTAACTCTGACGGCTTCACCTCAGACCAAGAAGAGGTAGTCCTACCCGCTGCATGATCGCAGACACAGCCCAAGATGCAATCAGATGCCGCTCCAGTCACGAAGGCCGAAATGAAGGAACTGCTAGCGGAGCTCCGACGGGGCATCCAGGCCGACATGGCGGATATGAGGAAGGACATCCAGGGCCTGTCGGACCGTATGGGTGTTGTGGAGCGGGACTCCAAAAGCCACACACAACAACTTGCCACGCTGCAGCATGAAGTGGTTTCCCTACAACAACAACACCTGCGGGTGGAACAAAACATGGACGGCGAGCCATGCACGGCGAGCCCAAAACCTTAAGATCAGGGGAATAACAGACTCCATACCAGACACAGAGGTGCCCCACCTCGTAAGACGCTTGGTAAGCACGATTCTCCCCGCGAAGCAGGCCAAAGGAATATACGTAGACTGTACATTTCGATTACCCAAACCCTCGACAGCCCCAATATCGGCACCCAGGGATATCATCGTTAAATTCCAAAAACTCCAAGACAAAATGGCGATTATGGCAGCCACCAAGGGAAACACACCGTATGCATTCGAAGACATGTCCCTCACGTTCTACTCGGACCTGTCCCGGGGAACAATGGCAGGGCGTGCAGCCCTCAGACCACTCACCACCTTACTCCGCGCTCACAGCATAAAATATCAATGGCGGCCACCTCACAAACTACAGGTGCTCCGTGGTGAAGAAACCTACCTAATAGCAGACCTACCGGAGGCAAGAAGGCACCTGGCGGCCTGGGGCCTCCCACAAGACGCTCTGCAGCAGCCCAACAAACCAGCCAACATCCACGCATGGAATCCGGCCACCACCGCAACATTTGTCCCACGAAGATCCGCCCAAGCGGTACCGGCACCGAACCAAACGTGAAACCACATGAGGATTGGCGGCTTTTTGCCTCTCACTTGTCGCTGTTCCTTGGACAATACGGACTGTTGTACGCAATACCCATGGAATGGACTACCCTCCGCAATACACCGGGGGCACCAAGTGACGGACAACAGCGTCCCGGATATCAGCCTAATCGCAGAGCAGGTTACTTGACGCTCTTATGTAAACTGGTTGAACGCCCAGAGACACTTACGCCTTTATTCTTGTGATTTGTTATTGGTTACTTGATATAAGCTTCAGTATTGTCTAACCCATTCATTTAGTGGCACCGACAGATGGGCATCCCGACAGCGCCAAACACTGGCCCCGACACACCGAGCATATCATATTGTTAACCAGCAAGGCATTGACTAGACTGACAGTAGAATTAGTACCATGATATAGCTTAGCATCGGCTAGCCCAAATGTAAGCCCATTCTACCACTTGTGCCTACCTCGTATACTGGGTACACAATTTATTCATATGTCCTCTTGCAACCCCACTACCGTAGCATACTATGTCTACCTCACTATGGCTCTACAATCGTAAGCGCTACCCATGCCTGTCCAAACGCCAAAAAAGCAGATAGTATTATGCTCGACTACTCTCCTGCCATCATGCATCTCTAGGTGTTAGAGGGCATCATAAAGCTTGTTACTTGACACGAGACTCACACGACAATACAACCTCCCTTGGCTTTCGACCTTTTGCTGTAAATAGTTTGTTGGTTTATAATTTCTTTTCTAAAGGTTTTGAGGTCAGGGTGGCCTTCTCCCAGATAGTGCGGAACGTCACCCTAGGATAGGCGCACACTAAGGCAGGGGGTTTTGCACGACTATCTCGCATCGTGCTCTACAGTTAAGGCAAACACTATGGAAGGGACACGGCACAGTTAATGTTTTCTAACTCGACACTTACTCTGTGTACATCATGATTGTGACTGAGAGGGACCCTAATTCATTGCTAACCGTAATATGACGCTGAGACCCCTAACTCGACGACCTCTCAATCTCCTCACTATGTCTCTCAGCCACTCATGCCGCACCACCTACAACCATAATGACTTAGCCGTAAGCGTCCCTAGCCTTGCTAAACCCGTACTTGATGCCATATGCTATCTAAATGCAACATGCAACCTAAACGTTGTTTTAGCCTGTTAACTTCACTTTTATAAATATAAAAATGTGCCGACTATACTGCCACAATGTGAAATGCGTTTTGAAGTATGCTAGTAGACGCTGTTGTGGCTCTACTTGCTTGTTGTAACCATCTGCACAAGAAAAATAAAGAATATAAAAAAAAAAAAAATCCTCCTTCAGTAATAACCGCAGGGTGCCTCGGTTGCTAGGGTGATCCAATAATCCAGCCACACCAAAACAGCTCCCATAAATCGGTTTAATTGATAAGTTGAATTGAAAAAAAAGAAGGAATTACAAAAATACATAAAAACATTAAATAAAATAAAGGATAAAAGTCCACAGGTCCTTTAACCTTTATTTTATTTAATGTTTTTATGTATTTTTGTAATTCCTTCTTTTTTTCAATTCAACTTATCAATTAAACCGATTTATGGGAGCTGTTTTGGTGTGGCTGGATTATTGGATCACCCTAGCAACCGAGGCACCCTGCGGTTATTACTGAAGGAGGATTTGCATTTATACCCCCCTTTCATATCGTGGGGAGGCACATCTAACACGCTTTTATCCCTTGGAATTTGCACATCAGCAAGATCCCAAAATACCCTATCTTGTTTATATGTGTATATGAGTGCAGTGTGAGTGTGTGTGATGCAGTGTGTGTTTGTGTATGTGTTGCAGAGCCTTGGTGGGGGGTGGGCATTTTTATATTTTTGTTATATTATTATTTTTTAATTTACTATTATTTTTTAAATATTATTTTTTTTTATTATTTATATATATTTTTTTTCATCCCCCCCCCCTGCTTGATACATGGCAGCGAGGGGGGCTCTCATTCCCTGGTGGTCCAGTGGCATTGGCAGTTCAGTGGAGGGGGGCTGGCAGGAAGCTCTTACCTATCCTGCAGCTCCTGTCAGCTCCATTCTCCTCCGCGCCGGTCCGGTCAGCTCTTCTGTCACCTCACAGTGTAAGTCTCGCGGCCGCGCTTTGACCCCGCGGCTCTCGCGAGACTTACACTAGGACTTGCAGAGGGAGCTGACCGGACCGGCGCGGAGGAGAAGGGAGCTGACAGGAGCTGCAGGAGAGGTAAGTAAACACTCTCTGCCAGCCCCCTCCTACACAGCCCATTGTCTGTATTATGGCAATGTAAATTGCCATAATACAGACATTGACTCGAGTATAAGTCAAGTTGGGTTTTTCAGCACAAAAAAATGTGCCGAAAAACTCGACTTATACTCGAGTATATATGGTAACATTTCTGGGAGTATGTAATGTTTTGGGGTAATTTCTGAACTTTTTGAAAATGTGGCTTTTCTGCCTGGAGATAATTGAGTTACTTACAGGACTTTACTCAATTATCTCCCAAACAGAAGGGAGGGATTGTGTGCTTTACATGGGCATGTCACAGACTGTATGTTTGTTCTGATTAGTTTGTTCTTTTGTGTTCCTGTGCCACATCAGGTCCAGGGGGTGTTCCTCTGTCTTGGAGAATTGTATAAAAGCCAACCTGAACCATTAAAGGGCAGATCATCTTGCACCTTCATGAAGTCTTGGCTCATGTTTGGGGGATTGGAGAACTACACTCTGGGGATTGCTATAATCACTCTACTCCCCTGAGTATAATCACTAAGCTCTTGTAAGAGCTGTTCCTGCTACGCTCTCGGGACTAAGAAAGGCCTACCCACTGGAAGCTTGATCCTGGTCTTGGGTCCAGGGTGGGTGTAGGACGGCGAGACCCCAACCAAGCAGCGGAGGTTTGTGGGATTTACGGGGGTTATGGTGTTCCAGTGCAGTGCTTATTGTACTCGTCAGTACTAGGAAGCAGCGATTGACGGAGGTACCTGGTCGGGGTGCCAGGCGGTCCATCACAGTTCAAAGAAGGGAAGAACAATTTCCTGTAGAATGTGGAAATTAGAGACCACCTTAGGTAGAAATTCTTGTCTAGGTCTCAATACCACCCTGTTGTGGAAAACTTGAATATGGTTCCCATCACAGGAGAATGCATGAATTTCAGACATACGTTTTGCCATGGTTATAGCCACTAGAAACAGAGTCTTATAAGTCAGCAGGACAATACCCAGCTCATTGAATGGAGCAAAAGGGGCTTAAGGCAAAACATCCAGCACCATAGGCAAATCCCAAGGAGGAGAATAATTCCTGTTCGGCGGTCTGATATGGATAGCCGCTTTAAAAAATCTAGCAATTAGTGGATCTGATGTCCACTAAATGTTTCCATACTCCTTGTTGAACCATCGTTCTGCTGAGGTAGTCTGCCAACACATTGTCTGGCCCCAGAAGGTCTAGTGCATTCAGGCCAAATTTCATTATAGGACTCAACTCTTTTAGAAGAGACTTGCTTCGGGGACCACCCTGGTGATTTATATATGAGGCAACAGCCCTGTTTTCTGTCTGGATTCTGACCCAAGCATTCCTCAGATGATGATGAAACCCAACAGAGCCTTGAAAACTGCTCTTAGTTCTCTCAGATTCAAATTAAGCTTTTTCTCCTTCATAGACCATTACCCTGAATTCATATGTTGTTTAAGTGTGCACCCCAACCTGGAAGGCTGGCATCTGTAGTTATAGTAATCCAAGTCGGTTCTTCTAGTGGAAACCCTAGAGACAGGTTCTTCTCTCTGGTCCACCAAATCAGATCATCTAAGATGCACTGAAGAAGATGAAATCTCTGATCCCAGTTGCCCATTTTTGCCTTGAACTGGTGAAGAAACTGCATCTGAATAGGGCATATCCTCCACTGAGCCCACTTCACTAGGCCTATCGTGGAAGTAAGAGATCCCAATAGGCTTATGAACTCCTTTGCAGATATGTAATGCTTCTGATCTAGACTTCTGATTTTACTCATAATTCTTTCCCTTCTTTCTGTAGACAGAGTTACAGTTCCTTTTACTGAGTCTATATTTACTCCCAAGAAAATCTTACTCTGGGTTGCAACAAACAAACTTTTTTCTAGATGTATTAACCAACCATGTTCTTGAAGACAATTGATAGCAGATTCTGTATGGAGACTCACTATTTGACTGGTTGAGCCTAAATCAGAAAGTCGTCCAAATAATGATATATCTGATGTTATTTGTCCTTATAAAAGCCATGAGGGAAATGAGAATCTTCGAGAATGTACTCTGAGCTAATCTTAAGTCGAAGGGAAGTCCCTTGAATTGGTCCAAATTCTCAGGAACCTGCGATGACTGTAGTGAATAGGGATCTGATAATAGGCGTCTTTTAGATCGATAGACGTCATCCAGTCTCAAGTCTTTATATTCGGAAGGATAGTAGCGATAGACTCCATCTTGAATGTTCTTGTTTTCAACTTTGTATTCAAGGTCTTCAGATCCAATATTAGCCTCCATTTCCCTTGAGGCTTTGGTGCCAGAAATATGGTAGAGTAATGGCCACTGAAGCATTCTCCGCAAAGAACTTCTATCACCTGATTCTCCAGAAGTTGTCTCCATACAGTTCCTCATAGCTATTTATTTTTCCCTTTGGCTACCTGTGAATGAATGATGACCCTCTTTGTTAGTAAATAGTTGAATTTGATCTTATAACCTTCCCTTGGAATTCAAAGAACCCAGAAATCTTGAATGTTTTCAGCCCAAACCGGATAGAAGAGGTGAAGTATGTCTCCTATAACACCTGGCTGGACCTGCAAACGTTTAGAAGCTCTTATTTGTTGGTCTAGATTTTCTTCCCCTAACTGACTAGATGAGGTTGATTAATAACTTCTCCAGTTAGCATTCCTGGAATATTCCCTTCCAGGCTTATATGCTCTACTGTCCCAAAGGTATCAGTCTCTGAATTTCTTGTCTTTCCAGGAAGATGCACCAAATCTTCTTTTTCCTTGAGGGAGAAAAGCCTTTTTCGCATCAGCCGTTTTGTGAATGGCATCTTCCAGTACTTTCCCAAAAAGTAAGTCACCTTGAAAAGGGAACGAACATAGGGAGTGTAACGGACTGCCTGGCACCCCGACCGGGTGCCTCCACCAACTGATGCTCTTAGTGCTCACCGAGGACTCCAAGCACTTCACCCAACACTATCCGCACTGTAGTCCCCACGTCCAGCGTTACAGCTTGGCTGGGAACTCACCGTCCTCCACCCACCCTGGACCCAAGACCAGGATCCAGCTTCCAGTGGGCAGACCTCTCCTACTCCATAGAGTGTCGCAGGAACAGCTCTTAAAAGAGCCATTGATTATAATCCCCGGGGAATATAGAGATGTAGCAATCCCTAGGGTAGATACAGCCGTTTCCCCCACACATGAGATGAAACTCTATGTTGAGGGTAAGCAGGAACTAATTTTAATGGTGCCACACTTGGCCGTATATGACAATCACCATGCAAAAGGTACGCCCACATGGACTTTGTTGGGGACTGCAACACAGTCACATACGAATCATAACAGTGGTTAAATGCATGACACTCCCATATACAAACACACAATCCCTCTGCCTGGGAGATAATTGGATTAGGAACTGTACTAATGTAATCCAATTATTTCCAAGCACAGAAAAAAACACATTTTTACAAACACTCCAAAAGTACATTAAAACACACAAAATCCCCACAAAATGTTACATCCCCTGATAGCCCTGATCTGGGTGACCAACATATCCAAAAAACACCCAGATCAGTTCAGGGGTTCAGGAATTTCCTAGAAGTCTTATTTTTGACCCACCGTGCACATGGTCCCATGCCCAAAACAGTTCCAGTGAATTAGGGCTACTGGTCAGTCTCTCTGTCTGGAGTACAAAAGTACATACCTCACATGAACAGAGATTTTTCAAGTGCATTGTGCAAGGTATTTTGCAGGGCCCATATTCCTGAGGCAAGAGGCTGGCTAGCAGTCCCCTCCAAGAACCAGTGGCGAGGTCACTTTCGCCACAACGAGGCTTTTGAAGCATAATCTGCTCCCCAAGAGTGTAGCCATAATGCTCTTCTTGAGGCCACAGAAAGAGCCATGCTTTTTGCTACCATCTTGGTAACATCCAGGGAAGCTTCTGAGCAAAATTCATTAGTTAACTTCAAATCTTTGAGGCCTTCCATCAGGTGTTCTCTACGGACTACTCTAGTGATGTCTTCCTCCAGATTCTTGATCTAGACTTTTAGAGCTCTGGATAAAGTTGTTAGGGCTATCGCTGGATGCAAGGCCAAACCCAGAGCCAGATAGGATTTTATAAGATTGGCGTGCAATCGCTTTTCCATTGGCTCTCATATGCCATGGAATCTATGAAGAGTTATTCTTTTCGCCATGTAGCTACAATTTTTGGAACTGAAATCCATGACTTGCAGTCCTCATAAGGGTATAATTTGGACATCTTGCTCTTTAGAGTCGCTTTTCTCTCAGGTCTATTCCATTCTTCATGGATAACATCATTGATAGCAGAGTGTACCAGAAACCTGGGTCTGCAAGTTTTAACATCCTCAAAGTATCTGTCAGACTCGTTTTTTATCAGTACTTTCTTCTGGAATTCTCAAGGTGTCTCTGAGCAGATAAACACGCTTATCCACAGCCCTGGAATCCAGGAATTTTGAGGTAATCTCTTCATCTTCTTCTTCTGAGAAATCCTCTAACAAATCAGAGTCTTCATCGGAGACTGCATAACTTCTTTCCACTCTAGGACGTTTTGAAGGTACAATTCTCTCTGACGTGGACTTAAAGCCTTCCGCAATAGCTTCTGAGATCCACTTCTTTAAATCATCCTGAGGAGAACATTTCTTCTCCCATTCCTCTGCCACCTCCACTAGGCATGTTCTGCACAGATTTTTACCGTTAGGTGCCACTTGGTTGCAATTTGTACATCTTTTTTTTGGTGAGAATCGCCTTGCGATCTTTCTGGGCTGTAATAGAGGCCAATATATGAAAAACAAAATTAGGACTATAATGGCACTCTTTTCCCCCCACCTTATACCGTATATATGAAAAAATAGAGGCTCATCTACCGTATATACTCGAGTATAAGCCGAGTTTTTCAGCACATTTTTTGTGCTGAAAAACCCCAACTCGGCTTATACTCGAGTCAATAGTCTGTATTATGGCAATTTGCATTGCCATAATACAGACTGGGGCTGGCAGAGCTGTACTTACCTTTCCTGCAGCTCCTGTCAGCTCCCTTCTCCTCTGCGCCGTCCGTTCAGCACCTCGGTCAGCTCCCAGTGTAAATCTCGCGAGAGCCGCGGCTCTCGCGAGATTTACACTGGGAGCTGACAGAAGAGCTGCACGGACGGCGCAGAGGAGGAGAAGGGAGCTGACAGGAGCTGCAGGAAAGGTAAGTACAGCTCTGACAGCCCCCTTCTCCCCCCACTAAACTGCCAATGCTGGACCACCAGGGAAGGAGCCCCCCTCCCTGCCACGAATCAAGCAGGGAGGGGGGACGAAAAAAAAAAAAAAAAGAATAATAATAAAATTAAAAAGTTAATTAAATTAAATAATAAGAAATAATAAAAAATTTTAAAATATTTTTTTTAAAAAAATAATAAAATTGCCCACCCCCCACCAAGGCTCTTCAACACACACACACACACACACACACACACACACACACACACACACACACACACACTGCATTCATACACACACTGCACTCATACACACACTGCATTCAGACACACTGCACTCATACACACTGCACTCATACACACTGCACTCATACACACTCTGCACTCATACACACGCTGCACTCATACGCACACGCTGCACTCATACTCACACGCTGCACTCATACGCACACGCTGCACTCATATGCACACGCTGCACTCATACGCACACGCTGCACTCATACGCACACGCTGCACTCATACGCACACACTGCACTCATACGCACACACTGCATTCATACACACTGCATTCATTATACACACACACTGTAAATAAATATTCAATTAATATATTTTTTTAGGATCTAATTTTATTTAGAAATTTACCAGTAGCCGCTGCATTTCCCACCCTAGTCTTATACTCGAGTCAATAAGTTGTCCCAGTTTTTTGGGGTAAAATTAGGGGCCTCGGCTTATATTCGGGTCGGCTTATACTCGAGTATATACGGTATGTCTTCTAGAACGTGATTTTGAGGCAGAGGGAGAAGCCATCTAAGAAAAAAAGTATCACTAAGAATAGTTGATCATTTACCTTTGGAAAAATTTTGACAGGATAAGGCAGCTTTTTCTGGATATACTCAGTAAACATTGATCAAATCCAAGAGACAGGATGCTGAAAACGCTTTTAGGAACTGTCTTTTTAAGGATTTTGCTATTTTAATTTTAGGTGCCATATCACTTTAAGTGTGAAAGCTAGTTCACACATGCGCAGACTGAAAAACGGCCACCGCTGCTACTGCGCCTGCTCGGTAAACCCGTGCACTGAAGAACACAGAGGCCAGCAGGAGCACAGTCAGAAGAGTGGTGTCAGCTGATGGAAGCAGAGAGAAAACTCCCTGGTAAGAAAAGGGAACTATATGTAAGACATAAGAAATAAGAACATAAAAAGTAATATAATTACCACTTACCCTGGCTTCTCCAAAATTCTCTGCATCAAGATTAGAGGAGGAGGGTATTGATGCCGCAAGGGGAATTTTTAAGGCAACAACCGACCCCACATCAATTAGCAATATGAATAGCCAAAACTGTATAAGGAATAATCCAAAGACCCACAATGCAGTACAGATACTGATCTGTGCCTAACTCAGTTAGTCCTGCCCGTGTAGGCTGATTAGTGAGTTCTACAGATGAAGAGAGGCTGAACTTAATCTGGAAGCATGGTACACATGGGAAGGTTGCCACAAAATAAAATGTTCCTGTTTGTCCTTAAAGGACATAAGAAAAGACTGTGGGGTAGAAGCAGGAAGGACCCTTTTTGCCTTCAGTCTTGTTCAGATTGGTGGAATTTTTCCTGTCCTGTTCCTGTTTTGGGGCAGAGCTACCCATAAGTGATGCTGCCATGATTAGCCAGGAAAGCTCTGAATCACAAATGAATCGTAAATCATAAATTCTCCCTACTACCCAAATTCAGATCTCCAAGTCTACCTGTTAAGCATATTCACACTTATTGCTTATATTATGTTTTACAAGACATATAGGGCTTTATTTTGATAAATGATGTATCATTTATTATAAATAAAACTAAACATTAAAGATAATTTAGAAAAACAAACTTAGACAATTGTTAATAAATTGTACATTGTTTGTTCAGTATGAAAATATAATATAAACATGCATTTTTTCTTTTTTATGCTTATGTCATATTTGACAGTGCTCACATACTCCGATTGAGTACCTCCACCAAGTCTGCTTCCTCGCTGCCTCAGGGGACTCTAGAACACTTCAGACCCAGTCGCCGAAGCTTGACTGGGGTCTCTCCGATGCTCTTCCACCCGACCAGGCTGCAGCTCTCAACTTGCAGACAGATATTGTCCCCTCCGAATATTCCTCTGCAGCTCTCTTCTTCCAGGCAGATATTGACACATCTGCCTGCACTGTCAATAGCTCCTGCATTTATAAAGACACTTGTGGCTCTCAGGCCTAGCTCTTTTGACTTTGTCCAATGCTACAGTGACTATGCAGCCAGCCAACAGGGCCAAAGATTCTGTTACTGGGATCCCTGAACAAATTAGTCACAAGACACACAGTTCCAAAAAGAACTAGCATAACATTCTTTATTTTGGACAAGGACTATCCTTTGGGGACAAGTCCTTAAGCATGTGGTGACATTTTTTCAATTTAATGTTTATTGATTTTTTTTGTTCAAAAAGAAAACAGATCAACATGTGCATATATATGTTCGAATATAGAGTATAATTAGGAATACCATTTCAAGTAGTTAACATAGATAGCATTAATGAGTCGATATGATAAGTAGAGTAAGGCGAATGCGATGCTTGCATCATTGGTATCTCAGGTCTAAACATTACAATTTCGATCAGTACATCTTACATATTCAAGACTTATGCACTCATAACAGATTACTGTAGCTATGTGGAAGAGAAGGAAGGGAAAAGATGAATAGAGAAGAAAAGAGAGCGAGAAGAGAGGGTGAGCAGAATAAGAAGGAAAGGAACCTATAGAAGTTAGGGTTGTATAAGGAGAGAGATGCAGATGCGCTCTTTTAGCAGTGTGCATTTTGGGATGGTCAAAGTGCAGGTCTTAGAGTGGGCCAGTCAGGGCAGCTGTTCCCTGTCTGTAGGGTACCTAGGTAAGTGTAGTGGTTGAGCATCATCTGGGGGCCCTTTCAGGTGGATCGGGGGCTATCTTGTTCACTCCATGCAGAGCCTAAACCAAATCTCTGCACCCAGATTTTCAATGTGTCTGTAAACCTCAAGGTTTCAGTGCTAGATGTTGGGAACATGCTTTTGTAAGTGTAGTATTGTTGTATTTTGTCACAGAGCTGGGAGATAGAAGGACACTTGGTGGATTTGGTGGATGAGATTGCGGGCTGCTAGGAGGACCAGTGCAGTCAATTGTCCATGTTTCTGTCTAGAGTGGGAGGGAAAAGTAGAAAGGTTATTGTTATGGGGAAGTTTGGAATTCCCTATTTGTCTATGATGTTCCTGACATGGTCCCATAGTGGTCGTATACCTTTGCAGGTCCACCAGACATGGAGAAAAGTTCCCATGGCTGAAGTACACCTCCAGCAACAGGATGGCACATTTGGAAAGATTTTGTGCATTCTATGAGGGGTCATGTACCATTGATAGAGCAGTACCCTGTGCGCCTAGATATGCAAGTAGCATTTTGTCCCCCGTGATAAATTATTGAGTGTAGATATCCATTCCGTTTCCGAGAGTGGTACCGCCCTATCTGTTTCCCACAGTTTTTCAGCTGGTGGGTTTGTGTGGCAGTACTCCTTGTCATGCTTTGCAGCATAGGGATAGGGTTTTTGGCTTTGTGGGGGCAGCCCAGCATCACTCTAATAAGAGCTGAGAAAAGGGGAGGCCTGGTGATGGGGTCTACAGTGTAATTTAGCTGAGATAATGCTTTTAAGCTGTAAGTATGAAAATATGGAGTGGTTAGGGACCTGCCAAGTGCCCTGCAGAGTCAGGAAGGGTCATATGCCCTGACTGTCTGTCAATTACTGCACTGCAGTGCATGCCCGTTTATTACCAAGAGGGCCTTTGACAGCAAGGGCTTAATGAATTTCAAACCACGTTCCTTCTTTAATTGTAACACAACAGGAGTAGTTTACCTACTGTCTTGCTCCTGTGGCCTAAAATATGTAGGCAAGACTTTTCGCCATTTTAGGCTAAGGATACGTGAACATGTAAATTCTGTCAAGAGACGTTTGGAAACACCCGTCTCAAGGCATTTACATCTACATCACAATCACTCCTCGGCAGGCATCCGGTTCATGGGTCTTGAACATGTACCACAGCCTCCTAGGAAAGGAAACTGGGACCTAAAACTAAGACAAAGAGAGGCGTTTTGGATTTACCATCTCAAAACGCTATCTCCCCTGGGGTTAAATGAAGGGTTTTCATATTCCCCGTTTATTTAAAGTACTGCAATAATTCTGATAATAAATGGTATCTTAAGTTATGCCTGTATATATGTATATATTCTTTATTTATTTCTATTAATATTTGGTGTTCATATGTCCATTCACTTTACTTGTATTATAGGTCTAAGAGTTTAGGGGTCTGTTTTGTGTTTGCAAAACTAATGGGTTACTATTTACAGTGGCAAAAACAAAAATAATTGTCGGCTTCTGTGTATGATTGCCCATATAGCCATTGCACTTATCCCTTACTGGTTTACAACGGTTATAAGTTGTTTCTTTAATTGTACTAATAGCTACACAATACAGCCATAAGAATCAATCCACATACTTGACCTATATGACACAATTTGGACATTCCAAGGGTTAATTGTTAAGCTATGGATACTGCACTTTAGACATAGTAAGTATCCATTTATATCTGTTCCGGGCGGGGCACTCAAAGGGTTAATTTCCTTCCACCTGATTGTGTTCAGCTTTCTGTTCTGGCCACCTCTGACATAGAAATGTGGGCTGACACTATGGTGTGTTACACCACACCCCCACAGCCCCATTCGCAGGAGGACCAGAGCAGCCTAGACACAATCACAGGTGATTACAATAAAGCTTATGAGCTTAAGGTATAAATTTACCACCCGGACAGTTTCTGCTCACTGCTGATACCCCTGAGGACGGCGTGTGGTCACGCCGAAACGTACGTCGGGTTCTTCTGTGTTTTTAATACTCTTTGAGCACTTTGCTCTGAGCACCTTTTTCATTTATGTTTTTCTAGCATGTGTGTGTAACCTGGGGATTCAGATGTTATGACAGCATTTAGATTAGAACACCCACGAAGGTGTTTTATAGGAGATAGGGTATTAGCATAGCACTACTGTTTGGTTGGGAGTGTGTGTTTCTCCCTTTCCCTGTTCTCTCCTACTGCTTTGTTACCTGAGTTATGTATGGGGGTACATATTGCCTTCTATCCCCTCTCCGTTTTTTGTGAGGGTTCCTTTTGGCTATTAGGCTCCTGACTAGCCCTGTTCCTACCATACATATTTCTCCCTATATTATTCTGTCCATCACTGATAACCCAGGTTTTTAATAGATTTCAATAAAGGCTTTTTTATTTTTTTGGCAACTATACTACTGTTGAGATTGGACTGGGTATTTACCCTCTGGGCGGTCTTTATATAAGACATCCCTTTTTGGGTTTTTTTCTTCCTTTTTTCTGTCTGTCAATTAGTATATCTGAGTAACACCCGAGGAAAGCAATCCCGCGGAGACCATATTTGGGGACACTGCTCAAAGAGCTGTTAGGGGGGACCTCAAGTGGAACTTAAACCTGCCTCCCATTGTGCCTCCCATTGCGAAGTGGTCAACCCAGGTTTTTATTGTCAGAATAATTGTGGGAAGCAAGTCAGATATTGTTGGTCTGAGCGGTTTAGGTGTCCACATGTAATCAATAATTGTTGTGCATGGAGTTGTGTTCTCTCCATGTCCACCCATTGTAACATGCTCATTGGTGTGTGTAGGAGTATCCCCAAGGCGAGGTTTGCAGCTCTTTAGTATAGCCACAGGTTAGGTAGGCCAATGCAACCCTATTGGAGGTGGTGACAAACATTTAAAATACAAATATATAGAACATTGGAGCACAAGCAATTATAATTAATACATAAACTATATAGTGCAAGTAACATTTTAAAAAACACTAAAAAGCAATATTATATATACATTTAAACTTTTTTTGGTTGCCCCCATTTTCATATCAGCATTATGCAAATGTAGACACTTCCATTCAGTCAGCAGAGGGCACTGCAGAGTTATTAAGTAACAATGAATAGTTTGCTTTTCAATTGCTACCAGATCCATAGTCTGTAAAGATAGCACTCCAGGGACTTCAAAATAGTGTGAAAAAACTCATCTTTTATTCAGGCATCTGCCAAGGTGAATCAACGTTTCAGTTCTCTACTGGAACTTTCTTACTCTAAAATAACTGTTTCACTTTGCCTACTGCTGAATCAAAACCAGAGTTTCATGGGTCTGATTCAGTGTCCAACAGTGAAAGAGCAGACTTTGCATGCAGAGATCTAGAATGATCACACTGGCAATGTTTGTAATCACAGGTATAAATTATTGAGGTATTTGCAGTGCCTGGTGATTTTGACAATGATGTCACAAGAACATTTGGAGAAGCTTGATAAAACTGTTATAATGAGATGTGACAGCACTAGCTTTGAGAAACTCTAATTAGTGAGCATAGAGCTACTAAATGAGGTCCTAACAGTCCCCAGTATTGAGAGATTACTGTATCTCATTGCCCAAGTAGGAAATACCCCTACTGGTGACTAAAGGCAGAAAGTTCTAAATATATATATGGTAAGTGTCTCTATAGACCATTTTTGATTGCATAATAGTACAGTTATGACTTATGGGAGTAACATTGTTTTTGAATCAGTTTTCATTATGACAGTGTCAGAACCTCTGGTTTAGCTCATTAATCCAGTAAGACATGTAGGCTTTATACAAAGACACAGGCTTAATACTCAAGAGGGAGAATAAATTAAAACAAATGCAATGAGCTTTTATGATTCCAAAACAAATCACACAGAGTACCTTACCTCGCTTTACCTGGAAAACAAATATACATTGTATAACCTTTTGTACTGGGGACAAAAATTGACTAATAGGTGGCAGATGTAGAAACAAACTGCCTCCCAAAAAGGACTAGTATCTAGATGTAAAAAGCTCCTCTGTGAGTGTCTAATATAGAAGTAGAACACAGAGAGCTTAAAAAACAAAAACTCTTTAATGATCCCTCATGATTGAGGAACTCAAAACAAAACAAACATAAATAAATAAAATAGGATTAGATCGATGGTTGTAACAGATCTAAAATGGTGAATCACTGCAGTGGATACAAGGTTAAATGCAAAGTTGCTAAGTATTGTTACAGTGACAGTGATCAGACAAGTTAGCTACAGTAGTAATAGGGTACTAAGCAGTCCTTGGATACACAATCTCTAAATAGAAGGACAGATGCCCCAGATACAGAGAGAGTAGAAAAAAAGCCTGGAGAGCTATGCAATAAACCAAAAGATGCAGTAGTAAATGTCAATGCACCTAATCAAACCTATAATACTATAGGAGATTTGGGGGAAGGAGTCCCTAGCATAGTAATGGTCATAGGCTAATAACTAATCCTCTATATAATGAAAACGCCAAAGAAATCCTAAATAAAATCATCCACAGAAGATAAACGCTCAACGCGCGTTTCGGCGAAACAGGTCGCCTTTCTCAAGAGCAGTTTGCACCGTGGATGGGCGCCTCTTTTTGAATGTGCTAAAGCTCCGCCCATAGCCGTGACGTAGGTAAGTATCGGTGAATCATCAGGCTCCATGAGATTAGTGGGCGGGGGAGCCAATACAGCTCCGTAAGTGTTAAGGAAGATTAACCCTCACACGCCGAGGGTCTAGCGAGGAATATTTCTCTCGCGAGTAGACTGGATGAGGCTGTGATCAAACGAAAATAGGTCACACACATAGAAATATCGGCTGGAGGTCTAGCGAGAAGTATATCTCGCACATATAAACTGGATGTATTGAAACTGTGACCAAGAGAAAATAGGTCACACATATATAGATATCGACACATGGATACCCAGATAAAATACAAAATAGATAGTAGATTCAAAGTGAAAATTAGCATGTCTCGATCAGTATCATATAGTGAAGCACATACTGTTAACCAATATCACATTTTGCCGAATTGCGGCCAAATAAGGGTAAAATTAACCCTGAGAGTACCAGTCTATGATCTGAATAGTGTATTGAGCACATCTTAAAGAGGCAGCATATAATGTAGAAAAATAAAAATGAGTATAAACGAATAGATGGAACATATAAAAATATGCCCCATCCTACAACTCCAAACAAGGAGGAGAATAGTTATTAATTCATAGAGAATTTTTGTAGAAAATTGTGATGACATAACCAGAAAATGGAGGAGTACTCCATTAAACGTATCAAGGCATAGAAGTAGTAGTGAGGTGATGCTAGGCAATAAATAGTATTGCCATATTGCGAGGACTATAGAGGTAGATATAAATATATAGAATAAACCTGCTACGTGATAGAGAACAAACAGAAGAGGAAGGCTACTGATGAAAAATTGCTGATAAACATAATAGGAGAATATTTAGATAAAGGGAGCAAAGGAGAAACTTTCATTGAGGCCTTTAGGTTGGAGCGTTTTAAGTTGATAGATCCATGAGCTTTCCCTTTGTCTCAGGAATCTATCATAATTGCCGCTACGTTTGTCCCTTCTCACCAATTCCAGTCCACAGAATCGAAGACCTTGTGGATTGCCCGCATGGCATTCTTTTAGATGGCGGCCAATGGGGGTATCAATGGGCAATTTAGGAGATCTTACATGCTCCTTGATGCGCTCCTTAAAAGGTCTAAAGGTTTAGGAATGGGCGCGGTGGCCATTTTGGAATTTGCCGTGCGGTCCTGCTTTGATTCCCTTGCCGCTTGGATTATGAGTGCGGTCACTGCCTCTCTCCAGTGGGGAGAAAGTGCTCACATCCAACTGAAGCTGCAGCTCCCCGTGCAATCGGCAGACCAAGGGGTTCTTACCTGGACTCCCACTTTGCTCACACAGAGCGGGCACAGCACGCAGGCTCCCTCAGGTGCCCGAGGCTGATGCAAGCAAGGCACAACAGAGAACTCACACATGACCAGAAAATCGCAAAGACAGCCACAAGCTAGCACCCAGCGGGAAACACAAGCGACCTAAAGAGGGCTGAGAAGCCAGCCGACCCAGCACAGCTGCAGCAGCAATTAAGCGGAGGCTAACCACACAGAATGAAAATCCCGCAGAGTATTGTATATACTTGTGTTTTTGTCACGTCTAAACATTTGTTATGAAGGAACACAACTGCAGATTTCGTATAGTTTGAATATTTATTATAAAAAGTAAAAGGTAATGACTTTAATTCCAATTTACAGGTACTGTTGTTTTAAGTAATAAACGATAACTGAAGTCCACAATTATAAGCACTGTAGCTTTAAGTAGTAAATGATAACTGAAGTCCACAATTACAGGCACTGTAGCTTTAAGTAGTAAATGATAACTGAAGTCCACAATTACAGGCACTGTAGCTTTAAGTAGTAAATGATAACTGAAGTCCACAATTACAGGCACTGTAGCTTTAAGGAGTAAACGATAGTAAATTGCAGACACTGAATCAATAAAGAGTCTCTTAGTAGAATCAACGGTTTAGGTGATAAGCAGTCACAATAGCTGTTCCATAGACTTTAACCGAAGCAAGACAGATGCAGCTAACTGAGAGAAAGTATGAGTTGAAGTTAGCTGTAACGGTTTTGTATTATCGAAGGATCTTGGAGACAGGAAATAACAGCTTGAGATGCAATGCTTATCACAGAGGTTTTACTTAGCTTCCGGCACATAGAACACTGGTTCCCGAGATCTCCTCAGAGGCGTTTATCCTGGATGGAGAGTGTTAAGCTTTTAGTTGTTGATGAGGAGAGGTGAAGGGAACTTGCAGAGTCTTTCAGTCCGGTCTGGTAACAGAGGTTTTCACAACGAAGTTGTAGCCGGTTCGTGAGTACGGAACGTAGTTCAATAATCCAGCCTTGATCAGCTGGTGCAGTCAGATTAAATAGGCAGACCGTGTCATACAGGGGTGTGGCTAGGCTCCGTGGAACCAGGAAGTAAGAGGATACCATAGTTAAGGCATTACAGTTTTGCACTGACTTTTTACTACCGTTTATGTGTGTAACACAGACGTTTTCATCACTCCAGTGAAAACAATTGCACCTGTCTATGCCTGAACATAAGCATTACCCGGCAAGCTTAGTGGATCGCTGCCCCCTGGTGGTCAATCTAAAAAATGCGGATCTATCTACACCTAACGCTGTCTGATACAACCTGCATTTTACTAATCTATGTTGTTAAGCATGCCATTAGTTTAATTACTGCTCATATCCTGTGTATTAACTATTGGTGGCATATCAGACCTGTTCTGAACCATTTGTCCTTGACTCAAATCTATAAAGCAATGTCTTAGCATGTTTATCTACTCCTACCTTTCCCTAACGTTTATTTCTTCTTGACTATCTTAAAAAAAAATGTGCAACTATATCCTGTGCCACAATTGTAAAATCTTGTTTAACTCGGTACGTGCTACTGCTGTTGTGGCAAAGCATGAAAGCTTGTAATATTAACTTTTGCACGAAAAAATAAAGAATTTAAAAAAAAAAAGTCTAAAGGTTTTCCCTACATACTGTAGTTTGCAGGCGCATGTAAGGAGGTAAACTATACTAGCGGTGTTGCAGTTAAAGAAGGATTTTATCCTAAAGGTCTTTTTTCCTTCACTGTCCATGATGATCTTGGAGTCACGTCTGATAAATTTACATGCAACACAATGGCCACATTGATACAATCCCACCGTAGGGGCAAAACTCAGATTCCACGTATGATTGCCACATATGACTCAGGATGGGAGGCTGTTAAGTCCGAGATTCAAAAATTTTGGCCTTTTCTGTTGGAAGACATTCACCTTAAAAAGGTTTTAGGTCCATAAGTGGATATGACCGCACGCAGGGGCAAAAATCTTAGGAACCTATTAGTTCCCAGCCACTTTCATCTCCCACCTATACGTACCTGGCTTCATGCCCCTACGGTGGGATCATATCAATGTGGCCATTCTGTTGCATGTAAATTTATCAGATGTGACTCCAAGATCATCATGGACAGTGAAGGAAAAAAGACCTTTAGGATAAAATCCTTCTTTAACTGCAACACCGCTGGTATAGTTTACCTCCTTACATGCGCCTGCAAACTACAGTATGTAGGGAAAACCTTTAGACCTTTTAAGGAGCGCATCAAGGAGCATGTAAGATCTCCTAAATTGCCCATTGATACCCCCATTGGCCGCCATCTAAAAGAATGCCATGCGGGCAATCCACAAGGTCTTCGATTCTGTGGACTGGAATTGGTGAGAAGGGACAAACGTAGGGGCAATTATGATAGATTCCTGAGACAAAGGGAAAGCTCATGGATCTATCAACTTAAAACGCTCCAACCTAAAGGCCTCAATGAAAGTTTCTCCTTTGCTCCCTTTATCTAAATATTCTCCTATTATGTTTATCAGCAATTTTTCATCAATAGCCTTCCTCTTCTGTTTGTTCTCTATCACGTAGCAGGTTTATTCTATATATTTATATCTACCTCTATAGTCCTCGCAATATGGCAATACTATTTATTGCCTAGCATCACCTCACTACTACTTCTATGCCTTGATACGTTTAATGGAGTACTCCTCCATTTTCTGGTTATGTCATCACAATTTTCTACAAAAATTCTCTATGAATTAATAACTATTCTCCCTCCTTGTTTGGAGTTGTAGGATGGGGCATATTTTTATATGTTCCATCTATTCGTTTATACTCATTTTTATTTTTCTACATTATATGCTGCCTCTTTAAGATGTGCTCAATACACTATTCAGATCATAGACTGGTACTCTCAGGGTTAATTTTACCCTTATTTGGCCGCAATTCGGCAAACTGTGATGTTGGTTAACAGTATGTGCTTCACTATATGATACTGATCGAGACATGCTAATTTTCATTTTGAATCTACTATCTATTTTGTATTTTATCTGGGTATCCATGTGTCGATATCTATATATGTGTGACCTATTTTCTCTTGGTCACAGTTTCAATACATCCAGTTTATATGTGCGAGATATACTTCTCGCTAAACCTCCAGCCGATATTTCTATGTGTGTGACCTATTTTCGTTTGGTCACCGCCTCATCCAGTCTACTCGCGAGAGAAATATTCCTCGCTAGACCCTCGGCGTGTGAGGGTTAATCTTCCTTAACACTTACGGAGCTGTATTGGCTCCCCCGCCCACTAATCTCATGGAGCCTGATGATTCGCTGATACTTGCCTACGTCACGGCTATGGGCGGAGCTTTAGCACATTCAAAAAGAGGCGCCCATCCACGGTGCAAACTGCTCTTGAGAAAGGCGACCTGTTTCGCCGAAACGCGCGTTGAGCGTTTATCTTCTGTAGATGATTTTATTTAGGATTTCTTTGGCGTTTTCATTATATAGAGGATTAGTTATTAGCCTATGACCATTACTACGCTAGGGACTCCTTCCCCCAAATCTCCTATAGTATTATAGGTTTGATTAGGTGCATTGACATTTACTACTGCATCTTTTGGTTTATTGCATAGCTCTCCAGGCTTTTTTTCTACTCTCTCTATATCTGGGGCATCTGTCCTTCTATTTAGAGATTGTGTATCCAAGGACTGTCACGATTCGGGGAACCCAACACGCTAACACACACACAGACAAACACACAGAAAGTGTGCAGTACCGGTCCTTAGAGTGGCCGGGCTAAGCACACACAGAATAGTCAGGAGACAAGCCGAGTAAGGGGAACCAGAAAACAGAATAACGAGAAACAAGCCGAGGTCAAAGGGTAGGAGAAAGTCACAAAGTCAGTATAACAAGCCAGAGAGTACGTAACCAGAAAGCACACGTTCAGAGTCAATACATAAAGAAAAGACCACAACAGGGCAGGGAGGAACAGGAAAGGTAAGTATTTAAACCATCAGGTTAATTCTGATTGGATAATTTCCAATCAGAATTAACAATCACACGTGGGAGATATTTAAACCTCCCACTGTGATTGAGGCACTGTGCCTTTAATGCCGGGTCAGGTGACTGACCCCGGCGTGACATATCTTGGACGGTCTCCCAGCGTGCAGCGTCATGCATGCTGCCGCTGGGGGGCGTGGAGGAAGACGCGGGTGGCATCCGAGGCTGGAGGGATGCCACTCGCCGAGCCCACGTGGAGAAGGGGACCGCGGACGGCTGGAGGGTGAGTGCCGCGAGCGGACTGCAGCCTCCCCTGCCAGCCGCCCGCGGGATCCTGACAGACTGCTTAGTACCCTATTACTACTGTATCTAACTTGTCTGATCACTGTCACTGTCACTGTAACAATACTTAGCAACTTTGCATTTAACCTTGTATCCACTGCAGTGATTCACCATTTTAGATCTGTTACAACCATCGATCTAATACTATTTTATTTATTTATGTTTGTTTTGAGTTCCTCAATCATGAGGGATCATTAAAGAGTTTTTGTTTTTTAAGCTCTCTGTGTTCTACTTCTATATTAGACACTCACAGAGGAGCTTTTTACATCTAGATACTAGGCCTTTTTGGGAGGCAGTTTGTTTCTACATCTGCCACCTATTAGTCCATTTTTTTCTCTATTTATTTAGGGGTTAAGCCCCATAGTATCTGTCAACCACTACATCTCTGGTGGATGGACTTGTTCCATTTCTAGCCAGTGTTGTCCTTTTCTAACCTTTTGTACTGTGTTGCAAACAATTGTAAAATAAAACGTATTTTGCTCCAGCAGTGGTTTTATGCTTCAAAGCTCTTCTGCCTGGTCTCCAGCTTGAAGCATAGATTATTTGCAGGATACAATAAATAGTAGCTTGTAGCAAATAGTTTACCGGTTGTGCTTAATGTGAGTTGGAACATGTAATTGAAACCCATGGATGCATTCATTAGATGTAACACAGATAATTAAATGGACTATTATTATATTAAATACCTGTTTTGTATCGCAAATGGTAAAATATTAAATATAACTCTTACTATTCTAATATACTGAGATAAAAAAAATATATAGTGAAACTTGTGAGCAATTTTTACTCATTAAGTAAATTTGTGGGTAATGCATCAAACACATAATGCATGATATTTTGCAATACTAACATATTTAATCTCTCTCTAAGCCCCCTGGGGCCTATCATTTATATCTCATTAATCCACGAAGAGTCAGTGGCTACAAGCAGCTTTTATCTGTCATAAACTGAAGGGCTTGGAGAAATCCAATCCATCTCTGTAAGTTACTTAGAATTGCCCCATAATACTGTCAAAAATGTGCTGTAAGTGTTAATTCCTCATTTTTTTTGTGTAGGACAGACCTCCAATGTTCCCTAAAACAGAATTATAATTCCCTAACCAATATTTAAATATTTTACCAATATTTAACAGCACACACCAATATGTAAACTACAAATATAGTTTACTGCCTATTGTGCATTATCAGGATTATTTAAGAAAGTGAGAAACCCAAGTTAATTTCACATCTAAGGCCCAGTAACTGAGATAAAAGCATAGATGGGTTCAAAAATTGTTTCTGCTCAGCTATTTTGACATTTCATTTGAAATTGAGTCACTTTAAATTTTCACTTTAGTAAATAATCTTGTATATTGGACAAAATTTCATACTTTGATTACTAAAAATCAAAATAGTGTGCTAACACACCTCATTAAGTGGATTGTCACTTTAAACTATTCAGAATACTAAACATAAATGGGGATTAAGTTACACCATATGGCTACATTATGTTAAGCCTACCACTATATCTGTCACAATTCCCCAATATCAGTGGGTCTTACACTAATTTAAAGGATCACTATATTTCCTCAGGGCAAAACCATAGCTACGTTTCACGCCAATCCACTTATCCATCTTACCAAGGCGGATAATGTTCCACCCACATCCATCATGAGAGAAACCACCACTATCTCATTTCCAACCGACACCCGCACGTTCACCCCCCCCTCCCCTCACATCAAGTAGGGTATTACCCCCATAAGGGCGAGCCTAAACTCGCGCCAGAGGGCTGTCATCGCCCATAACAATGGTCACTTAACTAATAATACATATTCCTCTTCTAGAACGTCGTACACTTCAGACATAGCAGAGGATATCTCCGCACCCTGAACTTCTGCTAGAGCCTCCAGCCCAGCCAGATCAAGCACCCCAGCCGAGAACATAGAGACAGCTAGCCCGGGATCTCTACATTTTTGGACCATTCCCAAGATCACGGCCGAGAAGGGGCATCCCATACCCTGCCAAGGCTCGCAAAGCAGAACTTTATCATTTATTAAACGTGAACCCTGACGCCCCGAGATCATGGACTAGCACACAAGGGAACTCCGGGAATATGTCAGGAATCCAGGCCACCATGTCAGCACTATTGTCGATCGTTAATCTGATTAATGACAGATTGGAGAAACTAGAAAATCAAGTGGCAATTATCACCCCGACAGCCAACCCGGCCACATGTCCTCCAACTACACCGACCCTGGGTAAAAGCACTAACCCTTTCCTGACACCAACTGCTTTACACATCATGACGCCCATCCACTTAGTTCCTCAAAACATTAAAAAAATACATACTAGAAGGGAAGGATGTAAATGTAGTCTCTCTTCTGATCGCCACACGAGAATAACGCTTACAGCTATGGGGACATCTCAGTAGTTCTTAAGGCCAGGGACCCCAGGCTCAATAAAAAAAATTATCAATCCCTGACTTTGCAATAGCTTTCGGCCTGTATAGGGACGTGATATGCTCCACGTCTCCCCAATGCAGGGAGTAGTTTGACCTATACCTCCAAAAATTAGTGGACCTCGGGAACAAGTACGGAGGCTACTCTTTCTATGACTATCATAGATCATTCTCGACGAAGGCGGCGGCGTTGATCCAATTTAACATACAGTCCGACTGGAGCCAAATAGACACAAAGCTATTCTGCCGCCACTTCGCAGGCCTTAAGCCTCCGTCTTGTGCCATATACGCGTCTACCACATATGTCACCAATCTGTACCCCACTGATATTAGTTTACCTTCTACCAGCCAAACCAAACCCACTCCTACTAAATCAGACAGGACTCTCAAAGACAAATTGGGCAGGCCTATCGTGTTCCTGGGTAAGGCGCAGGTATGCAATAACTTCAACGCTGGAGGTTGTAGCTTCATCGCTTGTAGGTTATTGCATATCTGCTCCCTGTGCTTTAGAGCACATGCCAAGACGATGTGCCCCAACAGAATGTTCCCCAAACAATGACTCACCGATTCCACACGGGGCTGGTTGCACTCCCGAGGGACACCTTAGAATGTAAGAACCTCCAATCAGCCACCCTAGACCCAGACACCATGGATATCCTGTTAATAGCCGAACTACACCACGGGTTCATGATTAGGCCTTTCAAACAACCTCCCTACTCCAACTGGAGAACAAACCAATAGCCATGGGCAAATTTAATAATAAAAAACTTTGATCATCGACCTGTCCGTACTTCATTCCTCTTGTGTTCATAGTCTTACCATCAGGGGAATTCTCACTACAATATGCCACAGTGGACAATGCCATGGGAGCAATCTTGAAAGCCGGGTATGGCGCCTGGTTAGGCAAGATGGACGGGGCCAGTACTATTTCACCATGCATCTGACGTTCGGGGCCAAGAGCAGCCCCAAACTGTTTGAGAAGTTCGCCGAAACACAATGCTGGCTACTCCTGAACGTGTGCTGCTGTCCAGTGGCAATACATTATTTAGACCACTTCCTCACCATTGAAGAACCCAGCAAAATTCCCCTTAGCATTGACAAAACCGTCGCACTATTCTCCACATTAGGGATTCCCTTGGCAGCGGGAAAAACGATAGGCCCCACTACCAAGCTAATCTTCCAAGGCATTAGAGTTGAGAGAACCCAGACTGTAGAGTTCGGGTTCGTACCGAACATTAGGTTTTTTTGGACCCCGGACCCAAACACGGACATATCACTGTATGGTCGGGTTGAAGTTCGGTGTTCGGCGATTTAATGGTACGTTTTCAAAGGCTGCAGGGCAGCCAATCAACAAGCGTTTGACTCGTGTGCCCTTAGAAGCCATCAGAGCCATGCCTACTAATGGCATGACTGTGATTGGCCAGTGCAGCATGTGACCCAGCCTCTATATATAAACCGGAGTCGCGTAGCAACGCACGCACATGCGGTCTTATTAGTGTAGGGAGAGGATGCTGCCGCTGATAGGGATAGCTTAGAAAATAATTCTGCAAACTAGTACATTAGTGGGGTGCGCTTCATATCTGAGAGTCAAATAGAAGCTTCAAATACCGCATTTATATCTGAGTTTTAAAAAGCCAATTTTTTTGGGTGCTAAATAGTACATTAGTGGGATAGTACATTAGTGGGGTGCACTTCATATCTGAGAGTTAAATAGAATCGTCAAATACTGCTGTTACATTGCAGTTTTAAAACTTACATTTATTTGGGTGCTAAACTGCTAAATAGTATTTTAGTGGGGTGCACTTCATATCTGAGAGTCAAATCGAAGCGTCTCATAGTGTGCGTACAGCGCAGTTTTAAAAATTCAAATTTTCTGGGTGCTAATATGCTAAATAGTAAATTTTGGGTCCTGCTCTTCAAATCTGAGAATCAAATAGAAGCGTCTAATAGTGTGCTTACAGCGCAGTTGTAAACATTCTAATTGTTTTGCTGCTAATCTGCTAAATAGTACATTTGCGGCCTGCTGTGCACTTCATATCTGAGAGTCAAATCGAAGCGTCTAATAGTGTGCTTACAGCGCAGTGGTAAGCATTCTTATTTTCTGGGTGTTAATCTGCTAAATAGTACATTTTGTGGCCTGCTCTTCATATGTGAGAGTCAAATAGAAGCGTCTAATACTGCGGTTACAGCGCAATTGTAAACATTCTAAATGTTTTGGTGCTAAACTGCTAAATAGTACATTTTGGGGCATGCACTTCATATCTGAGAGTCAAATAGAAGCGTCAAATACTGCTGTTACAGAGCAATTGAAAACATTCTAATTGTTTTGGTGCTAAACTGCTAAATAGTACATTTTGGGGCGTGCACTTCATATCTGAGAGTCAAATAGAAGCGTCTAATAGTGTGCTTATAGCGCAGTTGTAAAAATTCTAATTGTTTTGCTGCTAATTTTTTTGTAACTTTTTTTGGGTGCTTAATAGTATATTTGGGGTGTTCACTTCATATCTGAGAGTCAAATCGAAGCGTAACTTGGATTCGAATTTACTACATCGGTCACTTGTAATATTGTTTCACACCTACAGCACTTGTTACACAGATCTAAGTGATAGAAAACAGACTGATATTTTCTACACTAGAAACTACCAGATAACAAGCTGCTATATTTAAACCAGTTTTCAATAGCTAAGAGGTGCTTCAACAATATTGTAATTCTGGGGCAATACCCTCACAAGTCAAACTGATAGGTCAGTTTATAGGGAAAACTGTTGCCTGGATACAATTCTAAAACAATTTCCATATGTCCTTTGCAGACTTTACATGCTGGAAAAACACAGGTGCCAACTGCTGCGGCTTTCTGCAGTGTGCATACCGGCAAGGAGGGCAGGGTTGAGGAGTGGGTGGAAGATGATGTGGAGGATGATGAGGTCCTAGACTCCACATGGAATCAAGGTCATGCGAGTGACGTGTGCAGTTTGGAGGAAGAGGCGCTGGTCGCACAGAGGCACCAGCACAGCATAAGAGGGAGCAGGGTGCAAAAGCGGAGCGGCCGTCACCGAGCGCTCGTCGGCATGTATTAGCTTGAGAATTACCAGTTATCCAAGTAATACATGTAGCAATCAAAGGATCCATAATAGAGTTGAGCGAACCCGAACTGCAAAGTTCTGGTTCGTACCAGATTTAACGATCTAACGAATTTAACGAATAATGAATAGTTTCACAGTGAGGTGGGCAGTCCGGTGACTAGGAGCCAGACATTGTCGGACGACCGGACCCAGTATGCCTGATGTTGAAGTTAGGAGTTACAGTGTGGAATGGATTAACAGGGTCTGGTGCAGGGTAAACGCACGCCCCCTGGTGTTGAGCACCAGCGTTTGTGCGGCCACATACCAGGACCCTGATGCAGCTTCAGTAAAGAGTACTGGATACCAGAAGCCACAACCAGACTGATCTGCAACTTGGAACAGGATGTGACATTCACTGTAGCGGCTGTGCGCGCTTTTGGCATTGTCACCCTGCTGCTGCTCGCCTGTCTGCTCTGCAACGTAACTTTGGCCTTCCCGCTCACTGCCAGCATGCGATAGTGGAGTTTCAGCTGCAGCACGCAGGGGTCAGTGGCTCTGCACCAGACTTCCCTCCAATTGATCAGAGTTAAAGGATTTCAAGTGGACACATTACAATTCCAGGGCCTCGAAAGAGTCCTGTATTGTTATTTGTCGTCACTACCTTCCCGCATCAGGAGTGGGTCATTTGCGCCTGCTGCCTTCCTTGCATGTGGTAGCCGTTTCTCAGGGTCCCTGTACGGAATGGAACCCTGATTCCCCGTTACCCGTGGTCACCATGGTAGGCGCAGAAACTGACATCGAAAGTTGATATGGATGACATCCGCATGCAAAGTCGCCTCCACGGGGATGTGCGATTGGCCCGAGTTTCTCAAAGTCAACAAAGTGCCTGTGCAACTATAACGTCAACAGCTACTCTGCGGAACAGAGTTGTCTTTTTTTTATATGTCACAATATTTTGGGGGCCACCCCAATTAAAAAAAAAAAATATATATATATATATATATATATATATATATATATATATACACAAACAAAAAAGAACCTCTTGCACTCCTACTTAAATAATGTTACCAGGTGCCTGGTCCCAATAATATATACATCAAAAAAGAATTACCGGCACTCTTGGAATAAATTCATCCAGTTTATTTGTAGGTAGAACCAGTCAATCAAAATCTAAAGCATGGCTGTCAGGAGGATCAGCAGAATTATCCATTTTAGAGAGGGTTGGAGTGCAAGGTATTCTCTTTCATTGTTCAAACTGAGCTCAACTCCTGATGCATGGAGAAAAGGCCTTCACAAGCCTCTGCTATTGTGTACATAGTTTATACTACGTGACCCATAGGTTGAGGAGGCGGTGACCGTGGCGGTGTAGGTGGAAGCATCGGTGGAGGAGGTAGCCAACACTGTTTTTTATTTTTATTTTATTTTTTTATTGGGGTAGCCCCCAAAATATTGGGACATATAAAAAAATAAACATTTGTGGCATGCGGTGCATTTCTTGCAGTCCTGATGCATGGAAAAATGCTCAACTCCTGATGCATGGAGAAAAGGCCTTCACAAGCCTCTGCTAATGTGTACATAGTTTATACTAAGTGACCCATAGGTTGAGGAGGCGATGACCGTGGCGGTGTAGGAAGAAGCGGCGTTGGAGGAGGAGGAGGTAGCCAACACTGTTTTCTATTTTTTTTATTTTTTTATTGGGGTAGCCCCCAAAATATTGGGACATATAAAAAAATAAACATTTTCAACCTGCAGTGCATTTTTATACTAAGTGACCCATAGGTTGAGGAGGCGGTGACCGTGGCGGTGGAGGAGGAGGATGAGGTAGCCAACACTGTTTTTTATGTTTTTTTTTTTTTAAATGGGGTAGCCCCCAAAATATTCGGACATACAAAATAAGAAACATTTGCGGCCTGCGGTGCATTTCGTGCAGTCCTGATGCATGGAGAAATGCTCAACACTTGATGCATGGAGAAAAGGCCTTCACAAGCCTCTGTTAATGTGTACATAGTTTATACTAAGTGACCCATAGGTTGAGGAGGCGGTGACTGTGGCGGTGGAGGAGGAGGATGAGGTAGGCAACACTGCTGTTTATATATATATATAAAAACAGTGTTGCCTACCTCATATATATATATATATAAATATCCAACGAGGTAGCAGCACTCATGGGTTGTAAAAGTTCTAATCTTTATTTATTCATTTTAAAACCACGATCTTAAAATGAATAAATAAAGATTAGAACTTTTACAACCCGTGAGTGCTGCTACCTCATTGGATATTTGGATAACCAGCCCTGGCTTAGCCCCCGGCACACAAGGCAGATTATAGCGTGAGTGCAATAATTTTTTCTCTTTTTCTTTATATATATATATATATATATATATATATATATATATATATATATATATATATATATTGTAATAGTAAGATTATAATAATAAATACCATACTGCATGTTAAGGGATATAACACCATTCACATTTTAATAAAATAGCAAAACAAAATGTATGTACTATGTTCTTAGACTTCACAAAGCAGTTGCATACACAACAGAGTATCAACGTAGAATCATGTAGTATTGTGTGTTAAAATGTTTACAGATGTGTGTCCTGTGCAGCATTACAATGATGAATGAACATTAATATTGTAATAATGCATATTTTTCTATTTAAAAAACAAAAAAAAAACATTTTAAGCATTGTAACTGACACTTTGATATGTAACCTTAATCTTAGGACAGCAGTGAGACATAAACTTGCATATTACTGTAATTTCAATACAATGAATAATTAGATAAGCAAATGGTCTATTTATAATAACATTTCAAAGAACTGATAAGTGTATACCACACATGGAAACATCTCTAATACTGGCTGATTATTGTCTGTATGACCCAAAATGTGAACATCCTTTTTTCAGTTGTATTTTATATGCTGCTTTGAAGCAGTAATTACTTGATGACTGACAGATTATATTTCCTTCCTTAATTGAGTGTTAAAATTCAGTTCTTATGAATTATCCCATAAATGTCCATTTAATGAAAATCTATCTGATGAATATGTATCGGGCACACTCACTGGCAGGATAGCCAGTATAACTAAATGGTAAATTAATCTGCAGTAGATTTTCTGAACTATTTGATTTTACCCCAGTGGAAATAAAAATTAACATGTTAAAATGGGAATTAATCTTGCCAGCTGGTAAAAATCTGAGCTGGTTGAAATATGCCATTTATTGATTGCTTTATGTGTTAAATTGGTTTACTGGGTCAGTATACAAACACTAATATTTCAATAATTCATGATTTTCTTCTAAACCTTTGTTTCAAGAATAAATAAAAATGGTTTAAAACCTAATGCTTTCTTAGCTAATGGAATAGTGATGTCACTATATGTTATTGAATCTAACCTAATGTTGATATACATTGATTAGCCTACAAATACAAAGATCCCTTTACCAACATTTGTATATTTGCCAACAACAGTCTGATAGAAGAGAACACTTCCTAATAAAAAAGAAAATAACTACATACATGAAAAACATCCACTCTCAATAAACGAAAATGTATTAGGATAAAACAGGATAAATAATGTTAGAAAAAAAGATGATAACACAAAAAGGTGATAACACACATAGTGGTATGATGCTTCACAGCAACAAAATTGGCATAATAAAATATCTATGATAGAAACATTAAAAAAAATCATAGTGTAGATTATTCATACATTTCCAATATTTAGTTAACATAGAGCACTCACAACTTTTAAAGTCCTTAAGGTTTGCACTGAACTTTTTTTTTTTTTTTTTTCAACACTCCCAGATTAATGCAGCATGCAGGGCTTCAAATACCAGTTCCCAACAGTGGTACTTATCTAATTAGAAGATCAGGAACCAAATGGGTATATATTGATACACTTTATCAATAGAAACATAACAAAACTGAGATGAGGTAGCTAAGCACAACACGTTTCAACCACAACAGAGGTCTTGCTCAGGTATATCACACAAACTACATCTATTTATATACCCCCTAAAGTCTCTTATTCAGTCCAAGTGTGTCCACTTTCCAACTTCTGGTCTTATACATATAAGGTCCAGTTCCAGTGATCATTTGCCCCTTCCAAAATGACGATGTCAGTAAACTTACATAGCCACAGCCATCATGAGACCCCCCAAGATGACTGCATCTTCCTCTGATATGTTCAATCATAATTGAGTTCTCAGTTCATCTGACACACTTCCTGTGCATAAACTTGGCACTGTCAAACTGGTGATGCTTCTACTTCCTGTGAGACGCGGCTACGTTATCACGTCCTGTTCTATCGGTGTCAGAATATGCCATTATTTGAGTCCTCTGCACCATATTTGTTATGGAAAATATAAACAAAAATATAAAAATAGGTTAAAATCCCACATTTGATGTCTTATTTAATATATAAAATGAATAACATTAGTACCATATACAACAAATATAAGGGGAATAGAGGAAATATATAGTTGTCTATATTGTGCACATATTTCCACACAGATTTTACGTGATAATTTATAACCAATATATATTAAATAAAAAACCTTATTTGAATTTTTAAAAAGGGTTATTAAGTATTAGAGATCTTATTAAAATGTAACATGTGGGAATTAAAGTTATTTTATAAAAGGATGCTAATGTCAAAATTTAAATTTAACCCTTTTGGGAACAGTGTTAGTAGTTTGAAAATCCATTTGAACTCTTGTCTATCCAAGCACTGCTCCCACTTCTCCAAATAGTGTTGGCTTTTCCTATGGCTAAAAATTCAATTTTTTGGGGGTTGAATTGATGTTTCTCGAAAAATTTCTTAATATTCCTAATGTGTTCGCTGATGCATGTTTTCAGCAATCTGGAAGTTCTCCCTACATACTGTAAACCACAAGTACACTTTAATAAAAATAAAAAAATAAAAATGTCTAGGGATTGAATATTACATAGTTACATAGATGAAAAGAGACATGTGTCCATCAAGTTCAGCCTTTCTCACATATGTTTTTGCTGTTGATTCAAAAGAAGGCAAAAAACCCAGTCTGAAGTGCTTCCAATTTTGCAACAAACTAGGAAAAAAATTCCTTCTTGACCCCAAAATGGCAGTAAGATATCTCCTTGAATCACACAGTGATTACCCCACTAATTAGAAAGTATAAATGTGTGTTATGTTTTTGCAAGTATTAATCCAATTGCTGTTTAAACATCTGTAAGGACTCTGAAAAAAACACCTCTTCATGCAGAGAATTCCACATCATTATAGTTCTTACTGTAAAAAAACATTTTCTTTGCCTTAGACTAAATCTGCTTTCTTCCAGCTTAAATGCATGACCTCGTGTCTTATGTAAAGCCCTGTTTATGAATAGATTTTCAGACAATAGTTTGTACTGGCGCCGTATATATTTGTATAATGTTATCATATCCCCTCTGAGGCACCATTTTTTACAAACTAAAAAGATTAAATTTTTTAAACTTTTCTTCATATATTTGTATAATGCTATCATATCCCTTCTGAGGCGCCATTTTTCCAAACTAAAAAGATTTGAACTAAAAAGATGTAAAAACCTCTTCCTTTTAGTTAATAACGTTAGAATTTTTATATACATTGTAATTGCCATAATGGTAGAATCCTTTTTGGGATTTAGACATTTAGACAATTATCTAAAATGTTTTTTTTTCTTTTTCTCCATGTCACTACAGGTAAAAATCTGTTTAAAATTCTTAGCTTCTCTAAAAAAAACTTTTAGGCCTATCTATTTTAACTTTTTAATATTATTGATTTCTAGAAGATCTTCACTAACATACCCTTTCTGCTCAAACAATTTTGTATGACCCCCAGAACCGGACCTTATATGGACAAGACCGGAAATTGGAAAGTGTACACACTAGGACTGCATAAGAGACTTTAGGGGGTATATAAATATAGGTGGTCTGTATGGTAAGGTAGACGTTCCTGAGGAACACCCCTGTTGCGGTCCAAATGTCTTGTGCTTCGCTACCTCATCTCAGTTTTGTTATATTTTTATTGATATTATAATAAAGTGTATTAATATATACCCATTTGATTCCTGGTCTTCTAATTAAAGGAGTACCGCTCTTGGGACCTGGTATTTGAAACCCTGCATGCTGCATCAATCTGAGTGTGTTAAAAAATCCTACAGAGTTCAGAACTGACCTTAAGGGCTCTAAAATTTGGGAGTGTTCAATGTTACCTCAACATTCGATATATACAGTCTACACTATGATGTTTTTTTATGTTTCTATCATACAGGTTTTATTCTGCCAATTTTATTGCTGTGAAGCATCAAACCACTATGTGCGCTATCACCCTGCTTTTATTCTGATCTTACGTATGTATTAAGTGTTTTTAGTGACATAACACATGGGTACTTATTCTTAGCTGAGCGTTATTGTTTCTTTATTGATATAGTTTTTGGATATATAATGTTACATAAAAATATAAATCACTCATCGAATAAATATCAACTTCAAAGCTCACAGATTTTACTTGTTTCTTTCTTTCTTTCTTTTTTTTCTAAACACCCAATCTAGGCAAAAATAATGGCTGTATAATTACAGTATATGATCATACATTGCATAAGCCTGCCACAATGTTAGTTACATAGTTACGTAGCTGAAAAGAGACTTGGGTTCATCAAGTTCAGCCTTCCTAACATATGTTTTTGCTGTTGATCCAAAAGAAGGCAAAAAAAACTAGTCTGAAGTGCTTCCAATTTTGCAACAAACTAGGAAAAATGTCCTTCTTGACCCCAAAAGAGTAGCCAGATGTCTCCTTGGATCAAGCAGCTATTACTCCACTAATTAGAAATGATATCCATGTATGTTAGGTTTTTGCAAGTATTTATCCAATTGAAGTTTAAACATCTGTATGGACTCTGATAAAACCACCTCTTCGGGCAGAGAATTCAATATCCTTATTGCTCTTACCGTAAAAAAAAAACCTTTTCTTTGCCTTGGATGAAATCTAATTTTTTCCA